>NW_027361728.1:84615000-85872500 GCF_039654945.1 Dendrobates tinctorius | reverse complement strand
GGAGCTCCACTTGCTGCGCAAGTGCCTCCGGCTGCTGTCGCTGCTGCTGTTGTTGTTGAAGCTGCTGTTCTAATAGTTTATTTGTCTCCTGTAGCGCCATTTGTGGCTTTTGAGTGGCGATCTGGTGCTGCTTTTGGGCCTGGACCAGATGCTTCACTAGTTACTCCATGCTGCTGGACTTCTCATACTGGATGGCAGATTTTA
The DNA here is from genome assembly GCF_039654945.1 of Dendrobates tinctorius. Lineage (NCBI taxonomy): Eukaryota > Metazoa > Chordata > Amphibia > Anura > Dendrobatidae > Dendrobates > Dendrobates tinctorius. The sequence goes on along the minus strand of NW_027361728.1, from coordinate 85,872,296 downwards.
CCCAGGACATGCAGTTGTCCACAACCTCTATGCGTGTGCCCGCATTCAAAACACCATGCATGAGGGGCTTCTTCCATCTGTTCCCCCGTTGGGTCTTCTTTTTAGAAAACGTCTCTTCTGGCCTAAAACATATCCCGAGGTGGAGGGAAGAGAGCTCCTTTCTTGTTCTGAGCCCGAGGTGGAATAATCCGTTGAAGATCTTTGACTGCGGGAGGGTTGTCGTCTGGCAGAAAAGCTGTCTTGCCATCTATACACTTGGTTAGACTCGTAGTCTGCAGCGTCCCTGGAAAATTTGCTGCGTTTATGACTCTCTGTGTCCCTCCTATGTTGATCATTGCAATTCTGTATCTGGGTCTTGAGGGTGTTGAGTTTCTCTGGAGTATCAGTGGTGGCCAGCTGTGTCTCAATGTTTTTAATGCAAGCTGTATTGAACTCGATGGCTTTATGGAGGGGTTCTATGGTAAGTGTCATCAAATCAAAGGAACACTTGTTAAGTATCTGTTCATACTTGGAACAAAACTCAGGACATTCGTAAAATAGAGTGGGTCATAGTGGAACTCGTAATCCCTTTGGGATTCTATTAACTCGGAGGTGTTCAGAGAGTGTAGCGCAGTGCAGCTCTATATTGGTCTGGTCTCTAAGTGCCCGCTCAAGGTCACGTCCACGTGTTTCGTGGGGAGGGACTTTTAAGAAGTTACTCGAAAATCTTGATTGTGCCAAGATATTGGAAAATTCTTCTGTGTTGAATGAAAAGGTGGTCGAAGACACATACGGGGATAACATATGTACAGAATCACGTGTGCACTACTAGATTGTGGTGCCGAGGTAGGTTCCCAAACCATGTCAAAATATGAAAAAGAATCTGGCACTCAACTTAATGTGATAACACAAAACAGATGATTCATTCAGTCCCAGACAGTGGTATGTCAAACGTTTCGGTCCATATTTTGTATTGTATGTTTATTATATTATCTCTATATGTCTCACAGCAACTGATGAAGGTCTATGTATTTGACCGAAATGTTTGACGTACCACTGTCTGGGATTGAATAAATCATCTGTTTTGTGTTATCACTAGTGTTGAGCATTCCGATACCGCAAGTATCGGGTATCGGCCGATACTTGCTGTATCGGAATTCCGATACCGACTTCCGATATTTTTTCAATATCGGAATTCGGCATCGGAATCGGAAGTTCAGTTGATTGACGGCCTGACGTCATCATGATGCGCGGTGTGTGCGCATCATGATGCGCCGTCATTTCGGGCCTTCCGGGGGGTCTCTGCCGGCCTGCCGGGGGGCTGTGTGGACTGCCCGGGGTCGGTACCGGCCTGCCGGGGGGCTGTGCCGGCCTGCCGGTGGTCTGTGCACCCTGTGGGGGTCTGTACCGGCCTGCCGGGGGGCTGTGCCGGCCTGCCGGTGGTCTGTGCACCCTGTGGGGGTCTGTACCGGCCTGCCGGGGGGCTGTGCCGGCCTGCCGGGGGGCTGTGCTGATGTCCGGGGGTCTGTGCAAGCATCGTCCGATGGGACTACAAGTCCCATCGGGCGATGCCTGCTACCATGACAGTGATTGACACATTAGCCAATGATGGGACAGTAGTAGTCCCATCATCCGGCTAATGTGTTAAATGTTAAAAAAAAAAAAAAAAAAATACTACATACATACTACATGCATGCTACATACATACTACATGCTACATACATACTACATATATACTACATACATACTACATACATGCTACATACATACTACATGCATGCTACATACATACTCACATTAAGTTGAGTGCCAGGTTCTTTTTTCATATATTGACACGGTTTGGGAACCTATCTCGGCACCACAATATAGTAGTGCAAACGTGATTTTGTACATTATGCGCAATGACACATATCTCCCCTCATATACCATGCCAGTGACCCTGTCACAATGGGTATACATTTATTTGCATTTATTACACTGAATATGATGGATTTTCTCACTGGAGGACACAGACAGAAGATGACCCCTGTGCACAAACAGTACATGGACCCTCTGCAGTCCAATAGCTCATCATAGTTCAAAAATTTAACTGCTAGAAGTTGGAAAAGGTCCACCTTACCTCTTGGACTCTGTGCAGTAATGATATGTCCGCCACTGGATTATGTATCCATGAAGTTATCATTATTATTTATTTACAGTTGTGGCCAAAAGTATTGACACCCCTGCAATTCAGTCAGATAATACTCAGTTTCTTCCTGAAAATGATTGCAAACACAAATTCTTTGGTAGTATTATCTTCATTTAATTTGTCTTAAATGAAAAAACACAAAAGAAAATGAAGCAAAAAGCAAAACATTGATCATTTCACACAAAACTCCAAAAATGGGCCAGACAAAAGTATTGGCACCCTCAGCCTAATACTTGGTTGCACAACCTTTAGCCAAAATAACTGCGACCAACCGCTTCCGGGAACCATCAATGTGTTTCTTACAATGCTCTGCTGGAATTTTAGACCATTCTTCTTTGGCAAACTGCTCCAGGTCCCTGATATTTGAAAGGTGCCTTCTCCAAACTGCCATTTTTAGATCTCTCCACAGGTGTTCTATGGGATTCAGGTCTGGACTCATTGCTGGCCACCTTAGAAGTCTCCAGTGCTTTCTCTCAAACCATTTTCTAGAGCTTTTTGAAGTGTGTTTTGGGTCATTGTCCTGCTGGAAGACCCATGACTAGAGTTGAGCGAAACGGGTCGAAAAATTTCAAAAGTCCCCGACTTTTGGCAAAGTCGGGTTTCATGAAACGAAACCCGACCCTAGGATGAGGTCGGCCATGAGGTCGGCGACTTACGCGCCAAAGTCGCGTTTCAAAAGTTTGTTTTGCGCTCTTTTTCAGCCAATCAGGATCCACGGACACTGTGGGCAACGTGATGACATAGGCAGGGGTCACCACCATCTTTCAGAAGGGCATGCAAGTGATTGGCTTGCTTTGGTGGGCGTCACAGGGGGTATAAAAGGGCGTGCACGCCGACCGCCATCTTACTTCTGCCGATCTCAGTATAGGGAGAGGTTGCTGCTGATTCTGTAGGGAGAGCGTTAGGCAGGGAAGAAGACAAAAAAACTGCTTCTGCTGCTAGCGATTTGGCCTGCACAACACACCAGTCACTGTGTGTGCAGTGCAAGGGGAGGCTATATAGTGGTGTGTCAGTGGTGTTGGTTGTTGGGCTGCCTTCTAAGGCTTCCTGACATTCCTGCATTGCTGTTTACCCACTGCTCCGCAAACTGCTTTTTTAAAAGCAATCCCAATTTTTTTTTTTTGTCCTGCTGAGAAGAAAAAAAAACTGCTTCTGCTGCTAGCGATTTGGCCTGTACAACACACCAGTCACTGTGTGTGCAGTGCAAGGAGAGGCTATATAGTGGTGTATCAGTGGTGTTGGTTGTTGGGCTGCCTTCTAAGGCTTCCTGACATTCCTGCATTGCTGTTTACCCACTGCTCCGCAAACTGCTTTTTTAAAAGCAATCCCAATTTTTTTTTTTTGTCCTGCTGAGAAAAAAAAAAAACTGCTTCTGCTGCTAGCGATTTGGCCTGTACAACACACCAGTCACTGTGTGTGCAGTGCAAGGGGAGGCTATATAGTGGTGTATCAGTGGTGTTGGTTGTTGGGCTGCCTTCTAAGGCTTCCTGACATTCCTGCATTGTTGTTTACCCAATGCTCCGCAAACTGCTTTTTTAAAAGCAATCCCAATTTTTTTTTTTTGTCCTGCTGAGAAGAAAAAAAAACTGCTTCTGCTGCTAGCAATTTGGCCTGTACAACACACCAGTCACTGTGTGTGCAGTGCAAGGGGAGGCTATATAGTGGTGCATCAGTGGTGTTGGTTGTTGGGCTGCCTTCTAAGGCTTCCTGACATTCCTGCATTGCTGTTTACCCACTGCTCCGCAAACTGCTTTTTTAAAAGCAATCCCAATTTTTTTTTTTTTGTCCTGCTGAGAAGAAAAAAAAACTGCTTCTGCTGCTAGCGATTTGGCCTGTACAACACACCAGTCACTGTATGTGCAGTGCAAGGAGAGGCTATATAGTGGTGTATCAGTGGTGTTGGTTGTTGGGCTGTCTTCTAAGGCTTCCTGACATTCCTGCATTGCTGTTTACCCACTGCTCCGCAAACTGCTTTTTTAAAAGCAATCCCAATTTTTTTTTTTGTCCTGCTGAGAAGAAAAAAAAACTGCTTCTGCTGCTAGCGATTTGGCCTGTACAACACACCAGTCACTGTGTGTGCAGTGCAAGGGGAGGCTATATAGTGGTGTATCAGTGGTGTTGGTTGTTGGGCTGCCTTCTAAGGCTTCCTGACATTCCTGCATTGTTGTTTACCCAATGCTCCGCAAACTGCTTTTTTAAAAGCAATCCCAATTTTTTTTTTTTGTCCTGCTGAGAAGAAAAAAAAACTGCTTCTGCTGCTAGTGATTTGGCCTGTACAACACACCAGTCACTGTGTGTGCAGTGCAAGGGGAGGCTATATAGTGGTGTATCAGTGGTGTTGGTTGTTGGGCTGCCTTCTAAGGCTTCCTGACATTCCTGCATTGCTGTTTACCCACTGCTCCGCAAACTGCTTTTTTAAAAGCAATCCCATTTTTTTTTTTTTGTCCTGCTGAGAAGAAAAAATAACTACTTCTGCTGCTAGCGATTTGGCCTGCACAACACACCAGTCACTGTGTGTGCAGTGCAAGGGGAGGCTATATTGTGGTGTATTAGTGGTGTTGGTTGTTGGGCTGCCTTTTAAGGCTTCCTGACAGGCTGGCATTGCTGTTTACCCACTGCTCTGCAAACTGCTTTTTTAAAAGCAATCCAATCTCCCTTATCCTCTAGTCACTTTTGTCACAGCTGTGCCATCGAGCCTGTGACATAGCGCTCAGATATCAGTGGGCCTCACACAATCCAAAAGTGTCCAGTGTCCACAAGTGTGTGCAGAAATTCAAAATCTCCTTTATCCTCTAGTCACTTTGGTCACAGCTGTGCCATCGAGCCTGTCACATAGCGCTCAGATATTCATTGGGCCTCACACAATCCAAAAGTGTCCAGTGTCCACAAGTGTGTGCAGAAATTCAAAATCTCCCTTATCCTCTAGTCACTTTGGTCACAGCTGTGCCATCGAGCCTGTCACATAGCGCTCAGATATTCATTGGGCCTCACACAATCCAAAAGTGTCCAGTGTCCACAAGTGTGTGCAGAAATTCAAAATCTCCCTTATCCTCTCGTCACTTTTGTCACAGCTGTGCCATCGAGCCTGTGACATAGCGCTCAGATATCAGTGGGCCTCACACAATCCAAAAGTGTCCAGTGTCCACAAGTGTGTGCAGAAATTCAAAATCTCCCTTATCCTCTAGTCACTTTGGTCACAGCTGTGCCATCGAGCCTGTCACATAGCGCTCAGATATCAGTGGGCCTCACACAATCCAAAAGTGTCCAGTGTCCACAAGTGTCTGCAGAAATTCAAAATCTCCCTTATCCTCTAGTCACTTTGGTCACAGCTGTGCCATCGAGCCTGTCACATAGCGCTCAGATATTCATTGGGCCTCACACAATCCAAAAGTGTCCAGTGTCCACAAGTGTGTGCAGAAATTCAAAATCTCCCTTATCCTCTAGTCACTTTGGTCACAGCTGTGCCATCGAGCCTGTCACATAGCGCTCAGATATCAGTGGGCCTCACACAATCCAAAAGTGTACAGTGTCCACAAGTGTGTGCAGAAATTCAAAATCTCCCTTATCCTCTCGTCACTTTTGTCACAGCTGTGCCATCGAGCCTGTCACATAGCGCTCAGATATCAGTGGGCCTCACACAATCCAAAAGTGTCCAGTGTCCACAAGTGTCTGCAGAAATTCAAAATCTCCCTTATCCTCTCGTCACTTTTGTCACAGCTGTGCCATCGAGCCTGTCACATAGCGCTCAGATATCAGTGGGCCTCACACAATCCAAAAGTGTCCAGTGTCCACAAGTGTCTGCAGAAATTCAAAATCTCCCCTGTCCTATAGACACCTTGTACCTTGTTTTACATTACTATATAGTTTGTTGGATTTTGTCTACATTTCTACCAAAAATGAGGAAGGCTGGTGGAAGAGGCCGTGGAATTGGGCGGGGGTTGGCAGCTGGTAATGATGGTGTTGGTGGTGGATCTGATGGTAGTGGCAAGAGCAAAATAGGACCGAATGCAGGAGGTGTTGAGCCTGCGTCATCGTCTGGCTACATAAGGCCTCGAACGCTTAGTTTTCTAGGAGTTGGCAAACCGCTTTTAAAGCCAGAGCATCAGGAAAAAGTTTTGTCTTACATTGCTGACTCAGCCTCCAGCTCTATCGCCTCCTCTTCTTCAGTTGTAAAAAGTAAAAGCACTGAGTCGTCATTGGAGGCTCATGTTCATGAACCACACCTTTCCTTGTGTCCTTCACCCCAACCAAGATTGAAGGATGACGCAGGCCATACTACTGATTACTCCATGGAGCTGTTTTCACATACCATGCCTGGATTATCAAGTCAAATGGTGAATTACCCAGGCCAAGATGAATCTGACATGGAGTGCACTGATGCACAGCCGCTGATGGATGATTCTGCTGGTACATTCACTCAGAGCACTACATTGTCCTCGCAGTGTACAGAGCCAGATTCTGACCCTGATGAGACTCAGGTGCCCCTTCCCGCACACTATACCACCATACACGGTGACACAGAGGAAGGTGCACATGACATAGAAGAGGAGGTGATGGATGACCCAGTTGTTGACCCAGATTGGCATCCATTGGGGGAAGAGGGTGCTGCTTCCAATAGCTCAGATGAGGAGCATCCACAGCAGACATCGACATCGCAACAGCTGTTATCTGGCAGGCCCGGAGCACTCCAAAGACAGGTTCCAAACATCAAAAGAGTTGCTGGACAGCTTGTCCAGAGGGTCAAAAGATCACAGCGTGCTAGGCCGCAAAATGTCTGCCAAAGTAGGAAGAGTGCAGTGTGGCACTTTTTTGACCAAAATCCTCATGATCAGGCCAAGGTTATCTGTAAGAAGTGCGCAAAGACCTTTAGCCGAGGGAAAAATCTGAAAAATTTGAATACCAGTTGCATGCTTAGACATTTAACCAGCATGCACTTGCAAGCGTGGACACAACACCAAACCTCAAGTGCCACATGTGCAACTGATCACAACGAAGGTAGTCAGCAACGCTACATTGTTTCCCCCACTGTAAGCCCACCGGTTAGCACAGCAGCAAATGTTGAGGTGTCGTTGCAAGGCCACAGCAGTCAGGGAATCCCACTGTTATATCAACGAAAGACTGATTCTAGGCCATCAGAAAGAACACCAACTCCATCACCATCATCAACCCTCTCTCAGTCCACCCTGTCCACCGCTACTTCCACCATATGCAGCTCTCAAGTCCAGCTCACCCTCCCAGACACTATGAGTAGGTCAAGAAAGTACTCAGTCTCTCATCCGCGTACACTGGGTTTGAACGCCCACATTGCCAAACTAATCTCGTTTGAGATGATGCCCTTTCGGTTGGTGGAAAGCACAGCTTTCCGCGAACTCATGGCCTATGCAGTACCACGCTATGACCTACCCAGTCGCCACTTCTTCTCTCGCAAAGCCATCCCAGCCCTCCACCATCATGTGAAAGACCGCATTGTCCATGCACTCAAGCAGTCAGTGAGCGGAAAGGTGCACCACACAACTGATGCATGGTCCAGTCGGCATGGCCAGGGCCGTTACGTGTCTATCACTGCGCACTGGGTTAATGTGGTGGATGCAGGGTCCACAGGGGACAGCGGTGGTGGGACAGTGCTGCCTAGCCCACGGTATAGGAAACAGTTGGCTGTAGGCGTTCGACCCTCCTCCTCCTCCTCCAGAAGCGAAAGCTCGTCCACAGAGCGCAGTCGTACGAGCACTCCATCTGCAGCTGCCACTGTTGCACACGAGGTGTCCCACTATCGAGCAGCTAGTGGAAAGCGTCAGCAGGCTGTGTTGCAGATGATGTGTTTGGGCAACAGACACACCACCGAGGTGCTGGCCGAGTACTTGAAGCGACACACTGAGTCATGGCTGGGCAGTGTACATCTTGAGGCAGGCAAGGTAGTTAGTGATAACGGCCGTAATTTTGTGGCAGCCATAGCCCTTTCAAAACTCAGCCATATACCTTGCTTGGCTCACACCTTGAACCTGGTGGTGCATTGCTTCCTCAAAAATTATCCGGAGTTAACAGCCCTGCTCCAGAAGGTGCGAAGACTGTGTGCGCACATCCGCCGGTCGCCTGTACACTCCGTTCGTATGCAGAAGCTGCAGCGATTGCTCCACCTTCCCAACCACCGCCTCATTATCGACATTGCAACAAGGTGGAACTCCACCCTGCACATGGTGGAGCGGCTGTGCGAGCAGAGGCAGGCCATAATGCATTTGTGGGAGGATACACGGCCAGGCACTTTGAGAGCAGACATGGAGTTGACAAAGGATTTTGTCCCACCTTCCCCTGATGACACATAGGGTGACAGAAAAATGGCTTGCTTTGGTCCACCTCTTCCTGGGACTTCACCTATTTCGCCTTTTGCATCAGCTGAATGTCCGACATCAACATATGCCACTTTCTAAAACTCCCTAACTGTGCTGCCTCCCCCCCCATGGCCGGGGTCACCACCTAGCGCACGACACCGTGCGAGTGCCGTTGCCCTGGACAGGTGGGTAGGCCGACTCTTGGGTGCGGGCACTGGCACAGGGTCCCTCATAGTGCAATCAAGTGTCTCTGACGGTGGTGGTGCACACCCGCCGTCAGACACACCGCCGTACTATGAGGGGCCCAGTGCCAGTACCGACGCCCACGAGTGGGCCCCCCTTGCTTGGGCAGGGCCCCAGCATTTGCAATCTTTACCTCTCCCTGCTCCTCCGCTGTGTAATCTGGGCCGTCAAATCCATACTGTGCCTGACACCGTCTGAGCCTGCCTCCTGATGTACAGACATATATTTTGAATGTGTACGCTATCCATACATGTTATCCGGGGATACGGTACCCTTTCTAACCTTTGTGCAATCACGTGCAATCCATACTGGGCCTAACACCGTCTGAGCCTGCCTCCTGATGTACAGACATATATTTTGAATGTGTACGCTATCCATACATGTTATCCGGGGATACGGTACCCTTTCTAACCTTTGTGCAATCACGTGCAATCCATACTGGGCCTAACACCGTCTGAGCCTGCCTCCTGATGTACAGACATATATTTTGAATGTGTACGCTATCCATACATGTTATCCGGGGATACGGTACCCTTTCTAACCTTTGTGCAAGCACTTGCAATCCATACTGGGCCTAACACCGTCTGAGCCTGCCTCCTGATGTACAGACATATATTTTGAATGTGTACGCTATCCATACATGTTATCCGGGGATACGGTACGCTTTCTAACCTTTGTGCAATCACGTGCAATCCATACTGGGCCTAACACCGTCTGAGCCTGCCTCCTGATGTATAGACATATATTTTGAATGTGTACGCTATCCATACATGTTATCCGGGGATACGGTACCCTTTCTAACCTTTGTGCAATCACGTGCAATCCATACTGGGCCTAACACCGTCTGAGCCTGCCTCCTGATGTATAGACATATATTTTGAATGTGTACGCTATCCATACATGTTATTCGGGGATACGGTACCCTTTCTAACCTTTGTGCAATCATGTGCAATCCATACTGGGCCTAACACCGTCTGAGCCTGCCTCCTGATGTACAGACATATATTTTGAATGTGTACGCTATCCATACATGTTATCCGGGGATACGGTACCCTTTCTAACCTTTGTGCAAGCACTTGCAATCCATACTGGGCCTAACACTGTCTGAGCCTGCCTCCTGATGTACAGACATATATTTTGAATGTGTACGCTATCCATACATGTTATCCGGGGATACGGTACCCTTTCTAACCTTTGTGCAATCACGTGCAATCCATACTGGGCCTAACACCGTCTGAGCCTGCCTCCTGATGTACAGACATATATTTTGAATGTGTACGCTATCCATACATGTTATCCGGGGATACGGTACCCTTTCTAACCTTTGTGCAATCACGTGCAATCCATACTGGGCCTAACACCGTCTGAGCCTGCCTCCTGATGTACAGACATATATTTTGAATGTGTACGCTATCCATACATGTTATCCGGGGATACGGTACCCTTTCTAACCTTTGTGCAAGCACTTGCAATCCATACTGGGCCTAACACCGTCTGAGCCTGCCTCCTGATGTACAGACATATATTTTGAATGTGTACGCTATCCATACATGTTATCCGGGGATACGGTACGCTTTCTAACCTTTGTGCAATCACGTGCAATCCATACTGGGCCTAACACCGTCTGAGCCTGCCTCCTGATGTATAGACATATATTTTGAATGTGTACGCTATCCATACATGTTATCCGGGGATACGGTACCCTTTCTAACCTTTGTGCAATCACGTGCAATCCATACTGGGCCTAACACCGTCTGAGCCTGCCTCCTGATGTATAGACATATATTTTGAATGTGTACGCTATCCATACATGTTATTCGGGGATACGGTACCCTTTCTAACCTTTGTGCAATCATGTGCAATCCATACTGGGCCTAACACCGTCTGAGCCTGCCTCCTGATGTACAGACATATATTTTGAATGTGTACGCTATCCATACATGTTATCCGGGGATACGGTACCCTTTCTAACCTTTGTGCAAGCACTTGCAATCCATACTGGGCCTAACACTGTCTGAGCCTGCCTCCTGATGTACAGACATATATTTTGAATGTGTACGCTATCCATACATGTTATCCGGGGATACGGTACCCTTTCTAACCTTTGTGCAATCACGTGCAATCCATACTGGGCCTAACACCGTCTGAGCCTGCCTCCTGATGTATAGACATATATTTTGAATGTGTACGCTATCCATACATGTTATCCAGGGATACGGTACCCTTTCTAACCTTTGTGCAATCACTTGCAATCCATACTGGGCCTAACACCGTCTGAGCCTGCCTCCTGATGTACAGACATATATTTTGAATGTGTACGCTATCCATACATGTTATCCAGGGATACGGTACCCTTTCTAACCTTTGTGCAATCACGTGCAATCCATACTGGGCCTAACACCGTCTGAGCCTGCCTCCTGATGTATAGACATATATTTTGAATGTGTACGCTATCCATACATGTTATCCGGGGATACGGTACCCTTTCTAACCTTTGTGCAATCACGTGCAATCCATACTGGGCCTAACACCGTCTGAGCCTGCCTCCTGATGTACAGACATATATTTTGAATGTGTACGCTATCCATACATGTTATCCGGGGATACGGTACCCTTTCTAACCTTTGTGCAATCACGTGCAATCCATACTGGGCGTGAGAACGGCTGGCGAGCTGTTAAGCAAGCTACAGCACCTGTAGTTTGCACACGTAAGTTTTTCATTTTTTCAGGAATAACGGTTAGGCCTAATTCCGGAACTGCGGTTGACCTGCACTTACTGGGAAATCATTGTTCGCGGGTAATAATTGTCATCAGTGATCCCCATCACTAACGTTGTTCAGCGGGTTATCTGCACCTGTAAGCGACAAACGCTGGCCTTTTCAGTGTAGCGCACATGCAGCCACGGACATGTAATGGCATGACACACCAGTTATTGGCCAATCTCATGTGCCAGAGCCTCACGTGTCCCTCTAGTAAGCCGGACTCGGACCGCGGGGCATGACGGAGTCTCGTTCGTTAACGGAATTAAGCTTGCAATGTGTGCATCTGTTCTGTAGCTGGCATGGTTGAGGTTTCCCAGGTGGAGTCGAATTTAACCGTAGGCTCCACTCCTGGTGGTGCCCTTCTGGACATTCCTTTAAGGTTCAGCTTTGCAACCATACTGCCCACGTAAAACAAACACTTTGCCTTCATGAACGCTGTTTGGAGGGTCATGACTCGTGGGAATAACGCCGCCCAATCAGTTAACCTGCTAGAGAGATCGTTCGTTGCTCCCAAGCATGACATCACACTCCCTAGGAAGAAGGTAATGCCACTGTGGCGACCGTACTCCTGGGGGCGACACAAGTGCACTGATGCCCTGCCACTGCTCGATGAATCTGCTGGTACATTGACCCAGACCACTACATTCCCCTCGCACGCTACTCGGCCTGAATCTGACCCTGATGAAACTCAGGTTACCCTTCCCATATACAGTTCCATCTTACACGGTGACAAAGAGGAAGCTGCAGATGAAAGTGCAGGTTCGGCCCACCCGCCATCAGACACACCACCGTACTATCAGGGGCCCTGTGCCAGTGCCGTCGCCAACGAGTGGGCCCCCCCCTGCTTGCTCAGGATCACAGCACTTGCAAAGTTGAAATACTGTGCAGTGAGATGGAAGATGGGGACGACGAGGAGTCCAGACAAGTACAGGGATTCCCTAGCGAGGAGACTTATTTGATTGTTTTCAATGTTGGGACAGCAATTTTTGGGGAGCACTATACTCTGGAGAATGATAGATGGTGCCCACCATACACTGGAACATTCCAAAGGTGGACATCAGACCCTGGAGCAACATTTACAGGGCCCATTATACACTAGAGCAGTAGAAATGGGGCCCATTATGTTTGGAGCATTATTTGGGCCCATAAGACAGTGGAGCTTCATCCATGGGGACCAACATATACTGTAGCATTATGTGGAGCTCATCATATACTGTTTCAAACATTATATGGGACCAATGATTCTGTATGGAGAAATAGATGGGCCTCGTCATGAGATGTAAAAAGTGAAGTATTTTTCATTGTACTATACCGCTATTTCTCTGCCGTATCGGAGCATGATGAGTTGTGGTATGTGTTAAAGGGGCGCTCTTTCGCCCAGGGCACATGAAAACCTGGAGCCAGCCCTACCCCCCACAACTTTAGCCAAATAACCCCCATTTTTCAGTGCGTAACTTGTATTATGAAGTTAATTAAGGTTGACAAGCTTAAGTAAGAAGAATTGATGCTTTTGGCATTCAAATGGGCACTGTAGGTGTGTTTCCTGTCCTCCTCTCACTGCCGACTTTTATTCCCCATTGACTTACATTGGGTTTCGTGTTTCGGGACGACCCCAACTTTTCCCTATAATCGGACGATCTTGCTCGACCCGACTTTTGGAAAAGTCGGGTTTCACGAAACGAAACGCGACCCTAAAAAACCAAAAGTCGCTCAACTCTACCCATGACCTCTGAGGGAGACCCAGCTTTCTCACACCGGGCCCTACATTATGCTGCAAAATTTGTTGATAGTCTTCAGACTTCTTAATGCCATGCACACAGTCAAGCAGTCCAGTGCTAGAGGCAGCAAAGCAACCCCAAAACATCAGGGAACCTCCGCCATGTTTGACTGTAGGGACCGTGTTTTTTTCTTTGAATGCCTCTTTTTTCTCCTGTAAACTCTATGTTGATGTCTTTGCCCAAAAAGCTCTACTTTTGTCTCATCTGACCAGAGAACATTCTTCCAAAACGTTTTAGGCTTTTTCAGGTAGGTTTTGGCAAACTCCAGCCTGGCTTTTTTATGTCTCGGGGTAAGAAGTGGGGTCTTCCTGGGTCTCCTACCATACAGTCCCTTTTCATTCAGACGCTGACGGATAGTACGGGTTGACACTGTTGTACCCTCGGACTGCAGGGCAGCTTGAACTTGTTTGGATGTTAGTCGAGGTTCTTTATCCAACATCCGCACAATCTTGCGTTGAAATCTCTTGTCAATTTTTCTTTTCCGTCCACATCTAGGGAGGTTAGCCACAGTGCCATGGGCTTTAAACTTCTTGATGACACTGTGCACGGTAGACACAGGAACATTCAGGTCCTTGTAGATGGACTTGTAGCCTTGACATTGCTCATGCTTCCTCACAATTTGGTTTCTCAAGTCCTCAGACAGTTCTTTGGTCTTCTTTCTTTTCTCCATGCTCAATGTGGTACACATAAGGACACAGGACAGAGGTTGAGTCAACTTTAATCCATGTCAACTGGCTGCAAGTGTGATTTAGTTATTGCCAACACCTGTTAGGTGCCACAGGTAAGTTACAGGTGCTGTTAATTACACAAATTAGAGAAGCATCACATGATTTTTCGAACAGTGCCAATACTTTTGTCCACCCTCTTTTTTATGTTTGGTGTGGAATTATATCCAATTTGGCTTTAGGACAATTCTTTTTGTGTTTTTTCATTTAAGACAAATTAAATGAAGATAATAATACCAAAGAATTTGTGTTTGCAATCATTTTCAGGAAGAAACTGAGTATTATCTGACAGAATTGTAGGGGTGTCAATACTTTTGGCCACAACTGTATATAGCACTTGTGGTGTAGTTACCACTATGTCAGCTAGGGAGCGCTGTGTGGGTGTCCCAGGACGAGTGTACAGGCACATTCAGTGTGGTAACAGGAGCAGGGTCCTAAATGACCATTATGGGTCTCAAGGTGGGTGGCCTTGGGATGCAGGCTCCAGGGTGTATTGATCAGCAGAGGTACTGCTGATCTTTCTGTTACACTGTGTCAGGGAAGCCTGTGTGTGTCTATACAACCTTTAGTGATGTCATAGCCATGTGATCACCTGTGGGTGTGGTTACAGGGCTATGTAATTGAGGTGTTTGGCACATGTGAGAGAGAGTGGAGGGAGTCTGTCAGAGTGTGGACAGACTTCCCTGTGTCCAGGTGGGACACTACAGAGAGGGGCCTGTGTGCTAAGGAAGGAGAAGCCTTCCTGGGTCTGCGGCTGCAGATAGAGCGCTGCTCTGGACATTGCCCTGAGCTGGGTATATTAGTGTATATGGGGAGGACTACACCTCCCAGCATGTGCTGAGACTCTCAGTCCGAGTCTGAAGCCACAGACATTTCTGTTCCTTTGCCTGAAGTGAAGGTTACATTTCAGTGTTATGCTGTCTATGGTTTATGGAGTAATAAACCTGGTGAAATTTTAAAGGAACGTGCCTCATGTTTGTCTCCCGCTGCACCTAAGCGAGTCGAATCCCTACAATTGGTGACAGACTGCGGGCAGCGATTCCCAGAAGCACGTGTGGCAGCGCTGGCGATTCTGAGCCAGGAGAGCAGACGGTCTGACAACCGTGAGTAATACTGACCGAGGTCAGAGAAAGTGACTGTGTTAATATTTGTGGGATACCTCTGAGGAGAAGAGGCGTCCAGGAACCTGTGTTGCCGACACAGATAACAGACAGGAGTCTGTGGTGCACTGACCAGGGTCAGTGAGAGACTGTGTCCCTGGAGGGGTCAGTGAGAGACTGTGTCCCTGGAGGGGTCAGTGTTGGGAGGAGCCCTGAAGCACGTGCTATGACCTTGGACCTGGTGAGGCGTGTGTTGGGCAGTCTCAGGTGGAGACGGATGTCCTGAAGAGCACTCGCTGAGCCCCTGGACCTGGTGAGACCGGTGTGTTGGGAAACCCTGGGAGGAGGGCTGCTCCCTGAATAGCACCCGTTGTGCGCCTGTGTGTTGGACGGTCTCAGGCGGAGACGGTACGTCCTGAACAGCACACGGACAGGACATGAGAGACTGTGCATGTGTTTTTGTTTTTTTTTTTCTTTTCCTCTGCAAAACCTGAAGGTGCTTGCTGTGGCTCAGTGGGGTCACGAAGGTCTCGCAGCACAGGGTCCTGGTGTTTTTCCTTTTTTGGGATCTGCCCTGGGAGCATTGGTAGCAGACGCTGTCTGTCTACACCATCCTGCTGCAGCTTTATGGCATGTGACTAAGCGGATACAGTAGTTGTGGCTTTACACAACTATTAAGGGTGAGTACCCTGTATTATTGCTTCATAACCCATTATACCTGCACTGGTAAGGCCCTATGGGCGCACTTTTGTGGCTTTTTTATCTTTGAGGGTGACAAGCGGCTTCCAGTAACCCGGCGGGGTTACGAAGGTGACAAGCGGCTTCCGGTGGATCGGCGGGTCCACGAAGATGGCGCAGCAGGAGCTGTAGTGACACCAGCCGCTGTGTATGTGTGTGAACAGCAGCCGGAGGTGCCGGTGATCAGTGACAGCAGGAGCTGTGGTGGTGCCAGCAAAGACTTGTGTGGTATCGTTAAAAGACAAACTGTACTGTGTGAACTGTGGCCTAAGAGGTTCTGCAGGACGGACATGGGGAAATCCCAAAAGGGGGCGGTGACCCAAAAGGGGGCGGTGACCCAAAAGGGGGCGGTGACCCAAATTGGAGTGGTAACCCAAAAAGGGGTGGAAACCCAAAAGGGGGCGGTGACCCAAATTGGAGTGGTAACCCAAAAAGGGGTGGAGTCCCAAAAGGGGGCGGTGACCCAAATTGGAGTGGTAACCCAAAAAGGGGTGGAGTTCCAAAAGGGGGCGGTGACCAAAATTGGGGTGGCAACCCAAAGCGGGGTGGTGGTCCAGAAAGGGGCCAAGTGTGAAGAAGTGACAGCACTGGGTGACTCAGTAGGTATGTCTGGAGTACCGCAGTGTATGTGCAGGTCTTTTTCAGAATGTGGAATATCCTTTACAGGTAGTAATGACGGGCCACAGATGTGTACAGTGATGCTGCACCGGGAAGGAGCCTTTGGTCGGCTGGACTCAGAGAGTCAGGTGACTCTGACAGGAACTCCTCTCGTTTTCTCTCTGACCGAGAAAAACGTCAGGGTTCGCTGTAAACACGGGGTCACGGTGAACTACGCAGTAGACACAGTAGTGTTTGAGGGGACCAAAGGTGGTGAGTGCCAAGGTAGAGGAATACCACGGGACTTAGTCTATGCCTGGGAGAGGGGCCGGGACTTTCTTTTGTTTGATGACGTTTGGTCTGACGATGGAGATGCTTCGACTGTGGGGCAAGCAGACACTGAGACAGTGACGGCTCCTGACATGGACAGGTCAGAGGTAGAACTGACCAGAGGAAGAAGTACATCTGCCCAACTGACGGACCTGACGTCTCGTGATAAGACAGATGGTGGGCTGGGAGATGAGACTACTGGACTAGACACATTGGTGCTGGACGGTAACTGGAGGGTTCACTCGACTGGTGTGACTGACCCAGTGGTACCCTTTGATGATATAATTAAAGAGGTAGTGGTGAGACACGTGCTGGCCAAAAGAGAACAAGATCATGAGATACAGCTGATAAAGGAGACTGTAACAGAACATGTCGAACGGGAAAGAGTCCTAAGGCAAGCAGCTGAGCACAGAGTGGATGAGCTGGAGAAGGAAGTCTCTGAGCTCAGAGGTCACCTGTCAGCATGTAAAACCATGAACAAGACCCTGTTGGAAGATATGGAGGTGCTCAGAGAGGCCCAAGAGAAGCATCAACAGGAGATTCTCAGGAGAGAGGATCAGCGTCGCTACCTGGCAGAGGAGCGAGATAAAGTTCTGCAAGAACTCAGTGGAGTAGTAAAAGGTCTTCTACAGGAGAAGAAGTGGATGGGCGAAGACGTACAGCGGCCTTGCCCGACTGATAGCAAGGCAGAACTGCCAAAGCCCATCTTGGAAAAGGGTCCTGAAGACTGTAAATCTCAGGAAGATGGTGAGCCAAGAGCTGCACAAGACAGTCACCCGGTCTTGGCAGATACCTTGAGGGAAGTGTCCGTGGGGAACCCAGAGCCATCTGTCCAGGATGAGAGCAAGTCCATGACCTTCAAGTGTGTGATGGAGGTACCCGAAGACGTGCGAGAAGCGTGTGCCAGCGAAGGTGTGCATGAGACCTTTAAAAAGGCAGTAAAGGCCTATAGTGTGAGCTGGGCACCAGAAACAGACCAGTTGGTGATACTGGCAGAAACGGAAGACACAGAGAGAAGGGTGGCTATCCTGAAGGAGATGCACCTACAATGTCTCCGCACGAAACAGATGCTCGTGGAGCGTAATAGGAAAGCCGCTCGACGTCTGGAGCTTGCAAGGGAAGCACAAAGTCGGCTGGGCTTTGTGGAAGACATAATTCCGGTACCCAGAAATCTGGTGGGGAAAGTCGTTGGCAGACTTGGAAAGGTGATGCAGGAGATGGTGAATCGATCCTGTGTGAAGAGAGTGAGGATCCCACCTGCTGGTGAAATCCAAGTCGTTATTGAAGATGACATGGTTCCTGTCATTGTGGTTGGTTCAGTGGAAAGCATTGGGAAGCTTCGCATGCTCCTGGAATATCGGGTAGCGTACCTGAAGGAGATTGAGCAGCTAAGACAGGATCGACTGCAGATGAATGAGCAGATAGAGAACGTCAGGTGGCGTCCCCCTCCAACCCAAGGTGTAAGGACCCGAAGGGATCCTCCAAGGAATGAAAGGACAGGTAGTCGAAGGCAAGAACGTCGAGAGTCCGCAAGTGGCCGTTCTAATTGTAGTAACATAGGCACGAGACCCGGTGGTGGACATAGTGACAGAGGGTCAGACTCAGACCAGCCACTTGGCCCAGCTGGATGTGGGACTCATGACCGTGTGAACTGGGAGAGCCAGCCAGTGAGAGAAAGGTCGCGTGATGAAGCACACTGCAGACAGGTGGAGACTAAAGAGTGTCTGGTCACACTGACGGACGTTGACGGGAAGGCCAAAGCCCAAGGCCGAGATACTGACCGCTGGGGGCAGGGGAGGCCTAACGTAAATATGCAGTATGACTACCGAAACAGACGGAGATGGTCCTCCCGACTGGTAGGGCAAGGTGACATGGGTGCCAGGTCTCAAGATCCCTGGGTGATGTCATGTGTTCAATCCCACAAGTTTGAACAGAGGGGGGAGGTATGTGGTGTAGTTACGACTATGTCAGCTAGGGGGCGCTGTGTGGGTGTCCCAGGACGAGTGTACAGGCACATTCAGTGTGGTAACAGGAGCAGGGTCCTAAATGACCATTATGGGTCTCAAGGTGGGTGGCCTTGGGATGCAGGCTCCAGGGTGTATTGATCAGCAGAGGTACTGCTGATCTTTCTGTTACACTGTGTCAGGGAAGCCTGTGTGTGTCTATACAACCTTTAGTGATGTCATAGCCATGTGATCACCTGTGGGTGTGGTTACAGGGCTATGTAATTGAGGTGTTTGGCACATGTGAGAGAGAGTGGAGGGAGTCTGTCAGAGTGTGGACAGACTTCCCTGTGTCCAGGTGGGACACTACAGAGAGGGGCCTGTGTGCTAAGGAAGGAGAAGCCTTCCTGGGTCTGCGGCTGCAGATAGAGCGCTGCTCTGGACATTGCCCTGAGCTGGGTATATTAGTGTATATGGGGAGGACTACACCTCCCAGCATGTGCTGAGACTCTCAGTCCGAGTCTGAAGCCACGGACATTTCTGTTCCTTTGCCTGAAGTGAAGGTTACATTTCAGTGTTATGCTGTCTATGGTTTATGGAGTAATAAACCTGGTGAAATTTTAAAGGAACGTGCCTCATGTTTGTCTCCCGCTGCACCTAAGCGAGTCGAATCCCTACACACTATTGATTCCATGGTGCTGTACATGAGAAGGGGTTACATGCAAAATACAGATATCACTTACAGTAAACAAACTAAAAATGGTAGACTGGTACAGAGGCAAGAGGACCCGGCCCTTGAGGCTTACATTCTACAGGATGATGGGGAAGAAGACAGCAGGTTGGGGGGGGTTGCAGTAGCTCCGGTGGTGTTGAGGTGTCAGCATGGTCATTGCAGATTGTAAGCTTTTTTGAAGAGATGGGTTATCAGGTTCCATCTGAAGTATCCGAATGTGATGGTTAATCGGACATGTTGGGGAACAGAATTCCAAAGGATGGGAATATTCGGGAGGTCTTAGAGGCAAGTTCTGTGGATTATATGGAAGCTAGAAAAAGGCTACTGTGAAATGATAATGGCTATTGTGGAGCCAAAAGTCAAAGTTTAATGAGTTGGTAAAACAGAAGGTATTTAGATCAATGTATACCAGGAAGCAGGGCATTGAGGAAACCAGATGAAGTAGAGTGCTGACAAACCACAGACAGATACAAAGAAGGAACCATTAGACTTCACATTTTCACTTTGGGTGTGACTGGGGAAGAAAACAACACATAGCTTAAAATCAGTAAAGCAAAGCTTTACAAAGTTGCTTTGTTCCCAAGGAGATCTATATTATCCTAATAGATCAAAGCTTTCAAATCTAATCTAATTCTGGGCATTATCATACCATGGTAACTGCAGCCAACATTTGACAACTGGTGTGGTATGTTTGTGTGCAAAAACAATCCTCATCCCCATTACTAAATGAAGAGAAACACATTCATCTATGCATTCTGCACAAAGCTCTTATGAACCTTCCTGTATAATCATCTGGTGACTTCAATAATAGGCTGCAATGAACATGGTCACAAACTGGCAATTACAATGTTACTTGGCTCACAGAGAGAGCCGCAGGATGGTCAGCACTGGCATGCCCCATCACAGAAGGCACAGCTGCTAGCACAGCAGAGTTAATGCAAGCAACAAATGGCAAAAGTGTGGGATAAAAGAAATAAAAAAGAAAATGCAAAGAAGAGAAAAAGGACATATGAGAGGAGAATGAGAATGAATTCCTTCTCTGACCTGTCTCTAATGGCCTATCATAGAGTAGTTGAAAAATTCTTAAGTTCATGCCTCATCAATAGAGATCACGGTTAATATCACAAATCAATGGTTATACTGGTTTCTGCATACTCATTGTCAATGACAATGTGACATTGAACAATTTCTCCTAAACATTACTTGTACGTATGTCCTTTTATGAATCCACTTTCCGAATATTCACTACAACACTGACTTCTTTCCTTAAAAGGGAATTCTGGGACTTTTTATTTTACAGCTAGAGAGAACTCGGCATTGAGGTCATGTCAGATATAAATGGTAGAAAGTGCAGGGAGCTCTAGCCAGCACTGTAAGCATGAACTACAATATACCTTGATATTGACTGCCAATTAACATTGGTATAATTTACCTAAAATGGCTTATTGCAGACATTTAATAAAGAATAAATAATACCAAGCCGAGATCATTTTATTAGCTTCAAAGGGATCAAATTAGTGGGTTATGTCAACAATGTCACTCAAGTCTGTGCATAGAATCTGGCTAACCTCCCCATCACTTCGGGTCACTGCATATAGATTTTTACAACTTCCATATTCAATACCAGTTATAGAAATAAGAGATGATCAAATCTTTTGAAATTTGAATTTGCCAGATTCAACAAATTTTTACAAAAGAAAACAATTTGTCACAATTTGCAATACCGCAAAGCCTCCCATTGCCCTGAAAAGTTGAGCGTAACACTTCAGGTCAGGTCTCCTAGAGCTGTATGTAAACCCTTTCAAGCTTTTGAACACAAACAGCCTTAGTAATGTCAAAGTGGCCTCACCATAGAAATGTATGGTAACCCAATAGTAGCCAACAGCCCATTTAATACAAAGTGCACTGACAAACTTTTTATGTTTCTTTTAAATAAAAAACAGTCCAAAATGTACCCGTCTTAGTCACTTGTGTCTAGACTGTTCTTTGTAGAGATTTGACTGTCAAGTGACAAGATGCAGGCCTTGGCACAGCTGATGCACAATAATATGACACAAGCCTAAGCCGACCAGAAGCGATAGTATGACCAGAATGCGTGTAAGAGGACCTACCAGGTGGGTTAAACGGTGTGGGTACCTGTCCCCGTACATCAGGACAAACTTCAGCTGGCCTGGGAGGGCCCTTACCATGTGCACCAGCAACTCAACGTTGTAATGTACCTGGTCACCCTTGACAATGCCTGAGAAAGGTGGAAGGCCTTCCACGTGAACACGAAGGCACATTATGAGTGGGAAGCCTGTGCTCTCCCCGTATGCAACCTGCTAGAAGAGTGAGAGGCAAAGACCCTCCCGTATATGCTTGCCTAGGTTAGTGTGGGTGGGACCATCGTGGATGAGGAGGTTTGCAACCAGTTCTTGTTGGATCAATGGTCCAAGCTGTGGTCAACCCTACAGACTCTTCCAGAATTTATTCAGCAACAAGCCCGGAAGCACAAAGTTGGTGGTCTATCACTTGGACACCAAGGATTACCCCACAATCCAGCATTCAGCATATCAAGTCTCCCTTGAGGCACAGCGGCACAAGCACCAGGAGACTGATGAGATGCTGAAGCTGGTGGTCATCCAACCATCCAGCAGCATTTGGGCCTTGCCCACAGTCCTGAACCCAAAGATGGACTGGGCCACCCAGTTCTGCATGTACTACAGGGGACTCAATGGTGTCACAGTCACCAATGCGTACCCAATGTCGCATAGCGATGACCTGCTTGATCAGTTGGCCGAGGCCAAGCACCTGACCATCATAGATCTGAGCCAGAGATATTGGCAGATTCCACTGACCCGGAAGACATGGGAACACTTTGCCTTTATCACCCCCATCAGACTGAATGAGTCCACAGTGATGCCACGAAGAATGCCCCTGCCATTTTTCAGCAGATGGTCAACACGCTGCTCAAGGGACTTGAAGGATATGCGGCCACATATAACATTGCCATCTTCAGTCCCACCTCAGATGATCATCTAGAGCATCTGGCGCAGGTGCTCAGGAGGATCTTCCAGGTAAACTTGACCATCAAGCTGGAAAAGGGCAAGTTGGGCATGAATGAGGTCCACTTACCTGGGATACTGGGTAGGTGGGGGGCTCTAAACCCGGAGCTCAGGAAGGTGGATGCCATTTCATCCCGGCCTACTCCCAGGACCAAAAACAGGTGATTTTCTTCCTGGGCACCGCCGCGTACTATAAGAAGTTTATCCCTCAATATAGTAGCCTGGCAAAGCTCCCGACGGACCTCACCAAGAAGAAGCTTCCCTCTGCAGTCGATTGGACAACGACTGTGAGATGGCCTTCCATGCACTGAAGATTGCCCTTTCCAGCTTCCCAGTATTACAAGCAGCCGACTTCACATGGCGGTTTGTAGTACTGACTGACGCCAGTGACTTTGGCCTCAGTGCTGTAGTCAGACAGGGCAACTCTACAGGCCAAGAACACCCTGCTTTGTTTCTGAGCTGGAAGCTCTGCCGAATAAGGTGGCCTACTCTACGATAGAGAAGAAATGTCTTTAAATTGTATGGACCCTGCAGCATCTGCAGACATACTTGTACGGATGCCAATTCATCTTTGAAATGCACTACAACCCCCTCTACTGGTTACACACTGTATCCGTAACGAATGGGAAGTTGCTACGCTGGAGCCTGGTGCTCCAGCAGTACCACTTCGCCATTCGACACAAGGGCTGTGACCACGTTAATGCCCATGGGTTATTCCAACGAGGGGAAGTTGTGAATAGGCGCTTAGTGGAAAACTGGAAAGTGCCGCTACCCCCTAGCACCCTCTAAAGGACAAACGTGTGAAGAATATTGGACATATAGTTCCATGTCAATCATTTATATCTTACTTGGCATGGGATTATAAAAACCCCTTCTGTGTGCAGTTGTAACAGAACACCAAGCTGCAGCAGGGTGGTTGAGAGTCAAAGAGCAGTGAGTAACAGAATGGACACCTTGACCAGCTCAGAGCAGAACAAAAGGCTTGTTGCCATGTGGAGACCATGAGGTGAAAATTGCTTTGTTAAGTCAGCTATGATTCCATATGGATTTATGTAGTACTATACATCCCAGCAACACAGTGTGTATATTTCTGAGATCTCTCAACCTGACCAAATGCCTTTCAGGGTCTCCTTTCAAGCTTCACGTGGGGAGATACGTAGAATAGCTAATACTTTATATGGCCCAGTCTACGGGATGACTAGCTGGCGAAGAATACCTCTTATTGAGGATCAGTTTTTTATGGGCATTTTCTGAGACATTGGTTTCAATAAGTTTAGTGAGCTAATTATATTTATTTATTATAGTTCACACTGCTTCAATTTAGGAGCAGGTGCTTTTTTCCTCAAAGACATATAAACTCTACTGGCTATTCAGCTATTTTGTGTGTGTGTGTGTGTTTGTGGTTGGGTGGTGACAGGTTGGTTTTGTTTTTGTAATATACTATTAATTATGTTGTCTTTGTAGCCCTCTATTGCAATAGTACTACTTTTATATATTTTTGTCAAATAAAGATATAGTTTTCATTGGTATTCAAGAGGGCTTATATTTGATATTCCCCTCTTTTTGAGATTATCTGTATCGTCTTTTCAAAACCTACCTTGTTCTAGGTGCTGTCAGTTATATTTGTCTACATATATTTACTCTATTGTATCAAAAAAAAAATTTGAAAAAAAGGCCTTGGGTTTTCTTTATGGTGGTTCAACTGAGTATACTTATATATTAGCAAATGCTTTAGATGTTCTAATAGATCCAGCCACAACCCATTTTTAATGTCCTGGTGGAGCGAAGGAGGTTGTCACTCAGGATTTTACAGTACATGGCTCCATCCATTCTCCCATTGATGCGGTGTAGTCCTGTGCCCTTAGCAGAGAAACACCCCCAAAACATAATGTTTCCACCTCCATGCTTGACAGTGGGGATGGTGTTCTTTGAATCATAGGCAGCATTTCTCTTCCCTCCAAAAACGGTGAGTTGAGTTAATGGCAAAGAGCTCAATTTTTGTCTCTTTTGACCACAGCACCTTCTCCCAATCACTCACAGAATCATCCAGGTGTTCATTGGCATACTTCAGATGGGCCTGCATATGTGATGTGCCTTCTTGAGAAGGGGGACATTGCAGGCACTGCAGGATTTTAAACCTTTACAGCATAATGTGTTACCAATGGTTTTCTTGGTGACTGTTGTCCCAGTTGCCATGAGATCATTAACAAGCTCCCCCTCCGTGTAGTATTTGGCTGATCTCTAACCTTCTTCATGATCAAGGATATCCCAAGAGGTGCAATTTAGCATGGTGACCCAGATCAATGTCGATTAACAGTAATTTTGTATTTCTTCCATTTTCTTACTATTGCACCAAAAGTTGTCTCCTTTTCTCCCAGCGTCTTACATATGGTTTTTTTTAGCCCATTCCAGCTTAGTGCAGGTCCATGATCTTGTCCCTGACATCCTTATAAAGCTCTTTGGTCTTGCCCATGTTGTAGAGGTTAGATTATGAGTGATTAACTGAGTATGTGGACAGGAGTCTTTTAAAAAGGTGACTATGTAAGACTGCTGTCTTTAATGCAGATAACAGGTTGATTAGAAGCGTCAAACTGGTCTGTAAGAGCTAGAACTCTTAATGGTTAATAGGGATCAAATACTTATTTCTCACTGCAAAATGCAAATTTATATAATTTATGCAATGTGATTTTCTGGATTTTATTTTTGATATTCTATCTCTCAATGTTAAAATTAACCTACCCTTAAAATTAAAGACTGGTCATGTCTTTGTCAGTGGGTAAACTTACAAAATTAGCATGGGATCAAATAATTATTTCCTTCACTGCAGTGCATTGTCTTGTGGGCCCTTAAGGCCAGGGCCGCCATCAGGGAATTACTGCCCTGACTGGTGTATGGGGCCTGGTGGGCAGAGGGGGCCCGCATCTGCTCACCCGAGCCCCTACTGGCACGCTAAACCACCGGGCCCTTAGCGGCGCTGTGCTGCGGCAGCTGAACGCTATTGACATGCGGGCCCATCGGCCCGCATGTCAATAGTTAAGAGCCACCAGCCAATCGGAGGCTGGCAGCTGACGTCAGCCTCAGCGCACCCGTCGCCGGAGTCTGACGTCACTGTCAGTCACCGGCAAGTGCGCGCTTCAGCAGCATGGACTGTACATTTTTTAATTGAAAGTGGTGATCCAGGGGGCCCGGGGCAGATTGCAGACATAATGGGGGCAGAATGCTGGACATAATGGGGGCAGAATGCTGGACATGATGGGGCAGAATGCTGGACATGATGGGGGCAGATTGCTGGTCATGATGGGGCAGAATGCTGGACATTAGAGTTGAGCGACTTTTGGTTTTTTAGGGTCGCGTTTCGTTTCGTGAAACCCGACTTTTCCAAAAGTCGGGTCGAGCAAGATCGTCCGAATATAGGGAAAAGTCGGGGTCGTCCCGAAACACGAAACCCAATGTAAGTCAATGGGGAATAAAAGTCGGCAGTGAGAGGAGGACAGGAAACACACCTACAGTGCCCATTTGAATGCCAAAAGCATCAATTCTTCTTACTTAAGCTTGTCAACCTTAATTAACTTCATAATACAAGTTACGCACTGAAAAATGGGGGTTATTTGACTAAAGTTGTGGGGGGGTAGGGCTGGCTCCAGGTTTTCATGTGCCCTGGGCGAAAGAGCGCCCCTTTAACACATACCACAACTCATCATGCTCCGATACGGCAGAGAAATAGCGGTATAGTACAATGAAAAATACTTCACTTTTTACATCTCATGACGAGGCCCATCTATTTCTCCATACAGAATCATTGGTCCCATATAATGTTTGAAACAGTATATGATGAGCTCCACATAATGCTACAGTATATGTTGGTCCCCATGGATGAAGCTCCACTGTCTTATGGGCCCAAATAATGCTCCAAACATAATGGGCCCCATTTCTACTGCTCTAGTGTATAATGGGCCCTGTAAATGCTGCTCCAGTGTCTGATGTCCACCTTTGGAATGTTCCAGTGTATGGTGGGCACCATCTATCATTCTCCAGAGTATAGTGCTCCCCAAAAATTGCTGTCCCAACATTGAAAACAATCAAATAAGTCTCCTCGCTAGGGAATCCCTGTACTTGTCTGGACTCCTCGTCGTCCCCATCTTCCATCTCACTGCACAGTATTTCAACTTTGCAAGTCCTGTGATCCTGAGCAAGCAGGGGGGGGCCCACTCGTTGGCGACGGCACTGGCACAGGGCCCCTGATAGTACGGTGGTGTGTCTGATGGCGGGTGGGCCGAACCTGCACTTTCATCTGCAGCTTCCTCTTTGTCACCGTGTAAGATGGAACTGTATATGGGAAGGGTAACCTGAGTTTCATCAGGGTCAGATTCAGGCCGAGTAGCGTGCGAGGGGAATGTAGTGGTCTGGGTCAATGTACCAGCAGATTCATCGAGCAGTGGCTGGGCATCAGTGCACTTGTGTCGCCCCCAGGAGTACGGTCGCCACAGTGGCATTACCTTCTTCCTAGGGAGTGTGATGTCATGCTTGGGAGCAACGAACGATCTCTCTAGCAGGTTAACTGATTGGGCGGCGTTATTCCCACGAGTCATGACCCTCCAAACAGCGTTCATGAAGGCAAAGTGTTTGTTTTACGTGGGCAGTATGGTTGCAAAGCTGAACCTTAAAGGAATGTCCAGAAGGGCACCACCAGGAGTGGAGCCTACGGTTAAATTCGACTCCACCTGGGAAACCTCAACCATGCCAGCTACAGAACAGATGCACACATTGCAAGCTTAATTCCGTTAACGAACGAGACTCCGTCATGCCCCGCGGTCCGAGTCCGGCTTACTAGAGGGACACGTGAGGCTCTGGCACATGAGATTGGCCAATAACTGGTGTGTCATGCCATTACATGTCCGTGGCTGCATGTGCGCTACACTGAAAAGGCCAGCGTTTGTCGCTTACAGGTGCAGATAACCCGCTGAACAACGTTAGTGATGGGGATCACTGATGACAATTATTACCCGCGAACAATGATTTCCCAGTAAGTGCAGGTCAACCGCAGTTCCGGAATTAGGCCTAACCGTCATTCCTGAAAAAATGAAAAACTTACGTGTGCAAACCACAGGTGCTGTAGCTTGCTTAACAGCTCGCCAGCTGTTCTCACGCCCAGTATGGATTGCACGTGATTGCACAAAGGTTAGAAAGGGTACCGTATCCCCGGATAACATGTATGGATAGCGTACACATTCAAAACATATGTCTATACATCAGGAGGCAGGCTCAGACGGTGTTAGGCCCAGTATGCATTGCACGTGATTGCACAAAGGTTAGAAAGTGTACCGTATCCCCGGTTAACATGTATGGATAGCGTACACATTCAAAATATATGTCTATACATCAGGAGGCAGGCTCAGACGGTGTTAGGCCCAGTATGGATTGCACGTGATTGCACAAAGGTTAGAAAGGGTACCGTATCCCTGGATAACATGTATGGATAGCGTACACATTCAAAATATATGTCTGTACATCAGGAGGCAGGCTCAGACGGTGATAGGCCCAGTATGGATTGCACGTGATTGCACAAAGGTTAGAAAGGGTACCGTATCCCTGGATAACATGTATGGATAGCGTACACATTCAAAATATATGTCTATACATCAGGAGGCAGGCTCAGACGGTGTTAGGCCCAGTAAGGATTGCACGTGATTGCACAAAGGTTAGAAAGGGTACCGTATCCCCGGATAACATGTATGGATAGCGTACACATTCAAAATATATGTCTATACATCAGGAGGCAGGCTCAGACGGTGTTAGGCCCAGTATGGATTGCACGTGATTGCACAAAGGTTAGAAAGGGTACCGTATCCCCGGATAACATGTATGGATAGCGTACACATTCAAAATATATGTCTGTACATCAGGAGGCAGGCTCAGACGGTGTCAGGCACAGTATGGATTTGACGGCCCAGATTACACAGCGGAGGAGCAGGGAGAGGTAAAGATTGCAAATGCTGGGGCCCTGCCCAAGCAAGGGGGGCCCACTCGTGGGCGTCGGTACTGGCACTGGGCCCCTCATAGTACGGCGGTGTGTCTGACGGCGGGTGTGCACCACCACCGTCAGAGACACTTGATTGCACTATGAGGGACCCTGTGCCAGTGCCCGCACCCAAGAGTCGGCCTACCCACCTGTCCAGGGCAACGGCACTCGCACGGTGTCGTGCGCTAGGTGGTGACCCCGGCCATGGGGGGGGAGGCAGCACAGTTAGGGAGTTTTAGAAAGTGGCATATGTTGATGTTGGACATTCAGCTGATGCAAAAGGCGAAATAAGTGAAGTCCCAGGAAGAGGTGGACCAAAGCAAGCCATTTTTCTGTCACCCTATGTGTCATCAGGGGAAGGTGGGACAAAATCCTTGGAAACCCATGCATGGTTCATTTTAATGAAGGTTAGATCATCCACATTTTGGGTTGACAGACGGGTCCTTTTTTCTGTCAGGATTGATCCAGCTGCACTGAAGACTCTTTCCGATAGCACACTTGCAGCTGGGCAAGCGAGCTCCTGTAAGGCATATTGGGCCAATTCAGGCCAGGGGTCCAGTTTAGCGGCCCAATAGTCAAAGGGGAATGACCTGTGTGGGAGAACATCGATATGGGAGGAAAAGTAGTTTGTAACCATAGTTGACAACTGCTGTCTCCTCTCACTTTCCATCGATGCAGTATTACCAGTTGTGCGAGCGGTATTTGAAAAATCAGTCCACAACATTGTCATGAAACCCCTGTCTCCAACGCCACTTCTGCTGTGTGCACCACGAACACCTCTGCCAAGCTGCCCCCGGCCCGTACGGCTCGTGTGAGAACCATCACCGCTGCTGTGTGCTGGGAATGCCTCAAGCAACCGATTTACCAGAGTTGCTTGTTTATTAGCCAATATTAGGTCAAGGTTCTCCTGTGGCATGATGTTTTGTAATTTGCCTTTATAGCGTGGATCCAGGATGCTGGCCAACCAGTAGTCGTCATCGTTCATCATTTTGGCAATGCGTGGGTCCCTTTTTAGGATCTGCAAGGCATAATCTGACATGTGGGCCAATGTTCCCGGTGTCAATGATGCACTGCGAGTGCTGGGTGGAGGAGCACTTTCTGGCAAATCCACATCCCTCCAGTCACGCACAAACCCTGTACCAGACCTTGCCACGCCAACATTTTCACTTGCCCCACGAGATGCATCCTCCTCCCCTAAGTAATCATCCCCATCATCCTCCTCCTCTTCTTCCTCCACCTCGTCCAGGAGAGGTCCCTGAGCAGACAATGGCTGAATGTCATCAAGGATTCCCTCCTCCTCTTCCTCCTCATCAACATTGGCTGCAAACGCCTGCTCCTTAAGGTGCGTCAAAGTTTGCATGAGCAGACGCATAAGTGGGATGCTCATGCTTAGGATGGCGTCGTCTGCGCTTACCAGCCGTGTGCATTCCTCAAAACACTGAAGGACTTTACAGAGGTCTTTAAGCTTCGACCACTGCACACCTGTCAACTCCATGTCTGCTCTCAAAGTGCCTGGCCGTGTATCCTCCCACAAATGCATTATGGCCTGCCTCTGCTCGCACAGCCGCTCCACCATGTGCAGGGTGGAGTTCCACCTTGTTGCAATGTCGATAATGAGGCGGTGGTTGGGAAGGTGGAGCAATCGCTGCAGCTTCTGCATACGAACGGAGTGTACAGGCGACCGGCGGATGTGCGCGCACAGTCTTCGCACCTTCTGGAGCAGGGCTGTTAACTCCGGATAATTTTTGAGGAAGCACTGCACCACCAGGTTCAAGGTGTGAGCCAAGCAAGGTATATGGCTGAGTTTTGAAAGGGCTATGGCTGCCACAAAATTACGGCCATTATCACTAACTACCATGCCTGCCTCAAGATGTACACTGCCCAGCCATGACTCAGTTTGTCGCTTCAAGTACTCGGCCAGCACCACGGCGGTGTGTCTGTTGCCCAAACACATCATCTGCAACACAGCCTGCTGACGCTTTCCACTAGCTGCTCGATAGGGGGACACATCGTGTGCAACAGTGGCAGCTGCAGATGGAGTGCTCGTACGACTGTGCTCTGTGGACGAGCTTTCGCTTCTGGAGGAGGAGGAGGAGGGTCGAATGCCTACAGCCAACTGTTTCCTATACCGTGGGCTAGGCAGCACTGTCCCACCACCGCTGTCCCATGTGGACCATGCATCCACCACATTAACCCAGTGCGCAGTGATGGACACGTAACGGCCC
The DNA here is from genome assembly GCF_039654945.1 of Dendrobates tinctorius. Classification (NCBI taxonomy): domain Eukaryota; kingdom Metazoa; phylum Chordata; class Amphibia; order Anura; family Dendrobatidae; genus Dendrobates; species Dendrobates tinctorius. The sequence continues at coordinate 85,841,566 of NW_027361728.1, read as the reverse complement.
TGGCCATGCCGACTGGACCATGCATCAGTTGTGAGGTGCACCTTTCCGCTCACTGACTGCTTGAGTGCATGGACAATGCGGTCTTTCACATGATGGTGGAGGGCTGGGATGGCTTTGCGAGAGAAGAAGTGGCGACTGGGTAGGTCATAGCGTGGTACTGCATAGGCCATGAGTTCGCGGAAAGCTGTGCTTTCCACCAACCGAAAGGGCATCATCTCAAACGAGATTAGTTTGGCAATGTGGGCGTTCAAACCCAGTGTACGCGGATGAGAGACTGAGTACTTTCTTGACCTACTCATAGTGTCTGGGAGGGTGAGCTGGACTTGAGAGCTGCATATGGTGGAAGTAGCGGTGGACAGGGCGGACTGAGAGAGGGTTGATGATGGTGATGGAGTTGGTGTTCTTTCTGATGGCCTAGAATCAGTCTTTCGTTGATATAACAGTGGGATTCCCTGACTGCTGTGGCCTTGCAACGACACCTCAACATTTGCTGCTGTGCTAACCGGTGGGCTTACAGTGGGGGAAACAATGTAGCGTTGCTGACTACCTTCGTTGTGATCAGTTGCACATGTGGCACTTGAGGTTTGGTGTTGTGTCCACGCTTGCAAGTGCATGCTGGTTAAATGTCTAAGCATGCAACTGGTATTCAAATTTTTCAGATTTTTCCCTCGGCTAAAGGTCTTTGCGCACTTCTTACAGATAACCTTGGCCTGATCATGAGGATTTTGGTCAAAAAAGTGCCACACTGCACTCTTCCTACTTTGGCAGACATTTTGCGGCCTAGCACGCTGTGATCTTTTGACCCTCTGGACAAGCTGTCCAGCAACTCTTTTGATGTTTGGAACCTGTCTTTGGAGTGCTCCGGGCCTGCCAGATAACAGCTGTTGCGATGTCGATGTCTGCTGTGGATGCTCCTCATCTGAGCTATTGGAAGCAGCACCCTCTTCCCCCAATGGATGCCAATCTGGGTCAACAACTGGGTCATCCATCACCTCCTCTTCTATGTCATGTGCACCTTCCTCTGTGTCACCGTGTATGGTGGTATAGTGTGCGGGAAGGGGCACCTGAGTCTCATCAGGGTCAGAATCTGGCTCTGTACACTGCGAGGACAATGTAGTGCTCTGAGTGAATGTACCAGCAGAATCATCCATCAGCGGCTGTGCATCAGTGCACTCCATGTCAGATTCATCTTGGCCTGGGTAATTCACCATTTGACTTGATAATCCAGGCATGGTATGTGAAAACAGCTCCATGGAGTAATCAGTAGTATGGCCTGCGTCATCCTTCAATCTTGGTTGGGGTGAAGGACACAAGGAAAGGTGTGGTTCATGAACATGAGCCTCCAATGACGACTCAGTGCTTTTACTTTTTACAACTGAAGAAGAGGAGGCGATAGAGCTGGAGGCTGAGTCAGCAATGTAAGACAAAACTTTTTCCTGATGCTCTGGCTTTAAAAGCGGTTTGCCAACTCCTAGAAAACTAAGCGTTCGAGGCCTTATGTAGCAGACGATGACGCAGGCTCAACACCTCCTGCATTCGGTCCTATTTTGCTCTTGCCACTACCATCAGATCCACCACCAACACCATCATTACCAGCTGCCAACCCCCGCCCAATTCCACGGCCTCTTCCACCAGCCTTCCTCATTTTTGGTAGAAATGTAGACAAAATCCAACAAACTATATAGTAATGTAAAACAAGGTACAAGGTGTCTATAGGACAGGGGAGATTTTGAATTTCTGCAGACACTTGTGGACACTGGACACTTTTGGATTGTGTGAGGCCCACTGATATCTGAGCGCTATGTGACAGGCTCGATGGCACAGCTGTGACAAAAGTGACGAGAGGATAAGGGAGATTTTGAATTTCTGCAGACACTTGTGGACACTGGACACTTTTGGATTGTGTGAGGCCCACTGATATCTGAGCGCTATGTGACAGGCTCGATGGCACAGCTGTGACAAAAGTGACTAGAGGATAAGGGAGATTTTGAATTTCTGCACACACTTGTGGACACTGGACACTTTTGGATTGTGTGAGGCCCACTGATATCTGAGCGCTATGTGACAGGCTCGATGGCACAGCTGTGACCAAAGTGACTAGAGGATAAAGGAGATTTTGAATTTCTGCACACACTTGTGGACACTGGACACTTTTGGATTGTGTGAGGCCCAATGAATATCTGAGCGCTATGTGACAGGCTCGATGGCACAGCTGTGACAAAAGTGACGAGAGGATAAGGGAGATTTTGAATTTCTGCAGACACTTGTGGACACTGGACACTTTTGGATTGTGTGAGGCCCACTGATATCTGAGCGCTATGTGACAGGCTCGATGGCACAGCTGTGACCAAAGTGACTAGAGGATAAGGGAGATTTTGAATTTCTGCACACACTTGTGGACACTGGACACTTTTGGATTGTGTGAGGCCCACTGATATCTGAGCGCTATGTCACAGGCTCGATGGCACAGCTGTGACAAAAGTGACTAGAGGATAAGGGAGATTTTGAATTTCTGCACACACTTGTGGACACTGGACACTTTTGGATTGTGTGAGGCCCACTGATATCTGAGCGCTATGTGACAGGCTCGATGGCACAGCTGTGACCAAAGTGACTAGAGGATAAGGGAGATTTTGAATTTCTGCAGACACTTGTGGACACTGGACACTTTTGGATTGTGTGAGGCCCAATGAATATCTGAGCGCTATGTCACAGGCTCGATGGCACAGCTGTGACCAAAGTGACTAGAGGATAAAGGAGATTTTGAATTTCTGCACACACTTGTGGACACTGGACACTTTTGGATTGTGTGAGGCCCACTGATATCTGAGCGCTATGTCACAGGCTCGATGGCACAGCTGTGACAAAAGTGACGAGGATAAGGGAGATTTTGAATTTCTGCACACACTTGTGGACACTGGACACTTTTGGATTGTGTGAGGCCCACTGATATCTGAGCGCTATGTCACAGGCTCGATGGCACAGCTGTGACCAAAGTGACTAGAGGATAAGGGAGATTTTGAATTTCTGCACACACTTGTGGACACTGGACACTTTTGGATTGTGTGAGGCCCACTGATATCTGAGCGCTATGACAGAGGCTCGATGGCACAGCTGTGACAAAAGTGACGAGAGGATAAGGGAGATTTTGAATTTCTGCACACACTTGTGGACACTGGACACTTTTGGATTGTGTGAGGCCCAATGAATATCTGAGCGCTATGTGACAGGCTCGATTGCACAGCTGTGACCAAAGTGACTAGAGGATAAAGGAGATTTTGAATTTCTGCACACACTTGTGGACACTGGACACTTTTGGATTGTGTGAGGCCCACTGATATCTGAGCGCTATGTCACAGGCTCGATGGCACAGCTGTGACAAAAGTGACTAGAGGATAAGGGAGATTGGATTGCTTTTAAAAAAGCAGTTTGCAGAGCAGTGGGTAAACAGCAATGCCAGCCTGTCAGGAAGCCTTAAAAGGCAGCCCAACAACCAACACCACTGATACACCACAATATAGCCTCCCCTTGCACTGCACACACAGTGACTGGTGTGTTGTGCAGGCCAAATCGCTAGCAGCAGAAGCAGTTTTTTTTTCTTCTCAGCAGGACAAAAAAAAAAAAATGGGATTGCTTTTAAAAAAGCAGTTTGCGGAGCAGTGGGTAAACAGCAATGCAGGAATGTCAGGAAGCCTTAGAAGGCAGCCCAACAACCAACACCACTGATACACCACTATATAGCCTCCCCTTGCACTGCACACACAGTGACTGGTGTGTTGTACAGGCCAAATCGCTAGCAGCAGAAGCAGTATTTTTTTCTTCTCAGCAGGACAAAAAAAAAAAATTGGGATTGCTTTTAAAAAAGCAGTTTGCGGAGCAGTGGGTAAACAGTAATGCAGGAATGTCAGGAAGCCTTAGAAGGCAGCCCAACAACCAACACCACTGATACACCACTATATAGCCTCCCCTTGCACTGCACACACAGTGACTGGTGTGTTGTACAGGCCAAATCGCTAGCAGCAGAAGCAGGTTTTTTTTCTTCTCAGCAGGACAGAAAAAAAAAATTGGGATTGCTTTTAAAAAAGCAGTTTGCGGAGCAGTGGGTAAACAGCAATGCAGGAATGTCAGGAAGCCTTAGAAGGCAGCCCAACAACCAACACCACTGATACACCACTATATAGCCTCCCCATGCACTGCACACACAGTGACTGGTGTGTTGTACAGGCCAAATCGCTAGCAGCAGAAGCAGTTTTTTTTTCTTCTCAGCAGGACAAAAAAAAAAATTGGGATTGCTTTTAAAAAAGCAGTTTGCGGGGCAGTGGGTAAACAGCAATGCAGGAATGTCAGGAAGCCTTAGAAGGCAGCCCAACAACCAACACCACTGATACACCACTATATAGCCTCCCCATGCACTGCACACACAGTGACTGGTGTGTTGTACAGGCCAAATCGCTAGCAGCAGAAGCAGTTTTTTTTTCTTCTCAGCAGGACAAAAAAAAAAAATTGGGATTGCTTTTAAAAAAGCAGTTTGCGGGGCAGTGGGTAAACAGCAATGCAGGAATGTCAGGAAGCCTTAGAAGGCAGCCCAACAACCAACACCACTGATACACCACTATATAGCCTCCCCTTGCACTGCACACACAGTGACTGGTGTGTTGTACAGGCCAAATCGCTAGCAGCAGAAGCAGTTTTTTTTTCTTCTCAGCAGGACAAAAAAAAAAAATTGTGATTGTTTTAAAAAAGCAGTTTGCGGAGCAGTGGGTAAACAGCAATGCAGGAATGTCGGGAAGCCTTAGAAGGCAGCCCAACAACCAACACCACTGATACACCACTATATAGCCTCCCCTTGCACTGCACACACAGTGACTGGTGTGTTGTGCAGGCCAAATCGCTAGCAGCAGAAGCAGTTTTTTTGTCTTCTTCCCTGCCTAACGCTCTCCCTACAGAATCAGCAGCAGCCTCTCCCTATACTGAGATCGGCAGAAGTAAGATGGCGGTCGGCGTGCACGCCCTTTTATACCCCCTGTGACGCCCACCAAAGCAAGCCAATCACTTGCATGCCCTTCTGAAAGATGGTGGTGACCCCTGCCTATGTCATCACATTGCCCACAGTGTCCGTGGATCCTGATTGGCTGAAAAAGAGCGCAAAACAAACTTTTGAAACGCGACTTTGGCGCGTAAGTCGCCGACCTCGTGGCCGACCTCATCCTAGGGTCGTGTTTCGTTTCATGAAACCCGACTTTGCCAAAAGTCGGCGACTTTTGAAATTTTTTGACCCGTTTCGCTCAACTCTACTGGACATGATGGGGCAGAATGCTGGACATGATGGGGGCAGATTGCTGGACATGATGAGGCAGAATGCTGGACTGTTGTGAGTTCATTTTTCCCTTCACCATTGAGGTCTGATGAACTCCCTCCTCTGGTGAAGGAAGGTAGTGAGGCTGATTATCAAACACCTGGGCAGCTAGATGATGACTGGGTGGCTGGAGTTGAGGACTGGATATAAGGTTGCCGACGCCCTTCTTCCTGGCTGGTGATTTTCCTGCTGGATTCTTGGAGACCAGTCTGATTCCTGCATCTCAAAGCTAAGTTTTTCTGCTCTGCTTTGTACTCTTCAGTTTTGTTTTTGTTTTGCCTTGTTTTTTGGGAGTTCTGCCATCCCCGGCCGGGGGTGAGCTGAATTCCATTTTTGTCTCTGATCTGTTGATCTTTTGCTCTGTCTTCAGAATATACCTGAGTGCTGATATAGTCTTTTGAAGCCTAGCGACTTCAGGGCCTGTTTTTCCTATCAGTCGGTTGGCTCATTTTGAAAGGGTTTTTGCGGATGGCAGACAGCAGCTTTCCAATCCTGTCCTATGTAGTTAGCTTGGGCCCCATCATTTGCTCAACCTATCTTTATATCTGTGTTAGTGTTTTCATCTTGCTTCACCGTCATTATATGTTGGGGGCTGCCTATTGCTTTGGGGTCTGCTCTGGGGCAGTTTAGTTTTTCCCCTTTCTGTCTTTAGGCTATGTAGTTCTCCGGCTGTGATCGAGGGGTCTAGGGCACCGTAGGAACCCCCCACGGCTACTGCTAGTTGTTGTGGATAGGTCCAGGGGTCTGCAATCCGATAGCTGCCAACCTCTCTGGTTTTTCTGGACTTAGCTGGTATTTTGTTTTTTCCTCCTTCGGTGACTCATCATAACACTGGACATAATGGGGGCAGAATGCTGTACTTGATGGGGCAGATTTCTGGACATGATGGGGCAGAATGCTGGACATGATAGCAGAATGCTGGACATGATGGGGCAGACTGCTGGACATGATGGGGCAGAATGCTGGACATGATGGGGCAGAATGCTGGACATGATGGGGGCAGATTGCTGGACATGATGAGGCAGAATGCTGGACATGATGGGGCAGAATGTTGGACATGATGCGGAAAAATGCTGGCCATGATGGGGGCAGATTGCTGGACATGGTGGGGCAGATTGCTGGACATGGTGGGGCAGATTGCTGGACATGATGGGGCAGAATGCTTGACATGATGGGGCAGATTGCTGGACATGATGAAGCAGAATGCTGGACATAATGGGGGCAGAATGCTGGACATGATGGGGCAGATTGCTGGACATAATGGGGCAGATTACTGGGCATGATGGGGCAGATTGCTGGACATGATGGGGCAGAATGCTGGACATGATGGCAGAATGCTGGACATGATGGGGACAGATTGCTGGACATGATGGGGGCAGATTGCTGGACTTGATGGGGCAGGTTGCTTGACATGATGGGGCAGATTGCTGGACATGATGAGGCAGAATGCTGGACATGATGGGGGCAGAATGCTGGACATGATGGGGCAGATTGCTGGACATGATGGCACATTGCTGGACATGATGGGCAGATTGCTGGAATGATGGGGCAGATTGCTGGACATGATGGGGGCAGAATGCTGGACATGATGGGGCAGAATGCAGACATGGGGCAGAATGCAAGACATCATGGGGGCCGAATGTGACAGTGAGACACAGGAGGGGGCTGAATGGACACGGGGCAGAATGTGACAGTGAGACACAGGAAGTGGCAGAATGTGAGACTCTGGGGCAGAATGTGACAGTAAGACACAGGAGGGGGCAGAATGTGGCAGTGAGACACAGGAGGGGGCAGAATGTGAGACACAGTAGGGTGCAGGATCATGGGGCAGGATGGATACGATGGAGACAGATGGGGAGATCATATGGGACACAATGGATACTAATGAGGGCGGGATGGAAGAACATATGGCTGAAGCCAGGAATGAGACACACAGGAGCCAGGATGGGGTATATTATTACCATAGGGGCTAATTAAGGGATATTATTACTGCAGTGATGTCTTTATTTTATTTTTTGAGTATACTGTTTTAAATGGGGGGATGGTCCTGTTACTGTGTAGAGTGACACTATGTCACCTTTTTTTCTTTATGTGATGTAATGTAGAAGTTGGGAAAAAAATAAGTAATGTGTTCTGCTCTAGATAACTGTGTTATTTCCTGCAGAGACGAGTCCTGGCTGGAAGATGTGATGGCGGTCTGTGCCGGATGAAAGATGAAAAGCAAAGAAGAAGGACTTCACCTAGATACATCACTGGTGAGTTAGTGTGTTACCTATACACTGACACAATATACTATATACAGAGGTCCTGAGTATAATTTCACCAGTGATCACTGTATTACCTGTACATTATATACAGAGCTCCTGTGTATAATGTCATTGATCACTGTATTACCTGTACACAGACACTGCATACTAAGTACACATCTCCTGTGTATAATGGCACTTGTGGTATAATGTTATTGTGTTTTTTTATTACTGATCAGCATTGTAGTATTCAGTCACTATGTGGTGGTAATATGTGGTCTGGACATGGTGTTGTGGTATTTGTCCCTTGTATGTGCTATTATTTGGTCGGTCACTGTGGTGGTAATATGTGGTCTAGTCATGGTGCAGTGGTATTTGTTCCTTGTATGTGATATTATTCGGTCACTATGGTAGTAATATGTGGTCTGGTCATGGTGTGGTGGAATTTGTTCCTTGTATGTGGTATTTTGGGTCACTATGTGGTGTTAATATGTGGTCTGGACATAGTGCGATGGTATTTGTCCCTTGTATGTGATATTATTGGTCATTTTAAAAATTGAAAAATAAATAAAAATATACTGTACATAAATTGTATTGCATATTTTAACAAATATTTAATAGGTTACAGTAGAGTAGGGCTCAGACAAAAGTGTCTACAGTGTTGTGATGGCGGCTTAAAAAATCTTTTGGCCAAAACAAAAGTTTCTGGCTATATGTGTGATCTGGTGATGGGAACTGTTAATGTGTGATTGGTGAGGGAACTGTTAATGTGTGATTGGTGAGAATTGGAGTTTTTCCTAGAGAGTGGACAGTTTGAGGAGTGGAGGCAGGGCTGGGGTGGAGCCTGGGCGGAGTCTAAAGGGGGCCCCCAAAATTTTGCCAGTATGGGGCCCCGAAATTCCTAGTGGCAGCCCTGCTTAAGGTGAATAAATATATCATTTAACCTTGGGCTGCTCTTTTATTTCAATCCACAAATCTACACATCCGTTTCACGGTTTAATTTTCCATGCTACTGGGCAGGTTTCTGGCCCGATATAACCCTGCTAGCAGACAAGGCATATATCAAATGAGGAACCAGTGCCAGTACTACCGGGCTGACCAGACACTGTTTTGCTGGTGCTATCAATCTGTCAGGCTTACAGGTGAGTGTGATTACATGTCAATGACTGCATGGGCCACATCCTCTCACTTCCCATGCCTCTCTGGACCCATGTGGACACGGGAGTGTCTGTGCAAAACTGTGCCAGTCTGACCTCATGGGTCCCCAGGGGGAGTGGAACGTCACATTAGTACAAGTGGGGAGACCTTACCATGTGATCCCGCTCACGTAATATTGATGCCAGGCTGGGTGGCAAGGTGTGGATCCTTCACACACATATTTTGTTAAACACATGTTAATTTCCTTTTTTTGTAATGGAAGAACCTCAAAAAACTGAGAAAAAAAGGCATATTAGACATAATTTCACACAAAACCCCCAAAATGGGTTGGACAAAATTGTTAGCACCTTTCCAAAAATGTGAATAAACAACTTTGTTTAATGCATGTGATGTTTGTTCAAACTCACTTGAGGCAAGTAACAGGTGTGGGCAATATGAAAATCATGCATGAAGCCAATTAAAACAGGTAGAAGTTGACTCAATCGTCGCATTGTGTGTCTATTTGTGCCACACTAAGCATTGAGAACAGAAAGCGGACTCGAGAACCCAAATTGTTGAAAAATATCATCAATCTCAAGGTTTCAAGTCCTTCTCCAGAGATCTTGGTGTTTCCTTGTCCATGGTGCACAACACAATTAAGAAGTTAAAAACCCATGGCCCTGTAGCTAATCTCCTTGGACATGGATGGCAGAGAAAAATTGATGAAAGGTTGCAATGCAAGATTGTCCGGATGGTGGATAAGCAGCCCCAATCAAGTTCCAAAGAAATTTAATTTGTCTGGCAGGCTCAGGGTGCATTAGTGTCAGCGCAAACTATCCATTGACATTTTATTGAAATGAAATGCTATGACAGGAGACCCAGGAGGACCCCACTGCTGACACAGAGACATAAAAAAGCTAGACTGCAGTTTGACCAAATGTATGTGAGTAAGCCAAAATCCTCCTGGGAAAGTGTCTTGTCATCAGATGAGACCAAGATAGAGCTTTTTGGTAAAGCACATCATTCTACTGTTCACCAAAAGCGGAGGCGTACAAAGAAAAGAACACATTACCTACAGTCAAATATGGTGCAGGTTCAAAGTTGTTTTGGGGTTATTTTGCTGCCTATGACACTGGTTTCCTTGTCTGTGTGCAAGGCATCATGAAATCTGAAGGCTACTAAAGGATATTAGGTCTCAATGTAGTCCCCAGTGTCATAAAACTTGGCTTGCATCCTAGGTCATGGGTCTTCTAGCAGGATAATGACTAGTGATGAGTGAGTATCTTCATTGCTCGGGTTATCCAGAGCATGCTTGGGTGTCCTCAGAGTATTTTGTCATGTTTGGAGATTTAGTTTTCTTCGTCTTATCTGCATGATTTGCGACTTGTAGACAGGCTGAATACATGTGGAATTCCCTAAGAAACAGGCATTCCACACATGCATTCAAGCTGTCTAGCAGTCGCAAATCATGCAGATAAGACGAGAAAAACTAAACCTCCGAGCACGCCAAAATACTCGGATACCCAAGCATGCTCGGGAAAACCCGAGCTACGAGTATACTCACTCATCACTAATAATGACCATAAACATACTTCAAGAAGCACCCAGAAATGGATGGACACAAAGCACTGTTGAGTTCTGAAGTGGCCAGCAATGAGTTTGGATCTGAATCCCATTGAACACCGGTGGATAGATCTTAAAATTGCTGTTAGAAGAAGGCACCCTTCAAATATGAGAGACCTGGAGCAGTTTGCAAAAGAAGAGTGGTCCAAAATTCCAGTTGAGAGTTGTAAGAAGCTTGTTGATGGTTATAGAAAGTGACTGATTGCAGTTATTTATTCCAAAGGGTGTGCAACCAAATATTAACTTGCGGGTGCCAACAATTTTGTCCTCCCATTTTTGGGGTATAGTGTGAAATTATGTCCAATTTGCCTTTTGTCTCAGTTTTTAGTGTTGTTGCAGTGCACAGAAAGGAAATAATCATGTGTTTTACAAATCATATGTAATTGCAATAATTTTCTGGGAGAAATACCGTACTTCACTTTTTGGAACATTTTCAAAGGTGCCAACACTTTTGGCCATGACTGTATATTAGTGACACAAGTACATTCATCTTCTTCTCTGTTGTAGTTGTACAGCACACTATTGTATAGAGTATTTGTCAAAAGTTTAAGGCTTTCTGTATCTATTGCTGAGCTGTGAGCTCTGATATCCTGTCACTATCCTAAATGATCTTAAAATGTCTAGTAAATTCCTTCCCTTCGCTTTTTTGCAGGCTATCATAATTTCTCCTGATTGGCTGTGCTATACCATATTATGTGAAGTGATAGCTGCAAGGCATTATGACCAAGCCTGAAGGTCATTTGAGCCTGAAGGGCATTTTTTTTTTATTCCAATTGCATATAGTTTGCATTCACTATGAATCTGCAAATTTAATAAAATTCAATATAAATTTGATTCACATTGAAACGATTGGCTCAGCTGTGTTAATTGTTTACTAAATTCATTCCAATCAGTTTATAGATATATCATAAATTTAAAGTGAACATTTAAAGAAGACCTTTCACTAAATTTTTTATGTTGAACTGGAGACACAATGTAACAGTGGCAGCTGAGCAGAATAAAACATTTTATTTTATTATTTTGCCTCTCTGTTGCTGAGATATCGTTGCTGAGATATCAGCAAAGTATTCAGCATCTAATGAGTTAAAAAAGTTAAGTCCAATTGGGAGTTATCAGACAGTTTTCACTGAGGGTGTGTACTTCTTGTATGATGCTGACCAATCATAAAGAGGCAGTAACACTTAACGGAAAGAAGAACACACTTGCAATAGCTTAGAGCAGACTTTTTCTGCATATGCCAGTGATCACACTTATATCTGTTCTGCTCAATCAACTTGTAATCAGTCTGCAGTGAAATCAGACTGTCATAACATCTCACACAGGAGCAGTCTGTTCTTGGCCACTCCTGTGTGACACTGATAGTCACTGTAATGATAAGTAAGATATGTCTGTAAGGTATGACTTACGGTTCCCTGATTATTACACTACAGATTAGAACCAGCCTGTCACATAGCTACGACCCCTCCTCTTTTCACCCACAGCTTACACTCACACCGCAGTTATGTGCCTGCTTGTAACCCTACACCAGATGTTTCCTGTGCAAACATTCTCCTCGCCACAGCTAAGGAATGTTAATGAGCTAAGTGGAAAGAATGTCTTTGTTTGAAGCAACATGCGGCTGGATATAAGTATGGGTAATATTAAAGAGGCTGAATCTCGAAAACCATGCGCGGTAGAGACATGAAATTAACATTTCTGCAAAATGCATGAAACCAGCATTCTGGTCCATAATTTTCACGGTTCCAGCACTAACAGAAACTGAGAACTGGATTCCTCCTAAACGGTGTGACATAATTACTGCATGTTTGGACTTTAGCTATTGCCTGCGACAGGCTAAAAAGAATGATACCATGTGCGTGTTTATACAAGGTACCCTCTGCAAGATATAGTCATTATAAGTTTTGTAGTCAGAATTGTAACTCCTAGAGCAGGAGGAGGAACATCCCCAGACCGTCCCTTTCGTGATGTCACAAACCCAAAGTTATAAGGCATTCCCCTCCACAAATCAGTCATTTTCAAACTGCAGAGTCTGTGCTGAAAGGACCCCAGATACAGGGCGATGTTTGGCCCCACCTCCCCACATGGCTAGCCTAAAGACCATTAAGCAACTGTAAGTGTTGATTTTATATGTTAATCCCATTTATTTTATATTTGCATTGTACATACCTAATGTCTCAACTTTGTAACATCTATTATCTGTGTAATCACTGCCCCCTTTTGGGAATAAATTATAAAACTTTTTAGTCTGTCTTCATGCTCTAAAAACGAACACGATAATTGCTACTGAATTGGGTTGGCTTCGAACCCCTCTATTAAGTTTATAACTTAATCAGGGAAACTCTGGAGCTGGTGGCAGCAAAGTGTTATCTGGGCCCTGGGTACTGCTGAGAGTGATGGAAGGGATTTTATAAGCTAATTGGGTGGCTGCGGCCAGAGCATTTTATAATTCCCTCACTGCAGCGTGCCGGGTGGCCAGACCTCATTGAAACAGCCGGCCGGTGACCAATTATTCCAGGTGTAGTTCCCTGACTGACCTGAGGGTAATGGGGCACCGGAGAGCTGTGAGTTCTAAAGTGGAACTGAAAAGTTTTGTGAAGTATTGTGGGCAGTGGTGAGACAACCAAAATAACCCCCCTGGGATAAATTGTTAGGGCAAGACTAGCTTGCTGTTTTTTTATCACATGGTGCCAGTGGTGGGATAACTAAGATAAGCCCCCCTGTGCCTGTGATAGCCGTGTGTCGTTAGTGCATCGCATTCCCCCGTCCGTGACATATTGGTGTCAGCGGTGGGTCTGTGACAGTCACACTCACACATCTCTGGACTGTTAGGGTGGGATAAGGGTTGTACAGCAAAGATAGTCATGCTGAGAGAGGAGGTGAGCTAATAGAAGGAATTGTAATATGACAAAGCTAAATTCAGTTGCACTGTTCCTAACCCCACACTGACTCTTGTAGGAGGTTAGACCGGGAGATCAGAGCTGTCTGTCATTATATCTTACACATTGAGAAACCTGCTCTGAGCTATTGTCGGGGGGGAGGTGAGTTCTTTCTCTGCTGTGCTGCTGCCAGCAAGAGCCATGTAGGATTAAATAGCAGGCTGCCAGCCCTCTATGGCTCAGCAAAATGGGGGCAGTAGATGGATGCTACTTTGTGGAATTCATGTAGAGTTAACCCCTAATGCATAGACTAAAGATAGAAAAAGAAAACTTTTCTATTCTTGAGAATGCTACTTTTTAGAGAAAATAAGGTGCATGCTGCGCTATAGATTACCAACAAAATGCCTTTGTTGAACCATTTGAGCCTCAATGAAGTCTGTCAGGTAGCATGACAAATCTGTGTAAGGCTAGTTTCACACTAGCGTTTATGAGCGCAGCGATGGCCTGCTCACGGCCGCCGCTAAGCTCCGCCCCCTGTCGCGCCTCCGCCGGTAGCTCCGCCCACCGGCGCATGACGCTGCATGCGCCCTGCGTCCCCTATCTTTATCACAGGGGGCGCAGGCCGTGCGCAGTATGCGTTTGACGGCGCATGTGCCTTTTTGACATGCGCCGACGCAACCAAACTGCAGCAGGTTGCGTTTGGCGCAGGTCGGCGCACCGTCAAAAGGACGCATGCGCCGCCAAACGCATACTGCGCACGGCCTGCGCCCCCTGTGATAAATATAGGGGACGCAGGGCGCATGCAGCGTCATGCGCCGGTGGGCGGAGCTACCGGCGGAGGCGCGGCAGGGGACGGGGATTAGTGGCGGCCGTGCGTAGGTCGTCGCTGAGCTCATAAACGCTAGTGTGAAACTAGCCTAAGCAAAGCCTTAAAGGGATTGTCAGGCTACAACAAATTGCTTAACTATCTGTAGAATAGGCTATTCTTAGTAGATCACTGGGGGTCCAACACCTGTTACCCAGACAGCTATTTTGCTGGGGGGGGGTCGCTGGATGTAAGCATATTCATTCCATGTGTAGCGGCGACTTTTGGGCACTGCAGAACAGCTCCTGTTATAAGGAGTAGGAGCCGGCAGCGATGGCTACACATTGAATGGAGTTTTAGGCTATGTGCGCACGTTGCGGACTCTGCTGCGGATCCGCAGCATTTCTGGCCCTGCGGGTCCGCAGCAGATTAGCTGCATTGTACAGTACCATTGTTTGCAATGGTAAAACCAAAAACACTGTGCACATGCTGTGGATTTTTACACGCGGATTTGCTGCGGGTTACAATCCTCAGCATGTCAATTCTTCGTGCGGATTCCGCTGCGGTTTCACACCTTTATCATTGTTAGGTGTGAAACCGCAGGCTAATCCGCAGGTAAACTGCAGGTAATTTGACCTGCGGATTTTTCAAAATCCGCATGGAAAAACCCGCAGCACTTCCAACTACGTGTGCACATAGCCTTATGTGCTTACATCTGGCGACACCCAGAGCACATAACAGCTGTTTGGTGTGAGTGACAGGTGTCAGACTCCCATTCATCTGTTATTGATGACCTATCCCATGCATTTGAGAAAAGCTAACCGAAAATGACAAATTTGGCGGGACTAGTTTATAATCATTTATGGAGGGGCTCTAAACTCTACCCCAAAGGATGTCAAAATAGAACGAGATCTTTTCTATCTTTAATCTATGCATTAGGGGTTAACTACTTATCCTGTCGCAGTCATGTAGTGTCATTGTGAGCAGCGGTATGCACTCACCTCGCCATCTGCGGTGACGCGTCCTATTATGGATACAGTCACTTTCTGCCACTCTCTGTATTACATACTGCAGCTGACTTCACATCTAACAGTCCATGGATGTCCAATTAAAACACCACATTAATCCTGGTCGTGGGTAGTTTGGCTTCTAGCTCTCATACACACTGCTTGATGCATATTAATTAAAATAGTAATAACTCATGCAGTATTCATACAGTCACCAGGAACAACATAACATTTAAATATAGAACAACATATTATGCACAAAGATGATCATTACGAGTGGTAGAGAGGTTCGCCATGCCAAACACAAACATAAATTGACAATTTATTCTGATAGTGATCCATAATAGTGTAATATTCCTCTTCAGTTCCAGAGAAAGATAAATATCTTCAAATCTTCCTTTTATAACGTCACAGATTACTTTGAAGAATGTTTTCGGATAGTTTTACCTTTATGTGGAACTTTAACAGACAGGCAGAGACCTCTAGTGGACCCACGGCCTAATGGCATGTTTGTGTAGATCAGACTATTCATGGCCACTTTTATGTCCTACCCATATTTTTTTCACATTTATAACCCTCTAGTATTTGCCTAAATATATCTGCTGTAAAGAAATATACAAAATTAAGGTTGAGATTGTAAATTAAGAAATGTCAGTGTTCCAGATAGCCGCAGCATATAAATATACCACGTGCTATCCATTTTGTCCGTTCTTGGCTCAAGCCCCGGAGTGCGACTAGGTAGTTCAGGCCTCCATAGCAGGCTTTCACCTGGGACCTGATATGTAACGTCCGGCCCTGATGCAGTGAGCGGGACGACGAGCATTTTCATTACCAGATTTCTCAGACTGTAGGATGAACCTTATTATTAGATGCATCACACATTTACACATCAGAAACTGGAAAAAGAATGTTTCCTTTTAACTAAAACTTCCCAGATAATGGAACTAAGTGTATTATTTATTTATCATGCTTGGCTCATATAGCATCATCATACTCCGCAGACATTAATTATCATCACTGTCCCCGATGGGGATCACAAACTAGATTCCCTATCAGTATGTCTTTGGAGTGTGGGAGGAAACCGGAGAACCCGGAGGAAACCCACACAAACACGGGGAGAACATACAATCTCCTTGCAGATGTTGTCCTTGATGGGATTTTAATCGAGAACCCCAGCAACAGTGCTAACCACTGAGCCACCTGTAGTGTATGGGTCAAAGTCACTAATGTTCACACTCCTACAGTAGTTAGAATAGAAAAGTGTACAAATATCCACACATCGGGCCTGAGAACACATGGCACTCCCCAACTACTATATATACCAAAAAGATCAAGGAAGCATAATGCCATAAAATGTAATATACTTTATTAAATGACGTACAAAAAAAATATAAACATAAAAAGTTAACATAAAAGGAGATGAATATACCGATGGATATCACTGGTACAAATGTGCTAAACATATGCAGATACACAAAAATGGTATACCTAATAATCAGATGTCAAAAATATCATAACAAAGTGTATCAGTAAGAGGTAAGAGGTATACAACGTGTGTGCATTCCTAGACGACTAGATTATAAGATGCTATAGTGGTATTGCCATCCAGAAAAAGAGTTGTAAGCATCCATGGTAGTGATATGGCCACCACCCAAAATATATGACCCAAATGGCAAAGAGGAGCTCTCAACAGCTAATGCAGTAATATGGCCCAATAAAGGTGCACGACATAGCTATAATAATTTGGACAAAAATTCATGTCCTAGCAGAGAGGTAATGATATATATGTTCACCCACGTCACAGCTATGACACTGCATAGACACATGTATTGTTATAATGCAACACTGCTATAACTTGGACAACCCAGTCCTAAAAAAGTGCTAATAGTGCAAAATGTAAGTCTACTGTCACAGCTGTAACATTAAGTAAACGTGCCAAAAGAGTTGGCCAAAATGTTCAATATTAATAATTGCGCTGTTAGAGGCAATTGGGGATGCAAAATAAAGATTACATAAGGTAGTGTATACCCACATGGTCATGTCACAGACATGGGTACAACGAATGACACAAGTGTGTGCATAGCATGTAAGTCCCCATGGAAATGCTAATAAGCCCCCTTAACTGAAAAGCACATATGACCTGAGATACCGCAGTCCCCGACGCGCGTTTCGCCTTAGCTTCATCCTGGGAGGTAAGTGAGTGTGGCTATGGGGTGTATTGAAGTATATATAGCAACATAATTGCAAATCATTCACCGCTGAGAAATCGTCCGGTGCCCGGCGTGTGACGTCATCATGGCGCGCGTCCCCCAGCCGTATAGCCACTCCCCATCATACACGTCATGATGTGGAGACGGCTAAAAGAGGCCAGGGAGAGCGCGTTACCACGGCGACGCACCACTCTGCAGGATGACGCTGCAGATAGGTAAGCCACTCCTCCACCCGACGTGTCAGGGTAGAGAGGCAGGCTTAACCCGTCCAACAGACGTATCCACACAGAGTGTGCACGGTGCTCCGGAAGATACATAGAGATAGCTGTGGGATAAAGTGTCTTTAAGTCATGTTGCTCAAATGCATCATTTATAGATATATAATAAGCTTAAACAGCGTCCTATCAAATTGTATACAAAGATACATATTTCCAAAAATTCACCATTAAACTATACAATATACAGTGGATGAATATCTGTTGATAAGATATAGGGAGAAAATTACAAGAATTATTAGTATAGAAAAAACTACATAAATGATCATAATTTAGTAAATTTAACAATAATATATACAGCGGCACAATTAAAAGTTTCGACTGTATACAGTATGAATAACATCGTACATTAGAAAATTACAATCAAAAACATATGATGTCATAGATTATTCCCCCAGTTGTCAATATAACTAGAGCAATATTACACCATAAAATAAAAGATGACCATATGAAAATGTAATTCTACAGGAGTTTTAACACAACGTATTCCAACAGGACAATTTCTCAGGGCAAAACGTATTTGTTCGAGTGAGGAAGCATATCAGGGACAAGCAGAGGATCTTACATCTAGGTTTACGTCTAGAGGTTATTCTAGACGTAGTATCAATAGAGGAATGAGAAAGGCTAATCGGGCGAAGAGAGTAGACCTGCTTGCTCCTAAACATAGGCCTTCAGAAATACAAAAAGTGAGATTTATCTCTTCATTCAATGATAAGTGGCACGAAATGAGACAAGCCTTAGACAAATACTGGACAATTCTCATGACCGATAGAACTTTAGCAAAACATGTCCCTGAATATCCCTCGATTACATATAGGAGGTCCAGCAATTTACGGGACAAATTGGTGCACAGTTATCATATGGGTCTAAAACCAGAGAGAGCATTTGGGTCGAAAGGTCCCAAATGGGGTTTCTTCCCGTGTAAGGAATGCATTGCATGTCCTAATATGCAAAAGGCCTTTTCTTTCAAATCCAGTGATGGTGGCATAACATATAACATCACGCAGCATATTACCTGTAACTCTATTGGTGTGGTATATTATGCTGTATGTCCATGTGAAAAAATCTATGTTGGCCTGACTTCCAGGCCTTTAAAAATCAGAGTTAGGGAACACTTTAGGGACATTAGAAATGCCTTTGATACCGAGGATAATTCAACTCTCAAGTCAGTTCCGAGACATTTCAAATTGTTCCATGGGAGTAATCCCAAACTACTTAAGGTCTGTGGAATAGATAAGGTTCACATTGACCACCGTGGTGGAAATTGGAAGAAAACATTAGCTCAAAAAGAAGCCGAATGGATATACAAGCTGGGTACGGTCCAACCAAGGGGACTCAATGAGGTTCTGAGCTTTGCCCCATTTCTGTAGGATGCTATTTTTGTAAGGTGTAGGTTGGTTTTCTCTTTTTTTATATTTTTAATTCTCAATTTTATTTTTAGTCTCTTTATCACATCGTTGTGTGGTGTATTTGGACATCGGTCAGGATGATACCTCCAAGCCTACTGATTGAGAAGCTGTTATATTCCATCTGTTATTGGAGGGAATTGAATATCTATTGGTCAACACTCATGGGAAATCAAGAGAGAATGTGATCATCGTGGGATTTATTTTTCAGGACTGCTGCATATCTACACTCTGGACTTTAATGTCTAGATAAAGTGTGCATTTATTAGCATATGTGTGTACGTCTTTGGGTTCACATATCACTCGGTTTGGAGTCCTCATCTTTTTAATCTCAATATATTCATGTGCTGATTGACCTGCACATGGATGACACTCTGGTTACAATCATATTTCCATACAATTTATTTAGGGAAGGAATACGTTGTGTTAAAACTCCTGTAGAATTACATTTTCATATGGTCATCTTTTATTTTATGGTGTAATATTGCTCTAGTTATATTGACAACTGGGGGAATAATCTATGACATCATATGTTTTTGATTGTAATTTTCTAATGTACGATGTTATTCATACTGTATACAGTCGAAACTTTTAATTGTGCCGCTGTATATATTATTGTTAAATTTACTAAATTATGATCATTTATGTAGTTTTTTCTATACTAATAATTCTTGGAATTTTCTCCCTATATCTTATCAACAGATATTCATCCACTGTATATTGTATAGTTTAATGGTGAATTTTTGGAAATATGTATCTTTGTATACAATTTGATAGGACGCTGTTTAAGCTTATTATATATCTATAAATGATGCATTTGAGCAACATGACTTAAAGACACTTTATCCCACAGCTATCTCTATGTATCTTCCGGAGCACCGTGCACACTCTGTGTGGATACGTCTGTTGGACGGGTTAAGCCTGCCTCTCTACCCTGACACGTCGGGTGGAGGAGTGGCTTACCTATCTGCAGCGTCATCCTGCAGCGTGGTGCGTCGCCGTGGTAACGCGCTCTCCCTGGCCTCTTTTAGCCGTCTCCACATCATGACGTGTATGATGGGGAGTGGCTATGCGGCCGGGGGACGCGCGCCATGATGACGTCACACGCCGGGCACCGGACGATTTCTCAGCGGTGAATGATTTGCAATTATGTTGCTATATATACTTCAATACACCCCATAGCCACACTCACTTACCTCCCAGGATGAAGCTAAGGCGAAACGCGCGTCGGGGACTGCGGTATCTCAGGTCATATGTGCTTTTCAGTTAAGGGGGCTTATTAGCATTTACATGGGGACTTACATGCTATGCACACACTTGTGTCATTCGTTGTACCCATGTCTGTGACATGACCATGTGGGTATACACTACCTTATGTAATCTTTATTTTGCATCCCCAATTGCCTCTAACAGCGCAATTATTAATATTGAACATTTTGGCCAACTCTTTTGGCACGTTTACTTAATGTTACAGCTGTGACAGTAGACTTACATTTTGCACTATTAGCACTTTTTTAGGACTGGGTTGTCCAAGTTATAGCAGTGTTGCATTATAACAATACATGTGTCTATGCAGTGTCATAGCTGTGACGTGGGTGAACATATATATCATTACCTCTCTGCTATGACATGAATTTTTGTCCAAATTATTATAGCTATGTCGTGCACCTTTATTGGGCCATATTACTGCATTAGCTGTTGAGAGCTCCTCTTTGCCATTTGGGTCATATATTTTGGGTGGTGGCCATATCACTACCATGGATGCTTACAACTCTTTTTCTGGATGGCAATACCACTATAGCATCTTATAATCTAGTCGTCTAGGAATGCACACACGTTGTATACCTCTTACTGATACACTTTGTTATGATATTTTTGACATCTGATTATTAGGTATACCATTTTTGTGTATCTGCATATGTTTAGCACATTTGTACCAGTGATATCCATCGGTATATTCATCTCCTTTTATGTTAACTTTTTATGTTTATATTTTTTTTGTACGTCATTTAATAAAGTATATTACATTTTATGGCATTATGCTTCCTTGATCTTTTTGGTAGAATAGAAAAGTGATAGTCACCAGTTAGTGTGTGTGCACACGTTGCCGATTCTGCTGCGGATCCGCGGCGGATTTTGCCCTTCGGATCCGCAGCAATTTCTGCTGCATTGTACAGTACCATATAAGTCTATACAAAATGAAAAACACAATGCACACATTGCGGATTTTTCTGCATGGATTTGCTGCGGTTTTAAATCCGCAGCATGTCAATTCTTTGTGCGGATTCCGCTGCGGTTTGCCAACTTCTCCATGACAGGTGTCAAGCCGCAGGGGAAAACCGCAGGCTAATCCACACAAAATCCGTGGATTTACTTGCGGATTTTGACAAATCTGTGCGGAAAAATTTGCAGCAGAATCCGCAATGTGTGCACACCCTTATTGTCAATGTGTCTATGCATTATACACACAGCTCTGCAGCCTCCACATTATGCACCCTCCACATTATGCACCCAAACACATACATCAACACTTCTGCACTCACAGAGCATGCGCGCATAGCTCTGCTGCCACAAGGGTACACACTCACACAGCTCTGCTACACACACACAGCACTGCTACACACACACACACACACACACACACACACAAAATCACTGCTACACACACACACACACACAGCACTGATTGACACACAGTTATTATGAATACATAAACATACCATAGTGGTAAAAATGCACACACACAGCACTGCTATATTAACCCGTTTACCCCCAAGGGTGGTTTGCACGTTCAAGACCGGGCCAATTTTTACAATTCTATCCACTGTCCCTTTATGAGGTAATAACACTGAAACGCTTCCATGGATCCCACTGATTCTGACACTATTTTCTCGTGACATATTGTACTTCATGGTAGTGGTAAAATTTCATTCAAATAACTTTCGTTTATCTGTAAAAAAAAATGGAAATTTGGCAAAAATTTTGAAAATGTCACAATTTTCCAACTTTGAATTTTTATGCCCTTAAATCACAGAGATATGGCACACAAAATACTTAATAAGTAACATTTCACATATGTTTACTTTACATCAGCACAATTTTGGAACCAAAATTTTTTGTTAGGAAGTTATAAGGGTTAAAATTTGACCAGCGATTTCTCATTTTTGCAACACCATTTTATTTTTACGGACCACATCACATTTGAATTCACGTTGAGGGGTCTATATGATAGAAAATACCCAAAAGTGACACCATTCTAAAAACTGCACCCCTCAAGGTGCTCAAAACCACATTCAAGAAGTTTATTAACCCTTCAGGTGCAGGAATTTTTTGAATGTTTAAAAAAAATGAACATTTAACTTTTTTTCACGAAAAAATTACTTCAGGTCCAATTTTTTTTATTTTACCAAGCGTAACAGGTGAAGTTGGACTGCAAAAGTTATTGTGCAATTTGTCCTGAGTATGTTGATACCCCATATGTGGGTGTAAATGACTATTTGGGTGCATGGCAGAGCTCGGAAGCAACGCGATTTGACTTTTTTGGCTGGAATTGAGATCGGACACCATGTCACGTTTGTAAAGCCCCTAATGTGCCAAAACAGTGGAAACCCCCCACAAATGACATCATTTTGGAAACTAGACCCTCCAAGGAACTTATCTAGATGTGTGGTAAGAACTTTGAACCCCAAAGGGCGTCACAAAAGTTTATAATGTACAGCTGTACAATAAAAAAATCATATTTTTTCCACAAAAATGATCTTTTCACCCTCAATTTTTATTTTTCCAAGGGTAATAGGACCCTAAAAGTTATTGTGCAATTTGACCTGAGTACGCTGATACCCCATATGTGGGGGTAATCCACTATTTGGGCACATGGCAGAGCTCGGAAGGGAAGCAGCGCCATTTGACTTTTATGGCTGGAATTGAGATCGGACGCCATGTCGTGTTTGGAAAGCCCCTGATGTACCAAAACAGTGGAAACACCCTACAAATGACACTAATTTGGAAATTAGACCCCACAGGGAACTTATCTAGATGTGTGGTGAGAACTTTGAACCTACCATGGCTTCACAGATGTTTATAATGTACAGTCGTAAAATTAAAAATCACATTTTTTCCACAAAAATGATCTTTTCACCCCCAATTTTTATTTTCCCAAGGGTAACAGGACCCTAAAAGTTATTGTGCAATTTGTCCTGAGTGCGCTGATACCCCACATGTGGGGGTAAACTACTATTTGGACGCATGGCAGAGCTCGGAACGGAAGCAGCGCCATTTGACTTTTTTGGCTGGAATTGGGATTGGACGCCATGCCGCATTTGGAAAGCCCCTGATGTGCCTAAACAGTGGAAACCCCCCACAAATGACACCATTTTGGAAACTAGACCCCCAAAGGAACTTGTCTAGAAACATCTTTGAACAAATTATTAAACAACATGTATGTCAGTACCTGGATAAGAATGAAGTGATTAAACAGAGTCAGCATGGGTTTGTAACTAATAAGTCATGTCAGACTGACTTAATTTCCTTCTATGATGGAATCACTGATTGGGTGGATCAAGGAAATGCTGCAGATATAGTATATCTTGACATCAGCAAAGCATTTGACAAAGTATCTCATACAATCCTTATTGAAAAAATGACTAAGTATGGAATGAACAAGGCAACTGTTAGGTGGATTCATAACTGGCTTAGTGATCGGACCCAAAGAGTGGTAATAAATGGCTGCACATCCAGTTGGAAGAATGTCTCAAGTGGGGTACCACAGGGCTCTGTCCTGGGCCCTGTATTGTTCAACATCTTTATCAACAATATAGATGAAGGAATTGAGGGTAAGCTGATTAAATTTGCTGATGACACAAAGCTAGGAGGGATAGCTAATACTAGAGAAGAGAGAGAGGATTCAAAAAGATATAAATAAACTGGAGCAGTGGGCAGCAACTAACAGAATGGTTTTTAACAGGGAAAAATGCAAAGTACTACATCTGGGCAATAAAAATGAAAAAAGCATATACAGAATGGGAGGAATAGGGCTAAGCAACAGCACATGTGAAAAAGACTTGGGTATACTAATAGATCACAGACTGAATATGAGTCAACAGTGTGATGCAGCAGCAAAAACTGCAAATGCAATTCTAGGATGTATTAACAGAAGCATATAGTCTAGATCACGTGAAGTCATTATTTCCCTCTACTCCTCTTTGGTCAGACCTCATCTGGAATATTGTGTCCAGTTTTGGGCACCACATTTTAAAAAAGACTTCAACAAACTGGAGCAAGTTCAGAAAAGAGCGACCAGAATGTTGACCGGTCTGCAAACCCTGTCTTATGAGGAAAGGTTGCAGGATTTGGGAATGTTTAGTTTGCAAAAGAGAAGACTGAGAGGAGACTTAATAGCTGTCTACAAATATCTAAAGGGCTGTCACATTGTAGAAGGATCACCTTTATTCTCATTTGCACAAGGAAAGACTAGAAGCAATGGGATGAAACTGAATGGGAGGAGACACAGATTAGATATTAGAAAAAAACTTTTTGACAGTTAGAGTGATCAATGAGTGGAACAGGCTGCCACAAGAAGTGGTGAGTTCTCCTTCAATGGAAGTCTTCAAACAGAGGCTGGACAGACATCTGACTGGGATGATTTAGCGAATCCTGCTTTGAGCAGGGGGTTGGACCAGATGGCCCAGGAGGTCCCTTACAACTCTACGATTCTATGATTCTATGATTCTATGTGTGGTGAGCACTTAGAACCCCCTAGGGCTTCACTGAAGTTTATAACGCCCGAGCGTGAAAATAAAAAGATCATATTTTTTTTCCACAAAAATGATATTTTTGCCCCCAATTTTTTATTTTTCTAAGGGTAACAGGAGAAATTGGACCCCAAAAGTTGTTTTGCAATTTGTCCTGAGTAGGTTGATACCCCATATGTGGGGGTAAAACACTGGTTGGGTGCATGGCAGAGCTTGGAAGGGAAGGAGCACCATTTGACTTTTTCAACGCAGAATTGGCTGGAATTGAGATCAGACACCATGTTGCATTTGTAGAGCACCTGATGTGCCCAAACAGTGGAAACCCCCCAATTCTAACTCCAACCCTAACCCCAACACACCCCTAACCCTAATCTCAGCCCTAACCCTAGCCCTAACCCTAGCCTTAACCTTAGCCCTAACCCTAATGAGAAAATGGAAATAAACACATTTTTTTAATTTTATTATTTTTGCCTAACTAAGGGGGTGATAAAGGGGGGTTTGATTTACTATTTATGGTGGGTTTTTATGTTTGGCAGCTGTCACACGCTAAAAGATGCTTTTTATTGTAAAAGTTTTTGTATCACCACATTTTTCATATTTTGACCCACCGAGTCATGTGAGGTCTTATTTTTTGCGGAACGAGTTGACATTTTTCTTGGTACCATTTTCGGGCACGTGACATATTTTGATCGCTTTTTATTCTGATTTTTGGGATGCAGAATGAACAAAAACCAGCATTTCAATAATTTATTTTGGGGGAGTGCGTTTACACCGTTCTGCGTGCGGTAAAATTGATAAGGCGGTTTTATTCTTCGGGTCAGTACGGTTACAGCGATACCTCATTTAGGTCTTTTTTATGTTTTGGCGCTTTTATGCAATGAAAACAATTTTATATAAAAATAATATAATTATTTTTGCATCGCTTTATTCTGCAAGCCACAACTTTTTTATTTTTTTGCTGATGACGCTGTATGGTGGCTCGTTTTTTGCGGGACAAGATGACGTTTTCAGCAGTACCATGGTTATTTATATCCGTCTTTTTGATCGCGTGTTATTGCACTTTTTGTTTGGCGGTATGATAGTAAAGCATTATTTTTTGCTTTGTTTTTTATTTTTATTTTTTAAGGGGTTTGCTAAAGGGGTTAACTGATAGGACAGTTTTATAGGGCGGGTCGTTACAGACGCGGCGATACTTTTTTTTTATTTCCAAAAAATGAATTTATTAGGGAATTTTTTTTTTCTTTTTTAATTTATTTAGCGATTTTATCAATTATTTTTACACTTTTTTTATACTTTATTATACTGTCCCACTGTCTTGTGTGAGATCACTGATCTGACACGTCACAGATCGCTGTGACAGATCAGCGATCTCACACAGGCGCAGCACAGGCTTCCTCATGCCTGTCATGCCTATGATGTCAATTACAGGCCTCTCATATCTTTTTAAGTGGGGGAACTTGCACAATTGGTGGCTGACTAAATACTTTTTCTCCCCATGAATGTGTTTTGAGAGTTTGCACCAGAATATCTGTACAAAAGAATCGTTTTCTGCATTTGTGAAATAAAAAGACAAGTAATGAGATTTCAAGGATAAAAATATTGTACAACCATTTCTATTAATAGAATTTTTTAGGTTTAATTAAAGCATAAAAGTATGAACCTATTATTAGAAAGTTGAGTAACTCTGCTATACAGTCATAAAACTTTATTTACATACAAAAAATAACATTTTATCACTTTCTATTGGATAATGGGACATATTGGCATTTTGGGGTCATGGAGAATCTTAGATACACCCGCTACCGAGAACTGCAGAAAAGGTGAATATCCCAATTGGGTCTGTTACGTGTATGTCATGTTTCCATAAAAAGGGCATGTACATTTAGTAGCTACCACTTAATGGCATTTGTTAAGCATAAGCCTTGATTTAAGGGAAAACTGTTAACACATTTTAGCTACCCCATCTGAGAGCAGCTTGATGTATGGGTAGAGACCCTGATTCCTGTCTTGTCTCCCTTATTTTATTGCTTGCTGAAGTTTTGATTTTCTCTGCAGATATACCAGTCACCCGTTCTCGGAATGCTGAGCTCTGTCTGTCCCCGCCCACACCACTGATTGGCAGGTTTCTGTGTGTTCTGTGCATAGGCAGAAAGCTGCCAGTGTTGGGGGAGCTGGGTTATGTAAACTTTATGACTGTAATAATATGCTGCTGATAAAACAGTGAATTTATCAAAACTATGCTAAGCAGCACTGTAAGTGACACATAGCTGGAATCAGGGTCTCTGTCTCTTCATTATGTTGTTTTCAGATTAGATGGCAAATATCTGATAAAAAAAAATCCTTAAAAAAAGTGCAGCGCACCATATGTATTTGTGCACTGGATGTGACTGTATGGATTAGGATGATGAGATATTCTAAAAAGCCAAAATGTAGAAACGCTGATGTCTGTCAGCTATATTTTGCCCTCAATGTGATGATTGGGGAGTCTGGATCCTGCACAAAAAAAAAAATCAACACTGCAGATGGCAACATGAAAACTCAAAAAGAGATGTAGAAATCTGTATGCAGCAAACTCTCTATTGCTAGTGAAAGGGAAACAGAACTTAACAATGCAGCCTTGCAGAGCTGGGGACCTGGGTTCAAATCCCACCAAGAACAACTTCTCTAAGGAGTTTATAGGTTCTCCCGGTGTTTGCGTGGCTTTCCTCTCACACTTTGAAAACATTCTGGTGGGAAATTTAGATTCAGAGCCTAATGGGGCAGTGATGGTGAGGTCTGTAAAGTTCTGAGGAATTAACGATGCTAATAAAATAAACTCTATCATTTCGGGAGGTTATCTTGGACTTTGGTTTTTTTTTCCTATGGGGCTAAGAACATACTGGCTGATAGGTGCTAACAAACTGCATGCTCCGATTTCTCTCGGTATAACGTGGTCACAGACTGCACCTGCCGGCAAATCTGCTGCTTCCTGAGATGACACATTGACAGAGCAGCTCCTTCTCTTTCGCTCTGCTCAGTGGAAGAGGAATCACTGCTGATGTAAAGCCGTTTGACAGCTGGCTTCTGCTGCCCAACTGTGAGGAGCCCGGCGGCGTCAATCAGTATGACGTCGGTAGTGACGCCCTCTCAACACAGCAGAACAGAAAAGGAAGAACTGCTTTGTTGAAGTGAGATCAAAGGAAACAGCAGAAATGCCAGAGAAGATCGGCGCCGGGCAGAACAGGCAGAGAGTTAGCAACTATATGTTCTTAGCTCCAAAGGTGGAAAAAAAAAAACAAAGTCCTTTTAACTCTGTGTGAACAAAATTTCTGTTGAAAAAAATAGTCCATATATTTGGTGCTATTAAAATGTATCATAAGAAGAAATAGTGCTCAAAGGTGGACTTCTCTCCTAAAATATCCATGACTGTATAGGTGGGTGCAATGTGCAAATGCAGCATTTCTTAAACTAACACACATGAAAGATATGACAAGGAATTGTATAGTTAGACTGTGGTCAGATTTGGAGAACAATGCAAGAAACTCGCGCGAGTCTCTCGCATCAATACCCGGCAGAAATATAGAAATACATGCAGCAGCACACTCCGGTCCCGAGTGCCGGCTGCAGCGCCGGGTATTGATGCGAGAGACTCACGCAAGTTTCTCGCATCACACACGCAAGTGTGACCCCGGCCTTAGGTGTATTTGGTATTTGACAACAAGATTTCTTTGTCACTTTAAGAAGTGCAGACACTGTATAAAGAAAGTAATGAAGATATTAAATTGACCTCTCCAGTAAAGTAAGTACATGATGGACAGATGTACATGAAAACGGCAAGGCAATATGCAAAGACCCTTATAGGGAATCTGTCAGCAGGTTTTTGCAACCTCATCTGAGAGCAGCATGATGCAGGCAAAGAAAATCTGAATCCAAGATGTATCACTTAGAATATTGGAAGCAGCTGTTCTGACACAATCCAAGCTTTTAGATTTAGCTTGCAGCAGAGCTGAGGAAGCTAACTGCGCCCACACCAGGCTTTGTATATTGACAGTGATGCAGTGGCGGGGACCATTTATACCTCCAAAGCAGGTGCAATTTTGTATTTTTAGGAGCTCTTGGGCTGCAAAGGGTCCAGATATTGTTCTTGCATAGGGGCCCTTTTCCAGGCTTATACATTAAACTGAGAACAAACATATGAACAGGGCCTTATTCATTTAAACCCCTTTATTTTGTTATGATTAAGAGTCCAGTAAGTGATTGTCCCTTTTATACATTATACTTATACATTCAAATATAGCTGTCAGTTATTGAGTATGGCTACCTCCTGGACTCGTAAGCATAAAAGAAGTAGAGATTTGGAATAACATTAAAGGGAGTTTGTACCCTCAAAATGCATTTTAAATGGACTCTTAAGTTTTGTAGGGTCTTTAGCCTACAACTGGTACAGTGTCCAAAAAAATCACTTTTAATTCATATGCAAATGAGGAGGCTTCCGTGCACCATTAGCGTGACCAAGAGTTCAGTTCACCGGTATACCTCCTGATTTGCATATTTTGGCCCATCCTCCGCTTCTGATTGACAGTGCTCCCTTCCCAGAGTGAGCACTGTCTGAATGCTTCCAGCGTGTGTGCGGCCTCAAGCGCATGCAGTGGCCGAGGGCGTTCTCCTCCCTGTCTCCTTTCTTTTGACGTGGCTCATTGAACTTCTGTGTATTATTGGAGTCAGGAGATAGGAGGCAGGGAGGAGAACGCCGGCGGCTACTGTGCGCATGTGTAGCTGCGAGCATTCAGACATTGCTCGCTCTGGTTAACAACCACTATCAACCAGAAGTGGAGAAAGGGCCCCTGTCACAGTCACGCGTGGCTGGACACAGCGCCTCCAGCAGGGCGGATTTAGATGACACGCATGACCCTGGATACACCGCCTCCAGTTGGGCGAATTTAAATAATAAAACGTGCAGCTGGATACGCCACCTCCAACAGGCGAATTTCAGAAATACACGTATGTCTGGAAACCCGGCCTCCAGTAAGGCGTTTAAACAATAAAAGGGAAAACCTGGGTAACAATAATAATGGTGGCCCTGCGATAGGGAACGGGGACGTGGAGACATCCTGCACTCCCCTGAGTCAGTGTCTCTACACTCCTAACGTTCCCTAGGCTGGTTCCGCACCTGGCGCTGCTCAGGATACCTTTAAACCCTAGCTTGCCCTCCACCTACCCCTTTCTAGTGTAATGGCCAGTGCGGAAACTTATCCCACCACTGCACTAAAACACACATAAGGAAAAGAGACAAAACAGGGAAACACCACTTAGCTTTGCTCTGTTGCTTACGCTCCCAGCAACAGAGCCCACCACCTGCGTGCATCTTTTCCTCCGATCGGATCCAACACCATAGTGCAGCCTTGGAGCAAACAGTCCACCACCTGTGTGCAGCTGTCCAGAAAAAGAGTCCAGCATATGAGTCCAGCTTTCCAGAAAAAGAGTCCAGCATCTTGAGTCCAGCTTTCCAGCAACCGAGTCCAGCATCATGAGTGCAGCTCTGCACCATAGCTGCCACTCCACCAAGCCATGCAAGAACTCCTTGCTGACACCATAGCTGCAACTCCACCAAGCCATGCCAGCCCTCCTCGCAGACACCATAGCTGCCACTCCAGGACTCTCATTGAGCTGCCCGGGACTCTCCTTCAGCTCCATCCTTCACCCAGGCTTGCTTGTAACTGAGGACTATCACCAACAGTGATTACCACACCTGTGACTCTTTTATAGCAAAGCCAGCAATCACACCTGTTTTATAATTACATGCACAAAACTAAAGAAACAGAGTGCAATGCCGCTCACCACCACCGGGGGGCAAATTTAGAACAAAAGACACCACAGTGCAATAATCCTAATGGCCACCAGGGGCAAAAACCAACCCTGAGCAAACAGCTCACAGGAAAAAAAGGTTACTTGAGCGTTTTCTCTGTCATATCCAACCTGAATCATGACAGCCCCATTATGCAAATGAGGAGGCATAACGATGCACCAAACTCTTGGCCACGCCAAGAGTGCACAGAAACCTCTATATCTGCATGTGAATTAGAAGTTGTATTCTCAGGTAGTGATGGGTACAGTGCTAGCATAGTTATTGTAGGGGCCTAGGTCCCAATTCAAACACTGTATACCCATTTAAAATGCATTTTGGGGGTGACAGACTCTCTTTAAGGTTAAACTAAACAACAAAACTATATATCAATCTTCCCTGTAATATGCTATCTCCACATTGAACAAATATTCAGTATGACCACTTCCACGTAAGTGCCAGAGAAATATCAATCATTCCGCCAACCAGCTGTCTGTAGCTCACGACTATGAAGCATCAACATTAGGAGCCATCTAGCAATCTGTGTAAGAAGTTTTCCTATTCTTGGCAATCCCGCAGAAGAGAAACTTCTAATAAGGCTTCTAGATGACAATAGCACTTATTAGTCATGTGCTGGTGACATTTAGGTGGGAGAATGACAGCTATCATTATAGCTTTAGAACCTGGTTGCTGTAAGTAAAGCTGATTTTGACATTTTCGCACAGAATTACAGTGCACTTTACAGTGAAAAAAAAACAATGCAGAAACTCGGAGACACAAATCCTATAAAAAGTGCTGAAGGTGAGCAAGAAAATGTGTTTGGACAAGTCCATGCTTTCTACGGATGTGTTCTCGGAAATTAGATTGGAGTGGATGAGATGTGACACCTGGCTGACAAAGCAGATAACATGCATATGGAGATTCTGTATTCAGGAAGAAAATGCAGCGTGATTGCTCTTCTTCCAGATTAGTTCTGGATAAAAACATCCCATCGACGAGATCATTATCACTGCAATACAAAATAATGTATTCTGCGCGTGATGAAGGAAAAAGGTTTCTCTATGAGCAAGGAGGAAGTGTTTGTAAAGGTTAGGAGGATCGATACATGGAAATGTCATTCTTGATAAAATACAGATTAATAATTCATATAGGATAATATTGTCAGTGATGTAAGTGACGCTTATCGAAACTAGTACATTTACATGGAAATCCTTCTGTTGTACGCAAGTCACAAATGTAAATAAAAAGCTAAATGATATCCACTAGAATTCAGCTACAGGGGCCCAAGTCCTCTTCTGTCCTCCTGTCTCTATATTCTACACTACAGTCACAAAACTCTCTGCGCTCCAGGAAACAAAAACAGATCCTTATGATTACCGGATCCCGTTTCCATAGACTTCAACGTCAACCTCTTCACGACCTAGGGGATATCCGTTTTTGCGTTTCTGTTTTTTGTTCCTCTTCTTCCCAGAGCCATAACTTTCTTTATTTTTCCCTCAATATGGCCATGTGAGGGCTTGTTTTTCGTGGGACGAGTTGTACTATTGAACATCACCATTGGTTTTACCATATCATGTCCTGGAAAACGAGGGGAAAAAAATTCAAAGTGCAGTGAAATTGAAAAAAAAAGTGCAATCCCACAATTGTATTTTTTTTTAGCGTGTTCACTAAATTTGGATTCTCCAGCTCAGTACGAGTTTGCAGATACCAAACATGTCTAGATTTCTTTTTTATTTAAGTGGTGAAATAAAAACCAAAGTTTGATTAAAAAAAAATAGGCGCCATTTTCCGAGAGCAATAGGGTCTCCATTTTTCGGACTGAATGAGGGCTTATTTTTCAGGCATCAAGCTGAAGTTTTTATTGATACCATTTTGGAGTAGATCTTTTGATCACCCATTATTGCATATTTTCAAAATGATGCGGCGATCAAAAAAAGTAATCCGGGCGTTTTAATATTTTTTTCCCGTTATGCTGATTACCGATTGGATTTATTATTTTTATATTTTGATAGATCAGGCGTTTACTTTTTATTTTTTTATTGTTTTATTTTGAATGGGGAAAAAGGGGGTGATTTGAACTTTTATATTTTTAAATTTTTTATATTTTGAAAAACTTTTTTTTTTTACTTTTTTTACTTGCTTCAATAGTCTTCATGGGAGGCTAGACACAGTGATCATCCAATAAACTGTGCTTCAGCCCTGCTATGTGTAGCTAAAATGATCATCTGCTATGAGCGCTGATAGCAAGTTGGCAATGACAACCACAGGGGTCTCCTGTAGACCCCAGGATGTCATGCCAGCCTATCGGCACCCCACGGTCAAGTGACAAGGACAGCAATGGGCCGGATAAGTGACGCACTTCTGGTCCGGCCATGTTAAATGCAACTGTCGGAGATTGACAGCAGCATGTAACATGTTATCCAGGGCCGGACTGGCCATCTGGAAATTCTGGCAAATGCCAGAAGGGCCTGTCTGGTCATGGGCTGCCTTGTCTGCTACGTTGTTAACAGAATTGGTGTTCTCAAGACACCCAATACTGTTAAGAGTTGTGATGGAGCACAAAGTCGCTGACTCTGTAAGGGGCTGACATTGCTATGGACAGCAGAGACACGCTGCCCCTTTAAGAGACAGCACCCCCTTGGCTGATACGATGGCACATTCCATTCTACCCTTCAAAAGACTGCTTTGGTTTGCTCTTCCAGCTTTGAAGAGAGGAGGGGCTGTTTTCTCAGTGAGCGTTTGGAGCTGGGAGTCTGCAGGAGACTGATGTGAGGAGAAAAACGTGCTGTTTAGAACTGACTGAACCTGTGGGATTGTGTACACACTTCAGGGAATAATGAAGGTGGTTTTTCCTGTGTTACTGCGAGGAGCCACGAAGACCTACAAGGAAGGAATTCAGAAGCGGTAGTTCACCGTTTCTTGGAACAGGTTCGGAATCGTCACACATAGACGAGATCACGTTGCACAGAGCTTCCAGGGAGGACATCGCATCATCCTGCAGAGAACTGCAGGGGGCCCCCAGGAAGGAACTGAGACACCAACTTTACCGTGAGTGTTAACCCCGTGTGCGCACATGTTTAGGGCTTAGGATAGGCCGCAATAGACAGAGCATGGTAGCCGTGCGGCCGAAGTAGCAGTGGCCAGTCAGGCTACAGTTGGAGTAGCAGCATACTGTACTTTATTGTATTGTTTTACCTTTTGAAAGAATACACTGATCTGTAATAGTTGGTGCACCGTGCCATTTGTATGGCCCAGCTAGAGAATATCACTGTTGTAAATTGTTTTATGTCATTGCATACCCGTTTACACTTTCCTAACACTGCATTCCTTGCCTGCAAATTAATGAACCCTTGGTTGCTTGCACCTAATCTTGTGTACTGTAGTCTCCCTGCATTATGGTGGTCCCCCGGCCATCACTTCAACTCCGTCACTTACCCCAGCAGCCACGGGTATCAATAGAAATATTGGTCTTGTAGAAAATCTTCCTTTCCTCCATCCAGGGTAATATTAGTAATATATCCCATCTGGTTCATGGGCCTGTGTGATTTCAAATGTCAGGACTGAATTTCAGCCCCAGTCTGAACCTGATGTTAACAGTCACGAATGGATTACAAATCCATCTGCTAGGGTCACATGTCAGCTGATAAAATCAGCTGATATGTGCCATAAAATATGGGGGGGCTCATCGCCAGAGCACGCATAGGTCGTGAAGGGGTTAAAAAAAAAACAAATTCAGCAGAAATCAGTTATTTAAAAACGGACTAAAAAGTTGTGTCTGCACAACTTTTTGCAAACAGATTGCTGCCATTCTAACTGGTCACTACTGGAAATGAGAACATAGTCTAACCTTTGAATTTATGACAGCATTCAGTGTGCTTGGTAGGAGTATAGCAGCATAGCATATCTAGAATAGCAATCCTTGCCCACTCTTTCTTCAGTAGCGCTCCAAATCTATCAGATTGCAAGGACATTTCCCTTGTATAGAGCTCTCCTCAGGTCACCCACAGATTTTAACTTGGATTCAGGTCTGGTTTCTGGCTTTGCCGTTCCAAAATGTTAATCTTCTTCTGGCAAAGTCATTCTTTTGCTGATTTGGAGGTATCCTTAGGGTCATTGTTGTAGTGAAAGGTGTCACTCCTCTTCGTCGTCAATTTTTTAGCAATGCCTGAATGTTTTGTTGCAAAACTTACTGGTATGTGGAACCTTGACTTAAGCCCCAATACCAGCTGCTGAAAAACATCCTCATAATGTAATGCTGTCTACACCATGCTTCACTGTAGGTATGGGGTTATTTTGGTGATGCACAGTGTTTGCTTTGCGCCAAACATGCCATTTGAAATTATGGCAAAAAAGTTCGTCCTTGGTATCATCAAACCATAACACATTTTCCAACATGCTTTTGGCAGATTTCATGTATGTTTTCTGGGCTTAGATGTTTTCCTTTGTAATAAAAGTCTTCCATCTGGCCACCCTACCTTACAGGCCAGATGCATGAAGAATATGAGAGATTGTTGTCACCTGCAGTACACAACCAATACTTGTCAGAAATTCCTCCTGCTCTTTTAAAGTTGTTGTGGACATCTAGGGATCAATTTTCTTCTTGTCTTTTTTCAATTTTTGAAGGATGTTCAGTACTAGGTAATGTCACTACTGTGCCAATTTTAAGCCACTTTTTGACAATCATCTACACACTGTTGCATGGTATAGCTAATGCCTTTTTGTACCATTCTCCTGACTGATATCTTTCAACAGTGAGATCCCTTTTCTGTGTTGTAAGCTGTTTATGAACCATGGCTTTTGCTGCAAAATTTCTCTAAGGTAAATCCTACTATAAGGCTAAGTGCACACGTACCGGAACTCTCGCGAGAAATTACCGCGAGAATTCCGGAATTCCATTCCGCGGGAAAATCGCATTTTAAATTCCCGCGATTTTCCCGCGGAAAAACTAGCATTTTGCAAGCGTATTTAGTTTGCAAAATGCTAGCGTTTTCCAAGCGATCTGTAGCATCGCTTGGAGAACTGATTGACAGGTTGGTCACACTTGTCAAACACAGTGTTTGACAAGTGTGACCAACTTTTTACTACTGAGGCCGCCTATGCAGCATCAGTAGTAAAAGATAAAATGTAAAAAAAAAAATAAAAAATGGTGTTATTCTTACCCTCCGACGTCCCGCGCATCCGTTCCCAGTAATCCTTTGCGAAAATGCCCGCGATGACGTCCGTTCTCACGGGATCGCGATGTCTCGCGATGACGTCGCGCGAATGACCGCGAGACTTCACGATCCCGCGAGAACGGACGCCATCGCGGGCATTTTCGCAAAGGCTTACTGGGAACGGATGCGTGGAGAGAGGCGGGAATGCTGCGCGGGACGCCGGAAGGTAAGAATAACAATATTTTTTTTATTTTAAATTCTATTTTTTACAGGGATATGGTACCCAAAGCCCGGAGGACATTCTCCTCTCCTCCGGACCGTGGGTACCATCCGCAATTGTTCTGCTTACTTTCCGCATGGTGTGCACAGCCACATGCGGGAAGTAAGCGGAACAATGCATTCCTATGGGTGCGGGATCGCCGCGATTCCGCAAATTAATGAGCATGCTGCGGTTTTTACCGAGAAGCGATTCCGCCGCGGTAAAAACCGCAGCATTAGCACAGCATTGCGGAATCCCATAGGAATGCATGGGATGCTTATTTTTCGCGGCAAAATCGCGCGGTTAAAACCGCCGCGGAAACGCGAAAAAAACGCCACGTGTGAACTCAGCCTAACAGCTAAACATTATATGGGGTTAATCAGAATCATTGTAAATGATGGCAGCTGTGTACTGACTACTATTTAAAGGGAATCTGTGAGCAGGATTGTGCACAGTAACCTACAGACAGTGTCAGGTCAGCACTGTTATACTGATTAGGGCTCATACTCACTGGCAATAAAATCGGACGATTGCAATCCGATTTTTAATCGGATTGCACTCTGACCCATGTTAGTGAATGGGTGACATCTCACTTGCGATTTTTTTTCTCAGCCAAAATCGGTCTGAGAAAAAAATCGCAGCATGCTGCGACTTGCAGCGATTTTAGCCTATAGAAGTCAATGGGTGCGAATAAAAAAACGGACCATCCGTTTTCCATCCATTTTTAATGGATACATCACCATTCTGTGGTATAGAACACTGTAAATGGTCCTGTAAATGACTGTAGAAAAAGAGTGGCTAGGAAAAAAAAACGGATGGAAAAATAAAAAATCGCATAGAAATCGCATGACACTGGCATAACACTCTACCCTTTTTTCCAGTCCAGAAATCGGACCGTTTTTTTAATCGCCAACAGGTATGAGGCCTTACAATGATACTTGGGTTGATGAAATCCATCTTGTGGTTGATGTTTAATCCTTATTTTCAGTTTTGAGTTAATGATATGCTCGTGCTCCAGGGCGGCTTGTGGAGGGGTCTTTATGTGGTGGCTCTGATTATGTATTCATGTGTATGGCTTCTGACAGATCACTGATCCCTCACTGACCTGCCCCCTAGTTTACATTATGAATATATACTAATCAAAAAAATAAAGGGAACACTATTCCATTTACAACAGGCTGTTCGTGTTCCCTTTATTTCTTTGAGCAGTATGTATGTATATATATATATATATATATATATCTTGGAGAAAAAAACCCTTCTGCAGGCAGGTGGCAGCGGCAGCACCTTCTCTGCAGCATGATCACATATGTAATGAATTATATACACATTTGTTTGATGTAATCCTGAAGTTCCTAGAAAAAAAATCTGTTTGAAAATAGCGCCGGCGCGCTTGCGCAGTAGCTGCTATCAGTGATCCGATAGCTGCTACTGCGCAGGTGCCGTCTTGGTAGAGTAAAAGAAAATTTCCTCCTCGAAGATGGCACCGCCGGCATCTGCGCAGTAGCAGCTACCAACCATCACCAACAGCTGCTACTTCGCAGGCGCCATCTTGGAGGAGGAATTTTATTGTTCTCTAGTAAGATGGTGCCGCCAAATCACCGATAGCTGCTACTATGCAGGCGCCCCCGGTGCCATTTTCAAACGGATTCTTTTTTAGGAAATTCAGGACTACATAAAGCAAATGTGCATATAATTCATTACATATGCGATCATGCTGCAGAGCAGACGCCGCCACCAGCACCTGCCTGCAGAAGGGTTTTTTTTTAAGATATATATAATATTCATTATGTAAACTAGGGGGCAGGTCAGTGAGGGATCAGTGACCTGTCAGCAGTCTGCATTATGAATACCTAATCAGAGCACCACATGAAGACCCCCCCACAGTCCGCCTCGAAGCACGGGCATATCATTAATTAACTATTGAAAACAAAGATTACCGTAAACAACGACCGCAAGACAGATGAGCTTCACCTGCTATTATGCAATTATGTGCACACGTAGCTCCCATTAAGGTGCTTTTCATTTCCTTTAAGAGTAAATTCATAGGCTCTAATTAGTATACTGTTGCCCATCTCGCATGGGTCATGAATATTTGAGGTTGCAGAAACTCCACGTTATTTAGCCCCTTTTGGTTTGCAGTAATGTATGAGGGAGGTTTTCAGACACAATAGGGATTTGAGAGGTCCAGATCATGTTCCCATATGGGGATTAAATATTCTGATTCTGGCTCTGACTATTCCCTGCGGTGTATGATATTATAGTTTTAGAGGTATATTAAATAAACTCTCTTTCTCCTCTCTTCATCTATGCAAGTGCAATGGACTTTTATTACAGATGCATGAACATCACTCCATTTAACCCCTTCTGGCCATAGTTTTGTGATGTGTGGCAAACTTTAAATCCTCTGAGCTGGTGCTTCTGTTATGGTGCTCCAGAGCTGCACTCACAATTCTCAGGTATGTTTTATGAAATCGCCAACAATCTTCTGCTTAAACACATGCTTAAACGGAGTCAATCACCCCCAAAATGTATTTTAAATTGATTATACGGTGTTGTAGGGGACTTACTGTAGCCCCTATAGCAATCATACTAGCACTGTTACTGGGAGAATAATTTATAATTCATAGGCCAATGAGGAGACTTTGTTGCACCAAACTCTTGGCCACGCCAAGTGTGCTTCCTTATTTCCATATGAAATAAAAGTTGTTTTCTCGGGTACTGCACCAGTAATAGATACAGTTCTTGTCTGTTTGTTGTAATGGTTAGGTCCCCTATCACACTGTGCAGACACTGCGGATTTTTCCGCGCGGTTTTCTTGTGGTTCAAAATATGCAGCATGTCACTTCTTTTGTGCGGTTTTCCACCTGCTCCATTCTCCAAATCCGCAGGGGAAAACCGCACAAAAAACGCAAGAAAAAAGGAAGAAATCCGCAGGAAAAATGCAGGTCATTTGACCTGCGGATTTCTTCAATTCTGCGCGGAAAAATCCGCAGGGCAAAAAAGTACGTGTGCACTTAGCCTCAGGCTATGTGCACACAGTGCGGATTCTGCTGTGGAATTTTCCGCGCAGATTTTACTAAATCTGCAGGTAAAATGACCTGCGTTTTACTTGCAGTTTTAGGGTATGTGCACACGGTGCGGATTCTGCTGCGTTTCTGCAGCTGCGGGTCCACAGCAGATTCTGCTGCATTGTACAGTACCTTTATTTCCTATGGAAATTAAAAAACGCTGTGCACATGCTGCAGATTTTTCCGCGCGGTTTTGCTGCGGTTTACAATCCGCAGCATGTCAATTGTTTGGTGCAGAAACGCTGCAGTTTTCCACCTCATCCATTATGAGGTGTAAAACCGCAGGGCAAAACCGCAGATAAATCGCAGGACTTTTGTCCAGCGGATTTACCTGCGGTTTTCTCTCCAAAATCTGCACACCAAAAAAACTACGTGTGCACATAGCCTAAATGCAGTTTTTGTGCAGTTTTTGTGCGGATTTCCCCTGCAGCAAAACCACACAAAAGAAGCGAGACATGCTGCTTCTTTTATTCCGCACCAAATTTGCGCGGAAAAATCTGCAGCATGTGCACAGCATTTTTTGTTTTACATAGCCTTAAATGGTACTGTACATGACGTGCAGTTCTGCTGGGCCAAATCTGCTGCAGAACTGCACAGAATCTGCACCGTGTGCACAGGGCCTTAAGGAGGTGCGGGCTTGAATGTTTCAATCAAATATACAAATAATAGAGTTGCGCCTAAACAATAGCACAACCAGCACAGGTGGGCACCGGCTATTCCTTACCTTTGTACATAATCCGTGAGACATACTACCTTAGAGGAGCACCAATCGCCTTTTTAATTTTGCATAGCTGTAGAATGGGTCACTTTTTCATTTATTAGACTATTTTTCACCTAGTGAGGTGGATTCTCAAGGACTCTGAGTATATCTATATAGCATGAGCATCCTGGTGCAGGTGCACAAGGGTGGATGAGTTTGTACTCCTAGATACTGTAGTAGGGAAGTCAATCAGAGCTTAGCAGAAATGGAGAGTGGATGCAGCAGAACTGGAACAGCAGAGTATTAGTAAATTTCAGATCTACTCTAACAGGGCTGGCACATCGAAGTTGCTATAGTAGGAACCAGATGAAGCAGAGCTGGAAGAGTGTAGTTGCTGTAGAGGAGACAAAATGGTACTGATCCAGAACAGGAGAAATGTAGACGAGGAATGTAGCATCAGAAATGCCAACTACCTGAATAATCAGGTGAAATTCTGAAACATGTCAACACATAAGCAAAAAGAATGACCTGGGGGGGGGCGTGATGCAGCACTTAGGACTGGCAAGGGGACAGGTAACATATGTACGGTCCCAGATATAACGATGACCCTTATCATCACCCTAGTAAGCTGAGCGGACGTTCAGTAGGGAATGCTGGGTGATTTCATGTCTCAATCCTGTAGAAGTATGAATGCAGCTCTGGACTCATTGTGGGTGTGATTTAGGTTCAGTAGAAGATAAATAATGCAATGTTAACTGCTTTTGAAGACTGACGTATGGTTTAGCATAAAGTGTTGGATACCTTCTAGAATCTACATCAACATATATTAGCCATCCTAACAGGCTGGTGGCTATAGATGCTGATAGCTCATAAAGAAATGTGTACTCACAGCTACAGAGGCTGCAGACATGTTCATTGCCCCCAGGAGAACCACTGGCAGGTCAAATTGACATGGCCATCAGTGATAGAAAATGGCTGCATTACTGCATTAGCCTGTAATTGCTATTCCAATAAAAGTGTAGATGGAAGGAGAAAACGTCCGTACACAATTTAAGTGCATGCAAAGAATGTTACATAGAATGATAGGATAAAATATTGTCTTTTTATTGGATATCTGTCACAAAGAATGGCTTCTGATCTGTACATAAAACAAAATCAGATTGAAAGAACCAAAGTAATCACAGACCACAATAGGGGGAGGAGGTGCAATACCCGGCTGTGGCCATTATTCTGTCGACAGAGCTGCGCTGTGCAGCAACGTAACTGAGCAATTCCGGCCAGATCCAGGAACACCTGATTGACAGGGGTGCCACGTATCGCACCCTCACTGATTAGACATTGATGACTTATCCTAAGGATAGGCAATCAGTGTTAAAGTAATGGACAACCTTCTTAAGGCAGTATTCTTATGGAGGCCATTTGATGCACAGTTTATATTACACAGAGAGCAATGTCTTCTGTGCTACCTCATTCTAGAACTTATACTGTAAGACAGCATGTGCCTCGTCCTCCCTAGTAAATCTACACTGTGCTAAATTAATAGCTTATATAGAGCTAATGTACAACTGACAAGCTTCCCAAGTGTATGTATATTATGCCAATATGTGGGATACAGACACATAGGCAGCTCGTCAATTGGGCATGTGGACTGGTCATGTATTGATTCAGCACATTTAGTAGGGACAGGACCGGGATGCCTAAACTTACATAACTTATACATTATGTATTAACATATTCCACTTCCTCTGTTGATATGGCCAGTGTAGATAATGAGCAACAAGTTAAATATCACCTCCATATGGTCAAACATTACTAAAGCACCAATTTCGGACCTTACACTTGAGGATGATTTGTCCTGCTCAGCAGTATTTCCAGTCTAAGCGGCAGAAAGGAGCAAACTGGCTCTAATATCATACAGTATATGTGAAGAGATATGCGTATGACCCTCATGATATAGGAGCAGGTACATATTTTGGGCTTCAATATATATATATGATCAAGCAAATAATGCAGAATTATGTAAAAAAAAAATATAACTGGTTATCCGGATTTTATCATGTCTCCCTAGGAGTAGCACCTGTAGGTCAGATGTAAAGATTCAGAGTCTATTACATCTGACTCAGCATCAACGTCCCCATAAGGAGAAACAATGAGAAAGGTCCTCTCTTTCTGGGTCTTCAGGTAATTTGGGAAAGTACAACTCACTGCAATGCAGAATCTGCTTTCTCCCAGGTATTATTCTCCACGTAGTAATGCTCTCATTGCCTAACGTATAATTACTGTACAATTAATTTCCTCCATTAGCTATGATTGCAGATGCTGAGATCTAATTTAAAGATGAACATATAGAAAATCTATATCATAAGTGAATCAATTATTTTAGAGATTTGCATCCATTAAAAAGAATTAGTGAACTTATTCAATCTACGGATTACATTAGCTCATCATTTCCGGAAACTTTACCAATGGCCATTGTTTTCATTATATTTTTTTCATTAAGCAATTATTGTGCACTTTTTAGTGGTCCCATAACGAATACTACTTAGAAATGTAATAAACAAATAATGTAGAGCTTATCCGTTGTACTAATATAAATTATTTACTATACCACTGTGTACTTTGTATACATTAAAGGGGCTTTCCAACTAATCTGAAAAGGGTTAGACCCCGAAGCTCCCATCTCAGGACTTATCCAACCCCTGTTGGTCCAAGAAACTCCTACTCAACCA
Organism: Dendrobates tinctorius; assembly: GCF_039654945.1. Classification (NCBI taxonomy): domain Eukaryota; kingdom Metazoa; phylum Chordata; class Amphibia; order Anura; family Dendrobatidae; genus Dendrobates; species Dendrobates tinctorius. The sequence goes on along the minus strand of NW_027361728.1, from coordinate 85,799,142 downwards.
AAGAGTCGAAGAAGCAAACCATCTCTGTGATGAGTCAATGGATGCATGGCAAATTGCAATGTGATAAGATAGCACCAGAAAGCAGAGGCCAGAGGGGACAGGTAAGTGTCAAAACCGGCCAATGGTGAGAATCAATTATAATTTTTTTTTTTTTTTTTAAATTAGCCTGAGATGTTTTTAAAATATTTTATAATAATAGATAAGCCCTATAATTTATGGCATACCACCCAACTCTCACAATACAGAAAGAGAAATAAATTAGGGAACCGCTGATCATTTTTTCTCCCATCCTTAACCACATCACCTATCCATACACATTTACCATTTCTTTTTACCCCAGCAGAAGGAGATGTTAGAGTGGGTGGTGGCAATGAGGGACAGTCAGCAGACCAATCAGGACATCAAAGGAAAGAAAACAAATCCAGGACTGTCCCACTGTATGGTTGGGACCTATGATTTATTTTTGGTTCATTCATTCATAGTTGGAACATCCATAACTTTTTCATTTTTATGGAAGCTTCATTATATGAAGTTTAGCTTTGTTAGCAAGACGAGTTATAGTTTTTTTAAGTGTCATTTGCCCAACCGCAACTGTAAGACTGCGTTCACATATAGAGTAAATGCTGAATTATTTCTGATGCTTTTTATTTCAATGTTTTCTACAGGGGTCCCCACCCAAAAAACTCAGTGGCAGTCTTTTATGACTTTTGCATTTTTACTGCATTTTGCATGGGTTTTCACCCTTATTTGATGCATTTTTGGTAGAGATTGGAAGTGCTTTTTATAGCACAGAAAAGCTTTGATTCTGCACTTAGCAATGCAACTGCGCTTTTTACATTTTTTAACACTTTTTTTTTTAAGGTTCCCCATACAAAAATATAGAGATAAAATGCACCAAAACTCCACAGTTCAGCAGCTTTTTTAGACATATAGTGGGCACATGAAAACACATCCACTGTGCTTGGACAGTTAATAGCAGATGTTACAGTATGTGCAAAAACAATGCTCAAAAAAGCAACATTTTTGATACATCTGAACATGGTTTAACTGTCCAAGAAAGTGGATGTTATTTCATGTAAACTCCTGTCCACTGTGAATCTATAGATGCTGTTAAACCATTCAGTTTAGGTGCATTTTGTCTCTATAGATTTCTATGGGGAGCCTGAAAAAACCCCATGGAAAAAACACAGGTGTGTTGTAAATGCAGAAACAAAACGACTTTGCTATAAAAAAAGTATTGAAACCGCTGCATCAAATCTGCACCAAAAATGCATTGCATAGAGGAGAGAAGATATAAAAAAATTGCAGTAAAAGCACAATAATCAGAGAAGATTGTTATTGCATAGTATGTTTTGGACAAATGCAGAAAATATGCAGCATTTACATTACCTATGAACACAGCCACAGAGTGTCATTTTTTTACTACATTTTCTATGGGTTGCATGGAGAAAAAAAAAAAACAATGTCATTTTATACATTATTAACCAATCACTGTAAATTATCTACTTACTGTATTGTATGAGTTGTTACAATTACAGGGATACCAAATATGTTTTAATTATTTCCAGATTTGTGATATTTATTTTCCCTCCAGAATACAGGTCCACAGAAATGCACTGGAATATAACGCTGAAGCTCTATACTCTAGTACAATGTGCTTGTAAATAAGAAGAATACAATGCACATTCAAGTACAGAAGTTTTTCCTACATTTTACAGTGCAGTCTGTGGCTCATAGCTAATTTTGGTGTCTCCAATACTACAGGATGGGACTATAAAACATGAGGAAGTCCACATTTCAAGAAAAGATAAGAATTTATTAATTAAATGAATGTAAGTATGTATGTAGGAGGGGGAGTCCCCTCTGTGTAACCGGACCCGAACCAAGGGGACTGTCACCAAGGTTCCTAGGGGGACTGTTTCTGAGGGACATAATTGGAGGACGGACCAGAGAGGGTTCTAGAAGGGACAGGGACGGAGCAAGTATAAACGGAGCTGAGATCCCAATTTGAAAACACTCAATGGTACCTTTTTAAAAAAAATTGGTGGTCATACACCGATACCATAAACATCTTCTAACCAATTAGAGTGCAGAGGACTAAGATGGGGGTTGGAAAGGGAGGGCGGAGGGAAGAAGTTGGGTATTTGGGGAATTTATAAGATACTAATGTCTTGCATGACCAAACGAATTGTATACCTTGAACTTGTTTTGAAATGCCGCTTCTTTTCAATTCTGTATGTTATTGAAACAAATAAAATGTATTTAAAAAAAAAAAGGAGCTGAGGACGCCAGCAGGGGGCACTCGACAGAGTGGCAGAGGAGAAGCAGGAAGGCTAGAGGGTGCCAGAGAGCCAGAGCGAGAGCTAGTAGAAGAGAGCAGCGACTGGAGGGGCCAGAGAGAGACTAACCGCAGACAGAAGAGAGATGGCACTGAGCCGTACAGCAGAGAGACACCGACTGCCCGACCATGCTCCTCGCGGCCGCCACAGCCTGACTTCAGCCCGCGGCTGCGGCCTACCCGCTGCCGCCCGCAGCCTCCGTGGCTCAACTCTATCCAATGGCTGAGGCCTACCCGCTGCCACCCGCGGCTCGATTCCAGACCGTGGCTGCGGCCTACCCGCTGTCGCATGCGGCAACCACGGCTCGACTCCAGCCCGCTGCCACCCGCGGCCACCGCAGCCCGATCCCAGCCATGGCTGCGGCTTGTTTACCGCCACCCGTGGCCGCCGCTGCCCGTCCCCAACCTGTGGTTGCAGCCTACATGCCTCGGACCCTGGCCAACGCCATCCCGCCTCCGCTGGGAGGCGCAACGCAGAGGAATTCTTCAGGGGCCTGTTGTGCTCCCACTCCGCCTGGGCGTAGGAATGCCCGAAGCCTGTGCCAAATCCTCGTCGGCTGGGCCCAGCGGCTGAAACGCCGAAGCAGTATCGACCACCACTCTGCCGGACGTCAGAGGAGGATAAGTGACACGTTGTAGTTAATAACCTATAGTTTTCTGGACCCGTATTCGGCCAGACCGCGGCCCTATATTTACCGGTCTCGACCAGGTAGTCGTGTTCGTGTTACCTGTGTATTCTTGTTTTTTTCCCTGAGAGGATAATTGCGGATAGCTTGTTGGTTAGTCAAGATAACCCTCATAGGGACAAATATATATAAAAAGTTACATCCTAAGTGTAGTGAAACCTCCACCAGGGGGAGCTGGTGAGGGAAGAGAGGTTACACACTAAGAGCAGCAATCCTGAGCAACAGCACAGGTGCCACAGGTAACGAGAGAGAATAGTCAGACGAACCGAGTCAGAAACTAGCAGGAGCAGACGTACCAGTAGGGCAGCAATACACGTAGTCAAAATACCAAGCCGAGAGTCAGAAAGCCAGAACATGAGCATGGGGTCCAAAACGTAAGACAAAATACGTGGTCGGGGTAGATGCCAGAGAGGGAACGTAACAGCAGAGACGAATACCAAGAGACGGGGTCAGAAATCAGTCCAGGTCAGACACGTGAATATCAGTCAAAGGCAGGAGGAACTCCAAGGTTCAAGGGTCAGAGGCTCTAAACTGGAAGCTTGAGCTATCACTAACACTGGTCATCAGACTGTGAGAGACTGAAATAGCCCAGCTAGATCCAGAATGAGGCTGAGGAGATTAACTCCCGCATGACCAGTCCGGAGTGAAGACAGCAGAAAATAAACTCTGGACTGGACCATGACACTAAGGTCATCCCGTCTCCGTCTCGTCACTGCATCCCGCGTACCTGCGAATACCTACATGTACACAGCTCAGAGTTGCCCTCCCTCCAATCCTGAATAGGAGGAGGAACTACTGAACAATGAGCTCAGTAACAGGTGCAGTGAAGTCAGCACGGCAGGATACAAGACAGTGCACAGAGTGTCGAGACATAGCCTGACTTCCAAGGACAGCGGGACAACTTCCTTAATTGAGACTGTCTCTCTGGATCTGGGACAGTTTGGGGCTATGACTATAGAGTCTTATAATTTTTTAAAACAGCAATACTCGTCTTTAATAACTTTAAAGAAGTCTTATCAAAATTATAATTCCCGAATCTATTTTAGTTATCTATGTAAGGCTGTGTGCACACGTTGCAGATTCTGCTGTGGAATTTTCGGCCCAGATTTTGCTAAATCTGCAGGTAAAATGACCTGCGTTTTACCTGCAGATTTAGTGCAGTTTTTGTGCAGATTTCCCCTGCAGTTTTACACCTGCGGATTTCTATAATGGAGCAGATATAAAACTGCAGTAGAATGATCACCATCTTCACCAGTTTCCAAGGCCACCCTATGCCCACATGACCGCTCTGCAGCTTTCTACTATATGGAGCAATAGCTGTTTTCCCAGTGTAAGTCTATGGAGCATAGAACAGAGCTACATAGACTAAGATATTGATTTCTGGTCCAGGCTTAAACCTGTATGAACTGGCTGGCCTAATTTTAGGTAACATAGGCCAGAAGAGGCCTATACTATACTCATGATAAAGGTTTGAAAGCTATAGCTTATTGGCTTTTGTCTGGTCCCCTTATGGCAGATATTCAAGCACAGGTTATTGTTGACTCATTAGAGTAAATGTTAAAACATAATTATATAGTTTTTGTCAGGGATTTTTACTTGCAGTGCCACAGGATTGTAATGGATGCGAAATATGCACCTGTTTTTGCTAATTTTACATAGGGGTATTTCAAGGAGGAATTTATTTAGAGTCATCCTTTGTTTGCAGAAAATGTTTATTTATATAAACTTTTTTTTTATTTAAATGATTTTGGTTTGGAGGGGCCCTGAGGAGAAACTTGTAGTTTTTAAAAAAAATATTTGATTAATAACAAATGGGGACTAACAAATAAAGTTGCGCTCTGTAACGCTAAAGCATGCAAACATGAAATATATGACATTGGAATTGCATTACTGTTCTAGAACATAGACAGAAATGAATATACTTAGCATATAAATTGGCCAATTCATATGTGCCCAACAGCCAAGGACAAGGCGATCCTCTTTGCTGGGAGCCTAACCTAATGTATTACCTCTCCTGGGCTGCTAGCCCACAATTATATGGGTAGGTAGGATCCTGCTATGATTAAAACTGCCATAGGCTGATGGGTGAAGTGCTCTGTCAGAGAATCTAGGTATACAAATAACAAAAGACCGACTGTCACTTCCAAACAGAAAACAGGTGTGAATAGGTGCTCGAAAAGAGTAGTCATCTCTTTACATAACTAACACGGCACTCTGTAATGCTATACCATGCAAACATGAAATATATGAAATTGGAATTTCATTACTACGCTAGAAAATTTAATAAAATTATATGCTAAGTATCTTAATTTTTAACCTGTTTTTTAGAGCTGTAATGCAATTCCAATTTCATATATTTCATGTTTGCATGCTATAGCATTACAAAGTGCAGCTATATTTGATAGTTATACTTTATATGGAGATGGCTACTCTTAGCATGCACTTGTTCACACCTACTGTATTTTCTCTTCGGAACAGTCTTTGATATTTAAACACATGAGGACTATAGTAAAGTGAACAATTCAACTAGATTTTTTATTTGAATATTTTTATAAAGGAGGGTAACATTCACACTAAAATACACATTAAAACAGTGGATACTATTATTTTTTTTTTTTCAATATAGTAGAAATCACCAAAAAAATGGAAAATGAACATGCCATTCAGCCAAATGATACAGATGAAGGGAAATTGCTAAGAAAAGGAGGACTAAGAAGCTCAATGAAGAAAGTAGGGGCAACATTGAAATAAAAAGGTATCCCATACAAATAATAAAAGGATCCATAAATAAAGCAATGAAAATTGATAGGTCTAGATGTATAAAAAAATATGATTAACAATGAAAATACCAGATATAACAACAGCACTAAACAGATTCATGGTATAATTAAAAAACACTGGTGGATTCTATGTAACGATCAGTACCTAATGAAGGTTTTTATTAAGAGACAGGTTATGGTATATACTGTAGAAGAGCTAAAAGTTTGAATGAGAAAGTAGCTTTGTCATACCCAAAATTGGTGAGTAAGAGTAATGGTAATAAAAACAATAACCTTAGAAGGGTTTTTAGATGTGGTAAAGATACCGTATTTTTTGCACTATAAGATGCACTTTTTTCCTCCAAAAAAGTGGAGGAAAATAGGGGTGAGTCTCACAGTCTGAATGCATCGGCTCTGGATGTGGTGGGGCTAATTCCTGTTCCCGTTGCTAAAGATAAATGTATATTCACTGCATTCCATGCCCATGAGCATAGAGGGCAATGAATATTCATTTCTCTTTAATAATAGTTTCTTGGTATGATTGGCCCCCAACCCCGGTCCTGATATGCATGGCTCCATCATTATAATTTGCCCCCACCCCCATCCTGGTATGCATGGCTCTTCAGAAAACATTAAAAAAAAAACATTACACTTACCTTCCTGCACTACCTCGTAGTGTCCTGCTCCGTTGCCAGCAACTGCTTAATGCTTGTAACCAGCACATGGCAGGGAAGTCATGCGCTGTTCACAAGCAGAGCACAGCTGCCAGCATACTCTCCGGGACTGTGTGCTCAGAGAGCAGTGAGTATTCAATGCTCTTCAGTAGTGCGCTGTGTCAGCCACCGGATTCCTGCTGCTGCCAGCCGTCTCATGTGCCACTACTTAAGAGAAATTAATATTCAATAAATATTAATTTCACTTAAGTAGACGCACACGTGACGGCTGGCAGCAGCAGGAAGCCAGTGGCTGACACTGCGCGCTACTGAAGAGCAATGAATACTCACTGCACGCACAGTCTTGGCAAGTATTCCAGCAGCTGTGCTCTGTGTCATGTCGGACGCTGTTCACACCACAGCATCCGGCAGGCAGAGGTAGTTCCACCTCCAGCCACTATAGCCTCAGTGGCGCCGGTTTGATCTTCAGGCTCTCGGGGGTTAATCCTGCTGGAGACCAGGTTGGAAGGTTAGTCACACCCACGGTCTTTAAATAGTCATACTGGCATATGGGCGTCGCCGATTATAGCTTGTGTTTCATACCAAGTGGTTCCGGTCTGGAGTGGAGGTGTTCAAGAGAGAGAGATTCATATCTGGTGTCGTATGATCCGTCGTTATCCTTTCTCCTTCCCATATTTGTGTTTAGTTGTGCCCTGTTCACATTACTGTTTATTCCTGTGTGTGTGCGGCGCAGTGCAGTTTAAGTTCTCCCTGTCTGTCATTATTTGTGTGGGAGCTTTGGTGGTGTGACTCCTCACTGGGTGGAGGGTGGAGGGTTAAGTGCAGGGCTGAGCAGGAGATAAGGAAAGGTCGTAGGCTCAGGCATTTGCACCTTCAGCAAAAACCCTGGGTTGAGGGTCAGACAGGGTTTCCCCTAGTAAAAGGGACACCACAGGGGTTCCCGGGTATTTCAGCCTTAGTTGAACTAAGCCCCCGTGACATTCTGCTTGTAAACAGCACATGCTGTCCCTGCCATGCACTGCCTACAAGCATAAAGCAGTTGCTAGCACAGGAGAAGGACTCTGTGAGGGAGTGCTGGAAGGAAAGTGTATGTTAGGTATCGGGTTCCTGTCACTGCACAGTGGGAATCCCGAGCCTTGCTTCCGGCGGTCTCCCATTCCTCTTCAGCGGCAGAGGAGGCTGCTCAGCAGACTCTTTGGTCCTGGCGCTCTGCCCAGACTAGCTCTGTGGGTTTGGTTGCTGCTGCCACCTCTGGTCCAGCTATAGCAACACATGCTGGTCAGCAGCGAGTTACTTCAGGGACTAAGTCCTCCATTCGGTCCACTGAGCATGCCCGTGGGACGATCTCCCATTGGAGATCGGAGATCACGTGCTCAAGTCCTTCTCCAGCTTGGATTGAACCATCAGGAAGGTCCCGGAAAGACGCTGCTATAAAAGGGTCGCATGGCCGCTCGGCCATGCGCTGATATAGACTGCACAACCAGACTATGAGGAGTGAGTGTTGTATGCATGTATAAATGTCTCTGGTGAATGACTCATTAAGAAACCCCTAACCTTAGTATGCATGTGTTGTGCAGCCTAGCCTGTTAAGTGCCCAGGCTTAGGTGTAGGTAGAGGCAGAGTCTGAGACTGGCATCAGTGTCCACCGGTGGCTCTGCACGCCATGGTGCACGTGCTCGACACTCCACCATTGTCAGCGTCTATAGTGGCATCCGCAGGTCTGACGCTGTGCGCTCAGAAGGTCTAGAGGGACTCTGACCCTGTGTCCTTGGGGCAGAGTTCTGTGACCACATTCTGTGCTCTCCGTTGCCGAGCTCTGTGAGCTAAACAGGCTCCGGCATTTATGTTCTGCGGTAGTGCAGCTCTGTGAGGTAACAGAGATCGCCCTGTACACACCGGGTGACGTTAACCCACGTGTGTTCTTCCTTTATACCGCCATATAGCGTTCGCTTTGTTGCCGTATTCATCTTCAGCTTTTTAGCAGAGGTCTGAAGATTTTGTTGCAAAATTGACTGATATTTGCTTTTACCAAGTGAGCATTGTCAATTAAGTTAAAGGGAATCTGTCACCCCATTTTAGCCCTATCAGCTGCCGGCATCGCCATCAGGGGCTTATCTACAGCATTCTGTAATGCTGTAGATAAGCCCCCGATCTAACCTAAAAGATGAGAAAAACAAGTTAGATTATACTCACCGGGGGGTGAGGGCGGGTGCGGTGGGTGTCGCGGTCTGGTCCGGCGCCTCCCATCTTCATGCGATACTGTCCTCCTTCTTACTTCTGCTGCAGGACCTGCAGAGGCGTACTCTCTCTGCCCTGTTGAGGGCAGAGTAAAGTGCTGCAGTGCGGAGGCACCGGGAAAAGTCCGAGAGGTCCGCGGCAGAAGTAAGAAGGAGGAAGGCATCGTATGAAGATGGGAGGCGCCAGACGGAACCGCGACACCCATCGGACCGGACCGGACGCCCGGGTGAGTATAATTTAACTTGTTTTCTTATCTTTCAGGTTACATCGGGGGCTTCTCTACAGCATTACAGAATGCTGTAGATAAGCCCTGATGGCGGTGCCGGCAGCTGATAGGGCTAAAATGGGGTGACAGATTCCCTTTAAGAGACTGGGCTTAAAGGGAATCTGTCACCCCATTTTTGGCCTATAAGCTGCGGCCACAGCCATCAGGGGCTTATCTACAGCATTCTGTAATGCTGTAGATAAGCCCCCGATGTAACCTGAAAGATAAGAAAAACAAGTTAGATTATACTCACTGGGCGGCAGGGGCGGGTGCTGGTCCAATCTAGCACCTCCCATCTTCTAGCGATGATGTCCTCCTTCTTTCTTTGGCCGCGGCTTCTGCGCAGGCGTACTTTATCTGTCCTGTTGAGTGCAGAGTAAAATACTGCAGTGCGCAGGCACCGGGAAAGGTCAGAGAGGGCAGGGTCGTAGTTGTGGCAAATACAAAGTTCTTTTTGCTGTGTGTGTGATGGGCGCAATCGAGTACTCACTTTCGCTGCTGGGATCCTTTCTAATCTATCCCTAAGCCTATGCGCAACACATGACAAATACATTTACATTACAGTGCACACAAAAGTAAAACATTAATAAAACATCAGGGTGCCGCATGTGACACAGGTGAACAGCATTAAGGAGAGAGAGAAGGTACATGAGGATCCCCGCCACCTCCTTACACTGTCATGGTGTCTGCCTTATGCCTCCACACCATACTGCAGCTGCTCATCACACAGGAATCTTCTTAGCAACAGGCAAGTCTGGGGAGAAGCACACCATGTCTGCAATAATCTTCACCCTCCTAGAAGTCTTCTGCGCACTTCAACAAGCCATTCTCAGGTCTGAATGAACTCATTTTTTGCACAAGTAAAGAACAGTTTGTGTGTGCAGCTTCACTTCAGATCACACTGTTTAAAGAGACTTTCTGCATATTTTACCACAGACTGCTATAACACTTCCCACATAGCAACAGTCACCCCGACTGGAAATCCTGCAATTCACCCAAGTCATTATTAGAGTGACAGGAGTTGCGCAGTAACTTTCAGCACTGAAAATCAAAATGACTGACAAACATCCAGCACAATTCCCCGGCGCTGAAACAAAGCAAGCACAGCCTGACCCTGAATGTTATGGAGAGCAGGAAGTAGAGCCCACACCCACAACAGACCAAATTCTACAGCCTATACAGTTTCTCAAACCAACAATAAAAGCCATCGAAAACTACCATACTACAAAAGATGAGCTCCGCGATAGCCTGGAAGAACTATGGGAACGAGTCGCCTCCCTCATGTCAAGCGTCCAACGCTACAAAAGAAAAAATTGCATTAGCTGAGGTAAAAGTAGTTGAACAAGCATTGAAGCAAATTCTTGACCCAACTTCCCTACCACAACAAGAAGAAGAAGATGACCCAGCTGATCGTACCAGTGACTACGTGCTAAAACAGATTCCTGCAGTGCCCACTATTTCCAGTGATGCTCAACCTGACAACGCAAAAACTTCCAAGTCAGCCCAGCCTGTGGTGCCGATGTCGCCCTCAGTCCCTGCAAAAACCCAAGACCAGCGCCCCAATGTTCCCTCTCAAGTGTAGTTATTACCGCAAGAAAGCCACAAGGTGATATTCAGCTGGATTCCACAACTCAAGCAGCAGTCATCAGAATCTCCTGAGGTTAAACGTAAACGACAGCTCAACCCTGCAACAACATCATTCTACCCGGCAACAGCTCACCCCTTCATGCCAGACAGCTTATATGCCAAAAGGGGCACCACAAGTTGATACGGCAACAAGGAGTGAAAGTGCAGACATATCTGAGTTTGCCAGGTTCATTGTGAGCAGAGAGCTAATCAACACCATCCTCTCGAAATCTGACGACCATGCAGAGAACTACAGAGCCTGGAAAGCAACCTTCAAGGCTGCCATTACTGACCTCAACCTACTGTATCTGCGGAGCAGGAGCTCAATCTCATAGTCAAGTGGTTGGGCCTAGAATCCACAAATCATATCAAGAGTCTTAGGACAGTCTATGTGGGACAAGCAGAAGCAGATCTCGCTGCTGCCTGGCAGAGACTTGAAAGAACCTTCAGCAGTGCTGAATTCATTTTGCGTGTGGAGAGCCCCTGATGTACCTATACAGTTTAAACCCCCAACCTCCAACAATCTTTTTTAGCTCCAAATTTTGCATTTTCATAAGGGTAACAGGAGAAATTGCTCCATACAATTTGTCGTGCAATTTCTCCTGAATGTGCAGATATCTAATATGTGGAGGAAAACAACTGTTTGGGTGCACGGCAGGGCTTGGAAGGGAAGGAGCACCATTTGACTTTTTGAATGCAAACTTTGCTGGAATAATTTACGGACGCCATGTCACGTTTGGAGAGCCCCTGATGTGCCTAAACAGTGGAAACCCCCCACAAGTGACACCATTTTGTAAACTAGATCCCTTTGTGAACTTACCTAGATGAGTATTTAACATTTTGAACCCCTAGGTGCTTCACAGAAGTTTATAACATTAAGCCGTGAAAATAAAAAAAAATAACATTTTTCCAGCCAAAAAATATTTTTTAGCTCCAATTTTTTTTTTCGCAAGGGTAACAGGAGAAAATGGACCCCAAAATTTGTTTTGCAATTTCTCCTGAGTTCACCGATACCCCATATTTGATTGAAAACTACCTTTGAGGCACATTGCAAAGCTCAGAAGGGAAGTAGCGCCATATTACATTGCTGCACTGGTTTGAGGTTGCCATGTCACAATGGCAGAGCCCCTGAGGTGCCAGAACAGCAGAGCCCCCCATAAGTGACTCCATTTTACAAATTAAACCTCTCACTGAATTAATCTAGGGATGCAGTGATTATATTGACACCACAGGTGTGTCACAGAATTTTATACCATTGGGCAGTGAAGAAAAATTAATTTACATTTTTGCCACCAAAATTGGGTGTTAGCTAGTGATGAGCGAACGTGCTCGCCACTAGTCGTTACTCGCCCGAGTATCACTGTACTCGGCGAGCACCGATCATTTCCGGGATTATTCGGCGGGATCTTGTGTCTCCGACCTGCAACTTTGGCGCTCTTTAGAGCACCAATGAACATGCAGGGATTGTCTGCCATGCACTGTAATGCCGCAGCCATCTTTGTTGTGGTATAACAGTGATTGGCTGGCCCACAGCATCATCAGGTCTATAAGAGACCAGACGCTGCCCTGCTCGGCACATTCAGCTCCAGAATCAGATAGTGTTGGGAGAGCTGCTGCTGAGATAGGGACAGATTTGTGCTTTTATTAGATAATGTGGGTCTACTATTGTTAAATCCACAAATCCAGCTAAACCAGCAGTCCTTTTTAGGACTACCATATATACTCGTGTATAAGCCGAGATTTTTCGCCCATTTTTTTGGGCTGAAAGTCCCCCTCTCAGCTTAGGCCTGTTTCACATTTCCGTTTGTTGACGGAAGGCCAAATCCGCCAGAGCTGTTAAAAACGGATCCGCTGCCGTTGTGGGTCAAACGGTCGCCACTGGATCCGTGTTGTGTACGGCATGTGGGCAAAATTTAAAGGAACCGTGGTCCGGGAAGGAGAGAGAGATAGAAAGAGAGAGAATTTTTTTTTTTCGTCGCTTCCAGAACGGTATTTAGGGTTAATATGATCGGCAGGGGAAATCTGCCGGGCATGCGCACTACAAAATAGCGGTCCGTCGCTGCAAAAAAAAGTTGCATCGTCCGTCCCATCCGCCCGGGAGACGCTAACATTTTGACGGATCCATCAAAAAAACGGGTGGGACGGATGACCGTCAGCCAAGATCCGCCGCTAATGTAAGTCTATGGGGGAAAAAAACAGATCCGACCCTTTTTTAGCGGATCCGTTTTTTTGGAAAATTGGCGGTTTTTGACTGACGTCAAAAAACTGAAATGTGAAACAGGCCTTATACATGAGTCATATACCTGGGGGTTGGTGGGGGAGGGGAAGTAGGGGTGTCAGAGATCATACTTACCTCCCTTGGCGCGGTCTCTGCAGCCCCCCTGCTTCTCCACGGTCTCCCTTCCTGCCTTCAGCGGTCACATGGTACCACTCATTAAACTCATGAATATGCGCATATTAATGAGTGTAATGAGCAGTACCACGTGACCCCTGAAGGCAGAAAGGGAGACCGTGGACATAGACCGCACCAGGGGAGGTAAGTATAGCGATATTCACCGGTCCGAGGTGTCCATCTCTGCTCACCGCTGTCTGCTGCATCCTCTGTCTGTGATGTTTAGGCAGCAGGGGGTGCGGTGACATGGTTAGTGCACACCGTGCCCTCTGCTGCCTGAACGTCACTGACAGACGACATGGCAAACAGCGGTGAGCAGCGATGGCCCCCAGACAGGTGAGGTCCTGAGCAGGAGAGGTGAGTATGACATTTTTTTTTGCGGCAGCATATGGGGGCATAACATATGGAGCATTTTATGGGGGCATATTCTATGGAGCAGCATATGGGGGCATATCCTATGGGGCAGCATATGGGGGCATATCTTATGGGGCAGCATATGGGGGCATATTCTATAGAGCAGCATATGGGGGCATATCCTAAGGAGCAGCATATGGGGGCATATTCTATGGAACAGCACATGGGGGGCATATGCTATGGGGCAGCATATGGGGGCATATTCTATGGAGCAACATATGGGGGCATATCCTATGGTGCAGCATATGGGGGCATAGTCTATGGGGCAGCATATGGGGGCATAGTCCATGGAGCAGCATATGGGAGCATATTCTATGGGGCAGCAGATGGGGGCATATTCTATGGAGCAGCATATGGGCGCATAGTCTATGGAGCATCTTATAGGGAGCATAATCTATGGAGCATTTTATGGGGGCATAATCTATGGAGCATCTTATGGGGGCATAATCTATGGAGTATCTTATAGGGCATAATCTATGGAGCATTTTATGGGGGAATAATCTATGAGCATCTTATGGAGCATCTTATGGGGGCATAATCTATGGAGCATCGTATGGAGCCATAACCTTTATGGAGCATTATATGGGGCATATTATTCTATGGAGCATCTTGTGGGGGCACTATTAACCTTTGTGCAGCATTATATGGGGTGTATTTTGTATGGAGCATCTTATGGGGCCATCATAAACTGTATGGAGCACTATATGGGGCTCCTGATTCAATATGGATTTTCAAAAACATTTAACCTACTGATGTCTCAATTAATTTTACTTTTATTGGTATCTATTTTTATCTTTGAAATTTACCAGTAGCTTCTGCATTTTCCACCATAGGCTTATACGTGAGTCAATAAGTTTTCCCAGTTTTTGTGGCGAAATTAGGGAGGTCGGCTAATACGCTAATTAGAGGGTATGTAGATTGCAGCGCTTGGTAGGCAGAGGAGTCACTGTATGTAAGTATATATATCTCACTGCATACATCAAAAGGGTCCATTACTGTCTGCTGCTGCCTATTATATATATAACTAGCTGCAGGTATCCGTGGCTAGGATTAATTTTTTTTTGCACCTGAATCCTCCTAATTTTATTACAAAGCAATCCAGAGCCCCTTTTTTCTACATTTATTTGCTTGGTCACACTGCAGACTACAGCCAGGTCATTTTAATACAACAGCATGAAAGCTAGCAATTTAAAACAGCTTTTGTTGTCCCAGGCATCAGATCTGAGTGTGCAGAAAATTCTGGCCTTTTTTATTGGTACTGTAGCATTTTTTGGAGTGTCTTACAACATTTTTGGACACCATTTTGCTAACCAAAAAATCTTTAGCTAGCCAAAAATTATTTAGCTACAGTTCTTTCATTTATCATTGTGTTTTGAATGCCACACACATCGCATATCATTGCGCTAAATATTTTACAATTTTAGTACTCCAACAATTTTTTTTTTAGTGTCATAGCCTACTTATTGACACAATTTTGGTTGGCCAAAAAAAATCCAGGCCACATATTTAACAGTGTTCTATCTCCATCAGACGCCAGATCTATCTGTGGTCTACAAATTGTGGCATTTCCGGGCTATAATCCACTGTTTTTGCTGTTTGTTACACTAGGTGTATACAGTATTTTGGGGTAAAAAAAATAAAAACTCCAGGCCTCATATTGAACAGTCTGTTATCTCTGTCAGACGCCTGGTGTATCTGTGCTCTACAAATAGTTGCTTTTCTGGCCTACATTCCACTTTTTTGGCTGTCTGCTACCCTAGGTCTAGTATACACTATTTTGGGGTAAAAAATTAAAAAATACCAGCCACAAATATAACAGTCTGGTATCTCTGTGACACGCCTCATCTATCTGTGGCCTACAAATTGTGTCATTAGCTTATAGTCAAGGCTTGCATTCACCTTTTAATTAAATTGGGCAAGGCACGTGGCAAGGGACGGGGAAGTGAACGTGATGGTGATAGTGCATGCAGAGGTCGAGGACGTGGGCAAGCTGAAAGTGGGCCACAACAAACACCCACATCTTCTTGCAACAGATTCCTGTCAGAATTCATAGGGCACGGCAGAACAGCACTCTTGACACCAGAGCAGCCTGAAAAGGTAGTTGGTTGGATGGCGGATAATGCTTCCAGTTACTTTGCCACCACCACCAGCACCCTCTCGTCCACATGGTCAAGTCTGAGTAGACTTGACTCTGGACCGCATATTCCTCACCCTGATCCTCCTTCCTCCCACTATGCTGAGTGCCCTGAGACAACTGATCCAACACTTGGACACTCCGAAGAGCTGTTCACTTTTCCATTTATCGATTCGGGCCTCTCTACCGGTCCACTTGAAGCAGGGCAAGATGAGATTCCATGTAGCGATGCCCAAATATTTCAGCAGCCACGGTCACATGAAGGCGATGGTGGTAACGTGTCACAAGAGGTGGATGATGATGGGTCATCAATTGCCAGAAACTCAGGAGGAGGACCAGGGTACGGAAGTGGAAGAAGAGGTGGTGGATGATACAGTAACTGACCCAACCTGGCAGGAGGACATGCAGAGCGAGGACAGCAGCACACAGGACGCAACACCAATATGACGGAAGTTGCCGGTCCAACTGTAAGGTCTTCCCAAGTATCGTTGTTTTTTAAAGACTCTACGGATAACCCCAAACAGGCCATTTGCACCACCTGCCATGCCCGCATTAGCAGAGGTAGCAAAACTACCAGCCTGACCAGCACCAGCATGATCAAGCACATGGCAGCAAAGCACCCGACTTTGTGGGGCGAACCACAGGCACCAGGAACAGTGTCTGCGAGTGACACCACTGCTGAAGCATTTTGTGATATCTATGATATGAAGATGGAGAAATGCAGGAGGGAAAGAGATCACGATAATAGTGATCTAAATACTGAGTTGTGTACAGTAGAATACTGGGAGGACACAGATTGTGGTTTTATATCCCCTTTATCTGCGTGTAAAATTAGTTATGTAATGCTGGTAATTGAAAAAAAATGACTCTAGTGTTGGCAGGGTGCAGTGACATACCACGACTATCTATTTGCTCTTCCTGTCCAACTCTTTGATTTTTTCTTTTATTGATATTTATTTGAACTCCTCATTGGGAGGTGGGAGACACAAGAAACGATAGGTGAACTCTGAAGAGACCTCTGAGTCTGCAAACAATAACGTGGCTGTTGCATCACCGAATAAGTTTACGCTGGCGTTCTAGTGGTGGTGTCTGAAGAGATGTGGAGGATGTCCGCCTATGAATGTTTTCCCAATTTAAAGGAGCGAGTCTCCTATGCCTGGAATGCCCATACACTAAGTGCATGGGCTTACAAACATTTCCCCATGGGGGTACATTTTTTAAAACAATTTTACGGGCCTCATAGACACCATTGAAAAAAAATAGACTGGCTGTAGCATCGCAGAACATGTGCACCCTGGCATTCTAGTGGTGGTGCCTAAAGAGACGTGGAGGATGTCCTCCTATGAATCTTTTCCCAATTTAAAGGAGCGAGTCTCCTATGTTTGGAATGCCCATACACTAAAGGTACTGTCACACTTAGCGATGTACCAGCGATCCCGACCAGCGATATGACGCGGTCAGGATCGCTGGTACATCGCTAAGTGGTCGCTAGTGAGCTGTCACACAGGCAGATCTCACCAGCGACATCGCTGGGGACGGGGGTCGCTACTTACCTGTCACACTAGGCGATCCTGCATCCTCCCGCCCGGCTCCACGCTCGTCGCTCGTCTCTCCACAGGAAGCGCCGCAGGAAGCTGACGACGAGAAGTGGTCCAGGACTTTCTCGCGCGATCAGCGATAACCAGCGGAGGAGCGGGTCGTAGGTAAGTATCAGACACAGCGATATCGCTAGCAATATCGCTATAACGTCACAAGTTATAGCGATATTGCTAGCGATATCGCTTAGTGTGACAGTACCTTAAGTGCATGGGCTGACAAACATTTCCCCATGGGGGTTCCTTTGTTTTTAAAAATTTTACAGGCCTCATAGACACCCTTGCAAAAAAAATTGACTGTCTGTAGTATCACAGAAAACGTTCACCCTGGCGTTCTAGTGGTGGTGGATGATGAGGATGAGAAGGCGGAGAAGGACACTAAATATCCAAAATCAGGGAGCCATGTGTGGGTGTGAAGAGATGCATGGGAAAACAACTCCCAAGAAGACACTGTATTGGTGGTTATGTTGTGCTGTCATTTGGTGGTGTAGAGAAGTCTTGCCCAATCCAGCACTTGTTCATTTTTATGAGTCAGCCTGTCTGCATTTTCAGTTGACAGACGAATTCCACCATAATTCCACCAGCTGCACTAAAAACCCGCTTTGACAAAACGCTAGTGGCAGGGCAGGCCAGCACCTCCAAAGCGTAGAGAGCCATTTCATGGCATATTTCCAACTTGAAGAAATGTAAACAAGTTATTCAACATTTATTTAGCTTCCCTTTACAGCACAGTAGAACCATAATCATGCAGTATCACAATACTAGAGAAGGGGAAAATGGAAATTCTTGATGCAATAACGCAACTGCCCCACAACAAAGGTGAACTGTACTACAATGCTGGGAACAGGAAAAATTGTCCAATGTCTGATGCCACACTCCTTCAAACATCAACTACCTCCTGGTGATCATCACCAGCGTTAAAAACAAAAGTCTCTGGGCCCATATGTTAATTGTGAATCTCTTTTATTACAGTCTCCAAGTTGTGTTGGTCTCATCAGAGCTTAATCTTAAATGCAGGTGGTTGGATGACTGCTGATGACCCTGAGGATGTAAAGAATGGTTTTAAGACAGTATCAGGATCAACTTCAGGTGGAGGATTTTAAGCCAAACTGGAGGAGGAGGAGTTTGTGTTTCTTAGACATTAACCTTCCTTCCTTGATGTGGTGTCACTTATTCTTAGAAATATGGGCTGGTATGATGTTATCACACTACCATTCAAAGGAAGATTGCATTTCATTGGTTGTCCATCTAGGTATCTGTTGTATTTTTTGGGGCACCAACTGCATCTTCCTTCCTTAGAAGCAAGGCAACGCGTACACATAAAAGCTCCACAAAATATTCCTCTGTGGCTCTTCGATGCAAATTATTAATGGTCATTTTTGTGCCTTCTAAAGAGCTAATGACATACTCTTTATGAGTGGACCCAACTGATAAAATGGCCTCCTTTGTGACAAGTGTCCATGACACGTTGGTTAGAGCCTGTGTGTGCAATAAAGGTGGCTAAGTGTTATGCTGAGTAGACATTGGGGCTGTGTATGCATCATTCTGTACCACTTTAGTAAGAGGTAAAGTTTGCCCAAGAAAAAATGAATTTACAGAAATTCACGACCTCTTTTGCACATTGTTTGCAGTTTTGATCTTCATCTACTTGATGGGGATGTGGTAACGTTCCAAGTCGTCATCAATACCTTCATCGTCCATATCTTGTAAAGAGGAAATCTTATGTTTCCCAGGGTAGTGGTTATCTACGTTTAGTGGCATTCCTTTAACAGTGTTTGTTACACTAGAACAAATAATTTTCGGCTGTGACATTTTGATAAAATTGGTAATATGTATGGGTGAAGAGGAAGAACCTTGTGCCATGGATGTGTTGATAGTTACAGACGGTGCACTCCTCTTTAATCTTTGTTTTTCACGAGCATCCATCAGTTTGTTTGTTTTTTCTCCAACACTGATCTGCTTTCTGTTAGGCCTGTTTCATACTTCAGTTTTTTGACGTCAGTCAAAATCCGCCGTTTTTTTAAAAAAGTGGATCCGCCTTTTTTTGGCAGATCCGCCCCTTTTTTACATAGACTTGCATTAGCGGCGGATTTTGGCCGATGGTCGTCCGTTACATCCGCCATTTGGCAGATCCGCCAGATTTCTGGCATCCGCTGTCTGTAGTGGACGGACTTTGTAATTTTTTTGTTTGCTCCAAAATGGCGGATTACGGCGGATCTGCTGCCGTCCACCATCTTTTGTAATGGGTGCCTATGGGCAGCGGAACTGCCATTTTGCGGAATCTGCCGGCGGAATCCGCTTTTACGAACTGAGCATGCTCAGAAAAATGGATAGTTTTAGGGCAGCACGGTGGCTCAGTGGTTAGCGCTGCAGCCTTGCAGCGCTGGGGTCCTGGGTTTGAATCCCACCAAGGACAACATCTGCAAGGAGTTTGTATGTTCTCCCCGTGTTTGCGTGGGTTTCCTCCGGGTACTCCGGTTTCATCCCACACTCTAAAGACTTACTGATAGGGAATTTAGATTGTGAGCCTCATCGGGGACAGTGATGAAAATGTGTGCAAACTGTAAAGCGCTGCGGAATATGTTAGCGCTATATAAAAATAAAGATTATTATTATAGTTTTCCAGACAGCCCCAAAACTATATAAACCAGCACCAAGAGGCCTGCAAGTGTGAGTATTGCCAGCGTGTGTGTGTGTGTGTGGCCTGCCAGTGTGAGTATTGCGTGTGGGTGTGGGTGTGACCTACCTGTGTGTGTGTGTGTGGCCTGCCTGTGTGTGTGTGTCAATGTTTGTGTGGCCTGCCAGTGTGACTTCCATGTCTGTGTGTGTGTGTTTGTGTTCTGCATTTTTTTTTTCATACTTCACTTGTTTTTCCAACTGTGCTGTGGTGTGGTGTGTGTCCTGCATTTTTTTTTTATACTACTGTACTTTAATTTTCATATTTCCAACTGTGCTGTGGCATGTGTGGCGTGCGTGTGATTGTATGTGTGTATTGCATTTCTTTTTTTCATCATACTGGACTTATATTTTCAACTGTTCTGTGGCGTGTTTGTGACTGTGTAGCATGTGTCCAGCCATGTTTTTTTTTTTTCAATTTACTGTACTTGTATTTGTATTTAAAATAAAGAGCAGAGTAGCTCCTACTTGCCAAAAAAAGTAAAAACCAAAAAAGACATAAAAACTGTCTCCAAAACCCGTCCGTAGTATCATTTAAAATAAGGCCACTTTAAAATTGTGGTTATACATGCAAGAAAAAGGTGTTTGAGGTTCTGTACATGCTATTATCCTATATATATATTTATTTATTTTATCCATGCATACATTTTAGAGTGAGTTGTTTCTTTGTCTGGTTTTTATTATTGTTTATTTTTATTATTGTTTATTTTTCCTAGAGTTCGGGTTAATTTGTATATTTTCGCTGTTTGAGGTTCTATTTTTTTTTTAAAGTATATACAAATTGGGAAAGCAGAACTTTGTTATTTTATCTTGGTATTTAAAAAATTAACCATAGGGTAAATGGATTTTTAAGTGGGGATTTAGGTATTTAACGTTGGAAGAAGGGTGGGTGTTTTTTAAGGTCTGTGTGTATGTGTATGTGTGTGTGTGTGTGTGTGTGTGTGTGTGTGTGTGTGTGTGTGTGTGTGTATATATATATATATATATATGTGTGTGTGTGTGTATATATATATATATATATATATATATATATAATTTTTTTTAGGGGGGGTTTAATACAGGTGGTGTGGAGGGTTTGCAAAGTTGTGCATAGCGCATATCACATCAAGTTGGATGTGTTTGCAAGGGGTTTTTTTTGGAGGGGAACAGGAGGTGGAGGGTTGGGAAGGTTGTGCATCGTGCATATCAACATTGAATTATCTTAACCGTTAAATTAAAGAGGAGGGGGAACCAGTCAAGTACTTAGAATTTTTTTTTCTTATGGTGTTATAGATTTAAATTTTTTTTTTTGGGGGGGGTTGAAATCCAAATATATCGGAACATACCTTTTGCTTTTCCTAACAGCGGATAACACATAAATAATCAGTACAAGTGTATTTATACTTGCATATCATTACAGTGACCCAACCAGTCCGCATCAGAACCAGCCAGGCGGCAGCATACCTAGCCAGGCCGCAGCAGACCCAGCGAGGCCGCAGCAGACCTAGCCACACCGCAGCAGACGCAGCAAGGCCCAAGTTGGTAGTTATGTAAGTATAAAGGCCTGAAAGCTTACATAATTTGTATAGTAGCTTTCAAGTCTTTATACTTGCAGATCCCTCAAGGAACCCAGCAAGGCCACAGCAGACACAGCCAGACCGCAACATACCTATCCAGTCTGCAGCAGACCTAGCGAGGCCGCAGCAGACACAGCCAGACCCACGCCCCCTGAGGAAGGAGCTGAGTGCTCCAAAACGCTTGGCAGGGTGGCCCGGCTTCCCTCTACTGCTACAGCACCGAGGTAAAATGACATGTTGGATTGCTTCTGGGCATGTTGTCCGTCGTTTATGACATAAGCACTTGCTGTATGATTGGGATAATGTTCTCATGCCTGCACAATAGGTTATATCAGCCCTACAAGGTTATATGCTGCCATAGTCTGTAGTATGCTGGGTGGGTTGTAAGTCTGGTATCGGTTTGCCTTTGGGTGTACGCAATCCCCCCCTTTTTCCATGTACTTTGTTGTCCATTTTTTATAGAATATATTTAATAAAAGTGACGTTTTATAGGACTATCTTGACTGCTTGGTCTTTAGTGTGCTCTCGCAGCATACCTATCCAGTCTGCAGCAGAACCAGCCAGACTGCAGCATACCTATCCAGTCCGCTGCAGACCCAGCAAGGCCCAAGTTGGTAGTGATGTAAGTATAAATGCCTGAAGCTTATATTTATAATTTGTATAGTAGCTAACAAATGTCTTTATACTTGCAGATCCTTTGAGGAACCCAGGAAAGCCACAGCAGACACAGCCAGACCACAGCATACCTATCCAGTCCGCAGATGAACCAGCCAGACTGCAGCATACCTATCCAGTCCGCAGCAGACCCAGCAAGGCCCAAGTTGGTAGTGATGTAAGTAAAAAGGCCTGAAAGCTTACATTTATAATTTGTATAGTAGCTTACAAGTGTCTTTATACTTCCAGATCCTTCAAGGAACCCAGCCAGCCCGCAGCCAACACAGCCAGACCACAGCATACCTAGCCAGTCCACAGCATACCCAGCCAGACTGCAGCAGACCCAGACACCTCGTTACAAATGTCTTCTTCTGGAAGCCCCCCTCACAGCGTCGGCGAACTGAGGTAATAAAAAAAAATTTTTCTTTTTTTTTCTCTGATTTGTAACAGTTTTTTTTATTCCCTATATGCATGTATTCTGTTTTCACAGGAAGCTGAATCAGAGGTGTTTCCAGAAGGAGACATACAGGGTGGAGAAATGCAAGGAGAGGGCAAGCAGAGTGTAAGTTTTGCAAGTACAAATAATCACATACAACACACTACACCCAGCAAAAACATTCATCACAGCACACACAATAACTATGCCTCCATCCAAGCACATAATCATGTTTTTATTTGTTATAGTCTTCACAATCCGGTGCTCGCACTAGAGCTACTCCCAGGACATCCCAGAGTCGTCGAGGTGATGCTCGCTGTGGTCAGCGAAGAGTAAGTAAAAATTTATTTGGGTGTTTGATTAATTAACTTCATGTGCATGAATTTATTATTTTTTTTTTCCACAGGTGTCACAGCGTACTCCCGACACAGAGTTCGACGAGGGAATAATTGATGTGGACACTCTCATCATTGAGATGCGAGAGCGGGAGCCGCTGTGGAACATGGCGGACCGCCACCATGCTGACCAACCAACCGACGGCATTGGGATGAACATTGGGATGATTGATAAACTGATCAATCCAGTGGACCATCACAGATTTCCTTACTTTTAAGCAGTCTGTTAAAGGCATGGACAGGGTTGCAAAGTTGGGAATGAACCGCCTGTAATATCCCACCAAACCTAAAAATGCTTTTACCTGTTTTGTTGTGAGAGGATGGGGCCAGTTCTGAATTGCCTCCACTTTGTTTACTTGAGGCTTGAGAACTCCTCTCCCAATGACGTAACCCAAGTACCGAGCTTCCTCCAACCCTATGGTACACTTCTTTGGGTTGGCAGTTAGCCCTGCTTGTCGCAGAGAGTCTATCACGGCCTGTACTTTTGCTAAGTGACTTTCCCAGTCAGCGCTGTACACAATAATATCGTCTAGATAGGCTGAGGCATAGCGGCGATGGGGACGGAGAACAATATCCATTAATCACTGGAACGTTGCTGGTGCACCATGCAACCCAAAGGGTAACACCTTATACTGGAAAAGCCCCTCAGGCATTACAAAAGCCATTTTTTCCTTCACCGCCTCTGTTAGGGGTACCTGCCAATAACCTGTTAGGCGTCAGGTTCCTGTCGCTGCACAGCAGGAATCCCGAGCCTTGCTTCTGGTGGTCTCCCATTCCTCTCCAGCCACAGAGGAGGTTGCTAAGCAGACTCGTCTGTCCCGGCGCTCTGCCCAGACTAGCTCCGTGGGTTTGGTTGCTGCTGCCACCTCTGGCTCAATTATAGCAACGCATGCTGGTCAGCAGCGAGTCTCTTCTGGGACTAAGTCCTCCTGTCGGTCCACTGAGCATGCCCGTGGAGTGATCTTCCATTGGAAATTGAAGGTCACGTGCTCAAGTCCTTCTCCAGCTAGGATTGGTCCATCCCTAAAACCAGGAAGGTCCCGGAAGCACGCGGCTATAAAAGGTTCGCATGGCCGCTCGGCCATGCGCTAGTATAGACTGCATTATCAGACTATGAGGAGTGAGTGTTGTATGCATGTATGAATGTCTCTGGTGACTGGCTCATTAAGAAACCCCTACCCTTGGTACGCATGTGTTGTGCAGCCTAGCCTGTTAAGCGCCCAGGCTTAGGTGAAGGTAGGACAGACACTGACCTCAGGGAGACCAGTCAAAGAAAACACTGCGGCAGCCAGCAAAGGCGCTCAATCAGTGAAATCCTAGGTGCAATGCTCCCTGGGAAATACAAATATGCAAATAAAGTCCGTGGAGCCTCATTTAAGAGTCTCAAACACGGGACTAGCCAGATCTTCCTCCAGGTAAGGACCCAGCCAAGGGGTGGCTCCTTTCGGAAACCACCATTACCACCATATTAAGTGGCCCTTTAAGTCAATATCCAGCTCTTTAAGAGTTTACAGATATGACAAGGGAAATACCAAGGCCAGGTATCCATCCACAGACAGCTGTTTTGGGGTGTTGACCCTCATCAGTGTGGAGTAGGATTCTGGCTAGGTGGGAGCAATGCCTAGTAGACCAACATCACGAAACAATCACTGACCTCAGGGAGACCAGTCAAAGAAAACACTGCGGCAGCCGGCAAGGCGCTCAATCATTGAAATCCTAGCTGCAATGCTCCCTGAGAAATTGGGACAGAGTCTGAGACAGGCATCAGTCTCCATCAGTGACTCGGCACACCTCATTGCACGTGCTCTACACTCCGTTGTCAGAGTCTATAGCGGCGTCCGCAGTTGCGATGCCGCACGCTCAGAAGGTCTAGAGGGACTCTGACCCCGTGTCCTTGGAGCAGAGTTCTGTGACCGCTTTCTGTGCGCTCATTGGCCGGACTCTGTGAGCTAAACAGGCTCCGGCATTTATGTTCAGCGGTAGTGCGGCTCTGTGAGTTAACAGAGTTCGCTCCTGTTCACACTGGGTGACGTTAACCCACGTGTGACCTTTCCACACCACTTTATACTCCCACCATTACCTAGCAGCAGTGTACCACCTCTGCACGGTGGACCCCAGGCTGCGAATGCACCTACTCTTATTTTATAATTTGGTGCGTTCCGCCAGCCCTAACATAACCTTTTGTGAGGTCCAGAGTTGTAAAATACCATGCCTGCCCAAATCGCTCTATCAACTCGTCAACCCGGGGCATGGGGTAGGCGTCAAACTTTGAAATGTCATTAAGCTTTCTAAAATCATTACACACATCTTAGAGACCCATCAGGCTTGGGTATTAGGACTATTGGGCTGGCCCACTCACTTTGGGACTCTTCTATGACCTCTAACTGTAGCATAGTTTTCTCCTCTTCTGAGATGGCTTGTCGCCTGGCCTCAGGCACCCGAAGTGGCTTTTGGCCTGTGGCTCCATGACAATGTCATGATGGATTAGGGAGGTGCATCCGGGGAGCTCCGAAAAAACATCTGTATTTCGGCTAATGAACTCCCGGACCTCCTGAACCTGTCTAGGAGACAAAGTATCTGCAATTTTGACTGCGGGTTGGGCTTCTCCTGCCTCACCCCGAGGTAATGGAGCCTTCTCCATCTGAAACGCAGGTAGCGGACTATCCCCATCAAGGTTTTCTCTATCTTTCCATGGTTTAAGCAAATTAACATGGTAAACCTGTTCTGGCTTTCTCCGTCCTTGCTGGTGTATCTTGTAGTCTACTGGCCCCACCTTTTCCATGATCTTGTAGGGTCCCTGCCACCTTGCAAGGAATTTGCCATCTACGGTAAGCACAAGTACCTACACCCGATCCCCAGGGCTAAAGGTTCTTACCCGTGCCTCCCGGTTATAGACCCGACTCTGTGACTGTTGTGCTGCCTCCATATGTTCCCAGCCTAAGGGTAGGACTGTATCCATTCTTTCTTGCATTTTTGCAACATGTTCTATCACACTTTTGTGGGGGGTAGGTTGGTTCTCCCAGGCCTCTTTGGCTATATCGAGTAAGTCCCCTGGATGTCTGCTGTACAATAGTTCAAAGGGCAAGAACCCCATAGATGCCTGAGGCACCTCCCACACTACAAACAACAAATATGGCAATAATAGATCCCAGCCCTTCCCATCTTTGGAAACTGCCTTATTTATCATGCTTTTCAGCTTCTTATTGAACCTTTCTACCTGACCGTCTGCTTGGGGATGATAGACCGATGTGCGCAACTGCTTAACATTTAGCAAACGGCAGAGTTCCTTCATAACTTTTGACATAAAGGGGGTTCCCTGGTCTGTTAAAATCTCTTGAGGAATTCCCACCCGCGAAAACATAACCATGAGTTCCTTTGCTATAAACTTAGCTGATGTGTGGCGCAGAGGAATGGCCTCAAGATATCGGGTAGCCTAATCTAGAACTACCAGAATGTGTTGGTTTCCCCTTGCTGACTTACTGAGAGGCCCCACCAGATCCATTGTCACTCTCTCGAAGGGTACCTGTTGTGATTGGGTCACCGAGGAGGAAAGCAAGACCAAGCTAAACCACAGAAAACCAGAGAGGTTGGTAACTAAGCGGATTGCAGACCCCTGATCCTATCCACACAACTAGCAGTAGCCGTGGAGCGTACCTACGATGATCCTAGACACCTCGACACAGCTGGAGAGCGAAATAAGCCTAAAGCAAGAAAGGGGAAATCTAAACTGCCCCAGAGCAGACCCCAAAGAAATAGATAGCCCCCAAACATATATTGTCGGTGAGACAAGATGAAAACACAAACGCAGATAGGAAAATTGACTGAGCAAATGATGGGGCCCACACTAACTAGACAGGACAGGAAAGGAAAGACACTGTCTGCAATCACGCAAAAACTCTGCGAAAAATGTCCAACACGTCTGAAAAATACTAAAGTCACACGACTTCACCCACTATATCAGCACTCTGGTATATTCTGAAAGCAGAGCAAAAAGAGGCCAATCTAATAAGGGACAAAAACAAACTGGCACAAGCAGTAACATATGGATAGAGATTCAGCACTGCCCCAGCCGGAGCTGGCTGACCACACAAAACTGAAATAGACAAAACCAGATCAAATGTGAACAATAGCAAAAGAACACTTAGCTGAGCATGCAGGGACTGAGCTGGAAACTAAGACCTCAGGAGGCAGGAAAAAATCACCAGCAGGGATAGAGGGAGTCGGCTGTCTTAAATCCAGTCAGAAACTCCAGATCTCAAATCGTACTCCTCATTATCAGGTGGCAAGCCTCTGTCAATCAGATCAGCTCCATTATCTCCAGTCACCACCAGAGGGAGCCCAGAAAGAGAACTCGCGACTAGAGTTGAGCAAAACAGGTCAGTCAAATTCATAAGTCGCCGACTTTCGCTGAAGTAGGGTTTCATAAAATGAAACCCGACCATAGCGTGAGGTCGGCCACGAGGTCGGCGACCAGAGCGCCAAAGTCGCGTTTCAAATGATGCTTCCAGCGCCCTTTTTCAGCCAATGATGGAGGACGCACACTGTGGGCAATGCGATGACATGGGCATCGGTCACCACCATCTTTGAGAAGGGAATGCAAGTGATTGGCTTGCTTTCTGTGGTGTCACAGGGGCTATAAAAGGGCGCGCACGCTGACTGCCATCTTACTTCTGCCGATATTAGCATTAGGGGGAGCTGCAGCTGTTGACTCTGAATAAAGGAGAGCGTTAGGCAGGGAAGAACAAAAAACTGCTTCTGCTGGTAGCGATTTCTACTGTACAACACAACAGTTTGTGTGCAGTGACAGGAGAGGCTATATTTTTGTGCATCAGCTCTGTTGTTATTAGGCTGCCTTATAAGGCTCCCTGATACCTGCATTGCTATTTGCATACTGCTGTGCAAACTGCTTTTTTAAAAGCAAAAATACTTTTCTTCCTCTTTTCTGCACAGTTATCAAGCGTTCATTTTTCCACACTTTTCTGTGCAGCAGTCCTGCTTATTAGGCTGCCTGCTGCCATAATTGGACTGAGAACATTATTGTCAGCCTCCAAAAATCTCTAATGAGATCCAGATTCTCCCCAATTCTATATACACACCTTGTGCCTGGTCATACACCTGCCTATTTCAGCCTGTGAAATTGAGGTGTAATCTATAGTGGGCCTGAGATAATAGTTCAGCCTCCTAAAATCTCTAGGGAGCTTCCAATTCTCCCCAATACTATATACACACCTTGTGCCTGGTCACACACCTGCCTATTTTAGCCTGTGAAATTGAGGTGTAATCTATAGTGGACCTGAGATAATAGTTCAGCCTCCTAAAATCTCTAGGGAGCTTCCAATTCTCCTCAATACTATATACACCTTGTACCTTGTTTTACAGTACCATATGGCTGGTGGTATTTTGGGTACATTTTTCCAAAAATGAGGAAGTATGGTGGAAGAGGCCATGGAAGTGGGCGGTGGTTGCCAGCTGGTACTGATGGTGGTGGGGGTGGTGGTGCATCTGCTAGTAGTGGCAAAAGCACAATAACACCTAAGGCAGGAGGTGTTGAGCCTGCGTCATTGTCTGGCTCCACAAGGCCTCGAAGGCTCCCTTTTCTGGGAGTAGGTAAACCGCTTTTAAAGCCGGAGCTTCAGGAACAAGTTTTGGCTTACATTGCTGACACAGCCTCCAGCTCTATCGCCTCCTCTTCTGAAGTTTCAAAAAATAAAAGCACTGAGTTGTCAGTGGAGGCTCCTGGTCAGGAACAACACTTTTCCTTGTGTCCTTCACCCCTACCAAAAGTGAAGGATGCGGCAGGCCACACTACAGATTACTCCATGGAGCTCTTTTCACATGCCATGCCTGGGTTATCAAGTAAAATCAGGAATTCCCCAGTCCAAGATGAATCGGACATGGAGTGCACTGATGCACAGCCACTGCTAGATTTTTCTGCTGGTACATTCACTCAGAGCACTACATTGTCCTCGCAGTGCACTGAGCCAGAATCTGACCCCGATGAAACTCAGGTGCCCCTTCCCGCATACTATACCACCTTACACGGTGACACAGAGGAAGGTGCATATGAAATTGAAGAGGAGGTGATGGATGACCCAGTTGTTGACCCAGATTGGCATCCATTGGGGGAAGAGGGTGCCGCTGCCATTAGCTCAGAAGAGGAGGAGGAGGATCCGCAGCAGGCATCGACATCGCAACAGCTGTTATCTGGCAGGCCCGTAGCAGTCCAAAAACGGTTTACAAAACCCAAAGTGTTGCAGGACAGCTTGGCCAGACGGTCAAATTAGCACAGCGTGCAAGGCCTCAAAATGTCTTCCATAGTAGGAAGAGTGCAGTGTGGCACTTTTTTGAACAAAATCCTAATGATCAGGCAAAAGGTTATCTATAAGAAGTGCACAAAGACCTTTAGCCGAGGGAAAAATCTGAGAAATTTGAATACCAGTTGCATGCTTAGACATTTAACCACCATGCACTTGCAAGCGTGGACGGACTACCAAACGTCACGTACCACATGTGCACCTGCTCCGAATGATGGTAGTCAGCAACGCTACATCGCTTCCCCCACTGTAAGCCCACCGGTTAGCACACCACCAGCAGCAAATGTTGAGGTGTCGTCGCAAGGCCAAAGCAGTCAGGGAATCACAGTCTTATTGCTATGAAAGACTGAATCTAGGCCATCAGCAAGACCACCAACACCATCACCATCACCAACCCTCTCTCAGTCCGCCACGTCCACCGCTAGTTCCACCGTATGCAGCTCTCAAGTCCAGCTCACCCTAGACTCTCAGTAGGACAAGAAAGTACTCATCCTCTCATCCGCGTACACAGTGTTTGAACACCCACATTGCCAAACTAATCTCTTTAGAGGTGATGCCCTACCGGTTGGTTGAAAGCGAAGCTTTCCGTGAGCTCATGGCCTACGCAGTACCACGCTATGACCTACCCAGTCGGCACTTCTTTTCTCGAAAAGCCATCCCAGCCCTCCACCTGTATGTGAAAGACCACATTGTCCATGCACTCAAGCAATCAGTGAGTTGAAGGGTGCACCTCACAACAGATGCATGGTCCAGTAGGCATGGCCAGGGTGGTTACGTGTCCATCACTGTGCACTGGGTTAATGTGGTGGATGCAGGGTCCACAGGGGACAGCGGTGGTGGGACTGTGCTGCCTAGCCCACGGTATAGGAAATAGTTGGCTGTAGGCATTCGACCCTCCTCCTCCTCCAGAAGCGAAAGCTCGTCCACAGAGCGCAGTCACATGAGTACTCCATCTGCAGCTGCCAGTGTTGCACACGAGGTGTCCCACTATCGAACAGCTAGTGGTAAGCGTCAGCAGGCTGTGTGAAGATGATGTGTTTGGATGACAACAGACACACCGCGGAGGTACTGGCCGACTACTTGCAGCGACAAACTGAGTCATCGCTGGGCAGTCTACATCTTGAGGCAGGCAAGGTAGTTAGTGATAACGGCCGTAATTTTCTGGCAGCCATAGCCCTTTCAAAACTCAGACACATACCTTGCCTGGCTCACACCTTGAACCTAGTGGTGCAGTGCTTACTCAATCATTATCCGGAGTTAACAGCCTTGCTTCATAAGGTGCGAAGACTGTGCTCGCACATCCGCCAGTCGCCCGTACACTCCAGTCGTATGCAGAAGCTGCAGCAATTGCTCCACCTTCCCAGGCACCGCCTAATTATCGACGTTGCAACAAGGTGGAACTCCACCCTGCACATGGTTCAGAGGCTGTGCAAACAGAGGCAGGCTGTAATGCATTTGTGGGAGGATACATGGGCAGGCAGTTTGAGGGCAGACATAGAGTTGTCTGGTGTGCAGTGGTCGAAGCTGAAAGACCTCTGTAAAGTCCTTCAGTGTTTTGAGGAATGCACTCGGCTGGTAAGCGCAGACGATGCCATCATAAGCATGAGCATCCCACTTATGCGTCTGCTCATGCAAACTTTGACGCACATTAAGGAGCAGGCGCCTGCAGCCGAGGTGGAAGAGGAGGAGGGAGGCCTTGATGACAGTCAGCCATTGTCTGCTCAGGGAACTCTCCTGGGCGAGGTGGAGGAAGAAGAGGAAGAGGAGGAGGATGGCGATGATTATTTAGGGGAGGAGGATGCTTCTCAGGGGGCAAGAGAAAATGTTGGCATGGCAAGGTCATGTACAGGGTTTGTGCGTGACTGAAGGGATGTTGATTTGCCAGATAGTGCTCCATCACCCAGCACTCGCAGTGCATCATTGATACCTGGAAAATTGGCCCACATGTGTGATTATGCCTTGCAGATCCTAAAAAGGGTCCCCCACATTGCCAAAATGATGAACTATGATGACTACTGGTTGGCCAGCATCCTGGATCCACGCTATAAAGGCAAATTCTAAAACATCATGCCACAGGAGAACCTAGAGATAATATTGGCTAACAAACAAGCAACTCTGGTAAACCTTTTGTTTGAGGCATTCCCAGCACACAGCGGTGGTGATGGTTCTCCCACGAGCCGTAGGGGGCAACATGGAAGAGGTGTTCGTGGTGCACACAGCCGATGTGGCGTTGGACACAAGAGTTTCATGACCATGTTGTGGACTGATCTTTCAAGTACCACTCACACGACTGGTAATACTGCATTGATTGAAAGTGACAGGAGACAGCAGTTGTCAACGATGGTTACAAACTACTTCTCCCATATCGATGTTCTCCCTCACAGGTCATTCACCTTTGACTATTTGGCCTGTACACTGGACATCTGGCCTGAATTGGCACAATATTCCTTACAGGAGCTCGCTTGCCCTGCTGCTAGTGTGCTATCCGAAAGAGTCTTCAGTGCTGCTGGATCAATCCTGAAAAAAAAGGACCCGTCTGTCGACCCAAAATGTTGATGATCTAACCTTCATTAAAATGAACCATGCATGGGTTTCAAAGGATTTTGTCCCACCTTCCCCTGCTGACACGTAGGTTGCCAGAAAAATGGCTCGCTTTTGTCCTCCTCTTCCTCGGACTTCTCCAATTCCTCCATTTGCAGCTGCTGAATGTCCAACATCAACATATGCCATTTTTTCAACCTCCCTAACAGGGCTGCCTCCCCCCAGGGCCGGGGTCACCACCTGGCGCACGCACCCATGCGAGTGCCGTTGCCCTGGACAGGTGGGTGGGCCCACTCTTGGGCAAAGGCACTGGCACAAGGTCCCTCATAGTACAATCAAGTGTCTCTGACGGTGGGGGTGCACACCCACCATCAGACACACCGGCGTACTTTGAGGGGCCCTGTGCCAGTACCGCCGCCCACGAGTGAGCCTCTTCTGCTTGCTCAGGGCCCCAGCACTTGCAATATTTACCTCTCCCTGCTCCACCGCTGTGTAGTCTGGGCTGTTAAATCCTTCACTGGGACTGCCAATACAAATTTGGTGAACTGATAGATGATGGTTAAGACGTAGCTATTCCCTGTCCTGCTGGGCTCTATCATCAGATGATCAATGGCTTCCATTGTTATGGACGTCGACTCACAATGAGATGCAGTGGTGGTTTATCATCAGCTTTCACAGTTTTCCTACTCACAGACGTGTGACATTCCTGCCCACATTTTTAAATGTGTCCTCTCATGCTAATCCAATAGAATCGCCTACGGCCTGTGGCTTCTGTCGTTTGCACTCCAAAGTTACCTAACAGATCGTGATAGGCAGTGAGGACAATGTCTACATCTCTCCCTGTGATCACAATTTGATGGAGATGAGTAACGGTGATGGGATCCACGGTACTGCGATACAGCAAACCTTTCTTCACAAGTACTGTTTTCGCTGTCTCCACAGACAAAGTAATTGAGGGTCAGCATTGCCTCTGAGAATTCTCCCGGGAGTTTTTCCCGTGATTAGTAATTCCAACATTTCTGCAATCACTCGACTTTCCGTCTGTACTTGTATCCATCTCGTTTCCTCTTGCGGAGAGTCTGGACTGTCTTACTGAGACTGAAATATATATGAAGATTGAAAAATACCCCAACAGTGTATACTGGTGTACGCTTCGAATACATTACCCTTTTTCTACTTTTTAGATTCTTGTCTAATCCATACTGAGGCTATGAGTGTCTTTGTCGGACTCCGGAAATATACACAGAGATTTTTAATGTTTAAACTATGCTATATATACCTGGTATCCGGTGATACTGTACCCTTTCTCAACTTTCTACAATCTTGTCGAATCCATATTGGGCCTGAGACCGTCTGAGTCTGCCTCCTGATATATAGACATAGATTTTTAATGTGTAAACTTTGCTACATATATACCTGTTATCCGGTGATACTGTACCCTTTCTCAACTTTCTACAATCTTGTCGAATCCATACTGGGCCTGAGACCGTCTGAGTCTGCCTCCTGATTAGAGATGAGCGGTGTTCGAGTCGACCTGTTCGCCAAGTTCAAATTCGAGCTGTTTTGGGAGGTGTTCAAGCGGTTCGCCAAACTCGAACACTTTGCTTAAAATTCGGCTGTTCGAGGTTCCGTTCGAGAACGGTTCATTCACCAAAAGCGTAACTTTATTTTCACATTAATAATGGTTTTCAATGTTAATAGACAGTTTCATGGCATAGTAGCGGTGTCTGGTAGCCAGGGGTGTAGTACACCTGCCAAGGAGTTACACCGTGTGAGTTTCTAATAATTTTTTACCGCATCTTGTCCAGAAAATCCTTTTGGGCCTTGTAGCACTGTCTGCTACTCAGCAGAGGAGCCCACCCGTGAACCTAGCTATACCGCCTGTTTATGAAAGAACCAGTTTTTGACTGCATTTAGCCCAGTTAATACTTTGGGCCTAGTAACTGTGTCTGCTACTCAGCAGAGGAGCCCACCCATGAACCAAGCTGTGCCGCCTGTTTATGTAAGAACCATTTTTTAACTCCATTTAGCCCAGTGAATACTTTGGGCCTAGTACCTGTGTCTACTGTTCAGCAGAGGAGCCCACCCGTGAACCTAGCTATGCCGCCTGTTTATGTAAGCACTGTCTGCTACTCAGCAGAGTTGCCCACCCGTGAACCAAGCTATGCCGCCTGTTTATGTAAGAACTGCGTGCTACTCAGCAGAGGAGCCAAGCTATTAAGCAAGCTACAGCACCTGTGGTTTGGACACATAATTTTTTCACATTCTTTCTGGAATGCAGGTTAGGCCTAATTCCGGAATTCCGGTTGACCTGCACTTACTGGGAAATCCTCGTTTGTGGGGAAGAATTGGAATCCCAGATCCCCATCACTAACGGGGTTCGGCGGGTTATCCGCACCTGTAAGCGACACACGCTGGTCCTTATAGTGTAGCGCGCATGCAGCCCCGGACATGTAAGGGCATGACAGACCTGTTATTGCTCAATCTCGTGTGCCAGAGCCTCGCGTGTCCCTTTAGTAAGCTGGACGCGGACTGCGGGGGCATGCCGGAGTCTCGTTCATTAACGGAATTAAGCTGACAAATCGCTAGCACAACTAAAAACGGCCATGCACCACCACCCATAGAATCGAGAAAGCTTGCAATCTGTCCATCTTTTCCGTGGCTGGCATGGTTGAGGTTGCCCGTGTGGAGTCCAATTAAGCTGCAGACTCCACTCCTGGTGGTGCCCTTCTGGACATTCCTTTAAGGTTCAGCTTTGCAACCATACTGCCCCCGGAAACCAAACACTTTGACTTCATGGATGCTGTTCGGAGGGTCGTGGGAATAACATCGCCCGATCGGCAGTTGGCATAATTTATGGTGGGAAGTCCGACGGTATATGATCGTCTTCGATTTTAGAATTTTAGATTTTTTTTTTATTTTAGATTTTTAGTCCAGCCTTTCTTGACTCTATAAGGGCATCACAAGCCTATATCTGTGTCTCCTCCTCCTCCTTTTACTCCTCCACCTCTTTTCTATATGTAGTTGCCCTTTTCCATATGTTATTTTTGTCTTCTGAGCATTTTGTCTGCTTTGGGTCACCTTTTAAGGTGTTTTGTAATTGTTTTCTATGTGTTTGTATGTGTTTGCCTACCATTGTATTCAATGGGGTTCGATGGTGTTCGTCGAACGTTCGACAAACATTCGACGAACTTGTCTCCTGTTCGACTAACCGAACCGAACTCGAACACTAGTGGGGTGGCTCAACACTACTCCTGATATATAGACCTACATTTTTAATGTTTAAACTATGCTATATATACCTGGTATCTGGTGATACTGTACCCTTTTTGCCAGGAAGTCCTCCTCCACCCACCACTATTGTGGTGTGATCCATCCTGAGCGTGTGAGAGTCTGTGGGTACTCCTGCAATTTATATGTAGATTTAAAAATTACCCCAACACTGTATACAGCTCTATGCTTGTGATACATTACCCATTTACTGCTTTTTATATTCTGGTCTAATCCAAACTGATCAAGTGGGAGTCTGTTTCTGACTGTGGAAATAAATACTGAGATTGACAATGACCCCTACACTGTGTACAGCTGTACGCTTCAGATCCATTACCGTTTTACGGCTTTTATATTGTATTGTAATCCATACTGAGCCTGAGAGCGTCTGTGTCTGCCTCCTGAAATAAATACGGAGATTTAGAATGTTTAAACTATACTATATATACCTGCTATCTGATGATACTGTACCCTTTTTCTACTTTTTATATTCTTGTCTAATCCATACTGAGCCTGTGAGCGTCTCTGTGTGACTCATGAAATATATAGGGAGATTGACAATTATCGTTTGACTGTATAGAGCTGTACACTTCTGATACAGTACCATATATCTGATGTTATTTTGGGTACATTTTCTCCAAAATTTGGAAGTATGGTGGAAGAGGCCACGGACGTGGGCGTGGGGGGACCAGCTGGTACTGATGGTGGTGGTGCATCTGCTGGTAGTGGCAAAAGCACAATAGCAGCTAAGGCAGGAGGTGTTGAGCCTGCATCATGGTCTGGCTCCGGAACGCCTGGAAGGCTACCTTTTCTGGGAGTAGGTTAACCGCTTTTAAAGTCGGAGCATCAGGAACTGGTTTTGGCTTACATTGCCGAAACAGACTCCAGAAAATATGCCCTCCTCTTCTGAAGTTTCAAAAAATGCAAGCACTGAGTCGTCAAGTGCTGGCTCCTGGTCAGGAAGAACCCCTTTCTTTGTGTCCATCACCCCCACCAAAAGTGAATGATGCAGCAGGTCACACTACACATTAGTCCATGTAGCTCTTTCTCACATACAATGCCTGGGTTATCAAGTCAAATCATGAATTACCCAGTCCAAGATGAATCTGACATGGAGTGTGGGTGGCCAGCCAGGGCAGTGGGGTTAATCGGTACCAGGCCAGTGTCTCAGAGGGATGTGTCACGGTGGTGGTGACCCGGTCCGTGGGCCTGGGCGTCCATGCAAAGAGGTGAATAACGTTTATAGGTGAATGATACGTAACGCCACCTGTGGTTTCTGATCAGATTGACCAGCGCTGCAGTGTCACTTCTCTGGGACAGATGTTGTGGTGCAGCTAAGATGTAGAAGCCCTGCACAGGTAGGGCCGCAGTCGCAGGGCAGATGAAAGAGTTGGTGGATGGTGTGCAGTGCAGGATGAAGCAGAGCCATGCGCCAGGCGCAGGAGAAAGATGACACAGTCGTGCAGTTCCTTTTCCTGTACTTGGTAAGTGCCGTCCAGGACCCAGAGTACAGATGGAGAAGGAGTTGGTCAGCCTGGAAGCAAATTAGGAATTCTCTCTCTGCAGATAGGTAGTGTGGCCTTCGTTCTAGCACTTATCTGAGGTACTCGCAGTACTGAGTACACTGAAGTTCCCCCTGTTGACTCTCTTTTGAAACTTTCTCGTACGGCAGGCAGCAGTAGCCTTTTCCTCCTGGTTCACACAAGTCGCTGATGGGGCCTGCGAGCCTTAGTTGGGAACAGAGCATTTACAGCTGCTACTTCCTCTGGTTTCTGCTGCAGGACCGTCAGTGTCCCTACAAACTCGGAGACAGGAATCCGAACCATGCGCTCCAGCTAGGAGTGAGCCTTAACTCTGCTCATCCTCCAGCTCCCCTTCTCCCGTCCACACACTTCCCCTTCCCTTCACAGACTGCCCTAACTTCCCTCCTCCCGACCACAGAGAGCAGCTCCTCAGCAGTCAGGTTCAGAGGTCTCCCTGCTGGCCTGGAGTGGGAACTGTGTTGTGTGTTGGTTTAAATGCTAGAGAGATCCTTCATTGCTCCCAAGCATGACATCACACTCCCTAGGAGGAAGGTAATGCCATTGTGGCGACCGTACTCCTGGGGGCGCCACAAGTGCACTGATGCCCAGCCACTGCTAGATGATTCAGCTGGTACATTGACCCATACCACTACATTCCCCTCGCACTCTACACAGCAGAATCTTACCCTGATGAAACTC
Source organism: Dendrobates tinctorius (assembly GCF_039654945.1). Taxonomy (NCBI): domain Eukaryota; kingdom Metazoa; phylum Chordata; class Amphibia; order Anura; family Dendrobatidae; genus Dendrobates; species Dendrobates tinctorius. The sequence continues at coordinate 85,761,957 of NW_027361728.1, read as the reverse complement.
AGGTTCCCCTTCCCGCATATTATACCACCTTACACGGTGACAAAGAGGAAGGTGCAGATGAAAGTGCAGGTTCCTTGAGCAGGTGGGGGGGCATACTCAAAGGCGACGGCACTGGCACAGGGCCCCCTCATAGTACGCAAAAGTGTCTCTGCTGGTGGGAGGCCCCACCGACAGTCAGACACACCGCCATACTATGAGGGGCCCTGTGTCAGTGCCATCGCCAACGAGTGGGCCCCCCCCTGCTTGCTCAGGATCACAGCACTTGCAAAGTTGAAATACTTACCTCTCCCTGCTCCACACCCGTGACGTCTTCCGCGTTTCCTGACAGTGACATTCTGGTCAGAGAGCGCGATGAAATCACGTCTGTATGCCCTCTGCCTAATCAGTCCAAGTTGCAGAGAGATGGAAGATGGGGACGACGAGGAGTCCAGACTAGTATAGGGATTCCCTAGTGAGGAGACTTATTTAATTGTTTTAAAGGTTGGGAGCAATTTTTGGGGAGCACTATACTCTGAAGAATGATATATGGGGCCCACCATACACTGGAGCATTCCAAAGGTGGACATCAGACACTGGAGCAGCATTTACAGGGCCCATTATACACTGGAGCATTAGAAATGGGGCCCATTATATATGGAGCATTATTTGGGCCCATAAGACAGTGTAGCTTCATCCATGGGGACCAACATATATTGTAGCATTATGTGGAGCTCATCATATACTGTATCGAACATTATATGGGACCAATGATTCTGCAAGAAGAAATGTATGGGCCTCATTACTCTGTATAGCGCACTATGCGGTGGCCATAATACTGTATGGAGTAATATACTGTCCGTTTTTGGAGCTATTGGAGAATTTAAAATGGATGTCAGTCATGTGATGTAAGAAGTGAAGTATTTTTCATTGTACTATACCGCTATTTCTCTGCCGTATCAGAGGATCATGAATTGTGGCATGTGTTAAAGGAGCCCATTGACACTCTTTGGCCCTGGGCCCACGAAAATCTGGAGCCAGCCCTACCCCCCCACAACTTTAGCCAAATAACCCCCAGTTTTCAATGCCTATCTATTATTATAAAGTAAATTAAGGTTGACATGCTTAAGTAATAAGAATTGATGTTTTTGGCATTAAAATGGGCACTGTAGGTGTGCTTCCTGTCCTCCACTCACTGCCAACTTTTCTTCCCCATTGACTTGCATTGGGTTTCGTGTTTCAGTCGGCCTTCGACTTTTCACGATAATTGGCCGATTTTGTTCGACCCGACTTTTGCGAAAGTCGGGATTCATGAAACCCGACTCGACCCGAAAAAAGGTAAAGTCGCTCATCTCTACTCGCGACCCCTCTGTCAATACAACCAGCTCCACTACCTTCACTAGTAACCAGAGGTGGTCAGAAAGCAAATTCACAATAGGTACCTCTATAATTGGCAAAGGCACCAAAGGACTCCGAAAGTGAGGCTGGGAACTGGTTACCTGGCACACTGGACAGGAATTACAGTACCGTTTATCTTCTTCATGGACCTCTAGCCAGTAGAACCGCTGCAGAATTCGGTCTAGGGTTTTCTTTTGGCCCAAATGCCCACCAAGTACATGCGCATGCGTTAAGTCCATTACCAGACTACGATATGTCTGAGTAACTGTTCTACCAGTTCCCCACGTATTTTCTCCACTCGGTACAACAAATCTTGGTGTAGCTCAAAGCGTTGCAGCACTGTAGCTACCCCAGGTTGTTGGGGTTCCCCATTGACAAACAATACCTTTTCTCTGGCCCGGGCCAAAGTAGGGTCTCGGAGTTGCGCCATACCAAAATTGGCACCTGACACATTCAAGTCTGACTACTCGGGTCCCGGGGTAGCTTCTCTCTCTCAGCGACTCCTTCGAACATCTCCAGGTACGCCTCCACATTGTCCGACTTCTCCATTTTGGGAACCGCTGTACGAACCGCTTTCCGGACATCAAGGATTCCCCGGCTAATTGCTTTTGTCTGTGCTGTCGTGATATGCTGTATCAACAGCTGATTGGTTTCCTGCTGCATAGCCTGCTGTTGCATAGCCTGCTGTCGCATGGCCTCCTGCTGCTGCTGCCGCATGGCCTCCTGCTGCTGCATAGCCTGCTGCTGCTGTGTAGTCTGCTGCTGCATAGCCTGCTGCTGCTGTCGCATGGCCTCTATGAGCATTTTGACCATGGCCTCCATTTCTGGAAAGTTCCCCACCTGGGTCTGTGCCACTTGTTTCACCCAGGACATAGGCTGGGGTACCAATCAAAAATATGCAAAAACAGCCTGGCCTCACTGCGTTTGCCCGCATTCAGTCCTCCAATTGTAGGGATTCGCTCTGGTAGGTAATGGCAGGGCTGTAGTAACGAGGCAAAACACAGGCTCAAAGTCTAATTTCAGTGGTTTAATGTCACTTTGCAAACAGCAGGTTAACAAAAAATAAGGAAAAACATAAATGTACTCCAGCTTGGAGAACCACTGGTCCCAGACTCACCCCTTGCACGGGATAGGCTTAAAAAGTGGCTGCCAGGTCCTGCGGCATCCGCCAGGTGCCATTCCCAGGGTTGTTGAGAGTCTTGCTGCTATAGTCCTGCAGCACGGGGATCCTCTGTACAAGTTCATGCTAAGTCCAGCCAAGTTCCTGTAACATCCAGACACACACCAAATACCAGCCTCCATTACATAGCCCATAACCCCTCCCACCGGTGAGGTAGACATCCCATGGGCTGATCACGTGACCATGACATCATCGCAGGTCCTGTCTTTAGGGAAAAACCTGGCCAAACATTAATCTGCTGGGATAAATGTATCTCCCATCCAGTAAAACACCCTTTACTGTACCACAACTACAAAGAAAATATATACAATAATAATGAAAAAATTAAAATTAAAATAAAACAGAAACAAAGTATATACAGGAATACATCAATAGAAATATTAGGGTCACATGGAAATACAGTAACACCAGTGGATTTAAACCACCAACATTGTCAAATATTGCCAGAGGAGGGAAGTACTGGAAAAGATCCAATAGCAAAAGATGGAGTAGCAATAAGGGAGAAGGATCAGACTGCGAAATCCAGACGTACCTAAATGAACTAATGGTAAGGGGTGTACAGACACAAGCACCATGAAGGTGATCTGAAAATAGGAGGATAAAAATTCAGTAATCTATGGTAGTGAACTAAAGCCATATTAAGCAGATTGGCAGTATAAAATAAAGCCTACCAGTTTAAGCAGTATAGTGGTCAAGTGGAACGCCACTAGCAGGATATGAGAAATCTGTTAAGAATATAATAAGTCAGAGGATTAGCCCATAATGCAATACGGCCATGGTATAAGGTACAAAAGAGTTGGTACATATAGCTTACCAGGGTCAGAGTGAGGCTGTGTGCCCTAGGATGCGGTATCCACCGCTGGTCCATGAGGTATCGGTGTGGGGACGGGGCTCCATTATATAGTGGTGGCGTGAATAGTTGTGATGCTGTGGGCTAAGCATGGCGCCGGCCGACCAGAAGTGACGTATGCGTGTGTGGCGCCCCTGAGGCTCGGTCGCCACAGAGGTATTGCACCTTCCTCTCTCCTAAGGTGTGGTACCCCACCATCCAGGAAAGTTGGGAGCTCCTGACCACGCTCCAACACTCGCACCCCACACAATAGAGTAGTTCAGCACAACCACATTGCGGCCCCGTGCTTAGAGAGAAGCAGAGGACCTTTGATGGTTCCCTGCTTGGAACACTAAACGTGCTGGGAGGCGGGTGGAGTTTAGGATACATAAAAGAGTGGGATGGTTTAGGATTACAGGTGAGTCTGACAAGAGGTCAGCGAGGAAGGAAGCCACTCGGGAGGAGTGGGGATCCCTGGAAGAAGGGATGGAGTAAGGAGTGCTGCAGCTGCCTCAGTGACCTGAGCCAGCTGGCACGGGAAAGGAAAAGAAGGAGAAAGACATAGAACTGAAATCTGAACTTCCATAGAAGGGAAAGACAAGTACGGAACGTAGGAGTACAAGGAACACAGAGGACGTGGGTTAGAGAAAGAACCCTGCCTAGAAGTTCTGAGTGCAAGGCCGGGGCCCGGTCCCCGAGGTTGTATGACACTAATGGTTCTGCAGCAGACTCCGGTGGAGTAGTAGGCTGTAAATGCACTACTCCCATCTATGACTTGAGGGCACAACAGCAACACGGATAGAGAGCCGGGACTTAGGAGTAGAGAGTCCCCGAAGCAGGCTACAGCTGTCTGCCGTGCAAGTAGAATTCTTGGGAACATCTGTCAGGAGGAACTCCAGCATACCACGGTGCTGGAGATCTTCACATTTAAAGGCGCTATAGAGGAGACGTTCAGGAAAGGCACATAAGTTGGCGGAGTGTGGAAGGGAGCTTTCCATCTTGCCTGGAGGTTGACTGAGTCCCTGACCCGGAGGACACAGCACAGAAGCGGGCACTACTGACTGTGAGTAAAGCTTTGGAACTACATGCCCTGGTGTCCTCCATTCCTTCCTGCATCCGTCTGCCTGACACTGCTACATCCCCTGCGCCGGACACTACACCACCTAAGTGTCCCCACATCTACACTGCCCTGGGACAACAGCCCTGTCTGTGGAGGGCTATACCATCATTGCTGGACCACACCATCTGTCCTGGAGGATCAGTCTGCAGCGTCGGCTTAACACCTCCCTTGCTGAATACCACAGGTGGCGTCACGAACTATTCACCATTAACATATCTTCCTATTACTTGGCCACGGACCGGGTCACCGCTGCTGTGACATGTCCCACTGATACCGGCCCGGTACCGAGTACCCCACAGCCCTGGGAGGGCGACCCAACTGTCATAGACCGGAAGTGACGATACTGTGCGTTCCAAAGACCAGAAGTAACGGTATATTGCATAGTATAGGCCGGAGCTTAGCGGTGTGCATTCCACAGGGATGTCTGCGTGTCACCACATAGATAGATAGTGTAACCGGCAGTCTGGAGAGCTGGCAGCAGAGCAGAGGCAGACAAGAGGAAGACACTTTCTTCTAATGGGAACAATTTTGTCAAGTCCATCCGTCTGCTGAAAGGGTCATTGGGGTACATGCAACATTGGTGCAGGGCAGGACTTGCATTCAATGCATATGCAAACTTTATGGGAGACACGCTTTCTTCTAATGGGAACAATTTTGTCATGAGGCCCTCAAGTACGTCTGCTGAAACAATTATTGGGGTGCATGTAACTTTGGGGCAAGCCTGGACTTGCATTCACTGCATAAGCAAACACTATTGGAGACACACTTTCTTCTAATGGGAACAATTTTGTCATGAGGCCCTCAAGTACGTCTCCTGAAACGGTTATTGGGGTGCATGTAATTTTAGGGAAGGCCAGGCCTTGCATTCAATGCAACATTTTTTCAGGCAGTCCTCCTGTACATCTCGTGAAAGGGATATTGGGCTGCGTTCTAATTTTTGGCAGCCCAGCCACTCACTACATAGGCAATAACAGTATAGGAGACCCACTATTTAATAATGGCCCTTTAAGAAGATTAATGCTGCCTGATGCCCCTCAAAAAATAGGCTCTGTGACTTTTAGAGTCCCTCCTTCATAAATGAAACAAGATGTGTCACACAACAAATGGCCAGTGAACGCTTTTGTATTGGTTGAAAGCAATGCTAAAGTTGAAAAACGCATCAAAAATGCTGCGTGTGAACATAGCCCAAGTGGTGGAGGAACATTTTTGTTTGGGGTCAGTTATTTTGCCTTATATACGAGTCATTACCCTGGAAAGGATGTTCCTTAACATATTTCCCAGCAAAATCCATTTTGGTTTAGTTTTTGTATGTTTTTTGTTGCGCCTGTAAAAATGACATGAAGATCTGACAGCATTGTTTACAGCTGAAGTAGAAAACACCGTGTGCACTACTGTAGTGGTGCCAAGTTAGGTTCCCAAACCATATATGATAAAATGAAAACCTGGCACTCAACTTAATGCTTGGTGAGGCAGTTTATTGTAGTACCAGTATTGTACACCACGTGTTTACCCACGTCCAGGAGGACCAGGCTGCGCTGATATTTTCAACTATTAAGATTATCCTGCGTTACAGCAGCATTCTTACCATTTGATTACTGGCGTTATCAGTGAATAACATAAAAAGTGCCCTCCTTCAAGCTACTTTCAAACATACTAGCACGTATCTGATGAAGGTCTATATTGACCGAAACATTTACTGGTACTACAATAAACTGCCTCACCAAGCATTAAGTTGAGTGCCAGGTTTTCATTTTATCACATTGTTTACAGCTGTGACCTAGGAGTCAGAAATGCTTTCAGGGACATTTGCCATGATGTTCCCATGTCATTTGAGCAGTGTTTCCATCATTTTCAGACGGTTTTAGACTTTAAAAGGACCCCCAGGGGATCGCGGTAAAAATGCTCGGGTCTCCAGTAAAAATGGCACCATAATTGGACCCAAAATTTCTGCTGGATGTAGAAATACCCAGTATGTGGCTGTAAAGTACTGCTTACCCATAAGGAGAGACTCGGGAGGGATGGAGAGCCATTTGCCTCCTGGAGCGCATATTTTCCTAGAATAATTTGAGGACTCCATATGCAGATCCCATAAGTGCTAGAAAAGCAGAATCCCCCTGAAGTGACACCATTTTGGAATTTATCTACAGGTGTAGTGATGATTTTGACTCCATGATTGTTTTCCAGAAACAAGCAGTAGTGGATATTGCCGAGTTAAAATTGAAAACTGCCATTGTAGTGATCAGTACGCTGTAGTGACCAGTATGTTATACCCAGCTCATGCTTCTGGAGACAAGCACCTGTAAATTAGGCGGGCTCTCGTCACTACAGAAATGACAAGCATTTGAGCGCTAAATTTGGCTTAGGTACACTGTGGGGCTCATAAGGGAGGGGATTTGGATTTGAGATTACAGAATTTGATGAATTTCTTTTGGAAGGTGACAAGCCATTTCGCTTTTCCAGAGCCTTTTTACTACCAGTAACATGGAAGCCCACTATATTTATACCCCTCAAAAGAATAAAGTGATGAAAAACTGAAAAAAAGTAAAAGAAAGAAAACAAAACCGGTTTATCAATTTTACCACACCCAGAATGGTGTAAACGCCCCCCCCCAAAAGAAATTCAATTCGCTGTTTTTTGTTTATTCTGCGTACCAAAAATCGGAATAAAAAGTGATAAAAAAGTCATGTGCCCGAAAATGGTACCAATAAAAACGGCAACTCGTCCCGCAAAAAGTAAGACCTCACGTGACTCTGTGGGTCAAAACACGGAAAAATTATAGCTCTCAAAATGTGGTGATGCAAAAACTACTTTTTGCAATAAAAACCCACTATAAATAGTAAATCAAATCCCCCTTTATCACCCCCTTAGTTAGGGAAAACTAATAAAATTTAAAAAAGTGTATTTATTTCCATTTTCCCATTAGGGTTTGGGCTAGGGTTAGGTTTGGGATTAGGGTTAGGGGTGTGTTGGGGATAGGGTTGGAGTTAGAATTGGGAGGGTCCACTGTTCAGGCACATCAGGGGCTCTCTAAACACGACATGGCATCTGATCTCAATTCCAACCAATTCTGCGTTGAAAAAGCCAAACGGTGCTCCTTTCCTTCCAAGCTCTGCCATGTGCCCAAACAGTGGTTTACCCCCATAAATGGGGTATCAGCCTACTCAGGACAAATTTCGGAACAACTTTTGGGGTCCAATTTCTCCTGTTACCCTTGGAAAAATAAAAAATGGGGGCAAAAATTTCATTTTTGTGGAAAAAAAATATGATTTCTTTCATTTTTATTGCTCTGTGTTATGTCCCTCATGGAGGAAGCCTATGTGGCGAAACGGCGCTGTCAGGGGTGGCTGTGGGCGCTTATCTAAGAAGCACTGTACATGTAAGTGAAGGATTCTCTTTACATTTTGGTGACTAGCAAGTGTATTGTAGTAATGGAAATTTTCCTCACCTTTCTGGACTTGTTTTATGTGCCTTTATTGTATCGCAGCAATTAAATACAGATGATTTGGAACATTGCTCTTGGTATTAGAATCCACATTGCTGTGGATACAATTAATTCTCATTATGTAGAGATTGGATCAATTGGAATATTCTAGGTCTAGTGTTGATTCACAGTAACCAGAATTTTATATTTTTTGATAATATGCATTGGATTTTTTGTGGTGCCAATTTAATAACTATAGAGATTTTTGCTCAATTTTTCCAATCTCATTGAGAAAGTGTTGGTACTAGTCCTATATATTTTTATCCTCAATGTGTTTCTTCACATGTACCCATGGCGCTATTTTATGTATACTTTCCTTGTTGAATATGAATATTGTGAAAATTGTTATGTAATAAACATTGCAGAAATTTTATTCCATGCCTCTTTTTCTGCCCTTTATTGGTGGTAGATATGGTATTTTCATAAGTTCCTTGAGGGGTCTAGTTTCCAAAATGGTGTCATTTGTGGGGGTTTCCACTGTTTAGGCACATTAGGGGCTCTCCAAACACGACATGGCATCCGGCCAATTCTGCGTTCAAAAAGTCAAACGGCGCTCCTTCCCTTCCGAGCGCTTGCATGCGCCGAATCAGTGGTTCTCCTCCACATATCAGGTATCAGCACAATATCTTTTGCAGTCCAATTTCTCCTGTTACCTTTGGTAAAATAAAAAAAATGGACGTGAAACAAATTTTTTTGTGAAAAAAAGTTAAATGTTCATTTTTTTTTAAACATTCAAAAAAATCCTGTGGAGCACCTGAAGCGTTAATAAACTTCTTTAATGTGGTTTTGAGAACCTTGAGGGGTCAAAGTTTTAGAATGGTGTCACTTTTGGGTGTCATCTATCATATAGACCCCACTAAGTGACTTCAAATGTGATGTGGTCCCTAAAAAAAATGGTGTTGTAAAAATGAGAAATCGCTGGTCAACTTTTAACCCTTATAACTTCCTAAGAAAAAAAAATTTTGGTTCCAAAATCGTGATGATGTAAAGTAAACATGTGGGAAATGTTACTTATTAAGTATTTTGTGTGCCATATCTCTGTGATTTAAGGGCATGAAAATTCAGAGTTGGAAAATTGTGAAATTTTCAAAATTTTCACCAAATTTTCTTTTTTTTTCACAAAAAAACGCAAGTTATATCAAATAAATTTTACAACTATCTTGAAGTACAATATGTTGCGAGAAAAGCTATGTCAGAATCACCAGGATCTATGGAAGCGTTCCAGAGTTATTACCTCATAAAGGGGCAGTGGTCAGAATTGTAAAAATTGGCACGGTCATTAACATGCAAACCACCCTTGGGAGTAAAGGGGTTAATAACACCATTGACACTTTGTTCGCTTAATTGGAGGGCACTGTGCAACTTCCCCATTTAGTGCACAAAATGACAATGATGCATTTCACCAGAAGCTGTACCCTACTTAGTCTGCAAATAAATATACACCGTCGCCGGTCTAGACCATGGCAGGGATGAGGCCTTATCTCATGGCTGGTGAGTTAAAAGGAATCTTCCCTACCAGAACAGACAGGACACCTTCAGTACTGGATCACGGTAGCATCCATGGGGAGACACCCATTTCATTGCACTCATTAAGAATTGAAGATTCTTGAATCTCCAGTTCTTCCATAGGTCCCAATATCTACAATTACAAACCGGTAGTTGCTGTCTGCCACAGCTAACAGCACTAACAAAAATATTGCTTGCAATTACTGTATTTTGCAGACTACAAGAAGCACCACAAATTTTGAGAAGGGAAATAGTAAAAAAAAAATGTAAAAACATTAAATGGGGGTCCATCTCATTGTCCGGGGTCACAAGGCCCAGGGTCGTCGCTGCAGGAAGCCGGTGGTGGCAGGAGAAGGGTAAAGCTGTAGGCCATGGACACAGAGAAGGGGATATCCTGGTGGTGTGAGGCTGAAGTGGAATTACTGCTCTGCACATTGCTGTCCCGGCAGTGGACTTCAGGAAAATGGCCTCCGCAGGTGGCACATGCACAAATTCAGATCTCAGCTTGTCATTGAACAAATAGATGAACGTTGTCAAAATTAAAACATACGCCATATGCAACTTGTGCAAAGGCGTAGGGAGGCTGACTTATGTTTGGAAGCATTTCACTATGACCCAATTCATGACTATAGATCACATCTGAAAATCATAATAAAAACAAAATTTTAAACACTGAAGATGTCAACTTCAGGGTGAAACTGAACATTTAATCTTAGCAAGCATAACCAACAATTTAACATATAATTTTCTGCAATCGAAGCCATGGGTATTTTGCTGATATACCAATATTCATACAATTTCAGTCTATGTTAGTTCTTAGATATCTGTCACTTTCTAGTTGAGAGGTAAACCTAATGTTTTTTCAACATTTTAAAACAAGTTAATGTTCCTAGCATTGAATAAATACTAAATGAAAAAATTCAATGTTGATATGACATTTTGAATGAAAAATTTACAGGTAATGGGGGAGATATACAAATCTTGTTTATTTTTTAGACTATTTGAACAAAGGCTTGACAGCCTAAAATATGCAAAACTTAACAGAGTGTCTCAGGCTGGATGATACATTTGATGCATCTTCAGACTTATTAGTGTGAGTTCACTCACCATGTATTTGTTGACTTCACGTATTACAATAATCTGCCACAAATTTTGGTGTATGTTGATTAATTTTAGGCCACCCTCATTTTCTAACTAGTCGCAGCCCTTACCGCTAGGACATGCTCCCTTATTGAGTTGAGATGTAAATTTAGCCAGTATTTTGGAATGAATAATTTAGCAAATCGGACCCAATATATATACACCTCAGAAGAAAAAAGAGATGAAGAACCTAAAAAAGTAAAAGAAAGAAAACAAAACTTTACCCTCAAGGCCTAAAACTGGTTAAAGATATTAATCTTATGCATTCAGATGCACAACAGCTGATGTCGCTAATTATGATGTCATCACATTCCATCATGATGTCCATGTTTTTTGTGACATCACTCAGGAGTTCTATATCAGGATTCAGAATCATAATTTCTGTGCAGTTTTATCGGTAATGTCCAGATACCATTGATTGCTCTCCAGTGTTTGGGAATTTTATTCTCTATACTGTGCATAAGAAGTTTTTATTATAAAAAACGTGGGAAAGACTTCCCAAAGAGGTAAGTAAATTCTCCAATTCAAATTATTTAAAAATCCCAGTTGATATGGTTAGGCTATGTTCACACCTTCAGGATTAGGTGAGGATTTAGGTCCCGTAGAGTCTTTTAGGTGGAGGAGCCCTTGGCAGGCAGTACACGGGTTACAACAGAGGACAACATCCTCAGCATAGAGGGGTGTGCCTATGGGTCTGTTACTGAGGAGATGTCACGTAGTGACAAAGGACTGTGAGCGCCTATCACATCCCTTGAACTAGGGCTACCTTAGGCATTCTTTGTCCTCCAGATTACCCAAGATGGTGGAAACTCTGGCGTCTCGTACCTTGCTGTGCTCCAATCACTTATCTGTTCCCTGTATACGCACAGATCTTCTGACCCCTCTTTGTCACGGTATCCCCGTGACAGGAGATGAGTAAAGCTCCTAGTTGTGAAAGAGGCAAACATAGCTGTATAAATGCTTGTTTTTGTGGAATGAGTTGTAGCTTTGAGTGACACCATTTATTTTCTAATATAATGTTCTGAAAATGGCACATATTTTCTACTCTCTATTTATTGGAAATTTAGTTTTCTACATCTAACTAGACAATTTTAGTTATTAAAAGATTGAAATGTAAATGATCTCCATGACAAAAATATATGTTCTTGTGTTTTCATTATATATATATACTTATTAGTAAATTCTCTTAAATATTATTAATAGGCAGGAGAAGAGGCCGTAGAGCAAGAAGACCAGTTCGAGAGTGGCCTCTGGAGGGTGCAGTTCGCTGTAGAGGTTTGCCTATGTCATTCTCGTCATCAGATAACACTTGCACAAGAGATCAACCAGCACCATACAGACAGCCAAGACGCATTGTAGGAGAAGAAAGGGCATCAACATCATCAAACATACACCTACAGACTTGGCATCCAAGGGATAATACATTTATCTGGAGAACTTGGTTGCAAGAACGCAGACTACAACATGCATTGGATAATTTACCTGAACACTCCATGGGTACAGAATGCTCAGAAGCTTGTGTCATCTGTATTTTGCAATTTGAGCCAGGGGAGTCAGTGACATCTCTCCCCTGCTCACACACATATCATGGTGCATGCATAAGAAGATGGCTAGTGGAAAATCCTGTTTGTCCACTGTGCCGCTTCCCACTATTGTAGAGGTAGTGGGTGAAAAAGAATGATCTGCAAAGGACCTAAGAGCTGTCTTCTATTGCTGAGCATGTCCGGTGTACCTGCATTGTCATCTCCTGATAACTTGAAATTCTGCTCCAGCATCCTGACCTCTAAAAAAAATCACCTTCTAGCCCTTTCTTTACAAACCAGCACTTCTGATCTCTTCTGCACCTGTTGCTCATACTCAGGTGCAGCTTTTGATTTCCTCGCCTAGGAGAATTCACCATCTGTCACTCAGCTCTGGAGCAGAGGCTGGAGCAGGAGCAGCTCCATACACCAAGAAGACCCTAGGCTTCCAGTACTGTGGCCTCCCAGCCACAATCAGTACCAGCAGCAACATCCCCTGGATGCCATGGTGGCCCTTCCAAACACTAACATGTCAGCAGCACAGGGGAGGCATCGCACCATGGGCCACAATACCATCCGTACCATATGCGGTACATGTCACAACGGCATTAATAGACCCACCAGCAGTCAGCAGCACCTGCTCCAACTGTTCAAAGGAGCTACATGCAACCACAGCCATACCAATACCAACCCCCCTGCAACCCATGGCCGTCCACCTCCTCTTATGTTCCTTATTCTACCCGTTCTAACCCTACCGTCAGTCTCCCCATCCACTTCTCCATCATTTTATAATTTCTCAAATATTTTTGGGGGTTTTATTGCCTAGAAGAAGGAATTTCTTCCGTGTATTTTGTATTTGCTCTTCTTTTTGCTTGTGATGAGGCAGTTTTGGTTTTGTTAATAGCAAATAAACACATTTCACTGTTAAATTTGACTTCTGATTTTGAGGGTTTTATTAGTTTGGTTTTGAGTGCAGTTCAAAGACCAGAACCCATAAATGTTTTTCTATAGTCAAGAAAAAAATGTTAGTTTTACAAACATCATTCAACATAAGTTTCCTGCCAATGTGTTGACCCATTCGGTGTCAGAAAAGAATAAAAAAATTCCCACTCTCAGAGCAGATCTGTCATGGCGTCTTCTTCATCTGCATCCACAAACACAGGTAAATCGTGGATGCGGGTGAAATTATGTAGTATAACACAGGCTTTAATTACACCATTAATATTTTGTTCACTTAATTGGAGGACACTGTGCAACATCTCCCATTTAGCACACATAATGACAAAGATGCATTTCACCATAAGCTGTGCCCTACTTAGCCTGCAAATAAATATATACCGTCGTCGGTCCAGACCATGGCAGGGATGAGGCCTCATCATATGGCTGGTGAGGTGAAAGGCCTCATCCCCTACCAGAACGGACGGAACAGCTTCAGCACTGAATCCAGGTAGAATCCATGGAGGAGACACCCATTTTATTGCTCCAAAGTTAGGGACCCATTAAGGAAGAACTGAAGATTCTTGAATCTCCAGTTCTTCCATAGGTCCCAATATCTATAATTACAAAACGGTAGTTACGATCATCCAGCCGCAGCGGCAGGAGTGTGGTGATGCTGCAGGCCATAGGAAGGAGGAAGAGGGTATCCCGGCAGTGCGAGGCAGAAGTGGAGTAGCCACTCGGCACATTGCTCTCCTGGCAGTGGACTTCAGGAAAATGGCCTCCGCAGGCGGCGCATGCACAAATTTAGATCTTGGTTAGTCAGAAAAAAATTACACAAAAGAGAATAGAGGAAAAAAACTCCAGAGTTTCCAGAAGCATCTTCGGCTTAGAAAGATAGTTAGGCTCACCTGAGTTTAAAAGGCATTATATACAGTTGTGGCCAAAAGTATTGACACCCCTGCAATTCTGTCAGATAATACTCAGTTTCTTCCTGAAATTGATTGCAAACACAAATTCTTTGGTATTATTATCTTCATTTAATTTGTCTTAGATGAAAAAACACAAAAGAGAATGAAGCAAAAAGCAAAACATTGATCATTTCACACAAAACTCCAGAAATGGGCCAGACAAAAGTATATGCACCCTCAGCCTAATACTTGGTTGCACAACCTTTAGCCAAAATAACTGCGACCAACCGCTTCCGGTAACCATCAATGTGTTTCTTACAATGCTCTGCTGGAATTTTAGACCATTGTTCTTTGGCAAACTGCTCCAGGTCCCTGATATTTGAAGGGTGCCTTCTCCAAACTGCCATTTTTAGATCTCTCCACAGGTGTTCTATGGGATTCAGGTCTGGACTCATTGCTGACCCCTTAGAAGTCTCCAGTGCTTTCTCTCAAACCATTTTCTAGTGCTTTATGAAGTGTGTTTTGGGTCATTGTCCTGCTGGAAGACCCATGACCTCTGAGGAAGACCCAGCTTTCTCACACTGGGCCCTAGATTATGCTGCAAAATTTGTTGGTAGTCTTCAGACTTCTTAATGCCATGCACACGGTCAAGCAGTCCAGTGCCAGAGGCAGCAAAGCAACCCCAAAACATCAGGGAACCTCCGCCATGTTTGACTGTAGGGACTGTGTTTTTTTCTTTGAATGCCTCTTTTTTCTCCTGTAAACTCTATGTTGATGCCTTTGCCCAAAAAGCTCTACTTTTGTCTCATCTGACCAGAGAACATTCTTCCAAAACGTTTTAGGCTTTTTCAGGTAAGTTTTGGCAAACTCCAGCCTGGCTTTTTTATGTCTCGGAGTAAGAAGTGGGGTGTTCCGGGGTCTCCTACCATACAGTCCCTTTTCATTCAGATGCCGACAGATAGTATGGGTTGACACTGTTGTACCCTCGGACTGCAGGGCAGCTTCAACTTGTTTGGATGTTAGTCGAGGTTCTTTATCCAACATCCGCACAATCTTGCGTTGAAATCTCTTGTCAATTTTTCTTTTCCGTCCACATCTAGGGAGGTTAGCCACAGTGCCATGGGCTTTAAACTTCTTGATGACACTGTGCACGGTAGACACAGGAACATTCAGGTCCTTGGAGATGGACTTGTAGCCTTGACATTGCTCATGCTTCCTCACAATTTGGTTTCTCAAGTCCTCAGACAGTTCTTTGGTCTTCTTTCTTTTCTCCATGCTCAATGTGGTACACACAAGGACACAGGACAGAGGATGAGTCAACTTTAATCCATGTCAACTGGCTGCAAGTGTGATTTAGTTATTGCCAACACCAGTTAGGTGCCACAGGTAAGTTACAGGTGCTGTTAATTACACAAATTAGAGAAGCATCACATGATTTTTCGAACAGTGCCAATACTTTTGTCCACCCTCTTTTTTATGTTTGGTGTGGAATTATATCCAATTTGGCTTTAGGACAATTCTTTTTGTGTTTTTTCATTTAAGACAAATTAAATGAAGATAATAATACCAAAGAATTTGTGTTTGCAATCATTTTCAGGAAGAAACTGAGTATTATCTGACAGAATTGAAGGGGTGTCAATACTTTTGGCCACAACTGTACCTTCTTCTGAACTGAGGTAATTGTTGCAGCCTAAGCAAGAACAGTGACCTCCAGCAGCAGCAGTTCCTGTGTGCTCCACTGTGACTGCTCTCTGAGGCCCCGTGTACCTGCATGTCATTGTGGGGAGGTTGAGCTGAGTATGCCTCTGTCTGTAGTAGAAGACAGAGAGGTAGGAAAAGAAGGTGTCATGTGGCAGTCTGTCCATTAGAGGTCACTGGAGAGCACTGACGACAGTGGTTATGTAACTGCCATGCGAGCGTTACATAACTGTGAGAGGTCAAGGTGACTCTGATCGGGAGGAGGTGACTGTCAGGTGACAGTGGGCGGGGCTACCTGGACTGGCTGAATAAATACTGAGGTAAGCTTCTAGAAGCTTCAGTCAGCCAGGGGAGCTCACAAGGAAGGAGGGTCTGTTATACAGAGGAGACCTCTCAGAGAGCTTGGACAGCAGATATGGTTACGGGGGGTGACCCTAAAGGACACTGGTCACAGGCAGAGACGGCCTGTGAGGACCTGGTATTTGGTGGACTTTGTAAGGTGAAACGCCATGGTGGATTGGCCTAGGGCAGCCACGGTGGAAGAGCCACAAAGTACACTCCGACAGTGAGAGTCTACAAGCGAAGGTACTCGGGCCTGTCTGCAAGAGAAAACAGTGTGAAATACCTGTCATGCATTGTGCTGGTCTTCGTAAGGGCGGCCAATAAATCAGAACCTGTTGAATACATCTCCTGTCTCCGTCTCATGCCTGTCGACGTCAAGAAGCGGGTTACCCCCCAGTTCTGTGAGTACAGCACACCTCCACCGCCTATCAGCACCATCATCAGCATCACCACCTAAATTTGCCTGGGCCCTGTCGCCTCTCCGCCACCCCTACACTTGGTGTTGTCGGCAGGATACTTGCTGCCAATACAACATCTTCAGCGGCAAGCCTGCCTCAATGTACCAAAGGACCCCAAGTTGTGTGGGGTGAAGAATTGGTTGTCCTGTGGATTACAATTTGAAACTGGACTGTGAATTGCTGGCTGCCAATAAAATGGCTGTGGTAATTTGGCGCCCAAAGAAAAAGGTACAGACATTACTGAGTGTGCTGGATGATCTGGGGTTTTGTCAAATCCGCCCCTGGGGGGAGTGGTGTTTCCTGGAAGAAAACTGGTCCCTTATGTTGGACCCTGGAAGATGGGTGGAGAAGCCCACCGCCACACCCCCTAAGAATGGAAGAATGGGACTTGCTGTGGCTGTTTGGCACCATTCAGCTACTGGAGCTCGGACGGCATGAGACTGTAGCTGTCGGGGTATCGGATGCCAGGAATGGCGGTGGCGTCAAGACTTGGAGACCTGCCCAGGGAGTTTCCCTGCGGAGCTGTCGGGCCTGGAGGCCGGCCCTGTCGGACAGCGGGGTGAAGATCCATGGCTGAAAAGGGAGCGGTGGAGAAGCCTGCAGGGAGCCGTGGCGGCTGTTAAGGTGAGCATGTCCCTGGTCCCGCCTGCAGCACTCCAGCCCAACCTCATCTCCACGCTCCATGCATCGGACAGACCTCGGGGTCACGACACCGGCCCTCAGCCTTCCCGCCCGACGCCTTTTACTGTGACGCCTACTGTACTGGATGATGGCGTGGCCTCCGCCAAGCTGACTGCCGCTATATCCGCCACGCTCCCGGCCACTACTGAAATCGAGCCATCAACTGCAGTGTCCGACTCACTGGAAAGTGCGGCTGCTGCTTCATCAGTGATCCTGCCTGAGTGTGATTTGCCGGAGCCTGTGGAGGTCTTGGTGCCGGCTGTGGCCTCACCTGTGGCCGCGCCGACATCGCTGCCAAGGCCGGCTGTGGCCTATACCACATCGGAGCCTGCGGCCGCTTCTGTCCCGCCCCCGATCTTGACCGCGACCCACCCACCAGACTCTGCAGCCTATACCGGACCCTCTGCCTGGGTTGCGGAGGTCATAGAAGGAAAAAAAGCCAGAGAGCGGGAGATCTGGGGCTGCCCCATGAAAATGGAGAGGCGGGCATGGCGGCTCCACGTTCAATCGGGAGACTGGTGCACACAAACCGGGAGAGAGGATATGGCTTTATCCGGGATCGCGCCACTGGAGAGAAAGTTTATCTAAATGTGGCATCCATCCGGCACGGCCGGGCTTTGCAGGAAGGAGACTGGGTCTCTTATTATAAGTACTGCCCCCGAGGATACTACGCTGTTGCAGTAATTTCTTGCCCTGAGGACTACGTGTCCCCGTAAAAGGGACTCATAGAGACACCCCAGGAATCCCGGGACTTCACGGCTGTGGAGTCCCCTTGCTGAGTTGGCGGACCACCGGCCGTTGGCAGATGGCCCGGACTACCGGGAATTCGATGCACCGTTGTGCTATTCAGAGGACAGTTCAACATCCAAGTATTAGTAATGTTTTGTTTTATAAAGAATGCTCTCTCCTAACACAGCAGGGACACACGGGGGAGGTGCTCATGGCAAAGGAAGGGGGAGTATGCTGGTTTTGTTTTTAAAGTTTTAAAAAAAAAATCTGCCTTGATGAAAACGTACTGCAGCAAAGATGGTAAAGTGTGTGGTAGATATGACATGTTGAAATGTTAAAATGTTATTGTTATTTAAAAAATGTGTATTCAGCAGGTCCCGGGTATGGGAGGTATGCCGACCCTGACTTAGTTAAGTTGAAAGAACGACGGGACAAGGAGAAGACAGATGGACCGGGAACCTGAGCAAAAGAGTCTGTGTGACCAGGAGGCTGTGTGACGCAGGGAGGTCTGTGTGACCAAGAGTTTGTGTGACACAGGGGTCTGAGTGACCAAAGGTCTGTGTGATCAGAAGGCTGTGTGATGCAGGGAGGTCTGTGTGACCAGGAGACTGTGTGACGCAGGGAGGTCTGTGTGACCAAGAGTTTGTGTGACACAGGGGTCTGTGTGACCGAGGGTCTGTGTGACCAGAAGTTTGTGTGACGCATGGAGGTCTGTGTGACCAGAAGTCTGTGTGACGCAGGAAGGTCTGTGTGACCAGGAAAGTCTGTGTGACCAAGGGAACTGTGTGACTCAGATGCCGACCATGTCAGTGCCAGGTATTGACACCACTTTCATCCCGGGACGCGATTGTCAAGGACGACAATGTTCAAAGGAAGGGAGAATGTGGGGAGGTTGAGCTGAGTACGCCTCTGTCTGTAGTAGAAGACAGAGAGGTAGGAAAAGAAGGTGTCATGTGGCAGTCTGTCCATTAGAGGTCACTGGAGAGCACCGACGACAGTGGTTATGTAACTGCCATGCGAGCGTTACATAACTGTCAGAGGTCAAGGTGACTCTGATCGGGCAAAGGTGACTGTCAGGTGACAGTGGGCAGGGCTACCTGGACTGGCTGAATAAATACTGAGGTAAGCTTCTACAAGCTTCAGTCAGCCAGAGGAGCTCACAAGGAAGGAGGGTCTGTTATACAGAGGATACCTCTCAGAGAGCTTGGACAGCAGATACGGTTATGGGGGGTGACCCTAAAGGACACTGGTCACAGGCAGAGACGGCCTGTGAGGACCTGGTATTTGGTGGACTTTGTAAGGTGAAACGCCGTGATGGATTGGCCTAGGGCAGCCACGGTGGAAGAGCCACAAAGTACACTCCGACAGTGAGAGTCTACAAGCGAAGGTACTCGGGCCTGTCTGCAAGAGAAAACAGTGTGAAATACCTGTCATGCATTGTGCTGGTCGTCGTAAGGGCGGCCAATAAAATCAGAACCTGTTGAATACATCTCCTGTCTCCGTCTCGTGCCTGTCGACGTCAAGAAGCGGGTCACGCCCCAGTTCTGTGAGTACAGCACACCTCCACCGCCTATCTGCATTAACATCAGCAGCACCACCAAATCCTCAGCCCAGCCCGGCCCGCCCTCGTCGACCCTACATCATGACAGTCAGTCACAGCAGTGAAGTATCAGGCACACACAGGACTCAAATAGCAGCCAGAATGAAGCATACAGGAGCTGCTGATACTGCAGGGGTGACCATGAGGAGAAGACACAATTGTCTCCTCTTTTGCGGGCACAGCATTGTACCAGAGACTACGAGGCTGAAGTTGGTTTCTTATTCATCGGTTTCTTATTCGGCAATTTTTTCTTTTCTGTTTTTTATAGGTTTAACAGCAAAAAATAACCATCACGATAATAACATACCATGCAACGAGCTGCCCTGATGTGAATACACTTAACAGCTATAAAAACTGTAAAACTGGCACAAAAATGGGCATGAAAGTGGGCACCAAACGGTGTTAATGAAAGGGTTAAATGACTTTGAGCCACTGATATCACACTGCAGACGTATAGAAAAGAGAGCCCCACATCAAACCCAGGTCCCTCCAGCCTGGCCCAAATGGGTTCTGGGCATCAAAACTGGCATCAAAGTGGGCAAACAGCCGATTTTGGCCATTTGAATTAAGTAACTGAAGTTTTTAACGGGATAAATGACTTTGGTCCACTGATAACACATTGCAAACATATATATAACAGGAAGGCCCACATCAAACCCAGGTGTCTCAAGCCTGGCCCAAATGGGTTCTGGCCATCAGAACTGGCATCAAAGTCGGCAGATATTAGATTTTGGCCATTTGAAAAAGTAACTGGTGTTTTTTAGGGGTTAAATGACTTTGGGCCACTGATATCACACTGCAACCATATAGAACATGGATCCCTACATCAAACCCAGGTCCCTCTAGCCTGGCCTAAAAGGGTTCTGGGCATCAGAACTGGCATCATAGTGGGCATACAGACCATCTTCATATATTTGAATAAGTGATGTTTTTAAAGGGTTAAATGATTTTAGGCCACTGATCTCACACTAAGAATACACAGATATTGATACCCCGCATCATCCCCAGTTCCCTCCAGCCTGACCCAAATGGGTTCTGGGCATCAGAACTGACATCAAATTGAGCAAACAGTCGATTTTCACAGATTTGAATAAGTAACTGATGCTTTTAAGGGGTTGTTGCGGGGCATCACTATCTGTGTATTCTTAGTGTGAGATCAGTGGCCTAAAGTCAATTGATGCCAATTCTGATGCCCAGAACCATTTGGGCCAAGCTGGAGAGACCTGGTTTTGATATGGGACTCCCTGTTCTATGTGTCTACAGTGTGATATCAGTGGCCCAAAGTCGTTTAACCCTTTTATTAATGCTCTTTGGTGCCCATTTTTGTGCCAGTTTCATAAATTTTGTAACTGTTTTTAAGTGTATTCACATCAGGGCACCTCGCTGCATGGTATATTATTATTGTGATGCTTGTTTTTTGTTGTTAAACCTAAAAATTGCTGAATAAGAAACTGACGAATAAAAAACCAACTTCAGCCTCGTCCAGAGACTGCTATGTATCAGAGACTACTATGTATCAGAGACTGCTATGTATCAGAGACTGATATGCACCAGAGACTCTGACATGTCAGTTGTGTGTGTAATAACGTGCAGGAGAGGTATATGTCACCACGGAGCAGGCAGACCAACAATAAAAAGGGAGGTTTATTTACAGGGGATAATACTGGTAAGACAAGCAGTATAAAAGTGAAAATGATATGAACAGATAATATCAACAGCAGAGAGACAAATACGAGGTTCAAACAGAAGAAAAGTTATTTTCCTATGAGACAAAACTTATCAGTCCTCAGGGGTCTTGATTGGAGGGATCACTCTGGTCCAACGTTGGCACCGAGGCACCAGTGTTGCTTGCTGTCATCTGTCTCCGGGGTCCTTAATAAAGTCCAGCTGGAGTATGAGGGGTTAACGCGGGAGCCAAAGGGGTATGAGGCTGATGATATCCCCCTTTGCTCCCAGTTCTCTTTGATGTGAGAGCGGTGTTCTCTCGCCGAGTTCAGGGGCTCTATCTTACATAGTCTCTCTTTGCAGGTCACTGCCCCGTCACTGAATGCCCCTTGGTCACAGGGGAGTGTCTCAGCACCTAACGCGGTCTCACTGTGGGGCAAAGTCTCATCAAGGAGGGGAGTCAGAAGCCTTTCTGGCAGTGCAGCACTAGGCTTCTCGTACTCACTGCCCACCGCCTGTGTCCGCGGTCTCTCTGCCTCCAGTGGCGGTACACGTTTCCTCTCCCCTCCTGTGTCAGCGTCAGCGTCCTCTCTCCTCTGGTCTCTGCGCTGCTCTGCAGAAAGCCTGTGCAGTTTTCCCTCTCCCAGTCCTGCCCACTTCCTCTGTCTGGCTTCAGTCCGGTGCCCTAAAGCGTCCCCCGGGGAACCTCATGCCCTGCTCAATGGTTGCGGGCATGGAGCTGGGTAGGCAACTCTCCCTTGGCTCCTTCGGTGCTTCACCCCCTTACATTCCCCTCTCTGTGAGCTCGCCATTCCACGGGCGAGAGTTTCTGGAGGTCTTGCTGACAGTCATCCAGACCTCGTACAATTTGCTGCCAGATGAATTCGTCTTTGTTGTAACGTCTGGGGGGCACACCTGCCGTTGATCGTTCAGAACGTCTCAGATCAGAGGAGGTTGTGGAATCAGCCACCTGAAAAGTTTCAGGCACCAGTCCTGTTTCCAGGTTTCCTTGAAGGGGTAGAGAGTCTCCCTCTTCTTTGTCTTCAGCAAGCATCACGGGTTCAGCCACTGGGGGCACCAGGGCAGATGGCACCACTGGAGGGTCTCTAGACAAACAGGGACACAGCATATTCCGATGTAGTGTACGAGTGGGGAGTTCTTCACCCATTTCAGGTTGAACTTCATAGACAGGTCCCCGTCCACCAAGCCATCGCTTCACCCTATACGGGCTCTTCTCCCACTGACACTCCAATTTGCTGTTAGGGCGCTTCTCCCTTACTAAGACTCGATCCCCTGGTCGTAGGGCTGTCTCCTTCTGGGGAGTGAACTGAGGGTGTTCCACTCCACGGAGTCGGTTCTGCACCAGCCGTTGAATGGTCCGTAACCGGCGACGATGTTCTCGAAGCCAGGAGTACACCCCCGTCCGCAGGTAGTCCTCTTCGGGCTCTAACACCAATTCAGTCAGTCCCTTCCTGGGTCGGAAGAAAAACAGTGAATAGGGCATGAATCCTGTGGTACTGTGTTTACGGTTATTGTATGCCCACACTAATTCAGACACGGATTCAGTCCAGCACGCCTTCTGATCTTCTTCAAGTGTTCTCAGCATCTGGATCAGGGTGCAGTTGAATCTCTCACAAGCTCCGTTCCCCTGTGGATGGTAAGAGTTGGTCCGAGACTTATCGATTTTGTACAACTGATGCAACTCTTCCATCACCTTCCCCAGGAAGCAGGCTCCTTGATCAGAATGGATTCACTTGGGACACCCGTACACTTGAATGAAATGTTTGCAGATAACATAGGCCGCAGACTCGGCAGTCTGGTCCTGAGTGGGTGTGACCACAGCAAATTTGGAATAGTGATCAATCATCACAAGGCAGTGCTCATAGCCCTGATGTGCTGGGCCAAACGTCAAGTAGTCTATGGCCAGTAACTCCATGGGAGCAGAGGACCTCACTGTTTCTGTGGGGGCTCGCTGTTCCGGCGGTTTGACTAGTTCACAATTCCGGCACTGCTGACATACTCTCTCCACGACGGTCCTCATGTGGGGATGATAGAACAACCATTGCAGCCACTGGAATATTTTTTCCGTCCCTTGTGTGCTTCCTTAGCCACTTGGTCTACTAGGGACGAGGGGATGATCGTTTGCCAAACGAAACTCAGTTCAGATTGTAGGTACACTTTCCTGTACAAGATACCATCCCGCATCTATAGCCGCTCCCACTGGTGCAGCATTTGTAACATCTCAGGGGACATGGCTGCCCTCTCACTCTGGCAGGGCACCTGTTCAGCTATGAGCCACCGTCTCAGCTGGGCTATCTTTCGATCTTCCTGTTGTATTCGAACCCACTCATCACAGGTTTGTTCCAACAGATTCTTCTATTGTACTTTCTTGAACTGTTTCCCGCGTCACTGCCACCATCCTGGCAATCCCTCCAAACTCTGGAACCTCTATAGCCTCCAACTCTTCATCCCGACTGGGCACTGGCTTGCGGTAGTCTACTCGGGAAATGGCGTCAGCATGAGTATTCTCCACTAGAGTTGAGCGAAACGGGTCGGTCAAATTCAAAAGTCGCCGACTTTAGCTAAAGTCGGGTTTCGCCGATCGAAACCCGACCATAGCGTGAGGTCGGCCATGAGGTCGCCGAGCTGAGCGCCAAAGTCGCGTTTCAAATAATGCTTCCAGCGCCTTTTCTCAGCTAATGATGGAGGACACACACTGTGGGCAACGCGATGACATGGGCATTGGCCACCACCATCTTAGAGAAGGGCATTGAAGTGATTGGCTGGCTTTGTGTGGCGTCACAGTGGCTATAAAAGGCCGTGACCGCCGACCGCTATCTTACTTCTGCCGATCTTAGAATAGGGAGAGGTGCTGCTGCTGATTCTGAATAGGGAGAGCATTAGGCAGGGAAGAAGAAAAAAAAATAGCTTCTGCTGATAGCGCTTTTCACTGTACAGTTAGTGTGCAGTGAAAGGGGAGGATTTTTGTTGTGTGCAGAAGCGCTGGTGGTGATTAGGCTGCCTTTTAAGGCTACCTGATGGCTGCATTGCTGTGTGCACACTGCTGTTCAAACTGTTTATTTCAAAGCACTCCAACTTTTATTATTTTGTTCTGGTCAGTTACCGAGCGTTCATTCTTTCACACACCATATAGCGGTGTATGCTCCTCACACACTACCGT
This sequence comes from Dendrobates tinctorius, assembly GCF_039654945.1. Lineage (NCBI taxonomy): Eukaryota > Metazoa > Chordata > Amphibia > Anura > Dendrobatidae > Dendrobates > Dendrobates tinctorius. The sequence goes on along the minus strand of NW_027361728.1, from coordinate 85,737,606 downwards.
GTACCGGCTGGTATCACGGACAAATACAAGCTATCTGTGTGTGACTCTGGAAAAACAAAAAGAGGAGATTTTCCATTTTTCCAGACCTACACCGTATAGAGCTGTCCGCTTTTCAAACAGTTTCGTATATCTGCTGTTTGATCACGGTCAAAACTATACAGAGACAGCGTGTGACAATCTGTATAAAAATAGAAAGAGATTCAAAATTTTCCATACATACACCGTATAGCGGTGTACACTCCTCACACACTACCGTGTACTGGTTGGTATCACAGACAAATACAAGCTATCTTTGTGTGACTCTGGAAAAACAAAAAGAGATTTTCCATTTTTCCAGACCTACACCATATTGAGCTGTCCACTTTTCAAACAGTTTCGTATATCTGCTGTTTGATGACGGTCAAAACTATACAGAAACAGCGTGTGTCACTCTGTATAAAAATAGACGGAGATTTAAAATTTTCCATACATACACCGTATAGCGGTGTGCGCTCCTCACACACTACCGTGTACCGGCTGGTATCACGGACAAATACAAGCTATCTGTGTGTGACTCAGAGAGACAGCGTAGGTCACTCCGTATAATAATAGACGGAGATTTACAATTTTCCATACAGACAGTGTATAGAGCTAAGATTCTAAAACAGTACTGTATATCTGCTGTTCGCATTACAGTCACATCTATACAGAGTCAGTGTGTGTGTGTGACACTCCGTAAATACATATACGGAGATTGCTAGTTACACAGAAAACGTATACAGCTGTACACTTCTGATACAGTACCGTATATCTGCTTGTTGGATTACGGTCAAATACATACTGGGAGAGCGTCTGTGACTACAAAAATATATACATAGATTTAATTTTTTTAATACACCTTACACAGCTGGATGCTCCTCATACAGTACCATCTCTCTGCTGGTATTTTTGGTACATTTTCCCAAACATGAGGAAGTATGGTGGAAGAGGCCACGGACGTGGCCAGGAGGGGCGCGGCTGGTACTGATGGTGGTGGTGCATCGGCTGGTTCTGGCAAAAGCACAATACCAGCTAAGGCAGGAGGTGTTGAGCCTGCGCGATCTTCTGGCCCAAGAAGGCATGTAAGGTTCCCTATTCTTGGAGCAGGAAAACCGCTTTTAAAGCCGGAGCATCAGGAACAGATTTTGGCATACATTGCCGAAACAGCCACCAGCTCTATTGCCTCCTCTTCTGAACGTTCGAAACCTGCAAGCACGGAGTCATCAGTGCAGGGTTCTGGTCAGGGAAAACACCTTTCCTTGTGTCCTTCACCCCCACCAAACATTAAGGATGCGGCAGCCCACACTTCAGATTACTCTATGGAGCTCTTTTCACATACCATGCGTGGGTTATCCAGTCAAATCCTGAATTCCCCAGTCCAAGATGAATCTGACATGGAGTGCACTGATGCACAGCCATTGCTAGATGATTCTGCTGGTACATTGACACAGAGCACTACATTGCCCTCGCAGTCTACTGAGCCAGAATCTGACCCAGATGAAACTCAGGTGCCCCTTCTCGCATACTATACCACCTTACGCGGTGACACAGAGGAAGATAAAGAGGAAGGTGCAGATGACTTTGAAGAGGAGGTGATGGATGACCCAGTTCTTGACCCAGATTGGCATCCATTGGGGGAGGAGGGTGGCGCTGGCAATAGTTCAGATAAGGAGAAGGATCCGCAGCAGGCATTGACATCGCAGCAGCGGTTATCTGGCAGGCCCGCAGCTGTCCAAAAACGTGGACCAAAAACTAAAAGAGTTGCAGGACAGCTTGGCCAGACGGTCAACTTAGCACAGCGTGCAAGGCCAGAAAAGGTATACCATAGTAGGAAGAGTGCAGTGTGGCACTTCTTTGTCCAAAATCCTACTGATCAGGCAAAGGTTACCTGTAAGAAGTGCGGAAGGACCTTTAGCCAAGTTAAACAACTCAGAAATTTGAATACCAGTTACATGCTTAGACATTTAAACAACATGCACTTGCAAGCATGGACGGACTACAAAACTTCAGGTAGCACATGTACATCTGCTCCGACTGAAGGTAGCCAGCAACGCTCCATCGCTTCCCCCAGTGTAAGACCACCGCCACCATTAAGCACACCACCAGCACTAAATGTTGAGGTGTCGCAAGGCCAAAGCACTCAGGGAATCACAATGGTTTTGCAACACAACACTGAATCTAGGCCATCACCACCAATACCATCACCAACCCTCTCTCACTCCATCCGGTCCACCGCTACTTCCCCCATATGCAGCTTTCCAGTCCAGCTCACCCTACCAAACACTCTGAGTAGGACAAGAAAGTACTCATCCTCTCATCCGCGTACACTGTGTTTGAACGCCTACATTGCCAAACTAATCTCATTAGAGATGATGCCCTACCATTTGACTGGAAATAAAGCTTTCTGCGAGCTCATAGCCTATGCAGTCCCATGCTATGACCTACCCAGTTGGCACTTCTTTTCTCGAAAAGCCATCCTAGCCCTCCACCTGCATGTGAAAGACCGCATTGTCCATGCACTCAAGCAATCAGTGAGTGGAAAGGTGCACCTCACAACAGATGCATGGTCCAGTAGGCATGGCCAGGGCCGTTACGTGTCCATCACTGCGCAATGGGTTAATGTGGTGGATGCAAGCTCCACCGGGGACAGCGGCGGTGGAACAGTGCTGCCTAGCTCATGGTATAGGAAACACTTGGCTGTAGGCTTTCGACCCTCCTCCTCCATAAGCGAAAGCTCGTCCACAGAGCGCAGTCGCACAAGCACTCCATCCACAGCTGGCAGTGTTGCACACTAGGTGTCCCACTATCGAACAGCTAGTGGTAAGCATCAGCAGGCTGTGTTAAAGATGATGTCTTTGGGTGACAACAGACACACCGCGGAGGTACTGGCCGACTACTTGCAGCGACAAACTGAGTCATGGCTGGGCAGTCTACATCTTGAGCCAGGCAAGGTAGTCAGTGATAACGGCTGTAATTTTGTGGCAGCCATAGCCCTTGCAAAACTCACACACATACCTTGCCTGGCTCACACTTTGAACCTGGTGGTGCAGTGCTTCCTTAATAATTATCCGGAGTAAACATCCCTGCTCCATAAGGTGCGAAGACTGTGCTCGCACATCCGTTGCTCGACCGTACACTCCAGTCGTATGCAGAAGCTGCAGCGATTGCTCCACCTCCCCAAGCACCGCCTAATCATAGATGTTGCAACAAGGTGGAACTCCACCCTGCACATGGTTGAGAGGCTGTGCGAACAGAGGCAGGCTGTCACGCATTTGTGGGAGGATACACCGGCAGGCAGTTTGAGGGAAGACATTGAATTGTCAGGTGTGCAGTGATCAAAGCTGAAAGACCTCTGTAAAGTCCTTCAGTGTTTTGAGGAAAGCACACAGCTGGTAAGCGCAGACGACGCCATCCTAAGCATGAGCATCCCACTTATGCAAAGTTTGACGCACATTAAGGATCTGGCGTCTGCAGCAGAGGAGGAGGAACAGGAGGACGAGGAGGGAAGCCTTGCTGACAGTCAGCCATTGTCTGGTCAGGGAGCTGTCCAGGACGAGGTGGAGGAAGAAGAGGAGGAGGAGGATGAGGCGGATGATTATTTTGGGCAGGAGGATGCTTCTCAACTTCTCAGGAGGCAAGAGAAAATGTTGGCGTTCCAAGGTCAGGGACAGGGTTTGTGCGTGACTGTAGGGATGTGGATTTGCCAGAAAGTGCTCCTCCACCCAGCAGTGACAGTGCATTATTGACACCTGGAACACTGGCCCACATGTGCGATTATGCCTTGCAGATCCTAAAAAGGGACCCCCGCATTGCCAAAATGATGAAGGATGATGACTACTGGCTGGCCAGCATCCTCGATCCATGCTACAAAGGCAAATTACACAACATCATGCCACAGGAGAACCTAGAGATAATATTGGCTAACAAACAAGCAACTCTGGTAAACCGTTTGTTTGAGGCTTTCCCAGCACACAGCAGCGGTGCTGGTTCTCCCACGAGCCGTAGTGGGCACAATGGAAGAGGTGTTTGTGGTGAACACAGCCGAAGTGGCGTTGGAGACAGGGGTTTAATGACCATGTTGTGGACTGATTTCTCAAGTACTGCTCACACGACTGCTAATACTGCATCGATTAAAAGTGACAGGAGACAGCAGTTGTCAACTATGGTTACAAACTACTTCTCCCATATCGATGCTCTCCCTCACAGGTCATTCCCCTTTGACTATTGGGCCTCTAAACTGGACACCTGGCCTGAATTGGCACAATATGCCTTACAGGAGCTTGCTTGCCCTGCTGCTAGTGTGATATCTGAAAGAGTCTTCAGTGCTGCTGGATCAATCCTGACAGAAAAAAGGACCCGTCTGTCGACCCAAAATGTTGATGATCTAACCTTCATTAAAATGAAACATGCATGGGATTCAAAGGATTTTGTCCCACCTTCCCCTGATGACACATAGGTGGCCAGAAAACTGCTTCGCTTTTGTCCTCTTCCTCGGAATTGTCCAATTCCGCCTTTTGCAGCTGCTGAATGTCCAGCCTACACATCAAAATATGCCATTTTTTAAAACCTCCCTAACTGGGCTGCCCACCCCCCCAAGGGCTGGGGTCAACACCTGGCGCACCAGGGCAAGTGCCATTGCTCTGAACAGGTGGATAGAACCACTGATGACCGACTGCACTGGCACAGGGCCCCTCATAGTACAATACAGTGTCTCTGACGGTGGGGGGCCCACTCACCGTCAGACACTTCAGCGTACTATGAGGAGACCTGTGACAGTACCGTCGCCCTGGAGTGTGCTCCCCCTGCTTGGTCATACCGCTGTGTAGTCTGGGCAGTTAAATCCTTCACAGGGACGGCCACTAGAAATTTGGTGTATTGCTCGATGATGGTTAAGATGTAGCTATGGCCTGTCCTGCTGGCCTCTACCTTCAGATTATCAATGGCTACCATTTGTAATGGACGTCAACTTACAAGCGGATGCAGTGGTGCTTTATGATCACCTTTCACAGTTGTGATAGTCACAGACGTGTGACATTACTGCCACCATTTTTCAATGTCTCCTCTCATGCCAATCCAATAGAATCACGTACGGTCTGTGGCTTCTGTCTTTTGCACTGCAAAATTCCAAAATGACCAGACACATCATGATAGGCAGTGAGGACCATGTCTACATCTCTCCCTGTGATCGCAATTTGATGGAGACGAGTAACGGTGATGTGATTCACGCTACTGCGATAAAGCAATCCTTTGTTCACAAAGAACCGTTTTCGCTGTCTCCACAGACACAGTAATTGAGGGTCTGCATCGCCTCTGCAACATCAACCAGGAGGTTTTCCAGCGATGAGTAATACACAAATTTCTGCAAACACTCGACTTTCCATCTGTACTTGTATCCATGTAGTTTCCAGTAGTGGAGAGTTTGGACTGGCTTACTGAGATTGAAATATATACGAAGATTTAAAAGTACCACAACACTGTATACTGGTGTACGCTTCGAATACCGTTCCCTTTTTCTACTTTTTAATTTCTGGTGTAATACATACTGAGCCTGTGAGTGTCTGTGTCTGACTCCGGAAGTATAGATGGAAATTTACAATTACCCCTAGACTGGATACACCTGGTATGTGCTGATACAGTACCTTTGTTCAAAATTTGTTATTACGGTATCATCCATAGTGAGTGAGCATGTGTGGTTTACGCCATCTATATATACAGTGAATCGGAGATACCAATTTTTACCCTATACTCGATACAGCTTGTATCTTGTTATACAGTACCTTTGTTCGACATTTAGTATTACGGTCAAATCCATACTGAGTAAGCGTCTGAGAGTGACTACGGGACTATGTATACGGAGATTTCAATTGTACCCTATAATATATATACTTGCTATCTTGTTATCCAGTACCTTTTTTACAACATTTTTTATTATGGTCAAACCCAGACTGAGTGAGCGTCTGAGGGTGACTCCGGAAATATATACCGAGATTTCAAATTTGGCCAACACTGTATACAGCTGTACGCTTCTGATACAGTAACCTTTTTTGCTATTTAGAGTCTGGTGTAATCCATAATGAGCCTGTGAACGTCTGTCTGTTACTCCGGAAATATATTTGGAGATTTAAGATTACCCCAACACTGTATACAGCTGTACGCTTGTGTTACATTACCCATTTACAGCTTTTCATATTCTTGTGTAATCCATACTGGGCCTGAAAGTGTTTGTGTCTGCCTCCTGAAATATATATGGAGATTCAAAATGTTTACACTATACTATATATACCTTGTATCTGGTGATACTGAATCCTTTTTCAACTTTTTATTTTATTGTGTAATCCATACTGAGCCTGTGAGCATCTGTGTATGACTCATGAAATATATACAAAGATTTACTGTTATCCCTAGACTGTATAAAGCTGTACGCTTCTGATACAGTACCATATGTCTGCTAGTATTTTGGGGCCATTTTCCAAAACATGAGGAAGTATGGTGGAAGAGGACACGGACATGGGCGTGGGGGGCCACCTGGTACTGATGGTGGTGGTGGTGCATCTGCTGGTAGTGCCAAAAACACAATAGCAGCTAAGGCAGGAGGTGTTGAGCCTGCATAATGGTGTAGCTCTGGAAGGCCTGTAAAGCTCCCTTTTCTGGGAGTAGGTAGACTGCTTTTAAAGCTGAAGCATCAGGAACTGTTTTTGGCTTGCATTGCTGAAACAGCCTCCATCTCTATCGCCTCCTCTTCTGAAGTTTCGAAAAATGCAAGCACTGAGTCGTCAGTCCAGGCTTCTGGTCAGGAGCAACCCCTTTCCTTGTGTCCTTCATCCACACCAAAAGTGAAGGATGAGGCAGCACACACTTCAGATTACTTCATGGAGCTCTTTTCACATACCATGCCTGGGTTCATTAAAAATGGGGCCCATCATATACTGAAGCATTCCAAATGGGGGACATAAGACACTGGAGCAGCATTTATGGGGCCCATTATACACTGGAGCATTAGAAATGGAGCCCATTATATATGGAGCATTATTTGGGCCCATAAGACACTGGAGCATCATCCATGGGGCCCATCATATACTGGAACATTCTAAATGGGGCAGATCAGACACTGGAGCAGCATCTATGGGGCACATTATACACTGGAGCATTAGAAATGGGGCCCATTATATATGGAGCATTATTTGGGCCCATAACACACTGGAGCATCGTCCATGGGGACCATCATATACTATAGCATTATGGGGAGCTCATCATATACTGTATGGAACATTATATGTGACCAATTATTCTGTATGGAGAAATATATGAGGCTCATTATTCTGTATGTCGCACAATGTGGTGGCCATAATACTGTATGGAGTAATATACTGTCCTTTTTTTGAGCTATTGTACAATTTAAAATAGATCAGTCATGTCATGTAAGCAGTGAAGTATTTGTCATTGTACTATACCTATATTTCCGTGCCGTATCGGAGCATCATGAGTTGTGGTATGTGTGAAAGGGGCACACTGACACTCTTTGGCCCAGGGCACACGAAAACCTGGAGCCAGCCCTACACTCCACAACTTTAGCCAAATAACCCCCAGTTTTCAATGCGTAACTATTATTTTGAAGTAAATTAAGGTTGACAAGCTTCAGTAATAAGAATTGATGTTTTGGGCATTGAAATGGGCACTGTAGGTGTGTTTACTGTCCTCCACTCCCTGCCGACTTTGCTTCCCCATTGACTTGCATTGGTTTTCGTGTTTCAGTCGGCCTCCGACTTTACCCTATAGTCGGCCGATTTCGTTCGACCCGACTTTTGCAAAAGTAGGGTTTCATGAAATCCGACTTGACCCTAAAAAAGGCAAAGTCGCTCATCTCTATTGTCCACTCTGCTCCTGTAGGAGATCCTGTACCGGAATTTTGCCATTCGTGCTACCCAGCATTGTTCTAAAGCCCCAGCTTAGCTGTTTCGAGGTGAGCCAATGGATTGTTATCCGTACGCACGTGGACTTCCGAGCCAGCCAAATACTCTGCAAACTTCTCAGTCATTGCCCACACCAGCGCCAACAACTCCAGCTTGAATGAGCTGTAATTTTCCGGATTTCTTTCTGAGTCATGTAAGGAGCGACTGGCGTATGCGATGACACGCTCCTTCCCATCCTGCATCTGTGAGAGTACTGCCCCGAGTCCTTGTAGACTTCCGTCAGTGTGCAAGATAAACGGCTGCGTGAAGTCGGCATAGGCCAGCACCGGGGCCTCAGTCAGGGCCTCTTCAGGGCCTGGAATGCTTTCTCCTGTTGCTCTCCCCGTTCCTGTTCTTCACACATGAGGGTACTCCTTTCAGCAATTCCAGGAGGGGGTTTGCGATGCGGGTAAAATCCTTCACAAAGCGCTGGAAGTATCCCATGAGTCCCAGGAATGCTCGCACATCCTTCACGGTTTTTGGGATCGGCCACTCCTGCACCGCAGCGATCTTCTCATGCGAGGGCTTCACTCCCTCGGCAGAGACCACATGCCCCAGATAATCGATTTGTGTTCGGAAGAAGTGGCACTTCTGGGGTTTCACCTTCAACCCGTATTTTAGTAGCCGACTCAGAACTCGCTCCAGTCTCCGGAGATGCTCTTCAACGGTGGGAGCAAAGATGATTATATCGTCTAGGTAAATCAGGGTGGCTTCGAAATTCAAGTCTCCCAGACACCGCTCCATGAGACGCTGAAATGTTCCCGTGGCGTTGGCTAGCCCAAAGGGCATGCGGTCGAACTCAAATAGTCCTATCGGAAGAATGAAGGCTGTCTTGGCTCGGTCTTGTTCAGACATGGGTACTTGCCAGTACTCGCTGGCCAGGTCCAGTGTGGAAAAATACCGGGCATTTACCAATGACAACAGGGACTCCTCTATCCGCGGTAGTGGATATGAATCTCGCACTGTGCAAGAGTTGAGCCGACGGTAATCCACACAGAAACATAATTTTCCATCCTTTTTCCGCACCAAGACGATGGGGGCAGCCCACGGGCTCTGGCTCTCTCGGATCACTCCCTTCTTCAGCATCTGTGACAGCATTTCTTTCACCTACTGATACATTTGTTGGGGTATCTGGCGATATCTCTCCCGTATCGGTGCTGCGTCCCCAGTATCTCATGGGTGATGGCCGTCGTGCGCCCAAAATCATCTTCATCCTTTGCGAACACCTCCTGGTACTTCCCTAGCAAGGCCTCCACCTGAGGGACCTGATGAGAAGGCATTTCTGAGAGTTCTGCCCGCATTTGCTCTAGAATCCATCGGCCTTCTTGTAGCCCCCTGGGATCTGGAGTGATTTCCACCTTTACAGTCACCAACCATGGGTCTTCTGCTTTGGCAGCTCGTCTGGTACACCAAGGATGTGAGCCAATTCTGCTCTGGGAGCCAGGGTCACGTCAGTCTCTCCCAAGTTCACACAGCTCACGAGGACGGTGCCGTTCCGCACAGTGGCCAAGGTCCGTGTGACTAGTATTCCTGACAGCAATTGATCAGCTGAGCTAGGCTCCAGGGGTAACACTGGATTCACAGAAGCAGGTATGATGATTTTGCCCAGTTCTTTTCCGCTGCGGCATATTTCCCGGACCCGTGCTGCCCGAATCAGTTGTTGAAAGACCCTCTTCTGTGGAGTCTGGTCACTCCACTGTCGTAAGAATTGATCTGGGGTCTCGTTGAGCGGTATGCTTCTGAGGTCTTTGAGCACATTCATGCCCAGGGTTACGGTATGATGCCGAGCGGCTTCTCCATCTACCAACACTACTCCTATTCTCTCCACCTTTTCCACAGATTTCTATATTCAGCCACACCACCCCTGCAATCAGGATGGGTAGGTGACTGGATGCCGTAAGTTTAATGACTGGGCCCCATTCAGGCCGCAGCGCCTCTGTGAAGTGTCTACGAAAAAATTTTTCGGGCATGGTGGTTACTTGCGAGCCGGTGTCTACCAGGCATCACACAGCTCTCCTGTTGATTTCGGCGCAGACCAGGGGGCACATAGAAACAAGGCTGGTGGGACTATTTTCACTTCTCCTCTGCTCTTCACGCTCCGGGCAGTGTCCCTCGTGCTCGGAGCCACCTAGTTTAACAGGAGCAGCGGGGATGGTCGGCTCCGCTGGGGACACCACCGGGCAATATGACCGGGCTCTCCGCAAGTGTAGCATGTGAGGAGACGTCTTCTCGGGGTAGCTGCAGCTTCTCTTTGGGGAACAGCTCCTCTTCCTCGCACTAGTGGACCAGGCCTCTCTAACTGGGTTCTCCTGGAAGTCGCCATTTCTTCGTGGAACTGACTGATCTCCATTCTCAGGTCTTCCACCCATCGGGGGACTTTGTCGTCAGTGGTGGTTGCCTCCCCGCTCCGCTCCTTTCCCACTGAACCTGTCACGTCTTGTTTTTGCTTGCGCGAGCGCGCCTCACTACCTACTTCAGAGACGGTCATGTCTGGTTTCACCCACAGGCACTCTCGCATAGCCTGCTTCATCATTCCGTCACGTAACCCCGTCACCATCTGATCTCTGAGCACCACATCTACTGACCCTACGCCTACCCCATCCTTTCTTTTAATAGCAGTGTGAAGCTCTTGCAGGGTGTTCATAAACTGGGTCACAGTCTCCCCCTCTCTTTGCACCCGATGGAACAGTCGCATACGGAGTTCCCCTACGTCAGTGGGGTCCCCATGTGTCTTCTCTAGAATACGCAGCACCTTATCCAAAGTATTTCTTTCCTGGGGTTGTCTATGCATGACAGAGTCCCGTGCCTCCCCCTCCAAGGCCATTAATGCTATTTCTGCCTCTAGTGCTGGTGCCAAGGGGTGCATCCGCAGCAACCCCTGAATTCTCTCAGTCCAGTTCCATAACATCACATTGTTCCCCGTAAACCTCGGCAGATTATTCAACATGGCTCCCAGGGAAATGCTAGTCTTGGGGCCTTCCCTGACTGCTTGGTCTGCTCCATCCACACCTTCGCGTGACATTCTGCCAACTACGCCAAATGTAATTACGTGCAGGAGAGGTATATGTCGCCACGGAGCAGGCAGACCAACAGTAAAAAAGGAGGTTTATTTACAGGGGATAATACTGGTAAGACAAGCAGTATAAAAGAGAATATGATATGAACAGATAATATCAACAGCAGAGAGACATATACGAGGTTCAAATAGAAGAAAAGTTATTTTCCTATGAGACAAAACTTATCAGTCCTCAGGGGTCTTGATTGGAGGGATCACTCTGGTCCAAAGTTGGCACCAGCGGTGCTTGCTGTCATCTGTCTCCGGGGTCCTTAATAAGGTCTAGCTGGAGTATGAGGGGTTAACATGGGAGCCAAAGGGGTATGAGGCTGACGATATCCCCCTTTGCTCCCAGTTCTTCTCTCTGATGTGACAGCGGTGTACTCTCACCGAGGTCAGGGGCTCTATCTTACACAGTCTCTCTTTGCAGGTCACTGCCCCGTCACTGAACGCCCCTTGGTCACAGGGGAGCGTCTCAGCACCTAACGCGGTCTCACTGTGAGGCAAAGTCTCATCAAGGAGGGGAGTCAGAAGCCTTTCTGGCAGAGCAGCACCAGGCTTCTCGTACTCACTGCCCACCGCCTGTGTCCACGGTCTCTCTGCCTCCAGCGGCGGTACACGTTTTCTCTCCCCTCTGCATCAGCATCAGCATCCTCTCTCCTCTGGTCTCTGCGCTACTCTGCAGAAAGCCTGCGCAGTTTTCCCGCTCCCAGTCCTGCCCACTTCCTCTGTCTGGCTTCAGTGCGGTCCCCTAAAGCGTCCCCCGGGGAACCTAGTGCCCTGCTCAATGGTTCCGGGCATGGAGCTGGGAAGGCAACTCTCCCTCGGCTCCTTTGGTGCTTCACCCCCTTACATGTGCACTGGCCATAACACACATCCCATATTTCTCCCAGGCACCGGCTCTCATGTGTAAATGGTTTCTTTCAGCATAGCCACCTTCCTTCCTAGTAGTCAGCAAAACAGGGTACAAAGGACTTTCAGAACAGCAGAGAGAATTATAGGTTCCCCCCTGCCTAAAATACAGGATCTTTATGATAAGAGTATTCGATCCCACGCATTGAAAATTTCATCCGATCCCTCTCACCCGGGACACTCCTCATTCCAACTACTCCCTTCAGGACGTCGCTTCAGAGTCCCCAAATGCAGCACCAACCGCCATATGAACAGCTTCTATCCACTCTCTGTTCAACAATTAAATCGTCATGTGTAGACCATATACTGTATCTGTCTTGTTAGATGTTACTTGTTGTATCTGTTGTTATATATTATGTTGCCTCTTTGCCACAAAGAATTCCTTGTATATATGTAATATGTTCTTGGCGATAATAAATTTGATTGATTAACATGGTACACAATATTCACCCCCTCGCCGGCTGCAAAAATACCCATGTCTATAGAACCAATGCTGGCAATGACCCTTGTGCTGCTGGGTCGCCCTCGCACACCCAGGGCAGCGGGGTAGTCGGTACCGGGCCGGTGTCAAGGTGGGAATGTGTCACAGTAGCGGTGACCCGGTCCGTGGCCCTGGGCGCCCAATATCAATGGCGGTGATGTTAATGGTGTTAAAGTTTATTAGAATAGTTCGTGACGCCACCCGTGGTGTTTGGCAAGTAAGATGTTGAGCCAACGCTGCATGCAGATCCGCTGGGACTGATGGTGTGGTGCAGCAAAGATGGTGTAGCTCCCCACAGGTGGAGCTGTAGTCCCAGGGCAGTGTAGGTGCAATGGATGAGGAGAGGCGAAGAATGGTATGGAGGCTGGTACCCAGGTGTACTGGTGCGGGAATAACTGGCGGACACCAGGGTGTGCGGTTCCAAAGCTTTACTCACTGTTTGCAGTTCACTCAACTGCCTGCCTCCATACTGTTTTCTCCAGGTCAGGGCTCCAGCCAACCTCCAGGCAGGATAGGATTCTCCCTTCCACACTCCGCCAACATGTACCTTACTGAACGACTCTTCCAATGCGCCTTTAGGTGCAAAGCACTCCAGTACTTAGTTACCCTGGAATGCCTCTCTCTAGGTGTTCCTAGTCTTTACTTGTATGACAGACAGCTGTAGCCTGCTTCGAGGACTCCTCACTGCGTCCCGGCTCTCTATTCAGTTGCTGTTGTGTCCCAAGTCTATGATGGGAGCAAGGCGTTAGCGGCTCACTACTCCTCCGGTGTCTGTTGCCGGACATAAAGATCCAATCAACCTCGGGGACCGGGCCCCGGCCTTTGCGCTCTCGGGAATGGAAGGGTTCTCTATCTTTCTTCAACCAGCTTCCCACTGTCCTTCTATTCTCCTTCGTTCCGATCTGTTCTCTCTCTCTTATGGAAGGTTAGGTTATCAATCTTATCAGTCTCTTTCTCTGGTCTTTCTCGTGCCAGCAGCCCAGATCACTGGGACCTGCTGCAGCACGTCCTTCAGACACGCATCTTCTCTCTTCTCTCACCAACTCACCAACTAACCAACTTCTCTCACTCTTCCCACTCTTTTATATCATCTCACTCCACCCGCCTCCCAGCACATCTCGTGTTACGAAGCAGGGTTCCACGAGGGATGCTCTGCTAACCCACAGCCTGAAACAGTTAGGTGGCCCCACTGAACTATCCTGTGTGTGGAATGCAGGTGTGGAGCGTGGTCAGGAGTTCCCACCTTACCTGGATGGTGGGGCACTACACCTTAGGAGAAGGTGCAGTACCTCTGTGGCGACTGAAGCCTCAGGGGCGCCACACTGCCATACAGCTCTTGAAAAGTAATCCTGGAGGTCATCTGTGGTACTGCAGTTGTAGAAATAAAAGGATAATGGAGGTCATAGAGATTGTCACCTGCCCTCCCCCACATATCACTGATAAATAATGGAGATTCTAATTGAATTTGGATGGAAAATATTTTGGCATGGGGGGCCCCCATTTGAAAGTTTGCACTGGGCCCATAACTTTGTAGTTACGCCACTGCATACACGGATAGGGAATTAGGAGCCATTCATACAAGGACAGGGATGTATGCTGCTGCTGTCCGGTCCGCTGGGCGGGGCTTATTTACCTGCTCCCCCCCTCCCTGTCTTGCTCTACACAAGAAGAAATGCGTAGAGCATGACAGGGAGGGGGGAACAGGTAAATTAGCCCCGCCCAGCGCACCGGACAGCAGCAGTTTACATACATCTGAACCGATATAAAAAAGGCATTTATGCATGAAAGGTGCTGGGTCAGGGGGAAGCAAAAGTACTAAGAGAATCCTTATGTGACACACAATTGAATGATATCATTATATGATATCTCAAAAAAGGGGTGACAGATTCTCTTTAAGTTGTTCTTTAGATGTTTAACCCCTTAACCCCTGAGGGTGGTTTGCATGTTAATATCCACGCCAATTTTTACAATTCTGACCACTGTCCCTTTATGAGGTAATAACTCTGGAATGCTTCCATGGATCACGGCGATTCTTACATTGTTTTTTAATGACATATTGTACTTAAGGATAGTGGCAAAATTAATTTGACATGACTTGCGTTTATTTGTGAAAAAAACTGAAATTTGGCAAAAAAATTTAAAATTTCGCAATTTTCCAACTTTGAATTTTTATGCTCTTAAATCACAGAGATATGGCACATATAGTAAAATGCTTAATAAGTAACATTTCCCACATGTTTACTTTACATTAGCACAATTTTGGAACCGATTTTTTTGTTAGGAAGTTATAAGGGTTAAAAGCTAAACAGTGATTTCTCATTTTTACAACACCATTTTTTTTAGGGACCACATCACATTTGAAGTCACTTTGAGGGATCCATATGATAGAAAATAACCAAAAGTGACATCATTCTAAAAACTGCACCCCTCAAGGTGCTCAAAACCACATTCAAGAAGGTTATTAACCCTTCAGCTGCTTCACAGGAATTTTTGGAATGTTTTAAAAAAAAATGAACATTTAACTTTTTTTCACAAAAAATTTACTACAGATCCAATTTTTTTTTATTTTACAAAAGGTAACAGGAGAAATTGGATCACAAAAAGTTGTTCTGCAATTTCTCCTAAGTATGCTGATACTCCATATATGCAGGTAAACCACTGTTTGGACGCATGGCAGAGCTCGGAAGGAATGGAGCGCCGTTTGACTTTTCAATGCAAAATTGGCTGAAATTGAGATCGGACACCATGTTGCATTTGGAGAGCCCCTGATGTGCCAAACAGTGAAAACCACCCACAAGTGACACCATTTTGGAAAGTAGACCCCCTAAGGAACTGAACTAGATGTGTGGTGAGCACTTTGAACCCCCAAATGTTTCACAGAAGTTTATAAAGTAGAGCCGTAAAAAAAAATCATATTTTTTTTCACAAAATGATCTTTCACCCCCAATTTTTTATTTTCCCAAGAGTAAGGCCAGCATCACACTAGAGAGGAATACAGACGAGTGAGAGGTGTTAAAAAAATGCATTGCACACGGACCAATAATTCTCTATGGGGCAGCTCCCATCAGCTGTATTTTTCTTGCGTATATTTTACGGTCCATGCCAGTCGCAGCATGCAATTCTATGGGTGCGCTAAAAATACGGACCATACGTGTGACTTGCGAGAAATACGCACCCGGAATTGAGATCAGACGCCATGTCGCATTTGAAGAGCCCCTGGTGTGCCTAAACAGTGGAAACCCTCCAATTCTAATCCCAACCCTAACCCCAATTCTAGCCCCAAACCTAACCCTAACCTTAACTTTAGACCCAACCCTAACCCTACCTTTAACCCCAACCCTAAACCTAACTTTAGCCCCAACCCTAACCTTAGCCCAACTCACTTTAGCCCAACTCTAACCCTAATGGGAAAATGGAAATAAATACATTTTTTTGCGGTCGCCATTATACCGTTAATAACGGCGATCGAAACACCGGGGTTGGAAAAAACTGACTCGAATCATGTTCTCTGGGGTCTCTGCTACCCCCGGCAGCCATAGAATCATAGAATCATAGAATCGTAGAGTTGGAAGGGACCTCCTGGGCCATCTGGTCCAACCCCCTGCATAAAGCAGGATTCGCTAAATCATCCCAGTTAGATGTCTGTCCAGCCTCTGTTTGAAGACTTCCATTGAAGGAGAACTCACCACTTCTCGTGGCAGCCTGTTCCACTCATTGATCACTCTAACTGTCAAAAAGTTTTTTCTAATATCTAATCTGTGTCTCCTCCCATTCAGCTTCATCCCATTGCTTCTAGTCTTTCCTTGTGCAAATGAGAATAAAGTTGATCCTTCTACAATGTGACAGCCCTTTAGATATTTGTAGACAGCTATTAAGTCTCCTCTCAGTCTTCTCTTTTGCAAACTAAACATTCCTAAATCCTGCAACCTTTCCTCATAAGACAGGGTTTGCAGACCGGTCACCATTCTGGTCGCTCTTTTCTGAACTTGCTCCAGTTTGTTGATGTCTTTTTTAAAATGTGGTGCCCAAAATTGGACACAATATTCCAGATGAGGTCTGACCAAAGAGGAGTAGAGGGAAATAATTACTTCACGTGATCTAGACTGTATGCTTCTGTTAATACATCCTAGAATTGCATTTGCCTTTTTTGCTGCTGCATCACACTGTTGACTCATATTCAGTCTGTGATCTATTAGTATACCCAAGTCTTTTTCACATGTGCTGTCACTTAGCCCTATTCCTCCCATTCTATATATGCTTTTTTCATTTTTATTGCCCAGATGTAGTACTTTGCATTTCTCCCTGTTAAAAACCATTCTGTTAGTTGCTGCCCACTTCTCCAGTTTATTTAAATCTTTTTGAATCCTCTCTCTCTCTTCTCTAGTATTAGCTATCCCTCCTAGCTTTGTGTCATCAGCAAATTTAATCAGTTTACCCTCAATTCCTTCATCTAAATCGTTGATAAAGATGTTGAACAATACAGGGCCCAGGACAGAGCCCTGTGGTACCCCACTTGAGACATTCTTCCAACTGGATGTGCAGCCATTTACGACCACTCTTTGGGTCCGATCACTAAGCCAGTTATGAATCCACCTAACAGTTGCCTTGTCCATTCCATACTTAGTCATTTTTTCAATAAGGATTGTATGAGAGACTTTGTCAAATGCTTTGCTGAAGTCAAGATATACTATATCTACAGCATTTCCTTGATCCACCCAATCAGTAATACCATCATAGAAGGAAATTAAATTAGTCTGACATGACTTATTAGTTACAAACCCATGCTGACTCTGTTTAATCACTTCATTCTTATCCAGGTATTGACATACATGTTGTTTAATAATTTGTTCAAAGATCTTTCCTGGTATAGAAGTCAGACTCACCGGCCTATAGTTGCCTGGGTCCACCTTCTTCCCCTTTTTGAAGATAGGAACAACATTTGCTCTTCTCCAGTCTTCTGGCACTTCTCCTGTTCTCCAAGAATTTTCAAAGATTATGGAGAGGGGTTCAAAAATTTCTTCTGCTATCTCCTTCAGTACTCTGGGGTGTAATTCATCTGGACCTGGAGACTTGAATACATTTAGGTTAGCTAAGTGTTTCCTCACTATCTTTCTGTTTATAGATATCCTGGATTCTTCTATTCCCTTAATAGGACAGTGAATAACAGTTGATGTTACATTTCCTTTCTGAGAGAAAACAGATGCAAAATAGGAATTTAAAAGTTCAGCCTTCTCAACATCCTGTCTTACCATTTCATCATTTTCATCCTGTAAAAATCCTATAGCATCTTTGACTTTTCTTTTACTTTTGACATATCCCCAAAATCCTTTATTATTGCTTTTGACATCTCTTGCAAGCCTCAATTCATTTTCAGCTTTAGATAATCTGATTTGTGCCTTGCAGGTTCTGCAGACAGCATTATATTCTTCTTTAGATATGCCTCCTTCTTTCCATTTTATAAACATTTTTTGCTTCCTTTTTAGCATGTGCTTAAGTTCTGTGTTCATCCATCCTGGTTTCCTTAAATGCTTCCTATTCTCCCCTCTTTTCGGAATTGTTAACAACTGTGCTTTGAGAATTTCATTTTTCAAGATTTCCCATCCTTCCTGGACATTTTTGTCTTTAAGGATATCCAGCCATTGGATCCCTCCAATTCTCTTTCTGAATCCCTTAAAATCTGCCTTTCTGAAATCTAACCTTGACGTCTGAGTCTTCACAGGTCTTCCGCCTCTAGTTATCCAAAATTCTAAAATAGCATGGTCGCTACCTCCTAGGGTCCCAGCCACTTTTACCTCCTCAACCATTTCCTCCCTGTTTATAAGGATTAGATCCAAGGTAGCAGTTCCCCTTGTTTTCTCCTTTACCTTTTGGAAGATAAAGTTGTCAGCAAGAGAGGATAAGAATTTCCTTGACCTGTTAGTTTTGCCTGAGAGAGATTCCCAACAAATGTCTGGATAGTTGAAATCTCCCATGACAACTATGTCATATTTTTTGGAGAACTTGGCCATTTGATGCATAAAGAGTTCATCCATATCTTCAGCTTGCACAGGCGGCCTGTAGTAAATGCCTACAATGGTGTCCTTCCCATTGTTCTGTCCTTGTATTCTTACCCAAACAGTTTCCACAGAACTCCCAGTCTCTGAAGCTTCAATCTCTGTGCAGATATACGCATTTCTAACATACAATGTGACACCCCCTCCTCGTTTATCAAGTCTGTTTCTTGCAAATAAGTTGTATCCTTCTAGTCTTGTATTCCAATCATGTGTATTGTCCCACCAAGTTTCAGTGATTCCAATGACATCATATTTCTTTTCCTGTGTTAGTAGTTCCAATTCTCCTTGTTTGTTGCCCATGCTTTGTGCATTAGTATAGAAACATTTTAGTTTGTGATTGGTTTCTCTTTCTCCAATATTTTTTTTAATTAGATTCTTTCGTCTTAGTTCTTCCTTTCCACTTCTAATAGCAGAGTTCTCAGTAGCATTTGTCAGGTGTATGGCTTTTTCTGGTCTTTTGCTTCCCTTCCCATGTTGTTCTAGTTTAAAGCTCTCCTTACAAGTGTAGCAAGGCGACTTCCAAATACCTGCTTTCCAGTCTTCGTAAGGTGCACCCCATCTCTAGCAAGTAGTCCATCGTATAAGTAGTTCACTCCGTGATCCAGAAATCCAAATCGTTGCTGACGGCACCATCGACGTAGCCAGTTGTTCACCTGCAGAATCTTATTCCACCTCCTTGTTCCATGGCCATCCACTGGGAGGATGGAAGAGAAGACCTCCACCCCATAAAAATTCAGAGGCTGGAGGGCGCTATAACCTTAAACCTCAGCGCCATTAAAAAGCGGCGCTGTGGTTTACCCTTAACCGCTGCCGTTAAAAAGCGTATTGGCAGTCATTAAGGGGTTAAATGTAACTCTCATCATTCTCCCCTGCTTGTGCCGATTGCCGGCAGAGCAGGGGAGAGTGATGAGAGCCGTGTTCAGCACCCGGCACCGGGGAACAGTGCTTACTGCAATGCTTCCTCCCTGGCGCCTGTCCGATTGGTACTGATGCAACATACACATGCCACCCGTGTGCCACAAGTATTACACACACGGACACTGACATCTCCGGTACCGGAAATATCAGGAAGGGTGAAAAATGCATCACCACAATTTGAGAGCTATATGTTTTCCATATTTTGGCCCACAGAGTTAGGTAAGGTCTTGCTTTTTGGAGGACAAGCTGACGTTTTTATAGGTACCATTTTCGGGCACATAACATTTTTGATCACTTTCTTTGTTCCAATTTTTTGGCGACAGAATGAGCAAAAACCAGCAATTCATGAATTTCTTTTGCATCTATACCGTTCCATGTGTGGTAAAATTGATAAAGCAGCTTTATTCTTCGGGTCAGTACGATTACAGCCATACCTTATTTATCTTTTTTTATGTTTTGTCGCTTTTATACAATAAAAACTATTTTACATCAAAATTATTATTATTATTTTTGCATCACTTTATTCTGAGAGCTATAACTTTTTTATTTTTTCGCTGATGATGCTGTATGGTGGCTCGTTTTTTGCGGGACAAGATGACGTATTCAGCGGTACCATGTTTATCTATATCCGTCTTTTTGATCGCGTGTTATTCCACTTTTTGTTCGGCAGTATGATGATAAAGCATTGTTTCTTGGCTTTTTATATGGTGTTCACTAAAGGGGTTAACTAATGGAACAGTTTTATAGGTCGGATCATTACGGATGTGGTTATACCAAATATGTGTACTTTTATTGTTTAGATTTTTTTTCATTCAATATTTATTTAGTGAAAGCATAAATATTGATTTTTTTATTATTATTTATTTTTAAAAAATATTTTTACAATTATTTTAAATTTTTTTACTGTATTCTGACTTTTACACTTAGTCCCACTATGGGACTATTATTTTTTGCAGGCTGATCACTTCTATAGCATGCAGATGAAGCAGCATCTGCATACTATAGAAGCTGTCAGCGCTGCACTTTCTGCACACTGACCTGAGAGACTTCCTGACATGCACTGCGCATGACAGGACGCTTCTCAGCTCTGGTAACCCGGATGTCATGACAACAATGGGTTACCATAGCAGCGATCAGGACCCCGCGTCATGCAGCGGGGTCTCCGATCCAAAGGCAGAGGGGTTGTCAGCCCTCTGCCTGTTCCCGGAATGCTGCGATCGTATTCAATCGCAGTATTCCGGGGTTTAAAGTGCCAGGAGCGGTTTGTGACCTCTCCTGGCACTTAGTGCCCGGTGTCAGCTTGAGAATCAGCTGACACCTGGCTGTGATCGGCCGCACACCACACGTGTGCGCAGCCGATCGCTATAACGTACTATCCCTTCCACGGTCAAACAGGTCCATTGCACATGGACAGGATATTACATCAGATGGCAGAAAGAGGTTAATAGGTGGTATAAGGTCTCCATTTACCTGGATGACCTCAGAGAAGGGGAGGTCTTGTGCTTCTTTACGAGGCTCATCACTTCCTCATCACAGGCAGAAACAGCCGTCGTCAAGTGCGTCTTCATGACACACTTCCCTGCTGTTTATGTGATTTCCAAATAAAGGACATTTTAAGGATGGTGAGTGCCATTTTGCCTCTTCATTACTGGATTGTTGGATATTTGCTTTGACACGTTTACTGCAAGGCACCTGAGTCCCTCGATCTGGTACCTAAGGGTGGTCCAGGAGCAGTGCAACTGTGCCAATCTACTTTGCTTGTGTTACGATCACGGACGCATCGTGTGTTACCCAGCCATCGCTCACATGTCGTCGAGCCATAACGATGACGCTGTATGCGTCCCAGGTGATCGTGGAATGTGGACCCACTGGACCACAGGGGGGACCCGGGCCTACCCGGACTAGGGAAGGGTAGCGACCGGGGTCTGTGGCAGCTGAGCTTGTGAACAAGATGGCCATTTACAGGACTAAAAGACACCGCACAACTTCAGGTATGAAGAAACATAAAGCTTACTTAAAGCGAATGACATCAAAACACCAGGTTCCGGATTATGTACATCACGAAGGAAACACATCTCAGGTTGACAGGCGAAGCAAAAGGTCATCACGGGTTGATGCAGTCCAGGGTTATCAGGCAAGGGTATACTAGGATGGCCTCTCTCTCAGGCCTCAGATGTAGCACAGGCACAGCAGAAGAACATCAGACACCAACCTCAGACTAGCTTCAGACGATGGCAAGAGGGCATCACAGGTTGACGCAGTCCAGGGTTATCTGGCACGGGCATACTAGGATGGCCTCTCTCTCAGGCCTCGGGTGTAGCACAGGCTCAGCAGGAGAACATCAGACACCGACCTCAGGCAGACTTCAAATGATGGCTAGGGTCATCACAGGTGGATGCAGTCTAGGGTTATCTGGCATGGGCATACTAGGCTGGCCTCTCTCTCAGGCCTCAGGCGCAGCACAGGCACAGCAGGAGAACATCAGACACTCAGGCCGCCTTCAGACAATGGCAGGAGCCATCATGGGTAAGACCCCAGGGAACCGGCAGGACATCAGAACATAAGCAAGACTCGGATAGCACAGGTCCAGGAACGTTGGCACTACAGCATCGGGCATCGGCTGGTCAAGTCCAGGACTCACTGGCGGGACTGTCACCGGGGAACAGAGCTGGAGACTTCCGGAAACCATGGAGGAAGAATCCATCCAGGAACACGAGTGGGACTGGCTCAAGAGCACAACGTGGACCACCAGAACCACGGACTGGACGTCGGGACACAGGCTGGACATTGGAACACGGACAGACATATGGACTGAGGCAGGACATCTGGACACAGGCGGGACATTGGAACACGGACTGGACATTGTAACACGGATAGGACATCATAACACGGACAGACATACGGACTCAGGCAGGACATCTGGAGACAGACAAGACATCAGGACATCAGGATTCAGGTAGGACATCAGGACATCTGGACTCAGGTAGAACATCAGGACACAGGTAGGACATTAGGACATAGTTAGGACATCAGGACATTGGGACTCGAGCCGGACATCAGGGCAGAAGCCGGACATCTGGACATCAGGGCACCAGGCGGATATCAGAACATCAGGACAGCAGGGCACGAGGTGGACATCAGGACATCAGGTCTCAGGCAGGACATCAGGGCTCGGATCTGAGATAGAACATCAGAACACTGGCATCGGACTCCAGACATCTGGCAGTGATGGACAGGATCCGGACATGAGGCCGCAGTCATCAGGCTCTAGACATCTGGCAGCGATCGGCAGGGAAGGATAGGATCCGGACATCTGGCGGAGGGCATCAGGCACCGGACATCTGGAAGCGGTCGTGAAACACCAGACATCAGGCGGTCATCAGGCTCCGGAGAAGAGGCCACGGTCATCAGGCTCTGGACACTGGCAGCGTCCTAAAAAGGAACTCAAGCGGTCTGGTGCATGCCCTGCCAGGTTGAATTTGAGCCAGTCGGAGATTGCACCGAATAACAAGCAGATATATCACTAAATTTCCCTTTGTCTAGACAATTAAGCAAGAATTAGGGATCCAAAGAGTTTTAGCAAAACATGATAAATGTTATTACACAGTAATTAAAAACAGAGCATCTTTGCTAATGCAGGCAGTGACAGGCATAAGTGACACAAAATCGCACCTAAATAAATCAATGCATACATTCAATAGTTATATTAAAGCAGTGGGGATGATGTTCAATATTAATTTAATAATAAATCCAATATAATAATATAAACTAAATATAGAAACAACCCCTCTGAAAGAATGGATGGCAAACCATCCGGTAAAAAACTACTATGCACACTGAGTAAGGTGGAAGTTGAAACTGACAAGGTATCATATACTTGTAATAGATATGGCAACACGCAAAAAGTAGATAAAATACCCTTTATTAAAAAATGGGTGTTCACATGAAACATAAAAAGGCATCACCAAAATTTATACATAACACGATAGCATAGTAGGCTACAACATGAAATTGTATAAATAGCCATATAATGCAGGCTCAATAATAAAAGAAATACAAAAAATGTATATACTGAATAGGGTCCCCAAGAAAGTTATATATAATATGTGGTGCTATTAAGCAATGCAATAACAATATAAATATGCATAGATTAAAGAACCATATGTTCCAGTGTGCAATAAAGATTCATCATGCAAGGAGCAAAAATCGCTTTGTACAATGGGGAGCAAAAAGAATGTTAAAGGGTTAATACCTCATGAGCCAAGGATGGATGCCTGAGAACGCGCCCCGACGCGCGTTTCGGAGAAAAGAACTCCTTCGTCAGGGGGTAGGTGCATTACTGGCCAGCACATTCATATATAGTGGATTCAATCAGGCAGGTCACATGACGGCGCATGCGCCGCCACCGCGACCCGGAAGTCACATGGCGCGCGGCGTCACATGACCAAACACTTCCGGATAAGTCCGGCGCGTCAGGGCATGAAGAGACGCCGTCACCATGCGAACCAACGGCGCCGAGGCGGCGCATGCGCACCAGTGCCCGCCAGAGAATATTGAGAAACATACAAGTGCAGCAAACACTGCACTGAGACTACTAAACCCAGCATGATAGCATGGTATGTGTAGGACTTATAAAGACACGAATACAGGAAACACATGTGCAATATATGATATATACTGTATATACAATTTGTGCATAAAAAAATAATAATGAAATAATAATAATAATAATAAAAATAAAAAACATATTACAAAGTGATGAAGATTATAAGTGACTAAATATATTTGTGCACAATACAACGAATAACCGCATGTGTATTTATATAAAGAAATATACAAATATATAAAAATATATTTATAATAAAAGGTGACAAGCTACAAAGTGCGAGTGAAAAAAGAGAAGACGAATATACAGCAGCAAAGTATATATATAAATGCTGAACTCCGTTCCGCATTCCGTGAATTCCGTTTTTATGAAATTTTTAATTTCTCTTGTACACTTTTAATAATTTTTCGCATTTATTTTAGTTATTGTGGTCGGCCCTCCATGTTATGGATTGTTTACATCTGATAAAGAAGAAACGGTGATAAGATCTATTTGCAGATACAGACAGATACTACAATATGGAATATGGATGGAGTTCAGCATTTATATATATACTTTGCTGCTGTATATTCTTCTTCTCTTTTTTTACTCGCACTTTGTAGCTTGTCACCTTTTATTATAAATATATTTTTATATATTTGTATATTTCTTTATATAAATACACATGCGGTTATTCGTTGTATTGTGCACAAATATATATTGTCACTTATAATCTTCATCACTTTGTAATATGTTTTTTATTTTTATTATTATTATTATTATTATTATTATTATTTTTTTATGCACAAATTGTATATACAGTATATATCATATATTGCACGTGTTTCCTGTATTCGTGTCTTTATAAGTCCTACACATACCATGCTATCATGCTGGGTTTAGTAGTCACAGTGCAGTGTTTGCTGCACTTGTATGTTTCTCAATATTCTCTGGCGGGCACTGGTGCGCATGCGCCGCCTCGGCGCCGTTGGTTCGCATGGTGACGGCGTCTCTTCATGCCCTGACGCGCCGGACTTATCCGGAAGTGTTTGGTCATGTGACGCCGCGCGCCATGTGACTTCCGGGTCGCGGTGGCGGCGCATGCGCCGTCATGTGACCTGCCTGATTGAATCCACTATATATGAATGTGCTGGCCAGTAATGCACCTACCCCCTGACGAAGGAGTTATTTTCTCCGAAACGCGCGTCGGGGCGCGTTCTCAGGCATCCATCCTTGGCTCATGAGGTATTAACCCTTTAACATTCTTTTTGCTCCCCATTGTACAAAGCGATTTTTGCTCCTTGCATGATGAATCTTTATTGCACACTGGAACATATGGTTCTTTGATCTATGCATATTTATATTGTTATTGCATTGCTTAATAGCACCACATATTATATATAACTTTCTTGGGGACCCTATTCAGTATATACATTTTTTGTATTTCTTTTATTATTGAGCCTGCATTATATGGCTATTTGTACAATTTCATGTTGTAGCCTACTATGCTATCGTGTTATGTATAAATTTTGGTGATGCCTTTTTATGTTTCATGTGTACACCCATTTTTTAATAAAGGGTATTTTATCTACTTTTTGCGTGTTGCCATATCTATTACAAGTATATGATACCTTGTCAGTTTCAACTTCCACCTTACTCAGTGTGCATAGTAGTTTTTTACCGGATGGTTTGCCATCCATTCTTTCAGAGGGGTTGTTTCTATATTTAGTTTATATTATTATATTGGATTTATTATTAAATTAATATTGAACATCATCCCCACTGCTTTAATATTTATATCTTCTGTGTTCTGCATAGGTTATGGCACACTCTGTTATGGATTTCAAGACCAGGGAGCTATCCTGGCAGGGCCAAGTGAATAATGTATTTGGCAACATTAGCGCAACAACTGTATCTAATACGGATGGTTTGACATTCAACTCTCTATCTATGTCAATTAAAAAGCTGCTTTTTAAACGAACTAGAATTTGGTGGACAAAAGCATTTTTGCAAAATTATATACAGAAATTATTGATACCGAGAGGTTTAAGGGTACGGGTGACCCCGACCTTTATAGTAACAGATGATGAGTTTGTGGAATCTTGGGAAAAGATATGCAATGAAACTTCGTGGAAGCTAATGGAGCTTTTGGTTGGGCTAAATACCAAATTGATCACAAACGTGGATAAGGAATTAGATTAATTATTTACCAAAGCAAAATCTACCTTGCCTCCTGAGCAGTTCAATACACTTAATGATTCCCTTGATAAAGACCTAGAGATTCTGGTGAAAGATATACAACGGAAACATACTAATAAATTGATTAGGGATCAAACGGATCTGTCTTCAGGCAAAATCTATCATTGGAAAAGACATGAGTGATAATTCGAATAGAGAACGCTCTGTTTCTGTTGCTTCAAATTCGTCAGTTGGTGATGCCTCTGTTGCCTCCTCTTCTGCCTCTGTTGTATCTATGGTTACTCCTAAGAGGAAAAGAAATCTGCGGTTTCCCCCTAACAAGAGAAACTATTCTCCGGATTTGAATTCTAGTCGCTTGAAGGTAATTAATTTGAGTACTCATACGTTCTCATCCCTGGAGATTGATATTCTATGTAGAGGGCTTATGTTTTGCCCTACAGCAAACTTTGACTGCTTTACTGCAGTGAAAGATTTGCATTTGTTTGCCAGGAGATTGCTATTCAAGCGTATATTTCATAATCCGGATAATTCTAAATTTTTTTCGACAGAGGCGGAACAGAAGGCAATAGCTGACCTCGAACAATTGGCAAGAGAACACAACATCAATGAAGGTGAGGTTCCAGGTGTTATTAAAAAACCATCTATTAAATTCCCTCCACTGTCCTCATGTCCAAACATAGACACTTTTGTCAGGACTGTGAGCAATGAATTTCAAAAAATCCCTCAATATAGTTATGAAGATAATTTGAATAAAGAGGAGAGAACCTGTCTGAGGAGACTATCGGATATCCAGGATATAGTGTTTAAGCCGGCAGATAAGGGTGGGAATGTGGTGATATGGCCCAAGGATATGTACGAGACTGAGGCATTCCGTCAGCTAAATAATTTGGAATGCTATAAGAGGTTGACGTTTAATCCTCTTTTGAAATTCCAGGCTGAATTGAAAATATTATTGAATGATGCCAAAGAAGATGACATCATTTCTAATGACCTCTTTTTGGCCTTACAAGTTCATGAACCCACTATTCCCACCCTATATCTGCTACCTAAAATACATAAAAATAAAGAGATACCACCAGGCAGGCCCATCATATCAGGGAGGGGTAATTTTTTAGAAAATGTGAACAAGTATATTGATCATATTCTACAACCATTTGTTACTTCCCTCCCGTCATATACTAGGGTTACTAATGACTTCCTCAAGAAGGTCGATAGTTTGCACATTGATAAAGATTCCTCTTTTGTCACTTGTGATGTGGAATCTTTATACACCAACATCAGACACACCGATGGGATAGCGGCTGTTTCTTATTTTTTACAACATTCTTCTTTTTCACGATCATTTATTATATTTTTTATTAATTTATTAGATTTTGCGTTGACACACAATTTTTTTATTTTCAAAGATTCCTTTTTTCTACAGACCCAGGGAACAGCTATGGGGGCTTCTTTTGCCCCATCGTATGCCAACTTGTTCCTGGGTCTGTGGGAGAGGGATCTATTTTTTTCTGGTAAAGTTGAACAAATGGAGCGTGTCCTTTTCTGGACACGCTACATTGATGATATTTTCTTTATTTGGCAGGATCCCATCGGTGTGTTACCCGAATTCATTGGTGTATTAAATTCCAACAACATCAATGTGCATCTCACAAATCACAGTGATTTAGAAACCATCGAATTTCTTGATGTTTCAGTGAGGAGGGATTCTGATAATTTTCTTCAGACAGATTTATTTAGAAAACACACCTCCATTAATGCACTTCTCCACGCTTCCTCATCTCATCCTCGTACTCTCATTAACTCAATCCCTATAGGACAATTCTTACGTTTAAGACGTATCTGTTCTACAGACACTGATTTTTTGAAACAGGCTGATCTCCTAAAGGCCAGGTTTCTTGATCGTGGTTATAGCAGGCGATCACTGAAGAGAGCCTTTAACAGGGCTAAACACACATCACGTCACAATGCACTTTATACGGATACGAGTAGATCCGAATCTAAGGAAGTGGTCAGGTTTATTACCACCTTCAATGGTCAAAATGAACAGATCAGATTTTATCTAAAGAAATTTTGGCCTATTCTAAAAAATGACCCAATACTCTCTAAGTACATTGGGGACCATCCAAATATTGCCTTTCGCAGATCATCCAATTTTGGTGACCGGTTGGTGAAAAGTCATTACATTTCCAAACCGGTCAACAATTTTTTGACCCAATATACACAAGCCGCAGGATGCAAACCCTGCGGCTCTTGTGTTGCCTGTTGCAATGTTGTCAGGGCTCTTACTTTCACTAGCTCTGATGGATTGCGTGTCTTTAACATTAAAAAATCCATCACTTGTTCATCAACAGCGGTAATCTATTATGCCACGTGCCCATGTTCCCTCATCTATGTTGGCCTTACCACCCGCCAGCTCAAGGTGAGGGTTCGTGAGCACGTTTTGGGCATAAGGGCAGCCAAAGAGATTGATGATGTTGCTTCCCTTAAAACCCTGCCAAAACACTTCAAAGTGCATCACAATTGTGATTCCACTTTATTGAAGGTGTCTGGTATTGACATGATCTGTAAAGGGATTAGGGGAGGCAATATCAGCAAACGTCTTGCTCAGTTAGAAACCCAGTGGATTTGGACACTGAATACTGTGTCTCCACTGGGTTTGAATGAGAGTCTATCCTTCATTCCGTTTTTATGAAATTTTTAATTTCTCTTGTACACTTTTAATAATTTTTCGCATTTATTTTAGTTATTGTGGTCGGCCCTCCATGTTATGGATTGTTTACATCTGATAAAGAAGAAACGGTGATAAGATCTATTTGCAGATACAGACAGATACTACAATATGGAATATGGATGGAGTTCAGCATTTATATATATACTTTGCTGCTGTATATTCTTCTTCTCTTTTTTCACTCGCACTTTGTAGCTTGTCACCTTTTATTATAAATATATTTTTATATATTTGTATATTTCTTTATATAAATACACATGCGGTTATTCGTTGTATTGTGCACAAATATATATTGTCACTTATAATCTTCATCACTTTGTAATATGTTTTTTATTTTTATTATTATTATTATTTCATTATTATTTTTTTATGCACAAATTGTATATACAGTATATATCATATATTGCACATGTGTTTCCTGTATTCGTGTCTTTATAAGTCCTACACATACCATGCTATCATGCTGGGTTTAGTAGTCTCAGTGCAGTGTTTGCTGCACTTGTATGTTTCTCAATATTCTCTGGCGGGCACTGGTGCGCATGCGCCGCCTCGGCGCCGTTGGTTCGCATGGTGACGGCGTCTCTTCATGCCCTGACGCGCCGGACTTATCCGGAAGTGTTTGGTCATGTGACGCCGCGCGCCATGTGACTTCCGGGTCGCGGTGGCGGCGCATGCGCCGTCATGTGACCTGCCTGATTGAATCCACTATATATGAATGTGCTGGCCAGTAATGCACCTACCCCCTGACGAAGGAGTTCTTTTCTCCGAAACGTGCGTCGGGGCGCGTTCTCAGGCATCCATCCTTGGCTCATGAGGTATTAACCCTTTAACATTCTTTTTGCTCCCCATTGTACAAAGCAATTTTTGCTCCTTGCATGATGAATCTTTATTGCACACTGGAACATATGGTTCTTTGATCTATGCATATTTATATTGTTATTGCATTGCTTAATAGCACCACATATTATATATAACTTTCTTGGGGACCCTATTCAGTATATACATTTTTTGTATTTCTTTTATTATTGAGCCTGCATTATATGGCTATTTATACAATTTCATGTTGTAGCCTACTATGCTATCGTGTTATGTATAAATGTTGGTGATGCCTTTTTATGTTTAATGTGTACACCCATTTTTTAATAAAGGGTATTTTATCTACTTTTTGCGTGTTGCCATATCTATTACAAGTATATGATACCTTGTCAGTTTCAACTTCCACCTTACTCAGTGTGCATAGTAGTTATACATTCAATAGTGAAGAATTTTTTTCTCACAAAGTGCATAGTAATGTATCACACCCGTTAATTAAATTAACATATCAACAGGGTGCACATAATAGCAGTGATTGACTGGGATTAGCCCGTCAATATAAGGGCAAAAATTAACCCGTTAATCTAAAAGTAGGAGTTAGCACGGTATTATAAATATAACAGCATATGTGCGATAAGTAAATTCCCCTGCATTAGTCACATTAGCATAATTAAATAGTACACATGCTAATATACGAGCAGAAATTAGCCCATTATTATAAATGTAACAGCATGTGTGCAGTAATTAGATACCCATGCGTTAGTCACAACAACAGTTAGCCCACTATTATAAATGTAACAGCATAATTGCGATAAGTAAATTCCACTGTGTTAGTCACAATTGCATAATTAGATAGTTCACATAATAGCAGGGATTAGCCCGCTAATGTTAATCTATGAGTAAGAGTTATCCCAGCAACTATAGCAGGGATTAGCCCGCTATTGTAAATATCAAGAGCTAGCCCGCTGTTATATAGTATATGTAAAGGCATGAATGTCATGAACAGTTTTCACAGCGTGAAGAAAGTCTTACTACATACGTATATGAAGAAGCTACGGCGTAACACACGTAGGGGCGGCATGCAGCGGCAGCACTTTTGTTACTTCATGTAAGTTTATCTCAGCACCTTCAAATTATTTGAAGCTTGCTTTATTTATACGTATGTAGTAAGACTTTCTTCACGCTGTGAAAACTGTTCATGACATTCATGCCTTTACATATACTATATAACAGCCGGCTAGCTCTTGCTCTGATATTTACAATAGCGGGCTAATCCCTGCTATTAGGTGCTGGGATAACTCTTACTCATAGATTAACATTAGCGGGCTAATCCCTGCTATTATGTGAACTATCTAATTATGCAATTGTGACTAGTGTGGCCAGAGAGGTACATAAAGTGCCAGCCTCTCACTGTCTTGATAAAGGAGGTGTGATAAAACACTCTGGGATCACCTTTGCTGGGGTCAAAGGCCACGTGGGTTTAGCATGAAACTCCGGTGCACAGCCGGGATTCGGACATAACTGACGTTGGGTCAGGTTTATTTCAGGTGAAAGCAAAACATATAGGAAATAAAGCATAAAACAAATCCTAGCCTGTCCGGCACTAACTAAACAGGGTCTGTGCTAACTACCAACTGGAGGGCTTCTCCCAGCCAGCCAAACCAGCGTTACCGTAAGCACAGCTTTCACTCACAAGTGTCGCTCACACAGACATGCTCTCTGTGTTCCCCAGGCTGAGCAACTAACACACCACATGGCATCCTTTTATATCCGCCTCCCATTACTCATTAGTCACCAGGTGAGATACTGACCAGACTAGGCCACATAGGAAAGGTATCTGGGCGAGACATACCTGCCCTCATCCACTATTCCCCCATGATTCTCACATATCCCCCCCTCTGCTCAGACCACTCCGGTCGAGCAATGACATCCGCCAAACAGTGCACTCGGGACAGGGCATCCGCATTCCCCATCTGTGCCCCCGGGCGGTGCTCCACCGTAAAAGTGTAGGCCTGCAGGGCAAGGAACCACCGGGTCACTCGGCTATTCCGTTCTTGTGTAAGTGCATCCACTTGAGAGGGGCATGGTCAGTGATCAGCCTGAACTTTCTGCTCACCAGGTAATATTTGAGGGACTCTATAGCCCACTTAATGGCTAGGCACTCATTTTCTACTACCGCATACTTTTGCTCATGTTTATTCAACTTCCTGCTGAGATAGAGGACCGGGTGTTCCACTCCGTCCCTCTCTTGTGACAGTACGGCCCCGATACCGGTCTCCGAGGCATCAGTTTGTGCCACAAACTCGCTGCGGAAATCCGTAGTCACTAGTACGGGATAAGAGCAAATTTGGTGCCTGTTTTAGGCTATGGAAGGCTTCTTCAGCCGCTAAGTTCCATTTAACCATGACGGAATCTTTCCCTTTGGTAAAATACATCTGGGGGGTAGAAATGACTGCAAAATTGGGAATGAACCGGCAATAATAACCGGCGATCCCCAGAAAGGCTTGCACCTGCTTCTTGTTAACTGGTTGCTGCCAGTCCTGAACCGCTTGAATTTTATCGACCTGGGGTTTAACCATACCCCTCCCAATTACATAACCCAAATACCGGGCTTCTTCTAGCCCGATGTGACATTTCTTGGGGTTCGCAGTTAGACCTGCCTCCCACAGGTTCTCAATTACAGCTTGCACTTTCCAGAGGTGAGTCTTCCAGTCCAAGCTGTAAATGACAATGTCATCCAAATAGGCAGAAGCGTACTGCCTGTGTGGCCTCAGTACTCGATCCATCAGTCTCTGGAATGTCGCCGGCGTTCCGTGCAATCCAAACGGCATATATGTGGCACCCCTGAGGCTTCAGTTGCCACAGAGGTACTGCACCTTCTCCTAAGGTGTGGTTCCCCACCATCCAGGTAGGCTGGAAACTCCCTTTCACATTCCAACACCTGCACCCCACACACAGGATAGTTCAGCAGGGACCCATCCATGCTTTATGCTGGAAAGGTCATTAGGTGCCTTTTGTGGTCCCTGGCTTCGTAACACGAGAGGTGCTGGGGAGGCGGGTGGAGTTAGCTATAAAAGAGAGGGAAGGTGTAGGATTTCAGTTCAGTCTGACAGAGGGTCAGAGGAAAGGAAGTCACTCAGACAGGAGTGAGGATCCCTGGAAGAGGGATGGAGGAAGGAGTGCTGCAGCTGCCTCATTGACCTGAGCCAGCTGGCACGGGAAGGAAGAGAAGGAGAAAGAGACGTAGACTGGAGAATACAGATTCAATAAGAGAGATAGAACAGATCGGAATGAAGGAGAATAGAAGGACGGTGGGAAGCAGGTTGAGAAAGAGAGAGAACCCTTCCAGTCCAGAGCGCAAAGGCCGGGGCCCGGTCCCCGAGGTTGATTGGATCTTTATGTCCGGCAACAGACACCGGAGGAGTAGTGAGCCACTAACGCCTTACTCCCATCATAGACTTGGGACACAACAGCAACTGGATAGTGAGCCGGGACGCAGAGAGGAGTCCCCGAAGCAGGCTACAGCTGTCTGTCATACAAGTAGAGACTATGAACACCTAGAGAGAGGCATTCCAGGGTAACTAAGTACTGGAGTGCTTCGCACCTAAAGGCGCATTGGAGGAGTCGTTCAGTAAGGTACATATTGGCGGAGTGTGGAGTGGAGAATCCTATCCTGCCTGGAGGTTGGCTGGGGCCCTGACCTGAAGAACACAGTGCGGAGGCAGGCCGTTGTGTGAACTGCAAGTGAGTAACGCTTTGGAACCACATACTCTGGTGTCCTCCAGTTATTCCAGCGCCGCTCTGCGCCTCTCCTCATCCATTGCACCTACACTGCCCTGGTACTTCAGCTCCACCAGTGGGGAGCTACACCATCTTTGCTGCACCACACCATCAGTCCCAGCGGATCTGCATGCAGCATTGGCTCAACATCTTACTTGCCAAACACCACAGGTGGCGTCACGAACTATTCCATAAACTTTAACACCATTAACATCACCGCCAATGATATTGGGTGCCCAGGGCCACGGACCGGGTCACCGCTGCTGTGAGACATTCCCCCCGACACCGGCCCGGTACTGAGTACCCCACAGCCCTGGGTGTGAGGGGCGACCCATATACACATACTGAAATAACCCTTCCGGTGTAGCAAATGCCGTCTTCTCTCTGGCCGCCTCCGCCAGAGGGATCTGCCAATATCCCTTTGTTAGATCTAGGGTCGTAATATACCGGGCTTTCCCTAACCGATCAATTAACTCAATTCATTTTTCATATTTGCATGTTATGGCGCTACAGTGTGCTTCCTTTTTTGCTTGAATGTATATGAGTTGGTGACTCTAGGTTAAGCACCTGTTCACACAATGTTTATGCTTGGATGTGACAGTCAGTTTTTGAAATTTGTATTCATTTACCTTCTGACTGAGCATTCCACCTGTTAGCCGCAGGCGTTTTTAATCAAGGCAGGGCCACTTCCCCTCCACAGAGTTATAGACTTCAGTCTAAACAGAGGATCTTTCATAGGTTCCCATTCAGATGGAGACTTCAGTCTTAGTGAGGATTGGCATAGATAGGGACCTGGAAAACGAGAAATGCCTTAACGTGGCTTCCAGGTACACATAACTTGGCCATTTTATGCTCTAAACTTTCTCAATTTTTCATATTTCTAATGCAGTAATGCAATTCATTTTTCATATTTGCATGTTATGGCGCTACACTGTGCTTCCTTTTCTGCTTGAATGTATATGAGTTGGTGACTCTAGGTTAAGCACCTGTTCACACAATGTTTATGCTTGGATGTGACGGTCAGTTTTTGAAATATGTTTCATTAGCGTAGTCTGCCCGGGTTTTTCCAAGAAAAACTTTTGGTTGTGAAGTAGAAACTGCCTGACCTCGGTCTTTTGCCGCAACGAGAGAGTCTCTGCAACCCATACCACCGGTACGGTATGCGAGCAGACGGGCCGGGCCAGATCCGCTGATAAGGCAGACCGATCTTTCCAGGGTTTTATCAGATTCACATGATAAATCTGTTCAGGTTTCCTTTTACCTGCCTGATACACTTTGTAGTTTACTTCAACTCTTTCCTTAATCTCAAAGGGGCCCTACCACTTTGCCAGGAACTTACTGTCGGCCGTGCGGACCAGGATCAACACCCTATCTCCGGGTGCACATGTACGGATCTTGGCGCCCCTGTCATAGATTCTTTTCTGGGCTCCCTGAGCCTGCATCATGTGCTCTTTGACGATGGGCATAATGGCCGCAATACGGTCCTGCATTTGTGTTACATGATCTATCACCGTTTTAAACGGAATGACCTTACCCTCCCAGGTTTCTTTTGCGACGTCTAACAGTCCGCGGGGACATCGGACATACAATAACTCGAAAGGCGAGAACTCAGTGGAAGACTGGAGCACTTCCCTTATGGAAAAAAGCAAATACGGAAGTACATAGTCCCAGTTTTTTCCATCCTTGTCTATCGCCTTTCTCAGCATCTGCTTTAAAGTTTTATTGAACTGTTCGACCAGCCCGTCTGTTTGAGGGTGATACACGGACGTGCATAACGGTTCGATTTGTAGCAACCTGCAGAGCTCCCTCATTACCTTTGACATAAAGGGAGTCCCCTGGTCGGTAAGTATCTGTTTTGGAATACCGACCCAACTAAACACATGCACCAGTTCCTTGGCAATCATTTTGGTGGCCGTGTTACGCAAAAGGATGGCCTCCGGGAAATGAGTGGCATAATCCACAATGACCAGGATATGTTGGTGTCCACGTGCTGTCATGGGAAGCCTAGGTAACTTTAGTCTGAAACCCCGGGGCCCCTGCGGTGTCCCGCAGACTAGGGGAAACCCTGTCTGTCCCTCAACCCAGGGTTTACACTGAAGGTGTGCCTGCCTGGGCCTCCACCCTGTCCTTGTCTCCTGTCCAGCCCTAAGCTGAGCCCACCACCCTCCACCCAGTGAGGAGACCAAACACCAGACCCCACAAATAAGTATGGACAGGGATAACGGAAATGCACCACACCGCGTACACACAGGGGAATACAGAAATGTGCAAGGGCAACCAAATAATACAACACAGGGAGGCAAAATGGCAACAATGGAATATACTACACCAGCAACCGTATGCTCCTTAGACCACCACTCCAGACCGGTAACGCTTAGCACAAGGCAAGAGCTATAGTCGGCGACGCCCATAGTCACACAGGGCAAGTTAAAGACAGAGGGCGTGGCTAAGCCCTCAGCCAGAATAACAACCTGGTTAACCCAATCCAAGCCGGATCAGAAGACCAACCCGCGCCGCTGAGAACCATGTGGTAGGGTATTACCGGTGTCTGCCGGACACCCTGGTGCGAACAGTGTCCGACATGACACGTGCAGACCGTGGAAGGGGCCCTACTAAATCCATCCCAATCCTCTCAAACGGGACTTCAATACTAGGCAGGGGTACCAAAGGGCTACAGAACCGGGTTTTAGGTGCAGAGGCTTGGCAGTCAGGACAAGACTCACAATATACACGAACATCATGATGCATGCCTGGCCAAACAAAACAGTGTAATATCCTTTCGGTGGTTTTCTGGACTCCCAAGTGACCTCCCATGACATGTCCGTGGGCCAGGTCCAGCACTTTCCGCAGGTAGGGTTTTGGTACGACTAATCATTGCACCGTGTCTCCCCCCTTTTTCTCTATCTGATATAATAAATCACTCTCCAGGACCATGTAATGATATGCCAGCCTAGTGCCAGGTTCTACGGGTACCCCATTTATCACTTTTACATTTGTCCTAGCCTGAGAAAGGGTAGGATCCTTTATTTGCTTGCTTTGGAAGTCATCTTTCTGGACTTCCAAATCCGGCAAACGGGGAGGTGGACGGCTGCCTGCCCCTTCCTCCTCCCTGGTCTCCTCAGTATCCCCCGCCATGACTGAAAACAGGAACTGAAGGTCATTGCCAGTAGACTCGTCACTAGAGTCTTCCTGGGGAATCTCCTCCAGGGGTTCGGGACCCATCCGCGCCCTGGAAGAGGAATCACGTACACTGTTACCCTGGGTATCAATTGATTCTCCCACAATTGCCAGAAGTGGGGGAAATCCCGGCCCAAGATCACATTATGCAACAACACGGGGACGAGTCCCACTTTATGTTGCACCGTCCCATAGGAAGTAGAAATGCATACGACCGCGGTGAGGTACGAACAGGTGTCTCCATGCACACATGTTACAGAAAATCTGTCTAATGGTCCAGTCGGGGCTGACACCAGACTGGCCTTCACCAGAGTCACCACACTTCCCGAGTCATCACCCGATTAGCTTCTTGCTGGACGGTGGTCGACTGTACCAGCGCTTTCACCACGTCCTCCATGTTCATGCTTTCAATGTTGTGCCCGCATTCTCCACCAATTTGTGATAAAACACTCCGGGATCACCTTTGCTGAGGTCAAAGGCCACGTGGGTTTAGCATGAATCTCAGGTGCACAGCTGGGATTCGGACATAACTGACGCTGGGTCAGGTTTATTTCAGGTAAAAGTAAAACATATAGGAAATAAAACATAAAACAAATCCTTGCTTGTCCGGCACTAAATAAACAGGGTCCGTACTACCAACTGGAGGGCTTCTCCCAGCCAGCCAAACCAGCGTTACCGTAAGTGTTACGGCGGCGGAACACGCTTAAAAAAAATATAAATAAAGCGTGTTCGCCGCCCGGGGTCCACCGTGCGGCAGATGTAATAACCGCTGCTGAAAAGGCAGAGCACCAGGACGGTAATGTGCACAGGGAAGGACTGCACCTGATGCACAAAAGCAAGCTCTGTTGGAACTCACAGAGCTGCACACAAGAACACAAAAACGCTGAGTCTGTATATACTGCACAGATAATCAGCGGCACACGTGCGGTAGCCAGAGATTGGGGTAGTTAGAGACGTCACTACCACCAAATGGACTTACGTGATTGGACGTGTGCACGGCATCGCAACTGCGGACGCCCAAATAGGCTGCAAGCGCAATTAGCAGGCGCAATGCAAGACGCTGGCTGCTGTAAAAGGTGGAGCTTGAGCGCGCTGGCGCTAGCGCGCACACTGGCTGTATCTCAATCACTCACACATTGGTATTATCAGAGGGAAGGGGTTTCTTAATAAGTCATTCACCAGTCCAAGCATCCATCACCAAACACACAGCAGCAAGTATGGAAAATACTAGCTAGCGCATGGCATAGCGGCCATGCGCACTTTTTATAGCGTACGGGACCTGCCGGAAATCTCCAGAGCCCCGAGCATAACCAATCAAATCAGGAGCAGGACCTGAGCACCTGACTCCTGAACTCCAATGAGAGCTAGTCCCGTGAGCATGCTCAGAAGCAGGGAAAAAGGACTTAGCCTCTGGAGACAAATGTGAGAATCTGGGTTGCTGCATATGCATAGAATGACCCAGATTCCTAACAGTAAGCACAGCTTTCACTCACAAGTGTCACTCACACAGACATGCTGTCTGTGTTCCTCAGGCTGAGCAACTAACACACCACATGGCATCCTTTTATATCCGCCTCCCATTACTCATTAGTCACCAGGTAAGATACTGACAAGACTAGGCCACATAGGAAAGGTATCTGGGCGAGATATACCTGCCCTCATCCACTATTCCCCCATGATTCTCACAGAGGGTATGACTCCCATGGGGGTCCTTTGTCAGTCAGTTCACACTGTTCGTTAGAATATCGAATGACACTGGTAGATTATGGTGCACTGTGTGATGTCACTATTAGTGTTGAGCTTTCCGATACCGCAAGTATTGGGTATCGGCCGATATTAGCTGTATCGGAATTCCGATACTGACTTCCGATACTTTTTTCGTATCGGATACCGGAATCGGAAGTTCCCATAAAGCTATCAGCCTGCTCGATTTGATTCAGCCAATGGGAATCCTCAGAAGTGTGGGCACATCCTGTTAGGCATGTTAACTATTGGCATGACTGTGATTGGCTGCTGAAATGACATCATCATGATGCGCGGTCTGTGCGCATCATGATGCGCGGTCTGTGCCTACTGCGGGGGGTCTGTGCCGACTGCTGGTGGTCTGTACGGGCCTCTCGGGGGCCTGTGCCGGCTGCCGGTGGTCTGTACTGGCCTGCCGGGGGCCTGTGCCGGCTGCCGGTGGTCTGTACGGGCCAGCCGGGTGCCTGTGCCGGCTGTCGGTGGTCTGTGCGGGCCTGCCGGGGGTCTTGTGTGTGCAGGCATCGTCCGATGGGACTACAAGTCCCATCGGGCGATGCCTGCTACACTGACAGTGATTGACACATTAGCCAATGATGGGACAGTAGTAGTCCCATCATCCGGCTAATGTGTTGAATGTAAAAAAAAACAAAAAAACATACTACATACATACTACATGCATACTACATATATACTACATTCATACAACATACATACATATATACTACATACATGCTACATATATACTACATTCATACATACATACAACATACACGCTACATATATACTACATTCATACAACATACATACATACTACATACATGCTACATATATACTACATTCATACAACATACATACTGCATAGATGCTACATATATACTACATTCATATACATACTACATACATGCTATATATATACTACATTCGTACATACATACCACATACATGTTACATATATACTACATTCATACAACATACATACAGACATACAACATACATACTACATATATACTACATACATACTACATACATACTACATATATACTACATTCATACAGCAGACATACATACTACATACATGCTACATATATACTACATTCATACAACATACATACATATATACTACATACATGCTACATATATACTACATTCATACAACATACATACATACATACTACATACATGCTACATATATACTACATTCATACATACATACTACATATATACTACATTGATACAACATACATAGATACTACATACATGCTACATATATACTACATTCATACAACATACATATATACTACATACATGCTACATATATACTACATTCATACATACATGCTACATATATACTACATTCATACAACATACATAGATACTACATACATGCTACATACATATACATACATACAACATGCTACAGACATACAACATACATACTACATACAGCATACATACATTCATACAATACATACATACTACATACAATACATTCATACAATACATACATAGACATTCAGTACATATAACATAGAGTACATACTCACCAATACTTGTCACATTGTTCCCCGAAGCCAGTGTCATCTAAGGAAAAATATGAAAATAACAAACAAGCCATATACTCCCTGATCCGCAGAAATCCACGCGTGTCCCACGCCGATCTCCCGTGGAGAGCAGCAGCATCAGCTGATGCGACCGCTCTCTAGGGGCTCAAGGAATCCAGTGTTGGGAGGTAGGTATCCTTCCGCTCTGTATTCCTCCGCCACTGTAAAAAAAATAGTCCCTAGTCTCACTTTTGACATTGCTGTGTGAAAAAGTTCCCACGCAGCATTTGCCATAAAGTGAGACCAGGGACTATTTTTTTACAGTGGCGGAGGAATACAGTGCGGAAGGATACCTACCTCCCGACACTGGATTCCTGAGCCCCGACACTCACTCGTGGATTTCTGCGGATCAGGGAGTATTTGGTGGTTTGTTATTTTCATATTTTTCCTTAGATGACACTGGCTTCGGGGATCAAAGTGACAAGTATTGGTGAGTATGTACTCTATGTTATATGTACTGTATGTCTATATGTATGTATTGTATGAATGTATTGTATGCACTATGTATGTTGTATGTCTGTAGCATGTTGTATGTATGTAGTATATATGTATGTTGTATGAATGTAGCATATATGTAGCATGTATGTAGTATATATGTATGTTGTATGAATGTAGTATATATGTAGTATGTATGTAGTATGTATGTACTATGTATGTATGTTGTATGTAGTATGTATGTTGTATGAATGCAGTATGTATGTATGTTGTATGTAGTATATACAGTGGGGCAAAAAAGTATTTAGTCAGTCAGCAATAGTGCAAGTTCCACCACTTAAAAAGATGAGAGGCGTCTGTAATTTACATCATAGGTAGACCTCAACTATGGGAGACAAACTGAGAAAAAAAAATCCAGAAAATCACATTGTCTGTTTTTTTTTCATTTTATTTGCATATTATGGTGGAAAATAAGTATTTGGTCAGAAACAAAATTTCATCTCAATACTTTGTGATATATCCTTTGTTGGCAATGACAGAGGTCAAACGTTTTCTGTAAGTCTTCACAAGGTTGCCACACACTGTTGTTGGTATGTTGGCCCATTCCTCCATGCAGATCTCCTCTAGAGCAGTGATGTTTTTGGCTTTTCGCTTGGCAACACGGACTTTCAACTCCCTCCAAAGGTTTTCTATAGGGTTGAGATCTGGAGACTGGCTAGGCCACTCCAGGACCTTGAAATGCTTCTTACGAAGCCACTCCTTCGTTGCCCTGGCGGTGTGCTTTGGATCATTGTCATGTTGAAAGACCCAGCCATGTTT
This sequence comes from Dendrobates tinctorius, assembly GCF_039654945.1. NCBI lineage: Eukaryota > Metazoa > Chordata > Amphibia > Anura > Dendrobatidae > Dendrobates > Dendrobates tinctorius. The sequence continues at coordinate 85,696,340 of NW_027361728.1, read as the reverse complement.
CATCTTCAATGCCCTTGCTGATGGAAGGAGGTTTGCACTCAAAATCTCACGATACATGGCCCCATTCATTCTTTCATGTACCCGGATCAGTCGTCCTGGCCCCTTCGCAGAGAAACAGCCCCAAAGCATGATGTTTCCACCACCATGCTTTACAGTAGGTATGGTGTTTGATGGATGCAACTCAGTATTCTTTTTCCTCCAAACACGACAAGTTGTGTTTCTACCAAACAGTTCCAGTTTGGTTTCATCAGACCATAGGACATTCTCCCAAAACTCCTCTGGATCATCCAAATGCTCTCTAGCAAACTTCAGATGGGCCCGGACATGTACAGGCTTAAGCAGTGGGACACGTCTGGCACTGCAGGATCTGAGTCCATGGTGGCATAGTGTGTTACTTATGGTAGGCCTTGTTACATTGGTCCCAGCTCTCTGCAGTTCATTCACTAGGTCCCCCCGCGTGGTTCTGGGATTTTTGCTCACCGTTCTTGTGATCATTCTGACCCCACGGGGTGGGATTTTGCGTGGAGCACCAGATCGAGGGAGATTATCAGTGGTCTTGTATGTCTTCCATTTTCTAATTATTGCTCCCACAGTTGATTTCTTCACTCCAAGCTGGTTGGCTATTGCAGATTCAGTCTTCCCAGCCTGGTGCAGGGCTACAATTTTGTTTCTGGTGTCCTTTGACAGCTCTTTGGTCTTCACCATAGTGGAGTTTGGAGTCAGACTGTTTGAGGGTGTGCACAGGTGTCTTTTTATACTGATAACAAGTTTAAACAGGTGCCATTACTACAGGTAATGAGTGGAGGAAAGAGGAGACTCTTAAAGAAGAAGTTACAGGTCTGTGAGAGCCAGAAATCTTGATTGCTTGTTTCTGACCAAATACTTATTTTCCACCATAATATGCAAATAAAATGAAAAAAAAACAGACAATGTGATTTTCTGGAGTTTTTTTCTCAGTTTGTCTCCCATAGTTGAGGTCTACCTATGATGTAAATTACAGACGCCTCTCATCTTTTTAAGTGGTGGAACTTGCACTATTGCTGACTGACTAAATACTTTTTTGCCCCACTGTATGTAGTATGTAGTATATATGTATGTTGTATGAATGTAGTATATATGTAGCATGTATGTAGTATGTATGTACTATGTATGTATGCTTTATGTAGTATGTATGTTGTATGAATGTAGTATATATGAAGCATGTATGTACTATGTATGTATGTTGTATGAATGTAGTATATATGTATGTTGTATGAATGTAGGATATATGTAGTATATATGTATGTTGTTTGAATGTAGTATATATGAAGCATGTATGTAGTATGTAGTATGTATGTATGTTGTATGTAGTATATATGTATGTTGTATGAATGTAGTATATATGTAGCCTGTATGTAGTATGTAGTATATATGTATGCTGTATATATGTAGCATGTATGTATGTATGTGGTATGAATGTTGTATAAATGAGAAACTGGGTCTGAGCAGAAAAAGTAAATTAATGTGCATGCAAAATGTAATTGCATATGAACACATGACCTTTACACAGAGAAAACCAAAAGCAAAACACAAAACAAATATCCTGGAATAAAAAAGTAAAAAAATATATTGCAAAAATTGCATGAAGGTAGTAATAATAGTAATAATAAGGGTATTTAGTTAACATAATTTTGTTCAAAATAATGTAGAAGCCATCCCGCCACATCACGGCAACCCTTGTGGGACAGTCCTAACTCTTGTATTTAAAACCTTTCCACTTGTCAAGTGACGTAAATGTGAACAAGGACAGAGGGACTGAACCACCAGTAATAGTATAGGCCAGACAGGATGGATTTTCCAACTCAGAAACAGGGCGGTCACACCCTTATATGCACAGAATGCACAATGAAACAAATGAGAAACTGGGTCTGAGCAGAAAAAGTAAATTAATGTGCATGCAAAATGTAATTGCATATGAACACATGACCTTTACACAGAGAAAACCAAAAGCAAAACACAAAACAAATATCCTGGAATAAAAAAGTAAAAAAATATATTGCAAAAATTGCATGAAGGTAGTAATAATAGTAATAATAAGGGTATTTAGTTAACATAATTTTGATCAAAATAATGTAGAAGCCATCCCGCCACGTCACGGCAACCCTTGTGGGACAGTCCTAACTCTTGTATTTAAAACCTTTCCACTTGTCAAGTGACGTAAATGTGAACAAGGACAGAGGGACTGAACCACCAGTAATAGTATAGGCCAGACAGGATGGATTTTCCAACTCAGAAACAGGGCGGTCACACCCTTATATGCACAGAATGCACAATGAAACAAATGAGAAACTGGGTCTGAGCAGAAAAAGTAAATTAATGTGCATGCAAAATGTAATTGCATATGAACACATGACCTTTACACAGAGAAAACCAAAAGCAAAACACAAAACAAATATCCTGGAATAAAAAAGTAAAAAAATATATTGCAAAAATTGCATGAAGGTAGTAATAATAGTAATAATAAGGGTATTTAGTTAACATAATTTTGATCAAAATAATGTAGAAGCCATCCCGCCACGTCACGGCAACCCTTGTGGGACAGTCCTAACTCTTGTATTTAAAACCTTTCCACTTGTCAAGTGACGTAAATGTGAACAAGGACTATACTATATTACTACCTTCATGCAATTTTTGCAATACATTTTTTTACTTTTTTATTCCAGGATATTTGTTTTGTGTTTTGCTTTTCTCTGTGTAAAGGTCATGTGTTCATATGCAATTACATTTTGCATGCACATTAATTTACTTTTTCTGCTCAGACCCAGTTTCTCATTTGTTTCATTGTGCATTCTGTGCATATAAGGGTGTGACCGCCCCGTTTCTGAGTTGGAAAATCCATCCTGTCTGGCCTATACTATTACTGGTGGTTCAGTCCCTCTGTCCTTGTTCACATTTACGTCACTTGACAAGTGGAAAGGTTTTAAATACAAGAGTTAGGACTGTCCCACAAGGGTTGCCGTGACGTGGCGGGATGGCTTCTACATTATTTTGATCAAAATTATGTTAACTAAATACCCTTATTATTACTATTATTACTACCTTCATGCAATTTTTGCAATATATTTTTTTACTTTTTTATTCCAGGATATTTGTTTTGTGTTTTGCTTTTGGTTTTCTCTGTGTAAAGGTCATGTGTTCATATGCAATTACATTTTGCATGCACATTAATTTACTTTTTCTGCTCAGACCCAGTTTCTCATTTGTTTCATTGTGCATTCTGTGCATATAAGGGTGTGACCGCCCTGTTTCTGAGTTGGAAAATCCATCCTGTCTGGCCTATACTATTACTGGTGGTTCAGTCCCTCTGTCCTTGTTCACATTTACGTCACTTGACAAGTGGAAAGGTTTTAAATACAAGAGTTAGGACTGTCCCACAAGGGTTGCCGTGACGTGGCGGGATGGCTTCTACATTATTTTGATCAAAATTATGTTAACTAAATACCCTTATTATTACTATTATTACTACCTTCATGCAATTTTTGCAATATATTTTTTTACTTTTTTATTCCAGGATATTTGTTTTGTGTTTTGCTTTTGGTTTTCTCATGTTGTATATATGTAGTATGTATGTAGCATGTATGTAGTATGGATGTAGTATGTATGTAGCATGGTTTTTTTTTTTTTTTTTTTTTTTTACATTCAACACATTAGCCGGATGATGGGACTACTACTGTCCCATCATTGGCTAATGTGTCAATCACTGTCAGTGTAGCAGGCATCACCCGATGGGACTTGTAGTCCCATCGGACGATGCCTGAACACACACAAGACCCCCGGCAGGCCCGTACAGACCACCGACAGCCGGCAAAGGCCCCCGGCAGGCCGGCACAGGCCCCGTAGAGGCCCATACAGACCACCGGCAGCCAGCACAGGCCCCCGGCAGGCCCATATAGACCACCGACAACCGGCACAGGCCCCCGGCAGGCCAGCACAGGCCCCCGAGAGGCCCATACAGACCACCGGCAGCCGGCACAGGTCTCTGGCAGGCCGGCACAGGCCCCCGAGAGGCCCATACAGACCACCGACAGCCGCACAGGCCCCCAACAGGCCGGCACAGGCCCCCGAGAGGCCGGTACAGACCACCAAGAGGCCCGTACAGACTCCGCCCGCACACACAGACATGCACAGTGTCTGCCCACGCACCGCCCACACTCTTCCCTCCTCCCGAGCAGGCTGTACAAGGCAAGAAAGGGGTTTTTTCAATTCCGATATTTCTGTCCCATTGACTTGAATGGGACTTCCGGGATCGGAATCGGCGATACCCGATACTTTTTTTTAGATCGGCCGATCCATTCCGATCCGATATTTTTCAGTATTGGGTGGTATCGCTCAACACTAGTCACTATGTGATGCTGGTAATGGCGCATCACCCTTTGTGATGTCACTATGATGCTATATATGGCACATAACGCTGTGTGATGTCACTATGATGCTATATATGGCGCGCAGTGCTGTGTGATGTCACCATATGATGCTATATATGGCACATAATGCTGTGTGATGTCACTATATGATGCTATAAATGGCACATAATGCTGTGTGATGTCACCATATGATTCTATATATGGCACATAATGCTGTGTGATGTCACTATATGATGCTATAAATGGCACATAATGCTGTGTGATGTTGCCATGTGATGCTATATATGGCACATAATGCTGTGTGATGTCACTATGTGATGCTATAAATGGCACATAATGCTGTGTGATGTCACTATGTGGTGTGCTGTGAGTTCATTTTCCCCTTCACCATTGAGGTCTGATGAAGTCCCTCTTCTGGTGAAGGAAGGTAGTGAGGCTGATTACAAAGCACCTGAGCAGAATGATGATGACTGGGTGACTGGGATTGCTGACTGGATATAAGGCAGCCGACGCCCTTCTGCCTTGCGGGTGACTACTCTGAGGGATTCTTGGAGACCAGTCTGATTCCTGCTCCTCAAAAGCTAAGTTTTCTGCTCTACTTTTTGCATTTGTGTTTTGGTTTTGTTTTGCCTTGTTTTTCTGGATTTCTGCCTTTCCCTGCTGGGTGAGCTGAATTCCTTTTTGCTCTGTCTTCAGATAATACCTGAGTACTGATATAGTCTTTTTGAAGCCTAGCGTCTTCAGGGCTTTTTTCCCAATCAGTCTGTTGGCTCTTGTTTTTGAGAGGGTTTTGGCGGATTGCAGACAGCAGCTTTTCTATTCTGTCCTATTTAGTTAGCTTGGGCCCCATCATTTGCTCAGCCTATCTTTCTATCTGTGTGAGTGTTTTTTCATCTTGCTTCACCGTCATTATATGTTGGGGGCTGCCTATTGCTTTGGGGTCTGCTCTGGGGCAGTTTAAATTTCCCTTTCTTTCTTTAGGCTATGTAGTTCTCTGGCTGTGAACGAGGGGTCTAGGGCACCGTAGGAACCCCCCACGGCTACTGCTAGTTGTTGTTGTTGGGTTCAGGGGTCTGCAATCCGATAGCTGCCAACTTCTCTGGTTTTCTGGACTTAGCTAGTATTTCTCTTTTTGCCTCCTACGGTGACTCATTCATAACAGTGGTGCTATATATGGCACATAATGCTGTGTGATGTCACTATGTGATGCTATAAATGGCACATAATGCTGTGTGATGTCACTATATGATGCTATATATGGCACATAATGCTGTGTGATGTCACTATGTTGTGCTATATATGGCACATAATGCTGTGTGATGTCACTATGTGATGCTATATATGGCACATAATGCTGTGTGATGTCACTATGTGGTGCTATATATGGCACATAATGCTGTGTGATGTCACTATGTGATGCTATAAATGGCACATAATGCTGTGTGATGTCACTATGTGGTGCTATATATGGCACATAATGCTGGGTGATGTCACTATGTGATGCTATAAATGGCACATAATGCTGTGTGATGTCACTATGTGATGCTATAAATGGCACATAACTGCACAGCCTGGCCAGCCGGTCAGTCAAGTGAGTCAGCTGCATAGAAATATATGCAGCTGTCACACTCGGGTCAGGAGAGCCGCTGGCCAGAATGTGCACTGTTCTGATCTCATTCCAATTTATTTTTTTGAAGTAAAAGAACAGAATAATCCAGCTCACCGCACTGCCTTGCTGGTAGGATCCAAATCCTGCGCACGGATTTGACTAGGCAGTCAATCAATAGTAGAAAAAAGGGAAGAAAGTTCCAGCGCCAGGAATGGAAAATTAAAAATCCATTTTATTGTGCCAATGCATATTAAAATTCCAGCAGGTACAGCATATCAGTCGGATGACTGCAGAACAACGCGTTTCGACGCCTCAGGTCTTAATCATGTTCTGACATGTTGCTATGAGCAACAGTTTTCTTTGCAACCAATCACTAAGCATCTTTCATTTCACCAGAGCTGTTTAAAAGAGACTGAGCTGTGATTGGTTGCTATGAACAACAGTTTTCCCACTCGAAAACACCTCAGCATACACTGAACGAGAGGGAGAAATCTAGCATTCCGAGCAACATAAGTTCCCAGCCATTGTCTGCCTCCCAGAAAGGAGCAGTGATCACATGACAGAAATGAATCCCCCCCCTCCGTGCCCATATCCACATCACACATCCTCCATCCCATAATCCAGCGCCCATATACCCATCACAAATCCTCCATCCCATAGGCACATCTTCCCTCATAAAGGGATCTCCGGTATGGAAATCAGGGCAAATCCATACAGCACTTTAATTTTGTCCCCAGGCCTCTCTTAAAGAGATCCCCGGTATGGAGGTTAGAACCGTTCCACTCAGCTCTGTGGTTCTGACCCCAGGGTCTCTTAAAGGGATCATTGGTATGGAAGTTAGGGCAACTCCAGTAAGCGCTCTGATTCTGACTCCAGGCCCTTCTAAAAGGGATCCTCGGTACGGAAGTGAGGGCAAATCCACTCCACGCTTTAGTTCTGACCCCAGGCCTCTCTTAAAGGGATCTCCAGTATGGAAGTTAGGGCAAATCCCTCAGCGCTCTGATTCTGACCCCAGGCTTCTATTAAAGGGATCATTGGTATGGAAATCAGGGCAAATCCATCTAGCGCTTTGGTTCTGACCCCAGGCCTCTCTTAAATGGATCCCTGGTATGGAAGTTAGGGCAATTGCCTTCATTTACTCTGGTGCTGACCCCAGGCTCTCTTAAAGGGATCTCCTGTATGGAAGTCAGGGCAAATCCACTCAGTGCTCTGGTTCTGATCCCAGGCTCTCTTAAAGGAATCCCCGGTATGGAAGTGAGGGCAGATCCACTCTGTGCTCTGATTCTGACCCCAGGCTCCTCTTAAAGGCATCCCCGGTATGGAAGTGAGGGCAGATCCAAACTGAGCTTTGGTACTGACCCCAGGCCTCTCTTAAAGAGATCTCCGGTATGGAAATTAGGGTAAATCCCTCAGCGCTCTGATTCTCACCCCAGGTCTCTCTTAAAGGGATCCCCTCTGATGGTGAGGTCAGGCTTGTGCGGCAGGTAGCTGCCGGGTGCCACTCCAGGGTGGTGTCTGGCTGTGGCTGCTGATCCCACTCGGGAACAGGACACCTTGACAGAGGCTATCGACAGGCAGGCAAGTAGACACGACAGGCACGGCTGAGACACAGGGCAGGCGGGCACGGCTTGGAAACACAGGACAGGCGGGCACAGCTTGGAGACACAGGACAGGCGGGCACGGCTTGGAGACACAGGACAGGCGGGCACGGCTTGGAGACACAGGACAGGCGGGCACGGCTTGGAGACACAGGACAGGCGGGCATGGCTTGGAGACACAGGACAGGCGGGCACGGCTTGGAGACACAGGACAGATTGGCGTGGTATGAGAAGGAGCAGGTAGGGACCTGTTCACACAGCAGGTGTAGGCAGGAGGGAGTGGTGTATGCTGGAACAGGATCCAGACCTGTTCACACAGGAGGTACAGGTATGGATATAGGCAGGAAGGAATGGAATATGAAGGAACAGGTTTGGGCCTGTTCACACAGGAGGTGTAGGCAGGAGGGAGTGGTGTATGCTGGAACAGGATCTGGACCTGTTCACACAGGAGGTACAGGTATGGATATAGGCAGGAAGGAATGGAATATGAAGGAACAGGTTTGGGCCTGTTCACACAGGAGGTGCAGGTAGCCAAAGCCGCAGGAGTGCGGAGCAGGCAGAGCCGCAGGAGTGCGGAGCAGGCAGAGCCGCAGGAGTGCGGAGCAGGCAGAGCCGCAGGAGTGCGGAGCAGGCAGAACGGCTAGGGAGCTGTGCAGACAGAGCTGCGAGAGTGCAGATGCACAGATAGAGCTGCGAGAGTGCAGATGCACAGATAGAGCTGCGAGAGTGCAGATGCACAGATAGAGCTGCGAGCGTGCAGATGCACAGATAAAGCTGCGAGCGTGCAGATGCACAGATAAAGCTGCGAGCGTGCAGATGCACAGATAAAGCTGCGAGCGTGCAGATGCACAGATAAAGCTGCGAGCGTGCAGATGCACAGATAAAGCTGCGAGCGTGCAGATGCACAGATAAAGCTGCGAGCGTGCAGATGCACAGATAAAGAGGACACAAGGAAAGACACGGCAGGGAAGGAACCACAAACAAGGAGACTGACAGACAGAGGTAAGACTGAATTCAGACAGAGGCACAGGGACAAAGACACAAGGACCAGGATATTCTGCCTCCTGGCAGGCAGACAGAGTAAGGACAAGGTACAGGGAACAAGACTCAAGGGCCAGGATATTCAGCCTCCTGGCAGGCAGACAGGGTACAAGGCAAGACTAGAGTAATCCTCCAGAGAAGGAGACACACAGAACAGGGCCTGGCTTCCTCAGCAGCGAGATACTAACTGAGTATAGACATTGCTCAGGCCATGTTTCAGTGGGAGTGGCGAAACTAAATAGTCAAGGGCTCCAGGTGGTTGGTCAGGGACAGATTACCCAGGTGCACCCAGACTGCATAAGAACCAGAGAGTTCAGGCGCCGCCCCCCTATACACACAGTCAGGAAACATGGAGAGCAAGCAGGAAAACAAGAGGCATAGCACATGGAGCTCAGGGCTGGCAACAGACAGATTTCACAGCATGGTTTGAAGGAGAAAGTAAGTTGGTGCACGGGGGATGGGAGGCCATGCAGTGATGCCAGCAGGGTTGTTACATGTTATAACTCAGGGTTCCCCAACTCCAGTCCTCAAGGTGATGCAATTATCACCTGAGCAATACTAAGGAAATCCTGAAAACATGATCTGTTGGTGGGCTTTGAGGAATGGAGTTGGGGAACCCTGTTATAACTAACCTGTAGTTAATTACTATGCCCGGGCAACGCCGGGCTCTTCAGCTAGTTAGAAAATAAAATTATTCTGGCAGCTATTTATGTGGACCCAAGTCATCGTGCAGGATGATCAACAGCTTGCTAAAGGAAAAGAAGCTCTAATTGAGGTAGCAGTTAGGATGAGTGGGCTACAGGACGGCCAAGAGCAAGAGGACTTGGGTCCTGTCAGTGCTGCTGCTGCCGTATCTTCATCCTCAACAGATGAGGAGTTTGATTTCGACAAGTATTTGGATGACATGGAGCAGGCAAAGCGTTGCCACAGAGAAAAAGATTCCAGTCCCATAGAAAACAGATTGACCATATTTCAGCAAAATTTTTCACTTGCTCTCAAAGAAGTAGAAGAGTTGAACAGTTCATCAAAACGGTCTGTGCACGAAGCAATTCCTTTATACCCTGAAATTGTTAGAGATGTTGCCCATGTGGTTACTGCTTTGCCACCAACCCAAGTTAGTGTAGAGGTTGTTCTCTAGCCTTAAAATAATTAGGTCAGATTTGAGGTAATTTATGAAGGAGGATCTGATGGAGGCGATGCTATTTCTCAGAACAAATTCATAGACTGCACAAATGCTATTCAGTATGTTTTTGTTGAAAATTGTTTTTTTCCACTTACTGCACAGTGTATAATAAATTGTAAATATGCAAAAGTTTTTTTGTTCTAAAGTTGTAATCCAATAAATATATTTTATGTTCTATCTAAATGGCTTGATTATTGTATCATAATAATGAATAAAAGCCTGATGCTACCATTTTACTACTGAAAATTTATCACTTAAACATGAGACATGTATGAGGGAGTCGGAGTTGTGGAGTTGGAGTCGGAGGTTTGGCTAACCGACTCCACAGTCCTGACAGTCAGACGGCCTTAATACTGGCGTGAGGATCGCATCCCAATCCTCCGACTAAGCCGTCAATTTTTTTTTATCAAAATAGTATCAACTAAGTGTTAGGGTTGCGGATTGCACTAAAGATAAAATATAAGAGAGTGCGATCGCAACCCGGGGTCCACCGTGCAGAGATGGTATACTGCTGCTAGGTAATGGCGGAGTTCTATCTGAACACCGGCGGATATAGGAGTGAACTCTGTTACTTCACAGAGCCACTGGAAGTAAAGCCAGAGCCTGTTATCCTCACAGGACTCGGCTGGAGGAGCGCTGCTATACTGTAACAAGACCTTGCCCTAGAGACAAGGGAAAGGGTCCCTCTAGACCAGCAGCGTCCGGCACCGCAAATGCGGTGAGAGACGTGCAAGTGTGCACAGCGCCTCACTGGCATGCGCCACTAATCGCCCAAGGTTGGGCTAAATAGAGCACAAATTGCGCATGGCGCTGCACTGGCGGGTGCTGACTTGGAGCGATACGGCAGTGCCTTGTACAGGATGACACCACCGGACGCTAGTGTGTAACAATGCTAAGAGCACAGTGGCGGAAAAGCCACCCGTTGGCGCTGACTCAGATACCCTAACACATGCATATCAAAGGAGGGGAGTAATATAATGAGTCATTCACCAGTTTCATGCATCCATCATCACACATACCAATAACATAATGAGTCTATACTAGCGCATGGCCGAGCAGCCATGCGACCCTTTTATAGCAGCGTCCTTCCGGGACCTTCCTGATGGTCCAATCCAAGCTGCTTGAGAACCTGAGCACGTGACCTCCGACCTCCAATGAGAGGTCATCCCACGGGCATGCCCAGTGGGCTGCAAAAGGGACTTAGACTGTGGAGCTGCTCGCCGCTGACTAGGTGCAGACTACTATAGCTGAAACAGGGAAGGCAGCGGCAACCAACCCAACAGCACTAGCTTGAGGAAGACACCAGGCTGAGCAGGCTCCACTGTGGCTGGGACTGAATAATACTGCATATTATTTACATATACTACGAATATTTACTGGCTGCAGGTTATGTGTTTATTTTGGGGGGTTTGTCTATGATTTGGTGACAGTGTGAACCATTTACACCTCAATTGACCCCAAAAAAAAGCTTTTAGGATATGACGACTGAAATGAAATGTTTTTTTTTTTGCAAGTTTATTTTTGTAAGTAAACAAATAAAAACTAGATAAATTGATAGCAGCAAACAAGAAATAAACTCACAGAACAAATTTACTGCAAAGTAATTGTTGTAAAAAGATGTTACCCCCTCCTCCTTCACGCCCCCCAAAAAAGGACAGAATTGCTGTTTTTGTTTCTTTATTTTTCAATTCCCTACTTCACTTGGAAATATATTTTCCTATTTTTCAGTGTGTTATTTTGTGTGAATGGCGTTATTAAAAACATCCCAAAACCAAAACCACAAACAGCCCTGATACAACGATGTCCACAGAAAAAGGAAACAAATTATGGCTTTTGCAAGAAAAGGAGGGAAAATAAGAAAAGAAAAACTGCCCGATGCTGAAAAATCCACTCATTCCACAAAAAAGCTAGACACAGCTAAGGCCCCTTTCACATATCAGTTTTTTTCCATTAGTTGCAATAGACTTGTATTAGGGACAGATTGCGACGGATGGCTGCAAGTTTTGTCCCTAATCGCCGGATCCGTCCGAAATTCTTTGTCCGTTGGTCGGAGACAACGGACATAGGAACGTTTTTTGTCTATGTCGAAAAATCAGACAGCGACGGATCCGTTGATGTCCGATTTTTGCTAGAATGGAACCTATGGGCGCCGGATCCGTCGCCGTCCGACAAATGACTGCACATGCGCCGATACTGTGTTTGTATGGTGTGTGCGGGCTATATGTGGGTGCGTGTGTGGCGGGCCTGTGCGGTGGTATGCGGGGCTGTGCAGAGGTATGTGGGGGTCTGTGCAGGGGTATGTGCGCGGGTATGCGGGTCTGTGCGGGGGTATGCGGGTCTGTGCGGGGGCCTGCGTGTGTGTCCCATCAGGCTATGCCTGCTACAGTGACAGTGATTGACACATTAGCCAATGATGGGACAGTAGTCGTCCCATCATCCGGATAATGTGTTGAATGTAAAAGAAAACCAAAAAAAAATACACCCATATATAGTTCATGCTCACCATATACCGTATTTTTCGGACTATAAGACGCACCGGACCATAAGACGCACCCCTATTTTCAGAAGGAAAATAGGGAAAAAAATAATAATGTGTCAAATGGGGGTCCGTCTTACAATCCGAATTCAGCTTACCTGGGAAGGGATCCGGCACAGGTGGAGAAGTAGTCACAGGGGTCATTCAGTGGTCCAGGCTCGTGCGGTGGCGGCGGCTCTGTGCTGGGGCAGCTGCACTGGGGCTGGGGCGGGTGGGCTGTGCAGGGGCAGCTGTGGCAGGGGCAGGTGTGGCAGGAGCAGGGGCAGCTGTGGCAGGGGCAGCTGTGCTGGGGCAGAGGCAGCTGTGGCTGGGGCAGGTGCAGCTGTGGCAGGGGCAGGTGGGCAGGGGCAGGGGCAGCTGTGGCAGGGGCAGCTGTGGCAGGGGCAGCTGAGGCAGGGGCAGCTGAGGCAGGGACAGGTGGGCTCTGCGGTGGTGGCAGCGGGTGGCGCTCTGCGGTGCGGTGGTGGCAGCGGGCTGTGCTCAGGTGCAGGGGCAGCGGCTCCGCCGGCGTTTCTTCGCAGCCCGGAGGCCCCCCGCACACCCCTTGCTGGGCGCCGCCATGTTGCGGTGGCCTCCGGGAGCATGGACGCCGGCAAGATGGCCGCCGGTTCGGGGACGGCGCATGCGCAGGTTCAGATCTCGTGCCGAGATCTCGGGGGGCGAGATTCAAATCTCGGCAACGAGATCTCGTCCCCCGAGATCTCGGCACGAGATCTAAAGCTGCGCATGCGCCGTCCCCAGACCGGCGGCCATCTTGCCGGCGTCCATGCTCCCGGAGGCCACAGCAACATGGTGGCGCCCAGCAAGGGGTGTGCGGGGGGCCTCCGGGCTGCGAAGAAACGCCGGCGGAGCCGCCGCCCCTGCACCGGAGCACAGCCCGCTGCCACCACCGCACCGCAGAGCGCCGCCCGCTGCCACCACCGCACCGCAGAGCCTCGCCCGCTGCCACCAGCGCACCAGGTACCGTGCATTGCGACCATAAGACGCACCCCCCACTTTCCCCCAAAATTTTTGGGGAAAAAAGTGCATCTTATGGTCCGAAAAATACGGTACTCCTAATCCCCAAAGCCCTCGATCACCTGAAATAAATTAAAATAATAAACCAACAATATACTCCCTGTGTGCGATGTAATCCAATTAATACGGCTGTCCCACGACGATCTCCTGTGGAGAGCTGTCACATCAGCTGATGCGACCACTCTCCAGAGGCTTCAGTGATACAGAGACGGAGATAATCCTTCGCATTGTATCACTCCGCCGCCGACAAATCACCTGTCACTTTGCAGCACTACAGCGTGAGGATTTTCTCACGCTGTAGTGCCGTAAAGCGAGAGGCTTATCTCCAATGACACACTGCAGGAGGGTTATCTCTGGTCAGTGTGTCATCAGAGACCTATAGAGAGGTCACATCTGCTGATGTGACAGCTCTATAGGGGAGATCGTCATGGGACAATCGTTATTAATGGGATTACGTCGGGCAGGGAGTATATTGTTGGATTGTTGTTTTATTTTTTTTGCAGGTGATCGATGGCTCTTGTTACGGTGTGGGGATGCTATGGGAAAACCCGGAAGTGGACCCTTTGGGTCACGGCTCCAGAGCCCCCGAGGACGAGCGGACCAGGTGGAGCCACCCCTTATACAAGGAGTGTTAGGGGCAGGCCCACGAGGGATGGAACCGCGACAGCCGGAGCCAAAGGGGCAACTAGGGCTAAGCACCAGGGAGACAGAGGCGAGGAATAAGCACTACAGGTGCACAGAGGACTATGGGGACCACGGAGCAAGAGAGGCATGCTGGACCGGGAGCACCGGAGACTTACAGAGGCTGGAGGCTGCAGGAGAGAGAAAGAGAGCGAGAAATTACCACAACACGGACAGGAGGTACAGGAAGGGCGAACAGGGGTAAACGCAAACACAGGAGCGCCCAGACGGATCACCGGGGGTGACAGGCCAGGGAGAGGTACACAGGGACAAGGCTGAGGCGTTTGAGCAGGGCAGTAGGTACACGGGCACAGAGGCTACCAGAGGCAACGCAGGCAGAGAACAAGGAGAGGAAGCACAGACAAAACAGGGGCCTGAGGACAGGGTGTACGCTAGCGCAAAGACAGCGTCACCACAGTAGATAATCAGGCGTCTTACCTGGCTTGACGCCGTGCTAAAATACCCGGTGGGCGCCGCCATGTTGGAGGCGGGGCCATTGGGTCACAGCTCCCAGAGGTCCGAGCACCGGGGAAGGTGTCAGGCGCAGGCGCGCAGGAGCGACGCCAGGGACCCCGGATGTCAGGAGCGGGGACGCGCCGTGGAGGAGCGCGCCGGGAGGTGCGCAGAAGAGTCGCGGGACCGCGCAGGTAAGTAACGGAGCTGGGGACGTGACAGCTTCACTTGGATTTAGGCGTGTAATAAAAATTATGAAAAAATGTGTCGTGTTTTTATTTAATTAAAATACTTTATTCTTATGCGTGTTTTTTAATGGATAGGCGTCTTATTGATGCCTCTCCATTATTAACCGGGCTTAATGTCACCTTACAATAACAAGGTGACATTAACCCCTTATTATCCCATATGCCACTGATACACGGCAGTGGGAAGAGAGGGGCTAAGTGTCAGAATTGGCGCATCTTAGAGATGCACCATTTCTGGGGCTGCTGCGAGCTGGTATTTGTAGCCTGGGAGGGGGGCAATATCCATGGCCCTTTCCTAGGCTATGAATATTAGCCCGCAGCTGTCTGCGTAGAATCTGGCTATAAATATCGGGGGAACCCATGTCATTTTTTTGGGGTCCCCCTATTTTAATAGCCAGTAAAGGCTATGCAGACAGGTGCGGGCTGGTATTCATAGCCTGGGAAGGGGCCATGGATATTATCCTCTTCCCAGGCTACAAATATTGGCCCCCGGCCATCGGCTTTCCCCCTCTGGCGCAGAAAATTGCGCGGGAGCCCACGCCATTTTTTTTTTTAATTATATATGACTATATATCAATAGATATATCTATTGGATATATCTATGTATTATATCTATCTATCTGTCTGTCTATCTATGGGTGTTTTTAAATACGGATCAGTCAAAAACAGAAGACACGGATGAAAAAACGGATGCGACGGATCTGTTTTTTCGATGGATCCAAGTTGAAACATTAGCCAAAAAACTGATATGTGAAACCAGGGTAAGGGTATGTGCACACGTTGCTAAATCCACAGGTAAAATGACCTGTGTTTTACCTGTGGATATATTGCAGATTTACTGCGGATTTTCTGCAGTTTTTGTGCGGATTTCACCTGCGTTTTTACACCTGTGAATTCCTATAATGGAGCAGGTGTAAAAACGCTGCAGAATCTGCACAAAGAATTGACATGCTGCGGATTCAAAACCGCAGAGTATCTGCGCGGCTTTTTCCGCAGCGTGAGCACAGCGTTTTTCATTTTACATTGATTTTAATGGTACTGTACACCGCAGGTGAATCTGCTGCGGATCTGCAGGGCCAAATTCGCGTACACACACCCTAAGTATGTGGTGCAGAAATGTCTGCGTCTCTTCACAGGAAACCTGCTACATAAAATAGGCTTTATGCGTATTTGTGGAGCAGATTTTTCCTCACTGTTTTATTGTATGTCCACACGTTGCGGATTCTGCTGCGGAACCGCAGCAGATTCTCCTGCGGTGGAAAAATCCGCAGCAGAATCCGCAACGTGTGGACATACCCTTAGTATGAGTGAAATCTGCAGCAAAAACGCTGAATCCAGCGTTCACACATTGAGTAATTTACCTCAGAATTGGTAAGCTAAAACCAGGAGTGGAATGGTCAGAGGAAAAGAATGAACTTCCAAAAAAAAACCGATGGCTCCTGGTATACAAGAGCTCTGAAAGTTTATCTAGGGGCAGCAAGGGTTAATTATCTCGCCACAGTGAGCGCAGAAAGAGGAGCTGCACAGTCACGGCTCTCCCTGCAGTGACACAGCAGCGGCCGTGTGCCTGGTAACCATCACCTTGCCACTCTCTACCTGGCGTGTAAGGACTGAGCAGCATCCTCAGCTGTGGGCGTTGTAGTCCTCCGGCTGCCACAGCCGCTATCTAAAGAGCCGGCAATCAGCGGGCTGCAAACTACAACTCCCAGCATGCATAGCGCCGCGGCGGAGCTTCCAGTGATACAGCCGTGTAGCCCCTCCTCGGGTGCAGCCGCTATGTGACTTATATGTCAGATGAGCTCGTTATAAAGTAGCGCTGGCAGCGGGCACTGCAGGCGGACATGGGGCACAGCAGGGCATCGGGCTCCTCCAGTGCACTGGAGTTCTTCCAGCATCAGGGGGCACTGGAGCTGCTCGTCTTCAACTTTCTCCTCATCCTGACGATCCTGACCATCTGGCTCTTTAAGAACCGTCGCTTCAGGTTTCTGCATGAGACAGGCGGGGCCATGGTGTATGGTGAGTGGCATCTGCAGCTGGCAGCCCTGTGTACAGCCAGTGATGGTCCTGGGTGGATGGCATGCTGCAGTATCCAGCACTCCATAAGTTACTGTTCGTGCAGGGAAGACAGGAAGAAAGCCTGGGGCTGCCATCCTGCTTCCTATGTCAGGAGGGCTGCGGATGGTGTGCAGCGATCACTCCGGACTGGGGCTAGTAGTGGCCCACACTGGGAGCCAGAACTTCTGCACACAACTGATGACTATTAGTGTTAGTCTCTGCTAATGACATCCCTTTAAAGGGTACTTTTACCCCTATCATATGAGTCCCCCACCCAGCATTCAGCTGAGCACTGTGCCCCTCATTACTGATCTGATGCCCTCAGAGAGTGAAGGAAGCGGGGTCTGTACTTCCTGTGAGCCATGCCCACTTTCTGAGGAGCGCCGAGCTGTACTGGGGGCGCCGATCCATACTGGGGGTGCCGATCCGTACTGAGGGCGCCGATCCATACTGGGGGCGCCGATCCGTGCTGGGGGCGCCGATCTGTACTGAAGGCGCCGATCCGTACTGGGGGCGCCGATCCGTATTGGGGACGCCGATCCGTACTGGGGGCGCCGATCCGTACTGGGGGTGCCGATCCGTACTGGGGGTGCCGATCCGTACTGGGGGTGCCGATCCGTACTGGGGGCGCCGATCCGTACTGGGGGCGCCGATCTGTACTGGGGGCGCCGATCCGTACTGGGGGCGCCGATCCGTACTGGGGGAGCCGATCTGTGCTGAGGGCGCCGATCTGTACTGGGGGCGCCGATCTGTACTGGGGGCGCCGATCTGTACTGAGGGCGCTGATCCGTACTGGGGGCGCAGATCCGTACTGGGGGCGCCGATCCGTACTGGGGGCGCCGATCTGTACTGGAGGCGCCGATCTGTGCTGAGGGCGCCGATCCGTACTGGGGGCGCCGATCTGTACTGAAGGCGCCGATCCGTACTGGGGGCGCCGATCTGTACTGAGGGCGCTGATCCGTACTGGGGGCGCTGATCCGTACTGGGGGCGCCGATCCGTACTGGGGGCGCCGATCCGTACTGGGGGCGCCGATCTGTACTGGGGGAGCCGATCCGTACTGGGGGCGCCGAGCCGTACTGGGGGCGCCGATCTGTACTGAGGGCGCCGATCTGTACTGGGGGCGCCTTGCCCAGACAAACACCCCGGATCGTTCAGTCATTACATGGTTGTTATCGTGTAAGGTCCTGGGTACATGGCCATGTTACAGCTGGTATGAGGTGTAATAGTGTCCATAGTGATGACCCTCTGACCACACTTCCCTCTGATGTCGTATGGTTCTGTACGGATCCGTGGCATGCTCCATCACACTGTGTACGTCCTGTGTGTGTTGTGCACCTCGTGTATGGCCATGAGGCGACAATCATCCAGACCTCATAAACGCTCGGGACCCGTTTCGTTATTGCTTTTCCTCCGGCATCTTGGTGTGACCACCTCTCATTCACTCATTTTTTTTATTGGTAGAAAATGTAAACAAGCTGCGTCCTCTATAAACGGATAGTCCTAGACCATTGATGGTGAACCTTTCTGAGACTGCTCCATCATGATCCCCTTCGTGTAGAAATATGCTCCATCATGGTCCCCTTCTTGTAGTAAAGCCCCATCATGATCCCTTTCATGTAGAAATATGCCCCATCATGATCCCTTTCATGTAGAAATATGCCCCATCATGATCCCCTTCATGTAGAAATATGCCCCATCATGATCCCCTTCATGTAGAAATATGCCCCATCATGATCCCCTTCATTCAGAAATATGCCCCATCATGATCCCCTTCATGTAGAAATATACCCCATCATGGTCCCCTTCATGTAGAAATATGCCCCATCATGATCCCCTTCATTCAGAAATATGCCCCATCATGATCCCCTTCATGCAGAAATATGCCCCATCATGATCCCCTTCATGTAGAAATATGCTCCATCATGATCCCCTTCATGTAAAGATATGCCCCATCATGATCCCCTTCTTGTAGTAATGCCCCATCATGATCCCCTTCATGCAGAAATATGCCCCTTCATGATCCCCTTCATGCAGAAATATGCCCCATCATGATCCCCTTCTTGTAGTAATGCCCCATCATGATCCCCTTCATGCAGAAATATGCCCCATCATGATCCCCTTCATGTAGAAATATGCTCCATCATGATCCCCTTCATATAGAAATATGCCCCATCATGATCCCCTTCATATAGAAATATGCCCCATCATGATCCCCTTCATGCAGAAATATGCCCCATCATGATCCCCTTGTAGTAATGCCCCATCATGATCCCCTTCATGCAGAAATATGCCCCATCATGATCCCCTTCATGTAGAAATATGCTCCATCATGATCCCCTTCATATAGAAATATGCCCCATCATGATCCCCTTCATGTAGAAATATGCTCCATCATGATCCCCTTCATATAGAAATATGCCCCATCATGATCCCCTTCATGTAGAAATATGCCCCATCATGATCCCCTTCTTGTAGAAATATGCCCCATCATGATCCCCTTCATGTAGAACTATGCCCCATCATGATCCCCTTCTTGTAGAAATATGGCCCATCATGATCCCCTTCATGTAGAAATATGCCCCATCATGATCCCCTTCATATAGAAATATGCCCCATCATGATCCCCTTCATGCAGAAATATGCCCCATCGTGATCCCCTTCATATAGAAATATGCCCCATCATGATCCCCTTCTTGTAGAAATATGCCCCATCATGATCCCCTTCATGTAGAAATATGCCCCATCATGATCCCCTTCATGCAGAAATATGCCCCATCATGATCCCCTTCATGCAGAAATATGCCCCATCATGATCCCCTTCATGCAGGAATATGCCCCATCATGATCCCCTTCATGCAGGAATATGCCCCAACATGATCCCCTTCATGCAGGAATATGCCCCAACATGATCCCCTTCATGCAGGAATATGCCCCAACATGATCCCCTTCATGCAGAAATATATCCATCATGATCCCCTTCATGTAGAAATTGCCCAATTCCACCACCTCCATCATTTCCTCCTCCCCATCACTCCCATCATTGGCCCTCTCCCCATCACTCCCATCAGTGACCCTCTCCCCATCACTGGCCCTCTCCACATCTTTGACACACACACACACACCACAGCAGCTTCACTGGCACAGCGGTCACACTCACCTCTCCGCGTGCCGGCAGCTTCCTTCCTCTCACAGGCACAGCGACCTCGGAGCAGAATGATGATGTCATACAGCCGCGGCTGAGTCGCTCAATGTGTGAGGCAGGAAGCTGCTGCTCCGGATGGATGAGGCGATGCCGCGTGCCAGCTGGGAAGGCTTTGCGTGCCCTCTCTGGCACGCCTGCCATAGGTTCGCCATCAGTGTCCTAGACTATAAGGCCAGAATCACACATGTGAGGAATACGGCCGAGTCTCACAAGTTAATACCCAGCACTGCCAGCAATACATGGAGCCGCACACTCTGCTCCTGAGTGCCGGCGGCAGTGCCGGGTATTAACATGCGAGACTCGGCCGTATTCCTCGCATGTGTGATCCCGGCCTAACACGGATGGCTATCGTTAGCATAAGTTGTCAATGTCTGATTGGTGAGGGTGGGACACCTGGCCCCCCACTCCGATCAGCTATTCCCAGTGTCAGTAACCAGAACTGCTCGGTTGTGGAGCTGCACAGCTTTGTCAACTGTGTCAAAAGGGGTTGGATGTTCAGTACGTGGTCGCGGCCATTATTCTGTCAACAGGGCTGTGCAGCTCCGCAACTGAGCAGTTCTGGCAGCCAACACCGGGAACAGCTGATCTGTGGGGGGTGACAATTGTTGCTCGTCCACCAATCAGACATTGATGACTTATCCTAAGGACCACACATCAATGTTAAAGTCCCGGGCAACAACTTTAAAGTTTTCTGTTGTTTAGTTAATTTTCTCATTTTTATGTGGCTTTTCCAGATGTTTTCAGCTGATTCATCAATTGTGACTTTTATATAAAGCCACAAAATCTGTCACAAATATCCTCCAGTCTCCCCATCCCCCACAGACAGATTTGATATGTATATATCAGTTATTGGTGTGCAATTATTGTGAAACATACAACGTTATACCCTAGACAGTCGCAAAACGGATCAATGATCAAGGAATAAACTGCATTTTTTTATTTTTGTGCCCAATTTATGAAGTACCTATGCCATTTGGAAGAACTTTGGCCCAGAAAAAAAGGAAGTGAATTCCCCAAGACACATGAAGGATCTGTCTTTTAGATTCTTGTGTTTGACTCCGACCAGAAATAATTCCTGTGTGGAGTTTCCGGGGTACTCTTGTGCCCCTTCTTGTCTCTTCCGATCCTAAAATATTCTCTTCCTATTCCACTGGTGCCAGCGTGTGTGGTGGAAATAGGGACATTAGGCCTTGAGCCACATTGGGAGCCCGACTGACAACATTGGTGTGGGTTACTTGAATGACACGTTGTCAGCAGATTTCTATATCACATGCCCAAAACCTCACACTACTGAGCTGATCCCTAGGATATTCTGGTAATATGTTATGTCTGGGCACGTCCATAAGTCTCCGGTGGAGGAGGCCGTGCTGGGCAGAGAAGCTGCTGTGCACTTGGTCCAGCACAGCACATGGATGAGTGGTGCTGTCATCGTCCTTGTCCATTCTGGATAAGAGCACGTGTACTGATCTACATGGCCCATCTGTAGGGGCTCGCAGGCATCGTAGCGTTGCAGCCGGTAGAGTACTATAAGAGGCTCCATGCAGATGCAACGTTGGGTCGACGCTAGAAGCCTGTTTCTCTTCGTTATGTTATGGCATCGTTTGGTGCGGCGGAGCAGTGGCCCATGTCATATACAAAGTCCCCCTGTCATTCTAATCCCAGACTCTTAAACTATTCTACTAAACCTTCATTACTACATACAATACATTCACTTGTGTCTTGTTCTCTTTTTTCAGTCCAAAGTGTCAGGAAGCTGCCGACAAGCTAATGCAAATATTCGATGTCTTCAATCATATTATGGGTGGCATTGTACAATGTATTTTGTTACCATCTAATTAGTGTGCTGCCATATTTCTATTTTCTGGACGGGCTGTGTGTCATAGTGGAACCTGATGAGGAAGCCGCTGCTGGCGCACACTGATAAGGCTTCCTAATTTGTGACTGTTGTGACTCCCACGGTGCCATAGCTGGATGATAACACTGTTCACATTGATGAAGCGGCAGTATTTCTGAACTGTCCCTCCCTACTTTACTATACTCTCCATTCTTCAGTATTCTTCCTGTAGTTAGGGCCCCGGATTAATTTACTTTATATATTGGTAGATCGGACATTTCTGAACGCAGTGATACCAAATGTGTATTTTTTTATTTTTTTTTTTTGTTTTATTTTAAATTTTCTTTTTAAATAATTTTTTTAAACCTTTTTATTCTTTATTTTGACCGGCCTCAATGAGTTCCCTGCAGGAATTGCTGCGGTTTTGACGCTGAGTGTTTATGCATAGTGGATGGGATTTCTAGAAATCCTATGTCCACTATGCGTCCACAGACGCCCGCGGACACTGACTCGCGGCGCGTCTTTCAGGACCGCAGGATATCCATTTTTCTTGCGGAGACTCCAGTCTCGCAAGAGAAATGTCATCAATAGAATTTGTTGAATGCGGTAAATCCGCACCCGCACAGTTCATTGAACACATGCAGATTTACCTGCGTTCAGTAGACGGCAGCACTTTGGGCGCAGTGAACATGCTCCGCATCCAAGGCCCTGCTAGTTCCGGATCGTGGGCACATAGCCTTTGGAGACTTGAAGCTGCGATCATCTGATCAGCTCTACTATGCTTATCAAAAATCACGATCTTCATAGGAGATTCACACTGTCAGGCATGAGGGTCTTCTGCAGACCCCCGGCTGTCATGACAACCCATCATGGTCACGTGTCGGGGCGCCGATGAGATCCACCCTCCTATGTGACTGTCCATGAAAATGATGGCATCCAAGTGTGGTCAGATTTTTTTCATGGATTCGAAACTCTGATCGAAATCAGACATGTGCCCGAGATTTTACAGTGATCTGACCCAGGAACGATCACAGACATGCGAATGACCTCATACACTAAATCAGGAACGAGTGGTATCTATGAAACCATGTATCGCACTCGTATGCGAAAATCAGATGTCTGAATGAGGCCTTATTGACAGAGGGATGAGACCCTCTAGGAGGTGTCACAACTGATAGTGGTCACCGACAGTTTTACAGGACTCTGGAGCACAGTGACATTTTCTTTTCTGGCTGGTGGCACACGGAGAACACATTGTAATATTTGTGCATCTTTCTTTTTGTGCTTGGTTTTATCAGTGGGACTTTAGGCGTATTCGTGAACTGGTCGCCTGTCTGATATATTTCTCGACAACTGTCAGCAATGACTAAGACTTGTTAATTATTGAGCACGGGCAGCAGCGCACGTGACCGCCCCATACATTGTCTCATAGGTTGGTTTATTTTGGAAACCTATTGATTTCATTCACAGCTCAGCTTCTCCACCACTTACAGGAAATGCAGAATTCATGACTTGGTCTGACAGTCGTAGCTTCATGTGGTTTTGACTTCTTTCATTGCATGTGCTGACTGCTGCTCTTTCTTGCACATAAGCTAAGACATGGTGTCTCCCCCCACTCCAGTTTGGACGTCGGTCACTGATTTGTATTCCAGATCTCGCCACCAGAACCACAATAACTTTAACAAAGCTACGTCATTTTTTTTTCTCCTTTCCCCATAACTTCTGCTAACCAAGATCTCCATGAAGCAGCAACACAGCAGTCTATACTCTGTATAGGAGTATTATTATTAGTCTGGAGTCACACGGCCGTATAACTCGTCCGATAACCTCATCGTACTGCACAGACTGGCCGGCACCTCTCCTGACCGGAGCAAGACAGCGTGATGGATTACTATGCAGCTGTCAAGCTCAGCCAGTGCGAGTTTTACGATGCCATTCTCCCACGAGAAATACGGCAGTGTGTCTCTGTGTAGGAGTATTAGGCCAGAGTCACACTACAGCGAGATACGGCCGAGTCTCGCTGGTTAAACCCAAGCTCTGGCACCGGCACTCCGTAGCGGAGCGTGCAGCTCCATGTATTGCTGTGCGGCTGCACGCTCCGCTCCGGAGTGCCGGCGCCAGAGCTTGGTTTTAACCTGCGAGACTCGGCCGTATCTCACTGTGTGTGATCCCGGCCTAATTATCAGTCTGGGGTCACACGGCCGTATAACTCGTCCGATAACTTCATCGCACTGCACGGACTGGCCGGCACCTCTCCTGACCGGAGCAAGACAGCGTGATGGATTACTATGCAGCTGTCAAGCTCAGCCAGTCCGAGTTTTACGATGCCATTCTCGCACGAGAAATACGGCAGTCTGTCTCTGCATAGGAGTATTATTATTAGTCTGGAGTCACACGGCCGTATAACTCGTCCGATAACCTCATCGCACTGCACGGACTGGCTGGCATGACAGCGTGATGGATTACTATGCAGCTGTCAAACTCAGGTCAGGAGAGCCGACAGCCAGTGCGAGTTTTACGATGCTATTCTCGCATGAGAAATACGGCAGTGTGTCTCTGCCCTTAGGCCGGGGTCACACTTGCTAGTGCGATGCGAGAAACTTTCATGAGTCTCTCGCCTCAATACTCGGCACTCGGGACTGGAGAGTGCGGCTGCATGGCATTCTATGCAGCTGAACGCTCCGGTCCAAACTGCCGGGTTTTGAGGCGAGAGACTCACGCAAGTTTCTCGCATCGCACTCGCAAGTGTGACCCCGGCCTTAGTGGCAGTATGTAATATGTATGTATGTGCAGAACTACCCCTGAGATGGCACCCAGGTATTCAGGTTCTTATCTGTTGTCTGTTCCTTGCTTAACACTAAGGTTTTGTTCACATGTTGCGGTTTTGCAGCGATTTTCCCCCCAGCTTTTTTTATGCACATTTTCAGCTGCGTTTCACAGTACCAGCAAAGTGTATGATGTTTCGGGGATCTCATGCACACACATTGTTTTTTTCCTGACTGTTTTGTCAGAAGCGCTTTGGTTTTTTTCACGTCACTACTTTCAGCGTTTTTCACCCATTGGGTAGTGCAAAAACTAAGCAAAAAACGCAGGTACCAGGTTTTGCTGCAGCTTTGGTGCCAAAACCTGATGATATTGAATGATTTTTTTTAAGCACTTAACTTTATCAGCATGCACAAGAGACAAAAGTACCCTGACAAAAACACTGTAAAAAAACCCCCCAACAAACTGATTTTTGCAAGCAGCGCTTGGCATAAAAAAGCAGCAAAAGCGCAACGTCTGAACATAGCCTTAGGGTATGTTCATGCGGTGCTTTTTCGCAGCATTTTTTCTTTTCACATTAAAAATGCAGAGTGTTGGCAAGAAAACAGTATGGACATTTACTGCATTTCTTAATGCACTTAGTTCAATGGTAAAAGGACAGAACAAAAATGCAGAAAGAAATGACCTGCTGGTTTGAAAAAAAAATGCACCACAGTTTAAAAAAAAAAAAAAGGAAAAAATGCCTGCCATATGAATGAGATTTTAGAAATCTAATTTAATTTGCTGCTATTGTAAAACTCTGCTGAAAAAAATACACAGAAAAAAAATGCTGCAAAAAGCTACATGTGAACGAGCCCTAAGGTAGCGGCTCCCATACACAATACTCCCATATAATACATATTGTTACTCTGCAAGTTCGCTTTATAAAAACTACAAATTGAAAGTGAATACTTATGATATTTTTTTCGACACTGCCCCATAAGGCTATGTGCCCACGTTGCAGAAATGC
Organism: Dendrobates tinctorius; assembly: GCF_039654945.1. Taxonomy (NCBI): domain Eukaryota; kingdom Metazoa; phylum Chordata; class Amphibia; order Anura; family Dendrobatidae; genus Dendrobates; species Dendrobates tinctorius. Next base: position 85,670,707 of record NW_027361728.1, on the reverse strand, counting down.
TGCGGAATTCGCATGCGTTTCCCCGCAAAACTCAAGCGTTTTTAGCTTGCAGAATGCTTGCGCTTTTCCAAGCGATTTGAAGCATCACTTGGAAAGGTGATTGACAAGTTGGTCACACATAGTGCTAGACAAGTGTTAACAACTTTTTACTATTGATGCTGCCTAAAAAATATAGGTATACTCCCCTGCTGGCGGCCCCCGATCTCCTCAGCGGCGATCCCGGTCCTCAACGGCGCTGCCGGCAAGTTCCCAGGCGTGCTTTGCGAGAATGACCTTTGTGACGTCACGGTCGGGTGACCGCTACGTCATCAGGTCATGTGAACACAGAACCCGTTGCAATAAATAAGACACAGAATGTAAGTGGAAAACAATGGCCGCGATGTTTTATTCAGGGTAACAAAAATTGGTAACCATAATAACTTTAATAAATAAATAACCATACTCAGAAAATATATAACTTATGACCGATCCACCCAGGGGAGCTGGGCGATTTCCCTCAAATAAACATCGTGACAGAATTAAATTCAATGGAGGGAGGGCGGGAACTTCTTTCTTCTTACAGCTGACTGAGAGAATTGACAGAACACCTGTATATTTATACAGAAAAGCATCGTGCTGATAGGTGAACCAGCCAATCACATCAGAGGAAAAAGGCGCAAAAACTGCTGGAAATATCCAGTATAAACCGGCTCATGCCCCCCCACACAGCCACCACATGTGACCTTTGAACCTGGGGACACAGCTAACTGTCATCTACTATATAATGGTCTAATTCTGTCTGTCTGTAATGGAAATCCTGCCTTGCTGATTGGTCGCGGCTTAACTGCCGCGACCAATCAGCGACAGTTGCTTAATCGTCGCAGCAACACGGCCTTATTGTACAGGCACATTACAGCCGTTAAAGGCATCACTGCTGCGTTGCTCATTACACAACCACAGTCCTGTACATATTCTGGAATATAGTACATTAAGTAACAGCAGAACAGTGACTGCAGCTCTGGGTGTAACTTGCGTACAATATATTAGGTAAGAGCAGAACAGTGACTGCAGCTCTTCGGGCCACCATCTAGTCTGCTATATAATTGTCTAATTCTGTCTGTCTGTAATGGAAATCCCACCTCGCTGATTGGTCACGGCAGTTAGGCCGTGACCAATCAGCGACAGTTGCTTAGTCGTCGCGGCAACACGGCCGCATTGCTTATTGTACAGGCACATTACAGCCGTTAAAGGCATCACTGCTGCATCGCTCATTACACAGGCACAGTCCTGTACATATTCTGGAGTACAATCAATATGTTAGGTAACAGGAGAAAAGTGACTGCAGCTCTGGGTGTAACTGGAGTACAATACATTTGGTAAGATCTGAACAGTGACTGCAGCTCTGGCTGTAACAGGAGTATAATATATTAGGTAAGAGTAGAACGGTGACTGCAGCTCTGGGTGTAACTGAACTACAATACATTAGGTAAAAGCAGAACAGTGACTGCAGCTCTGGGTGTAACTTGAGTACAATACATTTGGTAAGATCTGAACTGTGACTGCAGCTCTGGCTGTAACAGGAATTTATACAACTATTTTTTATTTTAACAGAGACTCTAGAATACCCGATGCAATAGAATTGGGCCACCATCTAGTTTCATAATACCTGTAAATTGCCTCATGAATCTCAAAACCTAATCAGGGTCCGTGTTCACATGAGACCTCCCCTTCATGTAACTCGGGGGAGGGCTACTATTCTCGCAAAGCACGCCTGGGAGCGGAACTTGCTGGCAGCGCTGCTGAGGACTCCGGGGGCCATCAGAGGGTAAGTATATCCCAATTTTTTATTCTAATTCTATTTTTTACAGGAATATGGTACCCAGGGCATGTAGGAGAGTCTCCTCTCCTCCAGACCCTGGGTACCATATGCACCTGAAGCGCTCACTTTACGCATGGTGGGCATAGCGACATGATTAAAGTGAGCATTTCAATGCAATCCAATGGTGGCGGAATCGCCGCGATTCCGTAAAATTAATGGACGTGCTGCGGATTTTTCCGCTATGCGATTCCGCAGCGCTAAAATCCGCAGCATGGGCACAGCAACTGCGGAATCCCATAGGATTGCATGGGAATGCGTTTTGTTAGCGTTGTTTAAGCTTTTTCACAGCGGCAAAAACGTGGCGTAATCACATAAAAAGCACAACGTGGGCACACAGCCTAAAGGTAAAAGTCCTGTAAACCGGGATCTCTTGTTTAAACAGCCCTTCGCTATGTGAAAGGCCTTTAAAGAATTGTGGATTGTGGGAAAAAAAGAAACCTGGTCTTTTAATGAGAAACTCATCTTTTTACTTGTTGTCACTGTAGGGACATGTAACTGCTGCAGCCAATCACTAGTCACAGCAGTGATGTATCGGACTGATGTGGGGCCCATTGGGTGTGTGCGTGTATATACAGTGTGTGTATATACAGTATGTACAGTATATACAATGTGTGTATATGTATATACAGTATATACAATGTGTGTGTATATGTATATACAATGTGTATCTTGATAACCACTGCCAGAGAGTATGCATTTGGGAGTAGAAAATTCCCCAGGTCAGTCAGTAAAGTCACAGATTGGTCACAGTGGCGCAGATGCAGGAAGCATGAAGACCAACCAGGGGTGCAGTTTATTTTCTAGCGGCCTTTTTTCTTTTTTTTTTTTTAAATCAATAGCATATAGCCCTTTTAACCACTTCTAGGCGGTATGGAATTTTCTGTAGGAAGATCCCCAGGTTGCAACCCCTGAATAGTCATAGATTGGTCACAGTTGCGCAGATGCAGTAACAGCTTAACCTGAGACTGATCCAAGGGTCGAGACCGGGAACAGTCAGTATGCCGAGCATGAAATAGGATTGTAATCAGGAGCAGAATCCAGAGGACAAGACATAGCAAAATCCTGAAATCTGGCGAGGTCAGGATCAATTAGGAGTCAATATCACGATATATACAGCAATAAATTGAATAATAAATAACATAAAATATTATAGACCTTTTCAAAACTACCCAGCTTAGATAAAACCTGACCTCTGTGGCGGGTGGGCTACAGTTCTATATAATCTATGTTTGTGAATGATAAATGTCTTTGCATTTTATGTCTAATAGTTGAGATAAAAGGTGATATAAGACTCTAGAGGCCTGGTAAGTGGCCTGAAAGGCTTGTTCTGCGTTTGGCTTATTGATCATTGTGTGATGTGCAGCTAAGTCCTGATACTATGGTGTAACACAGTGTCCTTAGTCATATCATGTATGAATATAAACCAGGAGAGGTCAGTCATTGTTGCCAGGTATATCACAATATATTTTATATGACCAATAACATAAAAATATCACTAAATTCTGAAAGAGATGAAAAATAGGTAAAACAATGGGACTATCACTAAGTGGACACATTTTCCCATCCAATGTCTCATCCTTTCCAAGAAATGGAAAATTATCACAACTGAAGTCGATAGAAAAGCATCTGACATTCAATGTAAGATAAAAAAACAACAGCTCGAGTCAGAGTGGGCCACAAAAAACAGCTCCGTTCCCTTGTGTGATTGGCACAGGATAATGCACGTTTTGCCGCATTCACAAGAACATATAGTAAAACGGACGTATTATCCATAGCCACCAGTCAGCCCTCAGTATACATGTATGTGGAGAGCGCCTCTCTATCTCACACCGGTACTTGTTTTGTCAAGGTCATATTCCTAATGAAGCGGAGCCGAGTGGTTTGTGATAACTGAAGTATGTGACAGCTGTCATCATCTGAAAGGAATCACCATTCCATAGATAATGAAGAAAAACAGATGAGTGCAGTCCGATAAAAAAATCAGATTGCACTCGGACCAATGTTATTCAATGGGTGACATCTCATCTGCGATTTTTTTTTCTCAGTTGAAATTGGACTGAGAAAAAAATCGCAGCATGCTGCATATTGCTGCGTAACTCGCACAAGACTCGCCAATACAAACCAATGGGTGTGAGAAAAAAATTGCACAGCACTCGCATCAGGAGAGTGCGGTCCGATTTCTACTCACCGGTGTCCTCTGAAAAGCCGGCAATTCATATGCAGCTACAGAAAAATCACACTGACAGTTTACAAAAGAATAGATATATACATAGAATACATACAGTCATATGTTAAAGTTTGGGCACCCCTATTAATGTTAACCTTTTTTCTTTATAACAATTTTGGTTTTTGCAACAGCTATTTCAGTTTCATATATCTAATAACTGATGGACTCGGTTATATTTCTGGATTCAAATGAGGTTTATTGTACTAACAGAAAATGTGCAATCTGCATTTAAGCAAAATTTGACCGGTGCAAAAGTATGGGCACCCTTATCGTTTTCTTGATTTGAACACTCATAACTACTTTTTACTGACTTCCTGAAGCACTAAATTGGTTTTGTAACCTCATTGAGCTTTGAACTTCATAGCCAGGTGTATCAAATCATGAGAAAAGGTATTTAAGGTGGCCACCTGCAAGTAGTTCTCCTATTTGATTCTCCTATGAAGAGTGGCATCATGGGCTCCTCAAAACAACTCTCAAATGATCTGAAAACAAAGACTATTCAACATAGCTTTTCAGGGGAAGGATACAAAAAGTTGTCTCTGAGATTTAACCTGTCAGTTTCCACTGTGAGGAACATAGTAGGGAAATGGAAGAACACAGGTACAGTTCTTGTTAAGCCCAGAAGTGGCAGGCCAAGAAAAATATCAGAAAGGCAGAGAAGAAGAATGGTGAGAACAGTCAAGGACAATCCACAGACCACCTCCAAAGACCTGCAGCATCATCTTGCTGCAGATGGTGTCACTGTGCATCGGTCAACAATACAGCGCACTTTGCACAAGGAGAAGCTGTATGGGAAAGTGATGCGAAAGAAGCCGTTTCTGCAAGCACGCCACAAACAGAGTCGCCTGAGGTATGCAAAAGCACATTTGGACAAGCCAGTTACATTTTGGAAGAAGGTCCTGTGGACTGATGAGACAAAGATTGAGTTGTTTGGTCATACAAAAAGGCGTTATGCATGGAGGCTAAAAAACACAGCATTCCAAGAAAAACACTTGCTACCCACAGTAAAATTTGGTGGAGGTTCCATCATGCTTTGGGGCTGTGTGGCCAATGCCGGCACCGGGAATCTTATTAAAGTTGAGGGTCGCATGGATTCAACTCAGTATCAGCAGATTCTTGACAATAGTGTGCAAGAATCAGTGACGAAGTTGAAGTTACGCAGGGGATGGATATTTCAGCAAGACAATGATCCAAAACACCGCTCCAAATCTACTCAGGCATTCATGCAGAGGAACAATTACTATGTTCTGGAATGGCCATCCCAGTCCCCAGACCTGAATATCATTGAACATCTGTGGGATGATTTGAAGTGGGCTGTCCATGCTCGGCGACCATCAAACTTAACTGAACTGGAATTGTTTTGTAAACAGGAATGGTCACAAATACCTTCATCCAGGATCCAGGAACTCATTATTAGCTACAGGAAGCGACTAGAGGCTGTTATTTTTGCAAAAGGAGGATCTACGAAATATTAATGTCACTTTTATGTTGAGGTGCCCATTCTTTTGCACCGGTCAAATTTTGTTTAAATGCAGATTGCACATTTTCTGTTAGCACAATAAACCTCATTTGAATCCAGAAATATAACTGAGTCCATCAGTTATTAGATATATGAAACTGAAATAGCTGTTGCAAAAAACAAAATTGTTATAAAGAAAAAAGGTTAACATAAATAGGGGTGCCCAAACTTTAACATATGACTGTTATAAATATATATTAAAGGGAATCTGTCACCCTTTTTTTGCTCTATCAGCTGCCAGCACCGACTTCAGGGGCTTATCTACAGCATTCTGTAATGCTATAGAGAAGCCCCCGATGTAACCTGAAAGATAAGAAAAATGAGTTCTATTATACTCCCCGGAGGGGGCGGTCCAGTCCAATGGGTGTCGCGGTCCGGTCCAACACTTCCCATCTTCATGCAATGCAGTCCACTTCTTCCCTTCCTGTAGTGGCTCCGGCGCAGGCGCACTGCTCTGCCCTGTTGCAGTGCGCAGGCATCGAGAGAGAACACAGCAGTATTCTGGCTTTACATACTGCTGTATGTAAAAGCTCATATTAACATCGAATTGCATATGCATGTCATACGGATGTTCCATTTAATAATCGCACAGAAATCGCATGACACTCGCATGGCTCTTGTTTGTTTCTTTTTCTCACATATGATTATGAGCCCTTAGATTCATTGTGAGTCATAGATTTACTTTGAATAACTGTGTGTGCAAACTGTGCATGCTTTGTTTGTCTGTGTAACTAATATGTATACAAAATGTACATGAACTGTGTGTGTGTGTGTGTATGTGTGTGTGTATATATATATATACACAGTGTGTAGATGTGTGTGTGTGTGTGTGTGTATATATATATATATATATATATACAGTGTATATATATATATACATACATACAGGTCTGGCAAAAATTTAGAGACCACTGCACAGTTTTCGGTTTCTCAGATTTTTCTCTCTATAGATACCATAAATTTTTTATATTTTGAGTAAAATGTATATTGTTGTTTTATTCTATAAACTACTGACAACATGTCTCCGAAATTTATGGCTAAGGGTATGTGCACACGTAAGCATTTTTTTCGCGGCTTTACCAAATAAAACGCTCAAAAAAACGCTTAAAAGAAGCATCCCATTCATTTTAATGAATTCCGCACTTTTTGTGCATATTGAAGCGTTTCTTTTCCGAGAAAAAACGCATCGCAGAAAAAAAAGCAGCATGCTCACTAATTTCGCAGAAAATTCCGCATTTCTAGCTATTTTCTATGAGACTGGGACCGCTCCGGAAAAAAATGCATAAAAATCGCACGTTTTTTGCTCAAAAAAACGCACAGAAAACGCGCTGAAAAAACCACGCGTTTTCTGGAAAGGAGTCGGGTTTTCATGCAGAAATTTTCTGCATACGTGTGCACATAGCCTAAGGGTATGTGCACACGTAGTTTTTCGGGTGTGCAGATTTTGGAGAGAAAACCACAGGTGAATCCGCAGGACAAAAGTCCTGCAGTCTATCTGCGGTTTTGCCCTGCGGTTTTACACCTCATAATGGATGAGGTGTAAAACTGCAGCGTTTCTGCACCAAACAATTGACATGCTGCGGATTGTAAACCGCGGACAAATCTGCAGCACGTGCACAGCGTTTCTTTTTCCCATTCAAAATAAAGGTACTGTACAACGCAGCAGAATCTGCTGCTTTTCCGCAGAGCCAAAACCGCTGCGGAAACGCAGCAGATTTCACTACGTGTGCACATACCCTAAAAATTTTGGATTTATTTGCAGCAAATGAGAAATTGACAAAATAATAAAAAAGAAACAGTGCTTTCATACCTCAAATAATGCAAAGAAAACAAGTTCATAATCATGTAGAAACAATAATACTAATGTTTTAACTCAGGGAGAGTTCAGAAATCAATATTATGTGGAATAACCATGATTCTTAATCACAGCTTTCATGCGTCTTGGCATGCTTTCCACCAGTCTTTCACACCGCTTTTGGGTATCCTTATGCCACTACTGGTACAAAAATTTAAGCAGTTCTTCTTTGTTGGCTTGTGACTATCCATCTTCCTCTTGATTACTTTCCAGAGGTTTTCAATGGGGTTCAGGTCTGAAGATTGGGCTGGCCATGACAGAGATTTGATGTGGTGGTCCTTCATCCACACACACATTGATTGATCTAGCTGTGTGGCATGGCGCATTGTCCTGCTGGAAAAACCAGTCCTCAGGTTTGGGAACATTGCCTGAGCAGAAGGAATCACTGTTTTTCCAGGATAGCCTTGTATGCGGTTTGTTTCATACGTCCTTCGCAAAGATTAACCTGCCCAATTCCAGCCTAGCTGAAGCATCCCCAAATCATCACCGATCCTCCACCAAATTTCACAGTGGGTGCAAGACACTGTGGCTTGTACGCCTGACCAGGTGTTTGGTAAAGCTGAAAATCCAGTCTTCTGTGGTCCAATCCTTATGGTCTTTGGCAAACTTCAGCCTGACTCTCCTTTGCTTCTCATTGATGAAAGGCTTTTTTCTACCTTTACATGATTTGAGCCCTGCCTCTAGAAGCCTTTTATGAATTGTTCTTGCCGTGCACTTCACCCCATCTGCCATCTGCCATTCCTTTTTTAGATCACTTGATGTCATCCTGCAGTTGCTTAGTGACATTTCAATAAGATAACTGTCATCCCGGTCAGTGGAGAGTCGCTTTCGCCCTTTGCTGGTCTGTGAAGGAGCCCTTCTTTTCCTCACTCAAGACTTTTCTTTTCAACTCCTTTGGCATGGTTAGAAGTTGTTTTTTATTCCTATTACTTTTGGGATATTACTAGCACTTGTTTTGCCATCCAGCTTGTCTTATTGCAAGAGGATTGTGAAGACCACAGCAAGGTTTTTTTTATACTTTCCTTCATTAAATAAGATTTGGTTCAGGTGATCACCTAATCAGAAACACACTAGGTAGAATGAGGTGTACTGGGGTTGGAATTCAACTAACACAATGGAATGGCTGTCAGACGTGTAGAGATGGTGATTTTTGAAAACTCTGCAGTGGTCTCTTAATTTTGGTGGAAACACGGTGTATATAGTCAGTGGCAAAGTACTGGATGGGAGATATGTATTACTCTCTCCGATAGCTGCTGCAGTGACGGCGGCCACATTTTGGAGGAGGATTTTTTTTTCTTCTCCAGTAAGGTGGCACCACCGGTGCAGCTATATACATCACAACTACCAATAGCTGCTACTGTGTATTTTTAATTTTTTTATTTTATTATTATTTGGACCTGAAACATGCGATTATGCTGCAGAGCAGGTGCCAAGCAGAAGTTTTTTTTTGTTTTTTTTTCTTCAGTATGTACAGATGTACATTATGCAAACTAGGGGGCAGGTCAGTGAGGGAGCAGTGACTTGTCAGCAGTCTGAATTATGAATAACTAATCAGAGCACCACATGAAGACCCCCCCACCAGGCCGCCCCGGAGCATGGGCATATCATTAGCTAAAAACTGAAAATAAAGATTACGGAATCATTGTAATCAATATAACGGTGCCAACCTGACACTGTCTGTAGGTTACTGTGCACAGTCCCGCTGACAGGTTCCCTTTAATACTTCATACAAAAGCCTTTGTTGGTAGTGACATCTACAAGATGACCTATCTGGTCTGATTTGTCCCATTCTGCCACACAAACACTCTTCAAATCCTAAAGGTTCTGTGGGCTCCTTCTATGAACTCTGAGCTTTAGTTCCTTCCATAAAATTTATATTGGATTCAGGTCAGGTGATGGCTGGGCCATTCTAGCAGTTTTATTTCCTTTCTCTGAAACCAACTTAGCGTTTCCTTGGCTGTGTGTTTGGGATCATTGTCTTGCTGAAACGTCCACCCTGGTTTCATCTTCATCCTCGTAGATGGCAGCAGATTTTTTTATTAAGAATGTCTTCATACATTTGTCAATTCCTTCAATGACATGAAGTTTGCCAGTGCCATATGCTGAAAACAGCCCCACACCATAATGTTCCTACCGCCAATTTTCACTGTTGGTATTGTGTTTTTGCTGGGATATGCAGTGCCTTTTGGTCTCTAAACCTGGTGTGTATTATGGCATCCAAACATTTCAATTTTACTCTCATCTGGCCAGACTATATTCTTCCAATATTTCACAGGCTTGTCTAAATGTTGAGCAAACTTAAAGGCTATGTGCCCACGATCAGAATATAGCAGCGTTTTGGATGCAGCCTATTTTCACTGCATCCAAAACGTTGCATTCTAATAATGCCGAGCGGCCCTCCAAAGAAATGCCCCCCCCACTTCATTATTGACCCACTGCCAAACCGGTCATGCTGAAGGATGTTGCAGGCAGCAAATCGCTCTCCACAGCGTCTCCAGACTCTGTCACGTCTGTCACATGTGCTCAGTGTGAACCTGCTTTCATCTGTGAAGAGCACAGGACGCCAGTGGCGAATTTGCCAATCCTGGAGTTCTGTGGCAAATGCCAAGTGTCCTGCACGGTGTTGGGCTGTGAGCACAACCCCCATCTGTGGACGTCGGGCACTCAGACCATCCTCATGGAGTCGGTTTCTAACCGTTTGTGCAGACAAATGCACATTTGTGGCGTGCTGGAGGTCATTTTGCAGGGCTCTGACAGTGCTCCTCCTGTTCCTTCTTGCACAAAGGCTGAGGTAGCAGTCCTGCTGCTGGGTTGTTGCCCCCCTACGGCCCCCTCTATGTCTCCTGGTGTACTGGCCTGGCTCCTGGTAGTGTCTCCAGCCTCTGGACACTACGCTGACAGACACAGCAAACCTTCTTGCCACAGCTCGCATTGATGTGCCATCCTGGATGAGCTGCACTACCTGAGCCACTTATGTAGGTTGTAGAGTCCGTCTCATGCTACCACGAGTGTGAAAGCACAACCAACATTCAAAAGGGACCAAAACATCAGCCAGAAAGCATTGATTCTGAGATGTGGTCTGTGGTCCCTACCTGCAGAACCACTCCTTTATTGAGGGTGTCTTGATAATTGCCAATAATTTCCATCTGTTGTCTATTCCATTTGCACAACCGCATGTGACATTGATTGTCAATCAGTGTTGCTTCCTAAGTGGACAGTTTGATTTCACAGAAGTTTGATTTACTAGGAGTTATATTCTGTTGTTTAAGTGTTCCCTTTATTTTTTTGAACAGTATATATTTATAAGTATTATACATTTAGAAACATTATGTAATACGAACTGTACATTTGGGTGCGTATAATTATTTTAGATACATTTGCATAAGTATTGGTTCCTTAACATGCACTTATTCTGGAAGTTGCTTATATTACAAGTAGGATTGGTCAGACATTGTTACAGGTGAGTCACGGGGAATTTACGGCATTCATATTCCATCCCTGTCCTCCTCACTACTGTGGTTCTGTGGCTGCTGTAAATGATATTAAAGGGGTTGTTCAGTACTTTAAAATGCATTCTAAAGTGATGGGAACAAATGAATACCCAAGTACTGGACCCACATACCCCACCATTGTGTTTTTCTTTAGTTGACGAGGTATCACATGACCACTGCAGCCAATCACAGCTTCTGACCAGATGCAGCATTCAAATTCCATTCGACCTGGAAGAAACAATCTATCGGTTCGGATGGAATGTGAAGGCTGCAGCCGATCACTGATGCCACAAGATGCCCTCAGCTGGCCAGCCAGTGGACGACACAGTACATTGGTGTAGTGGTGGTCCAGAAAGTGAGATTTTTTTTCTTTTTCAATCATTCCACCATCCTGAACCCAATTAGAATGTGTTTAAAATACTCTTTAGTACTCTTCTTGCCTTGTTTTTATCTACTTTTCTCAGAGATACAGTATATGTGAGGAACCATCACATACAGTATCTATGGAAAGAGAACAGAGCTGCTGTCTAACAATGTTCTGTGCATCAGAAGGATTCTGCGGCCTTTTCAGGGTCAGGGGCCATACGGAATAACGTGGTCCACATGTCGTGCACCTGTGTGTCAGGCCTCATTCAGTTGAAAGTGATTTTTCATGTGTGTACAAAATGATCTGAGTGTCATCAGTACACCGTGTGGAGAATTATTAGGCAAGTTGTATTTGAGAGGATTCTTTTTATTGTTGAATAACAACTATGTTCTCAATCAACCCAAAAGACTCATAGATACCAAAGCTTATTATTTTTGGAAGTTGGAGTGTTTTTTTTTTTAGATTTGGCTATCTTAGGAGGATATCTGTTTGTGCAGGTAACTATTACTGTGCAGATTTATTAGGCAACTTAATAAAAACCAAATATATACCCATCTCACTTGTTTATTTTCACCAGGTAAACCAATAGAGCAACACAAAATTTAGAAATAAACATTTCTAACATTAAAAAACAAAACAAAAAAAATCAGTGACCAATATAGCCACCTTTCTTTATGATGACACTCAAAAGCCTTCCATTGATAGATTCTGTCAGTTGCTTGATCTGTTTACGATCAACATTGCGTGCAGCAGCCACCACAACCTCCCAGACACTGTTCCGAGAGGTGTACTGTTTTCCCTCCCTGTAGATCTCACATTTTATGAGGGACCACAGGTTCTCTATGGGGTTCAGATCAGGTGAACAAGGGGGCCATGTCATTATTTTTTCTTCTTTTAGACCTTTACTGGCCAGCCACGTTGTGGAGTATTTGGATGCATGTGATGGAGCATTGTCCTGCATGAAAATCATGTTTTTCTTGAACGATACCGACTTCTTCCTGTACCACTGCTTGAAGAAGGTGTCTTCCAGAAACTGCCAGTCCATTCTCAACCCAAATAGGTCCCACAAGTTCATCTTTGGTGATACCAGCCCATACCAGTACCCCACCTCCACCTTGCTGGCATCTGAATCGGAGTGGAGCTCTCTGCCCTTTACTGATGCAGCCTCGGGCCCATCCATCTGGCCAATCAAGAGTCGCTCTCATTTCATCAGTCCATAAAACCTTAGAAAAATCAGTCTTAAAATATTTCTTGGCCCAGATGTTTTATCTTATGTTTTTTGTTCAAAGGTGGTCGTTTTTCAGCCTTCCTTACCTTGGCCATGTCCCTGAGTATGGCACACCTTGAGCTTTTTGATACTCCAGTAACGTTGCAGCTCTGAAATATGGCAAAACTGGTGGCAAATGGCATCTTGGCAGCTTCACGCTTGATTTTCCTCAATTCATGGGCAGTTATTTTGAGCCTTTTTTTATCAACACGCTTCTTGCGATCCTGTTGGATATTTGCCATGAAACGCTTGAATGTTCGGTGATCACGCTTCAAAAGTTTAGCAATTTCAAGACTGCTGCATCCCTCTGCAAGACATCTCGCTATTTTTGACTTTTCAGAGTCCGTCAAATCTCTCTTCTGACCCATTTTGCCAAAGGAAAGGAAGTTGCCTAGTAATTAAGCACACCTTATATAGGGTGTTGATGTCATTAGACCACACCCCTCCTCATTACAGAGATGCAAATCACCTGATTTACATAATTGGCAGTTCGCTTTCAAGCCTCTACAGCTTGGAGTAGGACAACATATATAAAAAGGATGATGTGATCAAAATACTCATTTGCCTAATAATTCTGCACCCAGTGTATTTTTCATCCAATTTTCATCAGCATTTGGTCAGTATGTCTGGTTTTTATGGACTATCCCTGAATTTCTTTAGGTTGGCAACCTGTTGGCATGGTGTTACAATGCGTTATCATTTTATGGTTAGTGGGAATCGGAAGTCCCACCATACAGGAAACATTTGAAAGGGAAGCAGCGGTAAATTTGCATTATTACTCATTCATTCCTAGGATCAGTGGGGTCCCAGAAGTCAATCGCCCACTGATAGTGATGACCTATCCTTGCTTTAAGATGGGAATAACACTTTAAGGCCTCATTCAGACATCCGTGATTCTTAACATATGGAGAAAATTGGTGCGAGTGCCGTCAGTGTTTTGGATCCGCCCTTCATCAATGTTTGGTCTTTGACAGGTTTACCATCAGTGATTTTTTACGTATAGATACCTTAAATTGATTTATTACAAAGCTTCTCCTGTATATTGCAGTGTTAATCCCAGATGGCACACTGATGTGAACAATCCCATAGACTATAATGGGTGCATGTTCTACCCATGAATAAACAGTACACGCATGTGGCTCACAGGAGTCTGAATGAGACCTTAGGATGTGACTATGGAGCTCAGTGTCGTGAACTGCTGATCATTTCCCTCAGTACAAAAGTTATTGGAATGATCCAATGTTGTCCTAAAAGACTAATGATGATAAATATAATTCACCTGTGTGTAATCAAGCCTCCGTATAAATGCACCTGCCCTGTGATAGTCTCAGGGTTCTGTTTGATGAACAGAGAGCATCATGAAGACCAAGGACCACAACAGGCAGGTCCGTGATACTGTTGTGGAGAAGTTTAAAGCTGGATTTGGATACAAAATGATTTCCAAAACTTTAAACATCCCATGGAGCACTGTGCAAACGATCATATTGAAATGGAAGGAGTATCATACCACTGCAAATCTACCAAGACCCGGTCGTCCCTCTAAACTTTCATCTCAAAGAAGGAGAAGACTGATCAGAGACGCAGCAAAGAGGCCCATGATCACTCTGGATGAACTGCAGAGATCTATAGCTGAGGTGGGACAGTCTGTCCATAGGACAACAGTCGTACACTGCACAAATCTGGCCTTTATGGAAGAGTGGCAAGAAGAAAGCCATTTCTCAAAGAGATCCATAAAAAGTGTTGTTCAAAGTTTGCAACAAGCCACCTGGGAGACACACCGAACATGTGGAAGAAGGTGCTTTGGTCAGATGAAACCAAAATCAAACTTTTTGGCAACAATGCCAAAAGATAAGTTTGGCGTAAAGGCAACACAGGTCATCACCCGGAACACACCATCCCCACTGTCAAACATGGTGGTGGCAGCATCATGGTTTGGGCCTGCTTTTCTTCAACAGGGACAGGGAAGATGGCTAAAATTGATGGGGAGATGGATGGAGCCAAATACAGGACCATTTTTGAAGAAAACCTGTTGGAGTCTGCAAAAGACTTGAGACTGGGACAGAGATTTGTCTCCCAACAAGACAATCTGCAATGGAATGGTTCACAAATAAACGTATTCAGGTGCTAGAATGGCCAAGTCAAAGTCCAGACCTGTATCCAATCGAGAATCTGTGGAAAGAGCTGAAAACTGCAGTTCACAAACGATCACCATCAAACCTCACTGAGCTTGAGCTGTTTGCCAAGGAAAAATGGGCAAGAATTTCAGCTCTCAATGTACAAAACTGATAGAGACATACCCCAAGCGACTTGCAGCTGTAATCACAACAGAATGTGGCGCAACAAAGTATTAAGTTAAAGGGGCCGAATAATATTGCACGCCCCACTTTTCATTTTTTGAATTTCCACAAAAATTTAAAATAACCAATAAATTTAGTTCAGCTTCACAATTGTGTCCCACTTGTTGTTGATTCTGCACCAAAAATTTACGTTTGGTATTTTTATGTTTGAAGCATGATATGTGGGAAAAGGTTGAAAAGTTCCAGGGGGCCGAATATTTTCGCTAGGCACTATAGCTGCTGAGTAAAAGTTGTACACGGACAACACACAGATGACAAGCGAGAGAGAAATCATCCCACTCTCCTGGATGAGAATGGCTGCTATATATATAATATATTATTTTTATACACTAGTTTGAGCTTACCCTAATGGACGGGCTGACAGTATCAGACCAGCAGGGGTCTGATTCTTGGCATTCATCTGGACAGACTATCAATTTTGCAGTCCTGGAGAAGGTGAAATATATTATAGCTACGGTATGTTGGATTAATTTTTTTTATTATATAGAATATGCCTATCAAAAATATTCTTAAAGAAGTTGACCACTACTTGGAGAGCTTCTTCTCATACCCCACATTTGGCCCTGATAAAATAATAAAGCCTATACTATCTTTCCATGCTGGCACCGTTCCAGCGGTGTTGGCAATCTCATTCCCGGGCTCCTGTGCTGTGGTTGTGACACGTGACCCCAGTGCTTCAGCTGTGGCATCGCTATCCCATCCTTTTGAGGAAATGAACATGAAGAGGCAGTGAGAGAGCACCTGCAGCCCGGACTTCCTTTTCATGTTAGATTAGTCCGAAGGCGGGGACAGTGACGCCAGCGCTGATTGGGCACTAGGGTCACATGTCACAACAAATGCACGAGAGCCTCTGGACCGGAAGCGCTGACACCGCTGGAACGGCACCAGCATAGGACGTGAGAATAGGTTTTTTTATTATTTCATTTCCATTGCTTTAGATCAAGAAGAAGTTGTCCAAGTACTGGGCAACCCCTTTAATTAATCTGTATTTCTCTGCAAATGGTGGGAACTCAGTGTATCAAATGTTTTCCCTTCTCCTTTCTAGCTTTTACATGGGGTTGTAAGGAAGCATCGTACCCAGGCCCTGGAACCCAAAAGCCAGTTTATGAATAGCACATGTTGGCTTCCTCTGTTATGGATTCTTTGTTGGGGTCTAGGAGCTTAAAATCACTTTTATCAAATATTGAAGGTACGATCTGAAATACATTATTGATCGTTGGGGGTCCTACAGCAGAGCTCTGTCAGATTGGAACATGTGCATAACCGCTCCATTCGTTTTCCATGGGACTGCTGGAGACGGATGAGTACAGTGCAGTGCAATAGAGTCCCACAGAGCATGATTGGTGGGAGGTGCACATGCTCAATCTCTGCTCCGTCCTTGGACCACAGCTCTCAACCATTTTCCATCAATAAGGGGTAACTAACAGTTGGCACAACCCCTTTATGTTACATCCCTGTAAACGCCATTTACAAGTATTAATATAATGACATAAGCATTGTAATAGTCTTATTTGTATTTACATGAAAAAATTGGGATTAGATAGAGGAAGAAGGGAGAGGAGAGGAAAAGGAAAATTATCCTGGGGGCTACACAAATTCTTAATCTTGTCATGATGGACCATGGCCCGGACTCATTCTTCTCTGTATTCTACTTTTACCCTACCACATTTTCCACACCGTGTGTGTCCGCTACCTGACGTGGCACCTGTGAGCATTGATTCCTCCATGCCGGGGACTGAAGCTTTTCCACCTGACCAGTTATTTATAAACTGTGAACAAGAAGTGAATTATGTGATGTTCCTTTGTCCACACATAAGTAGGGGAACATTAAGCCCCGCTACCTCTCTGAGCACTAAATCTCTGGAGCCGCCAGCCTCTTCAAATTGTCATCTTGAAGGGTATGGACCTGCGCCAGATGCCTGTGAGAACTGTCCCGGGGAGCAGCAGGAGGCGTCTTTAGCCACGCTAAGTGATTGTGGCAGCAGGACTGCTCTTTTCTCCACAATTATCAGCTCTCAGTGTCATATCTCATTTGTGACTGATTTGAAATGAAACCCAGCACGAAGCAGAAGTGTCCCTGTCCGCCGGCGGATTACAACGCAAGGAGCACATTATTAGCACATTTATTTTTACACAGTGTGTCGATAAAGGAAAACGCAGCTGAAAGGAGGCTGAATAAAGCAAAACCTATCAAGGCCTGCCGCTACTCTATAGGCAAAAGCCGTAGTAATCAGCATAATGACTCCATCATATGAGGCGAATGCCAACCGTGCCAGGGGTACTGTGGTAGAGAACATTATCCAGTGCATCATCAGTAGAAGCTTGAAGTCATTGCTAGACTGGAAATGGTGAGATTCCTCCCCAACAGGGCAACCAGAAATGGGTTTATTTAACCCCTTTGCAGGAGAGAGAATTCTATATAGTTTTGGGGGATATTTGTTATTAGAGATTTTTATTTCTATTAGTATTATATTGGATTAGTATAATAAAATATCACTTTTATATTTGTCTGAGTTGCTTTGAACTTCTAGTACTACAGTATTTATCAGCCTTTCGTTCCGGAGGTGAATGGCAGGTTACAATACAGACTGCTGTAATATTATCTTCTCATCAGTAGCCAGGACTTTTCGAGCTGCTTTGGACGTTGGGATTTTTATCTTATTAAAAAAAATTCAGAATTTCATCATTATTTTTTGGTGCATGCTTGAGTTTTTACCATTAGAGTTTGGTCAGTTTTCATCTGGTTAAAAAAGAACTGATTGCATTTTCTCCAGCTTCTACTTTCACACAGTTTGTGAAAAACAGCACATGGATGGCATCCGGCACTGTCCCTTTTATTTACAGACCCATAGACTTGCATTGGCTAGTTTTATCTCTGACTTAAATCAAAGTCAGACATGTTTCCATGATTTGTCCGTACACGGCCATGTGAGCAGCCATGTAGTCTATAATAGGTACGAGATCTATTTGTGAAAAACTGACATCTGATTGCACCCTTTCAGTTTTACATAGCAACTACCTGCTCAACTCCTAACTAACGACCTGCCTGTTCTGCCCAGCACAGATCCTTGCTGGCTCAGAGTAGTCATGGACCACTCTTGCAGGCACTTCTGTGGCTTCCACTGACGTCACGCCAACAGAGCAGTTCCTTCTCTTCCACTCTACCCTATTGACAGTGCGTTACTGCTAATGTCATGATGATTGACAGCCAACTCCCCTCTGCATAACTGTGGGAATCCTGCTGTCAATCAGCATGATGTTGGCAGTCACACCCCGTTGACAGAGCCGCCCAGAAGAAGAGCTGCTCTGTTGACGTGGAGCAGTTGAGTTACCGGCTGAATCGGATGATGACCACTCCGAGGCAGCACTGGATAGAAGAGGCAGGCAGTTGCTAACTAGTTAGCAACTACCTGCCTGTTAGATTTTTTTTTGACTCAGTAAAAAATAATTTATCCCTGGATATCTTTTTTAAATGGGTTATCCCTTAACTAACGAATGGAATGTTCTGGGCCCAACTTTTATAACCCCCCAGAGACAACTGATTAGAGCCACTTCTGGCTATATTTCCCCTACAGAGAACTTTGGGAAAAAATATAGTATTCAAATAAATGACCAAACATGTAATGCATAGATGCATCAGGCCAGCCAAAATGTCAACCTTAGTTACAGAGCAGTCTTTATTCGAGATTGTGATTCTCAGGTGGGACTCCCCTCTGTCAAATTGATACGTCATATAAACATGTTCGTGAAACAACTGCTTAAAGTATTATTCAGATCTCAAGCATTTATGGGATTTCCAGTGGGATGAGTATCCGTCTCAACATTGGGTCCTTATCCTGTGATATTCAAAGAGGAGAGGTGTGCAGACAGCAATCTATATTTGTATGCAAGTCCTTAAAATTGTGTGCTCCCATACAAATAAATAGAGAGAGCCTTTGATGCATGGCCACCTCTGTTGTGGGCACTGTGCAATGAAGACCTTTCTTGAGAAAGATTTGCAGCACCATATTGAGACCTGCACCTACCACACATTTATGAGATATCCTCTAGATATGGTATAAATGTTTGCAATAAAGCAACAATTTAAATTCAATTATCACACTGATTAGCACTGTTGCTCTGCAGTGCTGGTGTCCTGGTTTCAAATCCCTCCAAGCACAACATCTGCAAGGAGTTTGTATGTTCTCCCCTTGTTTGCGTGGATTTCCCTCTATACTCCAACTAGCTGAAGAGCCCGGCGCTGCCCGGGCATAGTAACTAACTACCGTTAGTTATAGCAAATTATAATGATTATATCTATATATAAAGCTGAGTGAGCCCCACCCACTCCGCATAGCAACATTCACTATAATATCCCTCATCGTCCCTTCAGCCTGAGCTACCGGACTACTACCCCTAATATCCCACATCATCCCGTCAGGCAGAGCCATCAGAAAACTACCATTAATATCCCACATCATCCCGTCACAGCCGCCAGACTACTACCCCTAGTATCCCACATCGTCCCGTCACCCAGAGCCACCGGACTACTACCCCTAATATCCCACATCATCCCATCAGAGCCACCAGACTACTACCCCTAATATCCCACATCATCCCATCAGGCAGAGCCACCGGAAGACTACCACTAATATCCCACATCATCCCATCACAGCCGCCAAACTACCCCTAATATCCCACATCATCCCGTCAGCCAGAGCCACCGGATAACTACCACTAATATCCCACATCATACCGTCACAGCCGCCGGACTACTACCCCTAATATCCCACATCATCCCGTCAGCAAGAGCCACCGGACAACTACCCCTAATATCTTCCCGTTAGCAAGAGCCACCGGACAACTACCACTAGTATCCCACATCACCCCGTCAGCCAGAGCCACCGGATTACTACCCCTAATATCCCACATCATCCCGTCAGCCAGAGCCACCAAACTGCTACCCCTAATTTCCCACATCATCCCGTCAGCCTGGGGTCAGAACCAGAGCGCTGAGTGGAACGGTCCTAACTTCCATACCGTGGTTCCCTTTAAGAGAGGCATGGCCTCAGAACCAGAGCGCTGAGTGGATTTGCCCTGACTTCCATACCAATGATCCTTTTTATAGAAGCCTGGGGTGAGAATCAGAGCGCTGAGGGATTTACCCTAACTTCCATACCGGAGATCCCTTTGAGAAAACCTGGGGTCAGAATCAGAGCTCTGAGGAATTTGCCCTAACTTCCGTACAATCACTGAAAAGCACCTGAAGGATTATTAAACTACCTGATAGCAGTTTTCAGTATGTCAGGAGATGTTGTTTTAAAAATGGTATCACGTTTGGGGTTTTCCAATATATAGGACCCGTAAAGTCACTTCAAACCTGGATAAGTCCCTAAAAAAAATAATTTTGTAAATTTCCATGAAAAAATGAAAAATTGCTGCTACATTTTTAAACCTCCTAAAATACTAACAAAATGAAATAACATTTTACAAATGGTGCTGATGTAAAGCAGACATATGGGAAATATTATTTATTAATGTTTTGCAATGGTATGCCTGTCTGAATTAAAGGGATAATCATTCAAAGTTTGAAAATTGCAAATTTTTTTACATTTGTCAAATTTCTGATATTTTTTATAAATAAACCCAAAACATATCGACCTAAATTTACCATTATCATAAAGCATAATGTGTCACGAAAAAACTTTCTGAAAATCACTGGATTTTATTGAAGCGTTCCAGAGTTATTACCACATAAAGTGACACTTGTCAGATTTTTAAAATTTGTCTCTGTCACTAAGGGTATGTGCACGGTGTGGATTCTGCTGCGGTTCCACAGCGTTTCTGCAGCTGCGGGTCCGCAGCAGATTCTGCTGCATTGTACAGTACCTTTATTTCCTATGGAAATTATAAAACGCTGTGCACCTGCTGCGGATTTTTCCGCGCGGTTTTGCTGCGGTTTACAATCCGCAGCATGTCAATTGTTTGGTGCAGAAACGCTGCAGTTTTACACCTCATCCATTATGAGGTGTAGAACCGCAGATAAACCGCAGGACTTTTGTCCTGCGGATTTACCTGTGGTTTTCTCTCCAAAATCCGCACACCAAAAAAACTACGTGTGCACATAGCCTAAGGGGTTAAGAGAGGACTGGGGTCAGTACCAAAGTGCAGATTGGATTTGCCTTCACTTCCATACCCGGGATCCCTTTAAGAGGGGCCTTGGGTCAGAACTAAAGCGCTGAGTGGATTTGCCCTAACTTCCATACCGGTGATCCCTTTAAGAAAGCCTGGGATCAGAACCAGAGCGCTGGATGGATTTGCCCTGACTTGCATACCAATGATCCCTTTAATAGAACCCTGGGATCAGAATCAGAGCTCTGAGGGATTTGCCCTAACTTCTGTACAGGAGATCCCTTTAAGAAAGCCTGGGGTCAGTACCAGAGCATTTGAAGGCAATTGCCCTGACTTCCATACCGAGGATCCCTTTAAGAGAGGACTGTGCTCCTTTCTGGGGGGCAGACAATGGCTGGCAGCTTATGTTCCCGGGGATGCTAGATTCCTCCCACCATGTCAGTGTCTGCAGAGGTGTTGTCAAGTGGGAAAACTTGCTCATAGCAACCAATCACAGCTCAGCTTCTTTTAACCAGCTCTGGTGAAATGAGAGATGCTTAGTGATTGGTTGCAAGGAAAACTGTTGCTCATAGCAACCAATCACAGCTCAGCTTCCTTTGAACAGCTCTGTTGAAATGAAGGATGCTTCGTGATTGGTTGGTGATACACACATACATACATACAGTACAGATCAAAAGTTTGGACACACCTTCTCATTCAAAGAGTTTTCTTTATTTTCATGACTATGAAAATTGTAGATTCACTCTGAAGGCATCAGAACTATGAATTAACACATGTGGAATTATATAATTAACAAAAAAGTGTGAAACAACTGAAAATATGTCTTATATTCTAGGTTCTTCAAAGTAGCCACCTTTTGCTTTGATTACTGCTTTGCACACTCTTGGCATTCTCTTGATGAGCTTCAAGAGGTAGTCACCGGAAATGGTCTTCCAACAGTCTTGAAGGAGTTCCCAGAGATGCTTAACACTTGTTGGCCCTTTTGCCTTCACTCTGCGGTCCAGCTCACCCCAAACCATCTCGATTGGGTTCAGGTCTGGTGACTGTGGAGGCCAGGTCATCTGGCGTAGCACCCCATCACTGTCCTGCTTGGTCAAATAGCCCTTATGCAGCGTGGAGGTGTGTTTGGGGTCATTGTCCTGTTGAAAAATAAAAGATGGTCCAACTAAACGCAAACCGGATGGAGTCATGCCGCTGCAAGATGCTGTGGTAGCCATGCTGGTTCAGTATGCCTTCAGTTCTGAATAAATCCCCAACAGTGTCACCAGCAAAGCACCCCCACACCATCACACCTCCTCCTCCATGCTTCATGGTGGTAACCAGGCATGTAGAGTCCATCCGTTCACCTTTTCTGCGTCTCACAAAGACACTGTCGTTGGAACCAAAGATCTCAAATTTGGACTCATCAGACTAAAGCACAGATTTCCACTGGTCTAATGTCCGTTCCTTGTGTTCTTTAGCCCAAACAAGTATCTTCTGCTTGTTGCCTGTCCTTAGCAGTGGTTTCCTAGCAGCTATTATACCATGAAGGCCTGCTGCACAAAGTCTCCTCTTAACAGTTGTTGTAGAGATGTGTCTGCTGCTAGAATTCTGTGTGGCATTGACCTGGTCTCTAATCTGAGCTGCTGTTAACCTGCGATTTCTGAGGCTGGTGACTCGGATGAACTTATCCTCTGCAGCAGAGGTGACTCTTGGTCTTCCTTTCCTGGGGCGGTCCTCATGTGAGCCAGTTTCTTTGTAGCGCTTGATGGTTTTTGCCACTGCACTTGGGGACACTTTCAAAGTTTTCCCAATTTTTCAGACTGACTGACCTTCATTTCTTAAAGTAATGATGGCCACTCATTTTTCTTTACTTAGCTGTTTTTTTTCTTGCCATAATACAAATTCTAACAGTCTATGCAGTAGGACTATCAGCTGTGTATTCACCAGACTTCTGCACAACACAACTGATGGTCCCAACTCCATTTATAAGACAAGAAATCCCACTTATTAAACCTGACAGGGCACACCTGTGAAGTGAAAGTCATTTCCGGTGACTACCTCTTGAAACTCATCAAGAGAATGCCAAGAGTGTGCAAAGCAGTAATCAAAGCAAAAGGTGGCTACTTGGAAGAACCTAGAATATAAGACATATTTTCAGTTGTTTCACACTTTTTTGTTAATTATATAATTCCACATGTGTTAATTCATAGTTTTGATGCCTTCAGAGTGAATCTACAATTTTCATAGTCATGAAAATAAAGAAAACTCTTTGAATGAGAAGGTGTGTCCAGCCTTTTGGTCTGTACTGTACATACATACATACATTCAGTTTTATATATAGAGATTACAGACTGTTTGGCTTGAGATGGCAGCTGATTCTCTTTTCTGTACGGCTTTATCTAATTCCTCCCTGTCCTCAGTTTTATTTGTTCTTTTATTTTCTTCATACATTTGCGTTTAGTGGGAATATTTAGGATGCTGGAATATTGCCACAACCTTTATGTATTAAAAGATGATTATGAACACCACTATTCTTCGTTGTGCTTGCAGGTTTGGTGATGGGATTGATAATACGTTATGCCACAAAATCCCACGAAGAGGAGAATGGGGCCGTCTATGCCTGTGAGAGCTTGAAGACCAACCCTACAACCCTTCTTATTAATATCACACACCATGTTTATCAGTATGAATATCGGGGAGAAATCAACAAGCACAACATCCATAACGACCAAGGAAATGCCATTCTACAAAAGGTACTGTAGGAGAGATCTGAAAAGATGTTTTGCACATGGGTATGGGAAGGACCGCGCCATAATCTCTTACTGGGGAGGTAATGTATGGCTGTGCATTTCTCCTGCAGCAGGAAATTCATGTGGGGCTAAGTCCACCCATGGCGCCCAGAAGGGAAGGAGAAGTGTGGACCATCTTACTGTCCCTTTTATTAATAGACTAGATTAAGGCCCGATGCTATCGCATCGGGAGGATAGTGATGTAGCGTTGACCATGTGTTGTGCGGCACTGTGAGCAGCACACCTTGAGAAGGAGATGTGGTGAACAGCCATCCCGCACATCTCTTTAGCTGTTCACAAAAACCCGGCCCTGTTAAAAGAGGAAATGACATATCTCAGCAGCAAATATGATGCTGGACGTTGACATCCAGGTTCATATCACCAAATGAAAGAATTTTGATGATACACATCTCCCCTTTTATACTTAATGTGTGTTACAGTAATATTGAGAATTATGTGTAAATGTATCACACCTATGTTTTTATGTGGATAGGGTATTTACATAGTGAGCCTCAAGAGGGACAGTATTACTGATGTATGTAAAGTGCTATTGAAATAATAGTACTCTATAAATAAATAAAAAAAATAATTATTATTACCTAAGTTATGTAGGTATGTGTTAGCTATGTAGTTGCAATCTACGTATGTGTGCCTACATTTTTTTTGTTTTTGTATTTTTATTTATTTTTTTTAATCTATATATACCTATACCTATGTATGTTTTTATGGATTTAAATATGTCTATGACATATATGTGAAAGAGATAATTAGTGTAAGATATATCTATCTGCTTAGAATATCTATATATATATAACATATATCAAGCTATGTATAGAAGTCTTAGAAGTCTATTATCTATATCTATTTAGAATGTAACTATCATTTATATATCTATATATCTATCCATTCCAGGACCAACTTAAATAGTTTAAAGTAAGACATTTTTGTAAACGACATTTCTAGTGAAGATTTTGGGCTATTAGGTAGCAATTGTCCTTGAAGTGGTGTATCCACCACTTTGACCCTAACATTGCTGCGTTGCTTTACTCGGGAGAATGCAACATACAATTGTCCATGGGGAAATACAGGTTCGGGCAAAAAAATGCCAACTCGATTGAGGGTCTGTCCTTGGGATTTGTTAATGGTCAGAGCAAAAGCAGGTTTTAGAGGAAACTGTCGACGTTTTAATTTAAAAGGTAACCCAGTTTCTGAAGGACACAAATCGATGCGTGGAATAAATACAATGTCTTCTTCAGCTGAGCCAGTAATCACTTTAGCCTGTATGATGTTGCGGAGTAAGGCAATGACAATGAGGCGAGTGCCATTGCAGAGACCTTTCTTGGTGTTTAGGTTTCTTAATAGCATCACAATGGTGCCAATTTTAAGTTTTAAGAGATGTGATGGCATTCCTGATGGTGTCAGAGAGTTTAAAAATTCAACTGGGTAGTTTTCACATTCCTCTGCCTCATCAGCATCGACAGAATCATCGCTTGTATATACAGTATAATCACCACTGATGCGATCCATTACTTTACAGTTCAGAAAATCGACGTCATCATTTTTTGGACATAGTATAGCATGTGATGCAGCAGTGTTGAGGCTTTGTTTGTCATTAACATCAATGCAAATATGGTCTCCAAAGATCTCGGTTACTATAGAGCCAGTGCAAAGCATGTCTGGAGGAATTTCAATGACATCCTCTCCAAGGTTATGTTCATTAGACAGCTCACCATTTCCAAGTTTAAGCAACCAAGTGCTGTATTCAGGATCAGTGGAGCGCATGTTGTTGATTAGCGGTAGTCTGGTAAAATGTTGCCAATGTTGTGAATATTTAATGCAGGAATCTACAATGTCTATTCTTGTTCCATGAGCGATGACGGGAAGACATTGTCTGAAGTCTCCTCCAAGAACAATAACTTTACCTCCAAACGGTGTTTTATTTTTTTCAGCAACATTTGTTGTCATGATGTCATGTAGAAGTCTATCTATCACATTCAATGCATGTTTTTGGACCATAGTGCACTCATCAATAATAAAAAGTTTTGTACTCTGTAAATGTTTTCCTGCATTTGTATCGTTTTTAATCCTGGAAACGGATGTTTCGTTGATCGGAATAGGTATGCCATAGAGAGAGTGGATTGTTCGGCCTCCTTGTATCAAGTTAGATGCTATTTCTGTTGTCGCTGCAGGTGAGACAATTTCTCCTTGTCCAATTAAATGATGTGTAAGTAGATGGTATAGGTAGGTCTTTCCACTGCCACCAGGTCCGTCGAGAAAAAAGCACTTTGGTGTTAAACTGCTATTTTGTAAAGCTTCAGTAATGACATCATAGGCAAAAAGTTGCTCCTGATTAAGAGTTTCTTTCATCTCTGCAGCTTTTTTTAACTCATAATCCTTATCATATTGTTTAAGGAGGTGTTTAATATTTTTTGCTGGGTAAATTGAAATCAGCAAAAGTTTTTCCATGGACTATGAGGACATCTTGGACATCTTTCATAGCATATCCTTCACAAACGATACACTCTTCAGTGTCGCTGTGGTATGTATCACAGTAGTCTTGTAAAAAATGGTCCTTAGCCCCTTAAGCCCCAAGGGTGGTTTGCACGTTCATGACCGGGCCAATTTTTACAATTCTGACCACTGTCCCTTTATGAGGTAATAACTCTGAAACGCTTCCATGGATCCCAGTTATTATGATATTGTTTTCTCGTGACATATTGTACTTCATGTTAGTGGTAAAATTTCATTTAAATAACTTGCGTTTATTTGTGAAAAAAACGGAAATTTGGCGAAAATTTTAACCACATTCAAAAAGTTTATTAACCCTTTAGGTGCGTCACAGGAATTTTTTGAATATTTAAAAAAAATGAACATTTAACTTTTTTTCACAAAAAAAATACTTCAGGTTCAATTTTTTTTTATTTTACCAAGGGTAACAGGAGAAATTGGACTGCAACATTTATTTTGCAATTTGTCCTGAATACGCTGATACCTGATATGTAGGGGGGAACCACTGTTTCGGCGCATGGGTGAGCTCAGAAGGGAAGGAGCACCGTTTGACTTTTTCAATGCAAAATTGGCTGGAATTCAGATTGGACGCCATGTCACGTTTGGAGAGCCCCTGATGTACCTAAACAGTGGAAACCCCCCACAAGTGACCCCATTTTGGAAACTAGACCCCCCCCAAGGAACTTATCTAGATATATGGTGAGAACTTTGAACCCACAAGGGCTTCACAGAAGTTTATAACGTACAGCGGTACAATTAAAAAATCATATTTTTTCCACAAAAATGATCTTTTCACCCCCAATTTTTATTTTCCCAAGGGTAAAAGGACCCTAAAAGTTATTGTGCAATTTGTCCTGAGTACGCTGATACCCCACATGTGGGGGTAAACCACTATTTGGGCGCATGGCAGAACTCAGAAGGGAAGCAGCTCCATTTGACGTTTTTGGCTGGAATTGAGATCGGACACCATGTCGCGATTGGAAAACCCTTGATGTACCAAAACAGTGGAAACCCCCCACAAATGATGCCATTTTGGAAACTAGACCCCCCAAGGAACTTATCTAGATGTGTGGTGAGCACTTTGACCCCTACAGTTAACGCCCGGGCGTGAAAATAAAAAAATCGTATTTTTTGCACAAGCATGATCTTTTAGTCACCAATTTTTTTTATTTTCCCAAGTGTACCAGGAGAAAACTGGTTGTTGTCCAATTTGTTCTGAGTACGCTGATACCCCATATGTGGGAGAAAACTACTGTATGGGCACACATCAGGTCTCGGAAGGGAAGTAGTGACGTTTTGGAATGCAGACTTTGATGGAATGGTCTGCGGGTGTCATGTTGCTTTTGGAGAGCCCCTAATTTACCTAAACAGTGGAAACCCCCCACAAATGACCCCATTTTGGAAACTAGACCCCGTACGGAACTTATCTAGATGTGTGGTGAGCACTTTGAACCCTCAAGGGCTTCACAGAAGTTTATAATGCCCGAGCATGAAAATAAAAACATTGTATTTTTTCCACAAACATGATCAATTAGCCCCCAGTTTTTTTATTTTCCCAAGGGTAACAGGATAAATTGGACCCCAAAAGTTGTTGTACAATTTGTCCTGAGTACGCTGATACCCCATATGTGGGAGAAAACTACTGTATGGGCACACGTCGGGTCTCGGAAGGGAAGTAGTGACGTTTTGGAATGCAGACTTTGATGGAATGGTCTGTGGGTGTCGTGCGTTTGGAGAGCCCCTGATGTACCTAAACTATTGAAACCCCCCACAAGTGACCCCACTTTGGAAACTAGACCCCCCACGTAACTTATCTAGATGTGTAGTGAGCACTTTGAACCCCCAAGTGCTTCACAGAAGTTTATAACGCCCGGGCGTGAAAATAAAAAAATCTTTTTTTCCACAAGAATGATATTTTTGCCCCCTATTTTTTATTTTCCTAAGGGTAACAGGAGAAATTGGACCCCAAAAGTTGTTTTGCAATGTCCTGAGTAGGCTGATACCCCATATGTGGGGGTAAAACACTATTTGGGTGCATGGCAGAGCTTGGAAGGGAAGGAGCACCATTTGACTTTTTCAACTCAGAATTGGCTGGAATTGAGATCAGAAACCAAAAACCAGCATTTCATGAATTTCTTTTGGGGGGGTGCATTTACACCGTTCTGCGTGCGATAAAATTGATAAAGCCCTTTTATTCTTCGGGTCAGTACAGTTACAGCGATACCTCATTTAGGTCTTTTTTTATGTTTTGTCGGTTTTATGCAATGAAAACTATTTTATATAAAAAATAATTATTTTTGCATCGCTTTATTCTGTGAGCTATAACTTTTTTATTTTTTCGCTGATGATGCTGTATTGTAGCTCCTTTTTTGTGGGACAAGATGATGTTTTCAGTGGTACCATGGATATATATATGCGTCTTTTTGATTGCGCGTTATTGCACTTTTTGTTCAGCGGTATGATAATAAATCATTATTTTTTGCTTTGTTTTTTATTTTCCGCTAAAGGAGGTAACTAATGGGACAGTTTTATAGGGCAGGTCGTTACGGACGCGGCGATACCAAATATGTGTACTTTTATTGTTTTGGGGTTTTTTTTTCAAAAAATGAATTTATTGGGGGAATATTTTTTTTTTTTCTAATTTATTTGGTGACTTTTTTAAAATTATTTTAACACTTTTTTTTTTTACTTTATTACATTGTCCCAGGTGGGACATCACTGTCCTGTGACAGATCGCTGATCTGTTACAACACAGATCACTGTGACAGATCAGCGATCTGTCACAGGCAGTGCAGCAGGCTTCCTCGTGCCTGCGCTTTGCAGGCACTGAGGAAGCCGGCTCCCTGCAGGCCCCCGAAGGTCCCCGTCACCATCTTGGATTCGGGGGCCAGCAGGGAAGGAGCCCCCCGCAGCAGCGCTGCACATTGCGCTGCCATGGGGGGCTCAGGGAAGCACGGAGGGAGCCCCCTCCCTGCCGATGCTTCCCTTTAACCCCCGGTACACCGCGGTCATGTTTGATCGCGGTGTGCAAGGGGTTAACGTGTCGGGGGCGGTCCGTGACCGCCCCTGACACATTGTGCCGGGTGTCAGCTTTGATAATCAGCTGACACCCGGCTGCGATCAGCAGCGCTCACCACAAGGGCGCAGCTGATCGCTATGACATACTATCCCGTCCCTGGGAATTAAGTCTCAGGGCACATGGACGGGATAGTACGTCATATGGGATTAATGGGTTAAACTCATTCCACAATTCAAGTGGATTACTGGGGGGGGCAAAAATACAGATATAAGCAAACATGTCTCTAAGTTGGGAAGGCATGTTAAGAATGCAAGCATCTCTTAAAGTATGTCTCCAGATGCTATCATCGAATAATGATCCGAGTGCTAATGCAGCATCCTTAAAGGTTTCTTGCATAACTCCATTGACGGTTTTAATACTGTCAAAACTGGTAGCAGCTTTTACATGCAGTAACAACAAACGTAAATAATAGCGTTCTTGGTCTTTCACACTAACAGTATACATTCTTCCAATAACTGTGAGACCCAGTCATTTTCTTTGTTCCCATGTGCCTTGTTTCCAAATGTAGTGTTCTGGAATTTCGTGGTAGAAATAGTTATGTGCATTGTGGTTGATCTTATTAAGGGTGAAATACGCCATAAGTGTAGATTTGGAATTGAGCTTTTGATAGATGTTGCCTGCAGAGTCATTCTCATGAAAATAGAGTGGTTGAGAATTAGGCAGATGTACGGCTAGGCGAATGATGGCATGAGATTATTTATGCATAGGAAAAGCAAATATCCGCCATGCAGCCTCAGGTGCACTAACTTATCTGGTATCCGTAAATTGGTGTGTTTCATAATGTTGGATGTTATTTTGGGAAATTTCAAGGTTGGCTTTGTCATGTCCTTTGTAGACGTATTTAAATAAATTTTTTACACTTTGAATGGAAGCACATATTACTACATTAATATGGCACTTGTATTTGGTGAGTAAAAATGGGTTATATGGAACTACCCATGAATTGTCAATCGTCTTAGAATGGTGTTCATATGTTTTGCCAATGGGTCTGCGGTAAGTAGGATAGCCGTCCTTTTCTTTGATGGTATATGGTTGGTATTGTTTAGGGAAACCTTTGCTACACTTTCCAAGATCCATACAGGGAGAATTAGGATTGTGTTCTCCACAGGGACCATGAATCATGTGTTGAAGAACAATGTTATGGAGCTGAGGGTAGATTGTTTCATCAAGTATTTCAGCCCAGACTATATTGTCTATGTCCGCCTCAGTCTGTAATTTAGACAGGCTGTCAAGAATAATTAAAATATGAGCGTGTGGGAGACCACGCTTCTGAAATTCAATGACATGGACCATTGCAGTGACGTTTCCAAATAATCCACTGCTAATGTCTTTTAAGAGGGATTCCAGTTTAATTTTAAAGACGCGTGCAACCAAGTCTGGTCTGTGTTCAACACGCTGCCACGGTTCTAAATGTGTAGTAATCTCACTCCACTTAGAATTACATGTCATGGTGATAAAAAGATCTGGTTGACCATACTTCGTAACAATAGCCATAGCATCCTGGTAGCGCTGCTGCATGTTTCTTGGACTGCCTTCAAAAGAAGATGGTAAAATGACAGTTTTTCCAATAGGGATGCCCTTTTGAACCGATTTTTTGAGTAGATGTTCTTGAAAGAGGCAGTAATCCTCCACTTTTAAATCTTTTTGGTGGTTGCGGATGTAATGTAGGCGATTAGCTTCGATTTTGACATAAGCATCTACTAAATATTGCTGTATTAGCTTACCTCCATTGAGGAGTGGATTAAAGTAATTTCTGACAGATAACATATAGCAAATAGTTTTGGAGTTGTGTGATCCTCCGTGGACTTTTGCCTTGTTTGAGTCCATCATGCCATCCTTGGTCTCCATAAGGGAAAAATATTGGATAGAGGAGGGCATCCAAATTGCTATGGAGAATG
Source organism: Dendrobates tinctorius (assembly GCF_039654945.1). NCBI lineage: Eukaryota > Metazoa > Chordata > Amphibia > Anura > Dendrobatidae > Dendrobates > Dendrobates tinctorius. The sequence goes on along the minus strand of NW_027361728.1, from coordinate 85,639,399 downwards.
CTAATTTGTTGTGTTTTTGGAGCTAAAGGGTTGTGGGGATCAGGTTTTAAATAAATTAATATGTCTCTATTGAAAGGTGGCTCACCATTGTCATTTTGAAACACGACTGCTACTTCACTGACAGTGGAATTATTGTAGCGTCGAGGGTCTTGAGTACGATCTTGTTTAATAGCCATAGTGATGTTTGGCATGACAGTTCCGTTTTGTAGAGATTTAATTTTTTCTTGTTCTTCCACATCACGTAACATTTGATAAGCTGCCACAAAAGGATTAATAGTTTGGATTTGAAAGGCAATAATGTTCATCAATGTAGGATGACATTTTTGATTTTCTTTACATCGTAAGCGTTGTTCGTTTGCGGTAGCGGTATCGAGAATGTAAAGTTGGGCAAATGCGCGTTGTTGGTCATCTGAGGGATGTAGTGTTCCAGTTCTATGATAGATCTGCCCATGTATGCGGAAACAGTATGGGCCATATCCAGGAGGTGGTGAAATATTTGCACCCATGGAGGCAAAAGCAAAGGAACTGTTAATACTTCGAATATTATCCATGAAATTTTTGCTAAATTCACTTTGCCCTTTCAGCAAACGTGTAAAGACATCAGGATATTGTAGTATGGGTACATGGACTTTACCCTTCTGACAGCAGAACGTAAATTTGTTATCAGAAGGTATCTCTGCTACAAAATGCAAAGCTTGGCAATGCTCAAATACATGGGTCATGTCACTACAGCTGTGTTCAGTAATACTATTTTCATCATTAGTGAAAATGTTAGGTTGTAGTAGAAGTGCATGTCCAACCGGGGGGGTGCGCCTAGTTTTGAGACCAACGCATATTTGTCTTGGTTGCACTTTCTACGAGCTAACTGTTGCAGCTTGTATGTGAAGAAACTGCGTCGGTATTGACTAATGGTGGTATTGATTGCTGATTAGTTATGTCAGTGAACGGCATATAGGATGAAGTTTGGTAGTAACTTGTTCCACATGCTGATGTGGAAGCATCCTGTTGTGAGTCTAATAATATTGATGAGGAAGAAGCCGTCTGTTGTCGGCGGTGACGGCGTGCAAAGGCTTCTTCAGCCAATCTAATGGATTTAGAGTTAGGGGATTCGTGTGTGAGGCGACGGCGTTTATAAGCCTTAATCTTGTCAAGGCGATGGTGTTTTTCCTCAGGAGTCTCATTAGCACGGCGTTATTTTTGTCGTAGTGCTAAAGCTGCTTTCCTTTCACTGGCATTGGCATACTTTTTGTTATGACTCATGTTGGCAGTTATCTGGCAGTGAAGAAGGCGTCCTGGAGTATTTTAGTGTAAACAGATACTAGTTGGCCCTGTAATTGTCCAGCAGTAGTTATGAAGTGGTAGCGGCAAATTGGCCCTGTAATTGCCCAGCAGTAATTATGAAGTGGTAACGGCAAATTGACCCTGTAATTGCCCAGCAGTAGTTATGAAGTGGTAGCGGCAAATTGGCCCTGTAATTGCCCAGCAGTAGTTATGAAGTGGTAGCGGCAAATTGGCCCTGTAATTGCCCAGCAGTAGTTATGAAGTGGTAGTGGCAAATTGGCCCTGTAATTGCCCAGCAGTAGTTATGAAGTGGTAACGGCAAATTGGTCCTGAAATTGCCCAGCAGTAGTTATGAAGTGTTAGCGGCAAATTGACCCTGTAATTGCCCAGCAGTAGTTATGAAGTGGTAGCGGCAAATTGGCCCTGTAATTGCCCAGCAGTAGTTATGAAGTGGTAGCGGCAAATTGGCCCTGTAATTGCCCAGCAGTAGTTATGAAGTGGTAACGGCAAATTGGCCCTGTAATTGCCCAGCAGTAGTTATGAAGTGGTAACTGCAAATTGGCCCTGTAATTGCCCAGCAGTAGTTATGAAGTGGTAGAGGCAAATTAGCCCTGTAATTGCCCAGCAGTAGTTATGAAGTGGTAGAGGCAAATTAACCCTGTAATTTCCCAGCAGTAGTTATGAAGTGGTAGAGGCAAATTGGCCCTGTAATTGCCCAGCAGTAGTTATGAAGTGGTAGCGGCAAATTGGCCCTGTAATTGCCCAGCAGTAGTTATGAAGTGGTAGAGGCAAATTGGCCCTGTAATTGCCCAGCAGTAGTTATGAAGTGGTAGAGGCAAATTGGCCCTGTAATTAGACACCGGCAGTGAACAGGCAGAGGAGCAAGGCAGCAGTAGTTATGAAGTGGTAGAGGCAAATTGGCCCTGTAATTAGACACCGGCAGTGAACAGGCAGAGGAGCAAGGCAGCTGTAGTTATGAAGTGGTAGAGGCAAATTGGCCCTGTAATTAGACACCGGCAGTGAACAGGCAGAGGAGCAAGGCAACACGTCCGCACAGCAAGTCGGCGTGAGGTAAATGACAAAATTCCACGGGATCCAAGATGGCGTCGGCGAAATCTCACGAGATTTCGCCGACGCCATCCTGGATCCCGACGTCGTTCACGCCGGCGACATGTTCTTGCGGCGATGCCATCTTGAGTATCACGGGATTTCGCCGATCCAAGATGGCGTCGCCGCAAGAACATGTCGCCGGCGTGGACGACATCGGGATCCAAGATGGCACTGGCGGAAGAAGATGTCGGGGATCGTGGAGCAGCGGTGATGACGGCGTGAGTATGAGAAACGGAGTGAGAGAAAGGTTCGTGGGTCTTGCCGCTTACACCTAAAGAACATCTCTAGAATCCGCCCTTTTCTCACCATGGAAGCATCAAAAGCCCTCACTGTCGCCTGATCCATTCCCGCCTGCACTACTGTAATGCTCTATTAATTGGCCTCCCCTCACTCGACTTTCCCCTCTCCAGTCCATCCTTAATGCATCAGCCAGGGTCGTCCATCTGGCTAATCAGTACTCGGATGTGTCCGTTCTTCGCCAGTCGTTATACTGGCTGCTCATTCATTATAGGATCCAGTTCAAAGTACTTGTTCCACCCACAAAGCCCTCCACAGTGTGGCACCCCTCTACATCTCCTCCCTCATTTCTGTCCATCTGCCTAACCAACCGCTGCATTCTGCAAACGATTTTCACCTGACCTCTGCACAAATCCGCACCTCCCACTCCCGACACCAAGACTCCTCGCGCGTTGTGCTAATCCTCTGGAATGCTGTACCCCAAGAAATTAGGACCAGCCACAACTTGCACAATTTTAGGCACTCCCTCAAAACACATTTGTTCAGAGCGGCTTATCACGTTCCCTAATCAAAGTCATTTTATGTGTAAATGTGTGTGTAGCCCATTCACTATCTCTATCTATCCCCCGCTCCCTCAAGACGGCTGGACCATCATTGTAAATACATCACTGTAAATACACACCTGTACTCTGTATCTCTCCCACCTCATTGTACATTGTAAGCTCTCACGAGCATGGTCGTCATATTTTGCTTTAATTATTGTACTATTGGTAACGTTGCTACTTCTGACTGTTTGAAACTGTTAAACTGTAAAGCGCTGCGGAATATGTTGGCGCTATATAAGGATTATTATTATTTTTTCTGGTTGCAAGGAAAGATTCCTGCAGCTGTTGGAGAGGACAGGGAGCTTCTGACAATGATGCTTCTTAAATTTTGGGGCTACCTAAAACACAGTAGAGGGGGGTCTGGACATATGGATTGTAATCGGGCATCTTTTTGTAGTAAAGGTTGCAATTTCCATGCAGCTCCCCTTAGCACCTCCAGATTTGGATTGTAGGTGACCACTAGAGGCACCCGGTTATTTCCATCTTTAGCTTTGTAATATAGCAGGATATTCCTTGATATTCTGGTGGCTCTTGGTTTTCCATAATAGAAGGAAATTAGATTAGTCTGACATGCTGGCTCTGGTTCATTTGCCCTTCTCCAATTTTCTGGGACTTCTGCTTTCCAGGATTTTTCAAAGATTCTGGCTAGTGGTTCTGCAATTTTGTTTGCTAACTCTTTCAGTACCCTAGGATGTAATTCATATGCACCAGGAGATTTAAATTAATTTAAATTATCTAAGTATTCCCTCACCATCTCTCTGTGGATAGTGTGGATTCTTTTATTCGTTCGATGGCACCATAAAGATCAGTTGATGTTACAATTGCTTTCTTAAAGAACAGAGGGAAAATAGGAATTTAAAAGTATGGCCTTCTCAACATCATTTTTGACCACTTCACCCTTTTCATTCTGTAAAAATCCGATATCATCTTTGACTTTTTTCTTTTGCTTTTGACATATCTCAAAATCCTTTTTTACTGCTTTTGGTCTCCCTTGCAAGCCTCACTTCATTACTGGCTTTAGCTTTTCTAACTTTTGCCCTGCATTCCCTGCAAATAGCATTATATTCTTCATTAGATATGTCCCTCTCTTTTATCATGTCTTTTTTCCTTTTTAACAAGTGATTAAGTTCTGTGTTCATGTACCCTGGTCTTTTCGGTATTATTACCGATTGTGCGCTGAGAATTTAATTTAGCAAAATATACCATCTTTTTTGGATATTTCTCTCCTTTAGAATATCCAGCCATTGTACTTTTCCTACCCTCTTTCTGAGTCCATTAAAATCTGCCTTTCTGAAGTCCAACTTTAATGTCTGAGTCGCCGCTGGTCTTCCTTCTCTTGTAATCCAAAATTCGAGGATATCATGATTGTTGTCTTCTAAATTCTCAGCCATCTTTACTTCCTAAACCATTTCCTCCCTGTTGGTAAGAATTAGATCCAAGATTGCAGATACGCTTGTTCTCTCTTCTACCTTTTGAAAGATAATCAATGGGTCAGTGCTGATGGCCAATTTTTTTTTTTTTTTTTAATTTAGTTATTTATTTTTTGACAGAATCTGATTGTGAAAAAATTGGAGCATGATGCAATTTCAGTGAAATTGGATGGGTTCCAGAAAAACATCGGATGCCGTACTGAGCCACAGGACAGCTTTCGATATTTTTTTTTTTACTTTTTTATGGATACAGTAGCTGTTAGTTGTCATAACCGTCTTTTAAACCGCCAGTTGCAGCATTTCAGAATCCAACATACCTGGTTAAGTTCATTCATCCAGTGCCTGATACGTGCTGCCTGTGAAACGGGCAGCATTCGTCAGGTTCGCTTTTAAGAATTACTTAATATTCTATTTGTCTTACAAATCAGACGTGCAAACTTGTATGTTCCTACATTGTTTTTTGTAATGTATCCTTAAGCTGCATTTCATTAAAATGAGTTAAATAGATGGCCTAAAATGGCATAAAAAATATATTGATCTTTTCATCAAAAACACAAGTCCAATTCTTGTTAGTTGTCATAGGACAAAAGAAAACAGCCGCACTCAACGAGACTTGTAGAATTGCAAAAAAGAGTTTGTGTTTATTACATGTACAGGCAATGATCACCACAGATGGCGACAGGGCGCCCATACTACATACAAACCGTGGAGGAGTCTACTTGGACCCAATTTGTGTTTGACTTCCCACACTCTTAAGTGAGGTTTGACAAAGACCCGGACAGGGTTGAAACGTTACCTTGTTTTCACTTATTTGTTTTCCCTGTGGTGATCATTGCCTGTACATGTTATCAACACAAACTCTTTTTTGCAATTCTACAAGTCTCCGTTGAGTTCGGCTGTTTTCGCCCTTGGTTACTGTTACTGGACTTGGTCCATGTTCAGCCTGCACCTACATTAGAGAAGAGTGCGCATCATTTATTTTCTAGCAAAGGACAAGAGAAGACAAACTCTGCTGATCTCCTACAGCTGATACCTTTGCATAAGAATAAGTCAGTGAAACTTTTTGTTTCGTACTAAAGGATCCTTACATGGCTCTGTCAGTGGTCTCCTGACATCTCTAAAATGGCTACCATGATCAGGCTTAGCACAAGCCACTCCAATTACAAGATGCATGGGTTGACTTGGCTTTCACCCTTTGATCCCTGTACAGGATCTTGACTTACACAGGGGTGCCTGGCTTGGTGCCACGGAGTCAGCCGATATCTGATGATGCAGGCTTGCAGGAGTTGACAGATAGACAGGTCGAACCCTGGAGGACACCCAAGGTAGAAAATCAGAAGGCAAAAGAATGGTCAGACAACAGGAATATGTCAATTAAGCAGGAGCAGCGAATGCAGGACTGAAGCATGGTAGCACTAACTATATCTGGAAGCTCCCAGCCCTAAGCTGGGAGTATTGGTAGGATATGGAGCTGTCCATATAGCCAAAACATGGAACTGACTACTTAGCTGGACAGCACACACACCCATACTTCTAGACTGTATGGCACTAAATGTCTCAGCCACCCCAGGCTCAGTGGCTGGGCAGAGTGCGTGTGGCTAGAGCTTCTGGTCTCAAATTCTCTACCATCACCAGCGCCGCCTGCAGAATGAATATGGTGGTGCCTTGTGACAGAAGCAGAAGTCGTGGGAGCAGGTCCTGGAGGAGATGTGATGACAAGGAGCTTCTATATAGCTATTGTTGGAGATTGACTATACTTATCTGTTTCATGAACTTGCAGCAATTTATTGTATTTTTAATATTTTTTTCTTAGTATATTATGTAAATGCTGTGTATTATGTAAAGGCGGCTGCTTTACCCTCCTCAACGAGCCTTGTGTAAACTGTGCATGACATGTGGTCTGATGACAGGACGGCACAAGCTGCTGGTTGTGCAATACGTCAGTGTTGTGGGAAATGGGTATGAGACCTGTTCACCACATGGTATAAAGCGCTGACGAGGAGGCTGCTGAATAGCACTTCCTGTTTATCTGCACTCGCCCACGGGGTCAGCTATAGAAATTCTGGAACTATTGCTGAATTGACAGGAAGAAAAACAGAATAAAAAGGAAATAGTGAAGGCAAGGAAGTGATTAAAGCCAAATCACATGCTTATTTTGTAGGAACTGCAAGTATAAAGGGATTCTCCCTTTACTCACATTCATGTCATTCACAGCCATCCTCTAGGACCCCCATTGTCCTGTATGCATGGTCACCATTTCTAGTTTATGGTAGATACAGAAACAGATAAGTGAATGCACTAAGCCCATGTCCCTCTCACCATGAGGGTGAGTGAACCCGCACTCCTGTTCTCAAGAGGCCCTTATTCTTGGGAACAGAGGGAGTATCAACACGCAGACCCTCATCAATCCCACATACTGTATATGCCGGGACTGTCTGATGTGATATAAAGCTGCTTGCAAAGTGAAGACTATGCCTCTTATGTCATCTTTATAATGGCTCTTGTATAATATTGACGTACGACATCATATCTCATTTTCTTACAGATGACGTTTGACCCTGAAATTTTCTTTAATGTGCTTCTACCTCCAATAATTTTCCATGCTGGATACAGTCTAAAGAAGGTAAGAATGCCATTGTAGGGTATTATTGCAAAAAAAGGGGGAGACAAAAAAGCGCAATAGGGTCTTATCCACGTTACAAAAGACAGTATATCATGAAATCTGCTCACCTGGTTAGGATGAGATAAGAGCGTGTAGGTAGCGGCTGCTGCAGATCCACAGGTCTTCAGTGACCAAAGAAATGATGAATCCAAAGGGAGTTTGTAGCTATATTCCGCGCTGCCGCTTTAGACAAATTCCAGGAGAATGCTGTATGATTGCAGTGGTTTTATTCTACGCGTTTCAGGGGTCTCATGCCCCCTTCATCAGGAAATACCACAAATACATACAGGTATCACAGACATAAAATGCAATCATACAGCATTCTCCTGGAATTTGTCTAAAGCGGCAGCGCGGAATATAGCTACAAACTCCCTTTGGATTCATCATTGTAGGGTATTATGCAGAGACAGAGGCTGTGTATAAAGGGTTCTTCTGGGAATACACATGGATGTCTTATGGCCTAATCTCCGTTTAGGCCTGTTTCATACTTCCGTTTTTGACCATCAGTCAAAATCCGCCGTTTTGCAAAAAAAAGTATCCGCCATTTTGTTTTGCGGATCCGTTTTTTTTCCCATTGAGTTGCATTACCGGCGGATCTTGACGGATAGCCATCCGTTGGATCCGTTTTTTTGTGGATCCGCCAAATTTTTTGCGTCCGCCATGCCCGGACGGACCATGCAACGTTTTTTTGTGCTGCAGGATCCGTATTTTATAGTGCGCATGCCCGGAGGAAAGAAGTCAGCCGGACATTTAACCCTGAAATCATCTCTGGCTGCCAGAAAAATATTCTCTCTCTCTCTCCTTCTCTCCCTCTCCTTTTCTCTCTCTCCTCTCTCTCTCCTTCTCTCCATCTCCTTCTCTCTCCTTCTCGCTCTCTCCTCTCTCTCCTTCTCTCTCGCTCCTTCTCTCTCTCTCCTCTCTCTCTCCTTCTCTCTCTCTCTCCTTCTCTCTCCTTCCCTCTGTCTCTCTCTCTCTCTCTCTCCTTCCCTCTCTCTCTCTCTCCTTCCCGGGCTACGGTTCCTTTAAAATTCTTCATTCATCGGATCCGTTAAAAAAAACGGTCCGGTGGCATCCGTTCACATCAGTTTACCAACGGATCCGCTTTCCGCCATTTTGGCGGATTTTAAATGACACAAAAAACTGAAGTGTGAAGCAGGCCTTAAGTGAACAGGTCTGAGGTGCAGCAGCAGTACCAGGCAGAACTCCAGGAAAAGCTTGCAGGAACCTCAGCGAGTGGGTGTCTCAGGAGTTGTGACTATCCGTGTACTCTAAATATTCTCAGATCACCAAAAATGTGCGATTGATGCTGAAAGTTCAAATGAATGGGGCAACATACCCTGCCACATGTGAATGCATGCAAATGTTCCAGAAGTAAGTTACTTATTTTGTATATATTGCAATTTCTTTTTCATTAAAAGAGGTGTTTAAAAGTTAATCCATATCCACGGGATAGTGGATAACTTATGATTGCTAGGCATCCGACTGCCATTGCCCCCATTGATTCATAGAACCTGGGCTCTTCAGATTCCCTACTGAATGAAGCAGAGGTTGATCATGGGCCCTACTGCTCCATTCTTTTTTAATGGTAGCACCGGAGATTGCCAAGCAAAGTGCTTGGCTGATTTTCAGCATTCCTATAAAAATGAATGGCGAAGCAGTGCGCTTGATCGACCTCCTCTGCATTCATTCTCTTGGTAGCCCTGGTTCTTTGGATCAGTGGGGGCCCCAGTTCATTCAATTGGTAGGAGTCCCAGTTCTCTGGATTGGCGGGGGCCAGTGAACGGATGGTTATCCCATATCACATAAATATATGTGTGGCCAGTACAAAACACTGGCACGTGGCTTATTCCTTCCAAAGACCGTACTGAGGACTAGGGGGCACGCATTACGGGTGGAAGAAAGGTGATTCTGACTGCTGAATAGGAGAGGGTTCTTTACAGTTAGAGCAGTCAGACTGTGGAATGCCCGACCACAAGAGGTAGTAATGGCAGACACTATAACAACTTTCAAAAAAGGGCTGGCTGATTTCCTTGATACAGTGCTGTGCAAATTAATTGGGACAAAGCATTTTTTTAAGTAAAATTGTAAGTTGGTTACCAGTCAGTGATTCAAACCAGTTTTAACTGCTTTGAACAGGCACTCACACCTGTTCAAAGCAGTTAAAACTGGTTTGAATCACTGACTGGTAACCAACTTACAAATTACTTAAAAAATGCTTTGTCCCAATTAATTTGCACAGCACTGTACACATAACATTGTGGGTTATAGCTAGATTAATAATAGAATGTACAGTTGGTGGAGAAAGGTCGAACTTGATGGACCTAGGACTTTATTCAACCTACGGAACTATGTAGCTATCCTGTGGATAGGGAATAACTTTTAAACTTGTGAACATATTGAACATCGTTTTAATTACTAAATGCTGATCTGCATATGACAGGATGCGGAGAGGAAACTGCAATAAAGTGCTTTGGCACTGAAGAAATATTAGGGGAGGCCAACAAACTGGAAATACGGTGTGGTGGCAATGCTCCTGTGTATGAATGAATGAATGTATTGACACTCTTACATCTTGTGCGTCATTATTGATGTATATATACATTTACAGTTATGATAAAAATTAGTCAACTTCTGTTACAAATTGGTTTATTGCAATAAATAATAAGCCTATAAAACAAGAATGAAATAGCTCAACACAACTAATATAACAACTGGTTTCTCCAAATTGAAAAAAATGCCACTTGTAATGAGTACTGTAGTCTCAGAATTATTCATCCCCTTCATGGCCAGTGCATTTAGTACTAAGCAAAAGTGCCTTTTGCTTTACAACCTGCTGCCAATGTGATTCATATCCAGGCACCAGCTTTGGGCAGCGTTTTTGAGGAATTTGGTGAGATTTGAAAAGAAGGTGGGATCAAACAAAGATTTTCTAGGGGGTTCAAGTCAGTCAACTGTGATTGACACTCCTGAATATCCCAGAACACAGCAAAAAAGCAGAGATGCTTACCCGTTCATGCCTCTAGACAAATGCAGACATGCTCACATCCTACCAACCCGTGGAGGGGGCAGTTTCTTGGTATATTAATGCACAATAAAAACTTGTATGCGGCGCTGTTCACACTATGGCAATGCACAGGATCCAGGTTAACAGCCTAGTAGTTACACCCTTCTATTAGCACTGGGCAGCCCGACTGATCTATCAAAATGCATGCCATGTGAACAGACACCACAGTTTACAAGACCAAATGGGCCCAACTGCACCCTGAATAATAAAGTGCAAAAAAGCACATAAAAAAATGTGAGATATTAGCTGATATTTTGGCCAAAATACGTGAGCCTGTAACCTGCGCCAAAGGTCCTTACGTTTACGGGTCCTAACACTAAATCCTAACACTAAAATTGCACAAAAAGAGGACTTAAATATCCCTCTGGTCACTCCAGAATATCCCAGGATCTCTTCAGAAACCAAGCCTTGGTTGACTTTGCTTAGAATGTGTGTCCTGTGGTCAAGCTTCGGCCTCTTTGCAGAAGACATGACGTTTTCTTCCTAGAATTTCCAGATACTTCACTGAATCCAGATACTTCACTGAATCCATCTTGCTTGCCACGTATTGCAGTTTTACAGTGCCAGAGGAAGCATATCGGCTCCAAAATATCACTTATTAAAAATGAATAATCTTTATTTCTGTATCTGCATCATATTTGGCAGCCCGTCACGATTCTGAGGGTACTTGTACAGACAAAATCACACAGTGAGGAGTGAGGGTCTTGACGCAGGCTTACCATCTATGAGGAAATAGAGATAACACAAAAAGGTAAAAATTAAAGTGCTCGTCATGTATGGTCAAGCCATTAATATATTAAATGGGGTTATTCAAATAAAGCTGCATGGAGCGGTCATCAGCCAGTATCTGTACCAATAATGAGTGCATGGAGGGTGTGGAAACAGGTGATACAAGGGACCTGATTCCAGAAGGAAGAACATGGAAGAGTTTTATTAGTGAGGGGAGGTTATAAACCTATAGTCTAGAGAGATGTGTTTTTAAAGCACTTTGAAACTGTAGATAGACCATTTGGTTTATTCCCTCTGTGTGGTAGAGCATTCCAGAGAAAGACACAGCATGAGATAAGTTTTGGAGTCGGGAATGTGAGGTTTGAATTTTAGAGGATGTTGGTCTCAGGTCATTATTGAAACGACGAGCACAGTTAATGCGGTAGACAGAGATGAGGGAGAAAATGTAAGGCAGTGCAGGACTATAGAATTCTTTCTGGGTAAGAGTGTTTAGTTTATATTCTAGTCTTTAGGTGATGGGCAACCAGTGACTAGCACAAAGTGGAGGCATTGGTGTAGTGGCTGGACAGGATTGTGACCCTAGCTTCTGCATTCAGGATAGATTAGAGAGTTTAGTACCAGAGAGACTGATTGGAGTTGCAGTAGTCCAGACGAAGATGACATGAGATCAAATATAAAGAATGGAGGAAATATCTGAATCAAATTTAACCCCAAGACAGCAAACATTCTACTTGGGTCTTATGGTAGAACCACACATGGAAATTTCTGGTTTAGGTAGGTTATTAGAGGGAGGAAACAAAAGAAGTTCAGTGTTGGAAAGCTTCAGTTTCAACCAGAAGGAGGATGTTTGAGGCAGCGAACAGTCACTGGTATTTTCTAGTAATGCATAGGTAATGTCAGTAGAAGATGTGTATAATTGGGTGTCATCAGCATAGAGTTGGTACTGGAAATCAAATCTGATGATGGTTTGTCTTATAAGGGCTTTGTATAGAGAAAAAAAAGAAGACCTAGGACTGCACCATAAGGAACCCCAACCACAATGGGAAGAAGAGCCAGCATAAGATACATTTAAGGATTGGTTAGAGACATAGGCGAAGAATTGTGAGGTATCCTTGATGCCAATATAGCAGAGCATAGTGAGGAGGAGTTGGTCATCCAGGAAAATCAGAAGCTTCACTGTAGGCAGGGTGTTTTTTTCAGCACATTCTTCTTTCTTCTTCCACCTAACATACCGCTGATCCATAGGCCTGAAAAGTTCCAGTTTTGTTTCATGGCTCTACAGAACAAAATCACCAAATGTCTGTAGCTTATTTATTTTGTTTTAGCATATTAGCGCCAACTTGTGCCCCTGGGTGACTAGAGGTGACATCTTGGAGTATACATATGGAGACTTTCAGCATATAAATGGAATGCACATTGGTTCTTGTATGTATCAGCACCCCTTGACACCCTGTGATGCTTTTGCGGGGCACCCATGGGTTACTATGACTGAATATTTGTCCTCTGTGTATTTCTATGCAGCCGCATGCTTAAATAAAAAAAACAGTGTGAGGGTCTCCCCCATTTTTGACAACCAGCCTTGCTAAAGCAGACAAACTCTCATGCTGCTATATCTGCAGAGGAGCGACTCACAATACGGTATGTACTACACAACCACATTCTCTATGTTCATGATGTGTTGCCCAAAGTACAGTATGTGTATTTTCGGATTATTTTTGTTTGTTTTGGCCTCATCTCAGTCCAGATATATTTAAACTTACAGACGAGAATGTTATGTGTAATATGTACTGAATATCACGTAGTCATTGTGCGAGCAAAAATATGTGTGTTAGTAGATATGAAACAATAAAAAGTTTGGTATGTACATGGTGTTTTCTTTATTTTTGCATTCTAAAATGTTCCATTTCTGTTGTTCTTCAGCTTCCTGTCCACTGGCCTGTCTTATGCCGCCCTCCACCATGAGTTTCTCATTGGAAGATCTACCATTTCTGGCATAGTCAGGTCGACATGTAGTGAAATATGGTCAAGACTACATCAACTCATCATGCCCGAGCCAGACTGGTTGAGGGTATCAAGGGACTTTGAGGAGGAATGCCAGTTTCCTAATTGTATGGGCCCTTGATGGCAAACATATCCGGGTGCGTAAGCCGCCGAACTCTGGCTCCCAATTCTTCAATTATAAGCAATACTTTTCTGTTGTATTGTTGGCTCTGGCCGACCTTCAATACAAGTTTATAATTGTTGACATTGGGGCCTATGGAAGAACGGGAGACTCTAGAGTCTTCAATACTTCCATTATGGGTCGGCGGCTACGCACCAACCAGTTGGATCTACCCCCACCACGCCAGCTACCAGACTCCACTCAAGAATCAGTCCCTTATGTCCTTGTGGCAGATGAGGCATTTCAGTTAATGCGCAATGTCATGAGGCCATATCCCCGGCGCAATCTGGACCACCGGCGCAGAATTTTTAACTTGAGCCTATCACGTGCTCGGCGACTGGTGGAGTGTTCCTTTGGCATTCTTTGTGCCAAATGGCGTGTACTTCAGTCTGCCATTCAGCTGAGTGAACAAAATGTTAATGAAGTTATTGAAGCATGTGTCGTTCTTCGCAACTTCACCAGGATACATGATTGTTCCTCCTCTGCTGGTGTTGTGCGTGGGTCGGACAATGTGCGTAGGGCGAGACCACATATCAACCCTCAACGTAGACCGCTCTCTGGGCTCAAAGTGCGTGATATTTTCACAAATTACTTTGTCACCTGAGGGGGAAACGTCTTGGCAAGAGCATGGTGTGTCTATGTTATACATTTTTTATTTCTGTCTGTGTAAATATATATATTTCAAGGCCTTATGATTCTCTGACAGTTTAATTGCCTTGGTAAGCGTATGTTAGTATGCTGACACCTTTTTTTATAATTGAGACAGAGACGTAATATGTAGTAGACAAATGTTTACTTTTGCCTTTTTTTTTGTTTTGAAAAACATATATTATTGCCATATGATAAATGTGGCAATGGCCCAAAGTGGGCATTTTGCAGATGTGAAAATTTTGAAACAAAACATTTTCAGAAAAACAAAAATACACCCAAATCGTTATGCAAGATCAAAATGGCTACATTACAAATTTTGGTAGGTCGGGGGAGGAGAAGGCGGAAGACCAGCCTGTGTTTGCTGCAGGCTACTTTGCCCAACTTGCCCATCGTCCTGTGTGGGGGCATACTGTTGCCCATGATGTGGGTAGTGTGCTGCCTCCTGGGATTGTGGTGGGTACTGGGCTGACTGAAATTGTAGAGGGGCCTCTGGTTGGGGCTGGTAGGCCCGTGGCTCATACCCACCAAAATAGCCATGTCGTCCCCAACCAGGTTGAGACCAGCTTCCAACACTGGGTGGGAACAAGTGGCCATATTGGTGAGGTTGGCTAGAGGCCGTGTTGCCAAGCGAAAAGCCAAAAACATCACTGCTCTAGAGGAGATCTGCATGGAGGAATGGGCCAACATACCAACAACAGTGTGTGGCAACCTTGTGAAGACTTACAGAAAACGTTTCACCTCTGTCATTGCCAACAAAGGATATATCACAAAGTATTGAGATGAAATTTTGTTTCTGACCAAATACTTATTTTCCACCATAATATGCAAATAAAATGAAAAAAAAACAGACAATGTGATTTTCTGGATTTTTTTTTCTCAGTTTGTCTCCCATAGTTGAGGTCTACCTATGATGTAAATTACAGACGCCTCTCATCTTTTTAAGTGGTGGAACTTGCACTATTGCTGACTGACTAAATACTTTTTTGCCCCACTGTATGTGGCTGCTGTGGGAAAGGTTGGGTAGGGGGAGGAAGGGGTTGAGGTGTAGGCCCACGTATTTGAGGATCCTCAGAGCCTGCTTGAGCAAGCATGTGTGTGGGGTGTCTAAGGCGCATCAGATTCCTTGGGGAAAGCTGCCACCTCTCCAGATATTCAAATAACTCATATGAGGTATTGGGGTGTGTACTTGCATCAAGCAGGATCTGAAAACATCCTCGAATATGTGGCCTCACCTCACGGGAAAGGGCCCAAGATAACGGGCCAGGCTGCGTGAGTACGCCTCCTCGCCATCATCATTATTGACTCTAGCCAGATAGTTCAGTACCCCTGTGTCAACATTGGTACGGGTATCTTGGGCAGGGATCTGGCGCCTTCTTCCTCGCCGGGATAGTCCAGCAGGCTGTGGGGAGCCCTGGATCTGGGCAGTTGGGCTGCTGCTGTTGTTGCCCTGCTCCTCCTGTATGGCGGATGGTGCAGCAGCAGACGGTCCTACTTGTGGATGTGGTCCTGGTGGTGGGGTTTGTAGTGCAGGCACTTGGTCTTCCGGAGAGGAATCTTCAACATGCTTCTTTGAGGGTGAGAAGATGGGCTAGCTACCTCTTCCCCTACAGCCCCAGGATCTATGATGGGATTGGTATCTGAGCCAGTTTCTTTCTCCGTAAGGTTGGACTGAGTTCTGTTATGAAATAAAATAGAGCCAAAATGAAAGACATTTTTGTGGCCCTGTAAAGTATCTGTGTAATGTGGTGTGAGGTATCTACTTACGGTCTCAGATCCAGAATAGGAGCGAGGAAGGAGAGGCGATCATAATAGATATATTTCCTCTTTATGTGGCCCGCATCACCACTCCTGGACCGCTGCTGACGTTCCCGCCTGTATTGGTCGCGGATGCTGCGCCAGAGTCTCATCACATCTTCCACTGCAATGTGACAGGAAATATTCTAAATTTCACATATTTGCTAGCTCAAATTTGCTACAAGTAGCCTAGGCATGTGACTTTCTAGGGTGTACTTTCTACCCAGGGTGGCATATATAATTGAGGTATCCAGCCCAGATACACAGGGTCACAATAGTTCAGGGATCAAGTAACTACACTTAATAACTTGGTTGGCTAGGAGGATGAGGAGCTTGTGGCCTGGGCCAAATTATGTCAGTGTAAAACAATGGATCACATAAAAATCTACACGCCTCATGAGGCAAAAAGGCCAAGCAAAGGAAGGGGGGGGGGCTGATTCTAAATGCCTTTTTTGATGTGAGGCAATTTTAAACACTTTTTGGGTTGTACTTACTCATTTGCTGCTGCTCCTCACGTGGCTGATCACCAAAATCGTGGAACATCTGGCGACATATGTGCCTCCATGACGCCTCCTTTCTTGCCCGGTTGGCATAATGGGCATCACGTTGGTCCCAGATTTCTGGCCGCTCCTGCAGTAATACAATAAGCATCTCCACATTGAGGAAATATGGTACCATGACGCTGATGTACTCCGTGGAGGCGTACTTCCTGGATGTCTGTAGCTCTTTTTGAGCTAATTAGCATGTCTAAGCTTCCTGATGATGGATTGGCCCATTTCATGTCACCTGCCAAAAGACCTGCGTATTTCTCGCAAGTCACACGTGTGGTCCGTGTGTACGCCGTATTTTTTGCGCACCCATAGACTTGCATTGGCGTACTACGGGCGTAGTATCCTGACAATCGCAGCATGCTGCGATTGGCACGGACCGTAGAATATGGACGAGAAATATACGGCTGTTGGGAGCTGAACCATAGAGATTCTTTTGTCCGTGAGTAATGCGTGGTTTTAACGCCTCTCACTCGTCCGTATTTCACTCTAGTGTGACCCCGGCCTAATATCCCACATCATCCCGTCAGCCAGAGCCACCCGACTACTACCCCTAATATCCCACATCATCCCGTCAGAGACACCAGATTACTACCCCTAATATCCCAAGAGCCACTGGACTAATACCCCTAATATCCCACATCATCCTGTCAGCCAGAGCCACTGGACTACTACCACTAATATCCCACATCATCTCATCAGAACCACTGGACTAATACCCTACATCGTCCCGTAAGAGCCAACAATGTCAGGTTGGCGCTGTTAGGCTACTTTCACACATCAGTTTTTTGCCGTCAGGCAGGATCCGGCTATTTTTAGAAAAATCGGATCCGGCAAAAATTTTGAAGAACTGTAGAAACGGATCCGTTTTTTTGCTGGATCCGTCTAGCAGGTTATATCTGTTCCTGGGGGCTGGCCAATTGGATCTGAGCATGCGCAGACTTAAAAAAAACGGATCCGGTGGCTGGATCCGTCTTTTTCTGGATCCGGCGCATTCCGGCGCCCATAGACTTTCATTGTAGCAAAAAGCTGGAAGCGCCGGATCCGGCGCTTCCGGCTTTTTCGCCGGAGACAGGAAACGTTACAGTAGCCGTTTTTTCCAGACGCCGGAATGAGACAAGTTGCTGGATCCGGCAAAAAACGGATGAAACGCAATGCCATCCGGCACGATCCGGCGCTAATGCAAGTCAATGGGGAAAAACTGGATCCGGCATTGCATTTTGCCGGATCCAGTTTTACAAAAAAAAGCCGGATCGCGCCTGAAGGCAAAAAACTGATGTGTGAAAGAGGCCTTACACTGATTAAAATGATACCTGGGTTGGAGAAATCTGTCTTGTGTTTCTTTTTTTCATCTGTGTTTGAATTTTTAAGTTAATGGGCATCACGTTGGTCCCAGATTTCTGGCCGCTCCTGCAGTAATACAATAAGCATCTCCACATTGAGGTAGTAGGGTGCCATGATGCTTTACTCCCGTGGAGGTGTACTTCCTGGATGTTTGGAGCGCTTTTTGAGCTAATTAGCATGTCTAAGCTTCCAGATGATGGATTGGCCCATTTCATGTCACCTGCCAAAAGACCTGCGTATTTCTTGAAATCTCATCCTCTGTGCTGTCACAGCTGGCCACTGTGGTTTTAATGCTGCATAAATACACAGCGTCAAACCCGCAGCAGTGCCTGATTGTGGGCGCGTACCCTTAGGCTACTTTCACACTTCAGGTTTTCGGCATCAGGCGCGTTCCGGCGTCGTGCCGGAACGCCGGATCCGGCAAATGTTTAGTAAAACCGGATGTGACGGATCCGGTTTTCTGCCGGATCCGTCCTTTTCTTGACAGACAAAACCGGATCCGTCTCATCCGGTTCATCCGTTTTTCGACGGATTACGCCGGATCCGGTTTTTAAAATTGACCCTTGTGGCCTTCCGAACGGGATTGGCTACTGGAAAACTATATATAGCATGTTCCTACAGCCCTTCTTTGACAGGTTGTAGAGGAGAAAGTGCAGGTTGGAGAGAAGAGCAAGTTACTGGCGAAGATGGATGTTGTCATTGGAAATATTTTGAAGAATTTGGCGGATTTTATAGCGGAGGCGAATCGTTTGAGGGTGATTGTTCTGGAGAAGGAGAGAGCGAGACAGCAGCGCATCAGGCATCGTAGACGACGTTTGTGGATCCACCCCATCACAGCCAAGAGAATGACGCGTGGGGTCTATTCTACACTCTGCATGGACCTTCGACGAAACCCGGATACATTTTTTGGATATGTTAGGATGAAAATGGAGAATTTTGATTACTTGGTGGAGCGCATTGCACACCTCATAAGAAAAGCGGACACCTATTGCCGCTTCTCTGTTTCACCCACAGAGCGTCTGATGGTGACTTTAAGGTAAGCCACATTTATTGGATGTGATCGCATCAGAGCACACTTTCACTGCAATCTTGTTGGTGGTAGTTTGTATCTCCAAGTGTTATAGCTCAGTTTTGGTATGTAATGATGTGATTTAAAACTAATTTATTGTTTTTTAATTCCCCACAGATTTCTTGCAACTGGAGAATCCCTTTCGTCACTGCATTTCCAGTACAGACTCGGGATTTCCACCATATCTGGAATAGTGAAGTACACATGCCGTGCACTGTGGGACTCCTTAGCTGAAGAGTTTTTACCAGAGCCCACAACAGAGAGGTGGATTGAAATTGCTGACAAGTTTCAACAGATATGTCAGTTTCCCAACTGCTTGGGCTCTGTGGATGGGAAACATATCCGCATTGTAAAGCCAGCTGGATCGGGATCGGAATATTTCAATTACAAGAAATATTTTTCAATTGTCCTCATGGCCATCGCTGACGCGGAATACAAATTTATTGCGGTTGATATTGGGGCCTATGGCCGCTCCAATGACTCTCAAGTTTTCAAACTGTCTGCCATGGGGCGTAAACTGTATGGAAACACCTTCCAGTTCCCACCACCTAGACCGCTGCCGCAAACATCTGGTCCACCTATGCCATTTGTCTGTGTAGGGGATGAAGCCTTCCAGCTGTCAGAACACCTTTTGAAACCGTACTCTAGCAGAGGATTGACAAGACCAAAACGCATTTTTAATTACCGCCTCACAAGAGCAAGAAGAATGGTTGAATGTACCTTTGGTATTCTGACAGCCAAATGGCGGGTCCTATTGACTGCGATCAACCTCAAGACAGAAACTGTGGACGAGGTGATCAAAGCGTGCGTGGTACTCCACAATTTTGTTATCTGCAAGGAACCCATTTCCATTGAGGACACCTCTGAAGAAACCACCTTGCAAGATTACCATGACATTACCACTAGAAGTTCTGTGACGGTTTCAGTAATGAGGGACAATTTTGCACTATACTTTATGTCACCTCAAGGCAGAGTACACTGGCAGGATGACAGAGTGTGAAAGATTTGTGCCCAACCAAACTTGTGTACCTTCTGTACCAACAGTATATACCTTTGCCAACCAAAGTTGGCTATCTTGTCATGGTCTCTATTTTTAGCTTTAGGCCACAGGTGTGTACCTGGTTGTGTTTTATGCAAAGTATTTGTAATTGTATGGGCCCTTGATGGCAAACATATTCGGGTACGTAAGCCGCCGAACTCTGGCTCCCAATTCTTCAATTATAAGCAATACTTTTCTGTTGTATTGTTGGCTCTGGCCGACCTTCAATACAAGTTTATAATTGTTAACATTGGGGCCTATGGAAGAACGGGAGACTCTAGAGTCTTCAATACTTCCATTATGGGTCGGCGGCTACGCACCAACCAGTTGGATCTACCACCACCACGCCAGCTACCAGACTCCACTCAAGAATCAGTCCCTTATGTCCTTGTGGCAGATGAGGCGTTTCAGTTAATGCGCAATGTCATGAGGCCATATCCCCGGCGCAATCTGGACCCCCGGCGCAGAATTTTTAACTTGAGCCTATCACGTGCTCGGCGACTGGTGGAGTGTTCCTTTGGCATTCTTTGTGCCAAATGGCGTGTACTTCAGTCTGCCATTCAGCTGAGTGAACAAAATGTTAATGAAGTTATTGAAGCATGTGTCGTTCTTCACAACTTCACCAGGATACATGATTGTTCCTCCTCTGCTGGTGTTGTGCGTGGGTCGGACAATGTGCGTAGGGCGAGACCACATATCAACCCTCAACGTAGACCGCTCTCTGGGCTCAAAGTGCGTGATATTTTCACAAATTACTTTGTCACCTGAGGGGGAAACGTCTTGGCAAGAGCATGCTGTGTCTATGTTATACATTTTTTATTTCTGTCTGTGTAAATATATATATTTCAAGGCCTTATGATTCTCTGACAGTTTAATTGCCTTGGTAAGCGTATGTTAGTATGCTGACACCTTTTTTTATAATTGAGACAGAGACGTAATATGTAGTAGACAAATGTTTACTTTTGCCTTTTTTTTTGTTTTGAAAAACATATATTATTGCCATATGATAAATGTGGCAATGGCCCAAAGTGGGCATTTTGCAGATGTGAAAATTTTGAAACAAAACATTTTCAGAAAAACAAAAATACACCCAAATCGTTATGCAAGACCAAAATGGCTACATTACAAATTTTGGTAGGTCGGGGGAGGAGAAGGCGGAAGACCAGCCTGTGTTTGCTGCAGGCTACTTTGCCCAACTTGCCCATCGTCCTGTGTGGGGGCATACTGTTGCTCATGATGTGGGTAGTGTGCTGCCTCCTGGGATTGTGGTGGGTACTGGGCTGACTGAAATTGTAGAGGGGCCTCTGGTTGGGGCTGGTAGGCCCGTGGCTCATACCCACCAAAATAGCCATGTCGTCCCCAACCAGGTTGAGACCAGCTTCCAACACTGGGTGGGAACAAGTGGCCATATTGGTGAGGTTGGCTAGAGGCCGTGTTGCCAAGCGAAAAGCCAAAAACATCACTGCTCTAGAGGAGATCTGCATGGAGGAATGGGCCAACATACCAACAACAGTGTGTGGCAACCTTGTGAAGACTTACAGAAAACGTTTCACCTCTGTCATTGCCAACAAAGGATATATCACAAAGTATTGAGATGAAATTTTGTTTCTGACCAAATACTTATTTTCCACCATAATATGCAAATAAAATGAAAAAAAAACAGACAATGTGATTTTCTGGATTTTTTTTTCTCAGTTTGTCTCCCATAGTTGAGGTCTACCTATGATGTAAATTACAGACGCCTCTCATCTTTTTAAGTGGTGGAACTTGCACTATTGCTGACTGACTAAATACTTTTTTGCCCCACTGTATGTGGCTGCTGTGGGAAAGGTTGGGTAGGGGGAGGAAGGGGTTGAGGTGTAGGCCCACGTATTTGAGGATCCTCAGAGCCTGCTTGAGCAAGCATGTGTGTGGGGTGTCTAAGGCGCATCAGATTCCTTGGGGAAAGCTGCCACCTCTCCAGATATTCAAATAACTCATATGAGGTATTGGGGTGTGTACTTGCATCAAGCAGGATCTGAAAACATCCTCGAATATGTGGCCTCACCTCACGGGAAAGGGCCCAAGATAACGGGCCAGGCTGCGTGAGTACGCCTCCTCGCCATCATCATTATTGACTCTAGCCAGATAGTTCAGTACCCCTGTGTCAACATTGGTACGGGTATCTTGGGCAGGGATCTGGCACCTTCTTCCTCGCCGGGATAGTCCAGCAGGCTGTGGGGAGCCCTGGATCTGGGCAGTTGGGCTGCTGCTGTTGTTGCCCTGCTCCTCCTGTATGGCGGATGGTGCAGCAGCAGACGGTCCTACTTGTGGATGTGGTCCTGGTGGTGGGGTTTGTAGTGCAGGCACTGGGTCTTCCGGAGAGGAATCTTCAACATGCTTCTTTGAGGGTGAGAAGATGGGCTAGCCACCTCTTCCCCTACAGCCCCAGGATCTATGATGGGATTGGTATCTGAGCCAGTTTCTTTCTCCGTAAGGTTGGACTGAGTTCTGTTATGAAATAAAATAGAGCCAAAATGAAAGACATTTTTGTGGCCCTGTAAAGTATCTGTGTAATGTGGTGTGAGGTATCTACTTACAGTCTCAGATCCAGAATAGGAGCGAGGAAGGAGAGGCGATCATAATAGATATATTTCCTCTTTATGTGGCCCGCATCACCACTCCTGGACCGCTGCTGACGTTCCCGCCTGTATTGGTCGCGGATGCTGCGCCAGAGTCTCATCACATCTTCCACTGCAATGTGACAGAAAATATTCTAAATTTCACATATTTGCTAGCTCAAATTTGCTACAAGTAGCCTAGGCATGTGACTTTCTAGGGTGTACTTTCTACCCAGGGTGGCATATATAATTGAGGTATCCAGCCCAGATACACAGGGTCACAATAGTTCAGGGATCAAGTAACTACACTTAATAACTTGGTTGGCTAGGAGGATGAGGAGCTTGTAGCCTGGGCCAAATTATGTCAGTGTAAAACAATGGATCACATAAAAATCTACACGCCTCATGAGGCAAAAAGGCCAAGCAAAGGAAGGGGGGGGGCCTGATTCTAAATGCCTTTTTTGATGTGAGGCAATTTTAAACACTTTTTGGGTTGTACTTACTCATTTGCTGCTGCTCCTCACGTGGCTGATCACCAAAATCGTGGAACATCTGGCGACATATGTGCCTCCATGACGCCTCCTTTCTTGCCCGGTTGGCATAATGGGCATCACGTTGGTCCCAGATTTCTGGCCGCTCCTGCAGTAATACAATAAGCATCTCCACATTGAGGAAATATGGTACCATGACGCTGATGTACTCCGTGGAGGCGTACTTCCTGGATGTCTGTAGCTCTTTTTGAGCTAATTAGCATGTCTAAGCTTCCTGATGATGGATTGGCCCATTTCATGTCACCTGCCAAAAGACCTGCGTATTTCTCGCAAGTCACACGTGTGGTCCGTGTGTACGCCGTATTTTTTGCGCACCCATAGACTTGCATTGGCGTACTACGGGCGTAGTATCCTGACAATCGCAGCATGCTGCGATTGGCACGGACCGTAGAATATGGACGAGAAATATACGGCTGTTGGGAGCTGAACCATAGAGATTCTTTTGTCCGTGAGTAATGCGTGGTTTTAACGCCTCTCACTCGTCCGTATTTCACTCTAGTGTGACCCCGGCCTAATATCCCACATCATCCCGTCAGCCAGAGCCACCCGACTACTACCCCTAATATCCCACATCATCCCGTCAGAGACACCAGATTACTACCCCTAATATCCCAAGAGCCACTGGACTACTACCCCTAATATCCCACATCATCCTGTCAGCCAGAGCCACTGGACTACTACCACTAATATCCCACATCATCTCATCAGAACCACTGGACTAATACCCTACTT
This sequence comes from Dendrobates tinctorius, assembly GCF_039654945.1. Lineage (NCBI taxonomy): Eukaryota > Metazoa > Chordata > Amphibia > Anura > Dendrobatidae > Dendrobates > Dendrobates tinctorius. Next base: position 85,615,792 of record NW_027361728.1, on the reverse strand, counting down.
CGTCCCGTAAGAGCCAACAATGTCAGGTTGGCGCTGTTAGGCTACTTTCACACATCAGTTTTTTGCCGTCAGGCAGGATCCGGCTATTTTTAGAAAAATCGGATCCGGCAAAAATTTTGAAGAACTGTAGAAACGGATCCGTTTTTTTGCTGGATCCGTCTAGCAGGTTATATCTGTTCCTGGGGGCTGGCCAATTGGATCTGAGCATGCGCAGACTTAAAAAAAACGGATCCGGTGGCTGGATCCGTCTTTTTCTGGATCCGGCGCATTCCGGCGCCCATAGACTTTCATTGTAGCAAAAAGCTGGAAGCGCCGGATCCGGCGCTTCCGGCTTTTTCGCCGGAGACAAAAAACGTTACAGTAGCCGTTTTTTCCAGACGCCGGAATGAGACAAGTTGCCGGATCCGGCAAAAAACGGATGAAACGCAATGCCATCCGGCACGATCCGGCGCTAATGCAAGTCAATGGGGAAAAACTGGATCCGGCATTGCATTTTGCCGGATCCAGTTTTACAAAAAAAAGCCGGATCGCACCTGAAGGCAAAAAACTGATGTGTGAAAGAGGCCTTACACTGATTAAAATGATACCTGGGTTGGAGAAATCTGTCTTGTGTTTCTTTTTTTCATCTGTGTTTGAATTTTTAAGTTGGTCCCAGATTTCTGGCCGCTCCTGCAGTAATACAATAAGCATCTCCACATTGAGGTAGTAGGGTGCCATGATGCTTTACTCCCGTGGAGGTGTACTTCCTGGATGTTTGGAGCGCTTTTTGAGCTAATTAGCATGTCTAAGCTTCCAGATGATGGATTGGCCCATTTCATGTCACCTGCCAAAAGACCTGCGTATTTCTTGAAATCTCATCCTCTGTGCTGTCACAGCTGGCCACTGTGGTTTTAATGCTGCATAAATACACAGCGTCAAACCCGCAGCAGTGCCTGATTGTGGGCGCGTACCCTTAGGCTACTTTCACACTTCAGGTTTTCGGCATCAGGCGCGATCCGGCGTCGTGCCGGAACGCCGGATCCGGCAAATGTTTAGTAAAACCGGATGTGACGGATCCGGTTTTCTGCCGGATCCGTCCTTTTCTTGACAGACAAAACCGGATCCGTCTCATCCGGTTCATCCGTTTTTCGACGGATTACGCCGGATCCGGTTTTTAAAATTGACCCTTGTGGCCTTCCGAACGGGATTGGCTACTGGAAAACTATATATAGCATGTTCCTACAGCCCTTCTTTGACAGGTTGTAGAGGAGAAAGTGCAGGTTGGAGAGAAGAGCAAGTTACTGGCGAAGATGGATGTTGTCATTGGAAATATTTTGAAGAATTTGGCGGATTTTATAGCGGAGGCGAATCGTTTGAGGGTGATTGTTCTGGAGAAGGAGAGAGCGAGACAGCAGCGCATCAGGCATCGTAGACGACGTTTGTGGATCCACCCCATCACAGCCAAGAGAATGACGCGTGGGGTCTATTCTACACTCTGCATGGACCTTCGACGAAACCCGGATACATTTTTTGGATATGTTAGGATGAAAATGGAGAATTTTGATTACTTGGTGGAGCGCATTGCACACCTCATAAGAAAAGCGGACACCTATTGCCGCTTCTCTGTTTCACCCACAGAGCGTCTGATGGTGACTTTAAGGTAAGCCACATTTATTGGATGTGATCGCATCAGAGCACACTTTCACTGCAATCTTGTTGGTGGTAGTTTGTATCTCCAAGTGTTATAGCTCAGTTTTGGTATGTAATGCTGTGATTTAAAACTAATTTATTGTTTTTTAATTCCCCACAGATTTCTTGCAACTGGAGAATCCCTTTCGTCACTGCATTTCCAGTACAGACTCGGGATTTCCACCATATCTGGAATAGTGAAGTACACATGCCGTGCACTGTGGGACTCCTTAGCTGAAGAGTTTTTACCAGAGCCCACAACAGAGAGGTGGATTGAAATTGCTGACAAGTTTCAACAGATATGTCAGTTTCCCAACTGCTTGGGCTCTGTGGACGGGAAACATCCGCATTGTAAAGCCAGCTGGATCGGGATCGGAATATTTCAATTACAAGAAATATTTTTCAATTGTCCTCATGGCCATCGCTGACGCGGAATACAAATTTATTACGGTTGATATTGGGGCCTATGGCCGCTCCAATGACTCTCAAGTTTTCAAACTGTCTGCCATGGGGCGTAAACTGTATGGAAACACCTTCCAGTTCCCACCACCTAGACCGCTGCCGCAAACATCTGGTCCACCTATGCCATTTGTCTGTGTAGGGGATGAAGCCTTCCAGCTGTCAGAACACCTTTTGAAACCGTACTCTAGCAGAGGATTGACAAGACCAAAACGCATTTTTAATTACCGCCTCACAAGAGCAAGAAGAATGGTTGAATGTACCTTTGGTATTCTGACAGCCAAATGGCGGGTCCTATTGACTGCGATCAACCTCAAGACAGAAACTGTGGACGAGGTGATCAAAGCGTGCGTGGTACTCCACAATTTTGTTATCTGCAAGGAACCCATTTCCATTGAGGACACCTCTGAAGAAACCACCTTGCAAGATTACCATGACATTACCACTAGAAGTTCTGTGACGGTTTCAGTAATGAGGGACAATTTTGCACTATACTTTATGTCACCTCAAGGCAGAGTACACTGGCAGGATGACAGAGTGTGAAAGATTTGTGCCCAACCAAACTTGTGTACCTTCTGTACCAACAGTATATACCTTTGCCAACCAAAGTTGGCTATCTTGTCATGGTCTCTATTTTTAGCTTTAGGCCACAGGTGTGTACCTGGTTGTGTTTTATGCAAAGTATTTCACCTTTTAACAAAAGTTGTGTACATTGTTATGAAATCACCAACAATAAACACAACTTTTTAGGTGAAATACTTTGCTTCAAACACAACCAGGAACACAACTGTGGCAAAAAGCTAAAATTTACCCACAGTTATATACCTAGTTTAGAATACCATTTCACCTTTTAAATACCCTGTATTTAACCTTTTTCGCCGCAGAAAGAAATGACAGACAACCAGTGTAAAATAATTTAACTTTTATTGAAAAATGTTTTTTTTAGTAAACTTTTTTAAAATTTTAATAAACTTGTTTAATAAAGCTTTGAAACCATAAAACTGGTCATTTTTATTTAAATACACACATTATAAATCTGTGTAGTGTGTGGTGGAAATACTGCTGTAGGGGCTGCGGGACACTTCGACACTGGGAGTGTGGAGAGAGGACTGGGATCGTGGTGGGGAAGGAACAGTTAGAGGTGAAGGTGTGGAAAAAACGACAGAATGGGTGGACATGTGGGAAGCAGAAGAGGTGGTGGGTGGTGGAGTGGAGGGTTGGGCAGGGACTGTAGGAGCAGATGATGTTGATGGCAAGTTGTATGGGGAAGGAGTTTGGTACGGGGCAGGTTGCTGGAAGTGGGGAGATGTCTGGTACGGGGCAGGTTGCTGGAAGTGGGGAGATGTCTGGTACGGGGCAGGTTGCTGGAAGTGGGGAGATGTCTGGTACGGGGCAGGTTGCTGGAAGTGGGGAGATGTCTGGTACTGGGGAGGTTGCTGGTACTGGGGAGTTTGCAGGTACTGGGGAGGTTGCTGGTACTGGGGAGGTTGCTGGTACTGGGGAGGTTGCTGGTACTGGGGAGGTTGCTGGTACTGGGGAGGTTGCTGGTGCTGGGGAGGTTGCTGGTGCTGGGGAGGTTGCTGGTGCTGGGGAGGTGGATGGTGCTGGGGAGGTGGATGGTGCTGGGGAGGTGGATGGTATGTAATAGGAGGGGGAGGATGGAAAGTGGCTGGAGGGGGTGTAGATGTAATAGGAGGGGGAGGATGGAAAGTGGCTGGAGGGGGTGTAGATGTAATAGGAGGGGGAGGATGGAAAGTGGCTGGAGGGGGTGCAGGTGGAGGAACTACTGTGGTGGGAGGAGGAGGTTGGGAGGTAACTTGCTGGAGAGCAGCGTGGCATGAATGCATTACATGCATCTGCTGGGCAGGAGAGAGCGTTTCCATGCGCTCCACAACAGACCTGAAAAAGGTGTGGTTTTGCGAAGATCTTGCTTCTGAATGCATGGTTTGCAGAAGTGTCTTCACCTCCAGAATGCTGGAGTTGATCTGCTGATAGCCTGCGGAGATTTGCTCTGACAAGACTTTTAGACAGTTCTGGAAAGATGCATTCAGATGCAAGAACTCTGGCGCATAAGTCTTTTCCTGACCCCTCTGCCGCTGCCGCCCAGTACCCGCAGGTGTACTAGAGGTGGCAGGGGCAGAAGGGTGGGGTAAAGGGAAAGCGATCTCCTCACCAGCAGCTTCATGTAATGTAGGCGGCCACGATGCTCCTGTGCTGGTGGATGGGACAGATGGGTCGAATGTGTGGGAAGGCTGGGAAGGTGCAGATGTACCGGGGCGGTCGAAGTCTCCCTCGGTGCCGGTCTCCTCAGGGATCGCCTCAGAAGGGTCCAATCGTGCAGGCTCCCGAGTGCTGCTCACCGTGCTGTGGAAAAAGAGAAAAAAAAACAATTAAAATAGTGACATGGTATGGCCCTGGCTGAAAAAAAAAAGTTACATCTAAACATTTTTTTGTCACATGTGGTGTGTAATATTTACCTTCTGGTGAGCATTGTCTCCCGGAGGAACGACAGGGCTCGTGCGTACTTGTACTTGCTCCTGCGTCCTCCAGATCCACTCGGGGCCCGCATCTCTTTATTGAACTCCTTCTTGAAACGATCCCTCACAGACCGCCACCGCTTCACAATTCTCTCCCCTGAAACGAGAAAGGACAAAGTGGTTAGTATACAACATCAGTGTTTCCCAAACTCCAGTCCTCATGGTCCCCAGGGGTCATGTTTTCAGGATTTCCAAAGTAAATAGAAATCCTGAACACATGATCCGTGGGGACCACGAGGACTGGAGTTCGGGAAACACTGGTTTAAATCAAGCAACCGGTACTGTATATACTTACGCTCTTTAATCTGGGCCCGAGCTTCGAGGTCCTCCCAGCGGTCCACAAGGAGCGAACAGATTTCCTCCCAGAGTCGTCGGGTAACGATCAGGTCAGCGTGGCGTCGGTCAGCCATATTCCAGAGCGGCTCCCTTTCTCTGACGAGATCGATGAGGCGGTCCACATCAATCCCTCCATCCTCACCGTCAGAGTCGGGAGCACGCTGTGAAGGCTGTTAAAGAAAAAGACAAAAATAACATAATTAGCCTCCACAAAAGAAATGAAATAAAAAGTGCAAAAAAAACAAAGCAAAAATATTTATACTTACACGCTGGTGACCGCCGCGTTGCTGTCGCCGACGACCCTGGGAGGCACTGCGAGGACCTCTTGGCCGAGCACCAGATTGGGAAGACTAGAGAAGAAAACAAAAAAATGTTATGTCTTTGGATGTAGGCATTTGTTTGCTGTGTGTGGTCTGCAGAACATTGTTTTCTATGTGTTGTGTGTAGTGTGATGTTGTGTTTCTGCGTTTGATGCAAAAAACTTACCAATTGTGAGCCCACTCCAAGTGTCTGTCCAACCCTTCCTTCTTCTTCTGGGAGCTCCTCTTCATCTTGTGATTCCTGTTTTGAAATAAAAGGCAATGAATACACATATATTACAGAGATGATGGATTTTGGAAATAAAAACTTACCGTCAAACGCTGACGATGCGAGGGAGGGCTCCCAGAAGATGTGCTGTCTTCCTCATGGCCAGACTCCATGGCTGTGGGTGGTGTTTCTGCTGCTGCCATTGCTGCTGCTGCTGCATCTATTGGGCGGCTGTTGAATAAAGAGAAACAAAGGGCCAATGAATATCTTGATATTCCATAGCCCTAGTTTGGAGGAATGGGGGATTTGATAATTACCATCTCTCATCTGCTGCTGGACTCCCCTCCCGTTGTTCAGCATGCTGCTCCATTTGGGGTGGTGCTGATGGTGCTGCTGCTGCAGATGTCTGCTGCCTTCTCCTGCTCCTGGTTCTTGGCTTGGGTGGCATGTTGGGTGTGGCTGAGGGTCCCATTGTCTTGCTTTTATATATGTCCTGTGGGCAGAGCTACTGAGCATGCTCAGACCAAAGAAACCGGATCCGGCCGCCGGATCCGGCTGTCGCCGGATCCGGCGCATTGCGGCGCTCATAGGCTTTCATTGTATGAAAAAGCCGGACACGCCGGATCCGGCGTGTCCGGCTTTTTCGACGGATACAAAAAACGTTACAGTCACCGTTTTTTCCAGACGCCGGATCGCGTCACATTGCCGGATCCAGCGAAAATCGGATGAAACGCATGGCCATCCGGCTCGATCCGGCTCTAATGCAAGTCAATGGGGGGGAAACCGGATCCGGCATTGCATTTCGACGGATCCGGTTTTAGTCAAAAGCGCCGGATCGCGCCTGAAGCAGAAAACCTGATGTGTGAAAGAGGCCTTAGACGAGGCTATGTGACACTTCCCAGTCTGTTATAGTTAAACATGTTTTCATCTGTCCTGGCCCTACATCTAGCATTTTATGAGTATAACCGTTTGTTTTTAATCTTTGCTTTGAGCTAAAGGTAACTTCACCAACAAATAATCTTCATCCGTTGCATCTTCTATACCAGCGGTACATGCCGGCTGTGGTGTATGCTGCGCTCCCACTGATAATGACAACAAAGGCACAGTTGTAACCATTGTAACAAACTGTAGAATATCAAGTGACCCAATTATCAAACGAAAACATTTTGTTACTATTCAGTTTAACCAAGTAACTGTCTTTTATGCTGCAGAGACATTTCTTCCGGAATTTGGGAACCATATTGACATACGCTTTTCTGGGTACGGCCATCTCTTGCATAGTTATTGGGTAAGTGCGGTTAATAAAACCCTTTTTCTATTAAAGCTGCTGTTTCTGCTAGTTACAGGCTATGTACACCTTTTCATATTTTGTTCTGTTGTTCACTTGTTTCCTAAATGTGCAGAACAGTGACTCAGCAATTAGCGCTGCTGTTGTTCAGATCCGATAAAGGACCACATCTGCAAGGAGTTTGTATGTTCTCCCCGTGTTTCCTCCGGGTACTCCGGTTTCCTCCCACACTCCAAAGACATACTGATAGGGAATTTAGATTGTGATCCCTGATGGGGACAGCAATGATGATGGCTGTAAAGTGCGGTGTTATCAATGGGGCTATATAAGGGAGTAAAATCAAACATGAAGTTAAAAGGAACATTTCCACAAATTATATTGATGTGTGTATATATTAGCTTTCAGTCATGCAGGTGTGTGAGAGCGGCTCTGTTCACGATGAGCGGAGGCTGTAAGCTCGCCCTAAAACTTTAAGTGACAGCTCACCCTACAGAGCATTTGTGCAGCGCAAGCTGTCAAGCAAAGTGCCATGGTGTTCTTACAGCCGGTGCGTACTATATACTTACCTGTGACTGAAAGCCAGCATTTCTAGAGAGGAATTACCGTAACTTTATTTTCTTCCGATAGCCCTGCTTTCAGTAAAGTACATGTACAGATTTGTAATGCTATTAACCTGCAAATTAACCCTATATCTGCAGGTTGAGCATTTGGGGAAATGACAGTTTCCCTTTAGGCTAAGTTCACACTGAGCGTTTTTGCTGCGTTTTTTTTTAATGCAAATTTCAGCTGCGTTTTACAGTACCAGCAAAGCCTATGAGATTTCAGAAATTTCATGCACACAGTTTTTTTTTTTGTCATCAGTATTTTGTGCTTTGCATGGTTTTTTGGACAGAGCATTTCACGTCTTTCAGCCTTTTTTTCAGCATTTTTTGCCTGACTGGCGGTATTGATATTACATCCCGTCAGAAGCAGTGTTTGTCGCACTGTCGTGCATATGACAGCCTGACAAACACCCGGTGTTCGGGGGTAGGGGGGTGAACCCGAACAGTAACACAGACTTCCTGGTGAAGTACGTGTTCAGTGGCATGACGGACGCCGAACTTTACTATTCAGGTTCGCGCATCTCTAATTATTACTGACTATTTACTCATTGCAGCTTATCTGTTCATTGTTTTTTAATTTTAGGTTGTGTTTGTCTGTTAGTAGCAGCAGTGTGAATGTGCATCCTGCATATTACACTTACACCAACAGGTGTTCGGGCCCATGATTTCGGTTTTACATTTTTGATGTTGTAGCGTGTCTGTAAGTCCTTCGTCTAGCTTAGTGCGCTTGTGAAACTGATCTATAAGGGCTCTTGCTCAGTTCTGACAGCTTTCAGCATCCCATTACCCTTTGCATCTTTAAGTTATACATAGCGGCAGTAAGAGGTGGGGTTGTTCACTGATCTGCTGTGGAGAGAGGAGAAAGAATCTACAGTCTGGGAGGGCAGATAAAACAGGCTGTGTATAAGGGGAAATGCACATGGTTAGGAAAAAAAGGACAGTACCAGAGCTGTGCTGATATGTGAACTAATGAAGCCATTAGTTCTATGGGCATACGCAGACCTCACATCCAGCCTGTATTACCAGGAGAGACACTCCAATGAAAGAATAATTTGAAACTTGAATCCGGCTGCAAACTGCATAACATGCTGTCGGAAAACGAATGAAGATTGCTGATGGAAACTTAAAACAATTTCACTAATGAAAGATAACCGCTAATATTCTAAAATGGTTTTTCAAAGCAGTCTATAGACTTTAATTCAGGGAATTGAAATTGCGTGCTTTGTACATATTACCTGAAGCTAGTATCTGTCATTTTGCAACATGTAAGGTATCAAGTTTCTGACAGATTGTGTGATTTAGATATGTTGCTTGTTTTCTTCATGTTCTTTTTGTGCATATTCAGCCTTGTAGCACATGATCTGTTACAAGTAGAACAATGTATTTATAAACTATTCCCCTGGTTTTCCTCTCTGATATCACATGCAGTTCTCACGTAATTGTAGCCTAAGGCTGTATTGTCTATTGGGTAATGCTTCAGATGCCGGTTATCTGAATATAGAAATGTTGTCACCTGCTTCCAGTAGGACTGCAGCTTTACTATTCATGGAGAATCCCAGAGAAACTTCTAAGGGTATGTGCACACAATCAGGAATGGCTTATTTGCTCAGGATTTGACGCACGTGAAATCTGCACTAAATCTGCATCTGAGGTCACTGGCAGGTCACCTGCGTTTTTGATGCGTTTTTTACATGCATTTTTATTGCATTTTTTCATTGCATCCGTTTTGTTTGTCACTTGAAATAAACCTAAGGCTGTGTGCACACGTTGCGGATTCTGCTGCAGATTTTTCCGCGCAGATTTCGCAAAATCCTCAGGTCAAAAGTCCTGTGTTTTATCTGCGGATTAACCTGCGGTTTTCCCCTGCGGTTTGACACCTGTACAATGGAGCAGGCGTAAAACATGGATATGAAACCGCGGAAAAATCCACAGCATGTGCACTGTGGTTTTCAATTTCTATAGAAAATAAAGGTACTGTACACCGCAACAGAATCTGCTGCGGATCCGCAGGGCCAAATACGCTGCGGATCCGCAGGGCCAAATACACTGCGGATCCGCAGCAGAATCCGCAACGTGTGCACACAGCCTAATTGAAAGTTGGCTTGTGGCAAGGAAAAAAGTGATTTCCTGTTTGCAGATATATTGGGTTATGTTCCCACGGTCAGTAAACGCTGCAGGTTGGACGCTGTGTACATCCACAGCGTCCAGATGTTACAGCATAATGGATGGGATTTCAAGAAATCCCATGTCTACCATGCGTGCACCGATGCCCGCGGCTCACCCGCAGAGACGGACATGCAGCGCATATTTCCAGACCGCAGCATGTCAATATATGTAGCGTTATGTTACGTAATGTTATGTTACGTAAATTACCCATATACTTTCATTAGAGCGGTAAAACCACATTATCTTTCTAGTCACATGCGAATTAGTGCGAGAACGCAGCTTACTACACATGTGTACTAATTTAAATAATGGTGACTCTTGTGACACAGCTGGAAGTACATAAATAATAATTAAAAATAACATATCTTGGGGTCCCACTGCATTTGTTAACCAGCCAGAGTAAAGCAGACTACTGGGACTGGTATTTCAGGCTGGTAAGGATCCAATATCCATGAACCTTATCAGCCTGATAATACCAGACTGCAGCAGTCTGCTTACCTTGGAAGGTTAGCAAAAATAGTGGGATCCCCTCCAAAGAAAAATAGTGTGGAGTCCCCCTATTTTTGTTAACCAGACAAGGAAAACGCAGACAGCTGCGGCCTGGCATTCTCAGGCTGGCGAAGCCCATAGATTTTGGCCCTCACCAGCCTAAAAAGAGCCGCCCATAGCCGACCCACATGTAAGGAGGATTGCGGATATGTCAGGAGGAATTTTGGTCCACTCCTCTTTGCAGATCATATCTAAATTCTTATGATTTTGAGGCTGTTGCTTGGCAACTCAGAGCTTCAACTCCCTCCGTAAGGGATTAAGGTTGTTAGAGACGGCGGAACGCACTAAATAATAAATAATAATAAGTGCATTCGCAGCCCGGGGTCCACCGTGCAGAAGGTGTTACACTGCTGCTACGTAATGGCAGACGCACTATATGGCGGTATAACGCACGCGGATTGAACGTCACCCGGAGTGCGCTGGGTGGTCTCTGTTCCTTCACAGAGATGCCGAGGCGTTAAATACAAGGACTGAGCCTGTTGACATCACAGGACTTAGTGGAATGCACACACGGTATATGGTCACAGGACTTGGCCCAAGATACAGAGTCCACGTCCGTCTAGACCTACCGTGCAAGCGACGTCGCAACCGCCGACGCCAAGAAGAGCTGCTGATTGCAGCGCGGCAACAGACACTGCCGCTATACGACAGTGCCCGGTAGTAGGCGCACTGTCGGATGCTAGCACTGTGGAGGATGCGTATTGTGGCCTGTAGCTTGCCACTGACTGGCGCTGACTCTGTCACTAGTTCCCTATGCACACTCGTAATATCAGAAGGAGGGAATCTTAATGAGTCATTTGCAAGTCCATCCATCCATCATTATTCACACAGTTAGCAACTAGAGTCTATACTATCGCATGCTGTTGGGCGAAGGCCGAGGACATAAAATTCCCTTCTGCCCCAGAGTCCACCGTGACCTCTACCTCCCAGGAGGAAGCACCGCTATCTAACGTCCCTTGGAATGCCGGTTTGGGGGAGAAGGTCTCCATAGCAAATAGACCCCCACCAATTACCACTGGACGCGATCGTTTTTTCGACCGCTGCGGACACCTGTTAGCCAGGTGGCCAGACTGTCGACACTGGTAACAATGTGTGGAGCTTTGTGCCGGGCGCGGCTTGGGACTGGTGCGGGACACCTCCAAGGGCTCTGGAGGTAAACTCTCCAGCTCAGGTGGTTCAAGAGGTTCAAAGAGGTTGGGATCCAAGCTAACCTTCCGTCTGGATTGAACACGCTCCAGCCCGCGCTCTGAAAAACGGAGATCAATGCGGGTGGAAATGGCAATCAGCTCTTCCAGACTTACGGGAACCTCCCTGGTGGATAGAACATCCTTAACATGCTCTGCCAAACCTCTCCAGAACACAGGGATGAGGGTTTTATCGGGCCACTCCTGCTCAGAAGCCAGTGTCTGGAAACGGACGGAGTACTGACTGACTGACAGGGATCCCTGTGTTAATACAAGTAACTGGAGAGAGGTGTCGTGAGTGACACGGTGCCCCAAAAAGACCTGCTTAAGTGACCTAAGAAACTGAGCAGCGCTCAGAACCATGGGGTCACCACGCTCCCACAGTGGCGTGGCCCATTCTAACGCCCTGCCCGACAGGAGGGAGACGATAAACCCCACCTTAGCACGCTCTGTAGGGAATCGCGCGGCCAGTAATTCGAGCTGAATAGAACACTGGCTCACAAAACCCCTCCAGGTGGCGCTGTCCCCAGAAAATTTATCGGGCAACGGGAGGCGGGATATTGTCGGTGCAGGCGTGGATGTGGACCCACACGAGACAACCTCTGCGACTGCCTGAGCGCGACTGCCTGGGCAGCAGCTGCTGTAGCATTCGCAGCTGAGGTGGAACTCTCGAGGGCCGCCAACTTGCCCTCCAGCTGCTGAATGTACTGCCATAGGTGCTGCTGGTCCGCCATTACTATCCAGTCCCTGGCGCTAGTATAATGTTAGGGATGGCGGAACGCACTAAATAATAAATAATAAGTGCGTTCGCTGCCCGGGGTCCACCGTGCAGAAGGTGTTTCACTGCTGCTACGTGATGGCAGACGCACTATATGGCGGTATAACGCACGCGGGTTGAACGTCACCCAGAGTGTGCTGGGCGGTCTCTGTTCCTTCACAGAGATGCCGAGGCGTTAAATACAAGGACTGAGCCTGTTGACGTCACAGGACTCAGTGGAATGCACGCATGGTATATGGTCACAGGACTTGGCCCAAGATACAGAGTCCACGTCCGTCTAGACCTACCGTGCATCTGGCGTCGCAACGCGGATGCCAAGAAGAGCTGTTGACTGCAGCGCGGCGACAGACACTGCCGCTATACAACAATGCCCGGTAGCAGGCGCACTGTCGGACGCTAGCACTGTGGAGGATGCGTATTGTGGCCTGTAGCTTGCCACTGACTGGTGTTGACTCTATCACTAGTTCTCTATGCACACTCATAATATCAGAGGGAGGGGGATCTTAATGAGTCATTTGCAAGTCCATGCATCCATCATCATTCACACAGTTAGCAACTAGAGTCTATACTAGCGCATTGCCGAGCGGCCATGCGAACCTTTTATAGCCAGGACCTTCCGGAAGCTTCCAGATACCTGAGATGGACCAATCAAATCTGGAGAAGGACCTGTGCATGTGACTCCCAATCTCCAATGGAAGATCGTCTCGTGAGCAAGCTCAGTGGAGCGACGGAAGGACTTAGCCTCTGGAGCGGTTTGCTGCTGAGCAGCCTGCATTGCTATTGCTGACCCAAAGGTGGCAGCAACAGCCAGACCCACAGAGCTGTTCTGGGCAGAGCGTCGGGAACGACGGAGCTGCTGAGCAAGCTCCTCTGCGGTCGATGGAGAATGGGAGACTGCAGAATGTGAGGCTCTGGATTCCTGTTGTGCCGCAGCAGGAACCCGACGCCTAACAAAGGTCTGGAGACTGGTTTGACCACTCCATGACCTTAATGTGCTTCTTTTTGTGGCATTCTTTTGTTGCCTTGGCTGTATGTTTTGGTTCGTTGTCTTGTTGGAAGACCCAGCCATGACCCCTTTTGTAATGTCCTGGCGGAGGGAAGGAGGTTGTCACTCAGGATTTTACAGTACATGGCTCCATCCATTCTCCCATTGATGCGGTGAAGTAGCCCTGTGCCTTTAGCAGAGAAGCATCCACAAAGCATAATGTTTCTACCTCCATGCTTGACAGTGGGGATGGTGTTCTTTGGGTCATAGGCAGCATTTCTTTTCCTCCAAACACGGCGAGTTGAGTTAATGCCAAAGAGATCAATTTTTGTCTCATCTTACCACAGCACCTTCTCCCAATCACTCACAGAATCATCCACATGTTCATTGGCAAACTCCACACAGGCCTGTACATGTGCCTTCTTGAGCAGGGGGGGATCTGGCGGGCACTGCAGGATTGTAAACCTTTACAGTATAATGTGTTACCAATGGTTTTCTTGGTGACTTTGGTCCCAGCTGCCTTGAGATCATTAAGAAGTTCCAACCGTGTAGTTTTAGGCTGATCTCTCACCTTCCTCATGATCAAGGATACCCCACGAGGTGAGATTTTGCATGGTGCCCCAGATCGATGTCGATTGACAGTCATTTTGTATCTCTTCCATTTTCTTACTATTGCACAAACAATTGTCTCCTTCTCACCCAGCGTCTTACATATGGTTTTGTAGCCCATTCCAGCTTTGTGTAGGTCTGTGATCTTGTCCCTGACATCCTTATAAAGCTCTTTGGTCTTGCCCATGTTGTAGAGATTAGAGTCTGACTGATTGAGCCTGTGGACAGGAGTCTTTTATAAAGGTGACTATGTAAGACAGTTGTCTTTAATGCGGGTAACGATTTGATTAGGAGCGTCTAACTGGTCTGTAGGAGCCAGAACTCTTAATGGTTGGTAGGGGATCAAATTCTTATTTCTCACTGCAAAATGCAAATAAATGTATATAATTTATACAATGTGATTTTCTGGATTTTGTTTTTGAAATACTATCTCTCAATGTTAAAATTAACCTACCCTTAAAATTATAGACTGTTCATGTCTTTGTCAGTGGGCAAACTTACAAAATCAGCAAGGGATCAAATACTTATTTCCCCCACTGTACTTCTGACATATAGCTGCAAAGTAAGGAGTCGATACATGCTACTGCATAAAAACATGTTAAAAAAAAGTATGCTGCACAGTGTACAGGAATTACTCGGGAGAATGCAATATGCTAGGTTTTCCTATATAGTAAAAATGTACTGGATACCGCGATATGCCGGCCCGGCACAGGCTAAAAGGACACGTCCGGTAACTTGCCCTATGGCTACTTCTTGTGTATGTGCAGAGAATATAGGCCAGATGTATTCACATACCAATATGTACAGTGAGCCTTAGCATGCCGGTATCCAGCACGTACACCACCTTCTTTGGCTCAGTTATCCTCTGATGTTTTCCCTTTAATGTGTATTTCATTTGCATTTATTACATAAGGAATTATCGTTACAAGGTGAAAAACTTATTTCACACAACTTGAGTCTTTGAAGTCCCGGCTGTCCGCGCTTGTTCGGAGTTTTGCTACCGCATAAGTATTCTGCGACTCGGAATATGTTTTTTGGGTCATATGAAAGGATTACCATAAACTCGATAAGACTGGTTCCGAGGAGTACGTTACAGACTAGCAGTTTTATTGGCCTCGCTGTATTCTGTGAATCCACACGAGTCTATTAAAATATGCAAACTACAAAAGACAAATCCATTTATCCAAATGTAGACATTAAACACCTTTATTTCAATGCAAAGTCCAACGAAGATGAACATCGGCAACACCTATTTCCTAAATCAGCATGAAGTCCGCTCTGCAGCACATTTCGCCCTCGCTGCTCAGCCGCCTTTGTGGGATCAGCTATGCCAGCCATGTCACACACATATTAGGACACGGTTTCTTTTAGCTAACCACAGTCTCGTCATTACTATTGTTTTTCCTGACTTAAGTGTGACTTGAAGCAAATCTGGTAGAATGTTGTGTCCTAATTAAGGGCGGCATATTATAGCGACAGGCCCACTATGATAATATACAAAATGGTGCAAACATACTATGCAATGTAACACTGGTGGGTGTGGACCCACTGCACCACGGACCAGACTTACCCAGGAGGGGCATAGAGAAGTGTCTACCGAGTATTCACTAGAGCCTCTGGTGGTGAGGATAGACTTTGCCGCCGGTAGTCACCAGCTACCACTTCAAGACAGTGCCTGGGACTGCAGAAGCTGACCTGAAGTTCAGAGGCGCGGGGACGCCATACAGAGGGGCGAGATGCAGGTGTAGTCAGACGGTGCATCAGAATCAGAAAACCTAGCCGGAGTCAGGAGCAGAGAGATCGGGCAGGACAGGTAAACATGCCGGGAATACTGAGGCAGGCATAAATGTGGAATAACTGGGTAGGAACCAACATTCGGCAAGGGAGTAGAAAGCGTGGCTGCCTAATAAAAGCCCTGCTAACATGGGATAGGCTGGGGAACCTCTGTAGGACACGGCAGGGTTAAACTCCTGCAGAGACCGGCCATGCCCCCCTAAGGCTAGGTGGATGCAACATGCAGCAGCAATGCTGAGGAATGCAGGAGGAAACAAACACAGCGGAATGGTTTGCCACGAAGAGAAAGGGTGCAGTGAGCGGGATGACGCAGAGGAAACATGCAATTTAGTAAATACCAACTAAACCTAATGTAGCCAGCTTCTAGATATGGCTCTATTCACACCGCCTGACTGAAAATGACCAGAGGATGCTTTGAAATGCATGCGTGACACACTTTATTTTGGTTGCAGACGTAGACCTGCAACAGCCATTTCGCGAGAGTGCACACGTCTACCGGCTCACACATCATAAAAGGAAGGGAAGCACTAGGCATTATGGGTGAGACGGAAGAAACCCTGTGACTGAAATAAATTGCCTTTTATTGAAATTGCCGGTGGTCAGTGCCGCTTCCTCGGGAACCCATGATTTAATATCTCTTAAGCTAAGCACCGCAAGATTAGGCGATTTATTCTTTCCAGATGATTTCTTTGACCCCATCTCTCTCTTGAATTGGGTGTGATACTAGTGTCATCGTTTTTTTTTTTGTCTTTTTCCTGCTTATTCATTTTAAGCAAACATATCCCTTATTGTACACTTTCACTCGGCACCAGTCTTTCCCATGCTCTGAGATCCCACTTTCCTAAACTCCAACACTTAATGAGCATTTGGTTGCCAGAGTAAATAGTTTGGGGCAAAGTGTAACTTTCCAATGGAAGAGCTTCCCCTTATTCACACGCAATATTGTTCCAATCACAAGACCTGAACCGTCGATTCACAGCCAATCCCTCTTAAGGGAAATCTGTCACTATCTGAGAGTAACATCATGTAGGGGAAGAGACTCTGATTCAAGCGATATGTTACTTACTGGACTGCTTTCTGTAGTTTTTTTTTTAAAATCACAGCTTTCTTTGCTGCAGATCTAGCAGTTCTCTGAATGCTGAGCTCTGTATAACCCAGTCCATGCTTCTAATTGGCAGATTTCTGTATAGAATCATAGAATCATAGAGTTAGAAGGGACCTCCTGGGCCATCTGGTCCAACCCCCTGCTCAAAGCAGGATTCGCTAAATCATCCCAGTCAGATGTCTGTCCAGCCTCTGTTTGAAGACTTCCATTGAAGGAGAACTCACCACTTCTCGTGGCAGCTTGTTCCACTCATTGATCACTCTAACTGTCAAAAAGTTTTTTCTAATATCTAATCTGTGTCTCCTCCCATTCAGTTTCATCCCATTGCTTCTAGTCTTTCCTTGTGCAAATGAGAATAAAGTTGATCCTTCTACAATGTGACAGCCCTTTAGATATTTGTAGACAGCTTTTAAGTCTCCTCTCAGTCTTCTCTTTTGCAAACTAAACAATCCCAAATCCTGCAACCTATCCTCATAAGACAGGGTTTGCAGACCGGTCACCATTCTGGTCGCTCTTTTCTGAACTTGCTCCAGTATTTTGATGTCTTTCTTAGAATGTGGTGCCCAAAACTGGACACAATATTCCAGATGAGGTCTGACCAAAGAGGAGTAGAGGGAAATAATGACTTCACGTGATCTAGACTGTATGCTTCTGTTGATACATCCTAGAATTGCATTTGCCTTTTTTGCTGCTGCATCACACTGTTGACTCATATTCAGTCTGTGATCTATTAGTATACCCAAGTCTTTTTCACATGTGCTGTTGCTTAGCCCTATTCCTCCCATTCTGTATATGCTTTTTTCATTTTTATTGCCCAGATGTAGTACTTTGCATTTTTCCCTGTTAAAAACCATTCTGTTAGTTGCTGCCCACTTCTCCAGTTTATTTATATCTTTTTGAATCCTCTCTCTCTTCTCTAGTATTAGCTATCCCTCCTAGCTTTGTGTCATCAGCAAATTTAATCAGTTTACCCTCAATTCCTTCATCTAAATCATTGATAAAGATGTTGAACAATACAGGGCCCAGGACAGAGCCCTGTGGTACCCCACTTGAGCCATTCTTCCAACTGGATGTGCAGCCATTTACGACCACTCTTTGGGTCCGATCACTAAGCCAGTTATGAATCCACCTAACAGTTGCCTTGTCCATTCCATACTTAGTCATTTTTTCAATAAGGATTGTATGAGATACTTTGTCAAATGCTTTGCTGAAGTCAAGATATACTATATCTACAGCATTTCCTTGATCCACCCAATCAGTGATTCCATCATAGAAGGAAATTAAGTTAGTCTGACATGACTTATTAGTTACAAACCCATGCTGACTCTGTTTAATCACTTCATTCTTATCCAGGTACTGACATACATGTTGTTTAATAATTTGTTCAAAGATCTTTCCTGGTATAGAAGTCAGACTCACCGGCCTATAGTTGCCTGGGTCCACCTTCTTCCCCTTTTTGAAGATAGGAACAACATTTGCTCTTCTCCAGTCTTCTGGGACTTCTCCTGTTCTCCAAGAATTTTCAAAGATTATGGAGAGGGGTTCAAAAATTTCTTCTGCTATCTCCTTCAGTACTCTGGGGTGTAATTCATCTGGACCTGGAGACTTGAATTCATTTAGGTCAGCTAAGTGTTTCCTCACTATCTTTCTGTTTATAGATATCCTGGATTCTTCTATTCCCTTAATAGGACAGTGAAGAACAGTTGATGCTACATTTCCTTTCTGAGGGAAAGCAGATGCAAAATAGGAATTTAAAAGTTCGGCCTTCTCAACATCCTGTCTTACCATTTCATCATTTTCATCCTGTAAAAATCCTATAGCATCTTTGACTTTTCTTTTACTTTTGACATATCCCCAAAATCCTTTATTATTGCTTTTGACATCTCTTGCAAGCCTCAATTCATTGTCAGCTTTAGATAATCTGATTTGTGCCCTGCAGGTTATGCAGACAGCATTATATTCTTCCTTAGATATGCCTCCCTCTTTCCATTTTATAAACATTTTTTTCTTCCTTTTTAGCATGTGCTTAAGTTCTGTGTTCATCCATCCTGGCTTCCTTAAATGCTTCCTATTCTTCCCTCTCTTTTCGGAATTGTTAATAATTGTGCTTTGAGAATTTCATTTTTCAAATTTCCCATCCTTCCTGGACATTTTTGTCTTTAAGGATATCCAGCCATTGGATCCCTCCAATTCTCTTTCTGAATCCCTTAAAATCTGCCTTTCTGAAATCTAGCTTAACGTCTGAGTCTTCACAGGTCTTCCTCCTCTAGTTATCCAAAATTCTAAAATAGCATGGTCGCTACCTCCTAGGGTCCCAGCCACTTTTACCTCCTCAACCATTTCCTCCCTGTTTATAAGGGTTAGATCCAAGGTAGCAGTTCCCCTTGTTTTCTCCCCTACCTTTTGGAAGATAAAGTTGTCAGCAAGAGATGATAAGAATTTCCTTGACCTGTTAGTTTTGCCTGAGAGAGATTCCTAACAAATGTCTGGATAGTTGAATTATACACTGTGCATAGGCAGAAAGTGGTAAATCAGTGATGGGGTTGGGATTTTACAGAGCTCATGAATATGGAGGACTACATGACAGCAGGTTTACTAGTCCTCTAGTGATACTCTCTTGCTAATAAATGGATAAATGATTTGATCAAAACCGCAGCAAGCAGCCCAGTAAGTTGAACAATGCTGGAATTAGGGTCTCTGGCTCTACATTATGCTGCTATTTGTTGAGGTGGGAAAAACCTGGTGAAATATTCCCTTTAATATACTACGTCCAACCTTTTACTTCTAAACAAATGTTTTATTTTTTAATGCCTATTTTAATTGTTGTAATTTCCCTTTATGTGTGCTTTTAGTGTACTCTCCGTCTTTTGCTTTGACTTTTTATTGTATTTTTATTTTGGCTAGTTTTCAGTGAGTCTGTGCACTTAATCTTCCTGTAATTCTAGTGTTTATATTGGAGCCATATTTTGTAGACCAGTAGTGCAGCCAAAAGGCTGGAAACAGTGATAAGTTTGGAGGGCCTGGTGCGGAATCCCATTGCAATCCCCCTGCCCAAGGTCACAATTCAAACAAAGTTGGTACAGGGGGACGGCATTTCTCTGTTCAACCATCAGCCTCTTCATCTGAATCTAGACCTTGCAGGTGCGATGACTTCACTAAATCCCCTTTACTGCGCAGTGCTTCAGTCCACTCTCCACAGAGCCGAGCTGCACATATGTCTCCAGGGTGAGGTAAACAGTATTTGTGGGGGGTTTTATAATTGAAGATGGGGGAACTTTGGAGCCCTCATTGTCATGAGGGTGTCACGTCCCCCTGGAGTTAAATGGTCACGTTGATTAATGAATCACAGGTCTTCTTTAGAGATGGTGTGATTTGTGTCCTATATTAAATGGATTTAGTTTCCTTTGGTGCTGAAGAGGTTAACGACCCTTTCTATGCTGGTCAGAAACATGCAGCTCCATTTCAACTGCTTCTGATCTGGTCATTACCTCTTCCTATAAAAGTCGGGCAGACCTTTTGGTCCCTGCCGGTGAAAGATTTGTCTTCCTGTGCTGTATGCTAAAGCTAAGTGGTTGGACTAGATTTGTTGCATTAGTTTTCTGTGTTTTTTCTTTAGTACGTGTGTGTTTATCTCCTGGTCCCTGTTCTCATTTAGTTTATTCCTCCTAGTCCAGATCTTTCTCCCTATTGTTAGTTACTGCTTTTGTATGATAGAGGTTTTCTGTTATCTCTGTTTTGTCTTTGGCTCTTGTTTACCTTACATTCCTGCCCCTTGCCTCACCGGGTGGGGAGGGGACAGATCTTGGTGTAACAGGAGCATAACAAGGTCGGAGAAAAGGGCCTCTCTACCTCCAAGAGTACCCCCAGGACAGCGATAGTTAGGGCCCCAGTTCCAGGGACAGTTTGATGCCCCCCTTCCTTACCAAAGACCGTCACAGCGTGACACTCATTCTGTGTAGGGGTCATGATACTGATTTGTAAATTTTATAAAGAGCAGTAAATTATATGGTGTGTTTATTAGCTGCTACAGATAAGAATGCTTGTTACTATAAGTCCTATGTGCTTTGTATCGTGTTCACAGCAGCAGCTAGTCGACATACTAAATTCTGATACAAATATAAAATAATATGTTAATATCAGTATTGAACCAAATTAAATTCAGCCCTCCACAATAGTCTCTCACATGACCCCTTAGGAAGATGAAAAAAAAGGTGTTTTTTTATCCGCTGATTGAGCTGGTCCACAAATCGTTAATGGTTGGCCATTTCTTGAGACCCATAATTTCTTCTCAGCGAGCGCTTGTTTTTATCAGTACATTTTTCCAGTAACATATGGTGTAATGTTTTTCACAATTTTTTTTTCATAACTTTTTTATTCCTCTCTAGTGGACTAATATCATTTGATCTCCCAATGTAATGCAACACTTTACTATTCAAGTAGTTGTGAAATTAGCGATCTGTCATAAAGCCCAGCTTTACAGATGTGGCGAGGGAGTCATGGCAGACCACAACAGCGATCCTGGGCCGCTCCGTATCCCTGCACACAGTATGTGATGTGCGTGTGCTACTTTACAAGGCTTGAGAAGGGTAGGATCCATATATATTATTCTGTGTGTCGTAACTGAAAATGGGTCTGTGTGTGTGTTTGATAAAGGGGCTGACATGGGTGAGGTCAGTGCTACAGTGGCTTGAAGTAGTCAGGTTCATTATGTGTTAAAAATCCATGATCTGAGGATCGTAGTTAGTGATCTTAGAACGCAGGAAATGTCGGTTTGTTCTTATTCTGTGATGTTATTTTACATCCAAAATCCCAATGGCTGTTAAGTTAGGAAAGCCAATGCGCTGCCATCTTGTGGAAGACTAAGCTAACTACACTATTGAGCAGTTTTAACAGCAAATTCAGTGTCTTGTTGCCCATTATGGGCTTATTCTTTTTTGCCTTGAATTATAGTTTAGTGAGATGTATTTGTTTTTTTTTTTTATTTGTATATTCATTGATGGATATCTCTATATTTAACTACTACATGTATGACATGGCCAGATTGTACGTGTATGAAGGGGGCCCAGCAGCTGTGCACCCTCCATATATGGCAGATGCCAGCTGTAATACATAGCTGTCATCTGGCCGTGACAGCAGTGATTGGCGCTTACCTGACATCGCTGCGGTTTCTTTCAACCACTGACAGTGGCATTTACATGGCGTGATCGCAGGGGACCGATGTGTTTTCATGGCAGCTGGGGCTAGATAATGAAATTTGTGCTAAGGAAAGCTGAATCTGTTTTTTTGGTGATGTCTGTTTCCTGAGCGGGCGGGTCCCCACAGCAACACAGACTGTGCTATATGTTATTTTCTGTTCTCCTCCTATCAACAATTTTTTATTTTATCAACAAAATTTACAAAACCAATTTTTTTTTTTTTTTTTTTTTTGAAGTGACTTTGACCTGGGCCTATATGACATAAAATACCCAAAAGGGACACCATTCTAAAAACTGCACCCCTCAAAATCACATGCATGAAGTTTATTAAACCTGCAAGTGCGTCACAGGAATGAAAGGAATATAGAATGAAAAAAGGAAAATTTAATTTTTTTTTTCCCACAAAAACATTGCTTTAGCACCACATTTTTCATTTTCACAAGGGTAGCAGGAAGAAATGTACCCCAAAAATTTGTTGTGCAATTTCTCCCGCGTACGCCGATATGGAAAACTACTGTTTGGGAGCACAGCAGGGCTCGGAGGGGATGGAAAACTATCTATAGGGAATCTGTCAGCAGGTTTTTGCTACCTCATCTGAGAGCAGCATGATGTAGAGAAAGAGACCCTGAATCCAAATATGTATCACTGTTACTGGCTGCAGCTGTTCTTGCACAGAGTTTTAGGGTACGTGCACACGCTGCGGATTGGGGTGCGGATTTGGCCGCGCGGATTTTGTAAAATCCGCAGGTAAATCTACAGGTCAAAAGACCTGCGGTTTTACCTGCGGATTATCCTGCGGTTTTGCCCTGCGGTTTTTCATCTCCACAATGGAGGAGATGGCAAACCGCAGCGGAATCCGCAGAAAGAATTGACGTGTCAATTGTTTCTCCGGTTTCAAAACCGCAGGAAAACCACGTGGAAAAATCCACACCGTCTGCACTGCGTTTTTTTATTCCCATAGGGAATAATGGTACTGTACATCGCAGCAAAAACTGCTGCGGACCCACAGCGGCCAAATCCGCTGCGGAACCGCAGCAGAATCCGCAGCGTGTGCACACAGCCTTAAGATTCAGCAATGCAGCAGAGCTGAGAAAACTTCCCCCACACCAGGCTCTGTATGTACATTGTACAAAGGAGGAGACAAAGTCAGACTTGCAAGGGCATGTCAGCTAGTCACAGCAATGATAATCACCAGGTGATAATAGCCTTCTGTGGAAATAAACAGTGCTCATTTTGACATGTGACACACAGTTGAATTTTGTGTTTTATCTCCCACCTCATGCTGTCCTCCAATTACATTGCACATACCTCAAGGAATTCGTATGGGTATTGTGAGCATCTAGGTCCCACATCACATCATTGTATCAAGAAAAGCAGGAGTAGTTGGACCACATAAGTTGTTGTTCAATTTCTCCTGAGTGTGACGATGCCCCATATGTGGGAGAAAACGATTTTTTGGCCGCACGGCCGGGTACGAAAGGGAAGAAATTTGAATTTGAAGTGACCCCAATTTGGAAACTAGACCTTGAGGAATTCATGTAGGTGTGTAGTGAGCAATTCATGGAATTGTATAACTTTGGGTTGAGTAACTTTTCATTATCTAAAGGGGTGCTAGTAGAAAAAGAACAGGACACTTTGTTGCATAATTTCTCCCATCCCTACTTTTGAGACACAGTGCAAAGCTCAGAAGGGAAGGGAAGATATTACAGTGCAGATTTTGCTGGAATGGTTTGAGGGTGCCATGTCACATTGGCAGAGCCTCTGAAGTCTCAGAATAGGTGAAACTCCCCATAAGTGACAGCACTTTACAAGCTTGTATTATAAGGGTTCCAATGGATTGTAATGAATAAGAAAATGCTCACACAAGAATTGAATTTACTTAAATTGATTTACTTAATAAATAAGATTAAATAAACAATAAAAAACTATAAATACATATGCATTAATCAGAAACAAGCATTATTCATACGTTACATTATTCAGATAGTCTCATCTCAGTGTCCTCTCTCGTCTGTCACATCTCTCCTCTCTGTGTGTGTCTTGTGCCTTCTGTGTGCTCCTTTTATATGTCTAAAGCCTTTGATGTCCCATGGTATGTGTTGGAGATACAGTATCTGTCTAACACATAGTTAACAAGATAAAATCTCTGGGAAAAAGCTGATTAGAGTACTCTCATCTTTGAAATCCGAAAGACTCCTTTGTTTAGAGATAAGTGTCAAGATTGTAGCTTGTAGCATAAACCAGTTATTTGCTCTGCTTGAACAAGTTTCAATGACCTTAAAGGCCCCGTTACATTTAGCGATGCACCAGCAATCCCGACAACGATACGACCCGGTCAGGATCGCTGGTGCATCGCTAAATGGTCTCTAGTGAGCTGCCAAGCAGGCAGATCTCACAGTTTTCAATGGTAAACTGAAAAACGCGGTGCACATGCTGCGGATTTTTTAGCGAGTTCTAATCCGCAGCATGTCAATTCTTTGTGCGGAATCCGCAGCGGTTTCACACCTTCTCCATTGTAGAGGTGTGAAACCGCAGGGCTAAACCGCAGCCTAAACCGCAGGTCTTTTTGACCTGCGTATTTTTCAAAATCCGCAGCAACAAAAATTACGTGTGCACATAGCCTTACCCTAGCTATAACTCCAACTATAACCCCAACCCTAATTGAAAAATGGGAAAAAAAATATATTTTTTAACTATTTTTACATAATTAAGGGGGTGATAAAGAGGTGTGTGCTTTACTATTTTTTTATTTTGAATACTGTTATAGGGTCTATCATAGTGATCAAAATTAACCGATAGCAGAAATCTCCTATTGTTGCCGGGTGCCGGCACATCTCGGCGGGCGCACTGCGCATGCGGCCTCCATTTTCTTCCCGGAAAAAGATGCCGGGGGACAGAACCGGGGGATGCAGGAGGGCGCAGAGACAACAGAGATTCCAGGGAGAGTCTCGAGGGGGACCTCATTTCTCTCTCCTCTGATGTGCTACTGTAGATCATATCAGAGGAGAAATTAAATGGGAAATCTGACTTTTTTTTGCGATTGCCGTTATTCCGTGAATAACAGTGATCACAACACTAGGGTTGGTAAAACCTGACTCGAATCATGTTCTCTGGGGTCTCTGCTACTCCCGGTGTATTCAGGCGTTTTGAATCTATAATCTCCAAATTTGTCCAAGCTATAGGTAAAACAAGAGCGCAATAGGGTCTTACCCGGTATATGTCATCCCCTGAGGAAGAAGTATGGACTTCGAAACGCGTTGGGAATAAAGAGATTAATTCATCTACATGATTGGAATCTGATAATTTGTCTGGCAGCGCACTTAAATCCAAAGATTTTTATTCCTAAGAATCTATAATCTCGGCATATGCCATCCAGATGGTCTAAATGCACGCAATGAGATTGTTTCTCTATTGACAGTCTGAAACATTTTATTGAATTGGTTTTTCTTTTGATGTTGAACTTTCCATCTTTAATTGGGTTGAAACCAATAATTACAAATGTTTAAGATGTATATTATTATGTGGTTTTTAGCCTTTCAGCCAATTATGTTGGTTTTAACACGTGACCTCTATGTAACAATTCTATTGGTCACATTTCTCTTTATATACACTTTTCTCTAATATGATGTAGCTTTGACAAAGACTGCCTGTGCGCGTTCGAAACTCATTGCTCCGCAATGTGGATTCATGTTTTTAATTTGCTGAAATAAATTTTGGAATGTTAGGACATGGAATTTTGTCTCTTTTCTTATTTGAAATCACAGGCTTTTAATCCTACACTGATTTTCTCCAGCTCTTACTGCTTCTGTCAGATTATTGTAAAAACCTTCAGGTAAAGGCAAAGGAATGTAAGAAGTATCCAGAGAGCCCTACAACAAACCTTCACCTCCATGACCGGCTCCTGTGGTTTTGGAGTTCAGGACATGAATTGCTTATGGTTATTTTGATCCCCACTTGTTCTTGATCAGCAATCTGCATTTAGTATTAGGCCATGCTAACAAGGCACATATGTGTTTTTTTTTGCTTTTTTTCCCCCAA
This sequence comes from Dendrobates tinctorius, assembly GCF_039654945.1. Classification (NCBI taxonomy): domain Eukaryota; kingdom Metazoa; phylum Chordata; class Amphibia; order Anura; family Dendrobatidae; genus Dendrobates; species Dendrobates tinctorius. Next base: position 85,589,971 of record NW_027361728.1, on the reverse strand, counting down.
GTAATCTGTGATGCAAAATCTGGAGTTTCTGTGGTGAATTTAATAGTGAATAATCACATGGATTCGCTTTATTGTAGTTCAGTGGAGTAAATTTTTTTGCCCAAGAAGTAATGAATATGCTGGATTTTAAATTCCATATTTTATCATGTCGCTGGGATATTTTCCTCTGTGTGAATGACTTACAAATGAACTTAAGGAGTAACTAAACCATAGCTATAATATTTTAATATTTTTTCATCCTCTTAATTGCAAGCAGATCGGTGTGGATTTGGGTCCCAAGACTGTGCACTCTTGTATCCAGAACTGCACACTTCACAGGGTATTTTAGAGCAATCCCTAGAGGTCTCCGGACCTGGACCCCCCACCGATTTACTTTCCGTTAACAGGATGAAAAATATAGAAAATTGTATGAAAGGTTTATTTACTCATTGAAACAGAGGGGCCAGGAACACTCAGTAATATGTTAAAAATCATACTTCTCCTGTCTTTTACCACCTTAAGGCTATGTGCACACGGTGCGGATCCTCTCGCGGATTTTTCTGCACGGATTTTACTAAATCCGCAGGTCAAATGACCTGCATTTTTCCTGCGGATTTCTTCCTTTTTTTGTGTGGTTTTACTGCCGTTTTTGTGCGGTTTTCCACTGCAGTTTTCCACCTGCGGATTTGTAGAATAGAGCAGGTGGAAAATTGCAGCAAAACCGCACAAAAGAAGTGACATGCTGCTTTTTTTTTTTTCCCGCACAAAAACTGCAAGGAAAAAACCGCAGCATGTGCACAGCGGTTTTTTTTTTTACATAGGCTATAATGGTACTGTACATCACTGCAGATCCACAGCGGCAAATCCGCTGTGGATCCGTAGTAGAAACCGCACCGTGTGCACAGACCCTTAGGCTACGTCCACACGGTCAGTCACCGGCAGCGCTTTGAGCGCAGCACGTATCTGCTCTGTCCAAAGTGCTGCTGGCTTTTGAACGCAGGTGATTCCGCATCACCGTGCAGAATCACCACATCCTATACATTGTACGGGTGATGCTTATCTTGCAGACACTGAGCGCCTCAGCAAGATAAATAGACATGCTGTGGTCTGGAAAGACGCGCCACATGTCCGGTTACGCAGGGATGACGGAGGTGTCCCTGCACGCATAGTGGATATGGGATTTCATGAAATCCCATCCACTATGCTGTAACATCTGGCTGCTGCGGTCGTACGCAGTGCCCAACCCCAGCGTTTACTGACCGTGGGAATATACCCTAATAGCTGTATTTTTGCAAAGCATTAAGCGCGTACTATAGGTCGCTTGGATTCTCATTGAAGGCTGATGTGGTTTCTTTTTTTCATTAATAATTCACAATATCTTTTATGCACCCAGAGCTGCAGTCACCGTTCTGCTCTTACCTAATGTATTATACTCCTGTTACATCCAGAGCTGCAGTCACTGTTCAGATCTTACCAAATGTATTGTACTCAAGTTACACCCAGAGCTGCAGTCACTGTTCTGCTGTTACCTAATGTATTGTACTCCGGTTACACCCAGAGCTGCTGTCACTGTTCTGCTATTATCTAATGTATTGTACTCAAGTTACACCCAGAGCTGCAGTCACTGTTCTGCTCTTACCTAATGTATTGTACGCAAGTTACACCCAGAGCTCTTACCTAATGTATTATACTCCTGTTACAGCCAGAGCTGCAGTCACTGTTCAGATCTTACCAAATGTATTGTACTCCAGTTACACCCAGAGCTGCTGTCACTGTTCTGCTGTTATCAAATGCATTGTACTCCAGTTAATCCCAGAGCTGCAGTCACTGTTCTGCTTTTACCTAATGTATTGTAGTCCAGTTACACCTAGAGCTCCAGTTACTGTTCTGCTGTTACCTAATGTATTGTACTCCAGTTACTCCCAGATCTGCAGTCACTGTTATGCTATTACCTAATGTACTCCTGTTACACCTAGAGCTGCAGTCACTATTCTGCTGTTACCTAATGTAGTGTACTCCAGTTACACCCAGATCTGCAGTCACTGTTCTGTTGTTATCTAATGTATTGTACTCCAGTTACTCCCAGAGCTGCAGTCACTGTTCTGCTTTTACCTAATGTATTGTAGTCCAGTTAGACCCAGAGCTGCAGTCACCGTTCTGCTCTTACCTAATGTATTATACTCCTGTTACAGCCAGAGCTGCAGTCACTGTTCAGATCTTACCTATTGTATTGCACTCCAGTTACACCCAGAGCTGCAATCACTTTTCTGCTGTTACCTAATGTATTGTACGCAAGTTACACCCAGAGCTGCAGTCACTGTTCTGCTGTTACCTAATGTATTGTACTCCAGAATATGTACAGGACTGTGCCTGTGTAATGAGCGACGCAGCAGTGATGCCTTTAACGGCTGTAATGTCCCTGTACAATAAGCAATGCGGCCGTGTTGCCACGACGACTAAGCAACTGTCGCTGATTGGTCGCGGCCTAACTGTCGCGACCAATCAGCGAGGAGGGATTTCCATTACAGACAGACAGACAGAATTAGACAATTATATAGTAGATATATATATATGTATTCTATGTGTCTATATCTACTCTTTCGTTTCTTTATTAAACCTGTCATTTACTGTATCGCACTGAATTGCCGGCTTTTCTAAAGGACACTGGGTTTGTATTTCTCTCAAGTCACACATCTGGTCCGTGTGTAATGCGTTTTTTTTTTTGCGCACCCATAGACTTGCATTTGGCGTACTACGGTCGTAGTACGCTGACAATTGCAGCATGCTGCGATTGGCTCGGTCCGTAAAAAATACGCGAGAAAAATACAGCTGATGGGAGCTACCCCATAGAGAATCATTAGTCCGTGTGCAATGTGTTTTGTTAACGCCTCTCACTCATCCGTATTCCTCTCTAGTGTGACGCCGGCCTTATTGCTAATTACAGTCGAGTTATAAGCAGTTCACTCCCACAGAGTATTAGGCCTCTGTCTTTGGTCGTACCTTTCTGATTACACAGATGCTTTATTTATGTTGGTTAACAAACAAAGCTCTGTCTAAGACACAAAAAATAGCAAATGACTGTTGTTTAAAGTGGATCTGTCATTAGATTTCACAAAATAAACTGGATACATTAGTAAATCAATCCAATAATGGCTGTAAAGCGATAATGGCGCTATATAAATGAATAAAATAAATAAATAAATCTCCAAGACCTGAGGAGGCTGATGAAAATACATGCCAGAAATTTTCATTTTTGCAACTTTTTCCCATTTTTACAAGAGCGATAACTTTTATTTTTTTATCTGCACCACACAGCTGTATGAACTTTTTTTTTTAGACAAATTGTAGATTTGAATAATACTATCACCTTTACTATATAATCTCAAAAATAAAATCTAAGAGGAGTGAAGTGGTGAATAAAAAATGTAAGTCTGTCATTGTTTATTTTTTTTTTATTGCTTGTTCCTGACGGCTGATGCATGCTACCTGATCCATGGGCTTCATGTATCGGGCATTGTGATCTAAGCCAAGTATGTTTGACCCTGAACACTGCAACATTTCAGAGAAAAGCACACTTGAGGCTGTGTGCCCACGTAGCGTTTTTTAAGCGTTTCTGCAGCGCTTTTGGACAAGCGATTCTGCTGCAGAAACGCTTAAGAAAAGAATCCTAAGCATAAGCATGCCCACACTAGGAAGCGCCTGTCTTAATCCTGTTCATTTAAACACTGTTCATATGTTCAGGTTTTAAATACATTAGATAGGGACTGCTCCATTAATGGTTACCTTGACGAGGTGGAGTGGCTTGGTATACACTTTTTTTGCAAAAAAACGTATCGACTAAATACCCTGTATTTGTTGTCAGTCATCTTTTTACCAGCACTTGCTGATTACTGTCATATTTTTTACTGCAGGGTATTTTTGCACATTTGTTATTCTGTGCTATCTTTTTGTGTTTCAGTCAGTGGGTGGTGTGAACACTGTCCGACCGACTTGTTCACATTTGTGCATGTCACATGTGTTTTTAATCCATGTATCATTTACAGTTATTATGGATTTCCAATGTGTTGGTAAAAAATATTGTCTGTCCTTGTAATTTTAGTAAACTGTCCAGAAAGAATGAAAAGTTAAGTCGGCAACCCTGTGTACAACAGTCTTCCAATAGGCAACATGCAGCTGTGTTCTGGTGGAGTGTAATGGATGGGTCGTCAGTCACAGACCACAGTTAATTATAGAAGGATAGGGAAAATGAAGGGAGGTCAGCTCACCAGTCTCGGTTGCGATCCATAATCCTCCTGCGCACGGAGTCACCTTGATCAGGGGTGTTGACTGAAGCAAAATAAAGGATGGAATCTCCAGCGCTGGACTTCAGTTAAAAATACATCATTTATTGTAAATTCTTAAAATCGAACAGAGTAAGACCCTCTAGGTCGAAACGCGTTGGTTGGAGACCACCAGAGACCCCATCTGCCTGTATGTCCTTATCCATACTTTTTTCTGTTCGATTTTAAGAATTTACAATAAATGATGTATTTTTAACTGAAGTCCAGCGCTGGAGATTCCATCCTTTATTTTGCTTCAGACCACAGTTAATTCGCAACTCAAGTTCTACAGAACCACTTTAAAGTGCACCTGTCACCTGTTTTGGCCGCTATAAGATTCTATAATGCTGTAGATAAGCCCCTGATCCCCTGGGTAAGTAGAATGAAACTTATTTTTCTTATCTTGCAGGTCGGACTGGGGGCAGATAACCAGCATTATAGAATGCTGTAGATAAGCCCTGAAAGGCAGTGGCTGTATCTTATATCGGCAAAAAAAATGACCAATTTATACCTGATCGGCCAAAACTGCTGACAGGTTCCCTTTAACAGGTTTTGTGACCTTTTGATGAATCTGGTTCAGGATACCCTAAGAGGCAGATTGGCTCATGACAAACAGAGTGGGAGACTTATTACTAGTGCACCATTTAAACAATATGTCAAAAACCACAAAAAACATTCACATCATTCCCATCATACCATGGGAACAACTTATGTTCCACAATCTGTTAGTTTTCAGGACAACGGGTTGAATGAACACAGCAAAATATAGGAAAACCCTAGAGCAGTGGTTCCCAACCTTTCTGACCTTGAGAGCCACATTAGCTTTGAGAGAGGGTCGTGAGTCACATTTAGGTCTAAGGCCCTGTGCACATGGTGCGGATTCTGCCGCGGTTTTGCCGCTGCGGATCTGCAGCAGAACTGCAGGTGATGTACAGTACCATTAAACACTGAAAAAAAAACCTGCTGTGCACATGCTGCAGATTTTTCAGCGCGGTTTTCGTGCGGAAAAAAAAAAAAGCAGCATGTGACTTCTTTTGTGCGGTTTTCCTGCAGTTTTCCACCTACTCCACTATAGGAATCCGCAGGTGGAAAAGCGCAGTGGAAAACCGCACAAAAACAGCAAGAAAACCGCAAAAAAAAACAGGACGAAATCCGCAGGAAAAATGCAGGTCATTTGACCTGCGGATTTCGTGAATTCTGCACAGAAAATGCATGCACAGCATACGCACCGTGTGCACATAGCCTGAGTTACCGTCACACTTAGCGATGCACCAGCGATCCCGACAATGATTCACGCTGTCAGGATCGCTGGTGCATCATACCAGCGGTCGGCGGCCGCTACTTACCAGTCAGATGAGGCGATGAAGACGTCCTCCCGCCCGCGTCCACTCGTCACTCGTCGCCACAGCAGGAAGCCCAGCAGGAAGTGGCCGACGAGAAACGGCTCAGGACATTCTCGCGCGATCAGCGATAATCAGCGGAGGAGCCAGTTGGAGGTACAGTTGTGGCCAAAAGTATTGACACCCCTGCAATTTTGTCAGATAATACTCAGTTTCTTCCTGAAAATGATTGCAAGCACAAATTCTTTGGTATTATTATCTTCATTTAATTTGTCTTAAATGAAAAAACACAAAAGAGAATGAAGCAAAAAGCAAAACATTGATCATTTCACACAAAACTCCAAAAATGGGCCAGACAAAAGTATTGGCACCCTAAGCCTAATACTTGGTTGCACAACCTTTAGCCAAAATAACTGCGACCGACCGCTTCCGGTAACCATCAATGAGTTTCTTACAATGCTCTGCTGGAATTTTAGACCATTCTTCTTTGGTAAACTGCTCCAGGTCCCTGATATTAGAAGGGTGCCTTCTCCAAACTGCCATTTTTAGATCTCTCCACAGGTGTTCTATGGGAATCAGGTCTGGACTCATTGCTGGCCACCTTAGAAGTCTCCAGTTCTTTCTCTCAAACCATTTTCTGGTGCTTTTTGAAGTGTGTTTTGGGTCATTGTCCTGCTGGAAGACCCATGACCTCTGAGGGAGACTCAGCTTTCTCACACTGGGCCCTACATTATGCTGCAAAATTTGTTGGTAGTCTTCAGACTTCATAATGCCATGCACACGGTCAAGCAGTCCAGTGCCAGAGGCAGCAAAGCAACCCCAAAACATCAGGGAACCTCCGCCATGTTTGACTGTAGGGACCGTGTTCTTTTCTTTGAATGCCTCTTTTTTTTCTCCTGTAAACTCTATGTTGATGCCTTTGCCCAAAAACCTCTACTTTTGTCTCATCTGACCAGAGAACATTCTTCCAAAACGTTTTAGGCTTTTTCAGGTAAGTTTTGGCAAACTCCAGCCTGGCTTTTTTTATGTCTCGGGGTAAGAAGTGGGGTCTTCCTGGGTCTCCTACCATACAGTCCCTTTTCATTCAGACGCCGACGGATAGTACGGGTTGACACTGTTGTACCCTCGGACTGCAGGGCAGCTTGAACTTGTTTGGATGTTAGTCGAGGTTCTTTATCCAACATCCGCACAATCTTGCATTGAAATCTCTTGTCAATTTTTCTTTTCCGTCCACATCTAGGGAGGTTAGCCACAGTGCCATGGGCTTTAAACTTCTTGATGACACTGCGCACGGTAGACACAGGAACATTCAGGTCTTTTGAGATGGACTTGTAGCCTTGAGATTGCTCATGCTTACTCACAATTTGGTTTCTCAAGTCCTCAGACAGTTCTTTGGTCTTCTTTCTTTTCTCCATGCTCAATGTGGTACACAGAAGGACACAGGACAGAGGTTGAGTCAACTTTAATCCATGTCAACTGGCTGCAAGTGTGATTTAGTTATTGCCAACACCTGTTAGGTGCCACAGGTAAGTTACAGGTACTGTTATTTACACAAATTAGAGAAGCATCACATCATTTTTCGAACAGTGCCAATACTTTTGTCCACCCTCTTTTATATGTTTGGTGTGGAATTATATCCAATTTGGCTTTAGGACAATTCTTTTTGTGGTTTTTCATTTAAGACAAATTAAATGAAGATAATAATAACAAAGAATGTGTGTTTGCAATCATTTTCAGGAAGAAACTAAGTATTACCTGACAAAATTGCAGGGGTGTCAATACTTTTGGCCACAACTGTAAATATCACACATGGTGATATCGCTGCTGCGTCACAAAACCAGTGACGTTATAGCGATATTGCTAGCGATATTGCTTAGTGTGAAGGGGCCTTAAGATATAAGTGATCCACATCCAGCTCCTGCCCCACTCACAGTAGAGACGTAGGCCGCCATTACTAGTATAATGACAGCTAAAGCTTTTCCAGAGAAATCACACGTAACCAGTATACCAAGATCCAGAGCTTCCCACAATACCGCTATTCAGTATTCTCCCATCAATCACTCCCAACCACACTGTGGCATCCATCTTCAAGCACCTCCTCTTGCAGTTAGCAGCATCCAGTCTCTAGCATACCATACTTAAACTAGATGTGTATTTCCTGAAGGAAGTACAGATAGTGCTTTGAAATGGTGCCTGGGCTGCCCCTTTAAGACAGACTTGCCTGCTGCCCCTGCAAGACTTTCAACTCAGGATCCGTTTTAACTGTGGGTGCCTCTCAGAGGCCATTTTGGCGTCAGGGTCTGATTTGGTGGTTGGGGCCCCTCAGGATCCGATTCGGTGGCCTGGGATGCTCAGGGCTTGAATTGGTGGCCGGGATCCCTCAGGGTCCGATTTTGTTAGTGTGGCCCCTCAGGGTCCGATTTTGTGGGTGTGGCCCTTCAGGTTCCGATTTTGTGGGTGGGGCCCCTCAGGGTCCGATTTTGTGGTTGGGTCCCCTCAGGGTCCGATTTTGTGGTTGGAGCCCCTCGGTCTGATTTTGTGGGCGGAGCCACTCTGGTTCCAATTTGGTAGGCGGGGCCACTCTGGGTCCAATTTGGTGGGCGGGGCCACTCTGGGTCCAATTTGGTTGGCGGGGCCACTGGGTCCGATTTGGTGGGCAAGGCCCCTCTGGGTCCGATTTGGTGGGCGGGGCCACTCTGGGTCCGATTTAGTGGGCGGGGCCCCTCAGGGTCCGATTTGGTGGGCGGGGTCCCTCAGGGTCCGATTTGGTGGGCAGGGCCCGTCAGGGTCCGATTTGGTGGGCAGGGCCACTCTGGGGGCCAGGGTGGCTCAGCCTCCGATTTGTAGGCCAGGGTCGATCAGCCTCCGATTTGGAGGCCGGGGTGGCTCAGCCTCCGATTTGGAGCCTGGGGTCACTCAGCTTTCGATTTGGCGCGCCGGCCCTTTAAGACTCATTTCGGTGCGCCGGCCCTTTAAGAATCACTTTGGCGCGTCGGCCCTTTAAGAGCCAGTTTGGCTCACTGGGCTTCTAAATCCACTTTGGCGCACATTCTCTCTCAGGCATGCGTCATGTGATGAAGCTAGATTTGCATTTGTGCTGTGGGTTTCGCTTTAAGAGCAGAAATTATCTGGCAGAATCTCTGTCCTGGGGGGGTCATGTGACGTTCCTAGGCGTTGGCATAGTAACTGGGTGTGCCTGCGCATATCAATGAGCTTAACTGCCATTTGAATCGCCTCAGGGCATTTTTTACCTATGGCAACATTTTCCCCCTGTGGCAACATTTTCCCATTGAGGAAAATGTTTTTTCAAACGCAAATTGCGCAAAAACTACAAATCCGATCGACACGAAAATTACATAGCACACCTCTCGTGGACGCTGGCTTTGAAACGACACCTCAACGGAGGCTGTGCGTGTAGCGGTTCGGGCCGCATTAACCCCTTAATGTCCAATGACGGACACAGTCCGTCATCAGACATCTCCCCTGCTTTGATGAGGGCTCCGGCGCTGAGCCCGCATCAAAGCCGGGACATGTCAGCTGTTATGAACAGCTGACATGTGCCCGCAATAGGAGCGAGCAGAATCGCCGTCCGCCCGCGCCTATTAACTAGTTAAATCCCGCTGTCAAACTCTGACAGCGGGCATTTAAATAACATTTCCGGCCGCCGGGCCGGAAATGACGTCATCGCCGACCCCCGTCACGTGATCGGGGGTTGGCGTCATGTTGCCTGGACAACCTCTATGGTTGTTCCAGGCATATGGCTTTCAGCGCCACCCGGTGGTCGGCGCTGAAAGCACAGCAGTAAGTCTGCTACATATGGGCGATCTGCTCATCGCCCATATGTAGCAGGGCCGATCGGGTTGCGCATGCTTCTAGCCTCCTATGGAGGCTATTCAAGCATGCCAAAAGAAAAAAAAAATGTTTAAAAATAAAAAAAAATAAAAAAACCCTAAAAATTCAAATCACCCCCCTTTCGCCCCAATCAAAATAAAACAGTAAAAAAAAAATCCCACATACACATATTAGGCATCGCCGCGTTCAGAATCGCCCGATCTATCAATAAAAAAAAATGCATTAACCTGATCGCTAAACGGCGTAGCGAGAAAAAAATTCAAAACGCCAGAATTACGTTTTTTTGGTCGCCAAGACATTGCATTAAAATGCAATAACGGGCGAGCAAAAGAACGTATCTGCGCAAAAGTGGTATCATTAAAAACGTCAGTCCGGCACGGAAAAAATAAGCCCTCAACCGACCCCAGATCATGAAAAATGGAGACGCTACGGGTCTCGGAAAATTGCGCAAATTTTTTTTTCACCACTTATATAAAAGAGGACATAGACATGTTTGGTGTCTATGAAGTCGTAATTACCTGGAGAATCATAGTGGCAGGTCAGATTTAGCATCTAGTTTATCTAGCAAAAAAGCCAAGCAAAACACAAGTGTGGGATTGCAGTTTTTTTGCAATTTCACCGCACTTGGAATTTTTTTCCCGTTTTTGAGTACACGACATCGTAAAACCAATGGTGTCATTTAAAAGTACAACTCGTCCCGCAGAAAATAAGCCCCCACATGGCCATATAGACGGAAAAATAAAAAAGTTATGGCTCTGGAAAAAGGGGAGGGAAAAATGAAAATGCAAAACCAAAAATACCCCTGGTCGTTAAGGGGTTAATTGCTGAAAATCAACTAAATAATAATAATAATAATAAGAAGACTAAGTTAGCAGCGTTCGGATTACAAGATAGTGCTTTCTTCAAACCACTATAATTATCTCCAAAACCCCCAAGGCCAGAATATGGACATCCAGATCTGCTCTTCTGTGCAGGGCTCCTCACAACATTCACCATCTGGAGACCTGTTTTTCATAGTTGTTTGCTAGACCTGGTGCTTAATAATAATAATCTTTATATAGCACTAACATATTCCGCAGCGCTTTACAGTTTGCACACATTATCATCACTGTCCCCAATGGGGCTCACAATCTAAATTCCCTATCAGTATGTCTTTGGAATGTGGGAGGAAACCGGAGTACCCGGAGGAAACCCACACAAACACGGGGAGAACATACAAACTCCTTGCAGATGTTGTCCTTGATGGGATTCGAACCCAGGACTATGCACTGAGCCACCGTGCTGCCCAGTGCTAATGCATAAAGCTGGCAGCCAGCTTCCGAGCCACAGGTTGGGGACCGTTACCCTAGAGGAACAAACTCGTGTACACCCACTATTGTCAGAAGCAGTAAAGTCACATTGACCCTATGATGAGTAGCTCATTACTGTAAATGTGACCCCCACAGTTGTAGCTCGTGCAGAGAAGGTATTGCATTATCGCAGTGACTGCTCAGTAAACCTTCATATGCTTATTTTCATGTGGTTCCAAAGTTGTGTTACTCTAAAACAAAATAAAGTAAAAGAAAAAAAGAGTAAAATTAGATAACACTTGAGAAGTAAATGTGTACTGATGGTCTGGTCATTGGGTTTTCTTCTTCTGTTCGTATACCTTAATGTAGAAATCTATTTTCTTTCTGTGTATCTGACTCGCTCGAGAGCTATCTGAGCCTGATGCTTGTAGAGTGGTTGGTGGTGTTGAGCTTTAGGTACCACTAGAGGTCAGTCCTGTTCTATAGAATATTCTACACGGTAAACTATTTCTATATCATTCTATAAAATCCTCTAACATCAGCCATAGCCTATTTTATAAGAGTAGTTTAATCTTAGTGACTGAGTGCACTGGTGGAAATTTAGCGCTACATGTATGACCTGGACATTAGCGATGTGTCAGTATTCCGGGTTTTCTAAATCACCTTGTGAATGAATTTGCCCTTTGTTAAGATGGAGGTTGCTGTGTTTGTGTGCCCTACTTCCTGTTCATGTGTATAAAACCAGCTCAGGTGCTGCCTTTCCTTGCTGGAGTATTCTGCTTCCTTCAGCTGTGCTGCTGGTTTCTTAGTGTGCTTCTGCTGTGGCTCTGGACATTCCCTGTTCTCTGTAGGAAAGCTGCACTCATCTTTGGAACTTAACCCTTGGTTCATGGTAGCTGGTAAGAACTGTGTTCCTGAACTGTGTGGTTCTTAACCCTTCACTGTTCCCCAATGAGAGCAGTCGGAACTGTCACCTACTGTATGCCTTAACGTGAACCTGTTTCTGGACTCACCTGTGTTCATGCCGCTCCAGGGATCAACTTGTGAATCAGCTTTTGGACTTTCCTGTGCTCTTGCTGCGTCTGGGATTTATCTATAGACTTGTTCTGGACTTCCCTGTGCTTGCTACATACCTGATTGGACTCTCTCTGCATCACTACGTTGTGAACTGCGCCACATCACCTGAGTGTTACACTCACCTTGGATCACATGTTTATGAGGACCCTGTTTTAGGAACTTTACTGAATTGCTATATAGCTTTAGGACTTGTCTCATTTCAGGTTATCAGCATATTGTTTTTGGGTGTCACTGCTGTTATAAAATACACTATTTGCACTAAAGTAACCCGCTTCTGTCTGTTCATTGCCCCACGCTATCAGAATCCTCGAGTTCCTACAATAGTATTACACGATGCTATGCAGAAATGGAACTAATTCTGTACCGGATTGTATAAAGACCAGAAACAACAGCTGATTAATACTCACAATGGGTCCTATCTGAGAGTTGTAGGTGCCAGTTCATGATCTGGTATAGGATTGAAGGGACCCTGTTCTCAGATGTAGGTCCCTTAGATATCACTTGAAGATCTATAGGACCTTCCATAAATATCTAAGACGAGAACTCACTTTAATATTTATCTGATGGCATTAATGGACAACTTTGCTGCCATGGACCACAGTGACTATGCCACATGAGGATGACGTACCCACTGCCCACCTGCCACAAAGTATTCAGCACTTGCTAACTTGTCATGGTTGGTTACTGAGGGACATAGTTTCCCTTGACCATTGGATGCGATCTTGCCATGGACTCTGCTCTCCGTTCCATTGCCTGAGAAATGAGTATCTTGAATACATACATCTCGATTATCTTACGATTCACTAAAAGTTTGTAAGAAAATGGGTCTTCTGAACGGGAAAGGCCCTTTAACCCCGAACTGCCATCTGCCTTGTATGTAAAGCACATGTCATGTGCAGGTGAAGAGACCAAGCTCAGGAGCTGAGAAGGTGCCAGATGCCATCACCCACCTGTAACAGCAGAGATCAGAGCCATTTCTAATCGCTGCTGTTTAACCACTTAGATGCTGCTTTCAGTTACTGATGGTGGCATTTAAATAGCTTGGTGGCCAATTCCCATGTGCATTGGCATTCACTGGCCTTCCTCAGTGTATCCACGGGCTGCCATTGGACTGTCGGAGGCCTACTGAAGGCCCGAGTTTCTGCCATGTTTGTACTTTGAAGCCCAGTGAATGACTGGACTTCATAGGAGATTGGGCTCCATACCATACAATACTGGGGAGCTACAGTGCTTATAACAAATGAACAAACACGCTCTAAGTGTACAAACAAACATTTTCGTACTTCATAATAAAGAAGTTAAAAAATAAACGTATTTGGTATCGGCAAGTCCAATATTCTTTAACCTGTAGAGTAAATGTCATAAAGCAAAAAATAAAAATGTCAGAATTAACATTTATCGGTTGCCATATGCCATGCATACTAATAAAAACAGTCTAAAGTGGTCAAAACATCATATGTATCCCCAAATTGTATCCATTAAGTTCTAGCTTGGAGAAGGGCCTGAAGATACATGATACACAAAAGTGATCGCTGTTTGCTACAGGGAGCCCTTTCCTCGGAGACTTGGGGCTCATTCAGACATCCGTTTTTGCATACTTCTATCAGTGTTTTTCAGAGACGTGGGCTGTTCCTATGTCTGATTTTTCGCTTGGTAAAGATAGGAAAAGAAAGAAACATTGTTATCCAACAGAAGCTGATGAAACTTGACCCAAACTCTGGTAAATCTGACACCGTGATAAAGACACTGATGAAACTCTGATTTTTTTCATACGAGAAAATCACTAATGTCTGAGTGAGACCAGAGTGCATTTCCACTGAAAAATAATAGTGAGCCATCGATTCACAATAAACCTGCTGTGTAAACAGGCCGCCGACACCTGATGAAGGAGCAAAATACGTGTTCGTCCGGTGAATTGATGTTTTGTGCAGCGCAAAAGATCATCATTTTCGGGAGTGTATCTTCTAGTGTAAACAGGACTCGCGCTGCCGAGAACTATGGCCGCCTATATGTGCTGACCGGCCTCCTACAGATCATCAAGTATACAGTATATACTGATCGGCAGAGATTTAGTTCCACCTGTCTGGTCTGTGTCTATGGTTTAAGGGAAGAACATGCTGTTTTCCTTCAGAGTGCCTGAGAAAGCTGTGAAGTCTGAGCTGTATCCAGCAAGTGGTGCTAGAGTCCTGCTTTACATCTCTGTCTTTCCTGCATCAGTCACACCTTACAATTTATTAACCTCATATACTCCAGATTATTACCCCAGTGACACTTATGATTGATTTCCTTGCCTTTTTGGCTGCCCGTTCTCTCATTTCTGCATGACATGTTGGACCTCATTTATTTTGCTTACAGGTTAAGTCCAAGCAATAGCAGCAGCACAGTCTGTGGAGGGGTTTAGAAACATGTTACCCTGCAGGCAATGATGATACAGAGTGTGTCACCTTTAGGTCATTGATAGCATCCATCACTGTTGTCTGGGTGAAACTGATTTTCCTGTGTCAGCTTTCCATGGAAGAAGACACCGCAAGACTTCAAATTGTTATTCAGGGCAGTATCCGTAGACTGTACTTCCTAATTTCTTGGTGTTTCCTCTCGATTTCCAAGTAAATATTCATTTATATAATATATATGCCATACAGCATATAAATGCACCATACCATACAGCATATAAATGTTCATTTATATAATATACATACCTTACAGCATATAAATGTTCTTTTATATAATATACATACCATACAGCATATAAATGCACCATACCATACAGCATATAAATGTTCATTTATATAATATACATACCATACAGCATATAAATGTTCTTTTATATAATATACATACCATACAGCATATAAATGCACCATACCATACAGCATATAAATGTTCATTTATATAATATACATACCATATAGCATATAAATGCACCATACAGCATATAAATGTTCATTTATATAATATACATACCATACAGCATATAAATGTTCTTTTATATAAAATACATACCATACAGCATATAAATGCACCATACCATACAGCATATAAATATTCATTTATATAATATACATACCATACAGCATATAAATGCACCATACCATACAGCATATAAATGTTCATTTATATAATATACATACCATACAGCATATAAATGTTCTTTTATATAAAATACATACCATATAGCATATAAATGCACCATACAGCATATAAATGTTCATTTATATAATATACATACCATACAGCATATAAATGTTCTTTTATATAATATACATACCATACAGCATATAAATGCACCATACCATACAGCATATAAATATTCATTTATATAATATACATACCATACAGCATATAAATGCACCATACCATACAGCATATAAATGTTCATTTATATAATATACATACCATACAAATTAGGTTTGATCAGAAATTACACAGAGGCGCAGCTATAAGGAGGTTCTCAGGGGGCCATAAGTCCCCATTCCAATGAGATGTCAAATTCAGTTCATGAATTTTGCACAAAGTAAAAAATGGTCTTTAAAGGATTTTTTTTTTTTACTATGGGTCTAAAAACGAACAGGCAGGTAGTTGCCAACAAAAGTAACTACCTGATTTTCTACTCGGCGGTGATTCCGAGGGGTCACCGACCATTTCTATCGGCGATTCAGCCGCTCCAGGTCAACAAAGCAGCTCTTCTTCCGTGCTTCTTTTTTGACGTGGCATGATTGCTGACGTCATGCTGATTGAGTGTCAGCTGTCAATCAGCATGACGTTGTCAGTCACACCCTGTCAGCAGAGCGTAAGAGAAGCTGCTGCTCTGTCAATGCGACATCAGTGGATTCTGCAGGATCGGTCTATGAGCACTTGGTGTTGGTAAAGATTGAGACTGCACACAATAGGTTATTTAGCAACTACCTGCCTGTTAGTTCTTAGGCCTGTAGTAAAAAATCAAAAATAGTCTTAATTACCGTAATCTCTTCAACATTTGCTGCAAAAGCTTGCACGCTTAGCAAGATGGTGCAGAAATATCTGGCATTCGGGTATGAACTGGAGTACATTTTCGCAGAATTTTGTGACTTTTTTTAAAAAAGTTACAATTGATGATTCAGCTGAAAACATCTGGAAACCTCCCACCCACCCCGCCGGTAGCGGTTAACATTAGAAAAAACAAATAGACGCATAAAATAAACTTTAAAAAAAGGCACAAATTAAATGAAGAATAAAAGGTTAGTGAAAAACAGGGAAAATGGAAAAAACAAGACAAAAAAGAGGCACAAATTCAATTTTGAATCGGGCCCATACAGTAAAAAAAAAAAAAAAAAATGGAAAAAAAGAACAAAAAGTACATTGCTCTGCGTATAAAATCTGGGTTTTATGTGTTGGTTAATCCAGAAAAAAAATATTAAGATTGTAGAAAAATATTTGTACATGTAGTGTATAATTTTTAGATGAAGTCACTTCTCAGGGCTAAATATTTGTGTCTTGCTGTCTATGCCGAGCTGTGTATGTACGAGGATAATACAATGCGTGTAAGTATTGATCTGTATGCAAACATCGCTCAGCACCAAACCAGTGATACTCAACCCTGGAAGTGGTTCCTCCAATCCGAAGATCTTTGCATTGAACGCTTTCTAACATGTTATTTGTGGAGCCTGTGTGGGAACAAGGTATTTCAAGGAACGTCACTTATAAAAGGTCATATTAAATCATACACAGTCAAGCACCTGCCATAGAGGTTAATAGAGACATGAAGACTAATCTGATAGGGTGAAAGATTAAATGAAGGGCTGATGGTATCTGTAAGTGGTCACACTGTAAAGCGAAAAAATTGGTAATTTTTCCATTAGTGACCCAATGTATCTACAGTATATATGTATCTGTACGTAATCTGCCGTGTTTAGTATGATCAGCACATGTGGTCAAAAACACAATTTTAAGGCTATATTGCTTTTTTTTGTGTTTTTTTTACTGAATTTTTTTAATGCAAATTATAAACTGCTTTTTAGGCTGTGTGCCAACGTTGCGTTTTTTAAGCTTTTCCGCTGCGGTTTTGCCGCAGCAGAAACGCTTAAAAAAACGCTAACAAAACGCATTCCCATGCAATCCTATGGGATTCCGCAGTTGCTGTGCCAATGCTGCGGATTTTTCCACTGTGTAATCGCATAGCGGTAAAATCCGCAGCATGTCCATTAATTCTGCGAAATCGTGGCGATTCTGCCACCATACGATTGCATTGAAACGCTCACTTTACGCATATGGCTATGCTCACCATGCGTAAAGTGAGCGCTTCATGTGTGGATGGTACCCAGGGTCTGGAGGAGAGGAGACTCTCCTCCAGGCCTTGGGTACCATATCCCTGTTAAAAAAGAATTAAAATAAAAAATAGGGATATACTTACCCTCCGTGAGCCCCCGGAGTCGTCCCGGTTCTCATCGGCGCTACCAGCAACTTCCGTTCCCAGGGATGCATTGCGCGAATCACCTCTGATGACGTAGCGGTCTTGCGTGACCGCTACGTCATCAGAGGTCATTCGCACAATGCTTATCTGGGAATGGAAATTGCCGGCAGCGCCGATGAGAGCTGGGCCGACTCCGGGGGCTCACAGAGGGTAATTATATCCCTATTTTTTATTATTATTTTTAACATTCTATCTTTTACTATTGATGCCGCATAGCAAGTGTGACCAACCGGTCAGTCACTTTTCCAAGCGATGCTTCAAATTGCTTGGAAAAAACGCTTGCAAAACGCATGTGTTTTGCGGGAAAATGCATGCGAATTCCGCATGTGTTTTACTCGCGACGGGGAGTTGCGTAAATTCTGCGGACAATTCCGCAGCATTTCTGCAACGTGGGCACATAGCCTTAGTGTGTGTGCACACGTTGCAGATTCTGCTGCAGATCCGTAGCGGATTTGGCCCTGCGGATCCTCAGCAGTTTCGGCTGCGGTGTACAGTACCATTAGAACCTATGTAGATAAAAAAACGCAGTGCCCACGGTGCGGAATTTTCCGCGCAGATTTTCTATGGTTTTAAATCCGCAGCATGTCACTTTGTGTGGATTCCGCAGCGGTTTGGCACCTGCTCCATGACAGGTGTCAAACCGCAGGGGAAAACCGCAGGCAAATCCGCAGAAATTCCACAGATAAACCACAGGTCAAAAGACAGATCCGTGCGGAAAATTCCGCAGCAGAATCCGCAACGTGTGCACACACCCTTACAGTACCAGCAAAAGCTGAGATTTCAGACATCTCATGCACATTGTTTTTCCCCTGACAATTGGAAAGCGGCTGCACTTTTGAAATCTGAAGCATCTCTAATCTTGCATGCAGTGGAAAAATGTTGCAAAACAACCTTCGGCTTTTTTGTGGCATTTTCATAGCTTTTTTTTGTGTTTTTGGTGACTAAACTAATTTTATTAAACATGCACTGTAGGCAAAGCACACATGTAATCTGCACTCAATAATGAATCAAACATTCAGCAAAAAATATGCCACGAAAATGCTAAAAAAAAGCAATTGTTTTGTACGCGACCCTTTTTCTGCCAAGAAAGCATGTTTTACCTGCAGAAAGAGTTTACTGATCCTGGCACTTCAGAAGATTGATAGTTCAGACCAGCGGCATGGTTGTTCTGCAGTTCAGACGTGCCCTCCCCTGCCTGATAGCAGGGGCAGCTTTACCTCTACAGCAGGGAGAAGGGCGGCAGGGGGATTGTGGCTTTTAAATCCAGAGATCCCACTAACTTTAGACCCGCAGGCTGTAAAGCATATAGTCTGCTTGGGCCTTGGACCAATGCTACAGTATTCAATGGGCGCAGTGCAGATGAACGATTTTTTCACTGATCAAATCTGCATGTGACAACAAAAAAAATCGCAGCCTGCACTAGTTTCTTATGTAAATCAGATGAGACTCGGCCATTCAAGGCTATGGATGAGCGAAAAAAATTAGATGCCACAGTTTAGCTGTTTATAGTTGGAATTCTGGAACATAGGAAACTCTAAGGCTGCGTTCACATGTTGCGTTTTTTTCGTGGCGGTTTTTAAAGCGCGATTTTGCCGCGAAAACGCAAAAAAAACAGCATCCCATGCAATCCTATAGAATTCCGCAATGCTGTGCTAATGCTGCGGATTTTCCTGCGGTAGAATCGCATCGCGGAAAAATACACAGCATGCTCATTATTTTGCGGAATCGCGGCAATTCTGCCCACATGGGAATGCACTGTTCTGCTTACTTTCCGCATGTGGCTGTGCCCACCATGCGAAAAGTAAGCAGAACATTTGCGGATGTTACCCACGGTCCGGAGAAGAGGAGACTGTCCTCCGGGCTCTGGGTACCATATCCCTGTCAAAAATAGAATAAAAAATCCGGTTATATTCACCTTCCGACATCCCGCACAGCGTCCCCGGGCTTCAGTGATACACGCGGCAGGTCCCGTTCCCAGTAATGCATCGCGATAATGACCTTTGCTGACGTGGCGTTTTGCGATACTGTAGCGGTCTCGCGAGACCGCGACGTCATCAAAGGTCATTGCCGCAATGCATCACTAGGAAAGGGACTGCCGGAGCATCGCAGAAGCCTGGGAACGCTGCGCGGGACGTCGGCATAGGCAGCCTCAATAGCAAAATGTTGGCCACACTCGTCAAACACTATTGCGGGAATTTAAAATGCGATTTTCCCACGGAATGGAATTCTGGAATTCTCGCGGTAACTTCTGCGGGAGTTCCGCTACGTGTGAACCCAGCCTAAATGGTCTTGTAAATGGTTAAAAGCTGTAGGAAAAAACATGTATGTAGACTGCACATGGATGACAAGTGAGAAAAAATCGTCCTACTTTTCAGGATGAAACTTGGAAAATAATTTTTTAGAAACTCATGTGAACCTACCCTGAGGGTATGTGCACACTGTGCGGATTCCGCTGCGGTTCCGCACCAGATTCTGCTGCGTTGTACAGTACCTTTATTTCCTATGGAAATTAAAAAACGCTGTGCACATGCTGCGGATTTTTCCACGGTTTACAATCCTCAGCATGTCAATTGTTTGGTTCAGAAACGCTGCAGTTTTACACTTCATCCATTATGAGGTGTAAAACCACAGGCAAAACCGCAGATAAACCGCAGGACTTTTGTCCTGCGGATTTACCTGCAGTTTTCTCTACAAAATCCACACACCAAAAAAACTATGTGTGCACATAGCCTTACTTAGAATGTATGGTGGCTGGTAACCTATCCAGCTATTTTTGTGAACGAAGAAGATATTTAATAAGGGGTAAATTGCAAAGTTGATTGTTTTTCCAAGCGCTTTGCAATTTTACCCTTTTATGATTTTGTGGCAACTCCTCTGCTGTACTGTCCCTCCCCCACACTGGGGAAAAAGAAAAAAGGTCCAGCTTTGCAAATTCAAGTCCAATTTATTGTTAAAAACAAGTCCAAAACAGAGCAAAAAATATTGTGTTCACATGAGTAACAAGTAGTAGATTACGCGTTTCGAACAATAGCTTGTTCTTTCTCAAAACTACTTTCCCTGGGTGTTACTGCAATATATACTCTTTCCACCCAGTAAATTACAAACACATGGTGTGAAGGGAGAGGAAAAAAAAAAGGGGGGGGGGGAGAGGGAAATATGTGTGAAATATAAAATATAAAAAATAATGTGACAAAGAAAAACACAATTTTTATGACGAGAGGGGGGAGCCAAAAAAGAAACAAAAAAAAGAAAAAAAATTTTTTTTAAAGTTTTTTGTGTGTATATATATATATATATATATATATATATATATATATATATATATATATATATATATATATATATATATATATAAAAATATATATATATATATATATATATATATATATATATATATATATATATATATATATAAATAAATACAATTATAATAATAACATCAATAATGAAACATAATTTCTCTTCTGGCATTCAATCCATTGGGAAAGCATGTATTTAGATAGAAAATCCAATATGCTTCGCGTGTTAGAAGACGTTTTTTCAGATCTCCACCTCTTATATGTGGTGTTATTCTCTCAATGCCCATGACATGAAAAAATTCAGTACTTCTTTGGTGTTCATTAATGAAGTGTCTGGATGCAGATGAGATGGAGCGATTAATACTGGAAGGAGATAAGATATCAGTTATATGTTCAGATATGCGAGTCTTGAGCATGCGAGATGTGCAGCCCACATATCTCAAGTTGCATTTGGAGCAAGCAATCACATATACTACATTTTTACTATTACAATTGATATATTGTTTTATTTTATGTTCATTACACTTAGTACCATAAAAAAAGGAATGAACATTATTAGAATGTGCACATGTTCTGCATCTAGATGTACCGCAGCGGTAAAAACCGCAGCAGTGTAGACATGTCCAAGATCTAGTTTTAGAGCTAAAAAAACTAGGAGACACTATGTCTGATAAGGTGTTGGCTTTTTATGCAACCACTCTGCGGCCGTTAGATAAAATGCTAGACAAGACCTCATCTTCAAATAGAATAGGTAGATGTTTTAAGATGAGTGCTTTAATGGTGTTAAGAGAACTATATTGGATAGAGCAAACCATCTTATCTGGATTTTTATAATTATTATATACCTTTGGTAATAACAAATCATGTCTTTTTTTCTTTTGTACAACTTTCTTTGCTCTATCAAGACACCAATTAGAGTAACCCCTCTTGCTCAGCTTGTTGCAGCATGACTCAGTTTCTCCTTTCAGGGCATTGTCATCACTGCAATTTCTAGTGATTCTAGTGAGCTCCCCCACTGGTATAGATTTAATAGTGTGCCCGGGGTGGCTGCTAGATGCATGTAAGATGGTGTTACCAGAAAGTGGCTCGCAGAATGTAGCAGTGCTGATGACAGCACCTGCAATGCCTTTTAGTTTAAGATCCAGAAACGAAATTACATGTGGATCCGTCATGAATGTAAATTTGAGATTGAAATCATTAAAGTTGAAATATTCTATTAGTTCTGGTATGGCAGATACATCACCACTCCAAATAAGGAGTGTATCATCAATGAATCTGCCATACCAAAAAATGCTAGACAAAAATGGATTATTATCAGAATACAAAATTACCTCCTCCCAGTGCGACATAACAAGATTAGCCACCGATGGCGAATGTTTGCCACCCATTGATACTCCTCTGCATTGTAGAAAAAAATCTCCATCAAAAAAGAAATAATTGTGAAGCATTAGGAAATAAATAACCTGCATGATATAATTAATTACACAATTCATTAGTATAGTTACTATATTTATGCAGGTGAAATTCCAATGCTCTGATTGCAACATCTTGAGGAATAGAGGTGTAAAGATCCACTGAAAATCACTATTCCAAACTACATTAGAAAATTGATGCAATACGTCTTTTGAGTCCCTCAGGAACCCCGGCACTCGTGTAACCAGAGGCTGTAGCAAAGAATCTACCCACTGGCTGAGGTGTTCCGTGAGAGACCCAATGCCTGAAACAATTGGGCGCATAGGGGGTGGTGATATATTTTTATGAACCTTAGGAAGCCCATAGATTGTAGGAATAGTTGGAGAATCAATTTTTAAAAAATCTACCTGAGCCTTTGTCAGAACACCCATTGCTGCCCCCTCTTCAATTAGTTTGAAAATTTTTCTTTGAAAATCCTTTGTAGGATCATGAGGCAATTTTCTATATGTAGAACTGTCACTCAGTAGAACATTCATTTGATCTCTATATTGCGCAGTGTCCATGATCACAATCAAGCCACCCTTATCTGCACTTTTGACTGTTATTTCAGTAGTTTTCTTAATTTCATGAATAGCTTTTCGTTGTTTGTAGCTCAAGCACTGACTGCTTTGCGGTGAAAGGTGTCATCTCTGCTCTACAGTCATGGCCAAAAGTTTTGAGAATGACACAAATATTAATTTTTACAAAGTCTACTGCTTCATTTTTTCTAATGGCAATTTGCATATACTCCAGAATGTTATAAAGAGTGATCAGCTTAACAGCAATTACTTGCAAAGTCAATATTTGCCTAGAAAATTAACTTTATCCCCAAAACACATTTCAACATCATTGCAGCCCTGCCTTAAAAGGACCAGCTAACATCGTTTCAGTCATTGCTCCATTAACACAGGTGTGGGTGTTGATGAGGACAGGGCTGGAGATCATTCTGTCATGATTAAGTAAGAATGACACCACTGGACACTTTAAAAGGAGGCTGGTGCTTGGCATCATTGTTTCTCTTCTGTTAACCATGGTTATCTCTAAAGAAACACGTGCAGTCATCATTGCACTGCACAAAAATGGCCTAACAGGGAAGAGTATCGCAGCTAGAAAGATTGCACCTCAGTCAACAATCTATCACACCATCATGAACTTCAAGTAGAGAGGTTCCCTTGTTGCCAAAAAGGCTCCAGGGCGCCCAAGAAAGACCAGCAAGCGCCAGGACCGTCTCTTAAAAGTGTTTCAGCTGCGAGATTGGGCTACCAGCAGTGCAGAGCTTGCTCAGGAATGGCAGCAGGCAGGTGTGAGTGCATCTGCACGCACTGTGAGGCGGAGACTCTTGGAGCAAGGCCTGGTCTCAAGGAGGGCAGCAAAGAAGCCACTTCTCTCCAGGAAAAACATCATGGACAGACTGATATTCTGCAAGAGGTACAGGGAGTGGACTGCTGAGGACTGGGGTAAAGTTATTTTCTCTGATGAATCCCCTTTTCAATTGTTTGGGACATCTGGAAAACGGCTTATTCGGAGAAGACCAGGTGAGCGCTACCACCAGTCTTGTCTCATGCCAACTGTCAAGCATCCTGAAACCATTCATGTGTGGGGTTGCTTCTCAGCCAAGGGAATGGGCTCTCTCTCAGTCTTGCCTAAAAACACAGCCATGAATAAAGAATGGTACCAGAATGTCCTCCAAGAGCAACTTCTCCCAACCGTCCAAGAGCAGTTTGGCGATCAACAATGCCTTTTTCAACATGATGGAGCACCTTGCCATAAAGCAAAGGTGATAACTAAATGGCTCAGGGAACAAAACATAGAGATTTTGGGACCATGGCCTGGAAACTCTCCAGATCTTAATCCCATTGAGAACTTGTGGTCAATCATCAAGAGACGGGTGGACAAACAAAAACCTTCAAATTCAGACAAAATAAAAGCATTGATTTTGCAAGAATGGACTGCTATCAGTCAGGATTTGATCCAGAAGTTGATTGAGAGCATGCCAGGGAGAATTGCTGAGGTCCTGAAGAAGAAGGGTCAACACTGCAAATATTGACTTGCTGCGTTAACTCATTCTAACTGTCAATATAACCTTTTGCTACTCATAATATGATTGCAATTATATTTCTGTATGTGATAAAAACATCTGACAAACACACATAAAAACCAGAGGGCAGCAAATCATGTGAAAATATAATATTTGTGTCATTCTCAAAACTTTTGGCCATGACTGTACTTCCTGCACTTGTAATCACTATGCAATGAAACTGTTGAGGATAGTACACTGTCTGTCATTAAATGCCTCACATAAGAGACAACCTCTTTTTGTCTCCTGTATATTGCTGCCTGACTATGATTGGTCAGCAACATGCATGGGAAGAAGTACATAATAATAATAATAAATTTTATTTCTATAGCGCCGACATATTCCGCAGCACTTTACATTTCAGAGGGGATTTGTACAGACAATAGACATTACAGCATAACAATAATCACATAGATCATAACAGATACCAAGAGGAATGAGGGCCCTGCTCGCTAGCTTACAGTCTATGAGGGAAAAAGGGAGACACGAAAGGTGGGTGGTAACAGTTGCCCTGATTGTTTGGATCAGCCATAATGTTAAGTGTGTAACAGTACAGACACAGAGGGCTGATGGATGCATAAAGCATGTGGGAACATGATGCGGGGAACCTGGTTATGGTAAAACTTTTGGCTGTGCCACACAGGGATAGATTAGGTTAATGTGTTGAGGCGATAGGCCAGTCTGAATAAATGAGTTTTCAGGGCACGCTTAAAATTGTGGGGATTGGGGACTAATCGTGTTGACCTGGGAAGTGCATTCCAAAGAATTGGCGCAGCACGTGTAAAGTCTTGGAGACGGGAGTGGGAGGTTCTGACTATTGAGGATGCTAACCTCAGGTCATCAGCAGAACGGAGGGTGCGAGTAGGGTGGTATACTGAAACAAGGGAGGAAATGTAGGGTGGTGCTGAGCTATGGAGGGCTTTGTGGGTGAGGGCAATAAGTTTGTACTGGATTCTGGAGTGGATGGGTAGCCAGTGTAATGACTGGCACAAGGTAGAGGCATCGGTGTAACGATTGGTGAGGAATATGATCCTGGCTGCAGCATTCAAGACAGATTGGAGAGGGGAGAGTTTGGTAAGAGGGAGACCGATTAGAAGAGAGTTACAATAGTCGAGACGAGAGTGAATAAGAGAAACAGTAAGAGTTTTTGCAGAGTCAAAAGTAAGAAAAGGTCGGATTCTAGAAATGTTTTTGAGGTGCAGATGACAAGAGCGAGCCAGTGATCGAATGTGGGGGGCAAAGGAAAGCTCGGAATCAAGTATGACCCCAAGACAGCGGGCCTGTTGCTGGGGAGTAATAGTGGAACCACACACAGAAATGGCAATGTCGGGTATAGGTACATTAGAAGAGGGAGGAAACACCAGGAGTTCAGTCTTTGACAGGTTCAGTTTCAGATATAGTGAGGACATGATATTAGACACAGCGTACACATCCCATGAGAATAATTTCTGGTAATGTTTCCTTGGATTTAGCCTAAATTATAACCTAAATTAAACAAGCTGCCGGAGCAGAACTCCACACGCCGCTGTTAACCTGTTAAATGCTGCTGTCGTTCGACAGCAATAGTTTCAGCACGCTGTTCTAACCACCCATCTACTTGCAAAAATATATCCAAACTTTGCCATCCAGTTTGCAGCCGAAACACCCACACCAGTTAGTTGCTGTGGGCGACTGCACCACCATATAGCTCATGGGTGCGGCAATGGTTTTGCTTTAGTCTCTGGCTCTGGTCTGTGTTCAGTTTCACACAGCCGGGCATACGCAGAACTTCCTGACCTGATGCTTGCAAACCAATACTGACACACCCACCCCTTACCTGAATGTTTAAATGGGATTCGTGGACATGGGCCACTTCCAAGACCTGGACTGGAAGAAGAGACCTGTCTCACTACCTTTCCACATATTTCCCCCAAAATAAAAGTCCATGTCAGATTTTCCTATACCTGTTGACTTGGTGAAATAGCTTGACCCAGTCCACACTCTCTTTTATTTTGCGTTGTAACCACAGCTGTGGCTGCAATTTCAATGCTCTCCAGTGGGTTCAGTTTGTTTATATGCACATTCTGGGGGACAAATAATGACCCTCAAATATGATTCACCTCACTGGCTCACAACAAATATCTGTACTGTCTATTTATATATTTGTGCATAGTAATTAGATCAATTTTCAGCAGTGTTTCTTACAAACTTAATTGCCTAAATTTGGATAACAACATGTATTGCTACTGTACTCCATCCATTCCCTCAAAGGCATTCAATATTAATGGTGTGTAACTCTAGTGTATGTAACTAATTGTGTAACCCAGTCTCAGAAGCAGTCATTATCATGTATCTAGTATTTAACTACTATTTGTGTGAGACTCCTTACCCTAACCACACATCACATGTCTCGTATCTCCAGTGCTTAATGCTCTCCTCCTCCCTTCATGTCTCTGAAGGTATTGTGTTTATCATGCTGGTCAGCAGCTTGTGCTGTGTCCAGTGAGCAACAGCGATGCATGCGGAGGCATGCGTATACATTCGCATGGCCTGCGTACCCAATATTAAAGATAGGTACACACTACGCAAGCCAACTTAGGGGGAGCTGAATGGAAGAGGTGCGGCAGTAGGCGGGGCTTAACAGAGACAGTGCACAGCCCTCCGCAGCTCTTCCCAACACAAGTGTGAAACCAGCCTTAATGAAACATTTTTATTGCTGAGCTACTCGGTGAACATTTAGGCACATGAAGGTTCTTTTCTGTTTTTCAGAAGCTTGAATTAGCCATGTCCTTACTTTAAAATTCTAGTCTGACTACTTATTTATAGGGCATCAAAACAATGTACTTGACATGAGCATCCTTACCTCTTTTCACCTAACCCATGATTTGATTTTTCTTGAAATTTGTTGTCTGTGACTTGTTGCTAAGGTTAAAGGGGTTTGTATGGGCACATAAAAAAAAATTATTTGGCTATCACTGTAATGAGTCCCCAAACCTTTTTTCTTTTTTAATTTTGTTTTTGGCTCTTTTTCATCCTCTCGGCGCCTTCTTTGTAGTCTGTTATTGTTTGCATCCTGGCCTTCCTGCCAACTCTCCCTTTGTGCCTCCACACTATACTTCCCGAGAGGCAGAGCCGTATCCAAACCCTTACATTTTCTTTTGCCAGTTTACGTTTCCTATTGCATATCTTGGTAGTGGCTCTATTAGCTCGGTATTAATGGAATATATAGTAACAACATTGTAGGCACCATCGAATTAAAAGCATATTTGCCTGTCATATTATTGTATATTCAGCACCCTACAAGCAATAATCATATTCCAGCCTTGTGTTGTCTGCCAGTTATCAGCAGCTTAAAGCTGGCTTTAGGTGCTTGTATGAACAATTCTGAAATGAAATAGTGTCGCCTTTGGCGCTGCAGAGACCGTTATCCTCCTGTTGCATCCTATGATACTTGAGGTGAAAGCTGATGAGTGACAGAGTGAACCACGGCACAGCCAAAGACAAATAACAATGAAGGTTATTGCACTCTTAGCTGGGACATAAATCACAACTAGGACTTCACTGTAATTCACTGCAATGTTATATGAAATTGCATAATAAAAGGTCTATATACATTAATGGGAAAATATGAAAGGACGTTTCATTTCTTGTATTTATTTGCTATATTTTATGGTTTATATACACTGCTCAAAAAAATAAAGGGAACACTTAAACAACAGAATATAACTCCAAGTGAATCAAACTTCTGTGAAATCAAACTGTCCACTTAGGAAGCAACACTGATTGACATTCAATTTCACATGCTGTTGTGCAAAGGGAATAGACAACAGATGGAAATTATTGGCAATTATCAAGACACCCTCAATAAAGGAGTGGTTCTGCAGGTGGGGACCACAGACCACATCTCAGTTCTAATGCTTTCTGGCTGATGTTTTGGTCACTTTTGAATGTTGGTTGTGCTTTCCCACTCGTGGTAGCATGAGACAGACTCTACAACCCACACAAGTGGCTCACGTAGTGTAGCTCATCCAGGATGTCACATCAATGTGAGCTGTGTTAAGAAGGTTTGCTGTGTCTGTCAGCGTAGTGTCCAGAGGCTAGAGGAGCTACCAGGAGACGGGCCAGTACACCAGGAGAAGTGGAGGGGGCTGTAGGAGGGAAACAACCCAGCAGCAGGACCGCTACCTCCGCCTTGTGCAAGGAGGAACAGGAGGAGCACTGCCAGAGCCCTGCAAAATAACCTCCTTCAGGCCACAAATGTGCATGTGTCTGCACAAATGGTTAGAAACCGACTCCATGAGGATGGTATGAGGGCCCGAAATCCACAGATGGGGGTTGTGCTCACAGCCCAACACCGTGCAGAACGCTTGGCATTTGCCACTGAACACTAGGATTGGCAAATTCGCCACTGGCGCCCTGTGCTCTTCACAGATGAAAGCATGTTCACACTGAGCACATGTGACATATGTGACAGAGTCTGGAGATGCCGTGGAGAGCGATCTGCTGCCTGCAACATCCTTCAGCATGGCCGGTTTGGCAGTGGGTCTGTAATGGTGTGGGGTGGCATTTCTTTGAAGGGCCGCACAGCCCTCCATGTGCGTAGCCTGACTGCCATTAGGTACTAAGATGAGATCCTCAGACCCCTTGTGAGACCATATGCTGGTGCGGTTGGCCCTGGGTTCCTTCTAATGGAGGACAATGCCAGACCTCATGTGGCTGGAGTGTTTCAGCAGTTCCTGCAAGATGAAGGCATTGAAGCTATGGACTGGCACGCCCGTTCCCCAGACCTGAATCCGATTGAGCACATCTGAGACATCATGTCTCGCTCCATCCACCAACGTCACGTTGCACCACAGACTGTCCAAGAGTTGGCGGATGCTTTAGTCCAGGTCTGGGAGGATATCCCACAGGACACCATCCGTCGCCTTATCAGGAGCATGCCCAGGCGTTGTACAGTAGGGAGGTCATACAGGCACGTTGAGGCCACACAATACTGAGCCTCATTTTGACTTGTTTTAGGGACATTTAATTTTGTGTGTGACTCCAAATCCAGGTCTCCATTGGTTAATAAATTTGATTTCCATTGATGATTTTTGTGTGATTTTGTTGTCAGAACATTCAACTTTGTACAGAACAAAGTATTCAATGAGAATATTTCATTCATTCATTCATTCATATCTAGGATGTGTTATTTAAGTGTTCTCTTTATTTTTTTGAGCAGTGTACATTAGGTATATACTTTTTGCTGGCTTAACTACTTTAATAGCTAAATGAATGTCATGTCCGCCATGTTTGTCATGTCTGCCATGTCTGTTTTGTCTCAAGAACTCCTGGAGCGATGTGCATGTGCATATCTTGTCTGCTGTCCTACATGTTCACTAGAGCAGTGTGCACACTCGCCTCATGTCTGAGCTGCAGGATGCCTGCGTTTCTGCTCTGCCTTCTGTGATCTTCTCGTCATGTCTGGGATTCCTGATCGTGTGTTCCTGCCTGGATCCTGCATTGTCTGGTTCTGCAGTCATCTCGTCATGTCTGAAACGCTGATCATGTGACGTTTCCTAAAGATCCTGCACTGTCTGGTTCGGCAATCATCTCGTCATGTCTGAAACGCTGATCATGTGATGTTTCCTAAAGATCCTGCACTGTCTGGTTCGGCAATCATCTCGTCATGTCTGAAACGCTGATCATGTGACCTTTCCTAGGATCCTGCACTGTCTGGTTCGGCAATCATCTCGTCATGTCTAGAACTCTGATCATGTGGCCTGTCTAGGTTTCAGCACTGGATCTGCAGTCGTCTCGTCATGTCTGGAACTCTGATCATGTGACTGTGCTCGGTTATCCTGTGGATCTGAACCCGGAAGTGCTCCCCTGGTCCTGACCTGGAAGAGGAGATGCTGTGCCCTATATCAGGCCGCCCCTTCTTATGCTCAGGGCCTGAGTATTGTGTGGTGTCCCTGCATGGCTGCTTAGTCTGTGGGGCGCTCCCTCTATTCTGTGCCCTTGCACTCTGCTCTGTCGTGCGTCTCTGCACACGCTCTGTGCTCGTACTCCGTCTCTTGTCTCGTGCCTTGTCTAGTGTTGTCTCTCGTGCCATGTTTTGTCGTTGCCTTGCTTTGCCTTGTAGTCCTTGTTTGCTCTGTTTCTGTCCTTGTTTCATGTCCTGCTCTGCTTTGTAGCTTCAGGTACCCTGCTTCTGTCTCTGTTCCTGGCGTGTCTCTACATGTGCAGGCCTCCGCTCTGTACCTCTCCCTGGCGTGTCTCTGCACGCGCAGGACTCTGCCTCGCCTGTCCCTGGCGTGCCTCTCTGCACGCGCAGGACTCTGCCTCGCCTGTCCCTGGCGTGCCTCTCTGCACGCGCAGGACTCTGCCTCGCCTGTGTCCCTTGTCTAGTCCCAAGGCCCTGCCTTGGCCTGGCTCTGGGCTTCGGCCTACGCTCCGCTGCTAGACTGTCCCTGTCCCTGGCATGCTCTTTGCATGCGCAGGTCTCTGCCTTGTTCTTTGTATTGTCCCTGATGTTTCGTGCGCCCTTGCACTTTTCGCACTAGGCTTTGCCGTACTGTCTGTACGTGTCTCTGTCCTGTGTCTTTGCCTAGCCGTGCCTTGTGGCTCCGTGCCTCCGTGCACGTGCCTGGTCATCTGTGCCTGCCTGGTGTGCCTCAGCCGTGCCGCCTCTAGCCGTGCTCGCCTGTGTGCCTCAGCCGTGCCCCGTCCAGTGCTATAGTGGTCTGGCTGCGTGGCCCCGCGGCGGTGTTGCCTCTAGTCGTGCCCACCTGCAACTGCCATCGTCAGTACCACCTGCCGGCGCTCCCAGCCGTGGTCTCCGTGCTCCCTTGCACTCACGCTGGTTCTCGCTCTGTGCCTTTTCGTGCTATTCTTGCACAACTCTTTGTTAACTTTGCTCTGCTCTGATCCCTGTCTTGCCTGGTCCTTGAACCCTGTTCCTGGCGTGCCTCTCTGCACGCGCAGGACTCTGTCTCGCCTGACCCTGGCGTGCCCTTTGTACGCTCAGGACTCTGTCTCGTACCTTGTGCCTTGGCGTGTCTCTACACACGCACTCTGTCTTGTACCTTGTGCCTTGGCTTGTCTCCACACACACACCCTGTTTTGTTTTGTGATCCCTGGCATGTCCCCTACACACGCACCTAGTCTTGAACCCTGGCGTGTCCCCTACACCCGCACCTAGCCTTGAACCCTGGCGTGTCCCCTACACACGCACCTAGCCTCGGACCTCGGCGTGTTCCCTAACACGCACCATGCCTGGATATCTGTCGTGCCTCCTTGCCTGAAACCTGGTTTGCCTGCCGGATGCCCGGAACCTACCGATCGCTGCCAGAGATCATAAGCTGGATGACTGCGGCCTGACGTCCGGAGCTGATGTCCACAGCCTGATGCCTTGATGATGTCGATCGTTGCCAGCAGTCCGGAGTCCGATGCCATCGTGCCGTTACCTGTACCTAGGCGTACCACCTGGCACGTACCATGCTATGGACCTTGGCGTGCCCACGCACGCACCTTTCCGTGTTTGCTCTCTCACGTTTTTGCACTGTATGTGATCC
This sequence comes from Dendrobates tinctorius, assembly GCF_039654945.1. NCBI lineage: Eukaryota > Metazoa > Chordata > Amphibia > Anura > Dendrobatidae > Dendrobates > Dendrobates tinctorius. The sequence goes on along the minus strand of NW_027361728.1, from coordinate 85,558,303 downwards.
TGAGTTATGCTAATGAAGATAACTTGCACCTACGTCTTGTCTTGTCTTGCTTCCTGCTCGTCTTTGTAGTCAGACACTTGCACTTAGTGTTCCCCTGAGCCGGCCGTCTGGTTCCAGCAGTCGTGGTGGCTCACCCCCTTGGTCTTGCCCCTGACACTCCCTGTATAGGGGGTGGATTCTCACAAGGTAAGCTCGCCCTCGGTGGGTGGGTGTCATGACCCAGAGGGTCCACTCAAAAAATGGGCTCAGCAGGAGCTGAGTCCGTCACAATAGTATCAAATGTAAAGGATGTGCATTATTGTTAGGGCTGGCGGAACGCACCAAATAAGATAAAGATTGTAATAAGGTGCGTTCGCATCCTGTGTGAGGTCCCAAATGTCATGTGCCTCCACTGCCCAGTCTGCCACCCTAGAGTCAGGGGATGACATGGGCATGGGCACAGGGACACGCGAATGCTGGCAGTAATTAAGGAGGAACAGGGTCTGCCCAGTTGAGTTCGCTACGGCGTTGTTCAGCGCAAACTCCGCCCACGGTAGCAAGGATGCCCAGTCATCCTGCCTGGCGGAGACAAAATGTCGCAGATGTGACCAGGGTCTGGTTGGTCCTCTCTACCAACCCGTTCGTCTCGGGATGGTAAGCTGAAGAGAGATTTAGCTCTATGCTGAGCAGACAACAAAGCTCTCTCCAGAACCGAGATGCAAACTGGGGACCCCGGTCACTGACTATTTTGTCAGGCATGCCATGTAGACGAAAGACATGTTTGATGAACAACGCCACCAAAGCCCATGCAGAAGGTACTCACGGGAGAGGCACCAAGTGCACCATTTTAGATAAGTGGTCGGTGACTACCCTGATTACGGTGCGGTTACGGGACTTGGGTAAACTCACCACAGAATCCATCCCGACCATTTCCCAGGGCCTTTCCGCCACCGGCATGGTGTACAATAAACCAGCTGGCCGTTGCAGAGAAGACCAATTCTGGACACAGCTAACACTGGCCCGAATATAGTCTCCGACGTCACGGGCCATATGTGGCCACCAGTACGTCCTTGACAGAAGCTCAGATGTCCTCTTGGTCCCAATATGTCCACCCACCCTGGACGAATGAGCCCAAGAGAGAACCTCCGGACGCAAATTAGGTGGAACAAAAGTCTTGCCCGGAGTCACAGACTCTAACAAAACCGGAGCCACAGTTCTCAGGCTCTCTGAAGGGACAATAAGCCGAGTTTCCTCTCCCTCCTCAGATGACACTACAGACCAGGAGAGAACGTCAGCACGAGTGTTCTTCTCCTCAGAAAGAAAATGGACGGTAAAGTTGAAACGGGGGGAAGAACAGGGACCATCTTGCCTGGCGAGAGTTCAGCCGCTGGGCAGTCTGCAAATACACCAAATTCTTGTGGCCGGTGAAAACCTGAAAGGGATAACGAGCCCCCTCCAGGAGATATCTCCACTCAGAAAAGGCCAACTTCATTGCTAGCAACTCTCTATCCCCCATGGATTAATTCCTCTCCACCGGTGAGAACGTCTTGGAGAAGAAGAAGCAAGGATGCTTCTGAGCTTGTGCATCCTTCTGAAAGAGGACAGCTCCATCACCGACGGAAGAGGCATCCACCTCCAAGATAAAAGGATTATCGAAATCAGGGCGATGTAAAATGGGAGCGCTAGCCAAGTGTGTCTTAATGGACTGAATGGCCTGGGAGACCCCTTCCAACCACAATTTGGGATTAGCTCCCTTCTTGGTGAGGGCAACCAGGGGAGCTACGAAAGCCGAAAAGTGGGGAATGAACTGGCGATAAAAATTGATGAACCCCATAAAGTGCTGCACCGCTTTAAAGGGAATCTGTCACCTATCTTTTGGTCTATGAGATGCGGCCACTGCCATCAGTGGCTTATCTACAGCATTCTGCAATGCTGTAGATAAACCCCCCATGTAACCTGAAAGAGAAGAAAAGCGAGTTATATTATACTCACCCAGGGGCGGTTCGGGTCCAGAGGGTGTCGCGGTCCGGTCTGGCGCCTCCCATCTTGTAGCGATGACGTCCTCTTCTTTGCTTCCTGGCGCAGGTGCACCGCTCTGCCCTGTTGAGGGCAGAGCAGAGTACTGCAGTGCGCAGGCGCCAGGAAAGGTCAGAGTGGTCTGCGTCTGGTGCTCATGGAATCGATCACCTCCGACATTCCCTCTGTCCTCACAACCATCTTTAACAATCTCCTTGGTTGTCCCCCAGGTCGAGCAATAGAACTTGACAGAGCTCATATATTGCAACCCACAGTGGCCCTAGACAACTCCTGCCCTAGGAACATCATATGCTGCATCCTCTTCTACACGCTCAAAGACTACATCTTACAAGTGGCCCAGAGGAAGCAATCGCTCATATATAGCAACACTCCTATCAGCATCATGCAGGATCTTTCTCGCCACACTCTGGCACAGCATTCAGGACGTATTAAAAGCAAAGGGGATCCTCTTCCAGTGAGGGTTATCCTACTTGATGAATGTACAAAAAGAGGCTCGTATGTTCACGTTCTTTGGTCCAACCGTGAACCAGTGTTTTCCTCTCAATTTTCTCTCTCACTAAAACTGTGTGGTCATGGTGACTCAACTAATCCCTACTCTTGAGCTCTATCTGCAACTCACATCTAATCTACCATTACTAACTTTATCTCGGATCATTCTTCTGATGATACCTCCACACCAATTAAATGGGAAACTTTAAAGTGTGTTTTGAAGGGGGTTTAAATTAAATACAGCATTAGGATAAAAAAGAAAGGTCTCAAACTCTCAAAGATGCCCTCCAAAAATCTCACAAAACTTGAATTGGCTCATAAACAGGCTTTCTCTAGATGAACACTTAGAACTCTCCTAAAATCCTAAAAGTTAGACTGGAGGTCAAACATTTTATTAAAGATCTCCTATTACTGCCTCCTACAGATAGGCCTCAACAAATTTTGCAAATGTGGTGGTAATAAACCTGGGGGAATGCTGGCTCGAGCCCTTAAAGCTCAACTAGTACAGAATCACCCTTGTGTCAAAAACTCCTTTGGCTCACAGGCATATACATAGATTTCCTATTATTCCAAGCTATACAACCTTCCCACAGCAAACCTTAATTCAGCCTCTATAACTTTTGTACCTTTCCCATTCAGGAAACTGCCTGAGAGTTCATATCACCCTTCACCTCTCAGGAACTCTTAAACATAATAAAGGAACTTTCATGGAATAAAAGTCATGGCCCTGATGGCTTTACTTCCAAATTCTATAAATCTTTTCCTACCCAGTTAGTTCCCTTAATGCTTGAGGGTTTCAATCACATATTGGATTCTGCACCGTTCCCACCCCAAGCCACATCCGCGCACATCACGTCATTCCTAAAAGTGGAAAAAACCCCACCTATGCACCATTTACTGGCCAATCTCACTTCTAAACGTAGACTTAAAGATGAAATCAAAAATATGTGCTATTCATCAATCCCCTTCAGTAAGACTAAAAATCAATGGCATTCTCTCGTTCATAATAAATAATAGCACTTGTCAGGATTATCCATTATCTTTTGGATGTGTTGGTTATGGAGACCCTCATGGGCACAATTTATGCCAATCCCGACATTCGAGGTATTGTGATTAAAGGTTAGGAATACGAATGTTCTGCATTTGCAGGTGACCTCTTAATTTATCTCTCTAACACGCATCTATCTCTTCCCTCATTAATAAAGGAATTGACACTGTTTGGGGAATGGGACAATTTTAAAATTAACACCCACGCATCTGAAGCCCTCAATATCTCACTAGCTCCTTATGTAGTTCGGGTCCTGAAACACAATTTCCTCTTCAGATGGCCCGCTGACGATACCATTAGTTACGGTATCTAGGCATTCGTATTTCCTCGGACCTCTCAAAGTAATTAATCTGAACTGTCAATGATTTTTGTTCAAACTAGAAGGAGAACTGAGTACATGGAATTGTGAGTTTTCCTGGTTCGGTAGGATTAATATCATTAAAATGACTGTCCATTCCAGTTCATATTTCCTCCTCTTTTTGTAAAAGATTCACCGTATCCTCAGCTGCTTCGTTTGGTCCTCAGGTTATCCCAGGATCAGGGCCAGTATTTTTTGCAAGACCTAAAGATGCAGGAGGCACAGTTATGCCTGACTGCCTCAGATATTTTTTGGCGACATTGCTCTCATTCAAAGCTCTGGGTCCATATCGCCCAGGACACTTGTCCTTTATCCATTCCCTTTCTGCTGTGGTTGTAGCCCTCAGTTGCCAGATACAAAGACATCAAATTGTCATTTTGCATCTTTCATACCCTTAATAATATTGCACGCCCCACTTTTCAGTTTTTGTATTTCCACAAAAATTTAAAATAACCAATAAATTTCGTTCAACTTCACAATTGTGTCCCAATTGTTGTTGATTCTTCACCAAAAATTTACATTTGGTATCTTTGATTGAAGCATGATATGTGGGAAAAGGTTGAAAAGTTCCAGGGAGCTAAATACTTTCGCAAGGCACTGTATCTGCCTTCCATAACTTCCATAATTTTTTATTCATTTCTTACTATCCTCGGTCTCTGAATTACATTTTCCGAGATTATTTCCTCTCAGCCTCCATTTCTCAGATCCAAATTGATCTGCAGTCGGTTTTGTTCAGCCATTTGTTATTTATTCAATTTTGGCTGTGTATTATTATCCTCTAAGTTTTTATTCTCTAGGAGGTATGTTTTTTTCTTGCCACAATGACCTTAACACTTTGTTAATTTGATGTTGTTACCTTATGTTGGTTTAAAAAAACAATAAAACTTTTCTATTGAAAAAAAAACTCCCCAAAAGCTCTTGGTGGGAACGCAGCCTTAACCCCTTTACTAAGGGGTTAAGGCTGTGTTCCCAGCATGAGCTTTTGGCCACATTTTTGAAATCTGACTAGTGTTATTTTATGTGGTAATAACGCTGGAACACTTCAACAAATCCCAGTCATTCCGAGATTGTTTTTTGTGGCACATTATAATTTATGATAATGGTAAATTTAGGTCGATATTTTTTATAAATGAACACAAAACATATAAAACATTTGACAAAAATGTAAAAATTTGCAATTTTCAAACTTTGAATGATTATCCCTTTAACCCCTTTCTGCCATCCGACGTACTATCCCGTCCATGTGCCCTGGGCCCCTATGCCCATGGACGGGATAGTACGTCGGCGCGATCAGCGGCGCCCACGTGGTGAGCGCCGCTGATCGCGGCCGGGTGTCAGCTGATTATCACAGCTGACACCCGGCACAATGTGTCAGGGGCGGTCACGGACCGCCCCCGACACGTTAACCCCTTGCACACCGCGATCAAACATGATCGCGGTGTACCGGGGGTTAAAGGGAAGCATCGGCAGGGAGGGGGCTCCCTCCGTGCTTCCCTGAGCCCCCCACGGCAGCGCAGTGTGCAGCGCTGCTGCGGGGGGCTCCTTTCCTCCAGGCCCCCGAATCCAAGATGGCGACGGGGGCCTTCGGGGGCCTGAGGAAGCTGGCTTCCTCAGTGCCTGCAAAGCGCAGGCATGAGGAAGCCTTCAGCAGTGCCTGTGTCAGATCGCTGATCTGTCACAGTGATCTGTGATGTGACAGATCAGCGATCTGTCACAGGACAGTGATGTCCCACCTGGGACTATTTAATAAAGTAAAAAAAAAAATAAAAAAAGTGTTAGAATAATTAAAAAAAAAATCGCCAAATAAATTAGAAAAAAAAAAAAAATATTCCCCCAATAAATCCATTTTTTGGAAATAATAAAAAAAAAAACAATAAAAGTACACATATTAGGTATCGCCGCGTCCGTAATGACCTGCCCTATAAAACTGTCCCATTAGTTAACCCCTTTAGCGAACCCCTTAAAAAATAAAAATAAAAAACGAAGCAAAAAATAATGATTTATTATCATACCGCCAAACAAAAAGTGTAATAACGCGCGATCAAAAAGACGCATATAAATATCCATGGTACCGCTGAAAACGTCATCTTGTCCCGCAAAAAACGAGCCACCACACAGCATCATCAGCAAAAAAATTAAAAAGTTATAGCTCGCAGAATAAAGCGATGCAAAAATAATTATTTTTTATATAAAATAGTTTTCATTGCATAAAACCGACAAAAACATAAAAAAACGACCTAAATGAGGTATCGCTGTAACCGTACTGACCCGAAGAATAAAACCGCTTTATCAATTTTACCGCACGCGGAACGGTGTAAACGCACCCCCCCAAAAGAAATTCATGAAACGCTGGTTTTAGTTCATTATGCGTCCCAAAAATCGGAATAAAAAGCGATCAAAAAATGTCACGTGCCCGAAAATGGTATCAATAAAAACGTCAACTCGTCCCGCAAAAAATAAGACCTCACATGACTCGGTGGGTCAAAATACGGAAAAATTATAGCTCTCAATATGTGGTGATGCAAAAACTATTTTTACAATAAAAAGCGTCTTTTAGCGTGCGACAGCCGCCAAATATAAAAACCGCCATAAATAGTAAATCAAACCCCCCATTATCACCCCCTTAGTTAGGGAAAAATAATAAAATTAAAAAAAAAGTATTTATCTCCATTTTCCCGTTAGGGCTAGGGTTAGGGCTAGGGCTAGGGCTAGGGCTAGGGCTAGGGTTAGGGTTAGGGTTAGGGCTAGGGTTAGGGCTCAGATTAGGGTTAGGGGTGTGATTGGTGGTTAGGGTTGGAGTTATAATTGGGGGGTTTCCACTGTTTGGGCACATCAGGGGCTCTCCAAATGCAACGTGGCGTCTGATCTCAATTCCAGCCAATTCTGAGTTGAAAAAGTCAAATGGTGCTCCTTCCCTTCCAAGCTCTGCCATGCGCCCAAACAGTGTTTTACCCCCACATGTAGGGTATCAGCCTACTCAGGACAAATTGCAAAACAATTTTTGGGGTCCAATTTCTCCTGTTACCCTTAGGAAAATAAAAAATTGGGGGCAAAAATATCATTTTTGTGGAAAAAAATGATTTTTTTATTTTCACGTCCGAGTGTTATAAACTTCTGTGAAGCACTTGGGGGTTCAAAGTGCTCACCACACATCTAGATAAGTTCCGTGGAGGGTCTAGTGTCCAAAATGGGGTCACTTGTGGGGAGTTTCAATAGTTTAGGTACATCAGGGGCTCTCCAAACGCACATGACACCCGCAGACCATTCCATCAAAGTCTGCATTCCAAAACGTCACTGCTTCCCTTCCGAGCCCCGACGTGTGTCCATACAGTAGTTTTCTCCCACATATGAGGTGTCAGCGTACTCAGGCCAAATTGGACAACAACTTTTGGGGGTCCAATTTCTCCTGTTACCCTTGGGAAAATGAAAAAATTGGGGACTAATTGATCATGTTTCTGGAAAAAATACGATTTTTTTATTTTCATGCCCTGGCATTATAAACTTCTGTGAAGCCCTTGGGGGTTCAAAGTGCTCACCTCACATCTAGATAAGTTCCTTAGTGGGTCTACTTTTCAAAATGGGGTCATTTGTGGGGGGTTTCCACTGTTTAGGTACATTAGGGGCTCTCCAAAGGCAACATGACACCCGCAGACCATTCCATCAAAGTCTGCATTCCAAAACGTCACTACTTCCCTTCCGAGCCCCGACGTGTGCCCATACAGTAGTTTTCTCCCACATATGGGGTATCAGCATACTCAGGACAAATTGGACAACAACTTTTGGGGTCCAATTTCTCCTGGTACCCTTGGGAAAATAAAAAATGGTGACTAAAAGATCATGTTTGTGGAAAAAATATGAATTTTTTATTTTCACGCCCGGGCGTTATAAACTTCTGTGAAGCACTGGGGGGTTCAAAGTGCTCACCACACATCTAGATAAGTTCCTTGGGGGGTCTAGTTTACAAAATGGTGTCATTTGTGGGGGGTTTCCACTGTTTAGGTACATTAGGGGCTCTCCAAAGGCAACATGACACCCGCAGACCATTCCATCAAAGTCTGCATTCCAAAACGTCACTACTTCCCTTCCGATCCCCGACGTGTGCCCATACAGTAGTTTTCTCCCACATATGGGGTATCAGCATACTCAGGACAAATTGGACAACAACTTTTGGGGTCCAATTTCTCCTGGTACCCTTTGTAAAATAAAAAAATGGTGACTAAAAGATCATGTTTGTGGAAAAAATACGAATTTTTTATTTTCACGCCCGGGCATTATAAACTTCTGTGAAGCACTGGGGGGGTCAAAGTGCTCACCACACATCTAGATAAGTTCCTTAGGGGGTCTAGTTTCCAAAATGGTGTCATATGTGGGGGGTTTCCACTGTTTTGGTACATCAGGGGTTTTCCAAACGCGACATGGTGTCCGATCTCAATTCCAGCCCAAAACGTCAAATGGCGCTGCTTCCCTTCCGAGCTCTGCCATGCGCCCAAATAGTGGTTTACCCCCACATGTGGGGTATCAGCGTACTCAGGACAAATTGCACAATAACTTTTAGGGTCCTGTTACCCTTGGAAAAATAAGAATTGAGGGTGAAAAGATCATTTTTGTGGAAAAAATATGATTTTTTAATTGTATGGCTTTATGTTATAAACTTCTGTGAAGCCCATGGGGGTTCAAAGTTCTCACCACACATCTAGATAAGTTCCTTAGAGGGTCTAGTTTCCAAAATGGTGTCATTTGTGGGGGGTTTCCACTGTTTTGGTACATCAGGGGTATTCCAAACGCGACATGGTGTCCGATCTCAATTCCAGCCAAAAATGTCAAATGGCGCTGCTTCCCTTCCGAGCTCTGCCATGCGCCCAAATAGTGGTTTACCCCCACATGTGGGGTATCAGCGTACTCAGGACAAATTGCACAATAACTTTTACGGTCCTGTTACCCTTGGGAAAATAAAAATTGGGGTGAAAAGATCATTTTTGTGGAAAAAATATGATTTTTTAATTGTACCGCTGTACGTTATAAACTTCTGTAAAGCCCTTGTGGGTTCAAAGTTCTCACCACATATCTAGATAAGTTCCTTGGGGGGTCTAGTTTCCAAAATGGGGTCACTTGTAGGGGGTTTCCACTGTTTAGGTACATCAGAGACTCTCCAAACGTGACATGGCGTCCAATCTGAATTCCAGCCAATTTTGCATTGAAAAAGTCAAACGGCGCTCCTTCCATTCTGAGCTCTGCCATGCACCGAAACAGTGGTTCCCCCCACATATCAGGTATCTGCGTACTCAGGACAAATTGCACAATAAGTTTTGCAGTCCAATTTCTCCTGTTACCCTTGGTAAAATAAAAAACATTGAACCTGAAGTATTTTTTTTATGAAAAAAAGTTAGATGTTCATTTTTTTTTAAATATTCAAAAAAATTCCTGTGACGCACCTAAAGGGTTAATAAACTTCTTGAATGTGGTTTTGAGCACTTTAAGGGGTGCAGTTTTTAGAATGGTGTCACTTTTGGGTATTTTCTATCATATAGACCCCTCAAAGTGGCTTCAAATGTGATTTGGTCCTAAAAATAAAATGGTGTTGTAAAAATGAGAAATCGCTGGTCAACTTTTAACCCTTATAACTTCCTAACAAAAAAAAATTTTGGTTCCAAAATTGTGCTGATGTAAAGTAAACATGTGGGAAATGTTAGTTATCAAGTTTTTTGTGTGCCGTATCTCTGTGATTTAAAGGCATAAAAGTTCAAAGTTGGAAAATTGCGAAATTTTCAAAATTTTTGCCAAATTTCCATTTTTCTCACAAATAAACGCAAGTTATTTGAATGAAATTTTACCACTAACATGAAGTACAATACGTCACGAGAAAACAATGTCAGAATCACCGGGATCCATGGAAGCGTTCCAGAGTTATGACCTCATAAAGGTACAGTGGTCAGAATTGTAAAAATTGGCCCGGTCATGAACGTGCAAACCACCCTTGGGGGTGAAGGGGTTAATCCAGATAGCCATACCTCAGAAAAACATTAATAAATAACATTTCCCACATGTCTGCTTTACACCAGCACCATTTGTAAAATCTTATTTTATTGTGTTAGCATTTTAGGAGGTTTAAAATTGCAGCAGTAATTTTTCATTTCTTTCAAGGAAATGTACAAAATTTATTTTTTTAGGGACCTATCCAGGTTTGAAGTGACTTTAGGGGTCATATATATTGGAAAACTTCCAAAAGTGATACCATTTTAAAATCAGCACCTCCTGACATATTGAAAACTGCAGTCAGGTAGTTTATTAACCCTTCAGGTGATTTTCAGGAATTAATGCAAACTGACATACCATAAATTAATAAATGTATTTTTACCACCTAGATGTCGGTAACTTCTGAACAGGCTGCTGTACCCGGGAGACTCTGAGGGCGTGAATTGACATAGCAAACATCAGGACCACATGATCATTAACTCTGGGTGCTGATGGGGATAAAGAGGGAGCCCCCACACTCTGTTAACCATTTATATGAAGTAGTCACTTTTGACTGCATCAACTAAGAGGTTAAACAGATATAGACGATGCGAACACTGATCGTGGCTGATGCAGCAAGATGTCAGCTATAGTGTACAGCCGACAGCTGCTGGATTGTCACCGGTATGGGGATGCTAGTCTCTTATATCTCAGGTCAGTAAAAAGACATATTGGCGATCATTAAGGGGTATTTAAAGAGGTTGTCCAGCAGATTTTTCTTTACATTTGTCACAAAAATGGCACTCAATTCATCAATCCCCTGTCTCTCTTCTTACAGCAATTCCTGGATTCCCACGGGTCTCTATTACCTGATTCCTTTTCAGTGCACAGGAAATGAAAGCTCAGCTAATCATTAGCCACAATGGAGACCTTTCTCAGTCAGTGATTCGCTCTGTGGTTACTTCCTGGGTGTTGAAAGGAACCAAGAAGTAGACACCAGTGGGGTACCTCAGGAGTGGTGTGTTAGGCGCATAGGAGAGATTGATGAGTTCAGTATCACTTTCTTATTTTTGGATGGATGAAACCTTTAATCCCATAACTACCAAGATTGGTTCTGAGCTTTAACTTTGTAAATTTTTTACACAGGCTTAAAGCTCCTGTTCCTTAAACCTTGCAAGAACACGTCAGGTGACCAGCTGCCAGACAAAGCTGAGGACCCTGGGGAGAAGACAAGTTTCTTACCACTTCTGTCTTCCATTTCGCTGACTACTCTATGCTCAATGATCACTATATATTGTACAGGACTTGGTGATATCACGATCTTTTGGTGTTGGGCTGGCATATCAGAGCTGCTAGATCCCATCAGACCTAGATAAGCTCTGCCAGTGGTGTGTGGCAAAATGGGTAGCTATTTTCTCCTGTAACTGTGGATCATATAAATGCCTCAGTTACAGTGGAAAAAATGATTAATGGAGGAAAACAGTGTTCCCCAGAGATCTTTAATGATTTTTTAGGAGACAAATCATGCAAAAAATATATATATGTACACATATAAATCATTTTCATTGTTTTCATATAAAATACAATTTATTACATGCATAAAACGAAAAACCTACATATATTAAATATCAAAATGACTATATATAAACTGGATAATTCATTCAGCAGGTAATTTGGTATGAAACATGAATAGTAAAGCACATAAGCCAAAATGACAAAACCAAAAATAGCTTTTTTCTAGTATTTGTGTAGCAAGAAGCAAAATTATGCAAAATACACTTAAGTACAGACTGCCTGCATGTCCCTAGATGTCTTTACTCCACTGTGCTCCTACCTATGCATGTTTTTTTTTTTTTTCTGTAAACAACGATGGCTGATGTACCCCTAAATGCCCAGCGGTGCCCAAGCCCCCGGAAAAAGCTAGGGCAAAACATGCGTTGGGGTGAGGGGTGTCTCTTTGTTGATTCTGGTATTGGTCCCTGTCCTTTTGTGCTCACTGCAAACCATTCTGACTGCAGGTAATGTTCTCTATTTATCTATTTATTTTCACTTTTGTTCTGTAGCACTTTATTAAATCCTACTAAGGAGTTAATACTTTGACTATATTGAAAATCTGCTGCACTCTTCATATGGTAAAATTGAATCTTAAAGCGAACCTGTCAGCAGTTTTGGCAGATATAAGAAAAGGCCACTGCCTTTCAGGGCTTATCTACAGCATTCTATAATGCTGTAGATAAGCCCCTGGCCCGACCTGAAAGAAAAATAAGTTTTATTATACTCACCCGGGAGCGGTCCGGTCCGATGGGTATCGCAGGTCCGGGTCCGGTGCCTCCCATCTTCTTGCGATACCGCCCTCCCCAGCATCGCGCTCCTGCACAGGCATACTTATCTGCCCTGTTGAGGGCAGAGTAAAGTACTGCAGTGCGCAGGCGCTGGGCCTCTCTGACCTTTCCCGATGCCTGCGCACTGCAGTACTTTGCTCTGCCCTCAACAGTGCAGACAAGTACGCCTGCGCAGGAGCACGATGCCAGGAAGCAGTGAAGCAGGGCGGCATCGCAAGAAGATGGGAGGTGCCGGACCCGGACCTGCGACACCCATCGGATCGGACCGCCCCCCGGGTGAGTATAATAAAACGTATTTTTCTTATCTTTCATCTTTCATATACAGCTGCTTTCCCAAGCACTGCTGTCACTAGAAATCTGCCCGGGGGCCAGATAAACGTTAATTGAGGGCTGTAAACGGCCCATGGGCCTGAGATTCCCCACCCCTGCCATAAGGTATGGTTATATGGAAGATTTTTCACTCCACAGACAGTATGAAAATCAGTATTAGTTTCACATATAAAGGAACAGGAAGTTTAGGCGGAGATCAGACACAGGTGAATGAAAAATCGTCTTTTTATCTGCAAAACCGGGTAATTTTCATCTGTATTGTCTTCCTTGTGCCACCTTTGTGTTCATATTTTAAGTTTGTGTGATATCCATGTGGAAACGGTACATCAACCATTTATTGATCAAGTTTTTAAATAAAATGTAAGTAAAAATAACCTTTTAACCCCTTAATGACTGCCAATACGTCTTTTAACTGGCCTGAGATATAAAAGAATAGCATCCCCATACAGGTGACAATCAGACAATCAAGCAGCTGTTGACTGTACACTATAGCTGACAACTTGCTGTATCAGCCACGGTCATTGTTGGCATTGCCCATATCTGTTTAACCCCTTAGATGCTGCTGTCAATAATGACTATATCATATAAATGGTTAAAAGAGTGTGGGGGCTTCCTCTTTATCCCCATCAGCACCCTGAGATCATGATTGTGTAGTTCTGATGTTTGCCATGGCAGTTCATGGCCAAATAACAGCCTTAGAGTCTCCCGGCTATAGTGGCCTGTTCAGAAGTTACTGACATTTAGGTGTTAAAAATACACTTTTTCATTTCTATCATGCCACTTTATGTATTAATTCCTGAAAAGCACCTGAAGGGTTAATAAACTACCTGACAGCAGTTTTCAGAATGTCAGGGGGTATTGTTTTTAAAATGGTATCACTTTTGGGGGTTTTCCAACATGTAGGAACCTCAAAGTCACAGCAAACCTGGATAGGTCCCTAAAAAAAATAATTTTGTAAATTTCCATGCAAAAATGAAAAATTGCTGCTACATTTTAAAACCTCCTAAAATGCTAACAAAATAAAATAACATTTTACAAATGGTGCTGATGTAAAGCAGACATGTGATAAATGTTATTTATTAATGTTTTGCTATGGTATGACTGTCTGAATTAAAGGGATAATCATTCAAAGTTTGAAAATTGCTAATTTTTTTTACATTTTTGCCAAATTTCTGATATTTTTTATAAATAAACCCAAAACATATCGACCTAAATTTACCATTATCATAAAGCATAATGTGTCACGAAAAAACAGTCTCAAAATCACTGGATTTTATTGAAGCATTCCAGAGTTATTACCACATAAATTGACACTGGTCAGATTTTTAAAATTTGTCTGTCACTAAGGGTATGTGCACACGGTGTGGATTCTGCTGCGTTTCTGCAGCTGCGGGTCCGCAGCAGATTCTGCTGCGTTGTACAGTACCTTTATTTCCTATGGAAATTAAAAAACGCTGTGCACATGCTGCGGATTTTTTCGCATGGTTTTGCTGCGGTTTACAATCCGCAGCATGTCAATTGTTTGGTGCAGAAACGCTGCAGTTTTACACCTCATCTATTATAATATATAAAGCTCAAGTGTGTGTATGTATGTATGTGTGTATGTCCGGGATTGGCATCCGCACCGTCGCAGCTACAGCCACACAATTTGGCACAGTCACATGTCTGGACCCCGAGAGTGTCTTAGGCTATGTTGTGAGGCGAAATTTTAACCCCGCACGTTCCAATTCACCAAACAATTTTGCCCCTATCTACATAATGGGGAAAAAGTGTGTGTGTATCAAGCCCCGCCCTTCATTATGATGTCATAATGGTTGCCATGGCGACGCTGATGTCATCATAGGTTGCAAGCCCCGCCGCTCATTATGATGTCATAATGGTTGACTATGGGATGGAGGATGTGTGATGGGTATATGGGCACTGGACTATGGGATGGCAGATATGTATGATGGGTATATGGGCACGGGACTATGGGATGGAGGATTTGTGATGGGTACATGGGCACGGGACTATGGGATGGTGGATATGTATGACGGGTATATGGGCACGGGACTATGGGATGGAGGATGTGTGATGGGTATATGGGCACTGGACTATGGGATGGAGGATATGTATGACGGGTATATGGGCACGGGACTATGGGATGGCGAATATGTATGATGCGTATATGGGCATGGGACTATGGGATGGAGGATGTGTGATGGGTATATGGGCATGGGACTATGGGATGAAGGATGTGTGATGGGTATATGGGCACTCGACTATGGGATGGAGGATATGTATGATGGGTATATGGGCATGAGCCTATGGGATCGTGGATTTGTATGATGGGTATATGGGCACGGGACTATGGGATGGAGGATAATTATAATTTGCTATAACTAACCACAGTTAGTTACTATGCCCGGGCAGCGCCGGGCTCTTCAGCTAGTATCAATCTAAATTTACTATTATCATAAAGTATAATGTGTCACAAAAAACAGTCTCAAAATCACTGGAATTTGTTGAAACGTTCCAGAGTTATTACCACCTAAAGTGACACTGGTCAGATTTTGCTCTGTCACTAAGGGGTTAAATAAAAGGGTAATCTCTAAAAACCTTTTCAAAAACCACATGGATTTCTGATGTGGATCTCCCTTGAAAACCAGGCCAGATTT
Organism: Dendrobates tinctorius; assembly: GCF_039654945.1. Taxonomy (NCBI): domain Eukaryota; kingdom Metazoa; phylum Chordata; class Amphibia; order Anura; family Dendrobatidae; genus Dendrobates; species Dendrobates tinctorius. Next base: position 85,543,111 of record NW_027361728.1, on the reverse strand, counting down.
TTCCATGTAAGAAGAACCTTAGTTTGAACATATCCATATGAAGTTTCAGGAACATGATGGGCTCTTATAAATACATCTAAGGTAATGTGAAGGGTTTGGCCATCATGTGGCAATGACAACCCATTTGATATCTTCCCATTGCTATCTGACCCTCAATCTGTCAGTTATTTTGGGTCACATGCCTACTTTTTCATTTACTTGTTTTTTTGCAGATTTTTGCCTCCATGTTGACTTTTGTTCACTTTAGTTTCTTTGCTCTTGATCTTACTATGAATAATTTGTTGTGCTCAAGAAGACCTTAAACTTCAAGAAAGAACAGCTATCTTCAGAATAATGGTGGAAATATTGTATGGTTAGGGACATCCATACTGGGTCTATATTTTTTGTTAAGTGCAACTTCATCATAGAACCTCTGCCATGACATTTGTGAAATGACATTTTCATGAGAGATTGAGGCAGTTCTCATTTAAAGTCGTTTCACTTTCCTGTATCAGCACACAAAGTTGTAACCTGTAGAAGATCTGTGACACTAATACACATGGCTAGCTTGGGAATAAACCTCAAGGAATAAAATATGCTCCACTAAAAAGCAGCTTTAAAACAAACTGTTCTCCAGAGTATTTTAACGCTTTTGGGTCATTCCTCATGTAAAGTGTTCCATTTACTCTTGCTTTCATCCATTATGTCTGTGAACTTAGTAGTTGTTTGGAACATACAAAGTCAAGACTCGGAGTGTTTGTTCTATTCTATATGTATTATATGCATGAATATATATACTGTATAAGTGATTCCGTTATAGTAGCTACATTTAAACATTTACATTTTAAACATTTTTCCATATGAGGTAAGGCCAGTACCTATAAGCCCTCATATAAAGCATTCTAATATGCTGTCTATATGCCCCCAATCCGGCCTGCAAGACAAGAAAAAGACCTATTATAACACTCACCTATGTGCGATTGGGTCACATGGGCATCGCTTGTCTAGATTAGGTGCCTCCCTTCTTTTTGCAATGCTGCCCTCCTTGGTCCGTGTGGATGACGTGTCCTATGCCATCCACACAGTGTTCAGCATCGCGCTCTTGCTAGGTGCACTTCTCTGCCAATTCGCGCTCTTGCGTAGGTGCCCTTCTCTGCCATGTCAAGGGCAGAGCAGAGTACTGCAGTGCACATGGGCAGGAAAAGGCCAAAGATCCCCAACGCATGTGCACCACAGTACTTTACTCTGTCCATGTCAGGGCAGAGAAGTATGCCTGTGCAAGAGCACAATGCCAGGGACACTGTGTAGATGATGTAGGATGCGTCCTCTACTTGAAGCAAGAAGGAAGACTGAATTTCATTAAGAGAGAAGGAACTGGACCAAGACCGTGACGCCCCTTGGGCCGAATGTCCCGTAGGTCTTTTTCTTGTCTTGCAGGCCAGATTGGGGATTTATAATGCAGTATATCAGGGCTGAAAGGTACTGGGCCTTACCTCGCATGGGACAAACCCTGGTTAATTAATCTTCACCATGCCAGAATCGTGATTGTCAGCTATCTATAATATAACGGGCTAAGCGTCACTCTGTCCGAATGCTTTATAGACTGCGAAAGTGCGACGCGCCAGCTCAGTCTGGCTCCAGACAGAGTGACACCCCCCCAGGAGACCACCGGCACTCGCACCCACCGGGAGATCGCCGGCACGTGCACCCCCCCAGGAGATTGCCGGCACAACACCTTACTGATTCGGTGTGGCCGCGGGGTCTTGCGTCTTGCTGTGATGACAGGAGAGGGCGGGTTGTGGCGCCGGAAGCGGCGCATGCGCAGTCCGCACTTTCCGGCGCCATTTTGTGGAAGACACACTTTCTTCACACTGCAGTGTCTCTTCAAGATAATGGCGCCGGAAAGAGAGGAATGTGCAGGCGCCGATTCCAGAGCAACAACACGGCAGGAGTGCGGCCGTTACCTAGATATAGTTGTGGCCAAAAGTATTGACACCCCTGCAATTTTGTCAGATAATACTCAGTTTCTTCCTGAAAATGATTGCAAGCACAAATTCTTTGGTGTTATTATCTTCATTTAATTTGTCTTAAATGAAAAAAACACAAAAAGAATTGTCCTAAAGCCAAATTGGATATAATTCCACACCAAACATAAAAAAGAGGGTGGACAAAAGTATTGGCACTGTTCAAAAAATCATGTGATGCTTCTCTAATTTGTGTAATTAACAGCACCTGTAACTTACCTGTGGCACCTAACAGGTGTTGGCAATAACTACACTTGCCGACAGTTGACATGGATTAAAGTTGACTCAACCTCTGTCCTGTGTCCTTCCTTGTGTGTACCACATTCAGCATGGAGAAAAGAAAAAGTCCAAAGAACTGTCTGAGGACTTGAGAAACCAAATTGTGAGGAAGCATGAGCAATCTCAAGGCTACAAGTCCATCTCCAAAGACCTGAATGTTCCTATGTCTCCCGTGCACAGTGTCATCAAGAAGTTTAAAGCCCATGGCACTGTGGCTAACCTCCCTAGATGTGGACGGAAAAGAAAAATTGACAAGAGATTTCAATGCAAGGTTGTGTGGATGTTGGATAAAGAACCTCGACTAACATCCAAACAGGTTCAAGCTGCCCTGCAGTCCGAGGGTACAACAGTGTCAACCCGTACTATACGTCGGCGTCTGAATGAAAAGGGACTGTATGGTAGGAGACCCAGGAAGACCCCACTTCTTGACCCCGAGACATAAAAAAGCCAGGCTGGAGTTTGCCAACACTTACCTGAAAAAGCCTAAATCGTTTTGGAAGAATGTTCTCTGGTCAGATGAGACAAAAGTAGAGCTTTTTGGGCAAAGGCATCAACATAGAGTTTACAGGAGAAAAAAAGAGGCATTCAAAGAAAAGAACACTGTCCCTACAGTCAAACATGGCAGAGGTTCCCTGATGTTTTGGGGTTGCTTTGCTGCCTCTGGCACTGGACTGCTTGACCGTGTGCAGGGCATTATGAAGTCTGAAGCCTACCAACAAATTTTGCAGCATAATGTAGGGCCCAGTGTGAGAAAGCTGGGTCTCCCTCAGAAGTCATGGGTCTTCCAGCAGGACCATGACCCAAAACACACTTCAAAAAGCACTAGAAAATTGTTTGAGAGAAAGCACTGGAGACTTCTAAGGTGGCCAGCAATGAGTCCAGACCTGAATCCCATAGAACACCTGTGGAGAGATCTAAAAATGGCAGTTTGGAGAAGACACCCTTCAAATATCAGGGACCTGGAGCAGTTTGCCAAAGAAGAATGGTCTAAAATTCCAGCAGAGCATTGTAAGAAACTCATTGATGGTTACCGGAAGCGGTTGGTCGAAGTTATTTTGGCTAAAGGTTGTGGAGTTTCGTGTGAAATGATCAATGTTTTGCTATTTGCTTCATTCTCTTTTGTGTTTTTTCATTTAAGACAAATTAAATGAAGATAATAATACCAAAGAATTTGTGTTTGCAATCATTTTCAGGAAGAAACTGAGTATTATCTGACAGAATTGCAGGAAATCAATACTTTTGGCCACAACTGTGAACTTATTTAGTTGCCTGTGGAGCTTCATAGCATGTGTCCCTCCACCCCAACACCATTTCACCTCGCTTCTTCCGGAGTGAGGGGGGTAACAATGCTCAGTGTGACAGAATGTTTCATTAGAAAATGGCCTATTTAAATCAGGTTTTTGTGATACATGTATTTGAGAAAAGTGAAAGTTTTTTTTACATATCACAATTAGAGATGAGCTAGCACTAAAATGCTCAGGTGCTCGAACCGAACAATTCCTAATACTCGCATGTTAGTTTCGAGTAACAAGTATAATGGGAGTCAATGGGAAAACCAAGCTTTTTTTCCGGCATACTCTACAAAGAGGTCCTTAGGGCAGTGAAAATGTTCATAATGGATGGGATAAGTGCTGAATGGAAGGAGAACAGCGTGGAGAAGACCCCTGGAAGCATCTTTGCCTCCCAGATCGCTGCTGAGATCAATGGTGTCACACTTTTACTTGACTTTAAGGAGTGACTATAAAATATTACAAACTGATGAGAAATTGCATTTTACAGGAAAAAAATATTAAACATTTTTTCCTGTACAGTGACTTGTATATAAGGCAACATTTTAAAAGGATTTAAAAGTATATATAATTTTAGTAAACCAAAATTGATTTTTTTATTAAAAAATAGGAAATTTCAGTGTAATTTTTTGAAGGAAGCAAGAACGCCAAAAATAAGGGATTCGATTACATCATGTATTAGACATAAAAAAGGGCCTCATACCCATTCTGTTCAAAATGTCATGTATTGGTACTAGTAGACTCATAAAGGCTATGCACTTTTGAGGGTTACAGTATATGCGAAGGAAATGTACTTTAGACCACGGAATAATCTATGGGTGAGCATTATAATACCAATAACATTTTGAACAAGTTTTTTGAGGTTTATATACCACTAAAATCTACCCAAGAATATATAAAAGTCTATGGATGAGCAATATAATACTGATACATTTTTAATAAGTTTTTTGAGAGTTATATATCAACGAAATCTACCCAAGAAAGCGTAGTACTGTGTGACTGAGAAATGTAACCCAGCAAAACTTTTAAACTTTTTTTGAGTTTTATACTGTATAGCACAAAAATGTGCCCCAGAACAGAGAGTAGTGAGAGAGTAGTGTATGGGTAAGAAATGTGAACAAAGAAGCAAAATTTTCAAACACTTTTTTGTACTGTTACATACTACCAAAATGTGACAGAAAGCACATAATACTCTATGGATGAGTAATCTAATCCTGAAATATTTTTCTACTCTTTTTCTAAGTTTTATATACCACCGTAATGCAACAATAACCATGATAAACTATGTAGATGAGTCACTGAATACATTAAAATGTTTTGAAAGTGTATGTACTTATACAGTCATAAAGACTTTGCAGAAAGTGCAAAGCCAAGCAGAAATTATGAAGAGGGTCATTAATAGACACCTGAAAGAGAACAACTGGCATGCCTAATTAAAATATTGAATCTTACAAACACTTTATGTGCTGCTGTCATCTGGTGGTGTGGAAAAGTGTGGGCTTATCCAGGCTTTGTTCATTTTTATGAGAGTGAGCCTGTCTGCCTTCTCTGTTGACAGATGAAATTGTCTGCTTTGACCCTCCAGCGACACTAAAAACTCACTCAGACAAGATGCTAGTTGAAAGTTGCAGGAGAATTACAGAATAAGTTGGTTTGGTCAGCCAGGTATTGCTTGACCATCTTTAAAAACTTTTCCCTCCATGTCAAAAATACCAAGTCACCAGGCACTGGGCTAGTGTCATAAAATTGGCCCATGCCATTGACAGTGTAGCCCTGCTGTGTGTATCCCTAGCTATTGCAGTACTATAACCAAGTACTGCAATAGATTTCCTTCTCCATTTCTTATAATGTTGTGATATAAGCTCTTCTTTGACTGTGATGTGATAGAAAAAGTCCTATGGGGCGCATCATCAATAGATCCTCGTTGTAATGGACTATGCTACACGATGAGCATTATTACAATAAGATGGCACTGAGGGTCATTATTATAAGGAGGCACAATGGGGAGATTGTTATTTTAGGGGAAGCAAAGTGTCATTATTAATATAAGAAAGCACAGGGGATAATTGTATTATAAGGAGGTAAAGGGTCATTAATATAAGAGGTCACAGAGGATAATTATTAAAAGAGGCACATGGGAATTATTATAAGGTTTTACAAAAGATACAATCAAAAGTTTTCAGGCAGTGAAATCTTCATGGTCCAGTGCGATTTTGGACTCTAATACGGGATGCACTTTTGGTTCAGTTGAACTAATTCTGTGGCTAACATCATAGTCAGTAAAACTTAATCTCATGTTTCTCAAAATTTCTATGCGATACAGATTACCTGAAATTATATTTCTGCTTAGCTTGCATGGATTTATCATAATCACCTCAAATTTCCAAGGAACCAAAACTTTTGAAAAATATAATTGTCCAGTGTAGTTAAACAGATATAAGAAAAGACAAAAGTTACTGACTTTCCACAGAAGAATATTTAGAATTGAGAGTCCTCAGTGGTTGATACTTTTAATGGCTAACTGAAAAGATGGTAACACATTGCAAGCTTTTGAGACTACTCAGGTCTCTTCATCAGGCTAGACTAATACAAAATCTGAAGTCACATATTTATACACAATACAGCACATAAATAACTCAATAGATAAGACAAGTGATGTGAAGCGGAATAGTCATTATGGGAGAGGGACAAGCATAAATATTGGAGCAGTTCATAGATAAGCAGTGTGACGGTTTTATTGCCCTCTGATTGCCGGTGTGGTTCTGTGTTGTGATGACCCCAGAAGGTCAGACGGGCAAATTCCTTAATTGATGTAGGGTCTAAGAGGTAAGGTTTCTCCTTGCGGAGAGTGACATGCCAGCTGTGGCTTGTCAAGGTAAGGAGGCTTATTCGCCGTGCAATGCTCCTCTGGGAAAATAATATGCAAATTGCCTCTTCAGAAAGAAAGAGGACTTTTACTCTACAGCGCCACCTATTGGTAGTAGCGATCCTACAAGTCAATATCAACCCTTTAACGAGTCTTGTAATATGACTTAGGATACAAGCCAAATCAGAATCTCAATTTGCAGACACGGTGTTTCGAGCTATTGGCTCTCGTCAGTGCAAAGTATGAGATCTGATTTGGCTAGGTGAGAGGCTCTGGACTAGGGTCTAAGAGGTAAGGTTTCTCCTTGCGGAGAGTGACATGCCAGCTGTGACTTGTCAAGGTAAGGAGTCTTATTCGCCGTGCAATGCTCCTCTGGGAAAATAATATGCAAATTGCCTTTTCAGAAAGAAAGAGGACTTTTACTCTACAGCGCCACCTATTGGTAGTAGCGATCCTACAAGTCACAATCAACCCTTTAACGAGTCTTGTAATATGACTTAGGATACAAGCCAAATCAGAATCTCAATTTGCAGACACGGTGTTTCGAGCTATTGGCTCTCGTCAGTGCAAAGTATGAGATCTGATTTGGTTAGGTGAGAGGCTCTGGACTAGGGTCTAAGAGGTAAGGTTTCTCCTTGCGGAGAGTGACATGCCAGCTGTGGCTTGTCAAGGTAAGGAGGCTTATTCGCCGTGCAATGCTCCTCTGGGAAAATAATATGCAAATTGCCTCTTCAGAAAGAAAGAGGACTTTTACTCTACAGCTAGCCAAATCAGATCTCATACTTTGCACTGACGAGAGCCAATAGTTCGAAACACCGTGTCTGCAAATTGAGATTCTGATTTGGCTTGTATCCTAAGTCATATTACAAGACTCGTTAAAGGGTTGATTGTGACTTGTAGGATCGCTACTACCAATAGGTGGCGCTGTAGAGTCCTCTTTCTTTCTGAAGAGGCAATTTGCATATTAATTGATGTAAAAAGACATAAATCCATGCAACACATTAATACCTGCACTGAATGTGTCGAAAGTTTTCATAAATTTGTACTCAGAGATTCTTCTCTCTCTCTGAGACTTGAAGTTACCTTTTAATACAAGTAATTTAATGTTCATCATGCTATGACCAGGGCAAAAACATTTTTGTATCCCTGGTCATAGCATAATGAACATTAAATTACTTAAGCGGTAACTCTGTGCTCTTAGGAACCTTGAGTACTGCAGAAATTCTTTTGAGACCTTGGCCAGATATTTCAGTTTTTCTTTTTTAATAAATTTGCAAAAATTTTTACATTTTCTGTTTTTTTCAGTCAAGATGGGATGCAGAGTGTAAATTAATGAGAAAAAAATGAACTTTTTTGAATTTACCAAATGGCTGCAATGAAACAAAGAGTGAAAAATTTAAAGGGGTCTGAATACTTTCCGTAACCACTATATACATGAGGTTTGTATAATTCTACAGCCTTTGACTACGGACAGACCATGGAGGTCAGAAACGTGTCGACTGATATTTTCTATTTGTTGTTGTCCTCGTCCTTATACGCGTATTGAACATACTATATGTAGCAGACCTCTGTCAATTGGATTTATATACTGAAAATTAATAAACGTGGCAGATTTTCGAGCAGCGAGTATTAACTAATTTTCTTGGATTCAGATGTTGTTTGGAAGCGTAATCTATGCCCTAAAGTACAGTAAGTGACCTGTATGGAACGGTTTTCTATTTGCCTATTTTTCAAGACTTTGCACTTGCTGCCTACTACAGTATATGGATCCTGAAAACAGGCACCATTGTAACAAGAGATTCAATTAATAATATTAACTGTTTGTTTTAATGTTTTGGCTGATTTGTGCATACAGTATGTACACACTGTTAGCAATCACTTTATTGTATCTCTTCCTTCGTGAATCTTACTGATAAAGGCAAGCACCACAATTAGCTTCAGTGAACGTGCACCCTTACTATTTCAGCAGAAATGACTTGATCATAAAGGGGTCTTCCAGTTGAGAGAAACCACTGTCCCACGGCAGTTTCTTTAAAGAAAAAAAGCAAAACAAAAAACTGTGCTTTACTCATGCTCCCCGGTTACATTGTTGAGTCTCTGCCACTGCATCCATGGTCTGTTATTGTCTGTCTGTTCTGCTGGCCACTGACGTCACATCAACAACCCTGCAACCAATAACCTAAATCATTAGTTCTGCCCTAGTTGAGAACATGAGCCGCTGAGTTCACAGATTGTCTGCAGTGCTGTTTATGCAACATCAGAGCTGCAGACAATATGAGACACCAGAATTAGTAGCAGAAATTCCATTTTGGACCTGGGGAGGGTGAGCAAAGGAAATATACTACCATTCAAAAGTTTGGGGTCACCTAGACAATTTTGTGTTTTCCATGAAAACTCATACTTTTATTAATCAAATGAGTTGCCAAATGAATTGAAAATCTAGTCCAGACATTGTGACAAGGTTCGAAAAAAAGATTTTTATTTGAAATAATTTTCTCCTTCAAACTTTGCTTTTGTCAAAGAATGCTCCTTTTGCAGCAGTTACAGCATTGCAGACCTTTGGCATTCTAGCAGTTAATTTGCTGAGGTAATCTGGATAAATTTCATCCCATGCTTCCAGAAGCCCCTCCCACAAGTTGGTTTGGCTGGATGAGCACTTTTTGCGTATCATACGCTCAAGCTGCTCCCACATCAGCTCAATGGGGTGTTAGACGTCGGATTCCTGCCGCTGCACAGCAGGAATCCCGAGCCTTGCATTCGGCGGTCTCTCATTCTCCTTCGGCCGCAGAGGAGCCTGCTCAGCAGACTCGTCGATCCCGGCGCTCTGCTCAAACCAGCTCTGTGGGCTTGGTTGCTGCTGCCACCTCTGGTCCAGCTATAGCAACGCATGCTGGTCAGCAGCGAGTCACTCCAGGGACTAAGTCCTCCTTTCTGTCCATTGAGCATGCCCGTGGGACGATCTCTCATTGGAGATCGGAGGTCACATGCTCATGTCCTTCTCCAGCTCGGATTGGACCATCAGAAAGGACAGGAAGGTCCCGGAAGGACGCTGCTGTAAAAGGTTTGCATGGCCCCTCGGCCATGCGCTAGTATAGACTGCATTATCAGACTATGAGGAGTGAGTGTTGTTATGCATGTATGAATGTCTCTGGTGAATGACTCATTGGAAACCCCTACCCTTGGTACGCATGTGTTGTGCAGCCTAGCCTGTTAAGCGCCCAGGCTTAGGTGTAGGTAGGACAGAGTCTGAGACAGGCATCAGTGTCCATCGGTTGCTTGGCATGCCACGGTGCATGTGCTCAATACTCCATAGTCAGCGTCTATAGCGGCGTCCGCAGGTGCGACGCCGCACGCTCAGAAGGTCTAGAGGGACTCTGACCCCGTGTCCTTGGTGCAGAGTTCTGTGACCGCTTTCTGTGTGCTCCGTGGCCGGGCTCTGTGAGCTAATCAGGCACCGACATTTATGTTCTGCGGTAGCGCGGCTCTGTGAGTTAACAGAGTTCGCTTCTGTTCACACTGGGTGACGTTATCCCACGTGTGACCTTTTCTACACCCCTTTATACTTCCGCCATTACTAAGCAGCAGTTTACCACCCCTGCACGGAGGAGCCCGGGCTGCGAATGCACCTTACTATTATTTTATTATTTGGTGCGTTCCACCAGCCCTAACTTTATACTAGCGCCAGGGTCTGGCTAGTAATGGTGGATAAACAGCGACTGCTGCAGTACATCCGGCAGCTGGAGGGCAGGTTGGCGGCTCTCGAGCGTTCAGCCTCAGCTGCGGACGTTACTGCGATTGCTGTTCAGGCAGCCACGGAGGCTATCTCTCGTGTGACCACTGCCATGTCTCCCCTGACTTTGTCCCGCCTCCCGCTGCCCGAGAAGTACACGGGTGATAGTGCTTCTTGTAGGGGTTTCGTGAGCCAGTGCTCTATACAGCTGGAGGTGCTGGCAGCATGATTCCCCTCCGAGTGGGCTAAGGTGGGATTTATTATTTCCCTCTTGTCGGGCAGGGCTTTGGAGTGGGCCACATCGCTGTGGGAGCGGGGTGATCATGTGGTGCAGAGTGCCTCGCAGTTCTTGGGCACTCTGAAGCAGGTCCTCCTGGGACCGCGAGTCACCCATGACACCGCGCTCCGGCTGCTGGCATTGTCACATGACTCGTCCATGGTCAGCCACTTTGCCATCCTGTTCTGGACTCTGGCCTCAGAGTTAGAGTGGCCAGATAAGGTCCTCATTCCGGCATTCTGGAGAACTTTGGCTGACTATGTGAATGACGCTCTGGCCACCAGGGAGATTCCCGCTACATTGGAGGAGCTTATCACCGTCTCCACCCGTATAGACCTTTCCTTTGCTTTTGAAGGTTGGAGCTGTCCCAGTGTAGGCAGAGGTTTAGGTTGGCACCCAGCTTTGCTAAACCTCTGGAACCTCCCGATCGGGCGTCCGAGCGTTAGGGGGCTTCCCGTGAGGGATCCAGGCCCCGGTCCGCTCGAGCCCCTGTGATCTGTCATGGTTGCCGGCAGTCCGGTCACCGTGCCCATAGCGGCTGGAATAATGCTCGTGCCTAGTGGCCGTAGGAGGCGGCTCACTAGAATCCACGGTATTTTCCTCCAAGTTGTCATTTAAGGGGACACTTGAGTTTGGTTCTTCCACTCTGGCGGTGGAGGTTTGCGTGGATTCCGGAGCGGAGGGCAATTTTATGTCATCTGCCTTCGCTCAACGGCATGCAATACCACAGGTTATGATGTCTAAGCCAGTCACTGTCAGAGTAGTGAATGACATGACACTGCCCTCACAGATTACCCACCAAACCACTCCACCGATACTCTCGGTGTCTCCATCTCATCAGGAGACAATATCCCTCCTCGTCCTGCCCAAGGGTATCGACCAGGTTTTTCTAGGGGTCCCCTGGTTGCGGTATCACTCTCCCCATATAGAGTGGTCCTTGGTGAGAATTGTTGGTTGGAGTAAGTCATGTGAGGGTAGATGTCTGAGGGAGTGTGTCCAGGTTGCCTCCACCGAGGTCCCCGCAGATCTTTCCTCGCTCCCCAAACACTATCGACAGTATGCAGACGTGTTCTCCCAAAAGGCGGCGGAGACCCTTCCACTGCATCACCCCTATGACTGTCCTATTGACCTCTTGCCGGGTGCTGAGCCTCCCCGGGGTCGAGTCTACCCCTTATCTCTCCCAGAGACAGAGACCATGTCTCAATACATCAGGGAGAATCTGGCAAGAGGATTCATTAGAAAGTCAGTGTCACAAGCGGGAGTGGGATTCGTCTTTGTCCAGAAGAAGAATGGAGAACTGCGTCCCTGCATCGATTACAGGGGTCTTAACGCTATTATGGTTAAGAACAAGTATCATCTGTCCCTGATATCGGAACTGTTCGATAGACTACGGGGAGAGTGTTTACTAAACTTGATCTGCTGGGGGGGCTTACAACTTGATTCGCATCCGTGAGGGGGACAAATTGAAGGCAGCCTTTAACACCAGGGACGGGCACTATGAATACCTGGTGATGCCTTTCGGGCTCTGTAGTGCTCCTGCTGTCTTCCAAGACTTTGGGAACGACATCTTCCGGGGTATGCTCACCACTTCAGTTGTAGTCTATCTGGATGATATCCTCATCTACTCTCCAGATATTGACTCCCATCGGAGAGATGTTTGCAAAGTTTTCGACCTCCTTCGGGTGAACTCCCTCTATGCCAAGTTGGACAAGTGTGTGTTTGAGCAGGAGTCCTTGCCTTTCCTGGGCTATATAATTTCTGCCCAGGGATTGGCCATGGATCCTGCCAAACTACAGGCAGTGATTGATTGGCAGGAGCCCCATTCGCTCAAAGCGGGCAGTGCTTTATGGGGTTCATAAATTATCACCAATTCATTCCCCACTTCTCGACTTTGGTAGCCCCCTTGGTGACCCTCACCTAGAAGGGTGCAAATCCCAAGTTGTGGTCAGAACCTGTATCCAAAGCCTTCTCGCTTAAGACCCATTTCACTAGCGCTCCGATTCTATATCGCCCCGATGTAGATAAACCCTTCATTATGGAGCTGGATGCCTCTTCCGTCGGTGCTGGAGCGGTCCTGTTCCAGAAGGACTCGCAAGGTCGGAAGCACCCATGCTTCTTCCCCAGACCTTCACACCGGCGGAGAGGAATTATTCCATCGGGGACAGGGAATTGCTAGTGATGAGCTTGGCCTTCTCGGAGTTGAGACACCTCCTGGAGGGGGCTCGCAACCCTTTCCAGGTGTTCACTGACCACAAGAACCTGGTGTATATGCAGATGGCCCAGCGGCTAAATTCTCGCCAGGCCAGATGGTCCTTGTTCTTCTCCCGGTTCCATTTTACCTTCCATTTCCTATCCGGTGAGAAGAACGTCAGGGCCGATACTCTCTTTCGCTCCGTGGTGTCATCGGAGGAGCCTCAGCTGATCATCCAGTCTGAGAGCTTGTGGACCGTGGCTCCGGTCGTGATTGACTCAGTACCTCCAGGCAAGACATTTGTCTTTATTTAGTGCTCCTATTTTGTATGCCCCTATGCTGATACCCAGAACATATATTCCGGATATGTATGGACAGCCATTCTTCATCTTATAAATTCCTTTTATCTTTTGGAATATACTGATGGAATGGATTTCAATTAGCAAATAATGATGTATCATTAACCCCTTAAGCCCCAAGGGTGCGTTGCATGTTCTTGACCGGGCCAATTTTTACAGTTCTGACCACTGTCCCTTTATGAGGTAATAACTCTGGAAAGCTTCCATGGATCACAGTGATTCTGACATTGTTCTCGTGACATATTGTACTTCATGTTAGTGGTAAAATTTCATTCAAATAACTTGCGTTTATTTGTGAAAAAAACAGAAATTTGGCGAAAATTTCGCAATTTTCCAACTTTGAATTTTTATGCCCTTAAATCACAGAGATACAGCACACAAAAAACTTGATAAGTAACATTTCCCACATGTTTACTTTACATCAGCACAATTTTGGAACCAAAATTTTTTTTGTTAGGAAGTTATAAGGGTTAAAAATTGACCAGCGATTTCTCATTTTTGCAGCACCATTTTATTTTTACAGACCACATCACATTTGAAGCCACTTTGAGGGGTCTGTATGATAGAAAATACCCAAAAGTGACACCATTCTAAAAAGTGCACCCCTTAAAACCACTTTCAAGAAGTTTATTAAGTGCGTCACAGGAATTTTTTGAATATTTAAAAAAAAAAAATGAACATTTAACTTTTTTTTGCAAAAAAATACTTCAGGTTCAATTTTTTTATTTTACCAAGGGAACAGGAGAAATTGGACTGCAAAAGTTATTGTGCAATTTGTCCTGAGTACGCTGATACCTGATATGTGGGGGGAACCACTGTTTCGGCACATGGGTGAGCTCAGAAGGGAAGGAGCGCCGTTTGACTTTTTCAATGCAAAATTGGCTGGAATTCAGATTGGACGCCATGTCACGTTTGGAGAGCCCCTGATGTACCTAAACAGTGGAAACCCCCCACAAGTGACCCCATTCTGGAAACTAGACCCCACAAGGAACTTATCTAGATATGTGGTGAGAACTTTGAACCCACAAGGGCTTCACAGAAGTTTATAACGTACAGCGGTACAATTAAAAAATCATATTTTTTCCACAAAAATGATCTTTTCACCCTCAATTCTTACTTTCCCAAGGGTAACAGGACTCTAATAGTATTGTGCAATTTGTCCTGAGTACGCTGATACCCCATATGTGGGGGTAAACCACTATTTGGGCGCATGGCAGAGCTCGGAAGGGAAGCAGCGCCATTTGACTTTTTTGGCTGGAATTGAGATCGGACACCATGTCGCGTTTGGAAAGCCCCTGATGTACCTAAACAGTGGAATCCCCCCACATGTGACCCCATTTTGGAAACTAGACCCCCTAAGGAACTTATCTAGATGTGTGGTGAGCACTTTGAACTCCCCCAGTGCTTCACAGAAGTTTATAACGCCCGGGCGTGAAAATAAAAAAATCGTATTTTTTCCACAAACATGATCATTTAGCCCCCTTTTTTATTTTCCCAAGGGTACCAGGAGAAAATGGACCCCAAAAGTTGTTGTCCAATTTGTCCTGAGTACACTGATGCCCCATATGTGGGAGAAAACTACTGTATGGGCACACGTTGGGACTCGGAAGGGAAGTAGTGACGTTTTGGAATGCAGACTTTGATTGAATGCTCTGCGGGAGTCATGTTGCTTTTGGAGAGCCCCTGATGTACCTAAACAGTGGAAACCCCCCACAAATGACACCATTTTGGAAACTAGACCCCCTAAGGAACTTATCTAGATATGTGGTGAGCACTTTGAACCCCCAAGGGCTTCACAGAAGTTTATAATGCCCGGGCGTGAAAATAACAAAATCGTATTTTTTCCACAAACATGATCATTTAGTCCCCAATTTTTTTATTTTCCCAAGGGTACCAGGAGAAAATGGACCCCAAAAGTTGTTGTCCAATTTATCCTGAGTACACTGATACCCCATATATGGGAGAAAACTACTGTATGAGCACACGTCGGGGCTCGGAAGGGAAGTAGTGACGTTTTGGAAAGCAGACTTTGATGGAATGCTCTGCGGGTGTCATGTTGCCTTTGGAGAGCCCCTGATGTACCTAAACAGTGGAAACCCCCCACAAATGACACCATTTTGGAAACTAGACCCCCTAAGGAACTTATTTGTGTGGTGACCACTTTGAACCCCCAAGGTCTTCACAGAAGTTTATAATGCCCGGGCGTGAAAATAAAAAAATCATATTTTTTTCCCACAAAAATTATATTTTTGCCCCCAATTTTTTATTTTCATAATGGCAACAGGAGAAATAGGACCCCAAAAGTTGTTTTCCAATTTGTCCTGAGTAGGCTGATACCCCATATGTGGGGGTAAAACACTGTTTGGGTGCATGGCAGAGCTTGGAAGGGAAGGAGCACCATTTGACTTTTTCAACGCAGAATTGGCTGTACTTGAGATCAGACGCTATGTTGCATTTGGAGAGCACCTGACGTGCCCAAACAGTGGAAACCCCCCAATTCTAACTCCAACCCTAACCCCAACACACCCCTAACCCTAATCTCAGCCCTAGCCCTAACCCTAGCCCTAACCCTAATGGGAAAATGGAAATAAATACGGTACATTTTTTTAAATTTTATTATTGTTCCCTAACGAAGGGGGTGATAACGGGGGGTTTGATTTACTATTTATGGCGGTTTTTATATTTGGCAGCTGTCGCACGCTAAAAGACGCTTTTTATTGTAAAAATAGTTTTTGCATCACCACATATTGAGAGCTGTAATTTTTCCGTATTTTGACCCACCGAGTCATGTGAGGTCTTATTTTTTGTGAGACGAGTTGACGTTTTTATTGGTATCATGTTCGGGCCCGTGACTTTTTTGATCGCTTTTTATTCTGATTTTTGGGACGCAGAATGAACAAAAACCAGCGTTTCATGAGTTTCTTTTGGGGGGGTGCGTTTACACCGTTCCGCGTGCGGTAAAATTGATAAGGCGGTTTTATTCTTCGGGTCAGTACGGTTACAGCGATACCTCATTTATGTCTTTTTTTATGTTTTGGCGCTTTTATGCAATAAAAACAATTTTATGTAAAAAATAATTATTTTTGCATCGCTTTATTCTACGAGCTATAACTTTTGTTTTTCGCTGATGATGCTGTATGGCTGCTCGTTTTTTGAGGGACAAGATGATGTTTTCAGCGGTACCATGGATATTTATATGCGTCTTTTTGATCGCGCGTTATTGCACTTTTTGTTCGGCGGTATGAGAATAAATAAATCATTTTTTGCTTCGTTTTTTATTTTTATTTTTTAAGGGGTTCACTAAACAGGTTAACTAATGGGATAGTTTTATAGGGCGGGTCGTTACAGACGCGGCAATACCAAATATGTGTACTTTTATTGTTTTTGTTTTTTTTATTTCCAAAAAATGAATTTATTAGGGAATATTTTTTTTTAATTAATTTATTTAACGATTTTTTTAAAATTACTTTACACTTTTTTTTTAATTTTTTTTTTACTTTATTAGGTTGTCCCAGGGGGGACATCACTGTCCTGTGACAGATCACAGATCACTGTGACAGATCAGCGATCTGTCACAGGCAGTGTACAGGTTTCCTCCTTGCCTGCGCTTTGCAGGCACTGAGGAAGCCAGCTCCCTGCAGGCCCCCGAAGGTCCCCGTCGCCATCTTGGTTCCGGGGACCTGTAGGGAAAGAGACCCCCACAGCAGCGCTGCACATTGCGCTGCTGTGGGGGGCTCAGGGAAGCACGGAGGGAGCCCCCTCCCTGCCGATGCTTCCCTTTAACCAGGTAGGCAAAAAAACACGGCACTCCAGAGTAAAAGGAAGGTTGTTTGGTGCTCAAGTAAGGTTTCCAACCCATAAATATGTACAAAAATACTTGGCACTCAAAAATGAAGAAGCAGTATATTCTTTATTGTGCATCCAGACAAAAATAGGCTCATATCGTATGAACGTTTTCGGTCCAACAACGGACCTTCATCAGAAAGGTTTTTTGGTTTCTTTTGGTAGAAAACTGCAAAAGATACCAATAGGGTAATAGATATCCTTAGGTGGTCGCAAAGTCTATGCTGCTGGTATTATATAGAGGCTGGAGCACGAGTCTATCTGGTTGGAATTAGATAAATGTGACTGGCTAAAGCAGGGCTACAGGAATGGGTTAACAGCGCTAGGGGTGCAGGCTCTGCAAACAGATACAGCGCTTAATGTGGCACCCTGGATTTCTCCTACAGGCATTAAGCGCTGTATCTGTTTGCAGAGCCTGCACTCCTAGCGCTATCTAGGATTAGATACACTGTGTATCTAGGATTAGATACACAGCTCAGCAGTCAGTATCACACAGGATAGGATTAGATACACGGCTCAGCAGTCAGTATCACACAGGATAGGATTAGATACACAGCTCAGCAGTCAGTATCACACAGGATAGGATTAGATACACAGCTCAGCAGTCAGTATCACACAGGATAGGATTAGATACACGGCTCAGCAGTCAGTATCACACAGGATAGGATTAGATACACAGCTCAGCAGTCAGTATCACACAGGATAGGATTAGATACACAGCTCAGCAGTCAGTATCACACAGGATAGGATTAGATACACGGCTCAGCAGTCAGTATCACACAGGATAGGATTAGATACACAGCTCAGCAGTCAGTATCACACAGGATAGGATTAGATACACAGCTCAGCAGTCAGTATCACACAGGATAGGATTAGATACACGGCTCAGCAGTCAGTATCACACAGGATAGGATTAGATACACGGCTCAGCAGATAGTATCGCACAGAATAGTATTAGATACACAGCTCAGCAGTCAGTATCACACAGGATAGGATTAGATACACAGCTCAGCAGTCAGTATCACATAGGATAGGATTAGATGCACAGCTCAGCAGTCAGTATCACACAGGAGAGGATTAGACACACGGCTCAGCAGTCAGTATCACACAGGATAGGATTAGATACACGGCTCAGCAGTCAGTATCACACAGGATAGGATTAGATACATGGCTCAGCAGACAGTATCACACAGAACAGGATTAGATACGCAGCTCAGCAGTCAGTATCACACAGAATAGTATTAGATGCACAGCTCAGCAGTCAGTATCACACAGGAGAGGATTAGACACATGGTTCAGCAGTCAGTATCACACAGGATAGGATTAGATACGCAGCTCAGCACACAGTATCACACAGAATAGTATTAGATACACAGCTCAGCAGTCAGTATAACACAGGATAGGATTAGATACACAGCTCAGCAGTCAGTATCACACAGGATAGGATTAGATACACAGCTCAGCAGTCAGTATCACACAGAATAGTATTAGATACACAGCTCAGCAGTCAGTATCACACAGGATAGGATTAGATGCACGGTTTTTATGTGCTATATATTCTTTATAATTTGTTATAACTAACCACAGTTGGTTACTATGCCCAGGCAACGCCGGGCTCTTCAGCTAGTGTATATATATATATATATATATATATATTATATATTTTTTTTTTAAAGAAACTGCAGCCTTGGGAAAGGGTTTTTTTTAAAACCAGAAAACCCTTATAAAAGTATCATATGTCAGGCACATAGGGAAACACCAGCTGTGATCGAGAAGCATCGTCTTACTTCTCCCTGAGATACAGTTAAGCCTGATGTCCATCTCTTCAGAAGCAAGGATCATTTGTCTGATGTCTGAACTTTCAAAACTCTAGCTTGCAAATCCGGTGACCACTGTGTTTTTCGCTGAGTTTTGACCTGTAAGCTGTCATTTTGTACGTCCGATCTGTCAGACAGAGATTTGGGCTAATATGCCCACACGCTGGCACTGTCATTCATTGTGGTGAGTATCTACACATTCTGACCTCGACTGGAAACAGCTTAAAAAGTCAAATGGAAGAGAAGATTTATTATTCTTTTGTGCTCGATGTTATGTGAGGTTTGACATATTAAACTCATATTTTACCTTTTGTCTCCTTAAAACCAGAAACTCCAGAGCATTTCAGATAAATAATACATAAGCTGTTGAGGCAGACTTGACAGTGCAGAAAGATGGATACATGATGAGCAGGAGAATCGGAGAGATTTTTGTTGTTTTTTTTCTACAAAACTGTATTTATATCCTTTCCCACTTTTTGACTTGATGAAGGCATTTAACAAAGTAAATGTTCAGCTTTAGGACAGTGTCGTATTTAGGCGACGGCCTCTAATAATGAATCATAGGTAAGAATGTGCCAGAATCTATTAGGTTCGGCAAATTGTATTCTTCATTCTAGGAATCCAGCGCTATGAAGACATAGAAGACCATAAATCAATGTGCGCTTCCATACACTGAAAGCATTAGGGGCAAGATCCAAAATGATAAAGTCAATGATTGTCTTCTAATTTAAAACCTGTTCAGGGTAAACTATGGAGGGATGAAACCTTGTGTTAACCTGTTCAGGGTAAACTATGGAGAGATGAAACCTTGTGTTTCTCCATATCGATTACATTCAGGTGAATCTTTTCATATATAAAATTTAGTTTTTCAGCATTCCTTATTTTATTACTTTTGAGATGTTACAAAGACAGAGACAATGGCAGTGTCAGCGAGCGGGGCTGAGGTGCATTTACACTGCAAGCTAATCATGAACCAGCACGGTCAAAAAACACGTGTTTCATGATTATCCACGATGATCTTACTTGTAAAGAGGCTGTCGATCACTTGATGAATGTAAAAAGCTTGTTCATTGGAACAGTAGATGTTTTGCTGAGTGCAAAATAGTTTTGGTTTTCCGTGGTGCATCATCCAATGTAAACGGAACCATGGCTGCCTATAGGCACTGACCAATCTAGTACAGATCCAGCAGGAATTGGAATCCCATGCACCCATGGTATATTTCTGGGTTATCTCAGTTCGGCTTGCCACAAAATCGACACAAATAATAGTATATCAGAAAAAGTCCAAGGCACCAGATTTGTCTTCTTTAGAAAAAATAACTTTTATATAATCCTTTAAATACAAAGTGACATTTCAGCCTTTTTCAAACAAATATATGTGTGGTATCTGGAGCCTCAGACTTTTTCTGATATACTATAATTTAGAATAGGTCTTCTCAGAGTGAAACTTTCTGTAAACAGGCATTAAATGACTGCTGATCGGTAAAAGTTTACCGATCCAGTCTACTCATTGGTGTTTTTCCATATAAACAGACTCTTACTTAGAATTAGTTTCCAGATTGACGTTAACTAATGTTTTTTACCTAATCATTCATTAATGTGGACGTGCATTTTTTCAAGTAATTCATAAAATCTTTATACTCTTAAAATAGCTGTATTTTCAACCAACAGTTCTCACTCTAAGGGCTCGCCCACATCTGTGTATGATTGCGCCGAGTGCAATGTGATAAACAACGTCGCATTGCTCTCGCACCAGTGTTCAATGAGTCAGTGCAGATCTGCTATTTGTTTCTCAACTGTATTCAGCGTGAGGAAAAAAAAATAGCATCATGCTGCGAATGGCCACGTATATTGTACGAGGGTTGACAATATAAGTCTATAGGTGTGAGAAAAAAAAACGGATGGCACACGGATCATCCTTATGGCGTCCGATTTTTACACACACATCTCAAAGAAAACAGGGAATTGCATCAGCCAAGTATATGAAGTTCACAGCCAGAACCCTCTTGTGCAACCAAGAAACAATAAATTCTTATATAAGGATATAGATAGTTGATAGAAAGATATTAGATATATAATTGCTTGACAATAAATAGATATTAGATATTACAAAGAATAGATACCCTAAAGATATATCATTTAACAATCCCCCTACATATAATACACTTGTACCATTTAGTGCCTTTCATGTGGAATTAATTGTTGAGCTTTTTAGTCTTGCTTATCTTAATAAATAAATGAAAAAAAAGGACCTGGGTTCCCCCCTATTTTATGAAAGCAGCAAATGTAAAGCAGACAGCTGAGAGCTGATATTATTGGGTTGGGAAGGCCAATTGTTATTGGTATTTTTCCAGCCTAAGAACACCAGCCATCAGCCGCCCCATAAGTGGAGCATCACAGGAGATACTCAACGTCTGGCGCTTTGCCGTCGCTCTTCCCGATTCAGTGGTGCATTGGCAATCGGAGTATTGATACTTGGGGTTGATGTCAGCTATGATTTGTCCAAAAAGACAACTGACATCAAGTCCCTGTGTTAGTAACGGAGAGGTTTCTATCAGACACCCCCATTACTAACATCACACTAAAAAGAAAAAAAAAACACTCAAAAATACTTTATTTTAAAAAACACTCCTCGACTCTACCCTGGTTCACAAATTTATTTGTAGAAAAAAAAAACTCCCAGGCAGGCCCAGGGAAGCCGACGTTGTCCACAAATGGAAACCTTAAAAACAGAAAGCGAGAAATATGAACAAGACACTGTCCCTCATTCACCAATTTATTAAAAATCAAAGTTCCCATGCAGGTCCGACGTAGTCCAGCGCTTCCCATGATGTTACCTGCATCCATAGTCAAAAACCTCATTCTGAGACTCCATAGGCTTTGAGCAGAAGCCACACCCAGCTCACACTGTGCTCAGTGAGACCCGGCAACTGTGAAAAGCAGTAGCATTTACCACTCTTCACAGTCGCTGAGTCATTGAGAGCGCAGAATGTGCCTGGAGTGGCTGCTGCTCAAAGGCTATGGAGTCTCCCGGATGAGGCTCTTTAGCCTTTGGTCAATGTATATTTGGTTGCACACCCTTTGGATTAAATGGCTACAATCAATCACTTCCTAACCTTCAGCAAGCATTTTACACCTCTCAAGTGGAATTTTGGACCGCTTTTGCATACTGCTCCAGGTCTCTCATCTTTGAAGGGTGCCTTTTCCCAATAGGTCTTGGTCTCATCTGTTCACAAGACCATTTCCCAGAAGGATTTTGGCTTATTCGTGTTCATTTTGGCAAACCACTGTCCAGCTTTTTTATGTCTGTCAGCAGTGGGGTCCTCCTGAGTCTTCTCAAGTCCTCATACAGTTCTCTTCTCCTTTTTCTGTTTTCCATGCTTAGTGTAGCACACACAAATACACAATGCAAAGATTGATTCAACTTTTTCCCTTTTTATCTGGTTTCTGTTGTGATTTTCATAGTGCCCACACCCGTTACTTGCCACAGGTGAGTTTGAACATACTTGAAACAGAGTTTTTTACCCATAATTTTGGAAGGAGGCAACAAGTGTTTGGCCCATTTTGGGGATTCTGTATGAAATTATGTCTAATTTGCCTTTTTTTTCTTTGTTTTTTTTTTGTGTTCTAATCCACACAAAGAAAAATAAACATGTGTATAACAAAATGTGTAAATGCATTAATTTTCTGGGAAAAATACTTCATTTTCTGGAACAATTTAGAGGGTGCCAACACTTTTGGTCATACTGTATGTAAAGTAAATATGATTAAAAAAAATAAAAAAATAAATATGTATAATAAATGGATATCATTAAACATTGACTTTATGCAGCCATATTGTAGTCAAAATAATAATAAAAAGTTATAATGTTCAGAATATGGGGCGTTAAATACAAAAATAACTCGTCTTGAAGCTCAAAACCCGCAATGTTGTTACAAGGTTTAACATTGAATAAGGGCAGGTGCACATGACTGTTTATATTGGACGAGTGCTAGCTGTGGTTTTGATGGCTAGCACTCATACTGTATTAATGTATGGGGCTGTGCACATGTTGGAGTTTGATCAAAATAGACAATGCAAGCCTATGGGTCCGTGGAAAACCTCAGATCGCAGTAGTTTGGTTTCAGAGTGCGGTACAAATTCCGCTGACTGACATAATGGAGAAGTGGAGAAACTTTTTTTTTTCCATCTACACGAAAAATTTATCAAGTTCTAATCCGCATAATCAGATCGTTTTTCTCAGAGGGAGAGAAAAACAGATATATGGACCTTTCCTTAACTGTTTAATATTCAAGTTTGTTCTGACTTTAAAATGCCGCGTACAGGTCATAGCAACCTTTTATTCTGGAGAGTTATCCTGCCAAATAAGGAATCATATTCAGTTTAAGAAAAGGACATGGATTTCTTAGTTTCCTGACGCCTTTCTTATATTTGTCATTTGTAAGGTGTTTATCTTGTGACCGGTTATTTGGTTTTGTAATTGTGTCTTACGCAGTTTGTGGTCTGACATTAATCTGTTACTTGCACACAAGTCATTTTAGTTATGCTGGCAGGAATATACTGATGGTGATTCCGTTTTGTGGGGTCAATCCATCTGGAATTTGTTTACGCAATTCCGAGCGTCATACTTCAGAAGGATTGCAGATGGGAATTGCTGTCTCACGGCTTCTGTGTATAATATTATGTGTTGCAAAACCGTTTTATAAAAGTAGAATTCCCACTCTGGGGACTTCTTAGAGATTTTTTTTAACTTTCTGAGTGTATTCTCCAAACATATAATTTGGTGATGAAATTACCGCATAACCTCGTACCCAGACTTGCTTCCCAGTTACTTTTTATTTGGTGTCTCGTTTCTATAAAAAGATTTAATTACAGCGACACAAGCTGTTGTTATTGACTTTCAGTAATGGCATCTCCACTTTTTATATCTTATGTCTTAAACACTTTTCTTTATTTCTGACACTGAAGTACTTTTCTCTTGCTTTGATATCATGTATCCCTGGGAGTTGTATAAGCCCGTCAGATGGGCTGCTACAAACGCCATCTGCTTGGAAGTCAATTCTTCTTTTGGAAATGACTAATCGTTATTTTTAATGGTGCGACTCCATTTTTTATTTTTGGTTGCACCTGATGCCACTTCTTATTGTCCAAGCTTAATCAGTCTTAGTAATATAAATCTGGGAGATTAGGGATGGATCTGGGAACAATATTATATGATTTCAAAAGAGTGGGAAAAGTTCTCCATAATTGCAAGATAGCAACAAAATATCCTTATTGCGATGTGTAGAGATACAATAGACACAGCTTATTTATGAATATACTTTCTTGTGAGCGCAATGTTTTGGTTTACAGACCCTTTGGCTGACAAGAGCCTGTGGTTGGAATATATCAGAAGATCATGGTGGTCTCAGTGAGATGGCGTAGTGAGTACTGTCATTTTAAGCATCAGACCATGTAGTTGCTTAGCCGAAGGGTTGGAGCAGTGGCAGCAGCAATGTGACTTTTTGCATCTTGAAAAATTGCAATATAGAGGTTTTGAAGCAAACCTGCTAATTATAATGATTATCATTGCATAATTATGGAGTGCTGATCCATCTGTTTCTAAATGTTCCATGTCAGCTGAGCAAGTGGTTAACTCTACTGGAACATACATCTTGGCTCTACTAATGCCTGGATAGATATGTGTCAGGTAGGCCAGACATCTTGTTAAAAAAAGTGAACCTGAGATGGGCAACGAGAAGTATGTTCAATGGCTAATGTGAATCTAACCTCATCTCTGTTTTTTTTTATTAAATAAAGCAGCATTCCTTAATATCTTCTCCATCATTGTAACTATTCAGATAAAATAGTGACTATGCATGTATAGTTGTTACTACAAGGGGGCAATTCTTCAAAGCTCTGTCGCAAAAAAATTGACGTAAAACTCTTTAAAAAGTTACAATATGTTTGAATGTTTACATTGCAACTTTTGTCGTTTTCAATGCAAGTTTGAATCAGTTTGAATGTGCCTGCATTTTTTATCCCAGATATGCTATTGCAGTCTCTGACTGAAGTAGCATTTTTGGCGAGGCGCACACCACAGAGGAGGTGCGTCAAATCCATTAAGTAACGTGTGCGTCTTAATGGATTCAGTGCTACATACTCCTTTATGCCCTTCATTAAGACCGACAAGTGTAACGCCAGTTTTAAAGAGCATTGGCTTCTTGTTCTGTCCTTTCCTCAGATGTCTTGTAGAGAGAAGGGTGGTTTTTTCCTTCAGTGTCACAGGTTCACCACACTTCCAGTAAGAAGTCACAATGAGCTGAAAAAGTTGGGAGTTGATTCATTAAAGTGGACCAGATGGCTGATGCATGCCGCTAGAGCCACGGGCAGCATGTATCTGACTCTGACTGCATGATTTCAGGCAGGTATGTTTGACTCTGGAACACGGTGATGACGTTTCATAGAAAAACATACTTTAGAAAGGACCAAGGAGTTTACTGCACGGAGACTAGTTGGATAGGCAGGTCCCCTGTGGCTTCTCCCCACCTTCTCTGCTGGAGTGACAGGGCTCTCTCTGCATGCTTCTATAGGGAGAGACCTGTCACTCTGAGGAATTGGGAAGAGAGAAGCTGCAGGGGACCTGCCTGTAAGACTAGTCTTTCATGCAGCTCGGTCCCTGGTGGGTTTTAAAGTAGGTATGTTTTTGTATGAAACCTCAGTGTTTCAGAGTCAAAAATACCTGGCTGAAATCTTGCAGCCAGTAGACCTGGCAGTATGTATCAGCTGTCGGTTTCCCTTTAATGAATTGTTCCCAAGTTTCTCAGCTAGTTCTGACTCTTTTCTGGAAGTGTGATGAACCAGTGAAACAAAAGGAAAAAGCCACCTTTCTCTTCTGCAAGACATGCGAGGGAAGGAAAGATCAAGCTCTTGATGCTTCCATGCTGTGACATGAAAGTGGGCACAATAGTATAAATCTTGGTGAGAAGGAGGACACTTCTGGCTCCATTCCTTCTGTCTATACCTATTTTATTTTTTAGATGACCATGTACTGAATGTATCTAACTCGTAGAATTGGAAACATGCATTTATTTTTGGTCTTGAGACCAGCTTTGCATAGTAACAGCTGGCTATTGTAAGACTGTGATAACTGTGCTTGTTTCATCTTGACATCTTCTCTTTGGAGAAACCTAAGCAAAGCATTTTCACAGAAATTAAAATGATTTCTTCCCAAGATCAAAGCCCCATACCCATGTCTCTCTTCATAACATCACACTGCCCGCAGGAAGCTTCGGGACTTGTCTGGAACTTTTGTTAGAAGTTTTTCTACAAATGTCACATATTATATTCTCAGCCTGGCTGACAACATCACAAGTTCCCACTCAGCTGATAGATGATCTCCTTATACAACCATGGACCGACCAATTTAAAATACCTGCCATCAGTGTAGTGTTAGCATGATTGATGTGCTCTCTATAGTTTGAGTATATTATCGTTGCAGATTTCCATTTTTCACTTCATCTTTTAACATTTTTATCATCTCAAGCATGTACTAGTGGAAGTTTCCTAGCTTAATTTACAGTTTTACTGCTCCCTAATGGGAAATGTATATTTTGGTGTCAAATGTACCGTTTTTTACTTTGATGTATTCAAAATTTATCTTCCATTTATTTTCAGTGTAAAATTTTGGAGATGACTTCTAATCGGGTGTCAGTGAATCATGTCAGTTCTAGTTGAAGTGTTACTGTTTGCCACATTGCTTCTTTACTTGGATCTTAAATATTTATCAGGAATCTAACCATTTCAATATTCGAGGTTGATTTATAGAACGTAATACTAATCTAATATCGGGTACATGATTCCAATTTATTCAAATATGGAGAGCCAGATCTGTTAGATAAAATAGGAGGCATCCACAATAGCTTTGCTCCTTGTGCTGATAATGTAAAATAATGCAACTTTACAGAAAGTCTCCATTAAAATGATCTCATTGCTTTCTGCCTACAGCTCTTGTCTAACGTATGTGTCCCCGTGGGAACAAACTTCCCTGTGTAGTGCTTCAATCAGTCCCCCATGTCGTCCTTCAATCAGTCCCCCATGGGGAGTTTTTCTTTTTATTATGTCCATTAACATTACTGCAAAGAAACATACAGGTCAAGATACCGTAAATGACGTAAGTGCAAAATGATAAGGGTTTTTTTTTATTAAAGCAATTTGTGAAGTTGTATCTTTCTTCAGTCGACTTTTTTCTTTAAGTCCTCTTGAAGTAGATTTTCACTTTAAGTTCAAGGCAAAATTTTATTAAGATGAAGAATGAGCAGCGAGAAGATTGGCAAGAGCAGAAACCACTGATTTCATTTACTATAATATAGATGTAATATCTACCAGTCCCTTTATTGAAAACTTGCAGCTGCTTCTGCTAGTCTAATAAGTCCTGGAACTGTTCTGATTATAATGCTTTGTAACGTGTCATTCACTCTTTTTGAGCACATGGTTCTTCTTCATTAGCATTCTGACAGCACAAGAGGAACAGGAACTTCCTTTTTCTCGCTTCCCAGTAAGGATCACCTGGTTAGGTGCAACCTCAAAGTCCAAGATTCCAATGGGCACATTGGTCACAGGTGTCAGTGCAACATGCAGTTCAGGCATGCAGGAAACAGCAGAGTTAATGGATACCGTAGACAGACAGGAGATCAAAAATAGGTAGCAGAGGTCCAGGAGACCACAGACAGGAAACAGAGGTCCAGGAGGCTGCAGATGGGCAGCAGAGGTCCCGGAGGCCACAGATGGGTTGTAATAATTATATGGGTACTAACGAATCTGATTGCATGGGATAATCCAAAACTGAGACCAAAATTGATGCAAATGAGTATATTAACAAGAGAAACAAAACTAACAGAGCACTTCCTGCAATAGCAACGAAAACACAGCATAATATAGAATAATGCAAGTGAAACAAAACTAATAGAGCACTTCCTGCAATAGCAAAGAAAACACAGCACAATACACAATAATGCATATAAAGCAAACTAACAGAGCACTTCTTGTAATAGTAATGAAAACACAGCACAATATAGAATGATGCAAATAATGCAAAACTAACAGAGCACTTCCTGGAACTAACGAATGCGCAGCACAATATGGAAATGTCCAGTGTAACTGAAGAGCGGGGCGTGACCGCTAATATGAACCAGTCCAACAGTAATATGATGCAGGTGTGCACAAAGCACTAAACATTTGAGTCCAGAAGTAAGTATGAGAGTAAGCACACCGCATTTAATAATGAAGTCCAGCTATATTATGAACAAGCACACACACAGCACTAAAGTGTAGAAGACCATCATTATACGGGATTGGCATTAACAGGAGGAGGTCACTATATGTACCTTTTTGGGCTAAAAGTCTCACACAAGTCCAGCACCACAGCCCAACAAACACAGGCCTAGAGGAGATGGTGATGTCAGTATTCTTTACAGGCCACAGCAGATCCAGATGCAAATAGTTCCACACTAGAAGTCCAGACAGTAGTTAAGAACAGACAGCATCAGGGAGATGCACAGAGGACTGTAGGCAGCAGAAAGAGGAGAGACAGAGCACCGAGTAACGAGCAGCAGCAGGGAGTCCACCAGCAGAACATTAGGAGCTCAGGAGCCAACAGCAACAAAATACTCAGGCAAAGAGGAGCACATGACCTGGACTTAAATAATTAGGAAAAGCAGGAAGTTCCGTGGCAGGGCGAGATACAAGACTCCATATTGGATAAGGGTGAACAGGCACAAAGGAAAGTCCGGAATCCTTACACGGGTAGCAGAGGTTCCGGAGGCCGCAGACCTGTAGCAGGAGGCCGCAGACCAGTAGCAGAAGTCCAGGAGACCGCAGGCACATAGGGCTCCAGGGCACCTATAAGTCTTCATGCCAAGACACAGGTGTGTGTCTTGGTAGGCCTTATATAGACTAAGATGACACAGCATAATCTTTTATGACATATAACCGTTGGATAGGTAGAGATTCTGAATTTAACACGAATATATAGGCCAAAATAGATGATCACATGACATCACACTGGGACATCTGCAAAGCCTCGCGTGGAGCACAACGTAGTTTAGCGGTCAGGGAAGAGGGAAGCAAACACCGAATCTGGAGCACATGCATTGTTTCTGCCATTGTCTATTGTACACCTAGATGAAAGCTCATTTCTTTGTTTTGCCTGTATGCATTTTGTCAGATAAGAGAACAGAAACAAAAACCCTCCCTAGTTCATGTAATCTTTCTCGGTGTCTCTGCTGCTAAAGATGGATTTCACCTGACAACTGAAGGAAATTTAGACAGGAGTGAGATGACTGGTTGTCGATACTTTAGTGTCATTTTTTTCAAGGGAACGACTATATAATTTTTAAATAAAGTGATATGTAGTTTGTCTAGTTAGCCCATTATCCAGCAAATGATATTTAGTTTGTTTAGTTCTGATATTACTTTTTAGGACTTTGAAAGAAATAATATACACACTGAACTGATTTTAAAAAGATGTTTGTATTGGCACAGTAAGTACAAAAATTGCAATCCTATATTGTACAAGTCACTTAAATATAATCACATATATTGTTCTGTAATTTTCCAAAAGGTGATGCCAGATTTTGAGGCCCTTGAATTGGTTTATTGCCAACCATAAATGCCACTATCCGTAAAGTTTTTCTGCTGCAATACCGCTGAGAAAACATGGTGCTGCAGATTTGAGTCACAGTCGTAGGTGTTACATTTAATTAAGATTGATTTTATGCTCTGAAGCCTCCTGCTTTTTCTTGGTCTCTGCACATGCTAATCTCCTGCCACTGACATCAACCATCAAACTGAAGGAGCATTATTTTTACAACATAAGAAAATGAAGCATGATGCAGCACATACACAATTATTATGGGGAAGAGAGAGATGAATCACTATGCCACCTGAATTCACATTTCTATATTCCTGGTGATGTCCCCTCCAATTTTGTTACACAAATAAATAAAAATAGTGGAAAATGTACTTGTCTTAAACTTTGGAAGTGAAAGTAGAGTCTAACAACAACTTTTTCATGTCAAAAAGTTCCGAATGTTCTTGGTAATCTCCATATTTCCTAGGGAATATAGAAAAGGAAGCAGGAATAGATTTCTCAGCAGATGCCAGATTCTGCTTTGCTGTTCCTATAAGAATTACGTCATAGACCAAAATCTGTGTTCTGGTGTAAAAGTGTTTATTTTGTTGAACCCTCTTGAGGTTAGCTGGCACGGCGGAGACACAGTCTAGACAGAATTGATATCTAACTGCTGATATTTGCTTCCACCAGCAGACAAGCAACGCCTGTGTGGAGTCTGGCAGGCCATATGTGTCATGCCATTGTTGTTTCCCCCTGGTGGATTCAGATTCAAGAAGGAAGAAATGTACAGTACATGTGTTAGGATATTGAAGCTGCATATGATTTTTAAGTAATACAAAATATTCCTCTAACCTGTCATACTTGATGAGGGCATACAATTACATGTCAGCCAAGCATTTGAACTGAAGCCACAAAAAAGGCAACATAAATTGCTGAACGAAAAATCACACCCCAAGCACTGAAAATGGCAACAAACATCAAGAGTGTGTCCACTTCTTTGTCAACTCCTTAAAGGGAATCTGTTCACCAGTTTTTGGGCCTATCAACTAAAAATATCATCTAATAGAGTGTGAGCTATACATTCCCCAACTACTTGTGAAACTCCCTGACTCCCCATGAATCCCCCATAAAACCTTTTATATTGTATGTAAATATCCTCGGTCTGATCCGATGGGCATTGGTTCTGGTCCTTCTCTCCACCCCAAGTCGGCGTGCTGTACACATTCCATGTTGTGAATAGCGTTATTCCGTACAGGTCCTGCATGTGCGCATTCAAATTGCCTCCCACGCATGCGCAGTATGCTTTGCCCAACTGCGGGCAAAGCCGAAAAGCATTAGTGCGCATGCGCCGGTGAACTATGTAACATAGTAACATAGTTTTGAAGGCTGAAGGAAGACCTTATGTCCATCTAGTTCAGCCTATTTTTAGTGCAGCTGTTCTGCATTGTTGATCCTGGGGAAGGCAAAAAAAACCCACAGAGTAGAAGCCAATTTTCTCCATAGGGAAAAAAATTCCTTCCCCTAAGCTGGGTCAACCATCTACCTATAATATTATGTTATTCGTAACCTTCTTTACTGTTACTCACAAGAAAAACATCCATTCCTTTTTTAAATTCATTCAGTGAGTTGGCCATCACCACTTCCTCAGGAAGAGAATTCCAGAGCCTCACTGCTCTTACCATGAAGAACCCTCTTCTATGCTGGTGCAGAAATTGTCTTTCCTCCAAACGAAGATAATGCCCCCTTGTTCTTGTCACAGTCCTTGGTACAAACAGTTCATTGGAGAGATCTCTGTATTGCCCTCTGACATACTTGTACATATATATTAAGTCTCCCCTAAGTCTTCTCTTTTCTAGAGTAAATAGACCTAGTTTTGATAACCTTTCTGGGTATTGTAGTGAACCAACTCCATTTATCATTTTAGTAGCCCGCCTTTGAACTCTTTCAAGTTCAGTAATGTCTTTCTTGAGCATCGGCGTCCAAAATTGCACAAAATACTCCAAGTGTGGTCTGACGAGTGATTTGTACAGGGGGAGAATTATGTTTTCATCTCGTGTCCCCAGACCTCTTCTAATGCATCCCATGACCCTATTTGCTTTGGTGGCAGCTGCCTGACACTGGGCACTCCAATTTAGCTTCTTATTGACTAAGATGCCTAAGTCTTTTTTTGCTGTGTTGCGAGACATAGTTCACTGACTGGACCGAGGATATTTACATACAGAGCATGAGCAATATAAATGGTTTCTATGCAGGATTCATGAGGAGTCAGGGGGTTTCATAAGTAGTTGGGGAATGTATAGCTCACACTCTATTAGATGATATTTTTAGTTGATAGGCCAAAAAACTGGTGACAGATTCCCTTTAAATGAAAAATGAAAATAAAAAACGTTTTACTCCCCTCCAGTATCGACGCCATTCCAGCAGTATCAGTGCATTGTTTTCCAGAACTCGTGTAACATTGTTATGTCATATGAGCGCTGCATCCAGTTAGCGGCCGCTTCTTCACTAACACTTCCCTCAGAAGAAACTAGACGTCCGGGGAAGGTGTGAGAACTGCAGCCCATTAGCGGTCATTCATTGACTGCAGCGCTCATCTTATGTAACAAACATCACTGGAACGTCTCCAGTCCCGGAAGGTATGTGCTGCTTTTATTTTCAATGGAGCCCTGTTGAATTTAAGAAGGGTTTGTCCAAGTGGACAACGCCTAATGACACCCTCCCCCATAACCAAAAAGGAGACATAGACAGCAAGAAGAAGTGTAATGGCTAACTTTTCAAGAGTGAGATGCTTTTTTAAAGCCTCTGTTATATCTAGTGTATCATTTATGTTCGAACTTTTCTGGTGGATTATTTTAGTTGTATGTGATGTGACTCTTTAACACAGATCTCAAAATGCAATCTAGTAAGGAGCAGTATTTTTTTTAAAGTGTGTAAAGTAGTAGACCCTTTGCCTATGTTATATTGTTTGGTAGCACATGTGGTATGTCCAACCTTGGAAGCATTTTTGATTTGCCACCACTTATTCAAAATGATCATGAACCTTGAGATCAAGTCATATTAGTACCAAACAGCTTAGTTTGATCATGCTTATCAAAACTGTAACAAGTAAAGAAAAAAAAGCATAGCAACTCAAAGAACTCTGGGCAGCACGGTGGCTTTGTAGTAAGCAGCGTATCTTTACAACGCTGGCATCCTGGGTTCAAATTCAACCACAGACAACCTCTGCAAGGAGTTTGTATGTTCTCCTCGTGTTTGCGTGGGTTTCCTCCAGGTTCTCCGGTTTCTTTCCACCCTCCAAAGACATAATGATAGGGAATATAGATTGTGATCCCTAATTGTGGCTCTGACGATAATGTCTGTAAAGCGCTGAGGAATTACTGGCGCTATATAACTAAGTAAAATAAATAAATTTGTATCCATTTTAGGAGCAGGAAAGAGGAGTTCATGCACGTAGGAGTGCAATATGACCCTATATAGTTTGTGTCTGAAACATTGGCACCTGTACAGGTGACCAAATAAGAAAGTTGTAATTTCCAGCTAGGTTACCTTTGCCCCCTTTCATTTTTTGAAGGCATCTGAGGATGAGACTTATGGAGACATTTGTGGCATTAGGTTGGCCAACAGATATCTCTCCAGACTCCCACAATTCTCAATGGTGACAGCTCAGAAAGTTTCTGTCAGACACTGCAAGCTGCACATGGATAAAAGGGTCAAATGTTTGATCAAACTGTCTCCCCTGACATTATCGCAACATAGGCCTCTATACACATTAGATGGTGGTCCACTGATAAAGGACGTTCACTCCAGCTTCAGTCTAAGTGAAGGTGTTAAGTGCTTGTCTGTGCTTGTTGCACTGTTTTATAGACATACATGACTGTTGTCAAGTTTGGAAATTTTTGGACCTGAAAAAAGAAGTCATAAACTATTCTGTATTATATTGAAGGATTAAACGGGCCTTGGTGCCTCTGGGCAATGTCATCTTAAAGTGAGTTCTCAACCTCTCCCTTTCTCTTCAGAGCTAAACAACTGCTATCTTGCTGTATATTGATCATAAAGGCACAGTCAGGCGGTCATATAACTTGGACAGCGATTGTTTCGCCATGCTCGGACTGGCCAGCTGCTTTCCTGACCCGAATGTGGCAGCTCCATAGAAATACATGCTGTCACACTCTGGTCAGGAGAGCCTTTGCCTGTCCAAGTGTTGCGTTGTGATCGTCATCTGTGCTATACGGCCATCTGACTTCGCCCTTAGACAGACTATATTTGTGCTATTTGCCACAGTGTTATAGCTGATCAATACTGGTAATATGCTGCCCACATATTATCATATTATTTGTGATAGGTCAACATAAAATACCAAATTTTAAGTATTTATTTATTTATTTTTTTTAGAAATAAAATACAGTAGTTAGTACTACAGCCAGCATTTGTGTCTGCAGGCCTCATGAAGTTATTCTAACTAGATCATAATTATTATTATTAATATTATTGCTGTCACTGTTATTTCATGGTGTAATCTATTGTATGACATTTACATTTATATTTTGCTTATATTTTACTAATTATAAAGGATGTTTCATTATCGCCACTTATTTTATTTTCAAGTCCTTGATTTAAGGTGTAGGATTCGTGCAGCAGATTTCTGGGACGATAACATATTCTCTGCTAGCAGATTTTGGACACCGCACATTTGACACTATTTCTGGCTCATTTGACTGAGTAATTATAGGATTTCAGTCATCAGTCATATCTGTAGGTCTCCTTCACTACTATAACTTTCACAGTTTTATGTTGTACTTCCGATGTCTTTTTCATCTTGTATAAAACAGAATTTCACCTTTTAATCATTTTTTAATAACTTGCATGCCAACCATCCAAGTGGGATATGAAAGGAACATTGGTCTTTCTGATGAAATTAAGTGCTTGTACTATTAACTGGAGATGATCAAATCTTTTCAAATTCTCCAGGTCAAATAAATTTAGAATAATTGATTTGTAGCTAATCGATTCTGCAAAGGCTCCAATTGCCCTAAAAAAATATGTGTAACACTCTGAGGTCTCATAGGACTGTATCCAACCCCTTTCAAGCTCTTTGGCAGTATTAAGGTTTTTCTTTTGGGTTAAAGTGTCATCACCCTATAGTTCCTCCTCACTAATACGCTTGATAGAGGTAAACGGAATCAATTGTGTCTTACGTTTAGTAATATAATTGCTCGGACAGGTGGTGCTGGTGTAGGGTTCAGCAGGTTCTCAGGATGCAGTGACGAG
Organism: Dendrobates tinctorius; assembly: GCF_039654945.1. Taxonomy (NCBI): domain Eukaryota; kingdom Metazoa; phylum Chordata; class Amphibia; order Anura; family Dendrobatidae; genus Dendrobates; species Dendrobates tinctorius. Next base: position 85,508,576 of record NW_027361728.1, on the reverse strand, counting down.
ACACGAGACTGAGTGTGGTTTGTGCAATCAACATTTAGAAATTGGAGCCACTGGGGCTATGCTGAGCAAACAAAAAGGAATAACAACAATCTGTCCACGTAGTGACTCAACAACACTAACAACACTTTTCTTATCGAAACTGCGGCTAATCCGGCTAATCTGGGTGTCCTAGGCCATGTACGGCCCAAACTATGGGTCCTTATTTCCTATAACCAACTTATCCTTCCAGGCGTCTTTCAGGATCACAGACGTGGCCGTTTAGAGGTCGCTGATACGGCTGCCTTGGCGCCCCGAAATCCAGGGATGGTTGGGGCTCGGCCGGCCCTGAAGGATCTGGGCTGTTGGGGCACAACAGGTCCTGAAGAATCTGTACCGTTCGAGCGCAACAGTCCCTGAAGGATCTGTGCTATTGGGGCGCAACAGGCTCTGAAGAATCTGTGCCGTTGGGGCGCAACAGGCCCTGAAGGATCTGTGCTGTTGGGGCGCAACAGGCCCTGAAGAATCTGTGCCGGCTCCTGTTCCCAGAGCGCAGATATGTCGCAGTTTCTATGGTGATGGTTGGCCGGCCTCCGCTTACGGTTCCTCTATAGATGGGACGTAGGTCTCTACTGCCGCCTATGGTGAGAAGGCGTCCCCTGAGGTCGGTGGTGGAAGGGCCTCATGGACCTCGTGGCAAAGCCGCAACGGAGCGAGGAACAGCGGGGTCGGCTGTAACTGAACGTGGATGGCGGGCGGCTCCCGGTGGAGGTCGAGCACCCGTAAGTTGTCGGTGAGTAAGTCGCTTACCCCTCACAGACCCCTGATGGTCTCTCAACTCCACAACGCCTGTTATACCGTCTCTATCTCACACGGACTCTTCTCTACTGTCAGCCTCGCTGCCAACTGACAACTGAGCGCGCACCCTGCTCCTTTTATCCTCGCCCCGCCCCCTGTTGCCCTGACACTTTCAGTAGTCTGTTTCCCTTCGTCGCCCCCCCCCCCGATGTCGTTCCTTCAGGAACCCTAATGGTGGTCCCCTTGGTTCTGGCCCAGTCACTTTATGGGAGTCCTCCTCCACACACTGGCGCTTCTGGTGCTGTTAGCAGGTGTTACATTATTTCCCATGGTATAGGGTTTTCTTACACTGCCCCGTGTATTGCCATGCCTCTTTTGCTCCCAGTATGCACTCACTGGCCACTTTATTAGGTACACCTGTCCAACTGTGTGTTAAGACTTAATTTCTAATCAGCCAATCACATGGCGGCAACTCAGTGCATTTAGGCATGTAGACATGGTCAAGACAATCTCCTGCAGTTCAAACCGAGCATCAGTATGGGGAAGAAAGGTGATTTGAGTGCCTTTGAACGTGGCATGATTGTTGGTGCCAGAAGGGCTGGTCTGAGTATTTCAGAAACTGCTGATCTACTGGGATTTTCACGCACAACCATCTCTAGGGTTTACAGAGAATGGTCCGAAAAAGAAAAAAAATCCAGTGAGCGGCAGTTCTGTGGCCGGAAATGCCTTGTTGATGCCAGAGGTCAGAGGAGAATGGGCATACTGGTTCGAGCTGATAGAAAGGCAACAGTGACTCAAATTGCCACCCGTTACAACCAAGGTTGGCAGAAGAGCATCTCTGAACGCACAGTGCGTCGAACTTTGAGGCAGATGGGCTACAGCAGCAGAAGACCACACTGGGTACCACTCCTCTCAGCTAAGAACAGGCATCTGATGGCTACTTTCAGCAGGATAATGCGCCATGTCATAAAGCTCGAATCATCTCAGATTGGTTTCTTGAACATGACAATGAGTTCACTGTACTCAAATGGCCTCCTCAGTCACCAGATCTCAATCCAATAGAGCATCTTTGGGATGTGGTGGAACGGGAGATTCGCATCAGGGATGTGCAGCCGACAAATCTGCGCCAACTGTGTGATGCCATCATGTCAATATGGTCCAAAATCTCTGAGGAATGCTTCCAGCACCTTGTTGAATCTCTGCCACGAAGAATTGAGGCAGTTCTGAAGGCAAAAGGGGGTCCAACCCGTTACTAGCATGGTGTACCTAATAAAGTGGCCAGTGAGTGTAGATGTGGTGTGTTTGGTTGTGAAATTGGACTAGTATAATAGAAGTGCAAAAACTGAAGTGCACAGTTAATTGTCTAATATTATTTTTTATCTAATGGGACACTATCACCAGAAAATAACCTAGTATTTAAATCAGGTTTTTTTTAAATAAATTTATTTCTAAGACATTTGTGGCAATTGATTTTTTTAATATAAATATGTATGTATACAGTGGTATGTAAAAGTTTGGGCACCCCTGGTCAAAATTACTGTTATTGTGAACATTTAAGCAAGTTGAAGATGAATCGAGCTTTTAAAAAGCCTTCAGTTAGAAATTACAAATTTCTTTTGTATTTTAGGCCAAAAAAATATATTTTCATCTTTTACATTTAGCAAATAATAAAATAGATATTTGGCCAATGCAAATGTTTGGACACCCTGCGTGGTTAGTGTCTAGTAGCACCCCCTTTTGAAAGTATCACAGCTTGTAAATGTTTTTTTGTAGAGTCTTTTTCAATTCTTGTTTGAGGAAGTTTCATCCATTGTTCCTTGGAAAAGTCTTCTAAAGTAGTTCTGTGAGATTTCTGGGTCACCTTGCATGCATTGCTGTTTTGAGGTCTAGCCACAGATTTTCAATGATGTTCAGATCAGGGGACCTTGAGGGCCATTGTAGACCTTCAGCTTCTGCCTTTTGAAGCAGTCTATTGTGGATTTTGACGTGTGTGGGATCATTATCTATTTGTAGAAACCATTGTCTTTGCAACTGCAGCTTTTTTACAGATGGCATTATGTTTGCATCAATAATTTGTTGAAATTTCTTTGAATCAATTCTTAACCCTCTTCTCACAAAAGGTTCCCCATCCTATTGTCTGCAACCCAACCCCAAAGCATGATTGACCACCCCCATGCTTAATGGTTAAGCGTGATGTTCTTTTCTTGAAATTTTGTGTCCTTTTTTCTCCACACATACCCTTGATCATGGTGGCCAGAGATATATATTTTAACCTCATTGGTCCACATGACTGTTTCCAAAATGCACCAGCTATTTCTGATGCTGAATTTTATGGTGAGAATGCAGGAGAGGATTTCTTCTGATGACTCTCCCATGCAGGCCACATTTGTGCAGGTGTCTATGAACAATGTTCTATGAGCAGGTCTCACTGAAATTTTGCTTGGTCTTTCAGACCTTATTTTAACCTCAACTGTTCCTTTTAACTGCCATTTCTTAATTACATTTTGAACTATGGAAAAGGCAATTTGAAAACGCTTTCCTGTCTTCTTTTTGCCTTCCTTCTTTGTGGGCCTCCACCATTTTCACTTTCATTATGCTAGGCAGCTGCTTAGAAGAACCCATGACTGCTGTTCTTTGGCACAACGTTCTTTGGCTGGGTTTTTATAAAGCTGGGAAAATTTACATCACATTGCCTTTCCTAATGATGGTAGTGAGCAAGCCATAACTGAAACAGACTAATTAAGATCTGAAACCTAGGTCAAACTTATCTGAACACAAAAATCTCCAAGGGTGCCCATCATTTTGTATCTGCCCATTCTCCTTTTTGTAATCTCCTCGGCATCGCGCTCCAACGCAGGCGTACTTCTCTGACCTGTTTAGGGCAGAGTAAAGCACTGCAGTGCGCAGGCACTGAGAAAGGTCACAGAGCTTTAGTGCATGTGCACTGCAGTGCTTTACTCTGCCCTAGTCTGGGCAGGGAAGTACACCTGCGCAGCATTGCGATGCCGAGCAGACTGTGTGGATGATGCGTTGATGTGTTATCCACATGAAGCAAGCAGGAGGGCGGCATCACGAAGATGGGAGGCGCTGGACCAAGACCAGTGACACCCTCAGACCGGACCACCCTGCAGGTGAGTATAATAAAAGTTATTTTTCTTCTCTTGCAGGTCGGGTTGGGGGCAGGTATACAGCATCATAGAATGCTGTATATCAGCCCTGAAAGGCATTTGCCGTAACTCATATCGGTCAAAACTGGTGACAGGCTCTCTTTAAGTATTAATCCTGCGGTGATCGCTCGGCTGCAGGAGCTGCTGGAAGCCGGAACAACAAGATGCTGCGTGGGCGCGCAGGGAAAGTAAGTAGGACTTTTTTTTCATGCTTTTCTCATGGAGGGCCATGCATACAAGGATAAGGATGAGGAGCAATTCATACCAGGACAGGGATGAGGAGCCATGCAGAGAAGGAGACAAGGACGGGGATGAGGAGTCATGCATACCAGGACAGGGATGAGGAGCCATGCATACCAAGACAGGGATGAGGAGCCATGCAGACAAGGATGAGGATAAGGAGCCATGCAGACAAGGATGGGGATAAGGAGCCATGTATACCAGGACAGGGATGAGGAACCATGCATAGAAGGATAGGGATGAGGAACCATGCATACCAGGATGGGGATGAGCGGACAATGCATACCCGGCTTATGCTCGAGTCAATACGTCTTCCCAGTTTTTTGTGGCAAAATTAGGTGCCTTGGCTTATACACGAGTATATATGGTAAGTGTTTAAAGTATTAGCATTTTCTTCTTTTCAAATATCTGTGAACTTTGAACTTCAGCAGATCACAAAGTATGTGACTGTGGTAGAAGTTAAAATGTGGTTAATAATGTTTCTTGTTTTTTCCCTTACGGAGGAATCATAGCTTACACCAATGGTGTCCAGCTGGCTGAGGGCTAAGCATTTTTTAGGTTACTATGCTGTCATATATGATTCAGTAGCTGAAACATATTGGAACTCAGCATGGCATTTCTGGGATTTTTTTTCTGACACTTATGTTAGACTATGCTTGGCAAATTGGGTTGGTTATTACGCGATGTAGAAGCAGTAGTTGCAAATAGCATATACTGTATTAGGTGGAGCCCAGTGTTCCCATCTGGGCCTAAATTGGTTCAGGTCCCAATCACATTACCGCTATAATCAGTCATGGAAAAAAATGTAGCAACAAATATAGTTTGTGTCGGATCTGTAACAAATTCTCTGAGAGCAGAAAGAAGCTTTTGTACACTGTATGTAAACATTTTACTGACATTAATTGTGTTTTTACCCCTTCATGTCTGCGTCACTTAAGTTAATGAGCTAATGATGCATTCCTTACTATTATGCATGATCTGTTTGACGTCATAGCTCGCTCCTGTGGGCAATGTTATCAGCTGGTGGACTAAGAACCAAAAATAAACACCTTACCTCTGCAGCTGTCCAATATGCAAAATTTTCCTCTGGTCATCAAGGCCTAAAACTCCACTAAGTTCTTGTTATGTGAATAAATTGCACCATAGTAAGAAGGTCCTAGGGTCTTGTTCAAACGTGTTTTTCACATAGGCATTCTATCTGTATTTTTCCCAGATGGAACAAGTACTCGCCATTATCTATGGGGCTGTTCACATGTTCATATTTTTCTGGCAGACCAAGTGTCCGCCAAAATAAAATAAAAAAAGTGGAGACGTCCAATTTTGATCCAAGTTAACGAACTATTCACATCGGTCAGTCAATGAAAAAATAAAGAGCACATGGATGTCACTCGTGTATCATCCTACTGCCATCTACTTTTTTTTTTACTGTTTAATTGGCAGAAGAAGCTTGGAAAAAATCATGAGAAAAGCTGATAAGACATTGATAAAAATAGAAACATTGACCAAAAATGGCTGAAAATTGCACCCAGCACACTGATAAAAATGGTCCTTTTGCCTGTGTTTTCGCATATGTAAAAAAAATCTATATGTGAAAGCGTCAGAGAATATATAATTTCTTCAGTTCTTTGCACTCGTGAATACTTTCCTACATGATGAAGCAGTGATGCATTTTCTGCAGAGTATGCGTTTCATAAGATATACAGTGACATTTCAGTTATAGGAGTAGAGGGCATATCAAGCAGGCAGATGGTACATTTAGGTCTATTGTACAAGTGCGTGGGTGGTATCTTCAAGGTCTCAGCTCTGTTACACGGGCCACCAGCAGTGACACAAATTGCAGTAAAACAGGGCAGTCAATTACGGAGCTACGAGATAGGGAACACTTTGCTTCGGAAAGATATCGCTTCTGAGGGAGTAAATACAAGACTGTCATGATCGTACACTATTCAATTTGTACAATAACTTGCTGCACGATTATAAAGTTCCTGCTGCTCGGCAGGACGGCTATTGTGCCAGAAAAATTCTCAGTCACTTTAAAATGATCTGACTAACTTTCCAATTTGCTTGCGAATTTCTCTGATAAGGCAGATAACGAGGACATGAAAGAGATTCATTTTACATATTCTTATGGAACTTAATGCCTCTGAGATCTGAAACTTAAAAATGCAAAATCTTCCTGGTACCTTCGCAAAAATCTACCTCTGATTATCATATACCGCATGATATGTAAAGAAATCCGCTCCCCTCATGTATTCAGTCACAATGAGATCGGAGGGGGGAGAAGCTATTGCACAATGTACATATACCTCTTACTGATGTTAATTAGATTGTTACCCCTTCAAGCCTGCCACAATTAATGGGTTATTGATTACATAGCATTATTATAGTATAACTGGGATATAGTTTCCAAGGCAGCCATATATAATGTGTAACACTCGTGCCCTAACTGGTTGGCGTGAGCGTGGGGTGTGGCCCCACTGGACTACAAACCAGACTACCCTGGAAGGGGCCTAACTAAGCAGCTACCTTGGTGTTCATTGGAGCCTCTGTTGGTGAGGTCAGGTTTGTGCGGCAGGTAGCTGCCAGGTGCCACTGCAAGGTGGTGTCTGGCTGTGGCTGCTGATCCCACTGAGGAACTGGATACTGCGAGCAGGTACGGGCTAGTACAAACTGACACGACGGGTACTCTAGCGGGCATGACTTGAGACACTGGCAGGCAGGCGGGCACAGCTGAGACACTGGCAGACAGGCGGGCACAGCTGAGGCACTGGCAGGCAGGTGGGCACAGCTGAGGCACTGGCAGGCAGGCGGGCACGGCTGAGGCACTGGCAGGCAGGCGGACACGACAGGCACTGGCAGGCAGAAACTGACGCGGAAGTGACAGGACAGAGACACGGACGGGGACGAGTAGTATATTTGAACAAGTATGGGCTGGTATTGCAGTGTTCAGAAACACCATATCTATCAAAACATAAAAAGAATTTATATGATTGGTAAACAGCGTAACAAGAAAAAAAATCAAAACGTAAGAATAATGGGTTTTTGGTCACCACAACTTTGCAATAAAATGCAATATCGGGCAATTAAAGCAACATATCTATCCCTAAATAACATCAATAAAAACATCAGCTCGGTGCGTAAAAAATAAGGCCTCACCCAGCCCCAGATGCCGAAAAATGAAGACGCTACGGGTCTCAGAAAATGTTGCTGTACAATATATGTAAAATCTATTGTGTCGTTGAAAAATACAACTCGTCCTGCAAAAAAACAAGCTCTCAAATGGCCATATTGACAGAAAAATAAAAAAGTTGTGGCTCTGGGAAGCAGTGGAGCAAAAAATGAAAGCAGAAAAACCCAAGGTGGTAAAGGGGTTAAATTAATAATTCTGTGCTGAAATAATCTTATCTATGTGACCCTACTATGTTCTACAGTTGTGGCCAAAAGTATTGACACCCCTGCAATTCTGTCAGATAATACTCAGTTTCTTCCTGAAAATGATTGCAAACACAAATTCTTTGGTATTATTATCTTCATTTAATTTGTCTTAAATGAAAAAACACAAAAAGAATTGTCCTAAAGCCAAATTGGATATAATTCCACACCAAACATAAAAAAGAGGGTGGACAAAAGTATTGGCACTGTTTGAAAAATCATGTGATGCTTCTCTAATTTGTGTAATTAACAGCACTTGTAACTTACCTGTGGCACCTAACAGGTGTTGGCAATAACTAAATCACACTTGTAGCCAGTTGACATGGATTAAAGTTGACTCAACCTCTGTCCTGTGTCCTTGTGTGTACCACATTGAGCATGGAGAAAAGAAAGAAGACCAAAGAACTGTCTGAGGACTTGAGAAACCAAATTGTGAGGAAGCACGAGCAATCTCAAGGCTACAAGTCCATCTCCAAAGACCTGAATGTTCCTGTGTCTACCGTGCGCAGTGTCATCAAGAAGTTTAAAGCCCATGGCACTGTGGCTAACCTCCCTAGATGTGGACGGAAAAGAAAAATTGACAAGAGATTTCAACGCAAGATTGTGCGGATGTTGGATAAAGAACCTCGACTAACATCCAAACAAGTTCAAGCTGCCCTGCAGTCCGAGGGTACAACAGTGTCAACCCGTACTGTTGTGAGTTCATTTTCCCCTTCGTCACTGAGGTCTGGTGAACTCCCTATTCTGGTAAAGGAAGGTAATGAGCCTGATTATCAGGCACCTGAGCCTAATGAGGATGACTGGCTGAGTGGAGTCACGGACTGGATATAAGGCTGCCGACGCCCTTCTGCCCTGCGGGTGATTTCTCTGTGGACTTCTAGGACACCAGTCTGATTCCTGCTCCTCTAAAGCTAAGTTTTCTGCTTTGCCTGTTAGCATTTGTGTTTTGTTTTTGTTTTCCTTGCTTTTCTGGATTCTGCCATTCCCTGCTGGGGTGAGCTGAATCTCCTTTTGCCGGTTGCTCTGTCTTCAGAATATTCCTGAGTACTGACATAGCTTTTTTGAAGCCTAGCGTCTTCAGGGCCTTTTTCACTGTCAGTCTGTTGGCTCTTATTTTCATAGGGTTTTTCATAGGCCTATTTAATTCTCCGGCTGTGATCGAGGGGTCTAGGACATTGTAGGAACCCCCCACGGCTACAGTTAGTTGTTGTGGATAGGATCAGGGGTCTGCAATCCGATAGCTGCCAACCTCTCTGGTTTTCTGGACTTAGCTAGCATTTCTGTTTTTGCCTCCTACGGTGACTCAATCATAACAGAATCACCCGCAATACCGCAGATCCTAGGGTACTCAATAGCAGGAAAGAATTGTGTTTAAAAAAAAAAAAAAAGTGTGTGTATATTCTATCCTCTATATCTCTGAGGCCGTAGGGGGAGTTTTTTTTTCTCTCAATGGAGATAAAGCAATTGTCTGATCGTGTGGAGCAGCTCGCTGCGGAAGTGCGGGGAATTTCCGCCTACCTTGCTCGTTCGCATGCTGTTGAACCAAAGATCCCTACACCTGATGTATTTTTTGGGGATCGATCTAAATTTTTGAGTTTCAAAAATAATTGTAAATTATTTTTTGCCTTGAACCCTAAATCGTCAGGGAGCTCCGCGCAGCAGGTTAAAATTGTCATCTCTTTGCTGCGTGGCTATCCCCAGGATTGGGCGTTTTCTTTGAAACCAGATGATCCTATTCTGACTAATGTGAACGCATTCTTTCAAGCTTTGGGGTTGTTGTATGACGAACCTAATGCTATTGATCAGGCTGTAACGACCCTGTTGGCATTGAACCAGGGTCGAGATTCTGCAGAGTTGTACTGTCAAAAGTTCCGAAAGTGGGCGGTCCTTACTACCTGGAATGATAATGCCTTGGCTGCTCTCTTTCGGAAGGGTTTGTCAGAAGCCGTAAAAGATACTATGGTGGGATTTCCTGTTTCCCCTGGTCTGGACGATTCTATGTCATTAGCCATTCTGGTTGATCGGCTTTTACGTGAACGCAGGATTGCACGAGAGGTGTTGCCACCGGTTAAACAGACGTCTGAACCTATGCAATGCGATAGAGTTTTGTCTAAGGCGCAACGTCAGGAGTTCAGAAGGCGTAATAAGCTGTGTTTTTTCTGTGGAGATGCCTCGCATATTATTTCTGTTTGTCCTAAACGAGAGAAACGCTTTGCACACACGTTTTCTGTTGGTGGTGTTCAACCTAAGTTTCTTCTGGCAATTACTCTGATCTGCTCCCTGTCCACATTTTCCGCCAAGGCTTTTGTGGATTCGGGATCAGCGCTAAACCTAACGGACTTGGATTTTGCTAAACGTTGTGGATTTCCGATGACACCTCTGCAGACGCCTATCCCTTTGAGGGGGATTGATGCTACTCCTTTGGCTAAAAATAAACCTCAGTTTTGGACCCAGGTGGTCATGCGGGTCGCCCCAGACCATCAAGAAAATTGCAGATTTTTGGTGTTGCATGGTCTGCATGATGCCGTTGTTCTGGAGTTTCCCTGGTTGCAAATTCATAATCCAGTTTTGGATTGGAAATCTGTGTCTGTGGTGAGTTGGGGTTGTCGGTGTGCCTTTAGTGAGGCTCCGGTTTTTTCCACCTCTCCTCAGTCGCATGATGTTCCTGACTATTTGGCGGACTTTTATGATGTATTTAGTGAGAATGAGTCTGCGTCCTTGCCTCCTCATAGGAGTTATGACTGTGCAATTGAACTAAGCCCGGGGTGTAAATTTCCCATGGGTCGGCTCTTCAATTTATCTGTACCCGAGCACGTGGCTATGCGGTCCTATATTAAGGAGGCGTTGGAGAAGGGTCATATTAGACCATCCTCTTCACCCTTAAGTGCCGTTTTTTTTTTGTGGCCAAAAAGGATGGTTCTTTAAGGCCTTGTATTGATTATCGTGCCCTCAATAACATTACTATTAAATATCAGTATCCGTTACCCCTGATTTCGGATCTATTCTCTAGAGTTAGAGGTGCTTGCTGGTTTACCAAGCTTGACCTCAGGGGGGCGTATAATCTTATCCGCATTAAGCATGGGGATGAATGGAAGACGGCGTTTAATACTCCGGAGGGACATTTTGAGTACCTGGTGATGCCTTTTGGGCTCACTAATGCCCCTTCTGTCTTCCAGTGCTTCATGAACGATACTTTCCGAGACTTTGTCGATAAATTTTTGATTATCTATCTGGATGATATTTTGATCTTCTCCAAGGATTGGGATTCTCCTGTGGAACATATTCGGACTGTGTTCCGGATCTTGAGGGAGAATTCCCTGTATATCAAAGGATCGAAATGCCTTTTTGGAGTACAGAGGATTTCATTTTTGGGATTTATTTTGTCTCGGTCAACTATTGAAATGGACCCGGCCAAGGTACAGGCCATTTATGATTGGGTTCAGCCCACTTCTTTGAAGGCCCTCCAGAAGTTTTTGGGTTTTGCTAATTTTTTTCGGAAATTTATAGCAAAATTTTCTAGTATTGCCAAGCCATTGACTGATCTGACTAAGAAGGGTGCTGATGTGTTGAATTGGTCTCCGGAGGCTGTTGCTTCCTTTCAGGAGCTGAAGCGAAGATTTACCTCCGCCCCGGTTTTGCGGCAACCTGATGTCTTACTCCCGTTCCAGGTAGAGGTGGATGCTTCTGAGATTGGTGCAGGAGCTGTTTTGTCCCAAAAGGATCCTGTAACATCTAAAATGAATCCCTGTGCTTTCTTTTCCCTATTCTGGTGAAGGAAGGTAATGAGCCTGATTATCAGGCACCTGAGCCTAATGAGGATGACTGGCTGAGTGGAGTCACGGACTGGATATAAGGCTGCCGACGCCCTTCTGCCCTGCGGGTGATTTCTCTGTGGACTTTTAGGACACCAGTCTGATTCCTGCTCCTCTAAAGCTAAGTTTTCTGCTTTGCCTGTTAGCATTTGTGTTTTGTTTTTGCTTTCCTTGCTTTTCTGGATTCTGCCATTCCCTGCTGGGGTGAGCTAAATCTCCTTTTGCCGGTTGCTCTGTCTTCAGAATATTCCTGAGTACTGACATAGCTTTTTTGAAGCCTAGCATCTTCAGGGCCTTTTCACCGTCAGTCTGTTGGCTCTTATTTTCATAGGGTTTTTCACGGATTGCAGACAGCAGCCTTCCTGTCCTTTCCTATCTAGTTAGCTTGGGCCCCGTCTTTGCTCAGTCTATCTTTCTGTCTGTGTTTTTGTTTTCATCTTGCTTCACTGTCATTATATGTTGGGGGCTGCCTATTGCTTGGGGGTCTGCTCTGGGGCAGGTTAGATTTCCCCTTTCTTTCTTTAGGCCTATTTAATAATTCGGCTGCGATCGAGGGGTCTAGGGCATCGTAGGAACCCCCCACGGCTCTGTTTTTGCCTCCTACGGTGACTCAATCATAACACCGTACTATCCGTCGGCATCTGAATGAAAAGGGACTATATGGTAGGAGACCCAAGGAAGACCCCACTTCTTACCCCGAGACATAAAAAAGCCAGGCTGGAGTTTGCCAAAACTTACCTGAAAAAGCCTAAAACGTTTTGAAAGAATGTTCTCTGGTCAGATGAGACAAAAGTAGAGCTTTTTGGGCAAAGGCATCAACATAGAGTTTACAGGAGAAAAAGGCATTAAAAAAAAAACAACACGGTCCCTAAAGTCAAACATGGCGGAGGTGCCCTGATGTTTTGGGGTTGCTTTGCTGCCTCTGGCACTGGACTGCTTGACCGTGTGCATGGCATTATGAAGTCTGAAGACTACCAACAAATTTTGCAGCATAATGTAGGGCCCAGTGTGAGAAAGCTGGGTCTCCCTCAGAGGTCATGGGTCTTCCAGCAGGACAATGACCCAAAACACACTTCAAAAAGCACTAGAAAATGGTTTGAGAGAAAGCACTGGAGACTTCTAAGGTGGCCAGCAATGAGTCCAGACCTGAATCCCATAGAACACCTGTGGAGAGATCTAAAAATCGCAGTTTGGAGAAGGCACCATTCAAATATCAGGGACCTGGAGCAGTTTGCCAAAGAAGAATGGTCTAAAATTCCAGCAGCGCATTGTAAGAAACTCATTGATGGTTCCCGGAAGCGGTTGGTCGCAGTTATTTTGGCTAAAGGTTGTGCAACCAAGTATTAGGCTGAGGGTGCCAATACTTTTGTCTGGCCCATTTTTGGAGTTTTGTGTGAAATGATCAATGTTTTGCTTTTTGCTTCATTTTCTTTTGTGTTTTTTCATTTAAGACAAATTAAATGAAGATAATAATACCAAAGAATTTGTGTTTGAAATCATTTTCAGGAAGAAACTGAGTATTATCTGACAGAATTGCAGGGGTGTCAATACTTTTGGCCACAACTGTATGTAATGGCTGTGTCTGACCATGCAGGAACATGGTCTGATCATACCACAGCTCCTGGGCAGGGGAGGAAGCAAAATAGAGTATACAGACAGGACAACATGGGATCACAGTTGATTCTTTCTGGGAGGTAAAACATATTTTTAATCCTTCAAAATATGTGACTGTTAAAACTTTACTTTGGTTTTTTTTTTTAAATATTTTAAAGTTTATTAAAAGTTAAATTTTAACACTCACATTTTTTGCTTGTATGAATCCTTAATACAGTGATTGGATAACATTGAATTTCTTAGGCTACTTTTTTTGTGAAATCCTTGTTGCTTGTTTTCTTACATTTTTAAATAAGCAGGGAAATGCTTTACCCAACCGAAATGATAAGCTGTGATCCCTGCTGTCCTATATAATCTCTTTTGCTTCCTCCCCTGCTCAGGAGCGGTGGTATGATCAACCCATGTCCCTGCACAGTCAGACACAGCCATTACACAGTCAGTACACAGCAGGGGCACATTTATAAGATTATCTCAGCACAGGAACATTATTTTAGCACATCAAATTGTGGAACTTCTTTTCATTTCAAGATTTTCCGATTAAATTGCACTTAAGGCCCCGTCTCACTAAGCAATCTCGGTAGCGAGATCGCTGCTGAGTCACAACTTTTGTGACGTAACAGCGATCTCACCAGCGAGATTGCTGTGTGTGACAGCGATCAGCGAGCGGCCCCCCTGCCGGTATCGCTGATCGCTGCAAGAAATCTATGGACATTTCTTTGGTCGCTGGTCTCCCGCTGGCCAGCACGCATCGCTGTGTGTGACAGCGGTAGACCAGCGATCAGGTGTAAAAAATAATAAAAAAAATATAGTTATTCTCACCTTCAGATGTCCCGTTCAGCCATCCCGCCTCTCTTCACGCTCCGGTCCCAGTGATCCTTTGCACGAATGACCGCGAGACTTTGTTATCCCGCGAGACCGTGACATCTCGCGGTCATTCATGCAAAGGATCACTGGGACCGGAGCGTGGAGAGAGGCCGGAAGACTGCGCGGGACATCGGATGGTGAGAATAACTATATTTTTTATTTTGATTCTATTTTTTACAGGATGGCCAGCGATGCCGGTCGCTCGGCATCGCTGTGCTGATCGCTGATGAAGCTGTCTGTGTGACAGCTCACCAGCGATCACATAGCGACTTACTAGCGATCCTGACACCTTGATATTGGTGTCGGGATCGCTGGTAAGTCGCTTAGTGAGACCGGGCCTTTAGTTCGTCGAACAACCCCTGTGATAATTCCATTGCCTGGGTGAAATTGAACATGCAGTGCTTTTTGTAGATAAGTAAACCACTCAGCTATACAATTCCTAAAATATTTAAGTAGGCACATAAAGGTGAGTTAAATCAGCATTAAATGGACTAATTAAACTTAAGCATTTTAATGCATTTATACAGTTTCAGTTTTATGTCCTATAATTGAGGGAGCAGGAAAAAAACTGTTCTCTCGATAAGAGGAAATAATTATAAAACGTGTTAAAGCTTCTGCATGGAAAGAATAATATATGCGAGCTACTAAAAATGAACTGTTTTTACTAAACTACATTTCCCTTTCCTCTTAATTAATAGCATATAAATAAAGACTTTTAAAGTATACCGAATGAGTAAAATATTTAATGAGCTTTTGGAAGTTGTAATGCAGGAAATGTGCTGTCAGCAATTTTCCTGATTTGTGTTTGCGGAGTGAGGACTGAAGTTAATCAGCAGACAAGAATCCTCCTCTCTTAAGGGTTTATTGCACAGGAAATTCAGCAGCGAGGATCTTTTGAATGGATTATTAGGCCAATGTACTGTTGACTTCTTGTACTATTGAACTTCAGATACCCTTGTAAAGCTTTATGGCGCTCTGTGTGACTATGCTATGGCGAAACGAGTGCCGAGAGGCTTCATCTTTGCTCAAAGATGTTTTACTAATGAACCTTAATGGGAAATCAATGATCTATTTCAATCTGTTCCTCTTCTAATTTGTAAGGCAACAATATAACAATGACTTGTTACATCTCCAAAAAAAAAGAAAAATTGATTCATTCTAGATGAAAGGGAAACATCTTGGAAAACTTGGTTTTGGAGGCAAGCGGTATCCACATGAGACATGGTCGGCAAACATTACACCTTCCTGATAGTTAATTGTTCATTCTGTATCTGTAAGTAAGGATTTCCTTTCCATGCCTGATCAATTTAGGAACAAAGAAAGTACAACATTGTGGAAAAACTGAATTAGTTTACCTTGAAATCCATAAATCTTGCTTAATTTCAAAACTTATGTAGTGTACCTAAGGCCTGTTTCACACATCAGTCTTTTCTTTCAGTTGCAATCCGCCAAAATGGCGGAAAACGGATTCGCATGCGTAAGGACATCAACGTGTGCCACCGGACTGGTTTTTTGACGGATCCGGCGAAGGAAGAAATTTAAAGGAACCGCTGTCTGGGGAGGAGAGAGAATTTTTTCTCAGCGCCAGATCGGGATTTAGGGTTAAATTTACTGCAAAGGCGATTCTGCTGGGCATGCGCAGTGTAAAGTGTGGATCTGGCCAGCCAGAAAAACATTGCATTGTCCGTCCAGTCTTGTCAGCGGACGTCAAAATCTTGGCGGATCCGCAAAAAAACGGATCCAACAGATGGCCATCCGTGAAGATCCGCCGGTAATGCAAGTCTATGGGGAAAAAAATGGATCCGCCAAGAAAAATGGCGGATCCGTTTTTTTTTGCAAAACGGCGGATCTTGACTGATCGAGACAAACGGATGTGTGAAACAGGCCTTACTTAAAGGGGTTATCCGGGACTTTTTATTTTTTACAATGTGTCTAAGCACTTGCAGGTAGTTGCCAACTGCTTGCCTGTTGTTCCCGGCACCCATCTCTGCCGGCACAGAATGGTCACAGACCGCACCTGCCGGTGATACAGCAGCTTCCTCTGATGTCACATCAATAGGGCAGCGTTTTCTTTTCTGCTAAACATATATTGTACCCATAAACATTTGCAGAAAATAAAACAAAAAAAAAATCCACATTTGGTATCGCCACGTCTGGAATGACACAACCTATAAAACTGTTCCACCGGTTAACCCATTCAGTGAATACCATAAAAAAAGGCAAAAAATTATGTTTTATCATCATACTTCCAAACAAAAAGTAGAATAAAACGCGTCCAAAAAGACAAATGTAAATAAAAATGGTACTACTGAAAACTTAATTTTGTTCCGCAAAAAAAACAAGCCACCATACATCTCCATCATCGGAAAAATTGTAGGTCTCAGAATAAAGCAATGCTAAATTAAGTATTTTTTCTATAAAATAGTTTTTATTTTGTAAAAGTGCCAAAACATAAAAAAGCTTTATGAATGGGCTATATGTACTGACCTGAAGAAATGCCTTATCAATTTTAGCACAAGCAGAATGGCAAAAAAAACCCAGAAAACAATTCTTAGTGTTTGCATATTTCGCCTCCCAAAACATTAAATAGAAAGCGATCAAAAAATGTAATGATCCCGAAAATGGTATTATTAAAAAACGTCAACTCGTCCCTCAAAGGACTAGTCATTACATGACTCTGATGGCAGAAAAATGGAAAATTTATAGCTCTCAAAATATAGCAATTCAAAAACTTGATTTTGCAAAATAAATGACTTTTAGTGTGTGACAGCAGCCAAACATAAAAAACAAACATAAAAAACAACTATATAAATCTGGTATCGCTTTAATCACACCAACCCCAAGAATAAAGTTGTCTAATCACTTACACAAAACAACAAACAACAAAACAATGTAAAACAACAAACAATGTAAATCTCTGAAATACGTGATTCAGATGGAAGCCCCAGCAGAAGATTCCCTATAATGATGCAGATGGAGGCACTATGGATGCTGTCTGGCCTGTGATCCGGCTGTGTCCGTCATTTTAGGCGTGCAAAAAAGTGCCGTCAGCCACAGTTTTGTGCACTTCTGAAAATGACAACGCTGAACAGAGGCCAGACGGAGTCCAGATTAACGCTGCTGCCTCATTATAGTGAATGGATCCCTTGGAGGTTTCATCTGAATCACGTCACTAAGAAATTTAGATAGAAACCCCAAAGTAAGTGCTCAGCATAGAGCACAGGATGCATGTGATCCCAAACGTTATGTAAAATGTTCCCAATAAAAGCTTCAAATCAATCCACAAAAAAGCAAGTCCTTACTTTGATTCGTCACCTGTCAATGGAAATATAGAGGGCTTCCACGTTACTGGCAGTACAAAGGCTCTCGAAAAGTGCAATGGCTCCTCGCACCCCAGAAGAAATCCAGCTAATTCTGTTCTCCCAAATCCAAATGCCCCCTCCCTTTTGAGCCCCAGTGTGCCTTAACCACATTTAATGTCCACATGTTTGGAAATTCTGAAGCGATGAGAGCCTGCCTAATTTACGGATGCATGTCTCCAGAAGCAAGAGCTGGGCACAATGTACTGGTCCCTACAATATACTGGTCACTGCAACGTACTGATCACTACAACGGCAGTTTGCAATTTTCATTTAGCAACATCCACTGCTGCTTGTTCTTGGAAAACATCCATGGAGTCAAAATTGTCACTACCCCGTGGATAAATTCATTTCCAAAATGGGGTCACTTGAGGGAGGGATTATGTTCTTCTAGCCCTTAGGGGCTCTGTATATGGAGTCCGCAAACTATTCTAGGCAAATAGTGCACCATCCTTCCAGAGTTTCATAGTGTGGCTAAGCAGTACTGTACAGCCGCATATAGGGTATTTCTACATTCAGTAGAAATTGTAGGACAAATTTTGGTGCCAATTTTACCCATTCCCAAGTGTGAAAATGTAAAATCTGGGGCTAAAACAAATTTTGGTGGTAAAAATGTAATTTTTTTTTATTCACTGCCCAATGGTATAAAATTCTGTAACCCACCTGTAGTGGCAATATGATCACTGCACCCCTAGATGAATTCATTGAGAGGTATAGTAAAATGAGGTCTCTTATGTGGGGGTTCTGCTATTCTGGCATCTTAGCGGCTCTGCCATTGTGACATGGCACCGTCAAACCAGGACAGAAAAATCTGAAGTCCAGTATGTCGCTTCTTCACTTGTGAGCTGTGCACTGTGCCTCAAAAATATTTTTCGACCACATATGAGGTACAGTGGGGAAAAAAAGTATTTAGTCAGTCAGCAATAGTGCAAGTTCCACCACTTAAAAAGATGAGAGGCGTCTGTAATTTACATCATAGGTAGACCTCAACTATGGGAGACAAACTGAGAAAAAAAAATCCAGAAAATCACATTGTCTGTTTTTTTTTCATTTTATTTGCATATTATGGTGGAAAATAAGAATTTGGTCAGAAACAAGCAATCAAGATTTCTGGCTCACACAGACCTGTAACTTCTTCTTTAAGAGTCTCCTCTTTCCTCCACTCATTACCTGTAGTAATGGCACCTGTTTCAACTTGTTATCAGTATAAAAAGACACCTGTGCACACCCTCAAACAGTCTGACTCCAAACTCCACTATGGTGAAGACCAAAGAGCTGTCAAAGGACACCAGAAACAAAATTGTAGCCCTGCACCAGGCTGGGAAGACAGAATCTGCAATAGCAAACCAGCTTGGAGTGAAGAAATCAACTGTGGGAGCAATAACTAGAAAATGGAAGACATGCAAGACCACTGATAATCTCCCTCGATCTGGTGCTCCACGCAAAATCCCATCCCGTGGGGTCAGAATGATCACAAGAACGGTGAGCAAAAATCCCAGAACCACGCGGGGGGACCTAGTGAATGAACTGCAGAGAGCTGGGACCAATGTAACAAGGCCTACCATAAGTAACACACTACGCCACCATGGACTCAGATCCTGCAGTGCCAGACGTGTCCCACTGCTTAAGCCTGTACATGTCCGGGGCTGTCTGGATCATCCAAATGCTCTCTAGCAAACTTCAGAGGAGTTTTGGGAGAATGTCCTATGGTCTGATGAAACCAAACTGGAACTGTTTGGTAGAAACACAACTTGTCGTGTTTGGAGGAAAAAGAATACTGAGTTGCATCCATCAAACACCATACCTACTGTAAAGCATGGTGGTGGAAACATCATGCTTTGGGGCTGTTTCTCTGCAAAGGGGCCAGGACGACTGATCCGGGTACATGAAAGAATGAATGGGGCCATGTATTGTGAGATTTTGAGTGCAAACCTCCTTCCATCAGCAAGGGCATTGAAGATGAAACGTGGCTGGGTCTTTCAACATGACAATGATCCAAAGCACACCGCCAGGGCAACGAAGGAGTGGCTTCGTAAGAAGCATTTCAAGGTCCTGGAGTGGCCTAGCCAGTCTCCAGATCTCAACCCTATAGAAAACCTTTGGAGGGAGTTGAAAGTCCGTGTTGCCAAGCGAAAAGCCAAAAACATCACTGCTGTAGAGGAGATCTGCATGGAGGAATGGGCCAACATACCAACAACAGTGTGTGGCAACCTTGTGAAGACTTACAGAAAACGTTTGACCTCTGTCATTGCCAACAAAGGATATATCACAAAGTATTGAGATGAAATTTTGTTTCTGACCAAATACTTATTTTCCACCATAATATGCAAATAAAATGAAAAAAAAACAGACAATGTGATTTTCTGGATTTTTTTTTTCTCAGTTTGTCTCCCATAGTTGAGGTCTACCTATGATGTAAATTACAGACGCCTCTCATCTTTTTAAGTGGTGGAACTTGCACTATTGCTGACTGACTAAATACTTTTTTTCCCCACTGTATCTGCGTACGTAGGAGAAATTGCACAACAAATTTTTGGTCCTTTTTTTCCTGCTATCCTTGTGGAAATGTAAAAGTGGGGCTAAAACAACATTTTTGGGTGAAAAATATTTTTTCTTCATTTCCAAAGTTCAATTCTGCGAAGCACCTGTGGACGCCCAAATACTGTAGTAGTTTATTACCACATATTGGGTATCTGTATACTCAGGAGAAATTGCACAACATTTGGGGTGCATTTTCTCCTCTTACCTTGTTAAAATAAAAAAATGGGACTAAAATAATTTTTTTTGTGAGGAAAAATATATTTTTTTTTTCATGGCTCTATGTTATAAACTTCTGTGAAGCACCTGGGGGTTCAAGGTGCATGGCACATATCTAGATAAGTTCATTGGGGAGTCTTGTTTCCAAAATGGTTCCACTTTTGAGGGTTTTCCACTGTTTAGGCACTTCAGCGGCTCTCCAAAAGCGACATGGAGTCTGCTAATTATTCCAGAAAACTTTGCATTCAAAAAGTCATGTAACGCTCCTTACCTTCTTATCCCTGCCATGTTCCCAAAAAGTGTTTTTTACCCCCCACATATAGGTTATTGGCATGCTCAGGAGAAATTGCCCAACAAATTTTGAGGTTTATTTTTTCCCGTTACCCTTGGGAAAATAAAAAAAAGGATCTAAAGTAAATTTTTTGTGAAAAAAAGGTAAATGTTCATTCTTTGCTTCCACATTCTAAAAATTATTGGGAAACATTTGAAGCGTTAATAAACTTCTTGAATGTAGTTTTGAGCACCTTGAGGGGTACAGTTTTTAGAATGGTGTCACTTTGGGGTATTTTCTGTCATATAGACCCTTCAAAGTCACTTCAAATGTAATGTTGTCCCCCCCCAAAAAAAGGTTTTGTAAATTTTGTTGAAAAAATGAGAAATCGCTGGTCAAATTTTAACTCTTATAACTTTCTAACAAAAAAACCCATATTTTTCAAAGTAGAAATGTGGGAAATGTTATTATCTATTTTGTGTGATATACCATATATACTCGCATATAAGCCGAGATTTTCAGCTCTTTCTGGAGTGCTGAAAGTCCCCCTCTCGGCTTATATGCGAGTCATATATGCCAGGGGGTCATCGGGGGGAGGGGGAGCAGGGGTGTCAGATCATACTTACCCCCTGCCGTGTCTCATAGAATCATAGAATCATAGAATCGTAGAGTTGGAAGGGACCTCCTGGGCCATCTGGTCCAACCCCCTGCTCAAAGCAGGATTCGCTAAATCATCCCAGTCAGATGTCTGTCCAGCCTCTGTTTCAAGACTTCCATTGAAGGAGAACTCACCACTTCTCGTGGCAGCCTGTTCCACTCATTGATCACTCTAACTGTCAAAAAGTTTTTTCTAATATCTAATCTGTGTCTCCTCCCATTCAGTTTTATCCCATTGCTTCTAGTCTTTCCTTGTGCAAATGAGAATAAAGTTGATCCTTCTACAATGTGACAGCCCTTTAGATATTTGTAGACAGCTATTAAGTCTCCTCTCAGTCTTCTCTTTTGCAAACTAAACATTCCCAAATCCTGGAACCTTTCCTCATAAGACAGGGTTTGCAGACTGGTCACCATTCTGGTCGCTCTTTTCTGAACTTGCTCCAGTTTGTTGATGTCTTTTTTAAAATGTGGTGCCCAAAACTGGACACAGTATTCCAGATGAGGTCTGACCAAAGAGGAGTAGAGGGAAATTATGACTTCATGTGATCTAGACTGTATGCTTCTGTTAATACATCCTAGAATTGCATTTGCCTTTTTTGCTGCTGCATCACACTATTAACTCATATTCAGTCTGTGATCTATTAGTATACCCAAGTCTTTTTCGCATGTGCTGTCACTTAGCCCTATTCCTCCCATTCTATATATGCTTTTTTCATTTTTATTGCCCAGATGTAGTACTTTGCATTTCTCCCTGTTAAAAACCATTCTGTTAGTTGCTGCCCACTTCTCCAGTTTATTTAAATCTTTTTGAATCCTCTCTCTCTCTTCTCTAGTATTAGCTATCCCTCCTAGCTTTGTGTCATCAGCAAATTTAATCAGTTTACCCTCAATTCCTTCATCTAAATCGTTGATAAAGATGTTGAACAATACAGGGCCCAGGACAGAGCCCTGTGGTACCCCACTTGAGACATTCTTCCAACTGGATGTGCAGCCATTTACGACCACTCTTTGGGTCCGATCACTAAGCCAGTTATGAATCCACCTAACAGTTGCCTTTTCCATTCCATACTTAGTCATTTTTTCAATAAGGATTGTATGAGAGACTTTGTCAAATGCTTTGCTGAAGTCAAGATATACTATATCTACAGCATTTCCTTGATCCACCCAATCAGTGATACCGTCATAGAAGGAAATTAAGTTAGTCTGACATGACTTATTAGTTACAAACCCATGCTGACTCTGTTTAATCACTTCATTCTTATTCAGGTATTGACATACATGTTGTTTAATAATTTGTTCAAAGATCTTTCCTGGTATAGAAGTCAGACTCACAGGCCTATAGTTGCCTGGGTCCACCTTCTTCCCCTTTTTGAAGATAGGAACAACATTTGCTCTTCTCCAGTCTTCTGGCACTTCTCCTGTTCTCCAAGAGTTTTCAAAGATTATGGAGAGGGGTTCAAAAATTTCTTCTGCTATCTCCTTCAGTACTCTGGGGTGTAATTCATCTGGACCTGGAGACTTGAATTCATTTAGGTTAGCTAAGTGTTTCCTCACTATCTTTCTGTTTATAGATATCCTGGATTCTTCTATTCCCTTAATAGGACAGTGAATAACAGTTGATGTTACATTTCCTTTCTGAGAGAAAACGGATGCAAAATAGAAATTTAAAAGTTCAGCCTTCTCAACATCCTGTCTTACCATTTCATCATTTTCATCCTGTAAAAATCCTGTAGCATCTTTGACTTTTCTTTTACTTTTGACATATCCCCAAAATCGTTTATTATTGCTTTTGACTTTTTTTGCAAGCCTCAATTCATTGTCAGCTTTAGATAATCTGATTTGTGCCCTGCAGGTTATGCAGACAGCATTATATTCTTCTTTAGATATGCCTCCTTCTTTCCATTTTATAAACATTTTTTTCTTCCTTTTTAGCATGTGCTTAAGTTCTGTGTTCATCCATCCTGGTTTCTTTAAATGCTTCCTATTCTTCCCTCTTTTCGGAATTGTTAACAACTGTGCTTTGAGAATTTCATTTTTCAAGATTTCCCATCCTTCCTGGACATTTTTGTCTTTAAGGATATCCAGCCATTGGATCCCTCCAATTCTCTTTTTGAATCCCTTAAAATCTGCCTTTCTGAAATCTAACCTTGACGTCTGAGTCTTCACAGGTCTTCCTCCTCTAGTTATCCAAAATTCTAAAATAGCATGGTCGCTACCTCCTAGGGTCCCAGCCACTTTTACCTCCTCAACCATTTCCTCCCTGTTTATAAGGATTAGATCCAAGGTAGCAGTTCCCCTTGTTTTCTCCCTTAACTTTTGCAAGATAAAGTTGTCAGCAAGAGAGGATAAGAATTTCCTTGACCTGTTAGTTTTGCCTGAGAGAGATTCCCAACAAATGTCTGGATAGTTGAAATCTCCCATGACAACTATGTCATATTTTTTGGAGAACTTGGCCATTTGATGCATAAAGAGTTCATCCATATCTTCAGCTTGCACAGGCGGCCTGTAGTAAATGCCTACAATGGTGTCCTTGCCATTGTTCTGTCCTTGTATTCTTACCCAAACAGTTTCCACAGAACTCTCAGTCTCTGAAGCTTCAATCTCTGTGCAGATATACGCGTTTCTAACATACAATGCGACACCCCCTCCTCGTTTATCAAGTCTGTTTCTTGCAAATAAGTTGTATCCTTCTAGTCTTGTATTCCAATCATGTGTATTGTCCCACCAAGTTTCAGTGATTCCAATGACATCATATGTCTTTTCCTGTGTTAGTAGTTCCAATTCTCCTTGTTTGTTGCCCATGCTTTGTGCATTAGTATAGAAACATTTTAGTTTGTGATTGGTTTCTCTTTCTCCAATATTTTTATTAATTAGATTCTTTCGTCTTTGTTCTTCCTTTCCACTTCTAATAGCAGAGTTCTCAATAGCATTTGTCAGGTGTATGGCTTTTTCTGGTCTTTTGCTTCCCTTCCCATGTTGTTCTAGTTTAAAGCTCTCCTTACAAGTGTAGCAAGGCGACTTCCAAATACATGCTTTCCAGTCTTCGTAAGGTGCACCCCATCTCTAGCAAGTAGTCCATCGTATAAGTAGTTCACTCCGTGATCCAGAAATCCAAATCGTTGCTGACGGCACCATCGACGTAGCCAGTTGTTCACCTGTAGAATCTTATTCCACCTCCTTGTTCCATGGCCATCCACTGCACTGGCACTGTCTCTGCAGCCCCCCGCTTCTCCCACGGTCTCAGGCTCCTTCCTTCAGCAGTCATGTGGTACCGGTCATTAAAGTCATGAATATGCGCATATTCATGACTTTAATGAGCGGTACCACGTGACCGCTGAAGGAAGGAATAGCTGCCAGAGACCGTGGGAGAAGCGGGACTGCAGAGACCATGCCAGGAGGGGGTAAGTATATGCGATATTCACCTGTCCCCGGTCCACCGCTGTGCACCGCTCTGTCCTCCGCATCCTCTGGCTGAGATGTTCAGGTCAGAGGGTGCAATGATGTAGTTGGTGCGCACCATGTCCTCTGCCTGAACAGTCACTGACAGAGGACCCGGAAGATGCGCAGCGGTGGATCGGGGACAGGTGAATATCTCAGGGGCCGGGATCCTGAGCCAGCGGTGACACTGGCACCTTTTCCCCTTTTCCCTATAGCACGCCAGTGTCCCCACCTGCTCAGGACACTGGCACCTGGCCCCCAGCACCGAGAGGTGAGTATGTCATTTTTTTTATTTGCAACAGCATATGAGGCCTATTCTATTGAGCATCTTATGGGGCATCTTATGGGGGCATGATCTATGGAGCATCTTATGGGGCATCTTATGGGAACATAATCTATGGAGCATCTTATGGAGGCATAATCTATGGAGCATCTTATGGAGCATCTTATGGGGGCATAATCTATGGAGCAGCATATGTTGCATAATCTATGGAGCATTTTATGGGGCATAAATTATGGAGCATCTTATGGGGCCATTATTAACCTTTGTGCAGCATTATATGGAGTGTATTTTGTATGGCGCATCTTATGGGGCCATCATGAACTTTATGAAGCATTATATATAAAAAACAATATGGGGCTCCTGATTCAATATGGATATTCAAAAACATTTAACCTACTGATGTCTCAATTTTACTTTTATTAGAATCTATTTTTATTTTTGAGATTTACCAGTAGCTGCTGCATTTTCCACCCTAGGCTTATACTCGAGTCAATAAGTTTTCCCAGTTTTTTGTGACAAAATTAGGGGGGTCGGCTTATACTCAGGTTGGCTTATACATGAGTATATACTGTAACTCTCTAATTAAAGGGCATAAAAAATAAATGTTTGAAAATTGCAAAATTTTTGCCAAATTTTGTTTTTTTTCATAAATAAATTCAATTCATATCAAAAAAGTTTTTCCACTAACATGAAGTGCAATATGTCACAAAAAATGATCTCAGAATCCCTAAGACCCGTTGAAGCGTTCCAGAGTTATTACCACATAACCTGACATTGGTCAGAATTGTAAAATTTGGACTGGTCATGAAGATGCAAACAGCTTTTGGGGTGAAAGGGTTATCTCCAATGTATTTTCAATAAAAAAATAAGCAACTTTTGAATATTTTGAATTTAAAATCTTTTTGTTTCCAAAGCTCCTGTACAGATTTATGTCTCCATGTTAGCAGACTGCAAACCCTGTATAGTTTGATTCTGCAGGGATACTCCCTTCAATGCCATCAGCAGTGCCCATATCTGTTCCAGTTCTTCAGTAAAGAATAATCTGTTTATAACAACTATGGCCTTTCTGGTTGCTTTAAAACTACTAACCACTAAGGCTTTACCATGAGCGAACAAGGGAGCATAAAACACATGGTGAAGCCCTTCACGCACGCACATGTGTATGGTTATTACTGGTGTGTAAGTGCACAACTACATGTCATAGGCTAGTTTCACATTTGCATTTGGAGGAGCTATGGAGGGCTGCAGACTTCCTCCATGAAGCTCCACCCCACCACATCTCCTCCGGTCAGTTCCGCCTACGGCCGCATACTTCTGCATGCGGCCTGTGTACCCTATCTTTAACATTAGGTACGCAGGTCTTGCGGATGTATGCGGATGCCTCCGCATGCGGCGACAACATAAAATTCCAACATGTGTTGACGCGGGTCGCTGCATCGTCAAAACGACGCATGCAGAGGCATCTGCATACATCTGCACGACCTGCATACCCAGGTGACTGAAGCGATGCCGGCTGTACCCCTATGACTGAAAGCCCCAGGCTTGCAGGAGTAATAAAGTAAATTTCCTACAGGCAGCGGGGCTCTTAATGTGAGGGCTGGGCAGCTTCTGAACACTATTAACCTGCACATTAACTCCATATCTGCAGGTTAATAGTGTTAAGGTTTTTTTTACATGACATGTGGGTTAGAATCCTGACAGTAGTCCCCTTATTCCAGGATGGCCTCTGGACATTTCAGGAACTGGCTACTCTGGATGTCATTGATGAAAGGCTTTTGTAAGCCGGGGTGCATAAATATTGTACCCTGGCTCCCATGAATTATCTTCTGGCACATAATTTCTCCATTGCACCAAATATTGCTATATTCCTCTAAATCTTCCAGAGTTCAGAATTTTATCCACAATGGACTTTTTCTGGTGGAGGAGGTGGCTGAGTTCTTCCTGGAAACGGGTTCTCACTGAATGGTTTGAGCAAAGGTACATGGAACACAGGGTGAATTTTCAGGCTGTTAGGAAGTTTTAAACGGAAAGCAAGTTTTGTAATTTATGAAGAAATTTAAAAAGGTCCTATGAATTTTTGACCCAATTTAGAAGACGATATGATCGCTTTGAGATTTTTTGTAGATAGCCAAACCTTGTAGCCAACCTAAAAGGTAGGAGGAGCTTTGCAATGTTTATATGCGTCTTCTTTATAATCTTCTTGGGCCCTTTGTAACACATTAATTAGTTCCTTCTGAGATTTCTGTAACTTTGTAAGTCTTTCAATAATAGCAGAAACCGAAATATTATATGGAAGATTCGGAATAAATACTGGATGCTGGCCATAGTTAGCCAAAAATGGACTTTGGGATGTAGAACTGTGTTTGTAGTCATTATAAGCAAATTCTGCTGTCGATAATAGTCCACCCAGTCATTCTGTAGATAATAAATAAAACAGCGCATGTATTGTTCGAGAGTTTGGTTAGTTGTTTCAGTCTGACAATTGAATTGTGGATGAAAGGCAGAAGACAAATTGACATTAATTCCTAACGCTGCTCAATAGTTTTTCCAACATTTTGCTGTAAACTGAACACATTTATTAGAAATTACATTGTCAGGAATTCCGTGCAGCCTAAATATCTCTGACCATTAATTCTGCGGTTTGTTCAGCAGTAGGAATCCCTTTAATTAGAATAAAATGGGCCATTTTTTGTTGCCGATCCACCACCACCAGGATAATAGTCATTTTTTTAGATGGAGGTAGTTCCCCAATGAAGAATGAAGCAGTAATTCTTGGGTTTCATGACTCCAGGGTGTGCTACAAGTTTGGAATCATGGACTAATTTGTGGACTTCAAGTTGAGCAGATTCAGGGACCTATATTTGGTGGTTCTGCATCCAAAACCCCTCCTTAAAAGAAAGATCATTGTCTTTAGAAGGATGGTTCAGAAAAAGGTCAGTTTGGTATCCATTTTTAATCTTTGTTAAAAATTCTTTAGTGTCCATTATTCCAGAAAAAATACTGAACACTACTTCGACAAATGGAAGTTCAGGATTTGGATGGAATAGTAATGGTGTAGAAGTAAAAAGATTCTTTAGTCAAAAGCCACTTGGGCCTCTGGAAACTAGAAAAATACTTTGGTTTTCTTTGTGACTCAAGCAATTGGTAAAATTACTTTTGAAAATTTTGTTTTTATAAATCTTCTGTTGAAATTTGCAAACCCTGTAAAGCGCTGGACGTCTTTTAGATTTCTTGGGGTAGGCCAGTCAACTACCGTTCTGATTTTAATAGGATCCATGCTCAGACCTTCTGATGAGATGATATATCCAAAAAACTGAGTCCTGGTTTGTAGAAATTCACATTTTTGGAGTTTGATATATAGATGATTCTCCTGAAGACATTCTAGGACATGCCTGCGATGCTCCTCTAAAGTATCTGAAAATATAAGAATGTCATCGAGATAAACAACAACAAATCGATCGAGGAAATCTCGAAAAACATAATGAAGTGTTGAAAGGTGGCATGAGAAGAAATTAGATAAAAACTAAAAGCTTCATGATTCGATTCAATACAGATGTGAAGTTCAGTTGTCTCATGAGTAATATGCCCAGAAGATAAATGTGATCTACCTACAGTTTCCATATCAATTGGCATGGATTTAGGCTATGTGCACACGTAGCGGAACTCTTGCGGAAGTTACCGCGAGAATTCCGGAATTCCATGCCGCGGGAAAATCGCATTTTAAATTCCTGCGATTTTCCAGTGGAAAAACTAGCGATTTGCAAGTGTAATTAGCTTGCAGAATGCTAGCGTTTTCCAAGCGATCTGGAGCATCGCCTGGTGAACTGATTGACAGGTTGGTCACACTCATCAAACATAGTGTTTGACTAGTGTGACCAACTTTTTACTACTGAGGCTGCCTATGCAGCCTCAGTAGTAAAAGATAAAATGTAAAAAATAATAATAAAAAAAAAATATTGTTATTCTCACCTTCCGGTGTCCCGCGCAGCCTTCCCGCCTCTCCACGCTCCCGGTCCCAGTAATCCTTTGCGCAAATGACCGTGAGACGTCGCGCTCCCGCGTCGTCATCGCGAATGACCGCGAGACGTCACACGCGCGCGAAATCTCGACGTCATCGTGGTCATTCTCGCAAAGGATTACTGGGACTGGGAGCGTGGAGAGAGGCGGGAAGGCTGCGCAGGATGCCGGAAGGTGAGAATAATACAATATTTTTTATTTTAATTCTATTTTTTACAGGGATATGGTACCCAGAGCCCGGAGGACAGTCTCCTCTCCTCCGGACCGTGGGTACCATCCGCAAATGTTCTGCTTACTTTTTGCATGGTGGGCACAGCCACATGCGGGATGTAAGCGGAACAATGCAATCCTATGGGTGCGGGATCGCCGCGATTCCGCTAAATTAATGAGCATGCTGCGTTTTTTACCGCGAAGCGATTCCGCCGTGGAAAAAAACGCATTAGCACAGCATTACGGAATCCCATAGAATTGCATGGGATGCTTACTTTTCGCATTTTCGTGGCAAAATCGCGCGTTTAAAACCGCTGCAAAAACGCGAAAAAACCGCGATGTGTGAACTCAGCCTTAGTCCTACGTGAAATAAGTGTAAATTGTAAGTCCATGAAATTCCCTCCTGCTCCTAAATTGAACATGGCAAGCATTGTATTTTTAGGTCCCGATTATGACCTGTATAGGAATGATGAAATGAGAAGATGGTAATTGCTCTTTGCCTCTATCCTGCATGACAGATGAGATGTTCTGCATAAGCAGATCTGACCATTCAGCAAGGTCTATATTGCTTGTAATTTTGACATTTGTGAAGTCTTTTATTGGGACAGTTAATGGCAAAATGTCCAGAGCCCCCACAATCTAGGCATACATTTTCTGTATGTCGCCTCTTCTTGTCTACTGCAGAGCAAGGTCTTCAGATTGCATCAATTTGCATAAGTTCAGGCACACTTTCTGTTACCTGTTGGTGTTTTAATACTTATTAAGTAAAGGAGTAATTAAAGATATTTCCAAATACTCACAGTATTTGCTTTCTACGTTCAGTGAGTCTCTGATCAATTCGGATGCACAACTGACTAAAGTCCTCTAAATTATCAGAGGTCTCAACCCTTGCAAATTCATCCTTTATTAGCATTGATAATCCTTGTTGAAATTGACTCCTCTAGGCAGCTAAATTCTATGTAGTGTCTGACACCAAGCTGCAGAATTCTAAGGTATATTCAGCTGTAAAGCCCTGCTCTTAACGTAAATTATGCAACTTGGTTTCAGCAGTAGCACAACGATTTGGGTCATCAAACACTTGATCCATAACTGTGATGAAGGAAACTTAGTTATTGAGGAGGTCACAATTCTTCTCCACATAAGGGTGAGGCCCATGCAAGAGCCTCAACTATCAGGAGATTAATGATGAAAAGAACCTTTTTCCTGTCACTGGTAAGTGGAGAAGGTTACATCTGGAAATTGATATGACATTGATTAAGAAATCGACGGTAATGATGTCGATTCAAACTGAACTTTTGCGGCAGCGGCATGCATGCATTTGATTCCGAGCCGGAGTTGTGGAAATCCAGAAGTTGCCTGTGTAACTCAATAATTTCTTTTTGCTGGTCTAACACCAGTGTTTGCAGCTTAGCAAATATTTCTTGGTATGTGGAACAAAAATCCTGAAGTTCAGCAACTTGTTGCCTTAAGGCCCCGCCTCACTAAGCGATCTCGGTAGCGAGATCGCTGCTGAGTCACAACTTTTGTGACGTAACAGCGATCTCACCAGCGAGATCGCTGTGTGTGACAGCGATCAGCGAGCGGCCCCCCTGCCGGTATCGCTGATCGCTGGAAGAAACCTCTGGACATTTCTTTGGTCGCTGGTCTCCCGCTGGCCAGCATGCATCGCTGTGTGTGACAGGCGGGAGACCAGCGATCAAGTGTAAAAAATAATAAAAAAAATATAGTTATTCTCACCTTCCGATGTCCCGTGCAGCCATCCCGCCTCTCTCCACGCTCTGGTCCCAGTGATCCTTTGCACGAATGACCGCGAGACTTTGTTATCCCTCGATGAAAAGAGGAGGATGAATGACCTCATGGAGATCAACATCCGACACTGCGGAGACACCATCACGTGTTTCTCAACGCAGTGATTCTAGAGCACTGCTCCCATCCCTTATGGGAAATATGTAAAACATGCAAATATATAAGCCACGGAGACGCCATCACATGTTTCCAGTGAAGGAAACCACCTATGCCAAAACATGGTATCCATCCACAGACAGCTGTTTCGGGGTGGAGTAGGAAACTGGCTAGTGGGAGCAATGCCTAGTAACAGAACATGAAAAGAGGAGGATGAATGACCTCATGGAGATCAACATCCGACACTGCGGAGACACCATCACGTGTTTCTCAACGCAGTGATTCTACTTCTAGAGCACTGCTCCCATCCCTTATGGGAAATATGTAAAACATGCAAATATATAAGCCGCGGAGACACCATCACATGTTTCTCAACGCAGGCAGTGACTAGCCAGGTCTTTCACCGGGAAGGAACAACCACGGGAAGGGCAGTCTCCAGTGAAGGAAACCACCTATGCCAAAACATGGTATCCATCCACAGACAGCTGTTTCGGGGTATTGCCCCTCATCAGTGTGGAGTAGGAAACTGGCTAGTGGGAGCAATGCCTAGTAACAGACCATGAAAAGAGGAGGATGAATGACCTCATGGAGATCAACATCCGACACTGCGGAGACACCATCACGTGTTTCTCAACGCAGTGATTCTAGAGCACTGCTCCCATCCCTTATGGGAAATATGTAAAACATGCAAATATATAAGCCGCAGAGACACCATCACATGTTTCTCAACGCAGGCAGTGACTAGCCAGGTCTTTCACCGGGAAGGAACAACCACGGGAAGGGCAGTCTCCAGTGAAGGAAACCACCTATGCCAAAACATGGTATCCATCCACAGACAGCTGTTTCGGGGTATTGCCCCTCATCAGTGTGGAGTAGGAAACTGGCTAGTGGGAGCAATGCCTAGTAACAGACCATGAAAAGAGGAGGATGAATGACCTCATGGAGATCAACATCCGACACTGCGGAGACACCATCACGTGTTTCTCAATGCAGTGATTCTAGAGCACTGCTCCCATCCCTTATGGGAAATATGTAAAACATGCAAATATATAAGCCGCGGAGACACCATCACATGTTTCTCAACGCAGGTAGTGACTAGCCAGGTCTTTCACCGGGAAGGAACAACCACAGGAAGGGCAGTCTCCAGTGAAGGAAACCACCTATGCCAAAACATGGTATCCATCCACAGACAGCTGTTTCGGGGTATTGCCCCTCATCAGTGTGGAGTAGGAAACTGGCTAGTGGGAGCAATGCCTAGTGACAGACCATGAAAAGAGGAGGATGAATGACCTCATGGAGATCAACATCCGACACTGCGGAGACACCATCACGTGTTTCTCAATGCAGTGATTCTAGAGCACTGCTCCCATCCCTTATGGGAAATATGTAAAACATGCAAATATATAAGCCGCGGAGACACCATCACATGTTTCTCAACGCAGGCAGTGACTAGCCAGGTCTTTCACCGGTCTTTCTTGTTATCCCTCGAGACCATGACATCTCGCGGTCATTCGTGCAAAGGATCACTGGGACCGGAGCGTGGAGAGAGGCAGGATGGCTGAACGGGACGTCGGAAGGTGAGAATAACTATATTTTTTATTTTGATTCTATTTTTTACAGCGATGGCAAGCGATGCCGGGCGCTCGGCATCGCTGTGCTGATCGCTGGTGAAGCTGTCTGTGTGACAGCTCACCAGCGATCACATAGCGACTTACTAGCGATCCTGACACCTTGATATCGGTGTCGGGATCGCTGGTAAGTCGCTTAGTGTGACGGGGCCTTAAGGGTGGTTACAACAGACTCCATTTTGCATGCGTAATTATTCTGTTAAGAACTGACCTGGATTGGAGTAGCAGTATTGCAATCACTAGATGCCACAGCAGCATGTAGCATAGTCAGGAATCAACCAGAGGTCGATACATGTGAGCAGCAGTAAAGTTTGAATGAGGCAGTTTGCGTAGTCAGAAATCAGCCAGAGTTCGGTACATGGGAGCAGTAGTATAGTTTGGATGATAAACAGATTAAAGCAGAGCTTTACTAATGCCTAGGAGCTCAATAATCATGTAAGATGGAAGTGCAATGTCAGGTTTAAGTAGTGAGTTCAATCGTAAGTTTTTTTGGGTGGAGCTTTTCAGGATCTCAGGGTAGACATAATTAGGAATAACACAGGTGCTATTATCTAGGTTAGCAAGGAACTGAGCAGGGAGTAGAATAGCTCAAGGAGAAGAGCTGCTGCCTGGCACACAAGTGCTGCTGGGTTTGAATCCTGACACTTGCAGGTTTCAAATCACTGAAGCTAATAACCTTAATAACCTCCGTGAAACATATTTCCCCCCAGCACTTTGTCTCATATCCCCCCCTGTGCCCAAAGCTGGGGGTTTGGGAAGTCTAGACAGGGCATTTGCATTATCGTGTAGCTTCCTGGGCCTGTGCTCCACATGAAATCTAAAGTCCTGGAGCCCACCTAGTCACCCAGACATTCTTCCCCTTCCTTTCCCTCATCCATCACAGGGGCGCATTATCTGATACTATCCTGAACTTCCGGCCTAACACCAGGCCAGTAGAACCTCTGATGGACCCGCTCTTGAGTTTTTGTCTACTCCCAGATGCCCACCCAAGACATGAGAATGGGTTAGGTTTAGTACCCTACGCCTATAGGAACCTGGTACTAACATCTGCCCTGTATCTTCCCCTCTAAGCTTAGTGACCTGATATAACAGGTCCTCATTTAAAATAAAATAGGGAAACCTGGTGTCAACCCCCTGCTCTTGAGCAACCACATTTATCACGTTCCTATTGTCAAATGCACCTTTTAACGTAAGATCTTGCATTTGAGTAGTCCCAAAATCGCCACCCCCCAGAAAACTCCAACTTTAAAAACCAGGCCTCATTGGTCAATGTCTTGTTCTCGTCACCAGCAGGGGCACATAGGGGAGCCCATCTGCCTCTGACTGCAATGGGGATTCATCATGTTTGAACTGGCTCCTGTCTAAGCCACTTTTACCCCCGACTTCCGCCATAAGTTCCAGAACAAGCTAAAGTCCCGCCCTATTATCAGAGTGTAGCAGATTCTTAACCAGTCCAGCTGCATGGGTCTCAGCCCCACAGTTGCTTTTTATGGTCGCTCTGGCAATGGGATAGTGTTGTGAACTCTCTTAATCTGACTTTTGAGGCAAGGCTCCCTCTGGTGGATACTGCTGGTAGTGGAGCTGGTCAACATGATGTTAACCCAAAGGCTGCAGAAGATAATTGGAGGAGTGGGGGTAGTGACTGGGACTACATAAGCGAGCAGACTTCTCTCAGTGGCTGCCGGTGATACTCCTTTCTTTGCTTATTGAGGATTTCTGTCTCCTGCCTGATCCTGCATTTTTCAGCTAAGTGTCATTTGCTAAACCCTTTGCATCTGATTTTGCCTTTCTATCAGGGGTCAGCTTGCTCCCCCAGGGGCTGCTGGCTCCTGCCCTGTATTTTTGTATCTTGTGTTTTTTTGCTCAGCCCCCTGCTGTATTAGCCTGTTGCTAGCCGCCAGTACACACCTGAGTGCTGATATAGTGGGGGCGAGGTTTGTGCAAACCTCAGTATTTTTGTACATAAGTCGTGTTGGAATTGTTAGGGTTTTTGCGTGATTGCAGACAGTGCCTTTTCTGTCCTGTCCTATCTAGTCAGTGTGGGCCCCATCATTTGCTCAGTCTATTTTCTGTCTGTGTTTGTGGTTCATCTTGTCTCACCGACAATATATGTTTGGGGGCTGCCTATTCCTTTGGGGATCTGCTCTTGGGCAGTTTAGATTTCACCTTTCTGTGTTTAGGCTTAGTTAGTCCTCCGGCTGTGACAAAGCGTCTAGGGCAACGTAGGAATGCTCCACGGCTACTGATAGTTGTGTTGTTAAGATCAGGGGTCTGCAATCCGCTGAGCAACCAACCTCTCTGGTGTTCTGGTGGCATAGCCTATTACGCTTTCCTCCTCGGTGACCCATTCATAACAGGATAGTCCTTGTCATCCCCATGACTACAGCAGATGCCCACGTGAGTTCCTGGATGAACTGGTGGGGAAGTGTGGCACTTAATAGGGTCACCAAACTCCCTGAGTCCAAGCGTCCCAGCACCAGTACCCCATTTATTACTACAGGACCTGCCCGAGGCCCTTCAACGGGTTAATAGCAGGCGGGGTAGATATAGTTCGAATAGCGCCTCCCTAGGCTGCGGTCCATCTGTTTGTAGGACATAGGACAACGGGCAGCAATATGTCCAGGACCGTAACATCTTCAGTAGAGCAAGTCTTTACCAGTGGCTTTTGGCAACCCCTCATAGACCACTTTTGACCTGCTCCCCCCCAGTGATGGCTCTTCTATTCCTTTTCTACTTCTTTTGGATTCGGGCTCCCACTGGATACCCAAGTATGGGGATGCAACACCACCTGGCTTCCTTAGGGACCGCTTGACTATCTGGAACCCATCCACTAGACCAACCAGGTCATCCGCTTTTCGAGGGTACCCTTAAGCAACCCAGGTGTGAACTGAACTAGGAAGGGAGTGGATAAATCTGTCCATTATGACTCTCTACCATCTGGGCTGGGGTGGAGGACTCTGGCAGCTGGAGTGGAGGACTCTGGCAGCAACCACTTCTGTACCAGATGCAGCTGTTCGAGCATTTGAGAGCGAAGGGGTTTGATCACCGCAATACACCCAGTGGTAGATCCTTTGCGCTCAAACAGACATAGTTACCACAGAGTTTTCCAGAGTGCCAGTTTTTAATTTGGAATATTCCTAGTCATCCTGTAAGGCCAGGTCATATTAAGCTTTCTGGGACATGCCAATTAGGAGGCCAGCACCTCCACCCGCTGCTTCTCCAGCTCTGCCACCCTTTCTCTGCCAAAAAGGTTTCTGTCATGATCCAGGCCGGGATTTTGTCTTGTCTCTCCTTTCCCGGTATTGGCATGTCAGGGGTTAATTTTCCCTGCCTCGTTCCTGTGTTTCGTCTGCTATATCTCTGCTGCAACCTGGGTGCAGTGCCAGTTATATTGCTTCGGCGTGTTTAGCTAGCTCTGGTGAGTTCCTGATCTGTCCTGCTGCGTTCATCTGACCCTGCCCGTGTCTGTTGACCTTCCTTCTGCCCGACTCTGCATCTTATTTCTCAGTTTGTTTAAATTCTCCAGATTTGACTTTAGTTTGTCCCTGTCCTGATCCTGTCTCTCTTATCTGTTAGCTCAGCTATTGACCGGCACTGACCTTTTGCTCTCTTCAGACTCTGTTTTGGATCTTCCCTTTGTACTGCGTTATTCTCTGGTATCGACTCGGCTCTCTGACTATAACGCTGCCACCTAGTGGTTGCTTTTCTCTATTTCTGCTGGTCTGCTTCATTGCAGGGATTCAGCTCATTCTCCACTCTGTTGCCTTCTAGTGGAGTTTGTGTTAAGGCCCTTTTACATTTAGCGATGCACCAGCGATCCAACCAGCGATCCGACCCGGTCAGGATCGCTGGTGCATCGCTAAATGATCGCTAGTGAGCTTTCATACAGAAAGATCTCACAGCGATGCAGCAGCGACGCAGCGCACGATACTTACCATTCACACACAGCGATCCTGGCGTCTTCCCGCCCGCCTCCACGCGTCGCTGGACGTCACAGCAGGAAGCCCAGCAGGAAGCGCCCGACGAGAAATGGAGCCGGACATTCTCGCGCGATCAGCGATGGACAGCGGGGGAGCCGGTCGGAGGTAAGTATCACACATAGCGATATCGCTAGCAATATCGCTATAACGTCACAAAACCAGTGACGTTTTAGCGATATTGCTAGCGATATCGCTTAGTGTAAAACCCCCTTTACTCTGCAGTAACACTCAGTATTACAGTGTGACAGTTTCCACATCATCGGTCGGGGACATTTTTGCATCACTCGTTATACCGCCTTCTGGATGTATGTGTCAACACCTGGACTTGGGGGAGGGGCTGTTGGTTACTCACGATCGGCCTCTCTAAGGAGTTCCATCTGCTGTGTAAGCACCTCCTGTTATCACTGCTGCTGCTACTGCTGTTGGAGCTACTGCACCAACTGTTTGTTTCTTGTCGTGCCTTCCTGGCTTATGGCTGCCTTCACCCATGAAATGCGGTTTGTCCACCGCCGTCAAATGTGCTTCCTTGGGGAAATTGCCTGCACTTCTACCACCAACTGTTGAAGATTGGTTCGCTCAACTGCTCACAGAGGTAGACACAGGCATGTTAGTTCTGCTGGTTTATTTAAAACATGGCATAAACCACTGCAGGCTCAACACAATATACACAGGCTTTCTGGCATAGCGGGAATAGATAAGATAAAGTATAGTACAGGCCATATGCCTGCGGGGATCTGTCCACTTTGGATACAACAAATGGGTTCAGTACGGTTTAGCACAAAACACTTCTCTGGAGTTGCTAGCTACAGACACACTGAACACGGAATGATTGAGAAGGCTAACTATTTTACACCTGCTTTTCTGCTGCTAACTTAAAATCATAGCCCTTAAAATTGCTCATTAACCCCTCTCAGCACTTAGTGTGCTGGAGCAAACTTCCAGATTTCAAATCACCGTACCTAATATCCTCAGTGATACATAACACGCCTCCAAGATTTTGCCAATGACTTTGTCACACAAAGTATAATTTTATTTAGCTTTCTATTACCCATATGCCCATATAGATGGATTATGAGGGTTGAGCAGACTGACAGATTCCCTTTAAGAAATGCAATGTCAGCGTCACTCGAGTTATCGACTACTTATGCACTAGGAATATATAAGAATTTTTTCATGAGTTACCCATGAAGAACTGGACATAGGATAGCACGAACAGTTTACTTCCAATTATAGTTGAATTATATTAATTAAAAAAAATAACATTAAGAACATGTAAAAATATCTCTCATGTGGCACGTCTGCCTCTACCTGACCCTGGGTTTCGCCTGTCAGCTTTTTCTCCTGGGGCAAGCTTAGCATTCTTATTGGTCACATTATATTAGCAATGACTCCTCATAGGTTCCTGACCCATACTAATTACCTCCTCCCACTAATTTATTTTAAAAAATCACCATACATTAATATAACAGCAATTAAACATCTTTAGTATAATATATTTTGTGGCATTGTGAATAATGAATAATAGTCACCCATATTATACAGGTCTCTGCTCTCTCATGTATAGAAATCCCACCTCCCTGGTATATGGACTGACCACTTTGTTTTGAAAAGATGACCACTTTCAATTTAGTTACTCATATGTGGGGCCAAATAGATTGTTTAACATTTTGCTCAACCCAAAATCAATTCCCAGAGACCTATTATATGCATTTTTTTCTTCTGGTCCTCGTGTAGTTGAATATTGATTTTGCAGGCAAAATGACACTATCATTATAAGATGTTTTCTTCTGTAAACAATAACATTTTTGTAAAATTTCTATCTGTATTTTTAGGTTTCAAATGCTTATGCCACTGTTTACCTCCGACCAGATAAAGAGATTGATTTTTCTCTGTCTTTAACAGGTTGATAATGTACGGCTTTGTTAAGGCCATGATACAGTTGGGACAAATCCAGGCTGGCGACTTTCACTTCACTGACTGTTTGTTTTTTGGCTCGTTGATGTCTGCGACAGATCCAGGTAATTATCGTCTCGGCAATGTGTGATCGTCTCCTTCTCGCTAAGCCAAGTATATGTTCAATACCCCTTTTGAAAATGAGCTTAATTTCCCTCTGGTAAGAAAATGACTATATGTTTCTGGAATCTCTCACCGGTTGTGAAAAGTGCAACCTTTTTGTTAAAGAGCTCAGTGCTGAAGGATAATTTGTAAACCACTGTAAACATAACCAATGGAACAAGACAAAGTGTCCAATGCAATTTTGTTCTCAGTGATCCATAACCGTGTACCGTAATAGTCTGCTGCACAGCAATTTCCGAAGACTAAAAACGCATTAGTCTTTTGCTTAAAGCAGCAGCAGTCGGTCTTGTATTTATTTCAGTTACTTATCTAAATATTATTTTATTTCTCTAAGAATATAGTTCTCCTCTTATAGTTATTATTCAACTATTTCGTGTGCTTTTTTATGGTCTATGCTGAGCAGTAATTGTATAGCCATGGGCGAAAGCTGGCATATCTTCAACGTTTGGTACCTTGCATTGCCTGAGTATGAGTCACTCATTTTTCCTGTTGTCTTATGTTTTATGTCATTCTCTGTGTTTGTACATTCTTGTATGAGTTTACAAAATTGTTTAATTTTAGTTCTATTTGGGGTGGTATGTGGGTCACTTGCTCTTCAATGGAAGAATTTGGCTTGTAGAAAAAAGATAGCGCCACAAAGTGTATACATGAACAATATTCAACTCATAATGGTCAATTAGATTCCAGGGTGCTATGGTCCACTGCCCCTATTATGCCCCTGCAAATAGTACTCTACCCATAGATTGTCCTCAAAACGTGACTTCCGACCCTTATAAGGGGCAATACCAAAACTACTCCATTTCACTAGGTGTGAATATCTCCTTAATTCCTTCACAGCATCCGCCATACATGTACAGCGTCGCGGGAGGTGTGTTCCCGCAAACTGCAGTACATGTACAGCATGACAATCGCTTGGGATCACTTAGAGCTCTGGCGTGATCAAAACCGGGTGTCAGTGATATACGCGAGTGAACAGCCTTCCGCAACACCTACTATCAGTGCTAAAGCTGATCAAGGGCATTTAACTCCTCTGATGCCACTGTCAATAGCGACAGCAGCATAGATTGGGTTGCAGAGGGAGGGAGCTCACTGTCTGCTTCCTGAGTTGTACCAGTGGTCTCAAAGGCGACCCCAGGCCGAAATACATACTTGGTATCACTGAGTCCAGAATAACCCGATCTGTAAAACTGCTGCACTAGTTAACCCATTCAGTGAACACCGTTAAAAAAAATGTTAAAAATGTGACAAAAAACTATGCTTTCTCATCATACCGCTGAAAAAAAGTAAAATAAAATACGATCAAAAATGTAAATAAAAATGCTATTGCTGAAAACAACATCTTGTCCGGCAGAAAAAAAAGCCACCATACAGCTCCATCAGTGGAGAAATAAAAAAAAAGTTATAGCTCTCAGAATATTGTGATGCAAAAATCGTTTTTTGTTTTTTTTTTAATAAAATTGCTGGTGTTTGTTCATTCTGCCTGCCA
Source organism: Dendrobates tinctorius (assembly GCF_039654945.1). Lineage (NCBI taxonomy): Eukaryota > Metazoa > Chordata > Amphibia > Anura > Dendrobatidae > Dendrobates > Dendrobates tinctorius. Next base: position 85,468,609 of record NW_027361728.1, on the reverse strand, counting down.
AAATTAGAAAGTGATCTAAAAATGTTATGTGCCCGAAAATGGTACCAAAAAAAAATATCAACTCGACCAGCAAAAAGGAAGCCCTCACATGACTCTGTTGTCTGAAATATTGAAAAATAATAGCTCTCAAAATATGGCGATGCAGAAACTTTGTTTTGCAAAAAAAAAACATTTTCTAGTGTTATAGTAGCCAAACATGAAAAAATATATTAATATGGTATCTCTCTAATCGCACTGACCCGAAGAATAAAGCTATCTAATCACTTACACCACATGGTGAAAGGTGCAAAAAAATTCTCGACCTGCTGTTAATTTGTTCATTCTGCCTCTAAAAGTTCGCAATAAGGCTCTGCTCACATTTATTCTGCACGATACGCTGACTACTTACATCGGGTTTTCCGTTTAAATCTCTGAAATACCTGATTCAAACAGAACCTCTGGCGGAAGATTCCCTATAATGAGGCAGATGGTGACAATGCGGACTCTGTCTGGACTATGATCTGGCTGTGTCTGTCTTTTTAAGCGTGCACAAAAGCGCGGTCGACAACAGTTTTGAGCACCTCTGTAATGGACACTGCTCAAAAAAGACCAGACTGAGTCCATAGTATCTCTGCTGCCTCATTACAGTGAATGGATCCCACGGGGTTTCATCTGAACCACGTCATTCAGAGATTTAGATTGCAATGCCGATGTAAGTGCTCAGCATAGCACGCCGGATAACTGTGATCTCAAATTTTATATATGTTCCCAATAAAAGCTTCAGCTCAATCCACAAAAAAAAGTCCCACTCAGGTCCGTCATATGTCAATGGAAATATAGTGGGCTTCCACATTACTGGTAGCATATGGACTACGGTAAAGCAAAATTGTTCTTCACCTTCCAAAAGAAATGCAGCGAATTCTGCACTTCCAAATCTTAATGCCCCTGTTCCATTCTGAAACCCACAGTGTGTCTAAACCTCAGTTATCTATATGTTTGGCATTTCTGTAGTGATGAGATCCCACTTAAGTTATGGGGTCCATGTCTTCAGAAGCATGAGCCGGGCACTAAAATGTACTGCACACTACAATATATGGAGTTCAGAAATTTTTCTACGGTGGTGTCTGTCTTTTTAATCGTGCATAAAAGTGCAGTCGGCCACAGTTTTGTGCAGCTCTGAAAAAACGAACACTGCTGAACAAGGGCCAGACAGAGTCCAGAGTAACTCTGCTGCCTCATTATAGTGAATGGACCCGTCGGCCGTTTCATCTGAATCACGTTATTCAAAGATTTAGATGGAAACCCTGATGCGAGTGCTCATTGCAGAACACAGGATAAGTATGATACAAAATGTTATATAAAATTTTCCTCTGATGCTGAGTCACCTCACACAGAGAAGCCGTGGGATAATCAAGTATTATTATTATTATTATTATTATTTATTGTTATAGCGCCATTTATTCCATGGCGCTTTACATGTGAGGGGGGTATACATAAAAACAAGTACAATAATCTTAAACAATACAAGTCATAACTGGTACAGGAGGAGAGAGGACCCTGCCCGCGAGGGCTCACAATCTTCAAGGGATGGGTGATAATACAGTAGGCGAGGGTAGAGCTGGTCGTGCAGCGGTTTGGTCGATCGGTGGTTACTGCAGGTTATAGGCTTGTCGGAAGAGGTGGGTCTTCAGGCTCTTTTTGAAGGTTTCGATGGTAGGTGAGAGTCTGATATGTTGTGGTAGAGAGTTCCAGAGTAGGGGTGATGCGCGAGAGAAATCTTGTATGCGATTGTGGGAAGAGGAGATAAGAGGGGAGTAGTCTGAGATCAAAAGCCAGGAGGGTACGTCAGAAACAGAAAGAAGAGATAAAGGCGTAGTCAGGTAACATTCCAATGTCAGAATACCAGGAGATAGCGGGTCAGAGCAGAAGGGGTTAAACATATGGTCAGAACTAGGTCTAATGTCAGGCAATGAAAGATCAACAAACAGAATGCAAGGCACAGAGAGACATACCACACAAATGGTGAATTTATGTCTAGCAGAGGTCTGGGAGTAGCAGCCCAGTTAAGTAGTCCGGCAATCACCTGGAATAACGAACACCTGGAGACAACCAGCACCTCCCAGTCTCAGATTGGATGTCAATCAACACACCAGCAGCTCAGCACACCCTGTACTAGCCTGGAGGACTGAGCTGTTAAAGTACTGACAGCTTCAGCATGCCCCTGTACCAGATTGGATGGCTAAGCTATCTGTAACTGCATCCCACTCACCCTCTTCTAGTCACCGGACCCCCAGGATTCCCAGGAAATTTTAGGTGAAAGGCCATGACTAACTGCTTGGCCTTCACATCTCGAGTTGGGACCCAGGATCTCTCCTCTGGTCCGTATCCCCTTTCAGTGGATGAGGTACTGGATGTAATTTTGGACCCTACAAGAATCCACAACCCTCTGATCATCATACTCCAGGCCACAGTCGACGGAAACCGGAGGTGGTGGCAATGAGGGAGACAATGCAGAAGGGAAAAACTCCTTTAATTGGGATTTATGGAACACATTAGGGATGTGAAGGGATGGAGGAAGCTTTAATCTGAATGCCACCAAATTGACCAACTCTAGGATCTCATATGGACCAATAAACCTTTGGTCCCAACTTCTCCGGCACTTTAAGTTTAATGGTCCTAGATGACAGCCAAACCTTATCCTCGATATTAAAAGCAGGACCCACCGAATGTCTTCTTTTGGCCTTCCAGTCCTGGAAAATCTGAGCAGTCCCAATATTTTTAATACTTTAGAACCTCCCTCCAGACATCCCCAAGCCTCTGTACGGCAACCTCAACCCCAGTACATTCAGAACTAATCCCAGAAGATTCACCAAAATAGGGATGAAAACCATAATGACACAAAAACTTAGATAAGCCCCCCCTGCGCCTGTGATAGCCGTGTGTAGGCAGTGCGTCGCATCCCTCTGTCTGTGACATACCGGTGTCAGCGGTGGGTCTGTAACATATTGATTTACTCGACTGTTAAAAGGAAACTCAGCGAGAAGTAAAAACGAATACCAGTGCTCCTGCTGGGCAACTGCAAAGTACCTAAAAATTTGTTCCAAACATGGATTTGTCCTCTCAGATTGACCATTAGTTTCAGTGTGGTAAGCAAATGAAAATGACAAGTCAATCCCGAGTTTGCTACAAAAATCTCTCCAGAATTTAGAAACAAATTGTACTCCCCTATCAGATACAATGTTAAGAGGGATCCCAGGTAGCCTTACAATATGAGAAATAAACAACTTGGAATGTGTCTCTGCATTAGTCAATCTTCACGAAACAACAAAATTGGCTTGTTTGCTGAATCTGTCAACTAGCACCCAGATAGCAGTTTTTCCCCCAGACAGAAGCAAATCCGTGATGAAATCCATGGACAAATGAGTCCATGGTCTTTCTGGAGTTGATAGTGGAGCCAATTGGCCTGCCAGCCATCTATGACTGACTTTAGCTTGTGCATACTTCACAAGCAGATACAAAATCTTGAATATCATTATGTATGAATGGCCACCAAAAAAAGTCTAGCAATGGTTTTCTGTTTAGCAGTAACCCCAGGATGACCACACAAGACGAAATCGTGAAACTACAGTAAGACATGCAATCTTAGGTACACAGACACAAATAATTTGGACCTTAGAGTAGCTAAAAGAGCCAACGACTGGACTTTATGGATCTCCTTTTCACGTTCCGAGGTTAACGTAGAAACCACAATACCTTGAGGAATAATGGAGGATGGAAGTTCTGGAGGAACAGCTGAATCGAGACTACAAGATACTGCGTCAGCTTTCACATTCTTAAACACCGGTCTGAATGTAATTGTAAAATTAAACTTAGAGAAAAACACCAACCATCTGGCCTTTCTAGGAGTTAACCTTTGAGCTGATTCAATTTAAGCTAGATTCTTGTGATTAGTCACCACAGTAACTGGATGAACCACCCCCTCCAAAAATACCTCCGTTCCACAAAGGACAATTTCACATCAAGTAACTCACAATTCCCAGCATCATCATTTCTTTCTGCAGACTACATTTTTTTAGGAAAAAAAACACATGGACGCAGGTTAGTCAGTTTTGGGCCCCTGGGATAAAACTGACCGTACTCCGACCTCCGAAGCATCCACCTCCACAATGAACAGTTCTTGTAGATGAGGTTGGATCAGAATGGGAGCAGACATGAAACACTCTTTTTATTTTTTGTAAGCCCTGATAGCACCTGGCAAACAAACCTTGAGGTTTTGCACTCTTACGTTTAATGTCAGTAAGAGGTTTAGCAATCTGAGAAAAACCCTTGATAAGTTTCCTATATTTGGTGAATCCTAAAAAAAAGCTTCAAAACCTTAAGTTCACAAGGCTGAACCCAATCAATTATGGCCTTCTTAAACCCATCTTAAACCCTGCTGACAAGATAAACTCCAAGAATGAAATTTCCTAAGAAGAAAAAACAAATTTATCTAATTTAGCAAATGAAAAGTTCTCCCTCAACCTTTGTAACACAATACAGACATGTTCCTGGTGAGAGTCCAAATCGGGAAAGAAAATTAGAATATTATCCTGGTAAATCACAACATAACTTCCCATGCAATTATAGAAAATATAATTCATAAAATTTTGAAACACACCAAGTTAATTGGATAACCCAAAAGGCACGACAAGGTCTTCAAATAGATTCTCAGACGTTATAGACTCATCACCCTTTCGGACACGTATCTAAGATCATGTTTAGAAAACACCTTGACCCCCAGAAGCAGATTATATAGGTCAAGGATAAGTGTAAGTGGGCATTTTTAACCGTGATTTTGTTTAGTTCTTGGAAATTGAGGCAAGAACGGAGGCACCCATCTTTTTTTTTCTTTTTTACAAAGGAAAATCTGGCAGCTACAGGGGAGGAAGAAGGACGATATGACCCTTTCGTTAGCATTCTTTCATGGTGGTTCATTCAGGCCCAGACTAATTGTAAAGGCAAGCTTTAGGCAATTTGGCGTTATTAATAAGATCAATGGCACAATCATAAGGACGATGGGGAGGATGGGAAGAACATATCTCCAAAGTCCTACAGGTACCCCGGCAGATCCTTCAGACTATTATATTTGTACAGTTTTTAGACATTTCTTGCAACAATTGAATCTACATTTAACAATCTCCTTCTGACACCGATCAATAACAGGATTGTGAATCTGCAACCATATAAGCCCCAACACCAACCCAGCAGATAAATTATCCAAAATAAAACAGGAAATGGATTCAGAGTGAAGTCCACTGTTCCACTCTTGACCAAATTCCAGACTAACGGTGCCTTGTCAAGGGTGAAGATTCGAATGGGTCTTTCTAAATTGTCCCTAAAGCTAAGTTCAAAATCAGTCCCCAATCAATAAAGTTAGCAGCAGACCCACAGTCAATGAACGTCAATGTTGACAACACCTAGCTGTTGAATGATAACGCTGTATTTGACAGTACTTTATCAGAGGAAGAAAAAGGTATGTGGGAGTCTGGCTGTCCTCAGCTGTCACCCAGACTTAAACGTTCTCTTGACTGTGTGCTAGCCTGAGGATGTGTTGGACAATTCTTAAGAAAATGTCCAGAGAGACCACAGTACAGACAGTCCAAGATCTTGTCTATGTCTTTTCTCCACAACATGAAGACTGGAAACTCTAAGTTCTAATGGCTCCACCTCCGGTAAATGGATCTGCTCTGGGGAAGTATGAAGGGCAGTCTGCTGTTAGCCACGTCTTTCACAGTTTCTATGGTCCATTGGCATGGCCAGGGTCATGGCCACCGCCAGAGGAGCAGGAGCGTCATGAAGGACTAGACCATCCTTAAAAGGCCTTTGTGGAAATGGCACCTGAGTGCTGCATCATTCCACAGAACTTCAGTGGACCACTGCCAGAACTCAGTAGAGGAGTAGTCCTCAACTGTGCAACCCCCACGTGCCAAGTTCATGATCTTAGTCTACGCGACCTGTATCCTGTGGGGTTCGTCATATATCAGACATAAACTGTTAAAAAAGGCTTCAACAGAAAATCGTTCTGAGGCCTGTGTGTACAAGGAAAATGCCCAGGTCTGAGGATCCCCTCGCAGTAGGGACATGATTATTCCCATTCATTGGACCTTATCCCCTGTCAACCGTATTGGCCAGATGTAATGTGACGCTGAGTCACCTAGCACTGTCAAGCTGTGAGATAGGATAGTCAAAGAGTCCGAGGTGAGAAGCCAGGAGTGTGCGTCATAACCAGAAAGAAGAGACAAAGGCATAGACAGTAAAGCTGGAGTCACACATAGCAACTTACCAGCGATCCCGACAACGATATCAACGTGTCAGGATCGCTGGTAAGTCGCTATGTGATCGCTGGTGAGCTGTCAAACAGACAGTTTCACCAGCGATTAGCACAGCGACGCCGTGCGTGCGGCATCGCTGTGTTCGTTAGCGCTGATGCCATAGTCAGGTCAAAAATAGAATTAAAATAAAAATATTGTTATTCTCACCTTCCGACGTCCTGCGCAGCCATCCCGCCTCTCTCCACGCTCCGGTCCCAGTAATGCTTTGTGAGAATTACCGCGATGACGTCCGTTCTCGCGGGATCGCGAAGTCTCGCGGTCATTCTTGCAAAGGATTACTGGGACCGGGAGCGTGGAGAGAGGCGGGATTGCTGCGCGGGACGTCGGAAGGTGAGAATAACAATATTTTTCATATTTTTTTATTATTTTACAGCTGATTGCTGGTCTCCCGCTTGTCACACGCAGCGATGCGTGCTGGCCAGCGGGAGATCAGCGACGAAAAAAATGTCCAGAGGTTTCTTGCAGCGATCAGCGATACCGGCAGGGGGGGCAGGTCGCTGATCACTGTCACACACAGCGATCTCGCTGGTGAGATCGCTGTTGTGTCACAAAAGTTGTGACTCAGCAGCGATCTCGCTAGTGAGATTGCTATGTGTGACGGGGCCTTAAGGTAATGTTCCAAGGTCAGAATACCAAAAGACAGTGGATCAGAGCAGAAGTGGTTAAACAGACATGTGGTCAGAACTAGGTCCATGGTCAGACAGCGAAAGATCAATAAACAGAATTCAAGGCACAGAGAGCCAAACCATACAATAACTGAACGTACATCTGGCAGAGGTCTGAGAGCAACAGCCCAATTAAGTAACCTACCAATCACCTGGGATAATGAACACCTGGAGACAGCCAGCGCCCCCCAGTCTGATTGGATGGCTGGGCTGTCAATCAACACACCGACAGCTCAGCACGCCCTGTGCCAGATTAGATGGCTGAGCTTTCAGTAACTGCATCCCAGACACACTGAGGGGTGGAGCTATGACAGTTCCCAAGAAAAGCTTCAACTCAACCAATAAAAAAACAAGTCTGTCAACATAGCTTACACTAATATCCACTACTGCTTGTTTCTGGAGAACACCCATGGAGTCCAACTTGTCACTATACCTGTAGATAAATTCCCAAAGGGGAATAATTTCCAAAATTATTTCACTTGAGGAGGAATTCAGCTTCCCTGGCACTTAGGGAGTCCGCAAACTATTCTACGATAATTTCTTTTCCAAGAGTCAAATAGTGCTCCTTTTCGCCCAAGTCTCACCGTGTTTCTAATCAGTATTGTACAGCCACATATTGGGTATTACCACCTTCAGCAGAAAATGTGTGACAAATTTTGGTGCCATTTAACCCATTTTCCCTTGTGAAAATGTAAAACCTATTGCTAAAAAAAATGTTGCAGTAAAAATGTGATTATTTTTTCTTCACTGCCCAATGGTTTAAATTTCTGTGACACACCTGTGGTGTTAATATGATCACTGCATTTTTACGTGAATTCATTGAGAGGTATAGGTTGTAACATGGGGTCACATATGGAGGTTTCTGTTGTTCTGGCACTTCAGGAGTGCTGCTAATGTGACATCGCTCCCACAAATCATTTCTGCAAAATCTTCATTATATTATGGCTCTCCCTCCCTTCTAAGTTTTGCTTTGTGCCTCAAAAGCAGTTGCCGATTACATGTAGAGTATTGCTGTCTTGTATTGTAATTAAAAACTTGGGGCTAAAACAACATTTTAGTGGTAAAAATGCAATTATTCTTTTTTCACCGCCCCGTGTTATGGAATTCTTGAGCCAAGTGTGGTGTCAATATGATCACTGCGCCCCTATATGAATTCATTGGTGGTGTAGTTCATGAAATGGGGACACTTATGGAGGTTTCTGCTCTTCTGGCACCTCAGGGTATCTGCCAAAATTACATGGCACCCTCAAACCATTCCAGCAAAATCTGAACTCCAGTATTGCGCTCCTTTTCTTCTGAGCTTTGCACTGTGTTTCAAAAGTATTTTTCGACCACATGTGGTTGAAAAAAGCAACATTTTATTGAAAAAAATGTTAATTTTTACATGGACTCAATGTTATACATGGCGTCTGCTTTCTATTCCAGCCAATTTTGCATTTCAAAAGTCGAATGATGCTCCTTCCTTTCCAAGCTCTGCCGTGCGCCCAAACAGCAGTCTCCACCACATATGGGGTATCGGCATACTCAGGAGAAATTGCACAACAAAGTGTATTGCCTATTTTCTCCTGTAACCCTTGTGAAAATTAAAAAATTTGGGTTAAAGGAAATTTTTTGTGGAATAAGTAAATTCCTGTGATGCAGAGGGTTAATAAACTTCTACTGAGCATGCTCCGCCACCTCCCAATTCAAGTCCCTGACAACATCTTCTCTAACCTTTCAATTCATTATTATTTGTCCTATTCACCTTACCCCCTCTTTGCCCCAATAAATTGAAGTCCCCAATAGCTTTTCAATGAATTGTGAGATGGGGGAGGACGCTATCAGGGATTTAACACCCTCCTCCACCAACCAATTCATTTTACATCCCTATCTAATGTCCTCCTCCCCCTAAGTCCATTATATGTACCTCTTCATCCCATCCCAATCCCCCACGTCCCTCATTGTGCTCCTCCCGCCTTTCATCCCATCACCATCATTGCCCTCTCCACCACCCCCATCATTGCCCTCTCCAACACCCCCATCATTGCCCTCTGTACCACCTCCATCATTGCATTCTCCACCTCCGCAATCATTGTTCTATTCCACCACCTCCATCATTGCCCTCTTCCCCACCCCCATCATTTCCCTCTCTCCAACACCACCATCATTGTTCTCTCCACCACCCCAATCATTGTTCTCCTCCACCTCCCTCAATGTATTGTTAAAAAAAAAAACACACACACATATCGGGTTCAGCCACATAAGTCTTTCTGGAAGGGAGCCTGGACAAATCCAACAGGGCGACCATAATAATTTTGCTAGGCTCAATTATGTTTTGGCTCCTCTACTAAGTCAGAAGACTGGAAAGATCTAGAGAGGGTGTCTGCCTTAATGTTTTTATCTGCCAGCCGAAAATGGACAGTGAAGGTGAAGAGGGTGAAAAACAGACCACCTGACTTGTTGTGGGTTAAGTCGCTGTGCGGATTGTGGATATGCTATATTCTTGTGGTCAGTGTACATAACCATTGGATTCATAGCTCCCTCTAGCCATTGCGTTCAGCAGCAGAAAAGATCTTCATAAAGAAGCCGCAGGTCACCATGCGAAGACGTCTGGGTAAGAACAGCCCCAGCCCCAGAATAAGGAGCATCCACCTCCAGAAATAACTATTTGTCTTTGGACAATGCAGCACAGGAGCTGAGAAGAAAGCCTGTTTCAAAGACACAAAGGCATTCTTTGCCTCTGGAGACCATAACATTAGGATTGGCCCCCCATACGGGTCAAGGCTGAAATAGGAGCCATCTGGGAGGAGAAATGAGAGATAAACTGGCGATTGTAGTTTGCGAAACCTAGAAAACACTGGATAGCTTTAAGACCATCAGGCCAAAGCCACTTCAGAATGGTGCAAGGAAGGAAAAGTATGTCTGATTAGGGCACTCAGACCAAAACAGACACTTGTATTAGATAGAAAAGAAACTTTTTTCATAGTCATTATCTCCTCACAAAGCTTTTTGGCAGTGAATCCGCCTTCATCCATGTGAGCAGCCGTAGTTTTTCTTCCTTGCATTTTACACCCTTCTGGGTGAGCGTCTTGGTGCAGCACGGACCCAGCAAACTATCAACCATCCTGCAGGATCTGAAAGACGGAGGATCTGTGGTGACATCAGCATCACGTGACGTTCCACGTGACTGGCTAATTTCCAAACCTGGAAGCGGGGACGGCGAATGGTGCACGATAAGCACCGCAGGCTCTGCAAACGTGATTATGCTGGCAGCATAACCACTGCAGGTTAGTGTACTTTGTTCTTAACCTCCTCCACTTGACCACCGAGTATCACACCAGGCGCCCCCTCCTCTCTCCTATGTTGTTTCTACTTCAGAACGGTGGACACTTTTTTGGGATCCAGTTGGGAGATTATGTATCCTAGAAACGGAAGAGAAGTCTGCTAAAAAACGCACTTTTCATATTTATGGCACAGATGGTCCTTCCTAATCCTCTGCAGAACCTAGTGAACGTCTCTTTGGTGAGAAAGCAGATCAGGAGAGAACACCAAGGTATCATCCAGGTACACTACTACACATGTGTAGAGAAAATCCCTGAAGATGTCGTTCGCTAGTTCTGAAAGACTGCTGGTGCATTGCAGAGTCCAAATGGCATGACACAATACTCATAGTGATAAATACAAAAACCATCTAGCACAGCTATAAAGTGGTGGTGCAGCAAGTAGGATCCTAGTCTGTACTCATATGAATATAGAAAACTTGGCACACACTATATATGATTTCCAGTGAATGATTAATTTTTAATGTACAGTACACACAGTATAGACGTTTCGGTCACATTGACCTTCATCACAGTACTGTAAAAAATAATAATAGAAATAATCAAAAGAAACAGAAGTATATACATGACAATAATCAGAATTTCTGGAATACAGACAAAATTGAACATGATGTCTATGACATATCAGACATTAATAGCACATATATGGGTATATTTTACATCTGTAGCTAAAAGACCTTGGCAAACTAATAGTAGCCAAAAAACCAAGATAGATTAATAATGGGATGAATCATTCATTAAATGCAGGATAACATACCTATGTATTGTACTGCTGACATTTACATACTGCTCAAAAGAAGGAGAGCCAAAAGATAAGTGATCCTGTGAAGTGAGAGATAAAAATCTCCTATTAAATGCCTTGGATTGCAATTCATTGTGATAGGTGACAGGAGGAGGTAACGAGTACATACCCCCCGGGTTTAGGGACAAAGAGCACTGCTGTGCAAAGTCTGTGGAGAAAGAACACAGAGTGTTCCTAGTTATCAAACGGAATGATAGGGCAGAGTGTCCTAGAAGGATGGTGGGGGAGCGAGGTGCTTACCGGTCCGGTCAGTGTGCAGCATATGGGGCAATGACACGGCATCCACCGCGGGTCAGAGGCGCCGTTTGCAGCGTCTGCTGCTTCTATAAATAGGGGCCAAGATGGCGGCTGGAGAGGAAGTGAGAGACCGGAAGTGATGGTACTGTGCGCTCCAATACAGCCTGATGCGATCCACAGGCAGGGGAGGAGTGTGGGAGGTCTCAAGAGTGACGTCACTGTGCGTTCCAGCGGCGCCATGAGCGTGTCACCAACAGGAAGTGTCTTATGTATCACAGAAAAGTTTCCCCGCAGTTGCGTTCTTGAGAGGAGAAAAATATAATTAAAATACTGGTAGAAGCTGTGCATCTAGGAACGATAGTGAAGAATCCAGATGGCTCTATATTATTCTTTAGGGATATGGTGGTTCAGTGAAGGGCGAGTAATGCGAACTCTCCGTGAGGTAAACAAATGCTTAGTGCTGTAGGTTCTGTGATCGGGTTATCCGATTGAAGTCCCTATTGCGCCGAGTGTCTCTTTCCCCGCCGAGTCTTCTTCCTCTGGTGTATCGACGTCTTTGGCCTAAAAAACAGCTCGTAGAAGGCTGTTGTTCGTAATCTGATCCCGAGGTAGAGCCTTCTGTTGATGATCTTTAGTTTGGACGTGAAGTGAAGTTGCCTGAGGTAGTTGACTCCTGCCATTTATAGACTCTATTATGTTCGTAGTCCTCCGTATCTCTAGCGAACTTGTTTCTCTTCCTTGTTTCGGTATCTCGACGATGTTGTTCGATGGCTGTATTAATCTTGGTCTTGAGGGTATTGAATTCTTCAGTGGTTGTAGAGGATACCAGCTGGCTTTCAATGTTCTTGATTTGGTCCCTGGATTTTGTGATCCCCAGATGCAGATGTTCTAGCATGAGGGTTATAAGGTCAAAAGAACACTTATTAAGGATTTGTTCAAATCGCGAACAGAAGTCAGAGGATTCACTAAAAAGAGTGGGACGGATGGGCACACGTAGACCACGAGGGATTTGTTGCACTTTTAGATATTATGTGAGTGTGGCACAATGTAATTCCAAATTAGTGCAACGTCTGAGTTCCCTTTCCAGGTCACGGCCTCTAGTCTCCTTAGGGGGGACTCTGAGAAAGTCGCTGGGAATAGTGGATTGTGCTATTATGCTGGATGTCTGTTCCGCATCATATGAGAAAGTGAGTGAAGTCATTGCCCAGAAAAGCGTACCTAAACGTATAGGGTAACCGATAAATACAAAAACCGTCTAGCACAGCTATAAAGTGGTGGTGCAGCAAGTAGGATCCTAGTCCGTACTCATATGAATATAGAAAACTTGGCACACACTATATATGATTTCCAGTGAATGCTTCTAAAAATAGGGGCCAAGATGGCGGCCGGAGAGGAAGTGAGAGACTGGAAGTGATGGTACTGTGCGCTCCAATACAGCCTGATGCGATCCACAGGCAGGGGAGGAGTGTGGGAGGTCTCAAGAGTGACGTCACTGTGCGTTCCAGCGGCATTGGATAAAAAACTCGTATTACAACAAATTGATATTAAACAGAAGAAAAAAGAAAAATTTTTGAGAGATAAAAATGACTATGAAAATAACATGATTTTTTCCTGGAATAAAAATCGTTCCTCTTTTTCTAAAAAACGGAGATACAACATGGCTCATAAAAAGAAAAATAACTATGAAGGATGGACCACGGATTCGGACTCAAGTGTTGCAGATGATCGAGAGGACTCAAGCATGCTTACTTTTCCTTCTACCTCTAATAATACGCCCCCTTTTAGGAAAAAAACAAGACGAGGCTGGAAAATTACAAAATCAAGGAAAGAAACGCAAGCAAGTATCATGGAGGAAATAACACCTCCAATGGACAATCTACGTATAATAAACCTTTCAAAGCGCCAATTATCCAGTGAACATACTGAAGTTCTATCTAAAGGCTTAAATTTTTGTATTCCAGAAAAATTTGATTATGTCGATTTTAGGATTGAATTGTTTAAAAGTATAAGAAAGCTACATCTTAAAAAATCTTTTTCCAGTGTTTCAGCTGCAGTTTCTGTTCCTATACATGAAGGTGAGAAACCTCCAACTATTGGTCCTTTAGGCTTTATGCTAAATTCAGATATCTGTCCCAGACAATTTTTAAGTGAGGTTGAAATGTTAATGAGTATAACTGAACCAGATTTCTCTCTGGAATCAGTTAATTCCAACGAAGAAATACCAATGCCTTTTAAAGGAGGAATAAAATCAAATTTCATGCCTCCTATATCTCCTGGGAACAGTATCGATCTTTTCCATGATATGGTCATCAAGGATGTAGAAGCTTTACTCTATCCCATGTCAGAAAAAAATTTGAAAGCATCTGAGATGAAAGCTTTGCAAGAAGAGAGCAGAAAAACTCTTTCCAGAATACCCAGAAATTCCCTATGGGTATAGTGTGCCAAAAGTGCAAAAGTCTTTAAAAGAGCCTCCGGGTCGCCCTATAATTTCAGGGAAAAACTCTTTGATTGAACCACTTTCACAATACATAGACTGGCTACTAAAACCTTTACTAAAAGCTGTGCCATCCTTTGTAAAAGACTCAGGACATTTGTTGAAAAAATTGAAAGATTTTCATTGGCAACCACATTTCTCCCTTGCATCTATTGATGTTGAGAGTCTATATACCTGCATCCCCCATGATAAAGGCATAGCAGCAATAAAGGAGATTTTACATAACACAAACAAATCACAGGATTTTATTTCCTTTATTATCGAGTCACTCGATTATGTTTTGACACATAATGCCTTCAAATTTCTGGATAAGTGGTATATACAAAGGGTGGGCACAGCAATGGGCACGCCAGTCTCTTGTGTTTATGCAAATTTATTTCTAGCACGATTTGAAGAGTTTTATATAAAAACAGCCCTAAATCCACACTTAAAACATTTACAAGCATATTTTCGCTTTGTGGATGATATTTTTATTATCTGGGGGGGTTCTCAGGAAGAATTTGCAGATTTTGTAAAATACCTGAACAATGTGAACAGTGACAACATGTGCTTCACATTTTCGTTTGGGGGAAACACAATAGATTTTCTTGATGTCAAATTTAAAATAAAAAATGGCTCTTTAAAAACAGAAGTGTTTAGAAAAGAAACCGCAACAAATAATTACTTACATTATAAGAGCGCTCACCCATTACACACAAAAAAGGGACTTCCATATAGTCAAATGCTAAGAGTAAGAAAACTGAATAATGATGAAACCATTTTCAATGAACAAATTTCTGAGCTGAAACAACGTTTTTTGCAAAGGGGATACCCTATGACTTTATTAAATGAAGCATATGAAAGGGTAAAAAAGGTAAAAAAAAAAAATTCTCAGATGGATTTATTAAAGGAAAGGACTAAAAAATTAAATAGTGTAGTCAAACCTACAAAAAATTTAATTTTTGTTTCAAACATAGTGCAATGGATAGAGCAATACAAGCAGCAGTGAGAAAACACTGGCATCTCATTGATGCAGAAAAAACCTTACACACAGATGGTAAATTAGTTCCTCAATTTGCATACAAAAGGGCACATAATATAGGTGATTTACAGTATTAGTACATCATAGACTTCGTCCCCCTCAAAAAAATTGGCTACGAGATTTATCAATAAAAGGAAATATATGTGGTCACTGCAAATACTGTCATCTTCATCTGACAGGGAAGTCTATACATTTTGGCTCTATTGAACATAAGGTACAAAACTACATTTCTTGTCAAACTAAATTCGTGGTTTATATTATTTTTTGTCCATGTGGTTATTTTTATATTGGAAAAACTATAAGACCACTTACGATACGTTTTGGTGAACACTATAGATCTATTACATCAGGAAAGGGCTCACTGCGATTAATCAAGCATATTCAAGATGTGCATAAAGCTAACCCAGAAATTTTGAGTTTTGCAGGAATTGAAAAGGTCAATTTTCCACCTCATGGAGGTAACCATGACAAAGCTTTATTGCAACACGAAGCAAAATGGATCCTGAAAGCGAACGCACAAGGTCCTTTGGGACTAAATGACCGGATCGATCTATCAGTATTTTTATAAAAAATGTTATATAAAAAATTGTATATAAAGTTATTTAGATTATAATCTTCCTCTGATATTGTCAAAGGAGGAGTAGAGGGGATATTTACTTCACGTGATCTAGACTTTATGCTTCTCTTAATACATCCTAGAACAGTGTTTGCCTTTTTTGTTGCTACATCACACTTGACTCATGTGCAGTCTGTGATATATTGGTATGCCAAGTCTTTTTCACACGTGGTGTTGCTTAGTACTATTCCTCCCATTATGTAGATGTAATTTTCTTTTTCCCCAGATGTAGAATCTTACATATCTTCCTGTTAAATATAATTCTATTATTCGCTGCCCATTGTTCAAGCTTATCTTGATCCTTCTGAGTCCTTTCTCTGTTTTCTCTAGTGTTAGCTGTCCCTCTTAGCTTTGCATGGCTTGCAAATTTAATCAGTTTACCTTCAGTTCCCTTAACTAGATCATTGATAAAAATGTTGAACGACACTGGGGCAGAGAGCCTTGTGGTACCCCATTTGAAACACTCTAGCAATTAGATGTGCAACCATTTCTTACCATTTTTTTAATATGATCACTGAGCCAGTTATGAATCCACCTAAATGTAGCCTTGTCAGTCCCATACTTGGCAATTTTTTCAATAAGGATAGTTTGAGATAATTTATCAAATGCTTTGCTGAAGTCAAAGTATACTATATCTACTGCATTTCCCTGATCCACCCAGTCAGGGATTTCACAATAGAAGGAAGTTAGGTTATTCTGGCATGACTTGTTTGCTACAAACTCCATGCTGGCTCAGTTTAATTACTGTTTTCTTATCCAAATACTTACATGTTTAATAATTTGTTTAAATATCTTTCCTTTGTGTAGAAGTAAGGCTCACTGACCAGTAATTTCCTGGCTCCGTTTCTTTCGTTTTTTGAAGCTAGGGTCAACATTTACCCTTCTCCAATCTTCTGGGACTTCTCTTGTACCCTTCTCCAATCTTCTGGGACTTCTCTTGTTTTCCAGGATTTTTCAAAGATTCTGGCTAGTGGTTCTGCAATTTTCTCTGCTAACTCTTTTAGTACTCTAGGACAAGGTTCCCCAACTCCAGTCCTCAAGGCCCACCAACAGATCATGTTTTCAGGATTTCCTTTGTATTGCACAGATGATGCAATTATCACCTGAGCAATACTAAGGAAATCCTGAAAACATGATCTGTTAGTGGGCCTTGAGGACTGGAGTTGGGGAACCCTGCTCTAGGATATAATTCATCTGGACAAGCAGATTTAAATTAATTTAAATTAGCTAAGTGTTCCATCACTCTCTCTCTGTTTATATATAATGTGTATTATTTTATTCCTTTGTTGGCATTGTGACGATCAGTTGATGTTACAATTGCTTTCTTGGATAACACAGATGCAAAATAGGAATTAAAAAATTCGGCCTGCACAACATTATTTTTGACCACTTCACCCTTTTCATCCTGTAAAAATCCTATAGCATCTATGACTTTTCTTTTGCTTTTGACATACCTCCAAACTTTTTTTTTACTGCTTTTTTACTATCTCCCTTCCAAGCCTCACTTCATTACTGGCTTTAGCTCTTCTAACGCTTGCCCTGCATTCCCTTCAAAAAGCATTATATTCTTCTTTAGATATGCTTACCTCTTTCCATTTGATATACAGTTTTTCTTTTTAACAAGTGATTAAGTTCTGTTTTCATCCACCCTGGTCTCTTTAAATGCTTCCAGTTCTTCCTTTTTGGGAATTGTGCGGGGAGAAATTCATTTTGCAAAATCTCCTATCCTTCTTGAACATTTCTGTCCCTTAGAACGTCCAGCCATTAGACCTTGCCTACATTATTTGAGTTCATTAAAACCTGCCTTTATGAAGTCCAACATTAAAGTCTGAGTCCTCTCTGATCGTCCTCCTCTTGTAATCCAAAATTTGAGGATAGCATGATTGCTTCCTCCTAAATTCCAAGCCACCTTTACTTTCTCAACCATTTCCTCCCTGTTGGTAGCAATTGGGTCCAAGATTGGATCCTCTTGTTCTCTCTACTTCCTTTGGAAAGATAAAGTTGTCAGCAAGAGAAGATAAGAATTTTCTGGACCCATTAATTTTGCCTGAGAGAGACTCCCAACAAATACCTGGATAGTTAAAATCTTCGATGATCACAATGTAGTACTTTTTTGAGAACAGAGACATCTGATATAGAAAGAGTTTATCCATGTCTTCAGTGTGTCCAGGTGGCCTATAGTAAACACCTATAATAGTGTCCTTTCTTTTCTTCATTCCTTGAATTCTTACCAAAGCAGTTTCTGCAGAGCTGCCAGTGTCTGAAGCTTTGATCTCTGTGGAAATATACTTTTTCCTAAAATACAATGCAACACCTCCTCCCTTCTTGTTAATCATGTTTTTAATAAATAAGTTGTAGCCATCGTATCTCTCTTTCTGTGAAAACAGCTCTAATTCTCCTTGTTTGTTTCTCATACTCTGTTCAGTTGTATAGACATATTTTAGTTTGTTGTCAGTTTCTCTTGCTCCTCTATTTTCATTCAGATTTTGTTTTTGTTCTTTCTTTCCACTTTTATTAGCAGGGTTCTCAAAAGAATTAATTAGCTGCATATTTTTTCCTGGATGTATATTTCCCATCCCATATTGCTCTAGTTTAAAGCTCTCCTGATGAGTGTAGCAAAGCGTCTACCAAATATGTGGTTTCCTGTTTTCGTAAGATGCCACACATCTTCAGCATGTAGTCCATCATACAGGTAATTCACTCCATAGTAACATAGTTTTGAAGGCTGAAGGAAGCCCTTATGTCCATTTAGTTCAGCCTATTTTTAGTGCAGCTGTTCTGCATTGTTGATTCTGGGGAAGGCAAAAAACCCACAGAGCAGAAGCCAATTTTCTCGATAGGGAATAAAATTCCTTCCCCTAAGCTGGGTCAACCATCTACCTATAATATTATGTTATTCGTAACCTTCTATACTGTTACTCACAAGAAAAGCATCCATTCCTTTCTTAGATTCATTCAGTGAGTTGGCCATCACCACTTCCTCAGGAAGAGAATTCCAGAGCCTCACTGCTCTTACCGTGAAGAACCCTCTTCTATGCTGGTGCAGAAATTGTCTTTCCTCCAAACGAAGAGAATGCCCCCTTGTTCTTGTCACAATCCTTGGTACAAACAGTTCATTGGAGAGATCTCTGTATTGCCCTCTGATATACTTGTACATATATATTAGGTCTCCCCTAAGTCTTCTCTTTTCTAGAGAAACTCAAAACTCTTTTCTAAAGAAACCCAAAATATTGCTGACGACACCATCGATGTAGCCAGTTGTTCACCTGTCAGGTGTGACAGACAGTCATCCTGGATTTGGCTGTAGAAGCGATTAGATCTACAAGAACCTGTTTGATTTTTGCATCTCTGTTATGAAGTGATATCTTTCTCCCTTTAGGAAACGTGCAATTACCGCCACCTTCTTCTGCTAGTTAACACACCTTTGCTGAAGGTTTAAATACATTCAGTTTCTACAGCAGGGTGCGGGTGTTAGCTCAATTTCCCTCTGTCTTGGTGGAAGTACTAGCAGTCGGCTAGTGTCTTCTTGGAGCCTCTTGGAGGATTGGTGGCGTGATATCTCAGTGGTATTCTCAACCTAAGTATATCCCCTCGTTCGTCCACCCTCTCTGTCTTTAGTTGTAGTGGGGGCTGACTAGCGCAGACCCATCCCCTCCCTATCCAGGGCCTATCACTAGGGTCAGACAGGGATTAGGTTCCTTCTTGGCAATATGTGTGGAACTTATTTTGGGACGTTTAGGGCAGACAGGGTGTTGTTAGATCTGCTTAGGTATCTCCACTACCCCCATCCCTAGTGTTTGGGTATCCCCCTCCCTCTCCCCGTTGTTGCACCTTCCGACGACACGACGGTGTTTGGCCATTGTAACCTGGTCAACTTGCATAGACTCTGGGGAGGATGCCGAAGCTGAAGCTTGCTGTAAGACAGTTCTTTGAAAGGAGGGATCCAGGCGTAAAGGTGTTCTTTCATGGGTCACCTCTTTGGTACGTTCATGGAACCTGATGTCAATTCATGTAGCCAGAGACACCATGTCATACAGTGAGGTGGATATGTCACGACTGTCCAGCTCAACTTTGATTCGCTCATAAAGGCACTCCTAGAAGGTGGCCACCAAAGCCTTGTTATTGAAGACGCGTTCAGACGAGAGAGTACAGAAAAGTACAGCATGTGAGGTCTTTCTGATGCCACCAGCGTAGAGAAGAGGACGCGCGGCCAGGCTCATTGAAAACCCTCCAGAAGACCTCTAGAAATAACTAAGTTAGACACCTCTTGCATAGGGGATTGAGCCACGCCAAAGCCTCGCCAGTGAGGTGGGACTTAATGAATGCCACTTTGGCCCTATCTGAACTGAAGTGATGTGCCAAGAGTTTGAAGTGTAGCGTTCACTGATTAATGATCCCCTGACATAAAGTGGCCTGAGCAAACTGTAACAGACTAGGTGGTGGAACCACTATGTGATCCAATGATCCAAGGAGAGCCTGGATGGGTGTGACTAGGTGCCTCACCAAGTCCAACCTTGAATACATGGCGGCTGACAATACCGTGATCCGGGGAGAAACAAGGTAGGCGAGACCAGGTGCTACTCCAGGACTGACCTTGGGTAGCTGACTCTCAAGGGACCAGAGGCAGGAGCCGCCAGGGATGGTAGACTTGGCAAGCACCAGCGTGCACAGCTGTTTGACAGGCAGGCGGGTATAGCTGATAGACAATAAGGAGGACACTGCAGATAGACAGGCAGGTGGGCATGGCTGAAAAGCGGGTAGGCACAGCTGATAGGCAGGAGGGCGGGCACAGCTGATAGGCTGATGGGCACGGTTGATCAACAGTCAGTTATACGGGAATATGACTACTGGGACCTGAGAACTAACAGGAGTGTTATGAAACAAACTTACAATGATGCGCAGACTCTTCCTACTTGTTGGAGGTGCCTTAAATAATAAGTGCTGCCCAGATCCCTAAACACAGTGCCCGGGGATCTGCGAGCAATGCGCCGTCCCTGGACAGGAGAATGAGGATGGAGTGCGGGACCGCATCGATATGTCTGCGTCTCTGCTGGAGGAGAGAGGCAGAGTGCAGAGTTATGGCTTGGACAGCAGGAGAAGAAGAGGGAGGTGCAGGGCTGTGACGGTGAGATCGCCGGCATCTCTACCGGGGAAGGGGGTGCAGAGACGCGGGTGTTATAGGGGAATACACTTTTCACGCAACTGTATGTGTCCCCGATCCTTGCACAATATTCTAGCTTGGATGTTTCTGATCATGTCGGGACCAATGATACCAAGCTTTTTAGCATGCATTTCTAAGACAAAGTGTATGATCATTTTGGAAAGGCTTTCTCAATTCTAAGAACTTTAATACTCTTGTATAAAGAGTTCCTTCTTTTTATACAAGAGCATTAATATCTAAAGATCCTCTTTCAGACTGAAATTATTCATTATTGTATCTTCAAGGTTGAAGTGTTATTTCTTTAGAAATGCAAATTGACATCTACAGATACCTGCTTGATTAATCATGTTAAGTGTTTGATAATAAGAAAAAACTAGATCAGCATGTGAAAAGTAAGAGCAATGTTTCTCATGGTGTAACAACGACTTTAGCTATAATGATTGTATTATTATAAATATTAATGTTAGGCCTTAAATATATTCAGTGTGTCAGACTTAGTCCTGTGTGTTTAGCATAAATGTAGTAGGCTTCTCATTTCTGTTAGTATTGAAAATAATAGTATTCTAGATCTTTTCCATAACAGAAACCAAGATGTCCAGCAATCTTTTTAACTATAATTGGGTTTGTCTGGTTTCCATCATGATGTCTGTCTATTAACAATCTTTCTTCCATATGTCCCAAATAATCTGAAGGGGGAATTAACTTTACCCCAGTCCTCTACAATACAATTCCTGTATTTCCGTCAAAATTATTTTCTCTGATGAAGTTCCCCTCACACTGTTTGGGACATCTGGATGAATGATTTAAAGGTGAGCACTACAAGGAGTCTGGTGACATGCAGACAAGAAAGCATTTTGAGCCCATGCATTCAGAATGATGTCTGAGCAACTTCTCCCAAGGTTACAGTAGCAATTTCTTGATGAGCAATGGTTTTTTTTAGCATGAAGGAGACTGTCACAAGGCAACAGCTATAAAGATGTTGCTCAGTGAACAAAACATTGAAATTATGTGTCCATGGCAAGGAAATGCCTCAGATCTCAATCCCATTGAGAACCTGAGGTCAATCTTCAAAAAGAGGGTGGGCAAACAAATACACAGCACTGATTAGATAAGAATGGGTTGTTGTCAGCTTTTGGCTCCAGAAGTTGATATCCCGCATGTCAGGGCGAATTGCAGATCATTTGAAAAATAAGGATCAACACTGTAAATACTGAGTCGTTATATTAACTTGAAGGATTTTTCAGAAATCTTTAATTGTGGCAGGAAAATAATATCACTAAATTTCCCCCATATTGAAAGATGTTACTCTAGACTTTTAGACAAAAAATTCCTTTGGTGCAGGTAATCTGGTGGTGTTTAGATTCTGGAACGATGATTCAGAATGCCATCTATAATTATAATCAAAAGAAACAAAACCAGCTCACCTGTAGCGGCATGTGGTGTGCAGAAGCACAGAACTCGTGTAGTCTCACATGAAGACAAATGGAAAAAAGGAAATTGCTCCAGCTTCCAATAAAAAGATGTCTTATACTTTAAAAACCATTTGAACGAGTTGTGGGATATTGTCCCACCGTAACTGTGGGATATTGTTCGTGTAAAAATGTGAATTTTTCATCTAATTTTTTATCTGTTCTCACCAGCTCCATCTAATGTGATCAAGGATATTGTGCCATGCTTTGTCTGAGAAGGCATCTCAGTCTGGAAACCCTCCAAACATTAATACAGTCAAGCTGGCATCAGTTGCAAATGGCAA
Organism: Dendrobates tinctorius; assembly: GCF_039654945.1. NCBI lineage: Eukaryota > Metazoa > Chordata > Amphibia > Anura > Dendrobatidae > Dendrobates > Dendrobates tinctorius. The sequence goes on along the minus strand of NW_027361728.1, from coordinate 85,446,190 downwards.
ATGTTATTGAAAAAAAAATTCTGAAACAGATGTTCAGATTTTATTGCTCTATCATAATATGGGTTTTGAGGTTTGGCCCATCTATCCATTAAATCTTTGGAAGGTGTGAAACTCAATTTTAACTCTGCAATATGCTTGTGTTTGATTCTTTTTTTTTGTGAAGGCTTGGGTCATTCTTACCCCTCTCAGTATGAAATGATAACATTACAAGTTCTAATCTTCCCATCTGGACAAGGTCCTCTACTGTCCCAGTGGTAAATTATTCCCATGCCCTTATTGACCCTTTGTTCAATTTCCTGTCTAGATTCTTTTTCCACTTTTACCTTTTTTATCCTGCTAATTTTTCTCAGTTTACTCTATCTGCCATTCCCTATTGCTTTCTACTTGTCTTGTGTCATACAAATTCTTAGTTTATTAGCTTTTCAATCATATTCTGCAAAGAAACTAAGCAGAATGAAGCAGCACAAAGTACTCCATTGTGTAAGAAGGCATAGAAGAAACCGATGGAATTTTCTCCAATATGAAACAGGTTCACCTCGCTCTCGTGCTAGAAGGCAGCCGATTGTGGATAATGGTGAGACAGTAACAGAATAACTAAAAGCAAGAGCAAAAATTAGCTAAAATGTAACAGGTGCAATATAAGGAGTGGAGGAGGGAAGTGTGAGGTAGCGCTGTCATTCACATAGGGGATTCTCGCTTAGCCGCCACAAAACCAGATCCGGCACGGGTTTTCCATAAAACCATGCGGTTTATTTATGCAGCATAAACCAAAGCAAGCAACATAAAGTTCATATCAGCATAGCGTCCTTGACAGAGCTTCTCTGCGTCCTCCCTGTGGTCACACAGGTTGGCATACACAGGCTCTTCAGCCTCATAGTTATCTCACCCACGTCAGGGTTTCCTCATGGCTGTTTCTCCATGCTGCAGACATCCATTCCCTCCAGGGAATCATCAGGCACGTGCAGCCATTACACACAGCCACTCTACATGCTGTTAGCCAGGAGACACATCTCCCAGCGGGACCATTCACAACGGACCAACCAGGTCCCTGCATTCACCACATGTGACCTACTCTGGCCACCTTATATGGTCCGTAGCATCGCCCACCGGGTCACATGGCTATGACCTCATCACAGGTCCTTGAATCATTCACACACTTTGCCCTAGCGTTCTTAAACACACCCTCTGGGTGGGTTTGTAGGTAACTGGGCCTGCCCGTCTCCCCAGTTACCCGGAGACTTCTCCCTGACACAACACGTCAGCAGTATCACTGCTGATCAACACACACATCAGTCTCCATCTCAAGGCCACCCACCTTGAGATACATAATGGTCATTCATGACTCTGCCATTCATCCTCTCTCCTCGGACATCCACACAGCGCCCCTAGTGGACAAAGTGGTCACTACACCACAGAAGAAAAGAGTCGACTTTTGAGAGGTCTATTTGGAAGCTGCTTACACATTTCTAGGCTATAACCATGGATCTTATTTAATTTTACCTCTGAGTTAGATATTTAAAGTTTATAATTATTATATCTTAGATTAAAAGAGATAATAATAGGTTATGGTTCTGGAATAGACAGAACTACAAAAGACAGGATTAAGACTTAACTTTTAATAAAAGGCATGCCTCCAAAATATCAACACACTAAAAACTACAACTACAGAAATGAGGAAATACCGTTCTCAAACAGTAATGGCGAATGTATTGGTAATATTCCCCACAGTGGATCCAAACCAAATTGGTAATGGATATCAGACAATAAAATGAAGTTTATTGGTAGTACTAATTATCCGCACACGGAAGCGAAACAAAGTAGAAGTGGATGCCAAGCCCATCAGTTAGGGAGCTTAGTAAAAATAGGTTATCATGTCAATTTATAACTACAGTCAAAATAATATAGCATCAGCAGTAAGCAGGTATAACACAAGTGTTAGGCGTTGGGTTTCGGCTGCTGCACAGGAATTGTATCGTATCGTATTCAGCAGTCACCCATTCCTCTCCGGCCGCAGAGGAGGCTGCTCAGCAGACTCGTCGATCCAGGCGCTCTGCTCAGACCAGCTCTGTAGGTTTGGTTGCTGCTGCCACCTCTGGTCCAGCTATAGCAACGCATGCTGGTCAGCGATCTCTCATTTGAGATCGGAGGTCACATGCTCAGGTCCTTCTCCAGCTCAGATTGGACCATCAGGAAGGTCAGGAAGGTCCCGGAAGGACGCGGTTATAAAAGAGTCGCATGGCCGCACTGCCATACGCTAGTATAGAGAAAGATTAGACCATGTGGAGTGAGTGTTGTATGCATGTATGAATGTCTCTGGTGAATGACTCATTGGAAACCCCTACCCTTGGTACGCATGTGTTGTGCAGCCTAGCCTGTCAAGGGCCCAGGTCTAGGTGTAGGTAGAGGCAGAGTCCGAGAATAGAATCTGTGCCCACAGGTGGCTCTACGCGCCACGGTGCACGTGCTTGACACTCCTCCCTGGTCAGCGTCTATAGTGGTGTCGGCAGGTGCGACTCCATGTGCTCTGAAGGTCTAGAGGGACTCTGACCCCGTGTCCTTGGGGCAGAGTTTTGCGACTACATTCTGAGCACCCCTTGCCAAGCTCTGTGAGTGCTAACAGACTCCGGCATTTAAGTTTTGCGGTACTGCGGCTCTGTGACGTAACAGAGTCCGCCCCTGTTCACACCGGGTGACGTTAACCCGTGTGTGACCTTTTATACACCGTTACATACAGTCGCCATTATTAAGCAGCAGTTTACCACCTCTGCACGATGGACCCCGGGCTGCGAACGCACCTTACTATCATCATATTATTTGGTGCGTTCTGCCAGCCTGTAGCAACAAACATTCAAAAAAGGTCATTACCTAAAAAAAAAATTAAAATCTCACCCAATCCTTTAGTGGTTGGGTGCCATCATCACAGGATCATCTCAGCAGAGACTGAAGACCATGGCCATTTTCTTTTGTCCTTATTGATAAATGTTAGTCCTGTCATACCCCTGCACTGACTCCTGGCCTGACGAGAGCAGTATCCAAGTGTGTACCTTTCACTAACATAAACTAAGTCCTCATTCCTTGTCCCAACATGTTTCGTCAGAGATGATAGACTCCTTCATCAGATGCACATGGTTTCTGTGAATAGACATCGAGAATACGGATGCAGCTCAGTGGTATGGCGGAACCGGTGGCAGTGTTCCCCGATACCACTGTGCTGCATCCTTATTCCTGATGTCTATCTCTTCACAGAAACCATGTGCATCTGATGAAGGTGAAGGAATGCATATTCTGTGAGACGATCTTTTGTTAAATAAATCACTAGCATTTTGAAGAGAATAGGCGTGCCTTATTCCAATTTATATTATACCCCATATTACTGTGCATGCGGAGATACCTGTCAATCACTGAGCAGGACCGCCCACTAGACTCATATACATAAAATCACTAGGAATTTCAAGTAATAACATACAAGTTATACTGAATATTTTTCCCACAAACCTACAGTATTTATCATTCTGCTGAGCTTCTCATTCTTTATATCGGGCTGCCCACAGATCCGGCTGCATCTACAACATGAGAGTTTCCCTGTAAGAGAGTAGAAGCGCCCTATGTAAGGACTCATTCAGAAGTCCATGATTATTGTTGTAGTTAAAAACGTGGACCATTGTTAATCGTCCATGTGAACAGGACTCACAATGCTGAGAATAACGGCAGCTTATGTGCACTGACTGAGCGATCTATTACAGACTAAAGTGATCTTAATACACATATGCTATATTCTTATTTATTATAACTTTTTTATCTATTTCATTTACCAAACAAGTTATATGTAAAACTATAAATTACCTTAAGTTCTGACAGCTCTGGGGTTTGTTTAGTTCCGTTATCGAATTTCTTAACACGTTTTTGGGACATCTTACTTTCACCTCCGCATTTGTGAAAATAACTGTAATTAGTTATTTTTTCCAAGAATTAAATATGGTATATTTATCTACATTTTATTTGTAATTTAAATGAACTTTAGAGGCACTAAAAATGTCAGGTTTAATGTTTAACCTGCACATAATTCCTGACATTAACATTTATAGAGCATAGCAAAACGCACAGTCAAGTGTCCTTTTCTTGCCTCATTAACATCTCGTTAGCAGCATGGGCCATTGCACATGATAGTGCTATTATGGAAACAGACATCTAGGATAATACAGCCCTGATCGCTTTCTATGGAGGCTACGCTGTGATTAACGACTGTTGAAGTTGGCGCCATTAAATGTTAGGAACTTGGCTTAGTGAACCTTAACCTAAAGGGAATTTATTTAGGGTTGTAAAATTGTTGTAAATTGAAGGACAAGTGAGCAGAGGATGTCAGGAACTCTGCACAGACCCGCACTTGTCACTGGCGGGTTTTAATCTTCATTTGTCTGATTTATTGAATATTAGTACATGAATGTGACTACATCAAGGACTTGACTTGTCATCATAGAAAGGCCACTGGCGGTGATCCAGCTGTGATATATTTCCATTGCTGTAATTCTCCTTGTCATGGTGTAATTATAAAAGTAATTGCTCTGTTGTGTTTTTTTTTTCAGTAACGGTTCTGGCAATTTTCCATGAATTGCATGTGGATACTGACCTGTACACCCTGCTTTTTGGAGAAAGTGTCCTCAACGATGCTGTTGCTATTGTCCTCACATAGTAAGTAACATGCCCTCTACGTAAATTTTTACTCTAATTTTATCCATTTACCAGTTATAAACTTTGTTTAGAATGAAAGATGTGCAAGGATAAAGCAAACTAAGTCTTACAGATTCCAATGGGACCAAGGCCAAAATTGGCCTGAGTTCCTATGTTGTACCCATGATTGCGAACATTTCCTCTGAAACTCTGTCTCCACCCCACACTCCAAAAAACATCCTGATAGGTTATGTGACCCTAATGTGAATGTCTGAGATAGAGAACGATTGTAAACTCTGTTGGGGACAAGGACTGATGTCAATGGTAACAGTCTCTGTATATCACTGTTGAATATGTTGTTGCTACTTAAGAAACTAGTAATGAAAACACTAATGTTTCCACAGCTGTCACATTTCTAAAGGACTAAAAAAAGTTCCAACTCTTCCATGTGCTTCAGAGAAAAAGGGCCATTTCTACTCATTTGTTTTGCATTAAATCCAATGGCAACCCACATACTGCAGAGCTAAATAGGGTCTAAACATGCCCACGTTCTGCCGAAAATCTCCAGGTTGATTTTTTTGCATGTCACAAAAAAAATCAGATGTCAGAGCATAAACATGGTAGAAATTGGTTGCCCTTGGAGTACAGTATGGGTGTATTCATGTTGGCCAATAATGCGACAAACTAAGCAAGTTGCCAATTATTAAAAAATCAAGCAAAACACTTGTTCGCCAGGTGAAATGATTTTTAAGCATACTCACAAAGCTACACACGAAACGCACGTTGGGGTACTGGGCAGTGTGGTCTGATTTTAAAAAAATGACGCATGGTATGTGTATAGATCTATCTCCAGTTTTGTTGAGATGTCTCTAGAGAGGTAAATACCTTTACCAAGTGTTAATAATAATAATCTTTATAAGCGCCAACATATTCCGCAGCGCTTTACAGTTTAACAGTTAATCTGAGCTGTATGAGACACATTGTTTCTTTTTGTCTGTTGTAGACCTTTGAATCTTTGAAGCTAATTAGATATTCACTATGACTAATAGGTAAAAACTGTTTACATATTGAATATAAGCTTCTGGTTATTAATACACATGAGAGATTTTTCACATTTTTGTACTTTTTGATATTTGATATATGTATTATTGATGTGCCTGTAATACTCTATAACTACACTGCCCTCTTGTCTCTGTTTCTAAGAGTTTTTTTGGTGGGGTTTATTTTATGTAATTTTTGTAGTGTTGTGTCTGATTCATGATATAATAAAGATTAGGATTATATATTAAATTAATTTGGATAATATTGTTTATTGTAATGCTTGGTGGTAAGCTTGATATATTAAACAACTACCGTTCGGCTTTTGTATAGGGATTGTTTGTGGCTGCAGGTTGGCCTGTCTAAATTTGTACGAAAGTGAACTTCAGGAATCATCAGGAGTTAAAAATGGATCTGTGAGGAAAATTCAAGTGTACAGTGCTTTTACCCTTTGTAATCCAGCTATGTTTTTTTTTCCATTTTTTTTCCTTTTATCACAGTTAGGAATTGGCTTTAGATGGTACAGCCACATGCACATTATCATCTATCCTATAAATGGGACTGACAATATGGCATTGTAACCTGTATGTAACTTGTGTATTATCCCTGTTGATATATCCTCTTTAATGTAAACCTGTGACTGGATTCATGCAGCCCAAGCCATGAGCAGCATGTATCAGAGCCTGGATGCACGATTGCCGCTAGGTTATTTTTCTCAGAAACCAATAAACATTTCTGAAAAAATATACTTAGAAGATCCAACCATAGACTAGTTTGTTCTCTCCCCAGTTCGGCTTCTCCCAGCACCACTTCAGGTGATTGACAAGTCTTTTCCACAGCGAGAGACCTGCCAATCACCTGACGTGGCCCAGGGAGAAGCTGCTGGTGCCAGATTTGTCTCATCTCTGGCTACGATCACTGGCCGGATCGTCTAACAATATTTTGCAACCAGGCTCTGATTCATTCTGCCGTGGTTTGGGCTGCATGAACCAAGTGACAGGTTGGTTCCCTTTAAGTGAATTTTCTTTGGTTATTTCAGAAATGAATGGAAGAAAGTGATAAATTGTAATTGTGTGGTAAAGGCGGGTACGAGGGATGCAGTGACGAGGCGTGAGACGGATCAAACTTTAAGGTGTAACTTATATATACCGTATTTTCCGCTTTGTAAGACGCACTTTTTTCCCCCAAAATTTGGGGGGAAAACAGGGGTGCGTCTTACAAAGCGGACATGCCTTACCTAGGCTGTGATCGGGGGCGTCCGGCGGTTGCTGGCCGCTGCTGCGGGTGTGTCCGGTGCCGCGTTGTGTGCCCGTCGATGCCCGGGGCTCTGCCAACATTGTGCGACAGGCCAGAGCCCCGGCATTTCCTCAGTTCCCTGTGTGCCGGTAAAAAGATGGCCGCCGGCGTGTGCGCAGATGGGATCTCGGGACCCAGTTCTCGAGAGATGAGATTTGAAATCTCATCTCTCGAGAGGTGGGTCCCGAGATCCCATCTGCGCACGCGCCGGCGGCCATTTTCCCTGGGTTCCCTGTGTGCGCGCGGTGGTGCCTGCAAAAAAATGGCCGCCGCGCGTGCGCAGATGGGATCTCGGGACCCAGCTCTCGAGAGATGAGATTTCAGATCTCATCTCTCGAGAACTGGTCCCGAGATCCCATCTGCGCACGCGCCGGCGGCCATTTTTTTTTTACCGGCACTTCAGCGCACATATACAGGGAACCAAGGAAATGCTGGGGCTCTGGTCTGTCAAACAATGTCGGCAGAGCCCCGGGCATCGATGGACACACAACGCCGCACCGGAGCACCTGCAGCACCGGCCTCCAACCGCCGGACAAGTGGAGAAACCTGACACCAGCACAAGACTCTGCAGCAGCAACAGCACACATCGGAGCCCCCCCTCATCCCTGAATGCGGCCTGCAGCATCACTCCACGCCTACCTCCTCCAGCAGGAGGACCTGGGACCCCTCTACACCGCAGCCACCAACCCCGGTAAGCAATAAGATGCAAGGATTATAAGAGGCACCACCATTTTATTAAAAAATATTTTTTTCTTATTTTTCTCCTCAAAAATTGTGGTGCGTCTTATAATCCGGAGCGTCTTATAAAGCGAAAAATACGGTATATATATATATATATATATATATATATATATATATATATATATGCCAATAGGGGCTATATTGAACAACCAAACAAGGTAACAACAGTTGTCCTTGCAGGGACCAATCACAGAAATACACTGATTATATGAACACGACTAACCCGGCGAAGGCCGGTCACTGTATGGCCGCTGTATGGCTGACTATGGGTCCTTAATTACTATGCGTCACTTAGCCCTCCTGACGTCCGACGACGTGCTGTTCGATGGTGCTTCGGCGTCGCAGTCGCTGAGCCCAGCCAACGAGGATTTGGCGAAGTCTTCGGGCGTTCCTACGCCCAGGCGAGGCGGAGGCACAACAGGCCCCTGGAGAGTTCGTTGGCGGGATACCCCCCAGTGGAGGCAGCGTGATACCGGCTGAGAGTGGGAGAATGGAGGTCGCAGCCCCTGGACAGGGACGACCAGCGGTGATGCTGAGTGGCGGCAGGTAGGCCGCTGGCGCAGCCCAAGGATGTGCTAGGGGAACTGTGGATGGTAATGGGTAGGCCCCAGACGCGGGCAGGGGTGCGGCGGTGGTGACCGGGGAGGGCGGCGGGCAGGCCGCGGCCGCAGGCTGGAGTGAAGCGGCCGCGGGCGGCAGCTGACAGTCCACAGCAGCGGGCTGGAGTGAAGCAGCAACGGGCAGGCCGCAGCCGCGGGATGGAGTGAAGTGGCAACGGCCGCGGGCAGGCCGCAGTCGTGGGCTGGAGTGAAGCAGCAACGGCCGTGGGCGGTCGGGTGGTGTTCCTCTGCTGGACGGCTCGGTGCCGTCTCCCGTCTGCCCACAGTGAGTCTCTCTTCCGTCCCTCCTGTCGCTGTCCTCCTCTCTGGTTGCTGTCGGAGGCTATGGCTCTCAGGCACCCTCTCGGTCTCCTGCTTCTCCCCTGGTCTGCTGACTCACTCTGGCTCGTGTCTCCCGCCCTTTTTATATAAGCTCCTCCCCCAACCGTTCTGGAAGCCTCTGTGGTCCGCCCTCTAATTCTGTCTCCCGGAAACAGTCCCCCTAGGAACCTTGGTGACGGTCCCCTTGGTTCCAGCCCAGACACGCGGTGGGGGCCCCTCCTCCTACACACTTGAATAATTTAGGATGAAAAAAAAACAAACCTTCATTTCTGCACTTAGATAAACAAGTATCGTGATTAGGACAGGAAGTATTGAACCCATAATTTCTACATAAATATCATGAGATGTTGATCTATCCGTACTTGTTGTTCTTCACATTATGTTAGTCTGTAGAGATACATGAGTGTCTTAACTTTCCTCCATCACTCTTGAGTATCAGGATATTTCCTTTTGTACTTGGATGTTCTTTTCAACTTGCTTAAATGATTTTTTTTATGCAATGTTGCTTTTATTCCATTAAGTCTGCATTTACTTTTCTTAGGAGCTGAGTTGTAAAAGCACAATCTTTATTGTAAGTGTAATATACATTTATTTAGTGGTGTGTTTTACTTAGTGTCATTTTGCATACATATTTTTTCACTGATTGACAATTCCTGGAGAGAGTCTTATAGGAAAAATACTGTATCTACATCTGCATTTTAAAAAAACAAAAAAAAAAACAACCAAGAAGAAAAAGTTCTAACTAATGAGTTATACATTTTGCTTTACACTTTAGAGTTAACTTGGTCACGAAAAAGTAAAAAAAAGTGCTCAAAATTTTATGAAAACATTTTTCATGTAAAACCAACATAGTAATGTCATTTTATCACAGTCAATGTATGACAGGTGTCAGATTGAGGCATTTGTCTATACGAACCTGAGTGTTTAAGCTGGAGTTTTTGATGAAGTGCTTCCTTTAAAAGAAGAAACAACAACAAAACAATACAATGCCAGTAACTAAAGTTTTCTCAATCATAAAACCAGGATAAGAACCATTTACTGACGCAGATGGTGAGTTCACAAAGGTCCAGAGCTTCGGGCCGTTCCCCAAGAAGGGTGGCATTCATTCAGTGCCAGGCCGGCTGGTGCCAGCATTTAATGCCTCTGCATTGTACCATCTGCGTTGGAAATGAACAAACAAAATATCTACTTGTTAAGTTCTTCTCCTTAAAACCAGAAATGATTCTTCTATCCAAACCTTGTGTAACATAAGGTAATGGAGACTGATTGACTATAAAACGCAGCTCCCGGAACAATTGCTAGAGCTAATTTCTAGTGACTTTCTGAATGGAAAACAGAGAACGCTGCATTTGTGTAGGTGGTTAATGCAACTAATTCTCTAAAATGTAACTATATCAATTAACATAATCAGCCGCAAAACGCTTTAATAAAACATGGAAAAAGGAAGAAGGGTGGTACTCACTGGTCCAAAATCCAACATTTATTGGGAACTTTAAAACATCTTCAGCAGGACAGTGGAATGTGAGGACGACGGCCGTTTCGCACAATTGCACTTCTACTGGTCATGGAAAATGTAACTGTATCAATTTACATAATCCGCCGCAAATCACTTTAATAAAACAAACGTAATCTCTGCCAGTTACATAGTAGCTCTTAAGAGAAGCTGTAATGCACAAAACTCCCTAATTCTTTGTTCTTGTGATACCATAAATCAAATGCCACTGGCAAAAACGACTACAACCACTGAGAGTAATGATGGGTAAAAGTTGTCCAAGGGTGTAACAAGTATTCCTCTGAATATAATTAGTCATTTAACTTTCAAGAGAAAAATCCTGTTTAATGAATGTATGCAGGCTCCCTTCTATGTCATTTACCTTCCCAATCCCACCTATAAATGACAGATCTCTCTCTATCCACGTCTATAGTGAGTCATCTGTCTGGCTGGATAAGGACCTGCCTAATTTATGTCCATTTGGTTCCTAAAATTAGTATTTCAGAAGTATTTCAGTTAACTGCGGTTAGGAGGAAGGAAAATCACTGGGGACCACATAGTGCTCTCCTTGTCTGCAAGCAAGTAAAGTTTAATATTGAGGAGCAAATCTGAGTCACAGTCAAGACGTAGATTGGAGATTTTGTCAATTTATTTTCTATCATTTTCTAAGCAAAAACAAGGCAGTGACCATACAAAACAAAATGACCGTAAATCACATCAATAAGTGCAGTGATGTATTATACAGTGATAAAGAGGTTGTCCGGCTTTGGGCTACAAGTCTGCAGTTACTCTATGTCAAGGGTGGGCAATTAATTTTCCTGATGGGCCATATGAGAGACCATGACTGTTGTTGAGGGCCGAGCCAATAGCTTGAAATCAATTCTCAATATTAATTTAGTAATATTAATTGTATCACTTAATATTGATCAGAATTAAGTATGCTGACACACCCCTATATATCTTTGAACCCCCAACAGCCCCTTATGTACAGCATGAGCATCACACAGCCTACTACATATGCGGCATGAGCACCACACAGCCTTCCTATATACGGCATGATCCCCACACAGCCTACCCATGTACAGCATGAGCCCCACACAGCCTCTCCATGTACAGCATGAGCCCCACACAGCCTCTCCATGTACAGCATGAGCCCCACACAGCCTCCCCATATACTGCATGAGCCCCACACAGCCTTCTAATATACAGCATGAGCCCCACAGTTTCTCCACATACTGAATGAGGTCCCACACAGCCTCCCATATACTGCATGAGGTTCCCACAACCTCCCCATATACTGATTGAGCCCCACACATCCTATCCATATATTGCATGATCGCCACACAGCCTTTCCATATACTGCATGACAGTATACAGCCTTCCATTAGCCTCACCATGTGCAGCATGACCTCCCCATAGCCTCCCCATGTGCTGCATGTCACCCCCATAGAATCCCCATGTGCTGCATGTCACCCCCATAGAATCCCCATGTGCTGCATGTCAACCCCATAGAATCCCCATGTGCAGCATGGCACCCCCATAGAATCGCCATGTGCTGCATGTCACCCCCATAGATTCCCCATGTGCTGCATGTCACCCCCATAGAATCCCCATGTGCTGCACGTCACCCCCATAGAATTCCCTTGTGCTGTTCACCCCCATAGAATCGCCATGTGCTGCATGTCACCCCCATAGAATCACCATGTGCTGTACGTCAGCCCCATAGAATCCCCATGTGCTGTACATTATACTTTATGAAAATGGTAATTTTAGGTTGATATGTTTTGTGTTTATTTATTAAAAATATCAGAAATTTGACAAAAATGTAAAAAATAGCAATTTTCAAACTTTGAATGATTAGCCCTTTAATTCAGACAGTCATACCATAGCAAAAAATTTATAAATAATAATTCCCACATGTCTGCTCTACATCAGCACCATTTGTAAAATTGTATTTTATTTTGTTAGCATTTTAGGATGTTTAAAAATGTAGCAGCAATTTTTCAAGGAAATTTACAAAATTATTTTTTAGGGACTTATCCAGGTTTGAAGTGACTTTAGGGGTCATTTATATTGGGAAACCCCCCAAAGTTATACCATTTTAAAAACAACACCTCATGACATATTGAAAATTGCTATCAGACAGTTTATTAACCCTTCAGGTGCTTTTCAGGAATTAATACAAAGTGGCATGATAGGAATGAAAAAGTTGATTTTCACCACCTAATTGTCACTGACTTTTTAACATGTGTGAGGTGCCAAGGGGAGAGGTACTAGAAAACAGGTATGTTTCTCCCCGTTTCATTTCATATGTCTCCCTGTACTGATGATAAAGCCAGTTTATTTCACTGTAATCCAGTCCTGGTTTCCTTAGTGATCAGCATGGAAAGGACTGGTAGTTCCCCCTCCACTAATTCAATCCAGGTTTTGGTTTCCTGACTGGTCCAGCTGATATAATCAAGAGGAGCTGGAATCTCTGAGGCTAGCGTCTGCTGAGCTGGGAGCTGACACAGTAAGATAACATGGACATGGACTTGTTTGCTGTTATATAGGTTTATTTTGTAGTTAGCCTGCTATTGTTAGTTAGTGGCCAGACGGCCTTAGACGTTTTATTTCATGTTTGGCATGTGTAACATTGGATAACAAGTGTGCACAATAAATATGCCGTGTCCATATTGCTAGTCTGCTGAAGTGACTTCATAGCCACACGCTTGTGCCAAAGCAAAGATCCTAGCTGAGCTATCTATTCCCCACAAATGGTGTTGAGAATGCGGGCACTTGTGGCTGCTGGACTGTGACTGCAGAGAAAACGCTGTGTATGTCCTGGCTGAAAGCTTCTGCGCTTTTGAAGAGCCAAGAGTCCAGTAATATGGAGGAACTAGTGAAGCAGTTATTGCAAGCAAATGTGCAACAACAGCAGACTAATGCTTGCTTCCAGAAGGCTCTGGAGCAGCAACACCAGATGCAGCAAGAGCAGTTGGAGGCAATAAAACAGGCCTTGGTTCGGCAACCCCGAGATGAGGGAGACCGTGCACAAAGCGCTGCTAGTGCGCAGAAAGCCGTACAGAAGACTTTGCTTAAAATGACCGCAGACGATGATGTGGAAGCATACCTCACTGTGTTTGAACGTATTGCAGAACGTGAGCACTTACCACTGGACAGATGGGCTGAGGTAGTGGCTCCATTTCTGAGCGGAGATCCACAAAAAGCCTATTACGATCTGAGTGGAGCGGATGCTATGGACTATATCAAACTCAAAGGCGAAATCCTGGCAAGGCTGGGAGTAAACACGTATGTACGTGCACAGAGGGTGCATTTATGGAATTTTGTGGAGCATCAGCCAGCCCGCTCACAAATGCATGATCTCATCCATCTAGTAAAAAAATGGCTGCAACCGGGGGCTTTGACGTCCGCACAGATGGTGGAGCGTGTTGTTCTAGACAAGTACCTGCGGTCCTTACCCGCTAAGATCCAGAGGTGGGTTGGACAGGGTGACCCAACTACCGCTGACCAGTTGGTGAATATGGTCGAACGCTACAATGCTTCTGAAAGCCTACTCCAAGGGACGTTAGCACCCCACTGGCCCCCCAAGAAATCGCTGGAGAGTCCTGCGAAACCTACTCCATCTTCAAAAGAAGGGAACGTCACAATGAAGGGTAGCAGACCTACAAAGGACTATGGAGGTGGTACGGACTCACATCAAGCCAGCAGACCTCGTCTGGGATCTCCATCGAGGAGACAAGGGCCTATACAATGTTGGCGATGTCGCGGGCTTGGCCATGTAGCAGCTAACTGCCCAATGACTAAAGAGCCAATGGACTGTAATGCTATGAGTCGTCTTTCATTATATGTGCAGTCAGTCTGTGTGGTGGAGACCCTCACGGGAAATGAACAACACGTGTGCCATGTCGAGGTTGACGGTTATAGTGTGAATGCCGTCTTGGATTCCGGCAGTCAAGTAACTTTGGTACATGCCAGTTTGGTGGACTCTAGCGCCCTAACGAACTTAACCGTGGGCATTAGTTGCATCCATGGGGATACTAAGAACTACCCCACTGCCTGGGTTACTCTTGCCACGCCAGTAGGGACCAAAAGACATCAGGCGGCAGTCATAAAGTCTATGGGACACAGTGTAATCCTGGGGAGAGATTTTCCCTTATTTTGGGACTTGTGGAACTTCAAAAGTGGCATGAACTCTCTAGTTGAAGACGGTGCTCCGGAGCTAGCCCCTGAACCATTGCAGCAAGACGACGGAGAACTCATCTCAGAGGAAGTACTAGAATCTGTGGACTCTCCTCTGGCTGTGTATGCAGGCGAGGCAGACCAGCTAGAGGATGTTTTAGAAATGCCTGACCTTGAGGTGGCCCGTGGTAAGTTCGGGACCGCTCAGCACCAGGATCCTACTCTAGCAAGGGCGTGGGAAAACATAAAGGTCTCCGAGGGAAGACCATTGTACCCAGGGGCTCAAAACGAGTTCCCACACATGGCGGTGCAGCAGGATATGTTGTATCACATAGACAAGGTGCGAGGGGTGGTGGTAGAACAGCTAGTGGTACCTAAGTCCTTTCGCCAGGTAGTTTTGGAGTTGGCACATAAACATCCCTTGGGAGGACACCTGGCGGTAGAAAAGACAAAACACCGTATTCTGCAACGTTTCTTTTGGCCGGGTCTAGTGGGAGACGTGACCCAGTACTGTCGGTCATGTCCTACGTGTCAATTGACCGCACCTATGTCACATTTTAGAAGCCCCTTAGTGCCCTTACCAATAATAGAGGTGCCCTTCGAGAGGATAGCAATGGATATAGTCGGTCCATTAGTTAAATCTGCCAGGGGTCATCAGTACATTTTGGTAGTATTGGATTACGCCACGCGTTATCCCGAAGCAGTGCCCTTGCGGAATGCCAATGCGAAATCAATTTCAAAGGAGCTGGTTAATATGTTTTCCCGCACCGACATTCCGAAAGAGATACTTACGGATCAAGGGACCCGCTTTATGTCTTGTATACTTAAGGATTTATGTAAACTGCTAAAAATCTCCCATTTGCGTACCTCAGTATATCACCCTCAGACTGATGGTTTGGTGGAGCGCTTTAACAAAACCCTAAAGGGAATGTTGAAAAGGGTGGTGGATAAGGACGGGAGAGATTGGGATGCCCTACTACCATACCTCCTGTTCGCTATACGTGAGGTACCCCAATCCTCCACAGGCTTTTCACCTTTTGAGTTGGTTTATGGGCGGTGTCCTAGAGGCCTGTTAGATATTGCCAAGGAGACTTGGGAACAAGAGGTGACTCCTTATCGCAGTGTAATTGAACACATAACACTTATGCAGGACCGAATTGCAGCAGTTATGCCAATAGTTAAAGAGTGTTTAGAGCGCGCACAACATGCCCAAAGCACGGTATACAACCGAGCGGCAAAAACACGAGTCTTTCAACCCGGAGACAGGGTGTTGGTATTGGTGCCTACCATAGAGAATAAATTTCTTGCGAAATGGCAGGGACCATACGAAGTGCTGGAACGAGTAGGTGAAGTAAATTATAAGATACACCAACCAGACAAGAGAAAGCCCGAACAAATATACCACATAAACTTGCTTAAGGCCTGGCGGGACACGGAGAGTCTGGTGGCAGGAGCTGCCCTTGAGGATGAGCCTCGAGGGGCACCACCTTCTAAGGTAAAGGACCCCCAGGTAGCTCCGCCAGAAGTGGGTATTGCAGACACGCTATCCGAAAGCCAAAAACGAGAGACCAGGGAGTTCATACAGAGGAACGCAGATATTTTCTCGGAACTTCCTGGCCGGACTCACCTAATTAAACATGACATTATTACTGATCCACAGGCGCGGGTACGGCTTAAACCATATCGAATTCCGGAGGCTCGGAGACAAGCCATTGCCCAGGAAGTGAAGAAGATGTTAGAGCTCGGGGTCATTGAGGAGTCCCGGAGTGATTGGGCTAGCCCTATCGTACTGGTGCCCAAACCCGATGGGACTATCCGATTTTGTAACGATTTTCGGAAAGTAAACGAAGTATCGAAATTCGATGCCTACCCGATGCCAAGAGTCGATGAACTAATAGAGAGACTGGGTTCGGCTAGGTACATATCCACTATTGACTTAACAAAAGGTTATTGGCAGATTCCCCTCACGGAATCAGCCAAAGATAAAACTGCCTTTGTTACGCCCCAGGGATTATTCCAGTACCGAGATATGCCATTTGGGTTGCATGGTGCCGCAGCCACCTTCCAACGTCTAATGGATATTGTCCTAAAACCCCATGGCCAGTATGCATCTGCGTACTTGGACGACATTATTATCTTTAGCAATGACTGGGACACGCATTTGTCAAAAGTACAAGCCGTCTTAGACTCCTTAAAAACAGCTGGGTTGACTGCCAATCCCAAGAAATGTACGTTGGGATTGGAAGAGGCTCGCTATCTGGGATATAGCATAGGGAGAGGCGTCGTGAAGCCTCAAGCCAATAAAGTGGATGCTATTCAAAATTGGCCACGACCGGTAACCAAAAAACAGGTTGGAGCTTTTTTAGGGATCGTTGGTTATTATAGGCGGTTCATCAAACATTTTGCGACCATCGCAGCTCCTCTCACAGATCTTACTAAGGGGTCGAAATCTGTCACAATAAAGTGGAACGCAGAAGCAGAGGAGGCCTTTCAGCGATTGAAAACAGTCCTCTGTGACCAACCAGTGTTGGTTGCACCAGACTTTAAACGGGAGTTTATTGTCCAAACAGACGCCTCTGGGGTGGGCCTCGGCGCGGTTTTGTCTCAAGAAGTAAATTGCGAGGAACACCCAGTGGCCTATCTAAGCAGAAAGCTTACGAGAGCAGAAAAGAACTACAGTGTAGTTGAGCGGGAAGCCCTGGCTGTGAAATGGGCCCTGTGCACCTTGCGCTATTATTTACTAGGTCGCCAGTTTAGGCTAGTGACGGACCATTCGCCCCTAACATGGATGTCCCGGGCAAAAGAAGGCAATGCACGGGTGACACGCTGGTTCTTAGCATTACAAGGGTTTAAATTTTCCGTTGAGCACAGGGCGGGCACAGCGCACAGAAATGCAGATGCGTTGTCTAGAACGCACTGCTTGGTGACTCGTCGTGTCCGACCCCACGGGCTCGAACAGAGGAGGGGGGTGTGTGAGGTGCCAAGGGGAGAGGTACTAGAAAACAGGTATGTTTCTCCCCGTTTCATTTCATATGTCTCCCTGTACTGATGATGAAGCCAGTTTATTTCACTGTAATCCAGTCCTGGTTTCCTTAGTGATCAGCATGGAAAGGACTGGTAGTTCCCCCTCCACTAATTCAATCCAGGTTTTGGTTTCCTGACTGGTCCAGCTGATATAATCAGGAGGAGCTGGAATCTCTGAGGCTATCGTCTGCTGAGCTGGGAGCTGACACAGTAAGATTACATGGACTTGTTTGCTGTTATATAGGTTTATTTTGTAGTTAGCCTGCTATTGTTAGTTAGTGGCCAGACGGCCTTAGACGTTTTATTTCATGTTTGGCATGTGTAACATTGGATAACAAGTGTGCACAATAAATATGCCGTGTCCATATTGCTAGTCTGCTGAAGTGACTTCATAGCCACACGCTTGTGCCAAAGCAAAGATCCTAGCTGAGCTATCTATTCCCCACACATGTTACTGTAGCCGGCAGACTCTAAGGCCGCTATTTGCTAGTGAATTGCCATGGCAAACATCAGGACCACACAATCATGATCTCAGGGTGCCAATAAGGATAAAGAAGGAGAAGCCACACTCTTTTAAACATTCATATGAAGTAGTCAATATTGACAGCAGCATCTAAGTGGTTAAAAAGATATGGACGGTGACAACAATGATCGTGGCTGATGCAGCAAGTCGTCAGCTATAGTGTACAGCCGACAGCTGCTGGATTGTTACTTGTATGGGGATGCTAGTCTTATATCTCAGGTCAGTTAAAAGATGTATTGACGGTCATTAAGGGGTTAATGAGAAAAAAATGAACTTTTTTTAATTTACCAAATGGCTGCAATGAAACAAAGAGTGAAAAATGTAAAGGGGTCTGAATACTTTCCGCACCCACTGTATGTACACAGTGACTGCACCAGCAGAATAGTGAGTGCAGCTGTAACTCAGGATCAGTAATGTAATGTATGTACACAGTGACTGCAACAGCAGAATAGTGAGCGCAGCTCTGGGGTATAATACAGGATGTACAGGATAATTTGTGTAATATGTTTATAATGTGATTGTGCTTTCACAGTAGATTCATGTCGCTGGCTGTTATATTGGTCACCCCCATAGAATCCCCATGTTCACTCCCATAGAATCCCCATGTTCACTCCCATAGAATCCCCATGTTCATCCCCATGTTCACCCCCATAGAATCCCCATGTTCATCCCCATGTTCACCCCCATAGAATCCCCATGTTCACCCCCATAAAATTCCCATGTTCACCCCCATAAAATTCCCATGTTCACCCCCATAGAATCCCCATGTTCAGCCCTATAGAATCCCCATGGTCACCCCCATAGAATCCCCATGTTCACCCCCATAGAATACCCATATTCACCCCCATAGAATCCCCATGTTCACCACCATAGCCTTCCCACGTTCACCCCCATAGAATCCCCATGTTCACCCCCATAGAATCCCCATGGTCACCCCCCTTAGAATCCCCATGGTCACCCCCATAAAATTCCCATGTTCACCCCCATAGAATCCCCATGTTCAGCCCTATAGAATCCCCATGGTCACCCCCATAGAATCCCCATGTTCACCCCCATAGAATACCCATATTCATCCCCATAGAATACCCATGTTCACCACCATAGCCTTCCCACGTTCACCCCCATAGAATCCCCATGGTCACCCCCCTTAGAATCCCCATGGTCACCCCCCTTAGAATCCCCATGGTCACCCCCATAAAATCCCCATGTTCACCCCCATAGAATCCCCATGGTCACCCCCATAAAATCCCCATGTTCACCCCCATAGAATCCCCATGTTCAGCCCTATAGAATCCCCATGTTCACCCCCATAGAATCCCCATGTTCACCCCCATAGAATCCCCATGTTCACCCCCATAGAATCCCCATATTCACCGCCATAGAATCCCCATGTTCACCACCATAGCCTTCCCACGTTCACCCCCATAGAATCCCCATGTTCACCCCCATAGAATCCCCATGGTCACCCCCCATAAAATCCCCATGGTCACCCCCATAAAATCCCCATGGTCACCCCCATAAAATCCCCATGGTCACCCCCATAGAATCCCCATGGTCACCCCCATAGAATCCCCATGTTCAGCCCTATAGAATCCCCATGTTCAGCCCTATAGAATCCCCATGTTCACCCCCATAGAATCCCCATGGTCACCCCCATAAAATACCCATGGTCACCCCCATAGAATCCCCATATTCACCACCATAGAATCCCCATGTTCAGCCCTATAGAATCCCCATGATCACCCCCATAGAATTCCCATGGTCACCCCCATAGCCTTCCCATGTTCACTCCCATAGAATCCCCATGTTCACTCCCATAGAATCCCCATGTTCAGCCCTATAGAATCCCCATGTTCACTCCCATAGAATCAACATATTCACTCCCATAGAATCAACATATTCACTCCCATAGAATCCCCATGTTCACCCCTATAGAATCCCCATGTTCACCCCATAGCCTTCCCATGTTCACCCCCATAGAATCCCCATATTCACCCCCATAGAATCCCTATGTTCACCCCCATAGAATCCCCATGTGCTGTACATTATACTTTATGATAATGGTAAATTTAGGTTGATATGTTTTGTGTTTATTTATTAAAATTATAAGAAATTTGACAAAAATGTAAAAAAATAGCAATTTTCAAACTTTTAATGATTATCCTTTTAATTCAGACAGTCATACCATAGCAAAAAATTAATAAATAATATTTCACATATGTCTGCTCTACATCAGCACCATTTGTAAAATTGTATTTTATTGTGTTAGCATTTTAGGAGGTTTAAAAATGTAGCAGCAATTTTTCATTTTTTCAAGGAAATTTACAAAATTATTTTTTAGGGACCTATCCAGGTTTGAAGTGACTTTAGGGGTCATATATATTTTGGAAACCCCCCAAAGTTATACCATTTTAAAAACAACACCTCGTGAGATATTGAAGACTGCTATCAGACAGTTTATTAACCCCTCAGGTGCTTTTCAGGAATTAATACAAATTGGCATGATAGGAATGAAAAAGTTGATTTTCACTGACTTTTTAACATGTTACTGAAGCCGGCAGACTCTAAGGCTGCTATTTGCTAGTGAATTGCCATGGCAAACATCAGGACCACACAATCATGATCTCAGGGTGCCAATAGGGATAAAGAAGGAGAAGCCACACTCTTTTAAACATTCATATGAAGTAGTCAATATTGACAGCAGCATCTAAGGGGTTAAACAGATATGGACGGTGACAACAATGATCGTGGCTGATGCAGCAAGTCGTCATCTATAGGGTACAGCCGACAGCTGCTGGATTGTTACTTGTATGGGGATGCTAGTCTCTTATATCTCAGGTCAGTTAAAAGATGTATTGACGGTCATTATGGGTTTAATGAGAAAAAAAAGAACTTTTTTTAATTTACCAAATGGCTTCAATGAAACAAAGAGTGAAAAATGTAAAGGGGTCTGAATACTTTCCGCACCCACTGTATGTACACAGTGACTACACCAGCAGAATAGTGAGCGCAGCTCTGGGGTATAATACAGGATGTAACTCAGGATCAGTAATGTAATGTATGTACACAGTGACTGCACCAGCAGAATAGTGAGCACAGCTCTGGGGTATAATACAGGATGTACAGGATCATTTGTGTAATATGTTTATAATGTGATTGTGCTTTCACAGTAGATTCATGTCGCTGGCTGTTATATTGGTCACTCCCATAGAATCCCCATGTTCACCCCCATAGCCTTCCCATGTTCACCCCCATAGAATCCCCATGTTCACCCCCATAGAATCCCCATGTTCACCCCCTATAGAATCCCCATGGTCACACCCATAAAATACCCATGTTCACTCCCATAGAATCCCCATGTTCAGCCCTATAGAATCCTCATGTTCACCCCCATAGAATCCCCATGTTCACCCCCATAGAATCCCCATGTTCACCCCCATAGAATCCCCATGTTCACCCCCATAGAATCCCCATGGTCACCCCCATAGAATCCCCATGGTCACCCCCATAGAATCCCCATGTTCACTCCCATAGAATCCCCATGGTCACCCCCATAGAATCCCCATGGTCACCCCCGTAGAATCCCCATGGTCACCCCCGTAGAATCCCCATGGTCACCCCCATAGCCTTCCATGTTCACCCCCATAGGATCCCCATGTTCACCCCCATAGAATCCCCATGTTCACCCCCATAGAATCCCCATGTTCACCCCCATAGAATCCCCATGGTCACCCCCATAAAATCCCCATATTCACTCCCATAGAATCCCCATGGTCACCCCCATAGCCTTCACATGTTCACCCCCATAGAATCCCCATGTTCACTCCCATAGAATCCCCATGTTCACTCCCATAGAATCCCCATGTTCACCCCCATAGAATTCCCATGTTCACCCCCATAGAATCCCCATGTTCACCCCCATAGGATCCCCATGTTCACCCCCATAAAATCCCCATGGTCACCCCCATAAAATCCCCATGTTCACCCCCATAGAATCCCCATATTCACCCCCATAGCCTTCCCATGTTCACCCCCATAGAATCCCCATGTTCACCCCCATAAAATCCCCGTGTTCACCCCCATAGAATCCCCATGTTCACCCCCTATAGAATCCCCATGGTCACCCCCTATAGAATCCCCATGGTCACCCCCATAAAATACCCATGTTCACCCCCATAGAATCCCCATATTCACTCCCATAGAATCCCCATGTTCAGCCCTATAGAATCCTCATGTTCACCCCCATAGAATCCCCATGTTCACCCCCATAGAATCCCCATGGTCACCCCCATAGCCCTCCCATGCTCACCCCCATAGAATCCCCATGTTCACTCCCATAGAATCCCCATATTCACCCCCATAGCCTTCCCATGTTCACCCCCATAGAATCCCCATGTTCACCCCCATAGAATCCCCATGTTCACCCCCATAGAATCCCCATGTTCACCCCCATAGAATCCCCATGTTCACCCCCATAGAATCCCCATGTTCACCCCCAGAGAATCCCCATGGTCATCCCCATGGTCACCCCCATAGAATCCCCATGTTCACTCCCATAGAATCCCCATGTTCACCCCCATAGAATCCCCATGTTCACCCCCATAGAATCCCCATGTTCACCCCCATAGAATCCCCATGGTCACCCCCATAAAATCCCCATATTCACTCCCATAGAATCCCCATGGTCACCCCCATAGCCTTCACATGTTCACCCCCATAGAATCCCCATGTTCACTCCCATAGAATCCCCATGTTCACCCCCATAGAATCCCCATGTTCACCCCCATAGAATCCCCATGTTCACCCCCATAGAATCCCCATGTTCACCCCCATAGAATCCCCATGTTCACCCCCATAAAATCCCCATGTTCACCCCCATAGAATCCCCATATTCACCCCCATAGCCTTCCCATGTTCACCCCCATAGAATCCCCATGTTCACCCCCATAGAATCCCCATGTTCACCCCCATAGAATCCCCATGTTCACCCCCATAGAATCCCCATGTTCACCCCCATAGAATCCCCATGTTCACCCCCAGAGAATCCCCATGGTCACCCCCATAGCCTTCCCATGTTCACCCCCATAGCCTTCCCATGTTCACCCCCATAGAATCCCATGTTCACCCCCATAGAATCCCCATGGTCACCCCCATAGAATCCCCATGGTCACCCCCATAGAATCCCATGTTCACTCTCATAGAATCCCCATGTTCAGCCCTATAGAATCCCCATGTTCACCCCCTTAGAATCCCCATGTTCACCCCCATAGAATCCCCATGTTCACCCCCATAGAATCCCCATGGTCACCCCCATAAAATCCCCATGGTCACCCCCATAGAATCCCCATGTTCTTCTTTGCAACTTAACACTCAAAAAAGTGACAAAAACCACAGCATTAAAAATGTGATGAGAAACCAATTTAAAAAAAAAAAACACAGTCAAAAATGCAAGTAGCCTAATTTACCTAATAGGTGCAGAAATGGTGAAGGCAAACAACATCAAAACGTCGCAAAAACTTATCGTGGGTATGTAACCTAATTGTTATCTAGGTGTATCTTATTGTTATCAACACCGAGTGCTGCTATCAAGTGAAGTGGTGACATAGAAAACAGTCTTCTTCCATGGGAAAAATAGATAAGGTCTCAGCTTGGAAAATGGCCACACAAACAATTTTTTTTATTTCCAATTGTTGTCATTCCTTTATTATTTAAATAGCAAAACAGAAAAACATACCCGTTGGGTCTCAGTATAATTATATTGAACTGGAGAATCACGTTTTAGGTCATTTTTATTGCATAATGAAATGGAAAAACAAACTCCCCGAAAAACAATGGCAGAATTGCTTTTTTTTCCTTTCTTTGGCTTTTCAATGCACTTAGAATTTTTCTCAATCCGTAGTACAAAAAAATGAGTAATGTCATTCAAAACTACTATAGCTTTCCCCACAGAAAAACTATGACCAAGTCAGCAAAAAGTTTTAAATTGATGGCTCTTTGAAGAAACGGAGGAGAAAACAAAAAAATCGAAAATGAAAATTTGCCCCTTTGGGAAAGGGGTTAAGATGAGCAATCTGAAGACATGTCTTGCCTCAACAGTTTATTAAACACCAGTGCAGTCCTAAGACTTTTAAGTTTGATTAAAGGTGGATTTCAGTAATCTGTCCAAAAATCTAAGGTTCAGCGGCTGGGATACCTTAATGACTGACATTTCCAATCTGAAAGTTACATTCCGCTATAAGGAGGTCACTAATGGCACCTGGTTGTTCTTGCCATTGTTTGGGCACCTACTAACAGATGGATCTGTCAAAGCACAAAAAAATGTATGCTGTTTTGAAGAAATAACAAGGGAAAAAAAAGCTCAGGCTGATTGTATATGTAGAAGTTACATTTCCTGATTAGTATGACAGGGAAGACACTGCCAGTAATCCTTTCTTATTGCATTCCTTCCCCAGACAAATACCACCAGGATAAACTGATTATTTTTAAGAACCAACATTTTCCCGATTTCAATGCAGTTTACTTGGCTTTACAAAGTATTCATATCCTTTTACTGAAAGGTTGTTCTTTCTTTGTTTCCTTTTTGAAATGAGTACAAGAATTGCAATCTTCCGCTGTTTGGCTCCATCTATGCATTTGATTATCTCTCACAAGAGACTTGTATTTTTTGCATTACCTGTGCCTAATGTTCAGCTCACTATACGATGTATTCATTTTAAGAAGTTGTCTGAGCAGTAAAGGACGTGAAACGCTGCTGTTCCTGTTCCACTTTTTGACTTTGTCACAGATGATTTGTTATCCGATGTATGCTCTTATTGAATTACTATAGTGGGAACAGCCTGGTGGGTCCAGATATTCTGGCAAAGGATTTAATCTTTTCTCGCTCTGTAAAGCTGATATCTTGGTAAAGGTTTTCTTTTCCACTCTTCATATAACTGAGATTCTCACCTCTCAGGGCCCATTTAGATGGGCCAAAAATCGTGAATCATTAATGAGTAGAGATGAGCGGATTGCTTCACGCAACCCGGTTCACGGTGTTGGTCAGTGCCTTCTGGTCATGGACAAGAGATGAGCAAATTTCCTGAGACAATAATAACCAGGGATCCTGTAGGACCAGTAAATTTCCATAGCTCCGGTCTAACATTAAACAGCAACTTAAAGAGGACTAAAATCCTCAAAAAATTAAAAAGACAGCAGAAAAAAGGCAGCGATGTTTTTACTTGCCTAGGCCTCCAGACAAATGCACTCTCAGGGCACAGCAGGCCCATGTAGTTAAGTTGGCAGTAACATGGGTGCAAAAATACTGATGAGACAGCCACTCACAACCTACAGATCCATGGAGGGGGAGGCTGCTTAGTATGTGATTGTATGTGGCGTTGTTCACACAATGGTAATGCACAGCATCCAGGTTAACAGCCTATTAGTGATTCCCTTCTATTAGATCAGGCAGGCTGCCCAGCGCTATCAGAATGCATCCCATGTGAACAGACACCACAATTTACAAGACAAAATGGGCCCAATCACCTGCCAAAGAAGCAAAATTCTTGTTCTTTAAGAGATTGGATCATTCGTATCTGTCACTGGTTTACCGTGACAGAGAGGAGCCAGAAAACCGCAGCGTTTGAGTTCTCATACTCCTGCACTGATTAGAAGCACTTTACCGTCATATTAAATGGTGTAAAAAATTTTTTTTTTTAGCAGTGCAAGGGTTAATCTGCTCAGTTGAGAGCTCCTGGAAGCTTTCCTCCGTTAAGTGCGCTGTTAGGCACTCCATCTCCTATATAAACTGGGTCCTGGCTAGCACTCATTGTCAGAGCTTATGCGTCATAGTTGAA
This sequence comes from Dendrobates tinctorius, assembly GCF_039654945.1. NCBI lineage: Eukaryota > Metazoa > Chordata > Amphibia > Anura > Dendrobatidae > Dendrobates > Dendrobates tinctorius. Next base: position 85,420,453 of record NW_027361728.1, on the reverse strand, counting down.
GGTTGTTGGTGGAGAAGGCATTTGGTGGATTTATCTGTGACTGTTGCTGGGCTTTGAGTGTGCGATAATTCCCTTCTCCTACTTTGGTTTAACCCCATCCTCCACCCTCCGTTGTTTACCTTTGTTGTTTGTGTGTATATTTGTATGATTGGTATTTTCCTTTATGTTACGTGGCCCCGGCATCTTCACCATCAGAAGTAATCCGGGAAACAGGGAGAGCTAGGTCACCCCCTAGCGTTATGGACAGAGAAGGAGCCCCTGGTCATGGGACACCTGACAACAGAGTTGTGACAGTATCATTCTCAGCAGCACATTGTTTTGTGTAAACAGGAGATGTGCTGCCAATAAAATGTTTTATGTACACAGAATGATAGTTACTAACATCAGATATTATTAAGGTTAGCCATTAAACAGGTCATTAAGCAACTGCAGATCGGCTTTGATTAATGGCCATGAGTAGCCTGTTTAAATGCAACGTTTAGGCTGAATGATGGTTTGACCGGCAGCTATCTCAGTAGTCTCTCCCATATAGAGGCGCGCCCTCACTTGGCCACGCCGTCCTGTGCTCTCCATGAGAGTTTTCGCCAGACGTCTTTGGCAGCGGGTTATTTCAGGAAGAACAAAAGGATTGACAGTCCAAAATCGGACATGCCAGATCCTAAACTTCCCTGACAATCTTTCCCAGTTTTTACTTTATTCTGGTGGTCATACATTTTTGTATTTTGTTTGATGGTAGCGTTTTTTTTGCAGGGTGAGTTCTACTTTATGTAGGTTGTATTTATTGATGCAAATATAATAGAGCTAAAAGGAACATGTCAGGAGGCTTATGAGAGGGATATCATGATATAAGTGTGTTGGTGCCTGTGACGTCCGCCTGCGGGTCTGGGCTGCAGCCAGGCAAATGTGACGTCCGCCTGTGGGTCTGGGCTGCAGCCAGGCAACACCCCGAGAAACACTGATACCCTTTACCCCTATACAGGGATCTGGATTTATAGCAGAGCCCAGGAGGCGCTGTCTGAATAGGAGCAGTGACCAGAGCAGGACGGTCGCCAGAAAGGTGTTCCAATACTGGACACAAACGTGGAGATATGCGAGTCTAAACCAGTCGGGCAGCAATGGTACAAAAACGGTAGACAGAAGCAGAGTCAGATTCAGGCCGAGAATCATAAACCAGGAGAGTAGCAGAGGTACAGAATCGTTAGGCAGAAGCAGAGTCAGATTCAGGCCGAGAGTCATAAACCAGGAGAGTCGCAGAGGTACAGAATCGTTAGGAAGAAGGAGAGTCAGAAGTCCAGGCCAAAGTCAGTCAGTCAGAAAGCAATTCACACAGTAACACACAGGGGAACCAAGAATATATCCGGCGGCTTGCAAGACCAGTCCCAAGGTATTTCAGGGATCAGGTCACGCCCTCATAGGTTCCTGGACTGATGATGTCATCAGTACCGCCCCCAGGACCAGGCCAGATGGAGATGCAGTAACCTCTTGATGACTGACAGAGGGGTGGAGCCTGCGTCCACCAGATGCCTGCGCAGGTGCCCTTACTCTGTCAGCACCATAACTCCCGGGCGAGCCATGGCGCCTCCTAGTGACCGTGACAGGAGCAGCAGACCCAGAATTTAATGGCGACGTGACAGACCGGCGCCTCCTAGAGGCTAAAGCCGGGACAGTAGGCTCTGAGCCTGACGTGACAGAACCACGGCCCTGTCCAGTGGCCGAGGCAGGAACAGCCGTCCCTGAGTCTGACGATAAAGTGGCGGTCCGGCGCCTCCTAGAGGCCGCGACCGGAACAGCAGGCCCTAAGTCTGGCGGAAACGTGACAGTACCCCCCCTCCAAGAGGGGACTCCGGACCCTCAAAACCCGGTTTATCAGGGTGAAGGAGGTGAAACCTTCTAATCAACCCCTTGGCATGAATGTCACTAGCGGGGACCCAGGACCTCTCCTCTGGGCCATAGCCTTTCCAATGAACTAAATATTGCACAGACTTTCTCACTAAACGGGAATCAAGGATGCCCTGGACTTCGTACTCCAAGGCACCCTTGACCAAAACTGGAGGAGGAGGGGACTGGACGGGATGAATTGGGGAGCGGTACACCTTGAGAAGGGATTTGTGGAAAACATTAGGAATTTTAAAAGACTGAGGGAGCCTTAAACGAAAGGCTACCGGGTTAATTACTTCTAATATCTCGTAGGGACCAATAAACCTGGGCCCCAGTTTGGCAGATGGCACCTTAAGCTTAATGTTTCTGGTAGACAGCCAAACTTTGTCCCCAACTCCTAGGTGCGGCCCCGTGGACCTCCGTTTATTTGCGGCCGAAGCCTGCCTGACCTGGGACCCTTTCAAGTTTGTGTTCACCTCCGACCAGATTGTCCTTAAGTGACGTATGGAATTCTCTACTCCCGGAAGCTCCGACATCTTGGCCGAAAATGAACCAAAACGTGGGTGCAAACCATGATTGCAGAAGAACGGGGTGGTTTTGATAGATTCCTGGTACTGGTTATTTAGAGCGAACTCAGCTAATGGGAGATGTTCCGCCCAATCAGACTGATGTTCCGAGACATAGCAGCGAAGATATTGCTCTAGAGCCTGGTTGGTACGCTCCGTTTGACCATTGGTCTCAGGGTGGTAAGCGGAGGAGAAGGATAATTCAATACCAATACGTTTGCAGAATGCTCTCCAGAATTTGGAAACAAACTGGGTACCTCGGTCGGACACGATATTCTCTGGAGCGCCATGCAGCCTTATTACATGAACAATAAACAACTTACTCAGAGTTTCTGAATTAGGTAATCCAGAGAGGGGAACGAAATGACATTGCTTACTGAACCTGTCCACCACCACCCAGATACATGTCTTCCCCTCTGAGGGTGGTAGGTCAGTAATGAAGTCCATGGAGATGTGGGTCCATGGACTCTCTGGAGCGGGCAAGGACTGGAGCCAGCCGGCAGGCCGATTGTGAGGGGACTTGGCGCGAGCACAGATTTCACAAGCTAGTACATAATCCTTGCAGTCCTTAACTACCGTTGGCCACCAAAAACTCCTAGTCACAAGCCTGGCGGTATTATTGACCCCAGGATGGCCTGCCAGGACGGAGTCGTGCGACTCCTTCAGAACTTGTAGGCGAAACGGCGCTGGAACAAACAATTTCTGGGGGGGCGTCGAGTCAGGGGCTGGTTCTGGGGACCTACGGATCTCCTCCAGAAGGTCCAGAGACACAGCCGACACAACAATACCATTGGCCAGTATTGGAACTGGCTCCGAGTCCTCAGCCTGTGAGGGGCAGAAACTTCGAGAGAGAGCATCAGCCCTCACATTTTTGGTACCAGGACGAAAGGTTATTAAGAAATCAAACCTAGAGAAGAACAAGGCCCACCTCGCTTGTCTAGGATTTAATCTTTTAGCTGACTCCAGGTAAGTCAGATTCTTGTGATCTGTAATCACAGTGATCTTATGTTTGGCGCCTTCGAGGAAGTGGCGCCATTCCTCGAAGGCCCATTTGATCGCCAATAACTCCCGATTACCTATATCGTAATTCTTCTCAGTGGCAGAGAATTTGCGGGAGAAAAAGGCACATGGGCGAAGCTGAGTGAGTGATGCAGTGCCTTGCGACAGCACTGCTCCAACTCCGACCTCAGAGGCGTCCACCTCTACAATAAACGGGCGGTCCAGATCAGGCTGAACCAAAACTGGGTTGGCTACAAAGCACTCTTTTAACGTAGCAAAAGCCTGAATTGCCTCAGGGTTCCAATTGGTCACGTCTGCCCCTTTTCGGGTCAAATCCGTGAGTGGTTTAGCAATTTCGGAGAAACCCCTGATGAATTTTCGGTAATAATTTGCAAACCCTAAAAATCGCTGCAGCGCTTTTAGCGACTTGGGTTGCACCCAAGTTTTAATAGGTTGGATCTTGGCAGGATCCATACGGAAGCCTGTGCTTGAAACCACATATCCTAAAAATTGTACCTCCTCCGCAAAAAAAACACATTTCTCCAGTTTAGCAAACAGGGAGTGTTCTCGCAGTCTCTGCAGTACAGAGCGAACGTGCTGAGCATGTGTCACAGGGTCAGCAGAATAAATCAAAATGTCATCTAAATACACGACGACATACACCCCACAAATGTCCCTGAAAATGTCATTTACAAAGTGCTGGAACACGGCAGGTGCGTTACTGAGTCCGAAGGGCATTACCAGGTACTCAAAGTGGCCAAGAGGGGTATTAAAGGCTGTTTTCCACTCATCCCCATCTCTTATGCGGACTAGATTGTATGCCCCGCGAAGGTCCAGTTTAGTAAACCAACGGGCTCCCATTAGCTGATTAAAAAGATCAGGGATGAGTGGAAGCGGGTACTGGTTCTTTATAGTGATTGCATTCAATTCCCGGTAGTCAATGCAGGGTCTGAGACCACCATCTTTCTTTTCTACAAAGAAGAAGCCAGCTCCAACTGGTGAAATGGACGGTCTAATAAACCCCTTTTTTAAGCTATCAGCTATGTACTCGTTCATAGCCTGACGCTCTGGACCTGAGAGATTAAATATTCTCCCTTTTGGGAGACAGGCATCTGGAATCAGATCTATAGGGCAATCATACTTTCTGTGAGGGGGTAGCTTTTCAGATTTTGCAATAGAAAAGACATCCTCAAAATCTCTGAACGCAAACGGTATGTGGAGGGGTTTAACTTTAACTTGGTTTACTGTTAGCGACATGCAGTTTTCCTGACAGTGTGAACTCCAGCGTATAACATCGCCTAGGTGCCAGTCGATGACTGGATTATGCTGGCGTAGCCATGGCATCCCCAAAATGACTGCAGCAGACAAATTATCCATCACAAAAAATGACATAACCTCGGTATGCAATGCTCCCACCGACATAGTGATTTTGTCAGTAACAAATTTAACCCCCTCCTGGACAATAGATGTGCCATTAATAGCCGTAGTTTTTATAGGGGCATTAAGTCTTAATAGGGGTACACCGAGACTTTTAGCAACCAAAGAATCCATAAAATTCCCTTCAGATCCACAATCCACATATGCGTTCACACACTGAGATTTCTGACCAAAAGAAAGGGCAATAGGCAATAAAACTTTAGCCGCATCTGCGGGCAATACCTGTGCCCCTGGGCAACCATAGCCAGAGTTGCCCAGAGGCCGATGTCTCAGTAGTATGGATCTCTGATGCTCAGCTCTCTCTCTGAAGGCTCCAGACTGCAGCATACTGGTGCAGGAAGATGAAAGTGCTCCTTCAGGCTGTGCACTGAACCAGGTGTTTAGGCCAGAAATCAGCTCAGTCAGAAGAAGGGAGAGAAAAAAAAAAGTTCAGGGAGACTGCTTTTGTATATGCTGGATATATACACAAGAAGCAGTTTTTTTTATATGGCCGGATATAATGTGACGTCCGCCTGCGGGTCTGGGCTGCAGCCAGGCAAATGTGACGTCCGCCTGCGGGTCTGGGCTGCAGCCAGGCAACACCCCGAGAAACACTGATACCCTTTACCCCTATACAGGGATCTGGATTTATAGCAGAGCCCAGGAGGCGCTGTCTGAATAGGAGCAGTGACCAGAGCAGGACGGTCGCCAGAAAGGTGTTCCAATACTGGACACAAACGTGGAGATATGCGAGTCTAAACCAGTCGGGCAGCAATGGTACAAAAACGGTAGACAGAAGCAGAGTCAGATTCAGGCCGAGAGTCATAAACCAGGAGAGTAGCAGAGGTACAGAATCGTTAGGCAGAAGCAGAGTCAGATTCAGGCCGAGAGTCATAAACCAGGAGAGTCGCAGAGGTACAGAATCGTTAGGAAGAAGGAGAGTCAGAAGTCCAGGCCAAAGTCAGTCAGTCAGAAAGCAATTCACACAGTAACACACAGGGGAACCAAGAATATATCCGGCGGCTTGCAAGACCAGTCCCAAGGTATTTCAGGGATCAGGTCACCCCTCATAGGTTCCTGGACTGATGATGTCATCAGTACCACCCCCAGGACCAGGCCAGATGGAGATGCAGTAACCTCTTGATGACTGACAGAGGGGTGGAGCCTGCGTCCACCAGATGCCTGCGCAGGTGCCCTTACTCTGTCAGCACCATAACTCCCGGGCGAGCCATGGCGCCTCCTAGTGACCGCGACAGGAGCAGCAGACCCAGAATTTAACGGCGACGTGACAGACCGGCGCCTCCTAGAGGCTAAAGCCGGGACAGTAGGCTCTGAGCCTGACGTGACAGAACCACGGCCCTGTCCAGTGGCCGAGGCAGGAACAGCCGTCCCTGAGTCTGATGATAAAATGGCGGTCCGGCGCCTCCTAGAGGCCGCGACCGGAACAGCAGGCCCTAAGTCTGGCGGAAACGTGACAGTGCCCAAACCTTAGAAAGGCAGAGCCCCACAAACAGTAATTTATGTTCCTGCTAATAAAGGGATTTCTAATTTTTTTTTTTTTTTTCAATCGGGCAAAATTAGGCAATGTCCAAAAAAAAAAAAATTATAAAAAAAAGCATTACTTACTCCTTGAATTTCTGGATGTCCAGTGCTGCTGCTCCACTGACCTCTATTAGGGCCAGTAGGGCTAATGCTCTGTTCTTCTCCTGATGCACCCAATGGCTGGTGTCTGTGATCATGTGCTGTACTTGCAAATGTCACTACTGAGGTCGTTGACTGACTGCAGCGGTCAGACTGATGGATAGGAAATCATCGTAGTCAATGTAGCTGGAAGCATCTGTGGCAATCTGTACAGGTAGGACCACTGAGCCCATTGATTGGCTGCAGCGGTTACACATGGCTTTACCCCTGTAAACAGTCACTGGAAGCAGCAGCAGAGAGCTGGCGCTAAAGCAGCGAGAAGCGGTATGACTGATTTTATTATTTTCATTACATTAAGCAGATGGGGGGCTTACATCATTTATAGATCATATATTTTTATTTTACAGCAGCATTTGTTAAGCAGCTGCCATAAATGTATTGTTCTGAGCGGCATAATAGAGGAATAATACCAGTAGCATGGGTGACAGTCAGAAAGGCATGTTACTGTGTATGAGTGCAGAGAGTCAGGGTAATTAAATATTTTGGTGAGGTTTTTATTTATCAGCTTATGTAAATGTAACTAGCCCTGAGCATCCACAATGCCTGAGCCAAATTGCTTTCTGATCGCAAGAATTAGAATTATAAGCCTTTCATGTACACATTATTATAATGTTGCTTCTTTCTTTTATGACTGATGTTGTCCCATGCAATTATCTTATTTCTGCAGCATTACAACCTTGTATGTTATTAGAAGACAGCAGAAAGCGGGAGAAGCTCAGACTATTGCTTTTCTCTCGGGTAGTGAAAAATGTGGAATAATTCTATTGAAATGAGGATGTTAGTACTTACCATTGTAAACCACATTAGAGGCAAGGCGGATAGCGCTGCTCATTTATCTACAAGTGAGATTAAGACAGAAAGCAGGCAGGGAATGGCATGTCATGCCAACTCATACTGTGGGCATCCAGTCTCCTAGTTATTATACTGCCACAATTTTAATTCAGTGTCAGGTTTGGCTTCAAAGCCTCCTTACATTTGAAATTTCTGCTTGAAACCGTTTCAAAGCACGTTGTCCCCATAAGCCAGCCTGGATTAAGTCCTACCAGATGGTTTTCTTCATTAACTGGACTTGAACATTTGTTCCAGTGGACTGCTTAACAATGGATACGAATTTTATCAAGAAGTGCTGGGCACTCGGTATAGCACGCCTTTTCAGTGCCTACTGCAGTTATAAAATTTCAATTTACTAGTATAATTCGCACTTGACGAACTCGCGCTTCCCAACGTACAGGCGGCACCAGTCGTGTCCACAACTTCTGGACTTAGTAGTTGTTGCTACATGTCCCCATTAGATGGAAGAAGGACCTATCAGCTCTGAATGTATGACGTGCGCACTGCATGCTGTAAGGATTCTCCAGCGACTGGCATGATGGTCATGTGCCCTCATTGACTAAAATATGCCATATGTGTACTCCCGGCCATAATCTGACTAGTTGGGCGCGACCTCACTCAATGTAGGGTGTATTGAGCGAGGCCAGAAACAGTCTAGTTTTGCCAGGAGTATAGATATCACATACTTGCGGTCACGTGACCACCACTCCCAGCACCGGAAAATCCTTACAGAGCATGCGATGTGAGGATTCACAAGTCTGCAGTCGCATAGAATTACTGTAGACTCGTAGTTTAGGACCAGACAACCCCTTTAAGATAAGCTTCAAAAATAAATAGTCCTATATAGGGCACATAGCCATGAATTAGGTATGTTTTTGTTGGAACTTTGTTTTCATAAATGCTTGCAATACCCTTGAAATGGCGTTTTTAGATCATGTTACTCTACAGTGGTTGTATACTTCTTTTTACTGATTTTTTTTTTAAACTTGTGTTTGAGTTTTGTTAAGTCATGAAAGTCATAAGTTGTAAAACAACCACAAAAAAGTGGCATGTAAGACATTACAAGTCAAGATAACATTTAAATAAGATTTACAATATTGATGTTAAAAACGTACAGTTCGTCTAACAAAGTGACAAAAAAACCTGTTCGTAGTTTGTGTGATGGGTATCCAGTAATTGAGAAATAACAATTAATGTCCTCTAAAGATTTGCCAGGATTAAGGATGACTTCTTGATGACATAGGATCTAGCTTATTGGGTAAAAAAAATAACCAGTAATCAACAGAAAACATAAATAAGGGGCAGCACAGAGGAAGTCTGTAGATCCAAATATGTTCCTTTATGTGCGTTAAATAGTACCTTTCCATGTAGAAAGTTGTATTCTGGAGTGCATTTTGTCTTTGCTATGGACTGTGGAGGGTGAACTATCCCATGTGTCAAAAACCTGTTCCACTCTAGCTTCTGTAGTGCAGCAGGGTAGGTGCAGTGCGACAGATAGGCAGGGACCGCAGGAAATTTCAAAGCAAATGTCTTCAATGTCCAAAAACTCACACAGAGGAATGATGTCCTTCGGATTGCAGCTGAGTTTCTGTAAACACAGTCTAGAACTCAGAACCCCTTGCTGTGGACAATGGCACCACCATATTCTTTGGGTGCATCAGCCGCCTTAAGCTCCCTGGCTCTGTGTTAGCTCAACACAGACCTGGGTTACACAGAGCCTCCTGCTCTGCAACTTGCGAACTCCAGCACTGACACACAAGGCAAATCTGACAGATTTAAATGGAATCGTCGTCACTTCAAAAACCCGGCATGGAGAGAGGGATTCGCCCCACTACAAATCTGCAGATCCCCCTAAAAATAAAAGCCCTTAACAGGTTTTCATAACAAATTGAGTCACTACTTATCCACACTTTCTTTTATTTTGCCTTGTGATTCACAGGCGTCCTGCTGTGAACCCAAGGCACTCCAGCGAGTTTAATAAGACTCCATTCGCATCCTGTGGTACAAATATCGACCCTCGCATATGATCCCGCTCACTGCCTTACAATTCATAGACAATAAATCACTGGAATTTGCTACATTCTCTTGATAAACTCAGCTCTGTTACGCTACAAACTCTTTACATTGCTTCATTCATTAGCAAGTCTCCTTACAAACCCAGTTCTGTTACACCTCATGGACTCTGCTACATTCACTAGGTGAGTCTCCTGACAAAACCAGCTCTGATACAACTTCTGGAGTCTGCTGCATTTGCTAAGTGAATCTCCTGACAAACTCATTTCTGCTACAATTACTAGACTTTTGCTACAACCAGTAAGTCTCCTGACAATCCCTGTTCTGCTACAACAGCTAGACTCTGCAACAATCAGTAAATGTGACAAAACCAGCTCTGCTACAATTTCTGGTCTCAGTTACATTCAGTATGTTAGTCTCCTGACAAACCCAGTTCTGCTACAACCACTAGACTCTGGAACATTCAGTAGTCTCCTGACAAAACCAGCTCTGCTACAATTTCTGGTCTATGCTGCATTTGCTAAGCGAGTCTTCTGACAAACCCAATATTGCTAAAATCACTGGACTCTGCAACTTCTTTGAGTCTTATTTACTGTGGCTTTGATTCAGGCTCCTTCATCAGTTTTTCTACCCTGAGTCTCAAGCCTCCTCAGCCTTCATTTCTCCTGCTGCCGTCTCTGCTCTATAACCTCCATTTAGCCTTCAATGCTTCATCTGCTTTCCGTCTGCTCATCTGAACTAAAGGCTTCAAGGATCCACCTCACCATTTGTGAAGGAACTACCTCAGCAGTTGTGAAGAAGCCACTTCACCAGTTGTCGAGGATCCACCACACCAGTTGTCGAGGATTGACCTCACCAGTTGTCGAAGATCCACCTCACCAGGTGTCAAGGATTCACCTCAACAGTTGTCGAGGATCGACCTCACCAGTTGTCGAGTATTCACATCACCAGTTTTTGAGGAACCACCTCACCAGTTGTCGAGGAACCACCTCACCAGTTGTCGAGGATACACTTCACCAGTTGTCGAGGATCCACCTCACCAGTTGTCGAGGATCCACATCACCAGTCTTTGAGGATCCACATCCCCAGTTGTCGAGGATCCACCTCACCAGTTGTCGAGGATCCACCTCACCAGTTGTCGAGGATCCACCTCACCAGTTGTCAAGGAGCCACCTCACCAGGTGACAAGCATTCACCTCACCAGTGTCATGATCCAGGACGGGATTTCGCTTTGACCCGTCCTGGTTAGACTTTGGGTTAATTGTGCTGCCTCTCTCTGGCAGAAGGAGGCTATTTAGTGCTCACTGGACCTGGGTCCGGTGTCAGTCATACTCCTGCCCTCGGCTGAGTTAAGTGACCTCTTGTATACATGTGCCTTGTGCCTGATAACTTGTTGCCTGCTTGGTTGTGATCTGGTTCTGTCCCTGTTACGAGTTCTGCCTGACCCTCTTGTACTCCGCTACCTCTCGTGTATGACTCTCTGCTTGTGACCCGACTTCTCTCTGCTTGTCCCCTTGGTACCACATCACCCTCTTGTGTATGACCTTTGGCTTTGTCTGACTACCCGTCTGTTTGTCCCTCCTGTGCCTCGTTTGCCCGTACTGTTGTGACCTCCATTTTGCCTGACTCTGAGTTGTTGTATGGTGTCCTGTCATATCTGAAAGCAGGACGCTAAGCCCCGCCCCCTTGCAGTCACATGACCATAGGTCCTGTGCCAGCTTGCTCATTTTCAGTGTCCGCAGGTCCCGTGCCTCTTTACTTTTCAGCGCTGACTGGACCCTGACACTATTAGCTTGAAGCACACCTGGTCACCTCTGCGGCCCTGCTCCCCAGGTAACTTTTAACACTGTTTCTGTACTCAGGACACGCGCACTGGCTCTATGAGCAAGTGTAGTGCGGTGTCTGTGACAACCAGTTGTCAAGGATTCATCTCACCAGGTGACAAGGATTCATCTCACCAGGTGACAAGGATTCACCTCACCAGTTGTTAAGGATCCACCTCACCAGGTGACAAGAATTCATCTCATCAGTTGTCGAGGATCCACCTCTCCAGTTGTCGAGGATTCACCTCACCAGTTGTCGAGGACTCACCTCACCAGTTGTCTAGGAGCCAGCTCGCCAGTTGTCGAGGACCCATCTCACCAGTTGAGGAGGATCCACCTCACCAGTTGTCGAGGATCCACATCACCAGTTGTCGAGGATCCACATCACCAGTTGTCGAGGATCCACCTCGCCTAACAGATATTCTCATGCCCAAGAATGGACTAGGACTGAAATTCAGCCCTGGCATTTAAAATCACACAGGCGCCCCCAAGCACCAGATGGTGATATATTACTAATATTACCCGGCCTGGAGGAAATCAAGATTTACTGCAAGACCAATATTTCTAATAATACCAATAATATTGCTATATAAGATTAAACAATTATAATATCAAAATAATATTGCAATATTACAACAAACAATAACCAAATATTACCAGCACATACAGTATTGATAATACCACCATAATGATCGGTAAAGGGGTTATGGTTAAAGTCTATGTAACTTCAGACTTCTGAATCCTCATAGCACACACTGTGAGGATTGTCCAGTGCCGGCATTGGGAGCAGCCATCATGTGACCACAACTATGCGATTTTCACACCTCTGGTCACATGCCGACTAATTGTACTTGGCTTCGCTAATATCACTTGTATTGAGTAAGGCCGTGCACGTCTAGTTAGCAGGCGATCGCATCTATGCAAATTGCATACTTGTGGTAAAATGATCAGAGGCATAACTACAGTAAGTGCGAGTGTTGTAATCGCACCCTGGCTCTGTAGCCTAGGAGGCCCAAAAGTCCTTTAGCCTTGCCTGTATTAAAAGACCAATGCTATGAAAGACTTGCAAAAATTTGGGGCCCAAATAGAACATTTGCTTTGGGGCCATGCTGTTCAAGTTACGCCACTGTGCTCTGCAGACCATATGTGTTTATTGTGCAGGTTCTCACCAGTGACGTCTCGCTGATTGTTGTCATTCACTTTCCCCTTTCCTTTGCATTCGGTCCAGATCACCATGACCTCTTATTCCATTCATAACTCGCCCCTGCAAAATGAAACATACAGACATTTTCACTTTACTGATTTCCGAGGACACTCCTCACATTCTACCAACTACACAAACCAAAACTTGTGATACCTTATCTTCCCATGTGCTTCCTTTAATAACTCTCCTCTGTGACCTCTTATAATAATGACCCTGTAGCTCCTTATAATAATACAATTATCCCCTGTGCTTTCTTATATTAATAATGACACTTTGCTTCCCCTAAAATAATAACAATCCCCCCCATTGTGCCAACCTTATAATAATGACCCTCAGTGCCTCTTTATTGTAATAATGCTCATCGCGTAGCGTAGTCCATTACAAGGAGGATGTATTGATTTTGCACCCCATAGGACTTTTTCTATCACGTCACAGTCAAAGAAGAGCTTATATCACAACATTATAAGAAATGGAGAAGGAAAAGTATTGCAGTACTTAGTTATTTTACCCCAACTGAAGCCCCTAAGTGCTCTCACTCACTATGATACCGCTTTCATGACCCGCGTTGAGTATTATGCCTCCGCAAAGTATGATGACCTCACACAGTATGATTGCCCCAAAAACATTACAGAAAGTCACCACAGATTCCCGTACAGTACGGTATCCGCAGCCCCCAATATACAGTATGAGAGGCACCACGAACCCCCACACAGTATGATATCCACTACAGGCCTCCATACAGTATGATGTCCCCCATAATCATCTCATACAGTATGATGGTCACTACAGCCCCCAAAATAGTATAATGTAGCCCATAGACCTCCAGACAGTATAATGTCTACCACAGCCACCCCAATCTGTATGATATCCACCACAACCACCCTACACAGTAAGATGGTCGCCCCACACAGTATGATGGATACCCCATACACTATGAAGATCCCTTATATTATTATTATTATTATTATTATTATTATTATTATTATTATTATGCATTTATATAGCGCCATTTATTCCATGGAGCTTTACATGTGAAAAGTGGAAATATAAACAAGTATAATAAACATGTGAAAGACAAGGGACACACACAAGTACATAAGGAGAGGGGACCCTGCCCACGAGGGCTCACAGTCTACAGGGATGGGTGAGGATACAGTAGGAGAGGGTAGAGCAGGTCGTGCGGTGGTTCAGTAGACCGAGGATCATTGCAGGCTGTAGGCTTGTCAGAACAGGTGGGTCTTCAGGTTCTTCCTGAAGGTTTCTGTTGATGGTGAGAGTCTGATGTGTTGCGGCAGAGAGTTCTGGAGCATGGGGGAAGCACGGGAGAAGTCTTGTATGCGGTTGTGGGAAGAAGAGATAAGGGGGGAGTAGAGAAGGAGATCTTGAGATGAGCGAAGGTTGCGTGCGGGTAGGTACCTAGAGACCATGTCACAGATGTATGGAGGAGACAGGTTGTGGATGGCTTTGTATGTCATGGTTAGGGTTTTGAATTGGAGCCTCTGGGCAATAGGAAGCCAGTGAAAGGCCTGCATAGGGGGGAGGCTGGGGAATAGCGGGGAGACAGGTGGATTAGTCGGGCAGCAGAGTGTAGGATGGACTGGAGCGGAGTCAGAGTGTTAGAGGGGAGGCCAGAGAGTAGGAGGTTGCAGTAGTTGAGGTGGGAGATGATAAGAGCATGCACTAGTGTTTTTGTGGTTTCGTGGTTGAGGAATGAGCGGATCCGGGAAATATTTTTGAGTTTGAGGCGGCAGGAGGAGGCGAGGGCTTGCATATGTGGTTTGAAAGAGAGCGCAGAGACGAGGATCACCCCAAGGCACCGAGCGTGCGGGACTGGGGAAAGAGAGCAGCCATTGACATTGATGGATAGGTCTGGTGGAGGGGTAGAGTGAGATGAGTCAGTACTGTATGATCGTCCCCCTACAGCCCACTAAATTGTATGTATGTCCTCCAACAGCCCCCTATCTAGTATGATGATAAATCCCACTGCTCCTTATATATTATGATGGTAGGCTTCATAGCTCCTATGTAGTATGATGGTAGTCCTAACAGCCCCCGTATAGTATGATGGTTCACATCATAGCTCCCAATATGGTATGATGGTCCAACTCAGTCCTCCATATACTAAGATGGCTGTCCCAACAGCCCACTATGTAGTATGATGGCCCCCCAACAGTACACTATATAGAATGGTGGTCCATCGCACAGCCCCTTATATACTATGATGGTTCAACTCACAGGGCCCTATATAGTGTGATAGTCTCTCACAACCCCTCAAAAATAAACAAAAAATCCCTATACTCACCTAATCCGGACACCTTATCCTCTGCATCGTCTGGCTTCTTTTCTGTCCATTCTTGCAGTAGATTCTGGCAGCGCGATGCAGTGACATCATTGCACCGTCGACATCCCCTGTTGGTGCTGGCCTCTGGCAGGTCGTGGACAAAAGGGACACTGTGGGGTAAGTGATGGAGCCAGTGACTTTGTGCTCTGTCACAACTGTTAAAAGTATGGGCTTCTTAAAGATGCAGATTGTGATAACAATAAAGAAAACAAGGTGGCCCATGACCAGACAGGCCCTTCAGGCATTTGCCAGAATTTACATATTATTTTTACTATTTCGACGATTTTTAAAAAAGAAAACGAGGTTAATGGCCCCTCTAAGGCAGTGTTGTAATATCCATATTTTATCTGGAAATGTTTATATAAATCAACAGCTGTGTGTTACCATTCATCTTGTCATTAGTGTGCCTCCCTACACAGTCTGATGTGTCAACAGTGATTGGACACTGTCAGGACACACCCCTTTGACGAACAGGTTGTCTATTAATTTACAGGTAGAATAATAGATGAATTTATCTTTCTCCTGCTGAAGATATGGAGACACAAGGACAGCTGCATAAAAAAAATCTTACATCTATGTGCTTGTGACTCTGTCCTGGTAGAAAACAATGTGTGTTTCTCTGACATAGATGTATTAGCGACCCCACAATATATTGGGGTGCGGTGTAAACAGGTTTTAGCTTACAGTGTCATCAGAGGTCACTTTACATGCTCGGAATATAACCGCTTTTTTTAAGCGGATCAGTGGCCTGCGTGCCATTGACTTTAATTAGGTTGTTGTAGATGCCTGCTCTTGTTTGCATACTTAATTTCAGTTTGTGCTTAGGGACATTAAACTTACAAGGACCATTAATCTGAGAGAAGCCAGGCTTTTGTCACTAGACATTCGGTAGAGTGACTGCAGAATAATAACACAGGCGACTGATTTGTTCATGTGAAGTTGCTTCTTTTGTGCAGTGACTTTACCCTGTAATAGTAAGTGACAACAGACCTGATACACACTTGTAGATATGAAGGGCATATATACAGTCATGTACTGTACATGTATGTGTGTGTATATATATATATATGTATTGTAAGGCAGAGCTTACTGCATGTGTTGGGGGACACTCGCTTGGCAACGGGACGAAGGCACACAGGAACGTTTTTTCCACTCAAACAGTCCATGCGGTTTATTATACAGTCATAAACAACTGTAGGCCATGTTCATGTTATATATAACAGACCTAACACATAGTCCATAGCACTTCATAGTGCATGGCTTTAATTCACAGACATTCGCTGGACTCCTCTTTGTCCTGTTACCGTGGGCGACTGCACGCCGTCTCAATGTCTCTCACAACTTTACTCCATGACACATGATATTAGGTTGCAGTCCCTAAACACGCTGGACCTCATTTCGTCCAGTTACCGTGGGTGACAGCACAGTTAATTATTATGCACGGAACATAACAAGCACCAACAGTCTGTTCCAATGGCAGATACCTGTCTGCCCTTACTCTAACCCCCTTGTCTGGAGTTACCTTCCAAGAGCTCTTGCTCCACATGCTGACTTCTTGTCAATCCTGCCTTCTGGGGAAGCTGTCTAAATGGGATTACCATCCCGGACGATGACTTGTACCACTGTCCGAACCCGACAATCCAGACCCTCAG
Source organism: Dendrobates tinctorius (assembly GCF_039654945.1). Classification (NCBI taxonomy): domain Eukaryota; kingdom Metazoa; phylum Chordata; class Amphibia; order Anura; family Dendrobatidae; genus Dendrobates; species Dendrobates tinctorius. Next base: position 85,404,029 of record NW_027361728.1, on the reverse strand, counting down.
AAGGACAGTAGCTTCCCCACCACAGTTAGCTGAAACAACCCCCATAGGTGGGAAGTGTGTGCGGTTAGCCAGTTCCGCCCAGCTCTCTGGCTAACCCTGTAAGCCCCCCTTATAAACAAAAACAAAATCTCGGGGAACTACAGATCCCAGAGCAACATTTCAGGCTTACTGTGCAGAGGATCTCCTCCTCTATGACACATACCGGCCATTTACAACAATGCTGGTCACTGTCTCACAATATATACAGTGGGGAAAAAAAGTATTTAGTCAGCCACCAATTGTGCAAGTTCACCCACTTAAAAAGATGAGAGAGGCCTGTAGTTGACATCATAGGTAGACCACAACTATGAGGGTCAAAATGAGAAAGCAAATCCAGAAAATCACCTTGTCTGATATGGCAAGATTTATTTTTCAAATTATGGTGGAAAATAAGTATTTGGTCATTAACAAAAGTTCATCTCAATATTTTGTGATATATTCTTTGTTGGTAATGACAGGTCAAACGTTTTCTGTAAGTCTTCACAAGGATGGCACACACTGTGTGTTGGCCCATTCCTCCATTCAGAAAATTTCCATGGACGGCGGCTAGATCGATATACTATTTGCCTTCGTGTTATGTGCTGAAGTATGGTATAAACAATTTGCCTCTATTTTCACATGCCGTTATTGTAAGTGAGTGGCCGGGGAATATAAAATGTCATGTTAATAGCTAACAACTTCTTATGGAACTAGTTTATGGACTTTAGTGCGCTGCTCGACCAAATAATGAATCCAGATTAAGTTGAAAGATTAACCATTTATTTCCCAACGCGTTTCGAAGTATACATTTACTTCTTCCTCAGGGGATGACATATATAACTTAACTTAACCTGGATTCATTATTTGGTCGAGCAGCGCACTAAAGTCCATAAACTAGTTCCATAAGAAGTTGATACTTTGGCGGTCTCTGACCTTTGGACGTGCAGCAAACTGACCTCGGATCTTACACGCTTTATTCTCTCCTGGAAAGGGTGAGTGTATCTTTTTTGATTCTTTCATTGTCAACCCAGATAAGACCCTATTGCGCTTTACTTGTTCCTACAGAATTTATTCATGTTAATAGCTAAGGTTGGTGATTAAAGAATGGTCCACAAATGTAGTGTGAGAAGAGGATCAGTGCAAAAAGAAGTTTATAAAATATCCTGTTCAGTTGTCATGCAAGTAACTCTTGTATGAGCGGTAAAACTAGACATGGGATGGATTTTAATAGTTACAACATACTACCATCCTCAGCATCTATTATCCAACTCATTCATATGTAATTTGCTTCTTTACTCACCACATATCAGATTATACACATGGGCTCTGTTTTTTGGCTGATTATGTCTCCAATGGAGTTTTTGGCTTTAAAGTTCAGTAGGCCAAAATCTTGATTTCTTTGAAAAGAAAATTCATTACACACGTTCCTCTGGATTTCTGCCGCCTCCATAAGGCCCCGTACTGATCTTGTTGACAGCACCTGACCACTGCCTCCAGGTTATAGTCTTGTGTCACTTTCCTTGTTGTGTCTCTTCCAGAACCTCTTGTCTCTGCTGCTTGTGTCCATACTTCCTAACTTGGCCATACTGGCGAGTGATCACTGAAATGGAAGTGACCGACACTTATAGAAATTGAAAGAACTCTCCTCTATAAGCATTCACATTCTCAACACATCTTTAAAAGTGAAGGATATAGTTTATCCGAATCTGTATTTGCCTCATCTCTTTTCTCTTTTTCCATATAATCTGGGTTTGCATTCGGGAATATTATGATATTTGAAGAATTTGGGGATTTGGGGCTTCATTTTGAACTCAGACATGTACTTGGTGCTTAAAGAGAACCTTTCGCAGATTTTTATTTTATATTCCTGCATATGGTATTAGAATAATTGACAAAAAAATTTTCCTTTTTTTCTCTCTGTTGTTGAGACACAGGGCATCGAAATTACTGTAACCACAGTATGTTAATTTTCTTATTGTTCATTACTTACAGCTCTGTGGGCTGATCTTTCATCCCACTTTGACACCCTCAAATTGTAAAAAGACAGCATCATTGAAATGGAAAAGTAGTTCTGTGGAAAGTGAAATGCCGATAGAGAAGGTCAGAACTATGCCAGTATGATACGTGCCCATCTTGGGTCATCGACTGCTCCAGTGATGTTTCTCACTCTTCCAGCAGCTCCGACATTGTGATGTTGCTGTCTACCTTCCCTCCCGGTGTTTTACTAACTCACTCACAGAAAGTCCTCTTTAAATTTGGGTAATTTACTACACTTAAAGTAGATGTCACTCTAGTAACTATTTTGAATTTACTTTTTATCTTTGCTTTTATGAAATGTGCTAATTTTCAAATGAAGAATTGCAATAAAACTGTTTGGTTGGGATATTAATGTTGTATCCAATACAATATTATTTACCGTATATACTCAAGTATAAGTTTATGTGAGTATAAGCCGAGGCACCTCATTGTGCCACGGAAACCTGGGAAAATGTATTGACTCAAGTATAAGCCGAGTATGCATTGTCCCCTAATCCCTATCCTTATCTGTATGGCTCCTCATCCCTGTCCTGGTATGCACGGGCTCCTCATCCCTATCCTGTTATGCGTGGCTTGTTATCCCTGTCCTTGTATACATGGCACCTTATCCCTGTCCTTGTCTGCATGGCTCCTCATCCCTGTCTTGGTATGCATGGCTCCTCATCCCTGTCTTGGTATGCATGGCTCCTCATCCCTTTCCATGTATGCATGGCTCCTTATCCCAGTCCTTGTCTGCATGGCTCCTCATCCCTGTCCCAAGTATGCATGGTTCCTCATCCCTATCCTTGAATACATGGTCTACCATGAGAAAAGCATAAAAACAAAAAACCTCCTACTTACCTTCCCCGCGCGCCCTCCCAGCATCCTGTTCCGGTGCCAGCAGCTCCTGAGGCCGAGCGATTACATGTCCCGGCTCATTAAGGTAATGAATATTCACCTCGCTCTCACCAGAGACACGTGATCCATGATCGTCTGGCCGCAGGAGCTGCTTGCGCCGGAACAGGATGCTGCGAGGGTGCGCAGGGAAGATAAGTAGGAGGGTTTTTTTTTTAACAGCTGCTGGAAGACGGTGGATGCAGCTGTAAATGTGCGTGCTATAATATATATTCATTTCTCTTTAGCAGCGGGCACAGTTACAGCTGCAGCCGCCAGCTCCTGCCTCCTGTGACCCACTGCTCCGCCCCTCCCCTTCCCCCGCCGGCTTCTGAGACAATGACTCGTCTAAAAGCCGAGGGGGGGCGTTTTCATCACAAAAAAGTGCTGAAAAACTCGGCTTATACACGAGTATATATGGTAAGTTGAATTTGCATATTATTTAAAACTTATGGGTTGGTTTCAAGATTTTTGATGGTTTGACCTTTTACACGAGAAACCAATTTAATTAGCAGATATTTCATATTGTGCTTCAGAGTTAATTGCAAATAAATAAATTAACTTTAGCTTATTAAAGCCTGCAATATAGTGCACATATGGGGATATCTCTTACCTATTCATTTGAATCTTTCTGTTCACGTTTGGCCTGGGACTTGTTCCCTACAGAAGGCGCAGAATTGACTGCTGTGCTTTATTAGTTAACTACCGGTAATCACAGATAGTGTATATGGCACATGATTGGCGCTTTATAACTGCGCTAATGGTGGTCTCTGTTGTGTGCTACTCTTTATTGAAGCTGTGAGATATTATACAAACTAGACTGAATTTAAAATCATCAGTCGTTATTGATTAAATTAGAATTACTTTGAACATAGCTAGCTGTCTGTATATCCAAAAATACGTGAGTAGGAACCGTCTATTTCTTGAAAATATTTGTTACTTTTTGGGGAGAGAATGTCGACCTGAATTCTTCTGAGCCAATAAATGCCCACTGGAGAAGAAGGAATGCAAATCAGCTCTCTACCAGGAAAAAGGAACGTTGTTTTTCTACTGTCACTAATTTGAGGTGTTATACTGTATAAATCTGTTTCGGAGAAGTACTTATTTTCATACTATTAATACCCAGACCTGTTATCTAATACTACATTTTTTATGGAGAAGCTGGAGGGAAAAGCGGGAGAGTAACAACTTGTGTGTCGACAAATGCACTGGAGTGAAGGATCACTGCTGTTTAACCACCTATCCAACAGCAGTATTTAACTAGAGTATTCCCAGTTGTGGTCCCACTGTAGCCACCATTGATTCTTCTGTAATGTGATCTCGGGGTGCCGATGGGCTGCCTAGCGGCTTGCTGAAGGCCACCTTCTTAGTCATCTGTGATGACCAGGAGACCTTGATTTTCTCTATTCACTGCAATACTGAGGGACTGACATAATCAAATGATTCCAACTTCAAATCCCCTATTTGGACTAAAAAGTATGGTAAAAATAATGAAGCAAGCACCAATCTAACAATTATTTTCAAATTGTTAACCAAGGTAAAATATATATATCAAAAAGCCAAATTGCGGCTTGCTAGTTGCCACACTAAAAACTAAAACTTGTTAGTCAAAAATCAGGCCCTCATGCAGCTAAACAGAAGAAAAAAGTTATTGATCTCTGAAACTAGGTACACAAACTAATTTCTATTTTTTTTTTTTGCAAGCTTCATATTTTAAGAAACTAAAGTAATAAAAGCTATACTTTTAGTATCTCCATAATTGTATTAACTTTGAGAATGCAAGGTAATTTTTAACTCCAAAATGAACATTGTAAAAATGAAACAATAGTGAAATTGCCTTTTTTTCACCGTCTCACCTCACTTGGATTTTTTCCCTTTTTCAGTACATTATATGGTACAATAAATGCAGTGAATCTGAACTAATCTTTGTCCCGTCAAGCGTTAGCTGTCACATTTGTATTCTGAAGGAGAAGTAAAAAAAAGTTATGGCCCTAGAAAAAGGGGAGGAAAACCGAAAACACAAAAAAAAGAAAATTGTTTCTTTCAAGAGTGAAAAGTTGTTTCCTGTTTCAGTTTCCCCCAGCTTCAGTTTGTTTTTGATAAAACAAAATTTTCTCTCACCCTCCCCAGGTCCAGCACTGAGTCTCCACCACTGCTCTCTGTGCCTGTTGTTGTCTGCAGTGCTCACGTCACGTCAAGAGTGCTGTCAACAACTGAGCTCACCGGCTGAAGAGAGCCGCCGAGCTCCATTATTGGCTGCAGCGCTATTGACGTGATATCAGACCCCTGGAGCAGCGGAGGAGTCTCTGCAATGGACCTGGGAAGGGTGATTAAAACTTTTTTTAATTGGAAAATCCCTTTAAATAGGGATTTTGTTTTTGACAGTAATTTTATCAATCTGTCTATGTGAGTCAGACCTGGAAGGTGTAAATTAATATGACAATAAGTCTATTGCCAAGAGCAAATTTCCATGTGTGCGCCATTTATACAATATTCTTTAAAATGTTTAGTTATTTATTTTATAGAAACACTTGAAACCTTTCCAGCATCTAATTCATGCTGACATACTACAGTACATACCCATGTGATCATAGTTTCCTGACATGCCGAGTTCTAGAGACCACTCATCCATTACAGTGGGTGGATGAGAAAGGACAACATCGGACAAAGGGCAGCAGAAAATTGTCAAGCTGTTAAAATGTTTGTCATCTCTCTGGTCTCGTAATACTGCCCCAGACTTTCCATATCTCCTTCTCATACCTTGTCTGTGTTGTGGTTCATTGGCCAGAAGATTAAGGAAATTTAAACCTCACATTTGATAAGTTCACAGAAGACTTCCTGGAAAAGTTTCATCAATGTGATTGTAACAATTTTTGCTTCCCCTGCCAGGAACTTCTAGATAACATCTGGACCCATCTTTCCCCCGTCTCCACTTACCTTTTTTTCTGTTTAACAGATGGTGTTCATGTTCTTGTAGACATTAAGGAATTAACTTGCCATGGCTATCCATGATTATCAGTGGTGGGAGGGTAACCGATAGTTGTCCAGAAAGGATCACAATACAAATAGGAAAGCCAGTACCTAATGTACCTAATTTAATCTAAATGTAGAGCTCTTCCCCCAGACATTGGGGATAGATTTTCAGGTAAAGTTAGTAATCACCAAGAGTATATGCATTATACTTTTCTATCTGATGGCTCATGCATGTGCTCATAATACGTAATGTTGTCCTAATGGAGTTGCTATAGAGCTACATCAGCATCTTGCTGTACCTTCATATACCTTGGATATAATAAAGGCACTCAAAGATTTGCTACAAATTAAATATACTGCTCTGGTTCTGAATATTGTGAGATATTCTACCTGAAAAGGATTGCTTCGTAACAGCTATATAACTATGTATTAACTGAAATAAGGTTTCTAGGAGAACATTTGCATTAAAGAGAATTTGCCAGTAATATTTGCCTTAGGTTAAGCAGCGGTATCGCAGGATAGGTCAAAGGAGAGCAGAGGTGACATTATACAGCAGAGACTTGGTCTCCATTGTCAGTCGAGAAGTGGAGAGCAGTACCGGCTGGTAGAGATGAGCGACTTTGCCTTTTTTAGGGTCGAGTCGGGTTTCATGAAACCCGACTTTCTCAAAAGTCGAGTCGAACAAAATCGGCCGACTATCGGGAGAAGTCGACGGTCCGACTGAAACACGAAACCCAATGCAAGTCAATGGGGAAGCAAAGTCGGCAGGGAGTGGAGGACAGTAAACACACCTACATGCCGGACCACTTTTTTAAAGTGCGCGAAAACTCTCTCTCTCTCCGGACGCTGCACATGTCATCTCGTTGTCCACAGTGTACGTCCTTGCTCAGTGGCTGAAAAAAGTCACGTGCAAGCATTCTGGGAAATCCAACTTTGGCGCTCGTTTTGCCGACCGCATGGCCAACTTCACGCTGTGGTCGGGTTTCGGTGGGCGAAACTCGACTTTGCCATAAATTGGCGACTTATGAATCTTGCCGACCTGTTTCGCTCAACTCTACCGGCTGGGAGAAGAGAAGGGGAGTCATAGACTGCAAGTGCACTGATCCACCCACCCGTACACTGATCCACCCACTTACAAAACTAATTTGCATATGACTAAAAGTTGAATTAAGTAGTGGTAAAGAGGTATCCTTGGGAATGTTTTACACTGCCCTATCTTTCACGATATCTTTATGCTTAGGGCAAATGTTACTGATAGATTTCCTTTAAAGGATAATTAATAGTAGAAAATTAAATGATATTGTTAAGCAGAAAAAAAAATAACTTGCCACATTATTTTTCAGCAGCCAGATTTTCTGCATGCTCATAAAGCAAATATTCCTCTAGAAATGGTGAAGATGGCTAATGGGATGTTTGTATACCTGATTTATTAAAAAAATATAGGTCATAAGGTTACAAATCACTCGTATGCCTCTGCTACATCGCAGGAGAATGGGGTCACGCTTGGATTTTGAGCGTACCACAACAAGCAAGTCACTAAAAAAAATCAACTGGTTGCTAGAGATGATTGAACATCGTCGGCTCCCTCCTTATTCGGCAAGCTATACCCCTTACCGAAGAATCTGCATTGGGAACTCAGAGACCTGGAGCGCTCCCAATAATCAACTTTTCGTTGCTGCAGCTGCATGTGTCATGGTTGTATGACAGTCACAATATATGCATGGACAGCCTGTGTGTTGTGACTGTCACACAGCCACGACACATGCGGCTGCAGCGCCAATCAGCTGATTATCGGGAACGCTATAGCTTGTCGAATAAAGAGGGAGCCGATGCTCTTCTCTACTGGTTATAACGTTTTGCCACTTGTTTGTCATAGTCGCAGAGCCACTTTCATCGATCTTTGGCCCTTCAACCTGTGTAGTGGCCAAAGTTGTCGTTACAGGTTATCCAGGGAAACTTTATATGTGAGCTGATTTTGTGCATGTCTTTTGGTATATAAGTGTTAAACGAGCACAGCATCTGTTATTTAAAACATCAGCTTTGTATATTAGGAGGTTTCTTGACTTTACAATATCTGCCCATGGTAAAATGTTATAAAATTAATAGATAAGCATTAATCTTATAACCTTTAATGCTCCAGCACTCGATTGGTCCTTGTCTGACCCTGAAGTGATAACTTTTTGTCTATAAGTCACCGGACTGAGGATTCAAGGGGTAAATAATGTAGAATGAGGCCACATGGTCAGGGGGCTGTTCATATACCGCTTTCTCCATTCATTTTTATGGTAGATATGAAAACTGTCAAGCACCATAAATGTCCCCAGTGAACAGAGATCAGGAGAATGAAAATCACACACATTCATGATTTAGATATAATCAAATGTTCATCTTATTACAGCAAAGTTTGCAAATCATAGCATTTGAAATTTTCTTATACATCCATATTTACAGACATATATTCTTTGCATTGGTCTTTTAGAATGACTGAAATGGCCCATGTTAGAAAAACCCAAGATGGCCTTGTATAGGGGCAGATTTGTGTCCAGCTCTGTGTCTATTATGGTACAATCAGATCCAAGGCACTTTGCTGTTTACGATGTTCCTTAGTCATCATTCCTTCCTGAGTTAATATGAGTTATTGAAAATGTCATCTTTGCGTCAGGAACTTGATAATTATCATATATGATTTTGTTATCCTAATGGCGTTATAAGAGCTTGGCAAAGTAGTTCAGTGATTGTCGACTGATCCCATTAACAACTACCAGAATTTTGGTTTCTTCTCTGCTCTGTAATAAAGGATTGATTGCATCCTCAATCTTCTGGAGTGCACTGCTTCTTTACCTCCTGCGTTCCTGCTTTGAAGGGGCCAGTGCACTTCTGAAGATTAATAGTTCAGACCAGTGGCATGGTCGTGTCTCAGGTTTGAACTGAGCGCTATCCCTGGTTGAAAGCAGAAGCAGCTTTTTCTCTACCACATGGGAGCAGCACAGGGCCCTGACACTGGTTAGATCCAGCGATCCATCGAGCTTCAGAGGACTACAAATAGTTAGCTGCACACGGTAACAGACCACTCTGAAACTGTAGGGTGACTGGTAACCTAGACAATGAGCTGCACATTATAAAATTACAAATTCCTTTGATTTTAAGAACAGAGGGATTTGTAATAAGATGTACGTTGCAAAATTGCTTGTTTTTACAAGTGCTTTTTCAGTTTTACCCAATTACTTGAAATATCCCATTTTAAGAGTGTTTTCACATCTGGCTAATTTGTTGCCGAAATAATTATAACTGTAAATTAGTTACATATAGCTAAATGATGATGTTCCTGAAAACCTTATGAGATTAATTGCACAGAAACTGAAATTTCTGCACATCCACAAGTACCCAAATTGCTGTGAAGTTTCCGCCTGTAATTTCAGACCCGATTCATAAAAGTGTTCACACCAAAAACCTGATGTAAAACACTTTGAAAACTCACAAAACTTTTGCGCAATGCCAGGTTATGTAAACATTTTGTGACTTTTGCCATTTTCACACCAGTTTCTGGCTGCTCCACCACTTTGGGCAGGACAAGATGTGGTGATGCCAACTCATCTAATTCTGCAGTAAGTTTTGTGGCATGGCGCACACCACTTTGAAGACATTTAATTAAAAGGTGTGTATGTCTTAATGAATCACGTGCCTCTGACTTCTCTACTCCCCCTCATCAAGAACAATGCCAGTCTTAATTAATCAGGGCTAAAATTCACAGTAGAATACAGTAGTATAGAGTTCAACATATCTACTTATCTACATACAGCAAGCATTCTCAGTGCTGAAAAGAACTGTGGTGTGGATTTTTATATACACAGTATATAATTTCCTTTTATGGACTGATCATGAGTTTGTTGTGAATTTTCTTGATAGAGTTTAATTTTTAAAAAAATCAAGATCCACAAAAAAAATCATAATTGTATATATGACTACTGAATACTTTGATATACGCATCAAAAATCTGCTAGCCTAGTTTATTCTTAAATATAAAATAAGGTTTTAAAATAAAAACTATTCACATCCTTCCACATTGACAATCTCTATATACGCCTCTGATTATACCTCAAAAACTTGTGACCGCTGCAGCTAACCACAACTGTTTTCCATTCAACTTCAAAATCTGCACAAATGTGTGAGGATTTACACTGCGAATCTCAAAGTCCAGAGTTGCATTAATATTTCTGTTGGCTATTGTTGAGATCAGTGAACAAGTTGATATGCTGTATTTGTCCGTAACTATGCTGCAAGTGCTGGGTGCTTGAGACTCTATTTCTGTGGATGATTCTAAGGGGAAGAGTCCTGAGGAGAGAATTTGCATATTCTCAGTGCCTTCTGGGATAAGTGAAGAGTCTCCGTGAGCTCAACGATCACTGGATTTTGGCCGTTGCAGCTGAAAAGAGGAAAACTGCGTGCCGATAGGCGCGCAAATTTTGGCTCATTTTTCATCGCTTTGAAATCTCCTTAGGAATAACAATATGGAAGAGGCCAGGAGCCATTTGGTGAGCTGCATTTTTTGCTACATGTTCACAGACTTACCAGTGGAAAAGCCAAACTTCACATGCCACAAATGCAAGCTTGTGTCCCTGTTGGAGAAAAAGTTGCAAAATCTCGAAGAGAGGTTAGCTACATTGAAGATCATTAAGGAAGGTGAAGAGTTCTTAGACAGAGCAGAATTATCTCTTCATGTTACAGAAAGAGAAGAAATTCAAAGTGCACCTGAAGAAGCAGAGGAATGGAAACATGTGACCCAGAGAGCAGGAAGATCGGGAGGCAGTCAGTGCCCATACTGCTAAGGAACCAGTACCAGGCTCTTACACAGGAGAACGATGAAGAAATACATCAGGATAAGACTTTGCCCACAAGCAGCAACCTTGTACGCCTTCAGAATCCTCCTGGATGGAGAAAGAAAAATGTGAAGAAGAAACGGAGAGTGGTGGTCATGGGGGATTCCCTGTTGAGAGGAACAGAGGCCGCCATCTGCAGACCGGATATAACCTCAAGAGAAATGTGCTGTCTTCCAGGTGCAGCAATTAAAGATGTGTCTGACAGGATATCAGGACTCTTCAGACCTACAGATGACTACCCATTCCTGCCAATACATGTGGGGAAAAATGACACAGCAAGAAACGACCTGGAAACCATCTGCAGTGACTTTGAAAACTTGGGTAAGAAAGTGAAAGAACTAGAAGCGCAGGTGGTCTTCTCTTCCATCCTTCCAGTGGATGGCCATGGAACAAGGAGGTGGAATAAGATTCTGGAGGTGAACAACTGGCTACGTCGATGGTGCCGTCAGCAAGGATTTGGATTTCTGGATCGTGGAGTGAATTACCTATACCATGGACTACTTGCTAGAGATGGGGTGCACCTTACGAAGACTGGAAGACATGTATTTGGAAGTCGCCTTGCTACACTCATCAGGAGAGCTTTAAACTAGAACAATGTGGGAAGGGAAGCAAAAGGCCAGAAAAAGCCATACACCTGAAAAATGCTATTGAGAACTCTGCTATTAGAAGTGGAAAGGAAGAACAAAGATAAAGGAATCTAAATAATAAAAATATTGGAGAAAGAGAAACCAATCACAAACTAAAATGTTTCTATACTAATGCACAAAGCATGGGCAACAAACAAGGAGAATTGGAACTACTAATGCAGGAAAAGAAATATGATGTCATTGGAATCACTGAAACTTGGTGGGACAATACACATGATTGGAATGCAAGGCTAGAAGGATACAACTTATTTGCAAGAAACAGACTTGATAAACGAGGAGGAGGTGTCGCATTGTATGTTAGAAACACGTATATCTGCACAGAGATTGAAGCTTCAGACACTGGGAGTTCTGTGGAAACTGTTTGGGTAAGAATACAAGGACAGAACAATGGAAAGGACACCATTGTAGGCATTTACTACAGACCGCCTGTGCAAGCTGAAGATATGGATGAACTCTTTATGCATCAAATGGCCAAGTTCTCCACAAAATATGAGATAGTTGTCATGGGAGATTTCAACTATCCTGACATTTGTTGGGAATCTCAGGCAAAACTAACAGGTCAAGGAAATTTTAATCCTCTCTTGCTGACAACTTTATCTTCCAAAAGGTAGGGGAGAAAATAAGGGGAACTGCTACCTTGGATCTAATCCTTATAAACAGGGAGGAAATGGTTGAGGAGGTAAAAGTGGGTGGGACCCTAGGAGGTAGCGACCATGCTATTTTAGAATTTTTGATAACTAGAGGAGGAAGACCTGTGAAGTCTCAGACATCAAGGTTAGATTTCAGAAAGGCAGATTTTAAGGAATTCAGAAAGAGAGAATTGGAGGGATCCAGTGGCTGGATATCCTTAAGGACAAAAATGTCCAGGAAGGATGGGAAATCTTGAAAAATGAAATTCTCAGAGCACAATTGTTAAAAATTTTGAAAAGAGGGAAGAATAGGAAGCATTTAAGGAAACCATGATGGATGAACACAGAACTTAAGCACATGCTAAGAAGGAAGAAATACATGTTTTTAAAATGGAAAGAGGGAGGCATATCTAAAGAAGAATATAATGCTGTCTGCAGAACCTGCAGGGCACAAATCAGATTATTTAAAGCTGACAATGAATTGAGGCTTGCAAGAGACATCAAAAGCAATAATAAAGGATTTTGGGCTATGTCAAAAGTAAAAGAAAAGTCAAAGATGCTATAGGATTTTTACAGGATGAAAATGAAGAAAGGGTAAGTCAGGATGTGGAGAAGGCCGAACTTTTAAATTCCTATTTTGCATCTGTTTTCTCTCATAAAGGAAATGTACCATCAACTGATCTTCACTGTCCTAGTAAGGGAATAGAAGAATTCAGGATATCTATAAACAGAAAGATAGTGAGGAAACACTTAGCTAACCTAAATGAATTCAAGTCTCCAGGTCCAGATGAATTACACCCCAGAGTACTGAAGGAGATAGCAGAAGAAATTTTTTAACCCCTCTCCATAATCTTTGAAAATTCTTGGAGAACAGAAGTCCCAGAAGACTGGAGAAGAGCAAATGTTGTTCCTATCTTCAAAAAGGGGAAGAAGGTGGACCCAGGCAAATATAGGCCAGTGCATCTGACTTCTATACCATCAAATCCTGTGGAACTTATTTTTTGACTTCCATGCGCTGCTTGACATAATACACGATTCCAGTTGTAATTGAAGATTAATAATTTATTACCAACGTGTTTCGAAGTAAGAACTACTCCTTCCTCAGGGGATGACAGAGATGAAAAAAATAGCGTTGTTTCGAGACTAAATACACTTCATTTTTGTAAATTGGCGCCAACAGTCACATGTTCTTTTACAAGAAGGCAAAGTTCATCATATGATGACTTGAATCATACTATGAAAGATCTTTGAACAAATTATTAAACAACATGTATGTAAGTACCTGGATAAGAATGAAGTGATTAAACAGAGTCAGCATGGGTTTGCAACTAATAAGTCATGTCAGACTAACTTAATTTCCTTCTATGACGGAATCAGTGATTGGGTGGATCAGGGAAATGCTGTAGATATAGTATATCTTGACTTCAGCAAAGCATTTGACAAAGTATCTCACACAATCCTTATTGAAAAAATGACTAGGTATGGAATGGACAAGGCAACTGTTAGGTGGATTCATAACTGGCTTAGTGATCGGACCCAAAGAGTGGTCGTAAATGGCTGCACATCCAGTTGGAAGAATGTCTCAAGTGGGGTACCACAGGGCTCTGTCCTGGGCCCTGTATTGTTCAACATCTTTATCAACAATTTAGATTAAGGAATTGAGGGTAAACTGATTAAATTTGCTAATGACACAAAGTTAGGAGGGATAGCTAATACTAGAGAAGAGAGAGAGAGGATTAAAACAAAATAAATAAACTGGAGCAGAGGGCAGCAACTAACAGAATGGTTTTAAACAGGGGAAAAATGCAAAGTACTACATCTGGGCAATAAAAATGAAAAATCATGTACAGAATAGGAGGAATAGGACATGTGAAAAAGACTCGGGTATACTAATAGATCACAGACTGAATATGAGTCAACAGTGTGATGCAGCAGCAAAAAAGGCAAATGCAATTCTAGGATGTATTAACAGAGGCATACAGTCTAGATCACGTGAAGTCATTATTGCCCTCTACTCCTCTTTGGTCAGACCTCCTCTGGAATACTGTGTCCAGTTTTGGGCGCCATATTTTAAAAAAGACATCAACAAACTGGAGCAGGTTCAGAAAAGAGCGACCAGAATGGTGACAGGTCTGCAATCCCTGTCTTATGAAGAAAGGTTGCAGGATTTGGTAATGTTTAGCTTGCAAAAGAGAAGACTGAGAGGAGACTTAATAGCTGTCTACAAATATCTCAAGGGCTGTCACATTGTAGAAGGATCATCTTTATTCTCATTTGCACAAGGAAAGACTAGAAGCAATGGGATGAAACTGAAAGGGAGGAGACAAAGATTAGATATTAGAAAAAACTTTTTGACAGTTAGAGAGATCAATGAGTGGAACAGGCTGCCACGAGAAGTGGTGAGTTCTCCTTCAATGGAAGTCTTCAAACAGAGGCTGGACAGACATCTGTTTGGGATGATTTAGCGAATCCTGCTTTGAGCAGGGGGTTGGACCAGATGGCCCAGGAGGTCCCTTCCAACTCTACGATTCTATGATTCTATGATAATGGGTCCAGAAAATTCTTTTCTTCTCTCGCTGACAACTTTATCTTTCAAAAGGTGGCTAGCAATTTAGGAGGCAGCGATCATTCTATCCTTGAATTTTTGATTACAAGAGGAGGAAGACAAGGGAGGACTCAGAAAGAGGGTAGGAAAGGTCCAGAAAAATCCTGTAGAACAGAGGTCCCAGAAGATTGGAGAAAGGCATATGTTGCTCATAGCTTCACAAAAGGAAAGAAAATGGAGCCAGGAAATTATAAACCAGTGAAGCCTACTTCTATACTAGTAATGCTCTTTGAGCAAATTATTAAACAGCATGTATGTAAGTACTTGGATAAGAATACACTAACTAACCAGAGCCATCATGGGTTTGTAGCAAACAAGTCATGCCAGACTATTCTAATTTCCTTCTATGATGAAATCACTGACTGGGTGGATCAGGGAAATGCAGTAGATATAGTATTTCTTGACTTCAGCAAAGCATTTGATAAAGTATCTCATACTATCCTTATTGTAAAAATCAAGTATGGGATAGGCAAGGTTGCGGTTAGGTGGATTCATAACTGGCTCAGTGATTGTATTCAAAAAGTACTGATAAATGGTGACACATCCAATTGCAAGGCTCTGTCCTGGCCCCAGTGTTGTTCAACATTTTTATAAATGACCTAGATAAAGAAACTGAAGGTAAACTAATCACATTTGCAGACAATGCAAAGCTAGGAGGGATAGCTTACACTGGAAAAGACAAAGGATTCAGAAGGATATAGATGAGCTTAAACTATGGGCAGTGATTAAAAGAATGGTATTTAACAGGTAGAAATGCAAGTCTACATTTAGACACGAAATATGAAAATGATACCTATAGAATGCGAGGAATAGAATTAAGCAACATCACGTGTGAAAAAGATTTGGATATACTAATAGATCACAGACTACACATGAGTCAACTGTGTGAAGCAGCAGCAAAAACGGCAAACACTGTTCTAGGATGTAATAACAGAGGCATAGAGTCTAGATTACGTGAAGTAATAATATACCAGAGACGCTCTCACAAATCACTTAACCATCTGCTCACTCTTTCTATCCTCCTTCTCCTAGTCGCAGGAGACATTGCTCCCAACCCTGGTCCCCCATGTTATAGAAAGTCAAACCCCCCCACTGCTACACTCAGAAACCCCTCTAATCTTATTAATATTCCCTGCATGCCATCTGTCTCTCTTAATTGTGCACTTTGGAATTCTCGCTCAGTGTGTAACAAACTCTCCTTCATTCATGACTTCTTTCTTTCTAATTCTCTTAACCTCCTGGCTCTTACTGAAACCTGGATCCAGCAGTCAGATACTACCGCTGCTGCTGCTCTTTCATACGGGGGGATACACTTCTCTCATACCCCAAGATCAGACAATAGAGCTGGTGGAGGCGTTGGTCTGCTCCTATCACCAAAATGTACCTTTCAGGTTATCCCTCAAGTACCCTCACTTGTCTTCCCTTCTTTTGAGGTCCATGCCGTCAGACTCTACACCCCCTTCTCCATGCAAGTGGCGGTGGTGTATCGTCCTCCCGGCCCCTCCCATCAGTTCATGGATCATTTTGCCACTTGGCTTCCACATTTTCTCTCCTGTGACATCCCTACCCTCATCATGGGAGATTTCAACATCCCCATTGCTCTTCCCCTCTCCCCATCTGCTACTCACCTTTTATCTCTAACCTCCTCATTTGGCCTTTCGCAGCTTACTAATTCTCCAACGCATGAAGACGGAAACTCCCTCGACTTGGTCTTCTCTCGGCTTTGTGCAGTGGATGATTTTGCAAACTCCCCTCTCCCGCTCTCTGACCACAATCTTCTTTCATTCTCTATAAAGAACTGCCAGGCTGCTCAGGTCACCCCCACTGTCCAGACTTATAGAAACATACAGGCCATTAACACCCAGAAACTTCTGAAGAACTTGCAGTGTTCACTGGCCCCTATCTCCTCCCTCTCATGTCCTGATTCTGCATTGAAGCATTACAATGAAACACTTCAAAGTGCCCTGGATGAAATTGCACCCCCTATAAATAGAACACCACAACACAGACGGCGACAACCCTGGCACACGGTGCAAACACGTTTTCTGCAGCGGTGCTCCAGGTGCGCCGAACGTCTGTGGAGAAAATCCAATCTACAAGAAGATTTCATCCATTTTAAGTTTATGCTTAGAACATACAACACTGCCCTTCACCTCTCCAAACAAACCTATTTCAACACCCTCATCACCTCACTGTCCAATAACCCGAAACGTCTCTTTGACACTTTTCATTCTCTACTCAATCCAAGAGTACAGGCCCCAACCACGGAGCTCCGAGCTGACGATCTGGCCAATTACTTCAAAGAAAAAATTGACCAGATCCGACAGGAAATTATCTCCAAATCCCCTCATACCATGCACTGTCCTCCCTCCCCCACTGCATCTAACTCACTCTCTGATTTTGAACCAGTCACAGAAGAAGAAGTAAGCAGGCTCCTTGCATCTTCTCGCCCAACTACTTGCACCAGTGACCCATTTCCGTCACATCTCCTCCAGTCCCTTTCCCCTGCTGTCACCCCTCACCTAACTAAAATATTTAACCTCTCTCTCTCTTCTGGTATTTTTCCCTCCTCATTTAAGCATGCCATCATACATCCACTACTTAAAAAACCATCCCTCGACCAAAACTGTGCCGCTAACTATAGACCTGTCTCTAATCTTCCCTTCATCTCTAAACTCCTGGAACGCCTGGTCCACTCCCGTCTTATCCGTTATCTCTCAGAAAACTCTGTTCTCGACTGTCTCCAATCCGGTTTCCGCTCTTTACACTCCACTGAAACTGCCCTCACTAAAGTCTCTAATGATCTGCTAACAGCTAAATCAAATGGTCATTACTCCATGCTAATTCTCTTGGATCTCTCTGCAGCATTCGACACTGTGGATCATCAGCTCCTCCTCACTATGCTCCATTCCATTGGCCTCAAGGACACCGTTCTCTCCTGGTTCTCCTCCTATCTCTCCGACCGCTCCTTTACTGTTTTTTTTTTGCCGGTTCCTCCTCCTCTCACCTTCCCCTTACTGTTGGGGTTCCTCAAGGATCGGTTCTAGGCCCCCTCCTCTTCTCCTTGTACACTGCCCCTATTGGTCAAACAATCAGTAGATTTGGTTTCCAGTACCATCTCTATGCTGATGACACCCAATTATACGCTTCTTCTCCTGACATCACGCCAGCCTTTCTAGAAAACACTGGCGATTGTCTAAACGCTGTGTCTAATATCATGTCCTCACTATATCTGAAACTGAACCTGTCAAAGACTGAACTCCTGGTGTTTCCTCCCGCTACTAATGTACCTATACCCGACATTGCTATTTCTGTGTGTGGTTCCACTATTACTCCCCAGCAACATGCCCGCTGTCTTGGGGTCATACTTGATTCCGAGCTTTCCTTTGCCCCCCACATTCGATCACTGGCTCGCTCTTGTCATCTGCACCTCAAAAACATTTCTAGAATTCGACCTTTTCTTACTTTTGACTCTGCAAAAACTCTTACTGTTTCTCTTATTCATTCTCGTCTCGACTATTGTAACTCTCTTCTAATCGGTCTCCCTCTTACCAAACTCTCCCCTCTCCAATCTGTCTTGAATGCTGCAGCCAGGATCATATTCCTCATCAATCGTTACACCGATGCCTCTACCTTGTGCCAGTCATTACACTGGCTACCCATCCACTCCAGAATTCAGTATAAACTTATTACCCTCACCCACAAAGCCCTCCATGGCTCAGCACCACCCTACATCTCCTCCCTTGTTTCAGTATACCACCCTACCCGCGCCCTCCGTTCTGCTGATGACCTGAGGTTAGTATCCTCAATAGTCAGAACCTCCCACTCCCGTCTCCAAGACTTTACACGTGCCGCGCCAATTCTTTGGAATGCACTTCCCAGGTCAATACGATTAGTCCCCAATCCCCACAATTTTAAGCGTGTCCTGAAAACGCATTTATTCAGACTGGCCTATCGCCTCAACACATTAACCTAACCTATCCCTGTGTGGCAGAGCCAAAAGTTTTACCATAACCAGGTTCCCAGCATCATGTTCCCACATGCTTTTTGCATCCATTAGCCCTCTGTGTCTGTACTGTTACACACTTAACATTATGGCTGGTCCATACAATCAGAGCAACTGTTACCACCCACCTTTCGTGTCTACCTCTTTCCTCATAGACTGTAAGCTTGCGAGCAGGGCCCTCACTCCTCTTGTTATTTGTTATAATCTACTGTATGTGATTATTGTTATGCTGTAATGTCTATTGTCTGTACAAATCCCCTCTGAAATGTAAAGTGCTGCGGAATATGTCGGCGCTATAAAAATAAAATTTATTATTATTATTCTTATTATTATTATTATTCCCCTTAACCCCTGTTTGGTCAAACCTCATCTGGAATACTATGTCCAGTTTTGAGCACCACATTTTAAAATAGACAGAAAATCTGGAGTGAGTTCAGAGAAGAGCTACCAAGATAGAGAGCGGACTGCAAACTATGCCCTACAAGGAACGGTTAAAGGATCTGGGAATGTTCAGCTTGCAAAAAAAAGGCTAAGAGTAAATTTAATAGCTGTCTACAAATACAGTGACTCGAGAAAGTATTCGGACCCCTGGAACTTTTCAACCTTTTCCCACATATCATGCTTCAAACATAAAAATACCAAATGTAAATTTTTGGTGAAGAATCAACAACAAGTGGAACGCAATTGTGAAGTTGAATGAAATTTATTGGTTATTTAAAATTTTTGTGGAAATTAAAATACTGAAAAGTGGGGCGTGCAATATTATTCGGCCCCTTTAACTTAATACTTTGTTGCGCCACCTTTTGTTGCGATTACAGCTGCAAGTCGCTTGGGGTATGTCTCTATCAGTTTTGTACATCGAGAGACTGAAGTTCCTGCCCATTCTTTCTTGGCAAACAGCTCGAGCTCAGTGAGGTTTGATGAGAATGAGGACGAAGGGAGGGGTTAATGACATCAGAGCTAATGAGGCAGAGAGGGAGAACAAACTTTTAAAGGGCCTTATTGCTTAGCAGTGTTACAACTACAATACAATACGGTATGATTCCCAAGTCGTGGGGCATGACATGCAGTACTCGATTATATCTGAAAGGCCCACAAACAGCGACATACACAACTAGTAAACCGTTCCAACAAGGCACTTATGAATTTTCACAATTGCTGTGGATAGGTGATAAATGATAACTTGCTAAAATGGAAGTAACCCTTGAATGCCTCAGTGACAAGCCAATGTTTTTTGAGTACAAAAACAGTTTTTGATTAGTATGATGGATCCACTTTCATCCATTTTTTGCCTGTCATTTTTTATCATTGGTGTGGTATGTGTTTTCCTTGTATGCAGAGTAAAAAAGATGTAGGTTTTCAATCTTCTTCCCATTAAACAATGAAAAACATACTGGACATATCTTCGATTTTATTTGCGGTCTGCAAAACCTTAAACATCGCTGTGATAGAGCCCACCAGACATAATGGTACCTTATTCCATCCTTGAAATACACAGATGGAGTAAGTATGACATAAGGTAATATCGGGGTAAGAGCAGGGTGAGTGTACCAAAAAGTATTTGCAAAGTTATTTTCTTTTTGGTAATAAACGGTCATGGTATGTTTTCAGGAACAAAAACTCTGTATTTGAAAACGCTAATGTACACAGTTATTTTCAATCTTAAAAACCTCCTTCACTTTATGTTAGACTATGAAGCCAGAAAAATATATGTTTTAGCCATCAGTTTTAGTGACATTTCAATTCCCAATGTTTGCAAAGAAAACATTAAGTTTACATCCAAAATTCTGGTCTGCGCATGTTAGGGAAATGGAGCAATTATTAGTTGACAAGAATCACCAACAATTTTGATGTTACTGCAATATTTAGGGAGGCACTAATATAAGATATGCACTACTCATCCCCCCAGGCTAAAATAAATTGGGGAAATAAAGCAGACCGGAATTGGTTTTGGATACACAGATATTGTAGCATTCAACAATATTTGTTTTATTCATGCATTTCACTGCAGTCATTGTCAGAAAAGAATTAATCCACAAGCACGATGCTGTTTTATACGGCGCAATCTACATTTTGGAATCACTTCCAAACGTGCTTTTTATTTTTGTAATACTTTATATTAACAGGATGCTATCAGAAAAAGTCATAGAATTGTATTCATGCCTCAAAACTAGATAGAAAAATATTCAGGATTGAGAGTCCTCAGTTCCTGTATCAAAACTAGATAACATTTTCAGTGTGGATTACAATTTATTTGTTTTACAAGTAATCTAACAATTCCATCTCAATAGCGGCAACGGTACGAAGCTGACTGGTTTACAAGACTTATTTTCAAATACCCCATCAGACTGGTTTCACACACAGTGGGGCATAGTTATCAATACCAATGTCATTGTCTATTTATTAGACATTGCAATTTTAAAGGGAACCTGTTACCAGTTTTGTAAAATATCAACTAAAACGATCATCTTATTCAGCGCCTCTGCTGCGTTCCATAAATGGTTTTATAACTCCCTGACTCCCCCTGTATGCCCCCCAAAACCCTCTGAATTTCTCCCTTGTTGTATGTTAATCCTGCTGGTCGAGTCCGATAGGCATCCTTTCTGCGCTGTCTATCCCTCCTGCCATCTGTTGATTGCTGTCCTCCTGCTTTGATTGAGATGGATAACGTTTTATGAGTCATCCACATTTTGGGGGGCAAAATCTTGTGCCTGTCCAGAGAAATCACGATTCCCGCCTACGCACTGTGGGCAGAGCCGAAAACGTCAGTGCATGAGTGCAGTAGGGCAAAACATAGTACACAAGCGCCAGCCGCGATTTCTTTGCGTAGACAGGCGCAAAATTTTACCCCCAAGATTCCTGCTGCTGTTTATACAAGGTGGACGAACATGCTGTGTGCTTACAAGCTCTTTTATTTTGAACTTAAAAGCACCGCTCTGAAGCTGGTCTTGATGACTGGAGTGAAGCTGCATTATATGTCAGGAACGGAGCGCATAGGTTTTTCCAGCAGCACAATGATGGCACTGATCTGAATTGTCAATCAGGAACAATGAGGAGCTGTGTGCTCCTGAACAGACAAGTTGGGACCCATACATTTAGGATGCTCTGGCTTAATAGTGTGAATTTTCATGTAAAGATGCACTCCTGGCAAAACTTTTATTTCCTAAACTCTTCTAAATGTGTGTAATGTTGTTGTAATAAAACACTTACTGATCACCAGTTTCCAGCGCCGCTCCAGTCATTTTTAATAACTTCAATTTTGAATCTCCTGATGACACTGGAATTTGTGTATGCCGGAAGCAGATTTTACAATGTAAGCCTATGGTGGCCCTTTCTGATGCTCCATAGACTTATATTGGAAAAGCGACTTCCAGCTCACGCATAAACCCCAGTGTGAACTTGCAAACTGAAATTGAAGTCACGGGAGTGAGAAGAGGACTGGAGCAGACCTGGAAACTGAGCAAGATTGTGATTTGTAAGTATTTTAGTACTACTACACTACAACCAAACTTAGAAAGGTGTCACAGCACTGTTGCAGGATATCTAGGATATCTAAGGACTCCTTCCCTATCCCTAAAGTTAGGGGCTCCCTAGCTATTCCTGCTTCCTGGATTACTTCTGATGGTGAAGATGCTGGGGCCACATGCCTTGCTGAGCTCTTAAATCAGCCCTTATCTGTGCACTCCCCCAACCAGGGAAGTGGGGAGCTGTAGTGTATAAGAATACACAAAACAGACTAACAAAAGAAGACATATATGGATAAATGAAAATACCAATCAAACAAATATGCACTCACGAACAACAGAATGGAACACCTGGAAGTAAAGGAAGGAAAGACCAAATATCATAGGATGTGGATATGCACACAGACAAATCACAAAGCAACAGTCTTCTGAACAATACTCCAAACACCTCCTCAAACAACCAACAGCTCCAACTCCAGAATCAAGCAGTATGAAACTTAACACTAGCAATCTCTGATTGCCATAGGCGAGTATATATAGCAGATGAGAGTGGCCAACACTGAACAGCTGAGACCATCAAATCAGAAGCCTCCAGGAGCTCTCACCTGAACCGATTAACCCCTCCACTGCTAGCAGAAACCTGCACTATTTAATAAGATGGTGAAGTGCTTCTAATTAGTGCAGGAGTACGTGAGATCAGACACCACGGTGTTCTGGCTCCTCTCTGACAAAAGGTTTAGGGGATAACAGTTTTGTCAGGAGTGCTTCTATAAGACTCTTATCTATTATCTACTTTACTTTACCTGCTAATAAAAACACAGCTAAAAAAAACACAGCACAGTGAGCAAAAAAATTCTGCCTTAAACGTGTATGTGAAGGTAAACTTTAACATGTAATTTTGTTATATCTGATGGCAACAACATATTTTTAGACTAATTTACTATTTTGAGAAGAAAAAAAAATGATAAATGTTACTGATTGTGATATATAGCATCATTTTTAATGCAGCCTTTTTATTATTGTTGGAAGAGGAATTGACTTTTTTACTGTATGTTTTTACGGTGATATAAAGCAATGAAAGAAGTACATTTTATGGTTGCTATGAGGCAGAAACACTTTTCTCTTGACAATAGGTCTGTTGGCATAGAAACTAATTTGTCTGTTCCATCTCAAGTTTAAAACTCTCTTGCTGATGTTCTAATGAACAATTAGAGTTTTCTTCCATTAAAAAATGTGCTCTTACTCATAAAGTTTGTCACATTTACATCTTATAACCGCAAACAATGGAAGTTTTCACTTTATTGTTTGTTTCTAAATGTCACTATGATGATACAAACTCATGTGATATTAACAGATTGATTCCCTGCATTAGTTGTAAACACGTAAGAGAATCACATCTGTTTTCTGGTCATCGTACGTTCACCACATGGGTGCAGTGTCCTGATTTCAGTCATCTCATACCATTAGCACACATGCTAGCACAGCAAAAAGGACATTTTCCTGTGTGATCCATTAATCCCTTTACTACTAGCCAATATTGAGCCTTCAGAACTCATTGTTGTTGTTTTTTTTCTCATTTCATTGCTGTGTTGAAGCAACTTTTTTTCCTCTTGTCGATGAGCTGCTGGACAGATAGGTTTTATTTGTATTATATAAATTATTGCCAACATTTTAGAGTATATTGTAAAGGCCCGGTCTCACTAAGCGACTTACCAGCGATCCCGACACCGATATCAAGGTGTCAGGATCGCTAGTAAGTCGCTATGTGATCGCTGGTGAGCTGTCACACAGACAGCTTCACCAGCGATCAGCACAGCGATGCCGAGCGCCCGGCATCGCTGGCCATCCTGTAAAAAATAGAATCAAAATAAAAAATATAGTTATTCTCACCATCCGATGTCCCGCGCAGTCTTCCGGCCTCTCTCCACGCTCCGGTCCCAGTGATCCTTTGCATGAATGACCGCGAGATGTCACGGTCTCGCGGGATAACAAAGTCTTGCGGTCATTCGTGCAAAGGATCACTGGGACCGGAGCGTTGACAGAGGCGGGATGGCTGAACGGGACATCGGAAGGTGAGAATAACTATATTTTTTTTATTATTTTTTACACCTGATCGCTGGTCTCCCGCTGTCACACACAGCGATGCGTGCTGGCCAGCGGGAGACCAGCGACCAAAGAAATGTCCAGAGATTTCTTGCAGCGATCAGCGATACCGGTAGGGGGGCTGCTCGCTGATTGCTGTCACACACAGCAATCTCGCTGGTGAGATCGCTGTTACGTCACAAAAGTTGTGACTCAGCAGCGATCTCGCTACCGAGATTGCTTAGTGAGACGGGGCCTTAAGAAGCCGTCAGATAAAGTGGTTGAGAGCATGGTTTCAGGTGGTTGGTTTCAGTGATGTAAATCCGGGGATGTCTTTACCAGTAATGCTAGTTTACCGAGCAGTTTGTTTTCAATAGATTCCAAGTCCAGGATTTAGGAGTGACCAGAGAGCTGGAGAGTTGGAGGAGCAAATGACCAAACTTATCCATCAGCCTTTTCCAATGGAAAAACATAACATGTGGGAAGACTTTTTCATTTGGAGGCGCCTGATGGATGGGTTTGATCACTTGCTCTTGCATTAGCAAGAGAGCTGTGTAGTCCGTGGGGAAGGCTGTACTGACAAGTGCAGAAGAAGAACCTGTAATACTTATATATTATTAGTAGTACAGTGGGGAAAATAAGTATACGCTGCCCATTTTTGCAAGTTTTCCCACCTACAAAGAATGGAGAGGTCTGTCATTTTTATCATACGTAGAGAGAGTCTAAAAATAAAAATCAGAATATCACATTGTATGATTTTTAAATAATTAAGCTGAATTTTATTGCATGAAATAAGTGTTTGATCACCTACCAGCCAGCAAGAATTCTGGCTTTTTCTTTAAGGCTAGGTTCACATTGCGTTGCGCATAGTGTTGGCGGACTGCATTCATGCTACTCCTGATTTGTGATCGCGTTATACGATCCCTCTAGTGCAGATGCTTCATCTGCACTAGCAGTGACGGACCCTCGGACACTGCAGACCGCATCCGAGGGTCCGTCACAGAATGACGGCGCATTGCTAACGCATTATAGCATGCGTTAGCGATGCGCTCGTCTATAGAAGTCTATGGGTGCGTAAGGCATCCGTTATATAGCATTAATGCCGCTATGTAACCGATGCGTTAAACATACACCTATAATGCAATGTGAACCCATACTAAGAAGTTCTCATACTCTGCACTCTTTACCTGTATTAATTGAACCTGTTTCAACTCGTTACCTGTATAAAACAAACCTGTCCACACGCTCAATCAATCACACTCCAACCTCTCCACCATGGTCAAGATCAAAGAGCTCTCTATGGACACTAAAGACAAAATTGTAGACCTGCACAAGGCTGAGATGGATTACAGGACAATAGGCAAGCAGCTTGGTGAGAAGGAAACCACGGTTGGCACAATTATCACAAAAAGGAAGGGACACAGATTTCCACAGGTGCTCCCTGTTCTTGGTAATTTCCCTGCTATTTAGCTGAGTTGTCTGGCCCAGATCACTGCCAGTCAAAAGCTTGTTTTAAGCCTCTGCTCCCTGGTGGGTGTTCACCTGATCCCTGTGCTGTAAGTTCTGATCTACTGCTGCCGACCTTTAGGAACATTTAAGCCTATTTACGACCGTAAACAATGAGATATCAGGGGAAGTAGCCTGAATGACTTATATTTTTTGTTAGTTACCATCCAGGAGACCTAGTGTGTGCACAAATATTTTCGTGGATGTAATTACTATACTTTATTCACAGGAGGGGTGGACACTGACAGCTTGGGGCCCCTGTGCAAGAAATATGTCTGGGCCCCCCTCCCTGCCTGTTGCACTGCTCTAGCTGGCACATGACAGCAAGTGGGCAAAGCACCTCCTCGTAGTTATGTGATTACTGCTGGAACATGCAGAGCCCAACCATGTATTTATTATATTACTTTATATGTCTGGTGTCTGTATCATCTGGTATCTGCTCTATTAATTGTCTATGGAACTGATGGAAAATGCCAAGCGCAGCGCTCAGCAGCTCTATAGATAATGAATATAGCTGGGGGCCCAGTAGTTGAATCCCCAGTAATCAGCAAGTTTTCCATGATCTGCTGGATCACACATACATTGTACATACATATACCGTACATACACACACACAGATACACATACCGTACATACACATACATATACCGTACATGCATATACACAAATACACATAACATACATACACACAGATAAACACACATATACCATACATTCACAGATATTTTACATACACACACACACATACCATAGATACATGCACACATATACCGTACATACACATATACTGTACATATATACACATATATTGTACATACACACATACCATACATACTCATATACCATACATACACTTATATACACATATACATACACATATTACATACTCATAAACCGAACATACATGCACATAGACATACACCATAAATACATACACACATCTACGTACATACATACACAGATACATATACCATACATACATACACATGTACCATACACACAGATAGATACACACATTCATTCACACACATAGATACACATATACATATACTGTACACATATGTACATATACAAACACACATACTAATCTATGACCTCAGGTGTTCTGTTCGGATGAGCCATGGAGGAGGTCAACCTCATAGATCAGAGATCAGCTGGAGAGGACTGCAGGGCCCACGGTGGGAGATGGGGACACAGCAGAGAGGATTTCAGCTCCCTGCTGTTGCCATGCTGTCCCGCGCAGTGAGCTCCCCTCCCTCAACTTCCTCTCTGTGAGTTGTTCCGTGTAGTGAGTCTCCTCCCCCGACCTGTTCTCTGAGATGCTGCAGCCTGCTTAGAATGGAGCAGTGGAGGGAGCAGAATGCACACTGTAAGCCCTGCTCTTCCTCCACTGTTGTCCCCTGTGTGCTGTGCGCCCTGGGCCCCTAACTACAGGCGAGTACTCATCACTGGGATGAGCCATGCAGGAGGACAGAGACGTCAGCCAGTGACTGCTCTCATCAGTCTGGAGAGGAAAGCGTTCATTGGCCAGCGCTTCTCCCTGCATGACACGCCCCCTTTTTGAAGACCTGCACTCTGCTTGGCCGCTCTCTCCGGCTCTGAGTATACACATGATTACAGGAGGGAGTGAGAGGGGCTGGATGCTGCATGACACTGGGCCCCTTACACTCCCGCTCATAATCTTGACTCTGGCCCCATAGCGGCTGCATACTCTGCTGCTATGGGCAGTGCTCCCCTGTCGCCTCTGGACCCCGATGTAGTTGCATCAGCGGTATGTCTGCCCCTGATTCACAGTAGTCTCTAATAACATTTATTTCCTACTGTGTTATTTTGTGATCGTTTACTATTGTACAGAGTCACTATTTCTATCATCAGTACTCTTTTTTTCTATAACAGTGCAAAAATTTACGGGGGAAGAATGAGAGATTCTGAGCATTACAGTCTGTTTCTTTACAGTGTCCTACTTTATTACTTTTCTTTTCATGTTCTTTCATTAGTCTGTGGACCAAAAAAAATCCTGTTTGTTGGAAGGAAATGGATATGATGATGGCAAAAAAAAGCGATTCATACCATCTTGCCTTTTCTATTTTGAAGCTTTTGTTACACTGGTCTCCTATGTCTGACTAGCATGTAATAAGGAAAACCTACAGATATCTTTCATGTGTGTGTGGCTAGCCCAATCTACTTTTTGTTTTTTTTCTTAGTTTTTTCTCAGTTATTTTTTTTCTAAATTTTAAAATAACATTACTTATGAATGAAAATTTGCTAACTCCCCAAAGTTCATACTATTTATCAGATTTTTTTTTCTGTAAAAAATATTATGTTGGCTTGTTTCTGCTTTCCAGTGCAGTAAAGGGAATTGGCCCCTGGATTCATGCTGGCCAAACCATGGTCAGAATGAATCAGAGCCTGGCTACATGAGAGCACCCATTTTTATAGAAAATATACCTTAAAGATCCAGGGACGATACACAAGACTTGTATTAACCATCCCCAACTGGCTTCTCCCTCTGCTGCTCTACATGATTGACAGATCGCTCACTTTGTACTCAGGAAGAATTGACTTATCAGTCACCTGCCGCAGTGCCGAGGACTAAAGTCAGAGATAAGACCATTCCGTTGATGCCTCTAGGTGTCTTCTAACTGTATTTTCTCTAAAACACCAAGGCATTTCAGAGAAAAAAAATACCTGTCTGCCATCGTACTGCCAGGCTTGGATTCATGCTGCCCATGATTTGGGCATTATGATCAAGATGACAGGTTCCCTTTAAGATCAAATTGATTAAAAAGTGTAATTGTGGTTTAAAGGCAGCAGGACAAATGCCAGCTGCACCATATCATTACCAATCACATGGAGTCTGGCACTGCTGCCAGCACTTCTATCTCTTATCAATTGAATCTCTGTATTATTTGCAAACTACTGCTCATCTTCTCTGCTGCCCTTGTACCAACACATTACAGTCTGGAGCATTTGTCCAATGGTCCAGACAGTAATGACCCTCGGCTAGCCCGTGTATTGCGGTCCATGAGCACATCGAGATTCAAGGATGTCTGCATAAGCCCTTAATTGTGCTGCAGATTTTCAAATTTGCGCTAAGCAAATTACTGCAAATTTTCACCTCGGATATCGCCTTATGATATGTATAGAGAGAAAATCTGCAGTAAATCCCTGGCACAATCTGTGGAAAAAAAAACAGATACAGTTGTGGCCAAAAGTATTGACACCCCTGCAATTCTGTCAGATAATACTCAGTTTCTTCCTGAAAATGATTGCAAACACAAATTCTTTGGTATTATTATCTTAATTTATTTTGTCTTAAATGAAAAAACACAAAAGAGAATGAATCAAAAAGCAAAACATTGATCATTTCACACAAAACTCCAAAAATGGGCCAGACAAAAGTATTGGCCCCCGCAGCCTAATACTTGCTTGCACAACCTTAAGCCAAAATAACTGCGACCAACCGCTTCCGGTAACCATCAATGAGTTTCTTACAATGCTCTGCTGGAATTTTAGACCATTCTTCTTTGGCAAACTGCTCCAGGTCCCTGATATTTGAAGGGTGCCTTCTCCAAACTGCCATTTTTAGATCTCTCCACAGGTGTTTTATGGGATTCAGGTCTGGACTCATTGCTGGCCACCTTAGAAGTCTCCAGTGCTTTCTCTCAAACCATTTTCTAGTGCTTTTTGAAGTGTGTTTTGGGTCATTGTCCTGCTGAAAGACCCATGACCTCTGAGGGAGACCCAGCTTTCTCACACTGGGCCCTACATTATGCTACAAAATTTGTTGGTAGTCTTCAGACTTCATAATGCCATGCACACGGTCAAGAAGTCCAGTGCCAGAGGCAGCAAAGCAACCCCAAAACATCAGGGAACCTCCGCCATGTTTGACTGTAGGGACCGTGTTGTTTTCTTTGAATGCCTCTTTTTTTCTCCTGTAAACTCTGTGTTGATGCCTTTGCCCAAAAAGCTCTACTTTTGTCTCATCTGACCAGAGAACATTCTTCCAAAACGTTTTAGGCTTTTTCAGGTAAGTTTTGGCAAACTCCTGCCTGTCTTTTTTATGTCTCGGGGTAAGAAGTGGGGTCCTCCTACCATACAGTCCCTTTTCATTCAGACGCCGACGGATAGTACGGGTTGACACTGGATGTTAGTCGAGGTTCTTTATCCAACATCCGCACAATCTTGCGTTGAAATCTCTTGTCAATTTTTCTTTTCCGTCCACATCTAGGGAGGTTAGCCACAGTTCCATGGGCTTTAAACTTCTTGCTGACACTGCGCAAGGTAGACACAGGAACATTCAGGTCTTTGGAGATGGACTTGTAGCCTTGAGATTGCTCATGCTTCCTCACAATTTGGTTTCTCAAGTCCTCAGACAGTTCTTTGGTCTTCTTTCTTTTCTCCATGCTCAATGTGGTACACACAAGGACACAGGACAGAGGTTGAGTCAACTTTAATCCATGTCAACTGGCTACAAGTGTGATTTAGTTATTGCCAACACCTGTTAGGTGCCACAGGTAAGTTACAGGTGCTGTTAATTACACAAATTAGAGAAGCATCACATGATTTTTCAAACAGTGCCAATACTTTTGTCCACCCTCTTTTTTATGTTTGGTGTGGAATTATATCCAATTTGGCTTTAGGACAATTCTTTTTGTGTTTTTTCATTTAAGACAAATTAAATGAAGATAATAATACCAAACAATTTGTGTTTGCAATCATTTTCAGGAAGAAACTGAGTATTATCTGACAGAATTGCAGGGGTGTCAATACTTTTGGCCACAACGTTAGGGCATATAATTATTAGGCATTTAAAAGGTGAGTTGGGCGGTTCAAAATGGATCCCATATGACTCTAAAGTCTTTTATAAAGTAATCCCATCTCTAGCACTAAAAATACAGTGCATGCACAGAGTAATGATTCTGCCATGGACATCATTCTTATAAAATAAATTGAGGATATGCCATTATTTTATGATCAGTGACCACCCAACCTCTAGATCCCCCACCCATCTTAAGAATGAAGAGGCTACATGGCTGACTCATTGTTTCGTCGACCCTTTTGTGCAGCGGTGCTTTTGACCACTAGTGGTGCCGTGGACTGCAGCTTGTTCCATTAAAGGGGCTCTATCAGCACAGATTTACTGTTTAAACTACAGTCAATCCTGTCTCTCAGGGCTTCACAGTGTGGCCAATAATTAATACATCTTCCCACCTGCAACACTACAGGAAAAATTAAGAAAGTGTCACAGAAGTTAGGCCGGTTTCACATTATCGTTTGGCTGAGCTGCGGAGGGCTGTGTACCTCTTCCGTTAAACTCCACCTACTTCCGCACTTCTTCCGTTTAGCTCTGCCTACTTCTGCATGCATCCTGCATACTTATCTTTAACATTGGGTACGCAGGACATGCGGATGTATGCAGATGTGTCATTTTGACGTGCCCGCAGAACGCACAGAAACGCTACATGTTGCATTTCTGTGCGTTCGGCGGGCACGTCAAAACGACGCATTCGCATGTCATGGTACCTAATGTTAAAGATAGGTACGCAGGACACATGCAGAAGTGGATGGAGCTAAACGGAAGAAGTGCGGGAGTAGGTGGAGTTTAATGGAAGACGCACGCAGCCCTCCGCAGCTCAGCCGATAATGTACCTAGCCTTAACCAGCTCATTGGTCCCTTTAGGATGGTTGGAGATCATGAAATGAGGAATGATCCTAGTGGTATGCCATTACTTAATAGGTGGGAATATTCCTTAAATATCTTCTTTCATTATGTCCTGGGAAAAGTTCTCATATTTAGATGAAGACTTTATATTTAGATATGGGATTTATTACATCAATCCCTTGTAAATATAATATGCAGAATACTGAGCAGCTATAAGGCCATGGTCACACATTCAGTATGTGGTCAGTATTTTATCTCAGTATTTGTAAGCCAAATCCTGGAGTGGAACAATCAGAGGAAAGTATAGGGCTATGTTCACACTAGGCGTTTTTTTCTTCAGCTAAACTTGCACCCTATGCAGAAAAGAAGCAGCGTCAAAATCCCAGGTTATGGTGCATTTTTTTGCTGCACTTTTATTATGATTCCAAAGTTTAGCTTTGTAAGTTTGCACCACAGAAGCAGGAACACAGGTCACCATACAAGACATATATGTTCATGAAAAAATACACATACAAATGTAACGGCTGGGGGAGGGGAATTGGTCTGGAATACTTTACCTACCACACTGGCAGAGCATTGAGTTTGGAGCACTTGCTTTCCTGCCACACTTTGGTCTGCCATTGAGTTGCTCACGCATTGTCCAGTTTAACACCTTGGTTGTCATGAGAATGATGGAATAAAGTTCAGATAGCAGGTTAAAAGGTGGGAAGGCGGATTGGTAAGAGGGAGGCAGAAGTAGGTCGTAATTGAGAAAGAAGCAGAGTTCTCTGATAAGATATATTACAAAGTTTGTTATATGGGTCGTTCTTCTTTACAATGGGGGCTGTTGTTTCTAATAGCCACGAACTGAAGTAATATTTTGCCGTTTAGGTCAAGCATCCTTTGTACTGAATTATTGCTTTGAATTGATTAACATCCATTCCTTGATGTACTTTTGCTATGGCCGGAGGCTCAGCTGGCTTTGTGGAGGATAAAAAAAAAGAAAAATTCAAGATTTAGGATCAAATATAAATGTATTTTTGCTGATATTTTATAGCTGCCTGGCAGGCCATTTTTGGAGAAGATTACAATAGATTCATGACATTCCATAAATGCTTTGGGGCCTCCAAGCGATTAAATGTAACCTTGTATTGTGGTTATTTAATGAGAAAAGAGACAGAAGTGATCATAAAATGGAAATGGTGAATATTGATATTAAGTGGAGTTCCTTCTGCTACATTCTGACCCACAATTGTACATTTTAACACTTTCGGGTTCCTTGTGCTTTGTCTTGTTTATTTATTTATTTTTCATTCTGAAGCGTTTTATTATCATCTCAGTCCCCATTGGGGCTTACAATCTAAATCTCCTTTCAGTATGTCTTTGGAGTGTGAGAGGAAACTGGAGTATCCAGAGGAAACCCACGCAAACACAGGGGATCATACAAATTTGTTGCAAATGTATCTTGCTCAGATGATTGTAATTTTCATGTCTACTATGGTGACACACCATTAGTGGAGAAAAAGCTTTTTTGGAGGCTAAAGGGAATCTGTCACCTACTTTTTCTCCTATGAGATGTGGCCACCGCCATCAGGGGCTTATCTAGAGCATTCTGTAATGCTGTAGATAAGCCCCCGATGTAACCTGAAAGATAAGAAAAACAAGTTATATTATACTTACCGGGGGGCGATCCGGTGTTACGGTCCGGGTCCGGTGCCTCCCATCTTCTAGCGATGATGTCCTCTTCCTTGATTCTACCTCGCCTCCAGCACAGGCGTAATTCTCTGCCCTGTTGAGGGCAAAGCAGAGTACTGCAGTGCGCAGGCGCCGGACCTCTCTGACCTTTCCCGGCGCCTGCACACTGCAGTACTCTGCTCTGCCCTTAACAGGCAGAGAATTACACCTGCGCAGGAGCCGTAACAGAAGCAATGAAGAGTACGTCATCGTTACAAGATGGGAGGCGCCGGACCGCGACATCCATCGGACGCTGACCGCCCCCCGGTAAGTATAATATAACTCGTTTTTCTTATCTTTCAGGTTATATCGGGGGCTTATCTACAGCATTACAGAGTGCTGTAGATAAGCCCCTGATGGCGGTGGCAGAATCTCATAGGGGAAAAAATAGGTGACAGATTCCCTTTAACATGTTCTCGGATAGCAGAAAGCGAATCTGTCGTTTCACAGCATTTTCCTTCTCGGTGAGGCTGGGATCACACATGCAAGAAACACGGCCAAGTCTCGCATGTTAATACCTGGCACTGCCGCCGTCACGCGTAGATGCACCTTTTCTGGGCAGCTGTGGGCTGCTGTTTTTAGGCTGGGTGAGCTCATATTCATGGCCCCTTACCAGCCTGAGAATAGCAGTCCGCACCTGTTAGTTTTGCCGGGTTGGTTCAAAATATAAGGGGGACCCCACGTTGTTGTTTTTTTCCATTCATTCTTCCCTGCTCGCACTGTTGCCGGCAGAGCAGGGAGAATGACAGCCGCGTTCAGCACCACATGCAGGAGAACAGCGCTTACTGTAGCGCTACTTCCCCGCTGCTATCCGTGTGGTACTGATGTGACACACGGGCAGCACGTGTGCCACACGTAGTATACACAGACATGGATATATCCGGTACTGGAAATATCTGGATGTGTGAAACCGCCCTAACACAAAACTGAAAATAAAGATTAAAGAACAACCACAAGACGGATTTCATCAACTAAGTAAGGTATCATTGTAATCAGTATAATGGCACCGACCTGACACTGCATTTTTTGCTGCATCTTTGCACTTACCCATTGCTTTCTATTGGTGAAAAAACACTGAAAGAAGTGACATGCTGCAGTTTACAAAAACACAGCAGTTTACCAAATCAGTCAAGAAAAAAGCCAATATGTGTGGATGAGATTTCTGAAATCTCATAGCTTTTGCTGGTACTGTAAAACGCAACTTAAAATTTGCGTGAAAAACCCAGGAAAAATGCAACATGTGAACATAGCATTAATGGATTTATTATTAGCAGAAAGGGTACATATTTGCATCCTGATACTGCTGTAGCTCCAGCTCCATAGGGGGTATAACTGGCTTACCGATTTTAGGCTCTGTTCAGAAAGGTGATTTTGTCAGTCAGTATTTTCAGTATTTTCATGTAAGAAAAGCACAATCTATTCCTACAGTAAGAAAACTAGATCTTCCGTGGACATTTTCTGTTCAAAATATAGGTCAAGGTTGCCCAACATGATTAACTGATTTGCAAACAAAGCTGTGAGTATCGAGTATGAATGTGAGTATTGACTATGTATAACATTTTTCCTGAATGCATTACACGAGTGCCATTTTTATGTCTAGATTATGGATTTAAAACGTGTTGAGGCTAGGCCTCTAAGAACATCTCTCATTGGAGGACAGTTGAATCACTGATTTCTCCTCCTGATGCACTAAGTGCACAGAGCCCTTGATTGGAGCTATACCCTACTCACTAAATGCACCTGTTATTTTAGCCCCTTTGATCTGATTTATAAATGCTATAGCTTAAACTAGCCCCGTCTCATAACAGATGATGTTGGTATAAATCAGGGGTTGGGAACCTCTGGCTTTTGATGGGCTGCAGTGCTTGGGCCAATGGCCCCGGTTTTACAATCACTGGACCTTTAACTCCTCCATACTAAACACCACTCACAACACTGGATTAGGGCAGACAGTTGTGGGAGGAGTTGGCACGTTCTGCACTTCTGTTCCTCTCCTGCCTGTGAGGTATGCAGCAACCTCAGCATCTCTTATGTGATGTGTAGATAGCACTCACAGTGCCTCCTATGTGATGTATATACAGCAGTTTCAGTGTCTCCTATGTGATGTATATACAGCAGTCTCAGTGTATTCTGTGTAATGTATACAGCAATCATAGTGTCTCCTACCTGATATAAACAGCAGTCTCAGTGTATCTTATGTGATGTATACAGCAGGCATAGTGTATTGAAGGAGATGTATATAGTAATCTCAGTGTCTCCTATGTGATGTATACACAGCAGTAGCAGTATCCCCTACCTGATGTAGTAGTAGTAGTAGTAGCAGTGTGATTTATACAGCAGTCTTAATGTATCCTATGGATATTACCGTATATATCACTCAGCATATATATCACTCAGCGTATCCTTTGTAACATACAGCAGAGATTTCTATAAACGTTATGCGAGCAATTATGAATTTCCTGTTTTGAGGAGACATGCATTGAAATATGCATCAGTGTTAAGAACCACTCCTGCCAGCTGTTCTTTTCAAAATCTATTAACCCAAAGAGTCAACTGTGCTCCAGACCAAAGGAAATCTGGACAAGCAATTACGAATGGCAGCATGATCAATACCAGCTAACATCACCCGCCTCTCACCAAAGAGAAGCGGTTCAAACCATCATATTAAGAGTGATGAATTAAATTTGACCAAATAAAACTGGCTAATTTTTAAGTTGATAATTCTTGGGCCATTCAAAACTATGTCATAAATATCAAAATGGCCGTTGGCAGAAAAAAGGTTTAAAGGGAATCTTCACCTATTTTTTGGTATATAAGGTGGACACCGCCATCAGGGGCTTATCTACAGCATTCTGTAATGCTGTAGATAAGCCCCCAATGTAACCTGAAAGAGAAGAAAAACAAGTTATATTATAGTCACCCAGGGGCAGTCGGGGTCCAGTTCGGGTCCGGAGAGTGTCGCGGTCCGGTCCGGCGCCTCCCATCTTCTAGCGATGACGTCCTCTTCTTTGCTTCCCATTGCGGCTCCGGCACAGGCGAGTACTGCAGTGCGTAGGCGCTGGTCCTCTTCTTCTCTTTCAGGTTACATCAGGGGCTTATCTACAGCATTGCAGAATGCTGTAGATAACCCCCTGATAGCGGTGGCTGCATCTTATATACCAAAAAATAGGTGACAGATTCCCTTTAATGAATTGTGAGTAGCGTCTGCAGTAAGTGGCCATTTCCAATCCAATGTTTCATTACATGTTCTGTTACACATTGTCCAATATTATCTATTGTCTGCGGTTTACATTTGTCTCCATCACTCCTTCTCCACCTGTTACATGGTACTTTATTTCTCAAATCTGTATCTGATGTATATTAAAACCAACATTTCCCTTGTAAAATGGCCTACTCAATGGCTGATTTAAATACAAGACTCCTTATTTTCCTTTTTGCAGTTAGCAGACATTATTTTTAGAATGAGCATTTTATCCTGTAGAATACCAGCCGAGAATTATTAGCTGCAGCATACATGAGACATGCAGACTGAGCCATTTTTGCTGTTATCGCTTGTCAGCCTCTGAATTTCTGAAACACTAGATGTCTGTGGTTCCCCTGGTGACATGAATAATGCAATTTGATTTGACGCATTACAGCCCAAAATGACACTGCCAGCTCAGGAAATTGTCTTCTTTTGAAAATGGCTATAAGCATATTTCCCAGTTGGATTTGTTCGAAATTCCGTTGGGAGAAAAACTCGGTCATTTCCGAGAATGAAGCAATAGAAAATCTATAACGTTTGAAACTGCCAATAAGCCTTTTAGGGAAATGCACAGGGTTTAGAACTTTATTTCTTTACCCAGAATATTCCATGTGCAGCTGTGAAATCTGTCCATAAAGCTGTTTGGAGGCAGTGTGAATGTCATGTTTCTATATGCAGCCAAAGCTCACTAAGTAGCCATAGGTCAGTATATGCTGAATAATAGTGCTGAGATAATGAGACAAAGCATCGTCTACCCCAAACTTCGGAGACAAAGTTTCTATATCCCAGAAGAATGCA
Organism: Dendrobates tinctorius; assembly: GCF_039654945.1. Taxonomy (NCBI): domain Eukaryota; kingdom Metazoa; phylum Chordata; class Amphibia; order Anura; family Dendrobatidae; genus Dendrobates; species Dendrobates tinctorius. The sequence goes on along the minus strand of NW_027361728.1, from coordinate 85,366,892 downwards.
AAAAAAATGTTGGCTTCTCTGTGCTTCAGGCAAAAGTCACCTTTTTTTTCCCTCAAATCTGAAAAACGGATCGGTTTTATTATTAATGCGTTTGATCCACTTTTGGTCCGTTCGTCAATTCGTATGTCATCCGTTTTTCTTTATGGAAATAAAATTTAACATATTCCCTGTTATGAATGGGTCACCGATGAGGATAGCAGGCCCAGGCTAATCCACAAAAAAACTAGAGAGGTTGGTAACTAAGCGGATTGCAGACCCCTGATCCTATCCACACAGCTAGCAGTAGCCGTGGAGCGTACCTACGATGATCCTAGACGCCTCGACACAGCCTGAGAGCTAACTAAGCCTAAAGCAAGAAAGGGGAAATCTAAACTGCCCCAGAGCAGACCCCAAAGCAATAGACAGCCCCCAAACATATATTGTCGGTGAGACAAGATGAAAACAAACGCAGGTAGGAAAATAGACTGAGGCAATGATGGGGTCCACACTGACTAGACAGGACAGGAAAGGAAAGACACTGTCTGCAATCACGCAAAAAAACCTGCAAAAAGTCCAACACGTCTGATGCACAAAAAACACTGAAGTCGCACGACTTCGCCCCCACTATATCAGCATTTTGATATATTCTGAAAGCAAAGCAAAAAGAGATCAAAACAACAGGGGACAAAACAAATTGGCACAAGCAGTAACATATGGGCTGTGATTCAGCACAGCCCCAGCCGAAGCTGGCTGACCCGCACAAAGCAGAGATAGACAAAACCAGATCAAATGCAAACAGAAAAGCAAATGAACCACTTAGCTGAACATGCAGGGGCAGAGCAGGAGACATCAGACCTCTGAAGGCACAGGAAGAAAATTACCAGCAGGGATAGAGGGAGTCGGCTGTCTTAAATCCCAATCTGAAACCCCAGATCTCCAATCATAATCCTCATTATCAGGTGGCAAGCCTCTGCCAATCAGATCAGTTCCACTACCTCCAGAGGGAGCCCAGGAAGAGAACTCGCAACCCCTCTGTCACTCTGACCAGCTCCACCACCTTCAGTAATAACCAGAGGGATGCCAGAAAGAGAATGCATAACAATTCCCCATCAATTAGTAAAAAAAACCCAGATGACATACGGAGGGCGCCTTGTTCGTTTGTTTTTTTTGTTTTTTTTAACAACCCCAATCAATTTAATGGACTAATTGATTCACAAATCAGATCAAAATAGGATTTGTCTGTTTTTTCATTTTTATAAAAAAAGAAGAAAAAAACAGACATGTCTACAGTCATGGCCAAAAGTTTTAAGAATGACACAAATATTAATTTTTACAAAATCTACTGCTTCATTTTTTCTAATGGCAATTTGCATATGCTCCAGAATGTTATAAAGAGTGATCAGCTTAACAGCAATTACTTGCAACGTCAATATTTGCCTAGAAAATGAACTTTATCCCCCAAAACACATTTCAACATCATTGCAGCCCTGCCTTAAAAGGACCAGCTAACATCATTCAGTGATTGCTCCATTAACACAGGTGTGGGTGTTGATGAGAACAGGGCTGGAGATCAATCTGTCATGATTAAGTAAGAATGACACCACTGGACACTTTAAAAGGAGGCTGGTGCTTGGCATCATTGTTTCTCTTCTGTTAACCATGGTTATCTCTAAAGAAACACGTGCAGTCATCATTGCACTGCACAAAAATGGCCTAACAGGGAAGAGTATCGCAGCTAGAAAGATTGCACCTGCGCTACTGTTGCTGGTCCAGAGGTGGCAGCAACAACCAGACCCAGAGAACTAGTCTGTGCAGCTGCAGGAACCCGACGCCTAACAACAGGAATAATAATCAGTGATGTCACAGTACAGGAATAATAATCACAGTGATGTCACAGTACAGGAATAATAACCACAGTGATGTCACAGTACAAGGATAAAAAACAGTGATGTCACAGTACAGGGTTAACAACCACAGTCATGTCCAAGTGCTGGGATAACAACCACTGTAATGTCACAGTACAGGGCTATAACCACAGTGAAGTCACAGTACAGGGATAATAACCAGAGTGATGTCACAGTACAGGGGTAATAATCACAGTGATTTCACAGTCCAGGGATAATAATCTGAGTGATGTCACAGTACAGGGATAATAACCACAGTGCTGTCACAGTACAGGGATAATAACCACACTCATGTCCCAGTGCAGGGATAACAAACACTGTGATGTCACAGTACAGGGATATAACCACAGTGATGTAACAGTACAGGGATATAACCACAGTGCTGTCACAGTACAGGGATAATAACCACACTCATGTCCCAGTGCAGGGATAACAACCACTGTGATGTCACAGTACAGGGATATAACCACAGTGCTGTCACAGTACAGGGATAATAACCACAGTGATGTCACAGTACAGGGATAACAAACACAGTGATGTCACAGTACAGGGATATAACCACAGTGATGTCACACTACAGGGATAACCACAGTGATGTCACAGTGCAGGGATAATAATCACATTGATATCACAGTACAGGGATAATAATCAGTGATGTCACAGTACAGGGATAATAACCACAGGGATGTCACAGTACAGGGGTAATAATCAGTGATGTCACAGTTCAGGGGTAATAATCACAGTGAAGTCATAGTACAGGGATAATAACCACAGTGATGTCACAGTGCAGGGATAATAATCACAGTGATGTCACAGTACAGGGATAAGAACCACAGTGATGTCACAGTACAGGGGTAATAATCAGTGATGTCACAGTTGAGGGGTAGTAATCACAGTGAAGTCACAGAACAGGAATAATAATCACAGTCATGTCACAGTACAGAGATAATAACCACAGTGATGTCACAGTACAGGGATAACAACCACAGTGAAGTCACAGTACAGGGATAATAACCACAGTGATGTCACAGTACAAGGATAAAAAACAGTGATGTCACAGTACAGGGATAACAACCACAGTCATGTCCAAGTGCAGGGATAAACTGTGATGTCACAGAACAGGGATATAATCACAGTGATGTCACAGTACAGGGATAATAATCACAGTGATGTCACAGTACAGAGGTAATACTCACAGTGAAGTCAGTACAGGGATAATAACCACAGTGATGTCACATTACAGGGGTAATAATCACAGTGATGTCACAGTACACGGATAATAACCACAGTGATGTCACAGTACAGGGATAATAATCACAGTGATGTCACAGTTCAGGGATACTAACCACAGTGATGCCACAGTACAGGGATAATAATCACAGTGATGTCACAGTACAGGAATAATAACCACAGTGATGTCACAGTACAAGGATAAAAAACAGTGATGTCACAGTACAGGGTTAACAACCACAGTCATGTCCAAGTGCTGGGATAACAACCACTGTAATGTCACAGTACAGGGCTATAACCACAGTGAAGTCACAGTACAGGGATAATAACCATAGTGATGTCACAGTACAGGGGTAATAATCACAGTGATTTCACAGTCCAGGGATAATAATCTGAGTGCTGTCACAGTACAGGGATAATAACCACACTCATGTCCCAGTGCAGGGATTACAACCACTGTGATGTCACAGTACAGGGATATAACCACAGTGATGTAACAGTACAGGGATATAACCACAGTGCTGTAACAGTACAGGGATAATAATCACAGTGTTGTCACAGTTCAGGGATAGTAACCACAATGATGCCACAGTACAGGGATAATAATCACAGTGATGTCACAGTACAGGAATAATAACCACAGTGATGTCACAGTACAGGGGTAATAATCACAGTGAAGTCGCAGTACAGGGATAATAACCACAGTGATGTCACAGTACAGGGATAACAAACACATTGATGTCACAGTACAGGGATAATAACCACAGTGATGTCACAGTACTGGGATAATAATCACAGTGAAGTCACAGTACAGGGATAATAATCAGTGATGTCACAGTACAGGGATAATAATCACAGTGATTTCACAGTCCAGGGATAATAATCTGAGTGATGTCACAGTACAGGGATAACAACCACAGTGCTGTCACAGTACAGGGATAATAACCACAGTGATGTCACAGTACAGGGATAACAAACACAGTGATGTCACAGTACAGGAATATAACCACAGTGATGTCACAGTACAGGGATAACAAACAGTGATCTCACAGTGCAGGGATAATAATCACATTGATATCACAGTACAGGGATAATAATCAGTGATGTCACAGTACAGGGATAATAACCACAGGGATGTCACAGTACAGGGATAATAACCACAGTGATGTCACAGTGCAGGGATAATAATCACAGTGATGTCACAGTACAGGGATAAGAACCACAGTGATGTCACAGTACAGGGGTAATAATCAGTGATGTCACAGTTCAGGGGTAGTAATCACAGTGAAGTCACGGAACAGGAATAATAATCACAGTCATGTCACAGTACAGAGATAATAACCACAGTGATGTCACAGTACAGGCATAATAACCACAGTGATGTCACAGTACAGGGATAACAAACAGTGATGTCACACTACAGGGATATAACCACAGTGATGTCACAGAACAGGGATAATAACCACAGTGATGTCACAGTACAGGGATAATAATCACAGTGATGTCACAGTACAGGGATAATAACCACAGTGATGTCACAGTACAGGGGTAATAATCACAGTGAAGTCACAGTACAGGGATAATAATCAGTGATGTCACAGTACAGGGATAATAATCACAGTGATTTCACAGTCCAGGGATAATAATCTGAGTGATGTCACAGTACAACGATAATAACCACAGTGCTGTCCCAGTACAGGGATAATAACCACAGTGATGTCACAGTACAGGGATAACAAACAGTGATGTCATAGTACAGGGATATAACCACAGTGATGTCCCAGTACAGGGATAACAAACACAGTGATGTCACGGTACAGGGATATAAACACAGTGATGTCACAGTACAGGGATAATAATAGAGAACGGGGTGCTCACTGCTTTCACAATCTGGTGCTCAGAGGAAAATAAAGCAACTTTTAGAAATAAACCTCGGCACACAGTATAATATGAATCTATTATTTATTCATCCAAAGAGGGCGTAGTATGATATTGTGAGACCAGTGTTATGCAGACAAAACATCAACGTTTCGGCTATTAGGCCTTTTTCAAGATATTATCTGAGAAAAAGAAAATAATACAACATCTGATAAAAAACAGATTTCTTTACAAAATCTAACGTCACACCACAATCTCATATAATATTAAATCGTCCAGGGAATACATATAATATTTTTAGTCATATCACATTCTTTATAATGTATTTCAATAATCTCATTTTTATTCAATGATAGATTTTCACAAATGAAAAAAATAGTCATTTCCATAAAAAGGAGTTACAAGATAGTTAATATATACCCTTCAAAACACTCTCTTAAATACAACTGCCCAAGACTCTCCATAAATCAAGTAAAGGATGCCGCAAGAAAATGTCAATGGAAAAGGTTTCAGTACCTGCATAGAAAAAATGGTCCACCCAAACTGCCATTTGGAATACTTATACTTAATTCATGTGGAACACAAGTGAAATGCCTTCTATAAAGAAAAAAACACCATACATCAAAATCCCAGAGATAATGTGAAAGACAAGAAAAATAAAGGGTTAATACCCACTATAACATACCACCAAGAGTGACCGGGGGCGCACAGGCAGACGCCAGTGAGAGTTGCGGTGAGCGCTATAAAAAAACAGCGTTCTCTATATATCATGGAGGAAAAACACTTCCGGGTCTGCATCAGTGTCCTTGGATGCCTAACGCGCATGTGCCACCGAAGACAGACGGAAAAAGCCGACTCATGTCGGAGTGAATAAATGCTGAATACCCGAAGAGTCCCGTGAATGAATAGAACTGCTGCCAATACCCAAGGAAGAAAGTGCACGGTCCCATACACCAATATGGCTCTCATGTACCCGATTTATTGTGAATAGGATCAGGATGTAACTAAAAGAAAAATAGACATTACTCTTAAAGGTTCATTTTTCTGACCGAATGTCTGGTGTAAGGACTGATTTTAACGATATGTCTTGCAAATTTTCGATGCAGTCTTTGAATTTAAGATCTGTTAGCAATTTTTCACCTCCACGTATCTACCATCCTGTAGAAACATATATTGATTTGGTCCAAAGGGATATTGCAGATGTTATAAAATCTATCATTGAATAAAAATGAGGTTATTGAAATACATTATAAAGAATGTGATATGACTAAAAATATTATATGTATTCCCTGGACGATTTAATATTATATGAGATTGTGGTGTGACGTTAGATTTTGTAAAGAAATCTGTTTTTTATCAGCTGTTGTATTTTTTTCTTTTTTTCAGATAATATCTTGAAAAAGGCCTAATAGCCGAAACGTTGATGTTTTGTCTGCATAACACTGGTCTCACAATATCATACTATGCCCTCTTTGGATGAATAAATAATAGATTCACAGTACAGGGATAACCACAGTGATGTCACTGTGCAGGGATAATAATCACAGTGATGTCACAGTACAGGGATAATAATCACAGTGATGTCACAGTACAGGGATAATAACCACAGTGATGTCACAGTACAGGGGTAATAATCAGTGATATCACAGTTCAGGGGTAATAATCACAGTGAAGTCACAGTACAGGGATAATAACCACAGTGATGTCACAGTGCAGGGATAATAACCACAGTGATGTCACAGTGCAGGGATAATAACCACTGTGATGTCACAGTACAGGGATATAACCACAGTGATGTCACAGTACAGGGATTACAAACACAGTGATGTCACAGTACAGGGATATAACCACAGTGATGTCACAGTACAGGGATAATAATCACAGTGATGTCACAGTACAGGGATAATAACCACAGTGATGTCACAGTACAGGGATAATAAATGGAAAAGGTGGCAAACAGCACTTACAGGATCAGGAGGATGCACGCTCAAAGTCCAATAACCCAATCGGACAGCAGAAATCCCAATAAGAAGAAGAAGAGCAGAATCCAATCCAGGTGAGAGTAGTATAAATTTATTCAGCCATAAAGAAATGCAACGTTTCAACCACCAAGTGGTCTTTTTCAAGCATATAAAACAACATAAATGGCGGTCTTATATAGGCCCAAATGGCCAATCAGTATCAAATACCCGCCCAATAGACAAAAAACACCAATAGTGCATATAAAACATAATAACATACAGTGTATACAGAAAAGTAATATTACATATAAAACATCATTAAAATCACCATTAGAAATGACGCAGTGTAAAGAAACATATAGTTGTACCTTCTCTAGAGAGGCCAATCACCACATCGCATCCTCCATTGTCCTAGCAACCCCTAACCAATGAATCATAAGCTAACAACTGACATGTCAGTCATGGTGCAAAGCCAATTAGATCACCTCCTTGAAATCGGCGCCGAAACAAACAACCAGTAATAGTTACCAGCACATAACCTCTTGTTCCCAGCATTCCCAAAACCTTCAGCAGCCTAGAAGAGTTGCTAAACTGCATCGATGCCGTGACATACACAGGCAGCGCAGGAGAAAAAATCCCGCGATGTCATCAGAATCTCGCACATGCGCATTAGCGCTAGGTAAATTCCTTCAACCGCAAATATCGCGGTATTATACCACGCTGCTCCTGCGTCTGTGCAATCGCGCTTAGAAAATACCATAGTGACCAGCGTCGCTACACTAGTCGCGCCTGCGCAAAGCACACAGAGAGTTCAACAAAACCAAGAGTGCGGGCGCAAAATCAGCGCCATCGCACATAGTAAAAACCATAGCAACTGGCGTCACTGAACTTGCCGCGCCTGCGCAGGAACACGAAGAAGGTTACAAAACCAGCACCATAATAGACCCCACATTAGTATGGATATCAATAAGGTAATGCTCAGACTATCACATGACTGATCCCATCGTTAGACTAACAATGGTCACCAAGCCCATACTACCGTCATATGATTCCATATTAGAAAAATACCAGCAAGGTCATCATACAAAAAAAGGGGGGCTGTCCAAAAGAGGATTAGCCACATAAAAAGATATATAGAAAAATTTAATGATTTTAACATACAATAGCTTTATTAACATATTCATACAAAAAAGAGGAGGGCAAGAGGGCATGGGGATATGACAATATAATATTATTACATAAATAGACCAACAAGTCTTCAGGGAAATTCAGTCCCCATGTCCTCCAGTCACTCCACCGCATCATTCCTAAAGAAAAAATAAAAAATAAAAACAATCAACACTATTGTGAACCAAAGGATGATGCATCAAGACTCATATGACCTACTTCATACAGATCTGCAAATTATAATCAAGATTCAAACCCTTCGGTTGAAGGGTACCCAAGGTCGAAATCCATCTAAGTTCTTTCTTTTTCAACAATGTGATCCTATCACCACCTCGTCTCAATGGTGGAACCCCATCTATCACCCTGAATCTTAATTGATTCACAGAATGTCTACAATCGACGAAATGCTTCGGTATTGGAAGTTCCAAAAGTTGTGTTCTAATGGTACTCTTGTGTTTACTGATACGTGCCCTGATCTCCATAGTAGTTTCCCCTATGTACATCAACCCACAAGGGCAAACAATCATATAGACAACAAAACTGGAGGTACATGTAAATCTCTCCTTAATCAAAAATTTTTTTCCAGTATGTGGCGCTACATCGATGATGTCTTTTGTGTATGGGATGGGAGTCTGGAGGATTTATGTAACTTTCAAGTTGAGCTGAATAGTGTTTACCCAGTATTAAAGTTTACTATATATCTTTTTATGTGGCTAATCCTCTTTTGGACAGCCCCCCTTTTTTTGTATGATGACCTTGCTGGTATTTTTCTAATATGGAATCATATGACGGTAGTATGGGCTTGGTGACCATTGTTAGTCTAACGATGGGATCAGTCATGTGATAGCCTGAGCATTACCTTATTGATATCCATACTAATGTGGGGTCTATTATGGTGCTGGTTTTGTAACCTTCTTCGTGTTCCTGCGCAGGCGCGGCAAGTTCAGTGACGCCAGTTGCTATGGTTTTTACTATGTGCGATGGCGCTGATTTTGCGCCCGCACTCTTGGTTTTGTTGAACTCTCTGTGTGCTTTGCGCAGGCGCGACTAGTGTAGCGACGCTGGTCACTATGGTATTTTCTAAGCGCGATTGCGCAGACGCGGGAGCAGCGTGGTATAATACCGCGATATTTGCGGTTGAAGGAATTTACCTAGCGCTAATGCGCATGTGCGAGATTCTGATGACATTGCGGGATTTTTTCTCCTGCGCTGCCTGTGTATGTCACGGCATCGATGCAGTTTAGCAACTCTTCTAGGCTGCTGAAGGTTTTGGGAATGCTGGGAACAAGAGGTTATGTGCTGGTAACTATTACTGGTTGTTTGTTTCGGCGCCGATTTCAAGGAGGTGATCTAATTGGCTTTGCACCATGACTGACATGTCAGTTGTTAGCTTATGATTCATTGGTTAGGGGTTGCTAGGACAATGGAGGATGCGATGTGGTGATTGGCCTCTCTAGAGAAGGTACAACTATATGTTTCTTTACACTGCGTCATTTCTAATGGTGCTTTTAATGATGTTTTATATGTAATATTACTTTTCTGTATACACTGTATGTTATTATGTTTTATATGCACTATTGGTGTTTTTTGTCTATTGGGCGGGTATTTGATACTGATTGGCCATTTGGGCCTATATAAGACCGCCATTTATGTTGTTTTATATGCTTGAAAAAGACCACTTGGTGGTTGAAACGTTGCATTTCTTCATGGCTGAATAAATTTATACTACTCTCACCTGGATTGGATGCTGCTCTTCTTCTTATTATTGGGAGTACAGGGATAATAATCACAGTGATGTCACAGTACAGGGATAATAACCAGAGTGATGTCACAGTTCAGGGGTAATAATCACAGTGAAGTCACAGTACAGGGATAATAAACAGTGATGTCACAGTCCTGGGATAATAATCTGAGTGATGTCACAGTACAGGGATAATAACCTTACAGTGCATGGACAATGGAGAGTAGTTTTAGAGTACAGGGAGTCTACTATATAATCGTCTAATTCTGTCTCTCTGTTTGTAACGGAAATCCCACGTCGCTGATTGGTCGCACCCGGCCGGGCGCGACCAATCAGCGACAGGCGCAGTCCGGCCGCGAATTGGCGCGTAATTCGAACGACGCACGCCACCCCTACCATCGGGAGATCTGCGACACTAGCCGCTGATCTCCTGACGGTTGCCGTGGGTCATCTCCTGCCGCATGGAGGTCAGTGGCGACGCAGCCGGGAGATGACTGGCGGTAGCCTGATTGGTCGCACCCGGCCGGCTGCGAACAATCAGCGACAGGTGCAGTCCACCCGCGAATTGCCGTGGGATTTGAAGCACACTTTTCTAATTGGTCGCGCCCGGCGACCAATCAGCGATATTGGTGTGGAATTTAACCCTCACAGCGCGACGTAGTTCACTCATCTTTACTGAACAAGTTCTGTCAGTCACAGTGTGATGTAGTTCAGTCACGTTTACTGAACAAGTTCTGTCAGTCACAGTGCCACATAGTTCAGTCACGTTTATATTTTACCTGGAAAATCCTGTGTATTCATTGCATTATTCTTAAATCTTCATAAAGAAACTACATACATATTCTAGAATAACCGATGCGTTAGAATCGGGCCACCATCTAGTAGATTATAAATGCAGTAAGACAATCAACAATGATATTTCTGTAAAGGATAAAATAATGATGTTACCTAAATTAAGTTACAGCCCAGGAGTAACAGTCACAGAGATATCACAGTACATAGATAATGTGCACAGTGAAGTCCTAAGAAATGGTTATTGCAGCAACCTACAGACTGCTGAAAACAGAACTGAAGGGCGGCTTTCTCTGTACAAAAAATAATTTCTCATGCTTCTGTTAATTAGCGGTGTCTGTGGTTGTATTTGTTTACGCGTCTGTTCTAGACTTTATTTTCCTATGTGACATAGACTAATGCCAATAAATTTTCTGTAAAACATTACCTTATACTGTATCCTGATTCCATAAAAAAATGACAGAAAATAGATTAAATGACAATGAGATTCATCAGGGGAGTTAACACAATGGCCATGTTTTATTAACTAACAGAGTCACTTTGCGCATCTGTTGCTATGAAACTATATTTTCAGTTCGTATTCCTTGTATATCTTAGTATACTTCCTTACTTTAAGAAAATGGAAAAAGGTAGGTGTTCGAACTAAACCTAGCATGAACGAGCACGCTCGTGTCCTAATCGAGTATTTTGGCGTGCTCGAAAAATATGCTTGAGTCGCCGCCTCTGCATGTTTCGAAGCCTGTTCGACAGCCGCAACACATGCAGAGATTGCCTGTTTGTTAGACAGCCGCGAGACATGTAGCTACAGGGACTTGAACATGCAGAAAATACTCATTTAGAACACGAGATAACACCTTATCCGAGCACGCTCGCTCATCACTACATGATTTTACATGAGACTGTGGACAATCAGCAGCATTTACACTAGGCTGTGAACTGTTTGACAGCAGCAGTGATATTAGTCTACAGTCCAGTGTAAATTATGTCACTGATCAGTCTATTGTCTCAGTACAGTCTTCCGGTACTTTCAGAACCTACGATGCACATTCCAGTACAGAAATTTCTCCTTTACTTGTCCGTGCAGGCTGCGGATCATAGGTTTTCCTACTGCCTACAATGGTGCAGGTTGGGGGTTTGATATATCACCAGGATGGTGAGACCAGATCTCAAAAAATTAAATTAAATGTTTATTTAAAGGGAATCTGTCACCCCATTTTTCGAGTATCAGCTGCTGGCACCGCTATCAGCGGCTTATCTACAGCATTCTGTATTGCTGTAGATAAGCCCCCTATTTAACCTGAAAGATAAGAAAAATGAGTTATATTATACTCACCGGGGGGGCGGTCTTGGTCCGATGGGTGTTGCAGTCCGGCGCCTCCCATCTTCTAACGTTGATGTCCTCTTCTTTGCTGCCTGTCGTGGCTCCTGCGCAGGCGCACTGCTCTGCCCTGTTGAGGGCAGAGCAGAATACTGCAGTGCGCAGGCGCCGGACCTCTCCCGACACCTGCGCAGTGCAGGACAATGCTCTCAACTGGTCAGAGCAGTGCACCTGCGCAGGAGCCACGACAGACAGCAAAGAAGAGGACGTCATCGTTAGAAGACGGGAGGCGCCGGACCGGATCGCGACACCCATTGGACCAAAACCTAATAAACCTAAGACTCCTAATATGTTCCTAGTAATATCTAGCTGTCCCAATGGTGCCATGGCAACTAGGGCACTTACCCTGCCAAGACATACTTTTTGGCTCTAATAGAACGGTGATCCATGCTCACAGAAACTTTGAGAGTGCAACAGCATCTTATTAGTTATATTTTCTTAAATCTTGCTAAAAAGTGTGGGCAGGGGTGGATTAACCCCTTCACCAAAAATCTGTTTTCACCTTCCTGACCAAGCCCATTTTTACAATTCTGACTACTGTCACTTTATGAGATAACTAGCTGAAGAGCCCGGCGTTGCCTGGGCATAGTAACCAACTGTGGTTAGTAACAACAAATTATAATGATTATATTGTACATAAAAACCGTGGATCTAATCCTATCCTGTGTGATACTGACTGCTGAGCTGTGTATCTAATCCTATCCTGTGTGATACTGACTGCTGAGCCGTGTATCTAATCCTATCCTGTGTGATACTGTTCTCCCCCTGCAGTCTGTGTCAGAGGGTGGTGTGTTATGAACGGGTAGCCGAGGAGGAAATAAAAACCAACAAAAGCTAAGTCTCAGAAAACCAAAGAGGTTGGTAACTAGGCACACTGCAGACCCCTGATACTAACACGCAACTAGCAGCAGTCGTGGAGCTTTCCTATGGTGGTCCTAGACGCCTCGTCACAACCGGAGAAACTAAATAAGCCTAAAGCAGGAAAAGGGGAAAACTAACTGCCCCAGAGCAGACCCCAAAGGAGAGACAGCCAAAAAACCCTACAAAATGTCCAACGCAACTGATAGCAAAATTAACCCTGAAGTCACTAGACTTCTCCCACTATATCAGCACTCTGAAATATTCTGAGACAGAGCAAAAAGAGGCCAATCTAATACGGGACAAAAAAAAGGCAATTTGGCAAATAAGAGTGGAAATTCAGCACAGCCCAGCCGGGCTGGCTGACCACACAAAAAACTGAAAAGACCAACAAGAGCAAGTGTGAACATTAGCAAAAAACAAACTTATCTTTAGAAGACTGGAACAGAGCTGAGTCCTAGACCTGAGAAACAGACTGAATCACCAGCAACAGGATAAGGCGTCGGCTGTCTTATATCCAGTCTGATACTCCAGAGATCCAATCACTATCTTCCTCACCAGGTGGCAGATCACTACCACTCAAACCAACCTCACCACCTCCCATCACCACCAGAGGGAGAACGGAAGGGGAACTCTCAAATGGTGGAGCAGAAAATGAGCTCATATCAGTACCCCCACCCTTGAGGAGGGGTCACCGAACCCTCATCCATGCCACCAGGCCGATCAGGATGGGCCCGGCGAAAAGCACGAACCAATTTATTGGCATGAATATCAGAGGCAGAGACCCAAGAATTATCCTCCTGGCCATAACCCTTCCATTTGACCAAATACTGGAGTCTCCGTCTAACCAAACGAGAATCCAATATTTTCTCTACCTCATATTCCATATTGCCTTTAACCAACACAGGGTCAGGAGGTGCCGCCGCAGGAACTACTGGCTCAACAAACCTCTTCAACAGTGATTTGTGAAATGCGTTATGGATTTTGAACGGAACTGGAAGAGCCAATTGAAAAGAAACAGGATTAAGAATCTCCAAAATCCTATAAGGGCCAATAAATCTTGACTTAAATTTTGGAGATGCAACCTTCATAGGAATATTCTTAGACGACAACCAAACCATATCACCCACTTTAAACCGGGGACCAATGGTCCTATGCCGATTGGAAAAACGCTGGGCCTTTTCCTGAGAGAGAGACAATTTATCCACCAATTGGTCCCATATCTGCTGCATTCTCACAACCACAGTGTCCACACCTGGGCAGGACGAAGATTCTACTTGCCCTGAAGAGAATCGAGGATGAAACCCAAAATTAAAGAAAAAGGGTGACATCAAGGTGGCAGAACTAGCTCTATTGTTCAACGCAAATTCGGCCAAGGGCAAAAATGAGACCCAATCATCTTGATCAGCAGATATAAAACATCTTAAATAAGACTCCAAGGTCTGGTTTGTTCTCTCAGTCTGCCCATTGGTCTGGGGATGAAACACGGAGGAGAAGGATAATTGAATTCCCAGATTGGAACAAAAGGCTTTCCAAAATCTGGAAACAAACTGGACCCCTCTGTCGGACATAATGTTCTCAGGAATCCCGTGTAACCGAACCACCTGTTGTAAAAACAAGGGTACCAACTCAGCGGAAGATGGCAACTTTGGGAGTGGTACAAGATGCACCATCTTCGAAAATCTATCACAAATTACCCAGATAACAGTCATTCACTGAGAGACAGGAAGATCAGAAATAGAATCCATTGAGATATGGGTCCATGGCCTCTTGGGCACCGGCAGAGGCATCATCAACCCACTAGAACGAGAACAGGGTTTAGACCGAGAACAAGTCCCACAGGACTGTACAAAATTCCTGACATCACGAGATAAGGCAGGCCACCAAAATGACCAACTCACCAAATCTCTGGTACCAAAAATACCTGGATGACCAGCCAATGCGGAGCAATGGACTTCAGACATCACTGTCTTTCTCCACTGGTCTAGAACATACAATCTTCCCATATGGCAACGCTCAGGTTTATCCTCCTGAAATTCCTCCAGGGCGCGTCTCAAATCGGGCGAAATGGCAGAAAGAACTACCCCCTCACCTAGGATAGTAGTAGTCTCGGTGACATTAAGAGAATCAGCAAAGAAACTCCTAGAAAGGGCGTCTGCCTTAAGATTCTTAGTGCCCGGAAGAAAAGAGACCACAAAATTAAAACGCGTCAAAAACAAGGCCCATCTAGCCTGTCTAGGATTCAAGCGTTTAGCCGACTCCAGATAAGTCAGATTCTTGTGATCGGTGAGGACCACAAATTGATGTCTAGCTCCCTCCAACCAATGTCTCAACTCCTCAAATGCCCATTTCATGGCCAACAATTCCCGATTCCCTACATCATAGTTGCATTCAGATGGGGAGAACTTTCGAGAAAAGAAGGCACATGGATTCATCTTAGAAGTCACAGGGTCTTTTTGGGACAAAACAGCTCCTGCACCAATCTCAGAAGCGTCTACCTCCACTTGAAATGAAAGTGAGACATCAGGTTGCCGTAAAACTGGAGCTGAAGTAAACCTCCACTTAAGCTCCTGAAATGCTGAGGCAGCCTCAGGAGACCAATTCAGCACATCAGCTCCCTTCTTGGTCAGATCAGTCAGTGGTTTGACAATACTAGAAAAATTACCTATAAATTTACAATAGAAATTAGCAAAACCCAAAAACTTCTGAAGACCCTTCAAAGAAGTAGGCTGAACCCAATCATAAATGGCCTGTACCTTGACAGGTCCATTTCAACAGTCGATGGAGATAAGATAAATCCTAAAAATTAAATCCTCTGTACACCAAAGAGACATTTCGATCCCTTAACAAACAGGGAATTCTCCCTCAAAATACGAAACACAGTCCGGACATGTTCCACATGGGAATCCCACTCATTAGAAAAGATCAAAATATCATCCAGAGAGATGATCAAAAACTTATCCACGAAGTCTCGGAAAATATCATTCATAAAGGACTGGAAGACAGAAGGGGCATTGGATAGCCCAAAAGGCATCACCAGGTACTCAAAATGTCCCTCCGGGGTATTAAGCACTGTCTTCCATTTTGATCCCCGTGCTTGATGCGAATAAGATTATACGCCCCCTGAGGTCAAGCTTAGTAAACCAGCAGGCACTCTTAACTCTGGAGAATAAATCAGACATCAGAGGTAACGGGTACTGATATTTAACCATCATTTTGTTAAGGGAACGATAACACAGGTCAACGAAAAAAATTTTTTTTTCTGGTGTCCAAAATATTTTAATGAATTTGGGGTATTTTTGGGGTGCTGATTCTGAATATGTCATCAGTTTTGCCAGATTGGCTCAAGTTTTTGAGATTTTTGGTATCTTATTTATAGCACTTGTTGGTAAATGCGACGCATCATCTCATTAATTTCTTTGGATTAGTACTTGAACTGAGCAGTTCTCAATATAGTTTTGTGTTAATTAGTGTTCTAAAAGTTTGTTCATAGCTTGATTTTTGCACTAACTTTATGTTGTTGTCTGTTTTCCAGTGAAAAGCATGAACTCATCATGAAGAAGTTGTCTTAACGATCCAGACTCATTCTGTTACATTTGTGGTGAATATACACTGCCAAAACATAGAAGAAACATAACAGACTTCGTAAAAAAAGTGTATTTTGCCTATTTTGGGGTTATGCTTGGGGACCAAGACAAGTTTTGGGCACCACACATAGTGTGCAAAGCATGTATCGAATTATTACGAAAATGGAGCAAAGGACAAAGAAAAAGCTTCAAATTTGGTGTTCCAATGGTGTGGAGAGAGCCAAAAAATCATCATGATGACTGTTATTTCTGTGCAGTGCAAGTGCAAGGATTCAATAAGCATAAGAAACGAAAATGGGAGTAACATGGAATCTGCAAGAAGGCCTGTCCCTCATTGTGAAGATGTGCCTGTACCTGTGTTTACCATAAATAACAGTCATCATGATGATTTTTTGGCTCTCTCCACACCATTGGAACACCAAATTTGAAGCTTTTTCTTTGTCCTTTGCTCCATTTTCGTAATAATTCGATACATGCTTTGCACACTATGTGTGGTGCCCAAAACTTGTCTTGGTCCCCAAGCATAACCCCAAAATAGGCAAAATACACTTTTTTTACGAAGTCTGTTATGTTTCTTCTATGTTTTGGCAGTGTATATTCACCACAAATGTAACAGAATGAGTCTGGATCGTTAAGACAACTTCTTCTTGATGAGTTCATGCTTTTCACTGGAAAACAGACAACAACATAAAGTTAGTGCAAAAATCAAGCTATGAACAAACTTTTAGAACACTAATTAACACAAAACTATATTGAGAACTGCTCAGTTCAAGTACTAATCCAAAGAAATTAATGAGATGATGCGTCGCATTTACCAACAAGTGCTATAAATAAGATACCAAAAATCTCAAAAACTTGAGCCAATCTGGCAAAACTGATGACATATTCAGAATCAGCACCCCAAAAATACCCTAAATTCGATGAAATATCTTTGGCACCAAAAATGCTGTTGACCAGTGTAATCAATACTGTTATCATAGAATCATAGAATCGTAGAGTTGGAAGGGACCTCCTGGGCCATCTGGTCCAACCCCCTGCTCAAAGCAGGATTCGCTAAATCATCCCAGTCAGGTGTCTGTCCAGCCTCTGTTTGAAGACTTCCATTGAAAGAGAACTCACCACTTCTCGTGGCAGCCTGTTCCACTCATTGATCACTCTAACTGTCAAAAAGTTTTTTCTAATATCTAATCTGTGTCTCCTCCCATTCAGTTTCATCCCATTGCTTCTAGTCTTTCCTTGTGCAAATGAGAATAAAGTTGATCCTTCTACAATGTGACAGCCCTTTAGATATTTGTAGACAGCTATTAAGTCTCCTCTCAGTCTTCTCTTTTGCAAACTAAACATTCCCAAATCCTGCAACCTTTCCTCATAAGACAGGGTTTGCAGACCGGTCACCATTCTGGTCGCTCTTTTCTGAACTTGCTCCAGTTTGTTGATGTCTTTTTTAAAATGTGGTGCCCAAAACTGGACACAATATTCCAGATGAGGTCTGACCAAAGAGGAGTAGAGGGCAATAATGACTTCACGTGATCTAGACTGTATGCTTCTGTTAATACATCCTAGAATTGCATTTGCCTTTTTTGCTGCTGCATCACACTGTTGACTCATATTCAGTCTATGATCTATTAGTATACCCAAGTCTTTTTCACATGTGCTGTCACTTAGCCCTATTCCTCCCATTCTGTATATGCTTTTTCATTTTTATTGCCCAGATGTAGTACTTTGCATTTCTCCCTGTTAAAAACCATTTTGTTAGTTGCTGCCCACTTCTCCAGTTTATATATATCTTTTTGAATCCTCTCTCTCTCTTCTCTAGTATTAGCTATCCCTCCTAGCTTTGTGTCATCAGTAGTGTTGAGCATTCCGATACCGCAAGTATCGGGTATCGGTCGATACTTGCTGTATCGGAATTCCGATACCGACTTCCGATATTTTTTCAATATCGGAAGTTGGCATCGGAATCGGAAGTTCAAAGTTGATTGACAGCCGAAATGACGTCATCATGATGCGCGGTGTGTGCGCATCATGATGCGCCGTTATTTCGGGCCTTCCGGGGGTCTCTACCGGCCTGCCGGGGGGCTGTGTGGACTGCCCGGGGTCTGTACCGGCCTGCCGGGGGGCTGTGCCGGCCTGCCGGTGGTCTGTGCACCCTGTGGGGGTCTGTACCGGCCTGCCGGGGGGCTGTGCCGGCCTGCCGGTGGTCTGTGCACCCTGTGGGGGTCTGTACCGGCCTGCCAGGGGGCTGTGCCGGCCTGCCGGGGGGCTGTGCTGATGTCCGGGGGTCTGTGCAAGCATCGTCCGATGGGACTATAAGTCCCATCTGGCGATGCCTGCTACCATGACAGTGATTGACACATTAGCCAATGATGGGACAGTAGTAGTCCCATCATCCGGCTAATGTGTTAAATGTTAAAAAAAAAAAAAAAATACTACATACATACTACATACATACTACATGCATGCTACATACATACTACATGCTACATACATACTACATATATACTACATGCATGCTACATACATACTACATGCTACATACATACTACATATATACTACATGCATGCTACATACATACTGCATGCTACATACATACTACATACATACCACATATATACTACATACATACTACATGCATGCCACATACATACCACATACATACTACATACATACTACATACATACCACATATATACTACATACATACTACATGCATGCTACATACATACTACATACATACTACATACATACTACATGCATACTACATTCATAACACATATATACTACATGCATGCTACATACATACTACATGCTACATACATACTACATATATACTACATACATACTACATACATACTACATGCATGCTACATACATACTACATGCTACATACATACTACATATATACTACATGCATGCTACATACATACTACATGCTACATACATACTACATATATACTACATACATACTACATACATACTACATACATGCTACATACATACTGCATGCTACATACATACTACATACATACTATATACATACTACATACATACCACATATATACTACATACATACTACATGCATGCTACATACATACCACATACATACTACATACATACTACATACATACTACATGCATGCTACATACATAACACATATATACTACATGCATGCTACATACATACTACATGCTACATACATACCTCATACATACTACATACATACTACATGCATGCTACATACATACTACATGCTACATACATACTACATATATACTACATGCATGCTACATACATACTACATGCTACATATATACTACATATATACTACATACATACTACATACATACTACATGCATGCTACATACATACTGCATGCTACATGCATGCTACATACATATTACATACATACTACATGCTACATACATACCACATATATACTACATACATACTACATACAATACATTCATACAATACATACATAGACATACAGTACATATAACATAGAGTAACATACTTACCAATACTTGTCACATTGTTCCCCGAAGCCATTGTCTTTTACGGAATAAATATTAACATAACAAACCACAAAAATACTCACCCACGATCCGAAGCAGTCCACGAGTGTGTCCCACGACGATCTTGGGTAGAGAACTGCAGCATCAGCTGATGCTGCCGTTCTCTACGGGCTGCAGGAATCCAATGACGGAAGGTAGGTATCCTTCCGCACTGTATTCCTCCGCCACTTAAAAAAAAAATTCCCACACAGCAATGGCATAAAGTGAGACTAGGGACTTTTTTTTTTTTAAGTGGCGGAGGAATACAGTGCGGAAGGATACCTACCTTCCGTCATTGGATTCCTGCAGCCCGTAGATAACGGCAGCATCAGCTGATGCTGCAGTTCTCTACCCAAGATCGTCGTGGGACACACTCGTGGACTGCTTCGGATCGTGGGTGAGTATTTTTGTGGTTTGTTATGTTAATATTTATTCCGTAAAAGACAATTGCTTCGGGGAACAATGTGACAAGTATTGGTAAGTATGTTACTCTATGTTATATGTACTGTATGTCTATGTATGTATTGTATGAATGTATTGTATGTAGTATGTATGTAGTATATATGTGGTATGTATGTAGCATGTAGTATGTATGTAGTATGTATGTAGCATGCATGTAGCATGCAGTATGTATGTAGCATGCATGTAGTATATATGTAGTATGTATGTGGTATGTATGTAGCATGTAGTATGTATGTAGCATGCATGTAGTATGTATGTAGTATGTATGTAGCATGCATGTAGTATATATGTAGTATGTATGTAGCATGTAGTATGTATGTAGCATGCATGTAGTATATATGGAGTATGTATGTAGCATATATGTAGTATGTATGTAGCATGTAGTATGTATGTAGCATGCAGTATGTATGTAGCATGCATGTAGTATATATGTAGTATGTATGTAGCATATATGTAGTATGTATGTAGCATGTAGTATATATGTAGTATGCATGTTGCATGCATGTAGTATATATGTAGTATGTATGTTGCATGTAGTATATATGTAGTATGCATGTTGCATGCATGTAGTATATATGTAGTATGTATGTTGCATGTAGTATATATGTAGTATGTATGTTGCATGTAGTATATATGTAGTATGAATGTAGCATGTATGTAGTATGTAATATGAATGTAGCATGTATGTAGTATGCATGTTGTATGTATGTAGCATGTATGTAGCATGTAATTTTTTTTTTTTTTTTACATTCAACACATTAGCCGGATGATGGGACTACTACTGTCCCATCATTGGCTAATGTGTCAATCACTGTCATGGTAGCAGGCATCGCCCGATGGGACTTGTAGTCCCATCGGACGATGCCTGCACAGACCCCCGAAGCCTGCACAGACCACCGGCAGGCCGGCACAGCCCCCCGGCAGGCCGGCACAGCCCACCGGAGCCTGCACAGACCACCGGCAGGCCGGCACAGCCCCCCGGCAGGCCGGCACAGCCCACCGGAGCCTGCACAGACCACCGGCAGGCCGGCACAGCCCCCGGCAGGCCGGCACAGCCCACCGGAGCCTGCACAGACCACCGGCAGGCCGGCACAGCCCCCCGGCAGGCCGGCACAGACCACCGGAGCCTGCACAGACCCCCTGGCAGGCCGGCACAGCCCCCCGAAAGGCCCGTACAGACCCCAGAGAGGCTGTACAAGGCAAAAACAGGGTTTTTCTTATTCCGATACCGGAAGTCCCATAGACTTGAATGGGACTTCCGGTATCGGAATCGGCGATACCGATACTTTTTTTTAAGATCGGCCGATCCATTCCGATCCGATACTTTGAAGTATCGGACGGTATCGCTCAACTCTAGTCATCAGCAGATTTAATCAGTTTACCCTCATTTCCTTCATCTAAATCATTGATAAAGATGTTGAACAATACAGGGCCCAGGACAGAGCCCTGTGGTACCCCTCTTGAGACATTCTTCCATCTGTATGTGCAGCCATTTATGACCACTCTTTGGGTCCGCTCACTAAGCCAGTTATGAATCCACCTAACAGTTGCCTTGTCCATTCCATACTTAGTCATTTTTTCAATAAGGATTGTATGAGAGACTTTGTCAAATGCTTTGCTGAAGTCAAGATATACTATATCTACAGCATTTCCTTGATCTTCCCAATCAGTGATTCCGTCATAGAAGGAAATTAAGTTAGTCTGACATGACTTATTAGTTACAAACCCATGCTGACTCTGTTTAATCACTTCATTCTTATCCAGGTACTGACATACATGTTGTTTAATAATTTGTTCAAAGATCTTTCCTGGTATAGAAGTCAGACTCACCGGCCTATAGTTGCCTGGGTCCACCTTCTTCCCCTTTTTGAAGATAGGAACAACATTTGCTCTTCTCCAGTCTTCTGGCACTTCTCCTGTTCTCCAAGGATTTTCAAAGATTATGGAGAGGGGTTCAAAAATTTCTTCTGCTATCTCCTTCAGTACTCTGGGGTGTAATTCATCTGGACCTGGAGACTTGAATTCATTTAGGTTAGCTAAGTGTTTCCTCACTTTCTTTCTGTTTATAGATATCCTGGATTCTTCTATTCCCTTAATAGGACAGTGAAGAACAGTTGATGTTACATTTCCTTTCTGAGAGAAAACAGATGCAAAATAGGAATTTAAAAGTTCAGCCTTCTCAACATCCTGTCTTACCATTTCATAATTTTCATCCTGTAAAAATCCTATAGCATCTTTGACTTTTCTTTTACTTTTGACATATCCCCAAAATCCTTTATTATTGCTTTTGACATCTCTTGCAAGCCTCAATTCATTTTCAGCTTTAGTAATCTGATTTGTGCCCTGCAGGTTCTGCAGACAGCATTATATTCTTCTTTAGATATGCCTCCCTCTTTCCATTTTATAAACATTTTTTTCTTCCTTTTTAACATGTGCTTAAGTTCTGTGTTCATCCATCCTGGTTTCCTTAAATGCTTCCTATTCACAGTCTTAATGAACCATCTTTCTTGGCCACAAAAAAAACCCCAGCACCTAAAGGTGACGAGGATGGTCTAATATGACCCTTCTCCAACGACTCCTTAATATAGGATCGCATAGCATGTTCGGGTACAGATAAGTTAAAAAGCCGACCCTTGGGAAATTTACACCCAGGCATCAACTCAATTGCACAGTCATAACTCCTATGAGGGGGCAAAGACGCAGACTTACTCTCACTAAATACATCAGAGAATTCAGCTAGATAATCAGGAACATCATGTGACTGAGGAGAGGTGGAGAAAACAGGAGCGTCCCTAAGAACACACTGACAACCCCAACTCACCACAGACACAGATTTCCAATCCAAAACTGGGTTATGAGTTTGCAACCAGGGGAACCCCAGAACTATAGTGTCATGCAAATTATGCAGCACCAAAAATTTACAATTTTCCTGGTGATCAGGGGCAACTCGCATTATCACCTGGGTCCAAAACTGAGGTTTATTCTCTGCCAACGGAGTGGCATCAATACCCCTCAAAGGAATAGGTGTCTGCAGAAGCGTCATGGATAAACCACAACGTTTAGCAAAGTCCAAATCCATCAGATTCAGAGCTGCTCCTGAATCCACAAAAGCCTTAGTTGAAAATGTGGACAAGGAGCAGATCAGAGTAATTGCCAAAAGGAACTTAGGTTGTATACTGGCCACAGCAAATGTGTGTGCAAAACGTTTCTCTCGTTTAGGGCAGACAGAAATAGTATGAGAGGCGTCTCCATAGAAAAAACACAGCTTAGGCTGGTTTCACATTTGCGTTTTTTAGGCTGGTTTCACATTTGCGTTTTTTAGCACTGGAAAAAAACGCATACGTGCGCATGCGATTTTTCCCCTATATTTAACATGGGTGCGCATACCTGCGCGCTGGCATGCGCACGTATGCGATTTTCATGCGCTGCGTTTTTTTGGGGTGTGCGTTGGTATTTTCCAGACGCAGCATGTTGCATTTTTTGGGCCTGGAAAAAATCGTATGCGCACGTTTTGCGCTAAAAATGGCCATTATAGCCTATGGATGCGCATACGTGCGCACTGGCATGCGCAGGTATGCGTTTTTTTAGCGCTGCGTTTTTTGGGTGGTGTCCACTTGTTATCCTAGTTATAATCTTCTAAAGTAAAAAAAAAAAAGTCTATATAAAGGAGGTGCCTGCCAAAACTCTGCCACTACTACACTGACAGATTGAAGAGCAGACAGTCAACCAAGAACCCATTATATCAGCGAAGAATGTGAGTATATTACATTATATGCCTGTCCTTTTAAATTATGTATGTACTAATGATTTTTATTATTTTTACATGCAGTATGTCTTCAGAATCCGAGTATTCCCCATCGCGGCAGGAATTGGCGCAAGCAGACCGTGAGGTGATTATTTTCGTGCATCTGGTAAGTATATCTGCTGCTTCTCCAAATCTCTTACGTTTTTTTCAACTTTTTTAAGACATCGTCATCATCATCTGCGGACGGGACTAGTGAGGGCGAAGAGCAGGAGCAGCGAAGCCAAGTCCCGGTGGTGATACGGAATGTAAGTATCAAATGATTTGTAATGTTCTTTATTTTTTATCTTCTATTTTTACTCTTTTTTTTGTTTCTTTTTTTGTAACTTTTTATTCAATTTAAATTTGATTATTCTAATGAATGTGTTTTGTCTAGGTTCCACAACGGGATGAAGACGTCTACCTGGATAATGAGCAGCTCATCAGCCTGGTCCAGGAGCGTTCGCCGTTGTGGGACAGCCGTGACCGGCTGTACAAGGACAATGTGGTGACCCGGCGGCTATGGAATGAGGTGGCCGCAGCGTTGATGGATGGCTGGGACAGCGCCACAGCATCCTCCAAAAAGGCGTTTAGTGAGTATTTCCCTGCTCTGTATTGTGCCGCAGTGACTGTTGTCCTTGACGGCACTGTTGGGTTTCGTGCTAGGCGTATTCTAGCAGGAAACCCAACAGTGTCATCGGGGTCTACAGTGACTGCTTTGAGTATTGTATTGCTACATTGTGCCTCAGTGACTGTTGTCCTTGACGGCACTGTTGGGTTTCGTGCTAGGCGTATTCTAGCAGGAAACCCAACAGTGTCATCGGGGTCTACAGTGACTGCTTTGAGTATTGTATTGCTACATTGTGCCTCAGTGACTGTTGTCCTTGACGGCACTGTTGGGTTTCGTGCTAGGTGTATTCTAGCAGGAAACCCAACAGTGTCATCGGGGTCTACAGTGACTGCTTTGAGTATTGCATTGCTACATTGTGCCTCAGTGACTGTTGTCCTTGACGGCACTGTTGGGTTTCGTGCTAGGCGTATTCTAGCAGGAAACCCAACAGTGTCATCGGGGTCTACAGTGACTGCTTTGAGTATTGTATTGCTACATTGTGCCTCAGTGACTGTTGTCCTTGACGGCACTGTTGGGTTTCGTGCTAGGTGTATTCTAGCAGGAAACCCAACAGTGTCATCGGGGTCTACAGTGACTGCTTTGAGTATTGTATTGCTACATTGTGCCTCAGTGACTGTTGTCCTTGACGGCACTGTTGGGTTTCGTGCTAGGTGTATTCTAGCAGGAAACCCAACAGTGTCATCGGGGTCTACAGTGACTGCTTTGAGTATTGTATTGCTACATTGTGCCTCAGTGACTGTTGTCCTTGACGGCACTGTTGGGTTTCGTGCTAGGTGTATTCTAGCAGGAAACCCAACAGTGTCATCGGGGTCTACAGTGACTGCTTTGAGTATTGTATTGCTACATTGTGCCTCAGTGACTGTTGTCCTTGACGGCACTGTTGGGTTTCGTGCTAGGTGTATTCTAGCAGGAAACCCAACAGTGTCATCGGGGTCTACAGTGACTGCTTTGAGTATTGTATTGCTACATTGTGCCGCAGTGACTGTTGTCCTTGACGGCACTGTTTTTTTTTTATCAACAGTGGACAAAGTCCGAACACGTTGGCGTTCGATCAAGGACCGCTTCAACAGTGATGTTCGTGCTGAGGGCCAGGTTCGCAGTGGATCTGCGTCAAGGACCAGAACTAGATACCGTCACTATCACGCGTTGCAGTTCCTAAGACCGGTCCTTGCCACGAGATCGTAAGTATAATACATTTTGGGTTTTTATTTTTATTAATCTGTGTTTTTCTAATCCACAGCTGATGCTTCTTGTAAAGGCATGGTAGTAATGATTTTCCTTTCTTCCACAGCACCTGGAGCAGCACCCTGCAACCTGGCCCTGGAGCGGTCCTTCCTCGGACGTCCTCTGACCCGTCCCAGCCATCCGACAGCCAGGAAGCACCTTGCAGGTCAACCACACACACAGCTGGTGACCAGGAAGCTGGGCCATCAGGTGTTCCCCTGTCCCAGGTCTCTGCCACTGGTTATGCGGGCACTACCCGCCAGCGGCAGAGGGCCTTGGACAGGAATCTCTTGCCCGAGTTTATGCATTTGAGCGAGACATTTAATTCCAGCCTCAAGTCACTGTCCGACAGAGTTGAAAGCGGTTTTGCACTCATGGAACGTGGTTTTAACCACTTTGAACACCGCTTCAATTCTGTAGAACAGCGCCTTGACCGTCTGGAGGCCGACCTCAACAGACCAGCACACCATTTTTTTAGTAAGATTGAAAAGGGCATGGCGGAACACCTTAGTCCTGATCAACAGCTGAATGTGCTGCAGGCCTGCAACAATGCTTTCTTGCAGGCTATGCAGCATAATCGGTACGGTCAGCAGTCAGTGGTGTCCTTTCCACCTGTGCCACCATTGACTCGCTTCACCTCACTACCGACTTGTGCTGCATACCACTGCACGGACACCTCTATTCAAAGCCAGGACACCCACCGTTACACCACCACAAGTCTGAGTGCAGCTGGTCACTTCACCGACACCACCATGGCAAGCGCTGCTCCTGTCTGGAGCACCACCGCCAATCCCATGCATGCGTGGAGCTCAGCCACCACTAGGCAAACATGGAACAGCCCTGCCGCTACAACAACATGTAGTAGCCCTGCCACCACCACTCAGCAAACCTGGACCATCACTGCCGCCACCAGTCCTCCTGCAAGGACGAGCACTGACAACGAAGAGCAGCAGCAGCCACCTCAGCAGCAGCAGCCACCTCAGCAGCAGCCACCTCAGCAGCAGCAGCCACCTCAGCAGCAGCAGCAACCACCTCAGCAGCAGCAGCCACCTCAGCAGCAGCCGCCACCTCTGCAGCAGCCGCCACCTCAGCAGCAGCCGCCACCTCAGCAGCAGCAGCCGCCACCTCAGCAGCAGCAGCCGCCACCTCAGCAGCAGCAGCCATACCAGCAGACGGGGGACCTACATTCCATATTTGCCCCTAGTTCAAGGCGAAATCAATCAAGGCGGGCATTGGGCCAAAGTCGGTCCAGGCACACAAGCCTACGGCGACATGCCATTACAACTAATGTACCTGAACAGATTTCCTCTCCTCCAAGTGTTCCTAGTTTAATTCCCTTAACTGGACTACCTTCCCCCACAAGTTTTGTTGCCCCTTCCCCTCAAACACCGTCTTCAACTGCAAGTGTTGCATATTCCCTGCACACCCCCAAATTGAAACCATCTGCCCCCAAACGCCGTAAAAAATAATTTTTATGTTTATTTTTGTGATAAAAAATAAATTTACATTTGTGGTTCACCATTACTAAGTTTCATTAATGTTGTTTGCGCCGCTCACACACACTGATGGGTAAATACATGTTAAAAACCAACCCAAGGCCTAGTATAGTCATATGTGAAATAACATGGACTAGTATAGTCATACCAAGGCCTAGTGTAATAACTCGAGTTTTACCAACTTGGATCTGGTTTCATGAAAAACAAACTGTTGAAACTTGTCTTAAAAATAAGTTTCTTTCTAGTTTCACCAGTTTGTTTTTTGTGAAACAAGATGCTAGTTTTTAAAAATCGAGTTATTACAGTAGGCCTTGGTATGACTATACTAGGCCGTGGTATTTCACATATGACTATACTAGTAGGCCCAAGGCCTACTATACTCATATTTGAAATAACACGGCCTAGTATAGTCATTCCAAGGCCTAGTGTAATAACTCTAGTTTTACCAAATAGAATCTGGTTTCATGAAAAACAAACTGTTGAAACTTGTCTAAAAAATAAGTTTCTTTCTAGTTTCACCAGTTTGTTTTTTGTGAAACAAGATGCTAGTTGTTAAAAATCGAGTTATTACAGTAGGCCTTGGTATGACTATACTAGGCCGTGGTATTTCACATATTACTATACTACTAGCCCCAAGGCCTACTATACTCATATTTGAAATACCACGGCCTAGTATAGTCATTCCAAGGCCTAGTGTAATAACTCTAGTTTCACCAACTAGAATCTATTTTCATGAAAAACAAACTGTTGAAACTTGTCAAGTTTCACCCGTTTGTTTTTTGTGAAACAAGATACTAGTTGGCCAAAATCGAGTAGGCCTTGTTATGACTATACTAGGCCGTGGTATTTCACATATGAATATACTAGTAGGCACAAGGCCTAATATACTCATATTTGAAATACCACGGCCTAGTATAGTCATTCCAAGGCCTAGTGTAATAACTTGTAATGGAGCAGATTACATGAGCAGATTACATTCATCCACTCAATGCTGACTTGTATTCCCCATGGACTTTCATTGGGGTTGGGTTTTGAGGGTTGTGTTTTGAGAAAATCACATACTTTGTTTTAAACTAGTTGCACAATTTTCTCTTGAAAAAAAATGGTTTCCTGATTCATGGCCTGCAGCTTTGCTCATTCCAATATATTTCACGCAGACTAGCAATGCTGCATTTTAACTCATATGTGTATTTACCTGCCCATGTGTGTGAACATAAAAAAATTCAGTTATACATGGGAAGTTTTTTAATTAATTGGAGTTTAAAAAGTATAGTGCACTCAGTAATGGTATCAAATAAGGATTTTTATTACCATAAACAAACAACAACATTACACCATTTCATCTTGCCAGTGCACCCGTCCTACATCAGAAATAAAGTAGGCCGCAAATTTGTCCCTCATTTGGCCAACTTCAACGGATGACCTGAGAGTGTGCTGAGTGAATTCAGGCAATGGGTTAGGAGCATCATCGTCCAGTTCAAAGGTCGGGTGCTCTTTAGCCATCACAAAGTTATGTAGAACCACACAGGCCTTCACCACCTCATCGACTGTTTCAAGTTTAAGATTAATGGCCGTGCCCAGAATTCGCCATCTGGAAACAAGAATCCCAAAAGCACACTCGACAGTTCTTCTGGCCCTGGTCAGCCTGTAATTAAATATTTTTTTGGTGTGGTCCAAGTCCCGGCTGGAGTAGGGTTTCAGTAAGTTTCCGCACATTTGAAAAGCCTCATCGCCAACCATTACAAAGGGCAGTGGCGGAGCTTCGGTGTGAGGAAGAGGCCGTGGCATAGGGAAATTAAATTGGTTGCCATACAACCTCCGGCCCATGTCTGAGTTTTTAAAAGCCTGTGAGTCATTACCACGGCCAAATGCTCCAATGTCCACTGCTACAAACATACATCCGGCATCCGCAATCGCAATGAGTACTATTGAAAAGTACTTTTTGTAATTATAGTACTCAGATCCCGTTCTTTGGGGTTTGATGATCCGTATGTGTTTCCCATCAACAGCTCCCAAACAGTTGGGAAAATTGCATACTGTCCAGAATTTGTCAGCAATTTCCATCCACTTTTCAGCGGTGGGCAGGGGCATAAATTCTGGGCAAAGAACATTTCAGAGAGCCCGGCAGGTGTCAGCAACAATTCCAGACAAGGTAGAGATTCCAATACGGTACTGGAAGTGTAGTGAAGATAGGGTTTCTCCAGTCGCCAGGAATCTGTGAACAGACAAAGAAGTAAAATTAATATTTATGTATATTATTTTTAAAAACTATAAAATAAAATATTAGTACATTCACGAAAAATAATTACCCAAGGTTTTGAATACTAAATTTACAAAAAAAAACATCAGACCACACCCCTTGGTTTTTAAAACATACCGTAATGTCACCAGTAGCCGTTCCTCAGGAGGAATCGCACGACGGAGCTGTGTGTCCTGTCTCCGGATGGATTGTTGGACACGAGCAAGCAAATCCATGAAACTTTCGTGGGACATCCTGATATAATCTGTAAATTTCTCCGGGTTTGCCTGTAGCTCGCTGCAGAGGGTGTGGTATGCCCCACGGCTCTCCCGGAGTTCAACAATCGGATGTATCCACATACGCCGCCGTCTTCGCTGCCTCTCTCTCTTCCTTTGTTCATGGCAAGCAACTGCATACGCCTGAGCCACCGCGATGTCCAAATCCAAGTTGAAGTGAAAACTCTTCCAGCGCAGATCCATGGTCACGAGAAGAATCAAGCAAATGTGAAGAATACTGTAGACAGGGTCTATATATTAACATACCACACCCACAATGAAGTCCCATTGGTCTTGTGTGTTGTTGAATGGTTGTTTTTTCATTTTTGTGGGGTTTTTCCAAAATCTGTAAAAAAACGCAAACGCACAAAAAACGCATACAAACGCGCAAAAACGCTGCGTTTTTTTCCTGCATGCGCATAAAAATGCTTGAAAAAAACGCAGCGTTTGTATGCATTTGTATGCGTTTTTTTAATGCGTTTTTTTGCGGGAAAAACGCGCTGCAAAAAAAAGCAAGTGTGAAACTAGCCTTATTACGCCTTCTAAACTCCCGACGTTGCGCCCTAGACAAAACCCCATCACATTGCTTAGGTTCAGACATTTGTTCAAAAGGTGGCAGCGCCTCCCGTGTATTTTTACATTCACGTAAACGCCGATCACCTTGAATGGCTAATGCCATAGAGCCATCCGGATCAGAGGGAACAGGAAATCCCACCATAACATCTTTTACGGTCTCTGATAAACCTTTCCGAAAGAGGGCTGCCAAAGCACTATCATTCCATATAGTAAGGACCGCCCACTTTTGGAATTTTTGACAATATAACTCTGCAGGATCCTGACCCTGGTTTAATGCCAACAGGGTTCTCTCAGCTTGATCAACGGAATTAGGTTCATCATACAACAACCCCAAGGCCTGAAAAAATGCATCCACATTAGTCAGAATAGGATTTTCAGGTGTCAGAGAAAGCGCCCAATCCTGGGGATCGCCGCGCAGCAAGGAGATGACAATTTTAACCTGCTGCGTAGAGCTTCCCAATGAGTTAGGCTTCAAGGCAAGAAATAATTTACAATTATTCTTAAAATTCAAAAATTTAGACTGATCCCCAGTAAACACATCAGGAGTGGGGATTTTGGATTCAACAGCATGTGATTGAGCGAGATAGGCGGAAATTCCCTGCACTTCAGCAGCGAGCTGCTCCACACGATCAGACAATTGCTTAATCTCCATTAAGGAAAAAATTGCTTAATCTCCATTAAGGAAAAAATTCTCCTACGGCCCCAGAGAAAAAGAGGAAAAAATGCATATAAAAAAAAAATTCTGACACTTTTTTTTTTTTTTCCTGCTTTTGAGTATCCTAGAATCTGCGGTATGGCTGGTGATTCTGTTATGAACAGGTAGCCGAGGAGGAAATAAAAAACAACAAAAGCTAAGTCTCAGAAAACCAAAGAGGTTGGTAACTATGCAGACTGCAGACCCCTGATACTAACACGCAACTAGCAGCAGTCGTGGAGCGTTCCTACGGTGGTCCTAGACGCCTCGTCACAACCGGAGAAACTAAATAAGCCTAAAGCAAGAAAAGGGGAAAACTAGCTGCCCCAGAGCAGACCCCAAAGGAGAGA
Source organism: Dendrobates tinctorius (assembly GCF_039654945.1). Classification (NCBI taxonomy): domain Eukaryota; kingdom Metazoa; phylum Chordata; class Amphibia; order Anura; family Dendrobatidae; genus Dendrobates; species Dendrobates tinctorius. The sequence goes on along the minus strand of NW_027361728.1, from coordinate 85,335,135 downwards.
CAGCCCCCCACATGTAATGACGGTGAAAAAAGATGAAAACGCAAACAAAGGCAGGAAAATAGGCTGAGCAAACGATGAGGCCAGACTAACTAGAAAGGACAGGAAAGGAAAGACACTGTCTGCAGTCTGCCAAAAAACCCTACAAAATGTCCAACACAACTGATAGCAAAATTAACCCTGAAGTCACTAGACTTCTCCCACTATATCAGCACTCTGAAATATTCTGAGACAGAGCAAAAAGAGGCCAATCTAATAAGGGACAAAAAAAAAGGGAATTTGGCAAATAAGAGTGGAAATTCAGCACAGCCCAGCCGGGCTGGCTGACCACACAAAAATCTGAAAAGACCAACAAGAGCATGTGTGAACATTAGCAAAAAACAAACTTATCTTTAGAATACTGGAACAGAGCTGAGTCCTAGACCTGAGAAACAGACTGAATCACCAGCAACAGGATAGGGCGTCGGCTGTCTTATATCCAGTCTGATACTCCAGAGATCCAATCACTATCTTCCTCACCAGGTGGCAGATCACTACCACTCAAACCAACCTCACCACCTCCCATCACCACCAGAGGGAGAACGGAAGGGGAACTCTCAACTGGTGGAGCAGAAAATGAGCTCATAACAGTGGTCTGTGTTGGCACGGTAATAAATTGTGTTATTTCCAGCTTTACAGAAGGAAGATAACACCATAGAAATGATAAGAATAATAGGCCTCAGTTACCACAACTGTCTACAAAGAAAACTGTTGCTGACAGCAATCAATCACAGCTCATTTTTCGTCTTTTAAACAGCTCTAGGACAGCGTGGTGAGTTTTGAGTGGCGACTTTTGTGTTTCGACTTTTATGTGGCGAGGTTGGTGTATGTGTGGTGAAATGTGTGCTGAGGGTGGTGAAGCACGTGGTAGTGTGTGGCGCATTTTTTGTGTGTGTTCATATCCCCGAGTGTGGTGAGTATCCCATGTCAGGGCCCCACCTTAGCAACTGTACGGTATATACTCTTTGGCGCCATCGCTCTCATTCTTTAAGTCCCCCTTGTTCACATCTGGCAGCTGTCAATTTTCCTCCAACACTTTTCCTTTCACTTTTTCCCCATTATGTAGATAGGGGCAAAATTGTTTGGTGAATTGGAACTCGTGGGGTTACAATTTTGCCTTACAACATAGCCTATGACGCTCTCGGGGTCCAGACGTGTGACTTTGCAAAATTTTGTGGCTGTAGCTACGACGGTGCAGATGCCAATACATACAGTTAGGACCATATATATTTGGACAGAGACAACATTTTTCTAATTTTGGTTCTAGACATTACCACAATGAATTTTAAACAAAACAATTCAGATGCAGTTGAAGTTCAGACTTTCTGCTTTCATTTGAGGGTATCCACATTAAAATTGGATGAAGGGTTTAGGAGTTTCAGCTCCTTAACTTGTGCCACCCTGTTTTTAAAGGGACCAAAAGTAATTGGACAAATTAGATAATTGTAAATAAAATGTTCATTTCTAGTACTTGGTTGAAAACCTTTTGTTGGCAATAACTGCCTGAAGTCTTGAACTCATGGACATCACCAGACGCTGTTTCCTCCTTTTTGATGTTCTGCCAGGCCTTCTCTACGGTTGTGTTCAGTTGCTGTTTGTTTGTGGGCATTTCTGTCTGAAGTTTAGTCTTTAACAAGTGAAATGCATGCTCAATTGGGTTGCGATCAGGTGACTGACTTGGCCATTCAAGAATATTCCACTTCTTTGGTTTAATAAACTCCTGGGTTGCTTTGACTTTATGTTTTGGGTTATTGTCCATCTGTAGTATGAAACGACTACCAATGCGTTTGGCTGCATTTGGCTGGATCTGAGCACACAGTATGGCTCTGAATACCTCAGAATTCATTCGGCTGCTTCTGTCCTGTGTCACATCATCAATAAACACTAGAGACCCAGTGCCACTGGCAGCCATGCATGCCCAAGCCATCACACTACCTCTGCCGTGTTTTACAGATGATGTGGTATGCTTTGGATCATGAGCTGTACCACGCCTTCGCCATACTTTTCTCTTTCCATCATTCTGGTAGAGGTTGATCTTGGTTTCATCTGTCCAAAGAATGTTCTTCCAGAACTGTGCTGGCTTTCTTAGATGTTTTTAGCAAAGTCCAGCGTAGCCTTTTGATTGTTGATGCGTATGAGTGGCTTGCACTGTGCAGTGAAGCCTCTGTATTTACTTTCATGCAGTCTTCTCTTTATGGTAGATTTGGATATTGATACGCCTACCTCCTGGAGAGTGTTGTTCACTTGGTTGGCCGTTGTTAAGGGGTTTCTCTTCACCATGGAGACTATTCTGCAATCATTCACCACTGTTGTCTTCCTTGGGCGCCCAGGTCTTTTTGCATTGATGAGTTCACCAGTGCTCTCTTTCTCAGGATGTACCAAACTGTAGATTTTGCCACTCCTAATGTTGTAGCAATTTCTCGGATGGGTTTTTTCTGTTTTTGCAGCTTAAGGATGGCTTGTTTCACCTGCATGGAGAGCTTCTTTGACCACATTTCCTTCACAGGAAAACCTTCCAAATGCAAGCACCACACCTCAAATCAACTCCAGGCCTTTTATCTGCTTAATTGAGAATGACATAATGAAGGGATTGCCCACACCTGTCCATGAAATAGCCTTGGAGTCAATTGTCCAATTACATCACTTCTTGTGACACACTTCCTGCATGATCACACAGGCATGTCCCGCCCCTTTCCCATTTATACAGCATCTCAGAGACACTTCAGCTCACCACAGAAAGCGGTGGACACCGTGCTGATGAGCCTGACACACCGCCCACTGAACTACCACTGGTAAGATGCACTGTGCTTCTGAATACATTTAACCCTATAATGCTTTCCACTAGTAGCAGTAATGGGCCACATTATTTTCTTAGGACTGACGCTAATACTGCCTGGGGACACAGTGAGACCATACATAAGTAAGCATATCTCTGGTTCCAGTTCCCCCATATGTTGTTCTTTCCTCTTACACTAACTGGACATATTTTTTCTTATATTTATTGGACATATTATCATTATAGGTAAAGACTTTTCCCTATATGAGAGATTTAAACACTTTTCCATTTTCCTATTAGAGGATGTTTTCTCCTGAATACATCTGGCCATATTTAAGTGCCTTATGTCATCCATGAAAGTAAGCACCACTGATTTTTACTAATTTTGAACGCTCTTTACTTATTATTTACATGCTCATACATATCTCTTCCTTTTACAGATTTTTTGATACCCATGGTAGTGGATGCTCATTAGATGCAATTTATACAAATGAGCTATTTGGTTGGTACCATTGTTTTGAAATGATTACTGACACATATCCCTCACACTCAATATGATATGTCAATCGATTTATTTATCTCCATAGGGTCAATTTACCCACTGATATAATTTAACTATACCTCTTAAAGGTGCACCCCAGTCTACACGGTACGTTCACTTACCTGAAATACTTACCTCAATCTAGTATTCATGACCACTCAGGTTGATTATTTAATATTTTCAGGCTGGTTTTTATCCCAACATATTGGAGTGTGTTCACACTGAGCAGTCGGGTAGTTATCCCCATACCCCTCTTTTCCATCCCAACTTCTCTTTTGCACTTTAAGCATGTATATGATGCCTGATTGGCTGTTGATTAATTTTCAGTTTTGACATTTATATTTTTTTGTCTCATGTTTATGTTCAAAGTATCATGTACTTTTTGTATATGATACACATTTGTTGCAGTACTTGATGAAGGTTCACTTTGGGACCGAAACGTTGTTGATTTTGGATTGCATTAAAATTTTCATAATCATCAAAAGTTGAGTGCCAAGTTTTCTCTTGAACTTTTGAATAGTAGACATATAAAGCTAGGTTTCACTTCTGGCTGCCCATTCTGAGCTGCTGATACCGAGGGACATTTTCTGTTTTTGATTGGCTCCAAATTTTTGGTGCAGCAGGACAACAACTCCAATTATATAGTCAATGTCATTAAGAACTATATTCAGCATATAGAAGATCAAGGAGCCCTAGATGTGATGCTGTGGTTCCCACATAGTCCTGATCTTAATATCCAGTCTGTCTTAGATTACACAGAGATAGCAGGATTTGCCCAAACTTGCATCCACAGAAGATGTGTGGTTAGTTCTCCATGAACAACCTCCCTGCTGAGTTCCTTAGAAAACTGTGAAACTGTGCCTATAAAAACTATACTGTTTTGATGTCAAAAAGTAGTCACATAAGGAGGAAGACCAGCTCACCGTAACATGAAGAGGCCAGAATTATTATTATTATTATTTATATCGCACCATTGATTCCATGGTGCTGTACATGAGAAGGGATTACATACAAATTACAGATATCACTTACAGTAAACAAACTAACAATAACAGACTGATGCGGGGGGAGATGACTCTGCCCTTTCAGGCTTACATTCTACAGGATGGTGGGGAAGGAGTCAGTAGATTGGGGGTTGCAGTAGTTCTGATGTTGGTGAGGCAGTAGCTCCGGTAGTGGTGAGGAGGCAGCATGGTCATTGCAGGCTGTAAGCTTTCCTGAAGAGATGGGTTTTCAGGTTCCGTCTGAAGAATCTGAATGTGGTTGATAGTCGGACTTGTTGGGGCAAAGAATTCCAGAGAATAGGGGATATTCAGGAGAAGTCTTGAAGGCTGTTGGGTGAGGAGCGAATAAGTGTGGAGGAGAGAAGGAGGTCTTGGGAGGACCAGAGATTACGTGAGGGAAGGTATCGGGAGATTAGTTCAGAGATATATGGAGGAGACAGGTTAAAGAAGGCCTTGTAGGTCAGTATTAGTAATTTTGAACTGAATACACAGTATGCAGAGAACAACACTCTGACAAGGTGTAAAGATCATGGAGAAGCGAAGGTTTCAAATTCTGGTAAAGGTAACTAAAATTCCATCTTTATTCAGTCATTAAAAAAATCATAATAGTGTGCAGGGGACAGAGGAAACACAAAGGCATTCAATCAGCTTAGTCCTATCCTCTGCTAGTACAATATTGCGAGAATGGTTTAGAGTCCAGTTAGAATATCTCCTTTCAATCAATCTGCTTTCAGCATTATCAATTTCTTGTTTCCATTTATCAGTACAATTTCTTAACACCCTAGTAAATTCTCCAACTGGTATAGACTTGATGGTGTGTTTGGGGTGAGTACTTGTTGCATGCAAAATGGTATTTCCCACATTAGGTTTCCTGTACATAGTTGTAGAAGTGATTTCATCAAGGACACCAGTGAATTGTAAATCAAGAAAAGTAATTGTGAATAGATGACGAAATAGTGTCTATCTAAGATTATAATCTTTAGTATCCTTGTACTGTATGAAGTGTGGTAAAACAGATGTTTTTATCAGACCAAATAAATAGCAGGTCATCGATAAATCTACCATATCACTGAATGTACTCATAGAAAGAAACCACCAGCTCAATAGGCGCAGGAGGGCATGACTTTGGGATGGGTAGATCTTTTAACTCCTGCAGTTTTGTGTGAATAGCGGTGTAGATTTTAAGCACTTCACCTGACTCCTACTGTGGTTGTTTTAATCTTGTGATTTAAATAAAGCTGTGGCCAGTTTGACAACCAAAATAGTGTGTTTTGTGTATTTATTCTAGTACCTGGTTTACTGTAGTTATGGTTGTTTTAAGATGGAGTGGGGATCCGTCCCATATCCAAAAGTCATGAATTGTGTGATGTGTACAAGAATGATTCCCTCTAAAAAAGACTTACGGTAACTAAATTCGCCAAAAAGGTGAAAATTTAGCACTCCTAAAAATTCCTCTATGCTGCAAATAGTATTGTTGATCAAACACAATGCTTCATTATCCAGTTTACTAATTTTTTAATGGAACACATTTTTGTTTTTGTAAGTCTGCAGTGTATTTACTGTATTTGGAAAGATGCAATTGTAATGCCTCTAATGCAATTGATTGGAGGATAGAGGTGTAAAGAGAAATAACAAAGCAACTAAGCCATGTATACTGTAATTTTAAGCCATTGTTTCTTGGAGAATTGATCCAGGATATCAATTGAGTCGTTAATGTATCCAGTGCTTCCCTGGCCAGGGGTTGAAGTAGGGGGTCAAGCCAAGGATTGGACTAAGCTGATTGAATGCCTTCGTTTTCCTCTGTCCCCTGCACACTTTTATGAATTTTTAAATGATTGAATAGGGACCAAATTTTATTTACCTTTACCAGAATTTGGAACCTTCGTTTTTCCAAAAGTGGTAACACCAAATATCGCTCTAGTTTAGATTTCGTTTTTGTTTATTCACTTTGTATTTTCTTAATTGATTAAAAAAAATAAAACTTCAATTTTTTTTTAAGTATTTCTACTTTGCAGCTTTTTCCCCTCACCTATGTGGACCATACTGTAAATGCTGTTTGCTATTTTCTTGGAACTCTAGGCTATATCCATAGCGGATTTGTTGTGGATAGTTATTCTATACGGACTCTGCCCTTGGCGGTTATGGTACTTTGTAGATTTGCGCTATATTTTACCCTTTGCTGTGTAAAAGTTAAAGTCAACTGCAAAAGTATTGCAGAAATCACTGCAAAAAATGTTGATTTGCCGCAATTTTACTGCAAATTCTGGAGAAGACATATTTCTCCCATGTACTGTAACAATCTACAGGGTGGGCCATTTATATGGATACACCTACATAAAATGGGAATGGTTGGTTATATCAGCTTCCTGTTTGTGGCACATTAGTATATGGGAGGGGAAAACTTTTCAAGATGGGTGGTGACCATGGCGGCCGTTTTGAAGTCGGCCATTTTGGATCCAACTTTATTTTTTCAATGGGAAAAGGGTCATGTGACACATCAAACTTATTGAGAATGTCACAAGAAAAACAATGGTGTGCTTGGTTTTAACATAACTTTATTCTTTCATGAGTTATTTGGCTTCTCTTTGTTTACAGCCATTGACATGTCGCAGAGGTTAACACGTGAGGAGCGGATAGAAATTGTGTTGATGTCTGGTCAACGCAGTACCCGAGTCATTGCAGCAGATTTCAATGCAATACACCCTACACAAGAAAACTGTCACCATTCCCATTTTGGGATTTTATATACACAGGCGACAGGTCCGTTAGGTTTTAATGACAGAGTCGATATGGCGATTTTTCTATAATGATTTTCATAATTATACACTAGGCGAAAAATTTAGTTAAATGTTAATAGTTGGTCCCCATAACATGGACATTGAAGTTCGTGGCAGCCATGGAGTACGAATAAATCACAGAATCGTCTTTATAGTTACAGAAATTCTGTGAATAGGTTTTTTGCCATAAATAAATAAAAAAAGGTTTTAGTCCTGTAATATTACATAGAAAGGTCACTTGACGCTTAATTACGTTAAGGGTAGTCTTTATTAGGACTTGAAAAAAGAATAAATAAATTAAGAACATATATTCTATTAAATTCATATTAAAAAAGTCTTATTTGGGGCTTTATCATCAATTGAGGACGTCATAATAATTGTCATCGTACTTGTATTAAAGAAATGGCAGTACTTGTGGTAGCATATGTATAGCAGGAATTTGTTTACGTGTATGTATAATATATTTGTGCTGTATTTTTCCAGATTAAGATCCTTCCATGGAGGGTTAATCTAATTGCATTAGGTCTTTCACATGTTATTACCAAAGTAATGTTATTTTTATCTCATCTAGCAATGAATTTTTGTCCGCCGGCAGATGGTCAGTTGAAAATGTATGGTGTGTATGTGTCATGCGATTCACATGGTTTTAATTCACTTGTCACTTTAGACAACAGCTGAGGTAGGAGGAGAGATGGAGATGCGAGGTGCATATGTATCCGTCACTTCCTCCTACACTCTGACCCGTAGAAGCGCTTCAATAGCGCGAAACGGCCGTTGTCAGCCACGCTGCACTTTTGTCACCGCAACCCCGACCTGACATGTAATTTTATGTGTCAATAAAACGAACATAATATATCCCGTGGAGTGCAACCATTTTCTTCTGTTTGGAGCTTAAGATTGATTGCTACGAGGTTAAGCACCCGGGAGTCCTGCATGGATCTACTGCCGGCCGAACACCACCTGTGCATGTAAGGTAAAAGCAGTGCTGTCTGCTCTATATCTCAGTGGTTATATGTATCCATATAAATGGCCCACCTAAAAAGTTTGCCTCATCACTGAACATAATGTTCTGTGTAAACTGAGGGTCCTGTTCCAATTTTTGTTTTGCCCATTCTGCAAATTCAACGCGCAAATCTGGGTCACCAACCATTCCCATTTTATTTAGGTGTATCCATATAAATGGCCCACCCTGTACATTTATTGTGCTCATGAGGCGGGAAGCAAAGATAGACGTCTAGACCCGTAAGCATGAATTCTTTAATTGCACTGACCTTCCCAAGTATTGCATCCCCTGCCCAACCCTTTGCTTTATAGGTGATTGACGTGCCAGACACATAAAATATAATGCACATGCAAAGATTGCTTCTAAGCTTGTTTATACTGTATATAACTGGTTATTTCACAAATGCGCATATTACAGATGTACTGCACTGATGCTTGGCATTCAAAGTGCGGCACCAAGAGAAAAACAACTCTGCAGTAATTTCTAAACCTTGTTATCCTCGCACTAAGAAACAGCTGCTGCCTTATGTGATCAGAGCCGCAGTCGGTCATGGAGCGCTGTGCACAACAAATCTATCAAGAGAAAGGTGATAGAATATAGGCAGTGCTTCAACCTGCCATCCAAACAGTGGGATGTTAAATTGAAAGTGTCTGACTGTTCTGTTCTCAGTCCTCAATATCCCTTGGTTTCCTTTATATTTTAGCCAGATGATCACTGCACACAGTTTGCACAGTCTATAGCTCGCAGCCATTTGTGCAGGATAGTTTTGTATATAGCTTACTATATACACTTTTAAGGGGCTGTCCCATATAAAAATGGATGATAACGTCGTGATTGTTTGGGGTCCTGCTGCTAGAATTTAAATGATTCTGAGAACATGGGGCCCATATTCCTATGTGAATGACCATAGTGAACATGCCTGACCCCCATTCTTATGGTGAATGGAGGAGTGTTTGCACATGCTCAATTCTTCATTCATAGGGGATTTTGAAACCTCCATTTTCTTGATCGTTGGGGAGCAGACTGCCAGCGAGCATACATTTTTTACCTCCTTCCATCCTTGATTCTTATATCTTGTATATGACACTCTATTATTTGCCAGTTTTGCCTGCACAAACCTATCCACAGCTTCAGTATTCACTTTCAGTTGGAGGTGGCCAATTACACAGGTCAACGAAAAAAAATTTTTTTTCTGGTGTCCAAAATATTTTAATGAATTTGGGGTATTTTTGGGGTGCTGATTCTGAATATGTCATCAGTTTTGCCAGATTGGCTCAAGTTTTTGAGATTTTTGGTATCTTATTTATAGCACTTGTTGGTAAATGCGACGCATCATCTCATTAATTTCTTTGGATTAGTACTTGAACTGAGCAGTTCTCAATATAGTTTTGTGTTAATTAGTGTTCTAAAAGTTTGTTCATAGCTTGATTTTTGCACTAACTTTATGTTGTTGTCTGTTTTCCAGTGAAAAGCATGAACTCATCATGAAGAAGTTGTCTTAACGATCCAGACTCATTCTGTTACATTTGTGGTGAATATACACTGCCAAAACATAGAAGAAACATAACACACTTCGTAAAAAAAGTGTATTTTGCCTATTTTGGGGTTATGCTTGGGGACCAAGACAAGTTTTGGGCACCACACATAGTGTGCAAAGCATGTATCGAATTATTACGAAAATGGAGCAAAGGACAAAGAAAAAGCTTCAAATTTGGTGTTCCAATGGTGTGGAGAGAGCCAAAAAATCATCATGATGACTGTTATTTCTGTGCAGTGCAAGTGCAAGGATTCAATAAGCATAAGAAACGAAAATGGGAGTAACATGGAATCTGCAAGAAGGCCTGTCCCTCATTGTGAAGATGTGCCTGTACCTGTGTTTACCATAAATAACAGTCATCATGATGATTTTTTGGCTCTCTCCACACCATTGGAACACCAAATTTGAAGCTTTTTCTTTGTCCTTTGCTCCATTTTCGTAATAATTCGATACATGCTTTGCACACTATGTGTGGTGCCCAAAACTTGTCTTGGTCCCCAAGCATAACCCCAAAATAGGCAAAATACACTTTTTTTACGAAGTGTGTTATGTTTCTTCTATGTTTTGGCAGTGTATATTCACCACAAATGTAACAGAATGAGTCTGGATCGTTAAGACAACTTCTTCATGATGAGTTCATGCTTTTCACTGGAAAACAGACAACAACATAAAGTTAGTGCAAAAATCAAGCTATGAACAAACTTTTAGAACACTAATTAACACAAAACTATATTGAGAACTGCTCAGTTCAAGTACTAATCCAAAGAAATTAATGAGATGATGCGTCGCATTTACCAACAAGTGCTATAAATAAGATACCAAAAATCTCAAAAACTTGAGCCAATCTGGCAAAACTGATGACATATTCAGAATCAGCACCCCAAAAATACCCTAAATTCGATGAAATATCTTTGGCACCAAAAATGCTGTTGACCAGTGTTATCTTTCCCAAGGAGCAACATTAGAAATTGGGACTTGGAGGCCAGGGCAATTGGTAGACTTATTTCTGGTTATTTCTGGTTATTACAAGTTTTATTACTTTTATAAAAAAGCATTACATGTTATGGTCTTGAGTAACTGCTACTTCTGTCAAGTGACCGCTGTAGCCAATCAGTGATTTCTGATTAGCTGCGACTTTCATGTTTCATCTTATAATCTGCAGGTAAATGGCAGTTAAATCATGTCAGTATTCCTAGTGGAACATTGGTAACTATCCTATGTTATGTACAAGCATTTCTACTTCTTATTCATTGACTTACTGCAGGCGATTTGCTCATTATTTTTATCCTAGATATTTTCTTTTAACAGCCATAGTGTGAATGTGCACCTACACGTTGTACTCATACCAACAGGTGCCCCGGACCATTTCTTCAGATTTGCTTACTGGAACAGCAACTATGCGGAGAAAATGAAGTAGTTGTGTTCTCCCTGCAGCTGCACACTTCCAGTCATCAGGTATATTGATTGATAACTTGCTGTGCAGCATGTGGGTGCAGAGCCAGCTGTCAGTCAGTGAGCAGGGGGAGTGATTATTAGAGCGCCATCACTCTATAGTGAGCGGTAACTGTAAGAGCTACCTACACTGCTTCAACTATAGGAAGTGAGTGGCTGCAGGGAGAATAAAACTTCATTTTCTCTTTTCTCCCTGTAGCTGCTTTTACGTTAAGCCCGTCAGACATGATTTAAATGCTATTTACTTGCAGATTAGAATATGAAGGTAAATAGCGCTTTTGGAGGTGATAGGTTCTGTTTAAAGGGGTTGTTTGATAAGTTGATTGGTGGAGTCTTAGACCACTATGACTCAGATCGGCAGCACAGGGGACTTTTTCCCTGTTAGAATACAGCTGCAGTGTGCATGTGCGATTGCTACTACATCCATTCTGAGTGGTGCACTCTGTATTTTCTGGCAGCCCCATAAAGATTGAGTGAAATATCACTTTTGCATCTGACACTCCATTTTATAATGTTGATAAACTTTCCTGTCTGGGCTAAAAATTCCACATTCTGCCGATAGGTATGGATCACCCACCGATCAGCAAGTCATTGCCTTTTCTGCTGATAGGTGACAACTTGTTTTCACCGGACAACCAATTTAAGTGCCACTGCCCTATTTCCCTCATATCTTTGCCACTAACTGTAGCTGCATCCATATCCTTTTTTTTCCCTACCCAAAGTAGTGATAATGACATTGTACATTACTGAATTCCTTAACCTTTTGTATTCCACCCTTTGGGCAGATCCAATTTCAACTATTTTTTTTTGTGAATTGAAGAAATGTATTTTAAAGTTTCCTTTCCTTCCATAAGATCCAGTTGTTATCTCCTCTTTGCTCCCGCAGCGAGTACCTGAACTCGGAGACGGAATGCAGAACATATTTATTTCAGTGCAGACTTGTCATTATATAAAGTGCTAATGTGCGGCGCTTCCCTGGCAGCAGATATATTCTCTGGTGAAATAGTTGCCCGAGAAAAATGTAACAGCTTGGTGTGTAACAAGGACAATCCTATTTATGAAATGCTTGCAATGTTTTGTGTTATTATTTGTTCTGATTGCCTGGAGCTACACAATAACAAGGGTCTTTATAAATTCCAAACAGCAGAAAAGACATATGGACGATAAATAATACAAAGCTGTCTGTTTGTGCTACACTTTACTTGCACACCTACGATACAAGGAAGCTTCTAACACATTTTCAGTGACATTACATCTAAATAAATGTTTGATACCGGCCTTATGTTTTCTACAAAGTTTGTATGAAACTTTAAAGGGGTTTTCTGGCTCTAAAATGAAAATAAAAGAAACAAACAATAACCCTGTGTCATATTCGCCCCCACAGTTATCCTTATTACTCATTTTTTCAGTCCCCCCGGTTGCCCATTGTCCACCGCCACATTCCAGGTTTAACGTTCAACACAACTGGTTGCAGCATTACCTGATAAGACTACATTTCCCAGATATCTTTGTAGAGCCGAAGCTCACCCCCCCTATGTATCTGCCTTCACATGATCATCAAGAGCCGTCTTGCTGCTTTGTTCTGTAACGAGCCTCTCTACCCTCACTTTGACTTTCTGTGCCACATATTACACCCACAGTCCTGCTTGTCCCCATGCTACACAGCCACCTGTTCCTGCAGCTTGTCTGTGGCGCTAGGCTGGATTCACATGTCTGTGGCCCAAACTCAGCCACTTCATAGGCTCATGTGTAAATGAACTCTCTCAGCTCTTTTGGGGTTCACCACCTCTATGTAACCCCATTGGTGCAACATCACTTGTGATAGAAGTGGACAAGTGAGTAGGATCGTCTTCTCATCTAGACATGCCCATCAACTCTTTGAGCTTTAAGGGATGGTCCGAAACACAAATTAATTTTCATCCTAAATGCCGTAATCTGTTTTCTAAAAAGTCCCTACCATTCCCCCACTACACTTACTGCTTGACCCCCGCTACACCACAACTATTCCCTCCCCCAGTAAGCTACCTTTGAATTATAAGACACCCCCCCCCATTTTCCTCTTATCTGACAGATACGGTGTGTTAGAAAATAGATTAAATTATGACAATAAATATACAGGCATTTCAAAATTAAGTGAATCTTTTTCGGACCACTCTTTTCCATCTAGAAAGTCCCCCCCGTAGAAAACAGCCAAACATGTGACCAGTGATCCAGTTAGGAACGGCGGAACGCACTAAATAAAAATAATAATAATTAAGTGTGTTCGCCGCTCGGGGTCCACCGTGCAGTAGGTGATATAACCGCTGCTAAGTGGTGGCAGGAGCAATATGGCGGAAATGCACACAAGGTTAAACTTCCCCACAGGTGCGCAGAGCAATCTCAGTTAACTCACAGAGATGCCAAAAAGTACAAACACAAATGATTGAGCCTGTTGTAGTCACAGTACTCAGTAAAAAAACGCACACACGGTATACGGTCACAGGATTAGCCCAAGACGGCGGCACTACATCCGTCGAGACCTACCGTGTGCGCGGCGTTGCAACTGCGAACGCAAAGGAGGCTGATACTGCAGCGCGGCGTGGACAGTGCCGCTAAACGACAATGGCAAGGCACAGACGCTAGCAGCTGTGGATCTTGCAGCAGAAGAGCGCTAGCGCTGATTCTAGCTCAGTCCCTGTCCACATGCGTAATATCAGAGGGAAGGGGTTTCAAATGAGTCAGTCACCAGAGTCATGCATCCGTCCTCATACACACAGCAGCAAGTAAGTTTATACTAGCGCATGGTGGAACAGCCATACGCGCCTTTTAAAGCAGCCGGGACCTTCTGCACGCTTCCAGATCTCTGAGATGGACCAATGAGAACTGGAGCGGGACCTGAGCACATGACTCCCGATCTCCAATGGGAGATCGTCCCATGAGCATGCCCAGTAAGAAGACAGAAGGACTTAGCCTCAGGAGAGATTTGCTGCAAGGCAATCTCCTCTGTAGTGGAAAAATAGGAGGAGAGTGCAGAATGTGAGGATCTAGATCCCTGCTGAGTAAACGCAGAAATCCGACTCCTAAGGCCTCTTTCACACTTCAGTTTTTTAGCATCATTTCAAATCCGCCAAAAAGTCAGAGAAGCGGATCCGTTCTGAACTGATGCGAACGGATGGCACAGGATCCGTTTTGAGACGGATCCTGAAAATGAGGAAATATAAAGGAACTGCTGGTCGGGAAGGAGAGAGAGAGAGAGAGAGAGAGAGAGAGAAAAAAAAAAAAAAAAAAAGAATTGATTTTGTCCGGCACCCAGAAAGAATTTCGGGTTAAATCAGTGTCTGGAGGATCCGCCACAGAAAAAAACGTTGCAAGCTCCGTTTTGAAATCTTTGAGGATGGTGACGGACAGCAACTTTTGGCGGATCCTCACAAAAAACGGATGCAACGGACAGCAATCCGCCATTAATGCAAGTCAATGGGGGAAAAAACGGATCCTCATAAGAAAATTGAGGATCCGTTTTTTTCAAAACCTGGCGGATTGTGACTGATTGTAAAAAACGGAAGTGTGAAAGAGGCCTAACAGATCCCAGCATTGGATTGAGTTACAGGGCTTGGTGCAGAATCGGCACAACACAAGAAGTGCTGAGGACTTTATATAGCAACAAAACTGAGATGTTCGGCTGCAGTAAGTAAATTTGGAATATGTTCTCACTGAAGACTACACTTATTTAGTGATAAAACACCTGGTCACGGAAAACGTCTTTACACCTGATAGCAAGCTGACATTTCCAATGAAGGAGTTACATTGACCTTGCTCGACAAAGCAATTCAGGAAAGAAAATTCACTTTGTGTGTTTCTAAGTAATGTGAAGAATACCTACAATTGAAATTTTTATTTTATCAGTTGTTTGTAGATATTAGAAGACAGTTAGTTATTCATTTACTTCCAAATTGTAATAGGGGTCAGAGCCGCATAAAGCCGATTATCACTGCCTACAATGGTTAATTAAAGGGTTTATCTTCCATATTCTTTTTGTTACCAATTACAATGACCTACTGAAACCAATTTTGTTTCTAGCCTGCTTATTACCTACATTCTATTTTCTGTAACTGTACCATGCTATCTTGCCTGACCTGGTTATCCAGTAAAATAAAATGTTTTAAAATTGAAATGAATTGACGGTTCTAATGTACTTTTATCATAAAAGCTGCATTGTTTGTCAAAGTTCAACTCATGGTCCCAGAAACTTCTATGGTAATCACATTTTATGAATATACAATCTTTTGTTACAGTATATTTGCAATATAGGCATTACCAACTTTTAAAAGAGGTACAACCTTTCAGTGTAAGCCTTCCTGTGATGATATTGGGATGTGTATTAAAAGCTGATCACACTGTTGAGGATAAATGGCCAGAGCTGCTAAATGGCATTATTTTTATTTTATTATAGATAGTGACATGAAAAATTAAAAGACAATCGTAAAAAATTCTTAAATCGTCGGGCCAGATTTATCGATATTGTCTAAATCAAGTGACTTTTTAAAATCCCTTTTCCTTGTGACTGAGTTGCTTTTGTTTCTGCCTCATTTATTAAAGTGTTGCACGTTTGATAAATTTGGCACATCTGAAGATGTTACAGTTCTCTCTATAACTGTTACTCTACTTTTATACCACCCATTAATAAGTTTGATTTTATGTGATTTTTAAGGTCCCAATTTATAAATGTGGCTAATAGCTCATTTGCTTAGCTTGCCATACCCATTTTTTAAAGATGCAAGAACGTTGTAAAACTAGCAAAAGGCATGATTTTTTTTAAACCAAGAAGGTGCTTGCCAAAAACGTACCACTTGTTTACATCTGAAAACATCTACAAAATCCTTGATGTTAATCCTCTTTAGACAATACAAACTTACTAGACAATCATGATGTCTGTCAGATTTATCGTAGTTACTTTTTCTGTTTGTTAAACATGACACATCTATGGACTGACTAGTTTAAGTTTATACCACTTTTGTGCCAGAAATGTGCTCCAACATTTTGGTGGTTTTTTTGGCACAATGTGCTGCACATTTGGTCATGTCCTTTTTCTCTAAGGCTTGCCACCTTGTCAGACAACCATAGGAAGTGTCTATGACACATAATAAATTTGGAGTTTTAAGAGAACTGTGGAAGGCTGGAAAGTTTTAAAAGGACTTCCATGGACAGGTTTTGCTTAATCCACTACATATGGCAAGGGAACCATGGCCCTTAGTGCTTATACAAGGATCTGGGCTTAAGCATGGCCCCTTTGATTGAGTCCATGGAATGGCTGCTGGGTGGTGGAGTGGGCTGATGTCATGGCTCGGTTTTGGGACCCAATTCGGTGACCTTTTGCTGTGTGGTCCATTTATTTCTTTGTTGAGCCACAACAAGATTCATCTAGTAGTGACACGGAGACCGTGAAAAGATGAAATCGGTAAACCAGGGGAAGAGTCCTGAGGGGATAATTTGCATATTCCCAGTGCCTTCTGGGATAAGTGAAGAGTCTCCGCAAGCTCAACGATCACTGGATTTTGGCCGTTGCAGCTGAAAAGAGGAAATCGGTAAATCAGGGGAAGAGTCCTGAGGAGATAATTTGCATATTTCCAGTGCCTTCTGGGATAAGTGAAGAGTCTCCGCGAGCTCAACGATCACTGGATTTTGGCTGTTGCAGCTGAAAAGAGGAAATTGGTCAACCAGGGGAAGAGTCCTGAGGAGATAATTTGCATATTGCCAGTGCCTTCTGGGATAAGTGAAGAGTCTCCGCAAGCTCAACGATCACTGGATTTTGGCCGTTGCAGCTGAAAAGAGGAAATCGGTAAATCAGGGGAAGAGTCCTGAGGAGATAATTTGCATATTTCCAGTGCCTTCTGTGATAAGTGAAGAGTCTCCGTGAGCTCAACGATCACTGGATTTTGGCCGTTGCAGCTGAAAAAAGGAAATCGGTAAACCGCACGCCGAATTTTGGCTCATTTTTCATTGCTTTGGAATCTCTTTAATAATAACAATATGGAAGAGGCCAGGAGCCTTTTGGTGAGCTGCATTTCTTGCTACATTTTCACAGACTTACCAGTGGAAAAGCCAAACTTCACATGCCACAAATGCAAGCTTGTGTTCCTGTTGGAGGAAAAGTTGCAAAATCTCGAAGAGAGGTTAGCTACATTGAAAATCAATAAGGAAGGTGAAGAGTTCTTAGAGCAGAATTATCTCTTCATGTTACAGAAAGAAAAGAAATTTGAAGTGCACCTGAAGAAACAGAGGAATGGAAGCATGTGACCCAGAGAAGCAGGAGCATCGGGAGGCAGTCAGAACCCATACTGCTAAGGAACCAGTACCAGGCTCTTACACAGGAGAATGATGGAGAAATACATCAGGATAAGACTTTGCCCACAAACAGCAACCTTGTACACCCTCAGAGTCATCCTGAATGGAGAAAGAAAAATGTTGTGAAGAAGAAACGGAGAGTGGTGGTCATGGGGATTCCCTGTTGAGAGGAACAGAGGCCGCTATCTGCAGACCGGATATAACCTCAAGAGAAATGTGCTGTCTTCCAGGTGCAGCAATTAAAGATGTGTCTGACAGGATATCAGTGAAAAATGAGGATGAATGAACTCATGGAGATCAACAGCCAACACTGCGGAGACACCATCACATGTTTCTCAACACAGTGATTCTAGAGCAGTGCACCCATCCCTTATGGGAAATATGTAAAAATATGCAAAACACAAGCGACGAAGACACCATCACATGTTTCTCAACGCAAGCAATGACTAGCCAGGTCTTTCCCCAGGAAGGAACAACCACGGGAAGGGCAGTCTCCAATGAAGGAAACCACCTATGCCAAAACATGGTATCCATCCATAGACAGCTGTTTCGGGGTATTGCCCCTCATCAGTGTGGAGTAGGAAACTGGCCAGTAGGCGCAATGCCTAGTAGAAGACTGTGAAAAATGAGGATGAATGAACTCATGGAGATCAACATCCAACACTGCGGAGACACCATCACATGTTTCTCAACGCAGTGATTCTAGAGCAATGCCCCTATCCCTTATGGAAAATATGTAAAAATATGCAAAACACAAGCCGCGGAGACACCATCACATGTTTCTCAACGCCAATGACTAGCCAGGTCTTTCCCCGGGAAGGAACAACCACGGGAAGGGCAGTCTCCAATGAAGGAAACCACCTATGCCAAAACATGGTATCCATCCACAGACAGCTGTTTCAGGGTATTGCCCCTCATCAGTGTGGAGTAGGAAACTGGCCAGTAGGAGCAATGCCTAGTAGAAGACTGTGAAAAATGAGGATGAATGAACTCATGGAGATCAACATCCAACACTGCGGAGACACCATCACATGTTTCTCAACGCAGTGATTCTAGAGCAATGTAAGACAGGGTGTTGAGAAGGCCGAACTTTTAAATTCCTATTTTGCATCTGTTTTCTCTCAGAAAGGAAATGTAACATCAACTATTCTTCACTGTCCTATTAAGGGAATAGAAGAATCCAGGATAACTATAAACAGAAATATGGTGCGGAAACATTTAGCTAACCTAAATGAATTCAAGTCTCCAGGTCCAGATGAATTACACCCCAGAGTATTGAAGGAGATAGCACAAGAAATTTTTGAACGGCTCTCCATAATCTTTGAAAGTTCATGGAGAACAGGAGAAGTCCCAGAAGACTGGAGAAGAGCAAATGTTGTTCCTATCTTCAAAAAGGGGAAAAAGGTGGACCCAGGCAACTATAGGCCGGTGAGTCTGACTTCTATACCAGGAAAGATCTTTGTACAAATTATTAAACAATATGTATGTCAGTACCTGGATAAGAATGAAGTGAATAAACAGTCAGCATGGGTTTGTAACTAATAAGTCATGTCAGACTAACTTAATTTCCTTCTATGACAGAATCACTGATTGGGTGGATCAGGGAAATGCTGTAGATATAGTATATCTTGACTTCAGCATAGCATTTGACAAAGTATCTCACACAATCCTTATTGAAAAAATGACTAGGTATGGAATGGACAAGGCAACTATTAGGTGGATTCATAACTGGCTTAGTGATCGGACCCAAAGAGTGGTCGTAAATGGCTGCACATCCAGTTGGAAGAATGTCTCAAGTGGGGTACCACAGGGCTCTGTCCTGGGCCCTGTATTGTTCAACATCTTTATCAACAATTTAGATGAAGGAATTGAGGGTAAACTGATTAAATTTGCTGATGACACAAAGCTAGGAGGCATAGCTAATACTAGAGAAGAGAGAGAAGATTTGAAAAGATATAAATAAACTGGAGCAGTGGGCAGCAACTAACAGAATGGTTTTTAACAGGGAAAAATGCAAAGTACTACATCTGGGCAATAAAAATGAAAAAAACATATACAGAATGGGAGGAATAGGCCTAAACAACAGCACATGTGAAAAAGACTTGGGTATACTAATAGTTATAGAAGGATAGGGGAAATAAGGGGAGGTCAGCTCACCAGTCTCAGTTGCGATCTATAATCCTCCTGCGCACTGAGTCACCTTGATCAAGGGCGTTGACTGAAGCAAAATAAAGGATGGAATCTCCAGCGCTGGACTTCAGTTAAAAATTCATCATTTATAATAAATTATTAAAATCGGACAGAAAAAAGTATGAATAAGGACTTACAGGCAGATGGGGTCTCTGGTGGTCTCCAACAATAAAAATGAAAAAAGCATATACAGAATGGGAGGAATAGGGCTAAGCAACAGCACATGTGAAAAAGACTTGGGTATACTAATAGATCACAGACTGAATATGAGTCAACAGTGTGATGCAGCAGCAAAAAAGGCAAATGCAATTCTAGGATGTATTAACAGAAGCATACAGTCTAGATCACGTGAAGTCATTATTGCCTTCTACTCCTCTTTGGTCAGACCTCATCTGGAATACTGTGTCCAGTTTTGGGCGCCACATTTTAAAAAAGACATCAACAAACTGGAGCAAGTTCAGAAAAGAGTGGCCAGAATGGTGACCGGTCTGCAAACCCTGTCTTACGAGGAAAGGTTGCAGGATTTGGGAATGTTTAGCCTGCGAAAGAGAAGACTGAGAGGAGACTTAATAACTGTCTACAAATATCTCAAGGGCTGTAACATTGTAGAAGGATCATCTTTATTCTCATTTGCACAAGGAAAGACTAGAAGCAATGGGATGAAACTGAATGGGAGGAGACACAGATTAGATATTAGAAAAAACTTTTTGACAGTTACAGTGATCAATGAGTGGAACAGGCTGCCATGAGAGGTTGTGCGTTCTCCAATAGAAGTCTTCAAACAGAGGCTGGACAGATATCTGTCTGGGATGATTTAGCGAATCCTGCTTTGAGCAGGGGGTTGGACCAGATGGCTCAGGAGGTCCCTTCCAACTCTACGATTCTATGATTCTATGAGTCATGACACGTCTCTGTACAAATGCTGATTTTTTTTGTCCTTTTTTTTCCTTTTCTTGGTTTGCCTCATTTCAGGTTTTTTCCATTTTCTCTTTTGGTTCTGTCCTATCACATTTTGTGAGGGGCTTACTATATCACTTTTCACTGACTTTCTTTGCTGGCTGTACTTCTAAGTGGATTAGTGCTAAGGAGTCTCTAGCTCTACAGTGAAGGGATTTTGCCCTTCTAGGTAAAAACTGTTTGTATATCTGCTGTGTGTTTGTTTTTCTTCCCAGCACCTTTTCTTTCTCTTCAGTTTGGTTGGTGGGAGATTATTCTTATTTAATTTATTATTCTTATTTTTCCCATTGTGGACGTGCTTTAAATTTCTGCACTCTGGGTCCTCATATCCCTCTGCACACTTTTGGTTTCCTGGTTAGCTGTTCGCAGAGGCCTCCCCTCTGGTCCCTCAGTAGGTACGAGAAACCCCTCAACCTCCCTTTAGGGAGCCAGGTCCGAGTTGGTGATGTTAATTGTCTGGCTAGAGATTACAGTCCAGTAGTGTGTGGGTACAGCTTCTTTGTGTTGAAGTCTTTATTATTCCTGTTACCTGGTATAGGATAGTCAGAAATCTGAAACAGTACTAAGAGGTCATGATCAGTAACAAATCCGTAAGGCAATAGGAAAGTTTAAAGACAAAGGTCAAGGAAGGGCATAGTAAACTAAATCAGAGCTATTCAATAAAATTAACCAGAGTCAGTAACACCTATAACTGGCAATTGGAAGCATGGAGCTGTGAGGTTAAATAGAGAATAATGTGGAAGAGTTAACCCTTAAGCTCCCTGTCTGGACGGTACCATAAATCCCAGAATGCTAAACAGAACTGCTCTAGTGTTGCCTCACTTCTCCTGCAGTGAAGATGCTGTGCAATCCAGCAACAGAAGCAGAAATGGAAGGAAAGACTACATATATACAGTGCTGTGCAAATTAATTGGGACAAAGCATTTTAAGTAAAATTGTAAGCTGGTTACCAGTCAGTGATTCAAACCAGTTTTAACTGCTTTAAACAGGTACTCACACCTTTTCAAAGCAGTTAAAACTAGTTTGAATCACTGACTGGTAACCAACTTACGATTTTACTTAAAAAATGCTTTGTCCCAATTAATTTGCACACCACTGTAGATTTTATGGGGGAATGTATTGACGGTCAAGAGTTTGATTTGATAAATCTTCACCATTATGTTTACCATTTGTAGGGTTTTCAGCTCTCTGGTAGCCACTTGGATACGCTCAGGCACAGTATGTTTATATCAAAACAAAATAAACTTTACAGTTCTAAACCGAAACAATCTTTTTTCAGCACAAATGAATCACCAAACCATAATTTATTCAGTGCAAAGAAATAACAAAACGGTTCTCTCTCTGGGTAAGTTAAAGTAAATCACATGGACTCACCAACCTGAAATTACAAGAACCTCTCAGGCTGCAGAACAGACTATCCACCAGATCTTTTTTTCTCCAGCTTCAGTACACTTCTCCTACCTGAGCTACACCAGATGCATTTTATTAGGCCAGTAAGACCCAGACAGGAGTATAGAGGCAATCTTTCCCACCCAAGCTCTTTTGTTCGCTCCTAAATCCCTGACCCAAAATAAAAAGCCTCTTAGTATCACATATCTGTCATCTAGTACCTTGCGACCTTACCGCCTGCCTTTTACACATTCAATAAGCTATTTTTATTCCATTTCCTAGATTTCAGTGGCACACAGCTACCTGCAAAGGGAGAAATTGGAAGAATGAACATAAATTAGATTTGTTCATGCCCTTATACCGTTTTTACATTCTTGTTTCTTTGGCTGTTTGATGACCAGAATACCATAGCATGTGATGCTATGAAAGAAAAATGGAAACTTGACTAACTCATAAATCAGTGTATCTATCAGAATACATCAGATTCTCTTACTAAATAGATAACAAATCTATTGCATCTGACATGGTTCTCCTAAAGCTTGGAGAGCCAGTGTAAAGAAAACCATATTGCTCATTTTTATATCTGTGTTATATGGCTTTAGAGCCAGGGGGTGATTGGATCTTGTCTTGTGGAATCAGGGAAATATCAAAAAAAAAAAAAAGTGTTTTTCTGCAATCCAAAATGTTAAAAGATGATGATAATAGCTACAAAGAGGAGACAGGTTGCATGCTGACTTGTATGTCTTAGGCTACTTTCACATTTGCTTTTTTTTTCAGCGCGTTTTTGCCGCAAAAAAAGCATGGAAAAAACGCATACAAACGCATACAAATGCTGCGTTTTTTTCAAGCATTTTTATGTGCATGCATGAAAAAAACGCAGCGTTTTTATGCGTTTGTATGCGTTTTTACCGCGTTTGCGTTTTTTTCCAACATTTGTTGGCCCCTCACACTAACCCAAACCATGACTTTACTAACCCTAACGCTTAACCCTAACCCTAAACCAAACCATACTAACCCTAACCCTTAACCAAACCCTACTAACCCTAACCCTGACCCTAACCCTTAACCAAACCATACTGACCCTAACCCTTAACCAAACCCTACTAACCCTAACCCCTAACCAACCCTAAACCCTAACCCTTAACCAAACCATTCTAACCCTAACCAAAACCCTAACCCTAACCCCCCTTAACTAACCCTAACTCTAACCCAAACCCCTCATTTCCATTGTCAAACCAATGGTCAACAAAAAAACGCATGCGCAAAAAAACGCATACATGAGCATGCCAATGCGCACATATGCGCACCCATAGACTTATAATGGGTGTCGCTGTAAAACACATTGCGCGCGCATGCGTTTTTTTGAGGCAAGTTGGACGCCCAAAAAATGCAACAGGATGCATTTTGTGCGCCTGAGCGCACACCACAAAAAAACGCATGCTCATAAAACGCATACAAACGCATGTGTATGCGCACATAAGCACATCCCATGCAAAATATAGGGAAAAAAGCGCATCCGTTTTTTAGCGCTAAAATACAGCGTAAAAAAACGTAAGTGTGAAACCAGCCTTACTCGCTGAAATCAATTTGCTGGGCATTGGGTAACCAGTAATGACAATGGCAGCAATGAGATTTGGTAGAATAATTAGGAAATGCCCAAAAGGTAGGGATTTTCCATGACCATGAATACTTACAGTAAGTCTCAGATACTGTATATTTGGCTTTCAGTAACGCTATGTGTACACTTTTCAAAACTGCAGCCGAAAAATCTGCTGCAAATATTGATGTGTTGCCACACTTTTGCATGCATTTTTGATACATTTTTTACGCTTTTTTCCCATAAATTAAAACTGGTGAAAAACGCTGCAAAATGCTGAAAGAACTGACAAGCAGCACAATTGAAACTGTTCCAATTTGCAAGGAAAAAGTAAGCAGCGTGAGACTTCGGAAATCTTATTTATTTTGCAGGGATAGCAAAATGGGGAAAAAAATGCGCCATAGTCTTAGATTTAAAATGAAGTGGAATTTCTGTTTGAGAAAAAAAGTGGAAAATAATCATTGACATAGGCATTTTCTTTATAAGGGTCCTATAATATATTCATAGCCTAGAAAAACATACGGCTGCAATCCGCAAACATTTACAGTAGTGGTCTAAAGATTTTTGCAAGTGATAGATCCATTTGAAGATCGACATTAATGCCTTATTCTGCTTCTATCAATTCCCATGATTTTTATACCAACTGGTTATTCTTGAATTTTTCTCCATGCCGTTTGCCTGACAGCATGTTGTACTCCTATTACCCAATTCTCCATAGTTGCTTGTTCGATTCCTTCATAACTGTCTTCCATTCGTTGCTCATGGGAAATAGCAGCCTGTACAGCACATTACCTACACCGTCAGGTTACAGATTATGCACTTGTATTGATATACATTTCAGCGTCTGTCTACCATAGACATTTGTGATCCCTGTGCCAGTAACTATCGTTTCATTTTCTTGTCAGCTGAGATGGATTTTACATTTTTGAGTGCAAATAGCCTTGTCCCGATGTGTTTTCTTTAAGTAGAATTTCCTAGGATTGAAAAACCTGTTCTCGGTAAAGCCTGTACTGATTGCTTCCGACATGTTCTCTAGACATTGACCCACATTTATCAAAAGTGGCATCATTTTAGCCAATATCTAAGTTACAGCTTGACTATTTTATTGACATGTTATGACAGATTTATGACTTTATATTGCGTTCTTGATAAATCTGTCACTGCCATTAAATTTCACACAGACTTAAATCCTGATACTTTTTCGACACCTTGGCCTATATGGAGTAGAGATGTGATTTTGTTTTTTTCACCATTTGTGACCCTTTTGTATTTTATAGTCGTGATTAAAGCCAGTTCAGCAGTAAACCGATGTTCCTCTCTTAAATTGAATTGGCAAATGGCATGAAAATCTGGTGTAAATGGTTTATATGCCTTTTGTGCCAAATTATACTGACAAGTGTGGGCCATTGTCATTTCAATTGATATTTTATTGCCAGGATGGATCATTACATTGACAATTGTTACATCCTTCCATCTTATTTATTATCTTGCTTTTTTTTCCAGTTCTATATCAATTTACAGCCCAAAGGAGAGCCCAAATACCTTTGATGCAGCTGCCTTTTTCCAATGTGTCGGCAATTTCCTGGGAATATTTGCTGGATCATTTGCCATGGGCTCAGGATATGCTGTCATCACCGCTTTAATATCCTTTGTTAATGGATCAAGGTCCTCAATGTTGGTATGTTTTTGACTTGCATTTTTGATAGTCCTTATGATCGGCAGTTGTAGCCTTATTGAATTGAAGAGTTTATCCAGGTGATCATTTGAAAAAAAGCCCAGCTGCCAAAAATATGAAAACTAAGAGTGATCACCTAGTCTCAAACCCAGCCATCCAGCGCTGACCCTTCAGCTACAAGCTCAGTCCTTGTTTATGTGTAGAAGACACCTGACTGCTCCAGCCAGTAAGTGGCCATGACGGTCACGTGCCACACTGCTGGCATCACTCAGCGATGAGAGCCATGATACTAGGGCTACAGCACGTGACCACTGCACCCACTGACTGGCTGCTAAGGCCACGTGTGTTTAGCATATACAGTATGCAAGGACCGAGCGCTAAATCTCAGCGCTGGATTGTTGGGTGAGATAATAGGGCAGTACTGTCACTGTCAAGTCCTCACTAAATGAACCGGGATTCATGTAGCTTAACAAGCTGTTAAACCGCTATACCGGGGTCCAATAAGGGAGACTGTAGTTGAATCTGTGCTTTATTAAACGTATGGTATATTGATGTGGTGAAACTACAAACAGAAACATATAAATACAATCAGTACTGGGTTCATAGGAATACAAATATACGTAACATACATATCTGCACTACTAGCTGACCAATGGAGCTAACTAAGCTGGCTAATATGAGATAGGGAATATATACAGGGAGCATGTTACATACCAGTGATGCTGACACAAGGGGTGTAGAGGAAATGAGATGTTCCGATGAAGCAAGCTTGATTGAAAACGGAGGACTGGAGAGAAAAATGGGGCTGGACTAGACCATAATCCCTTGCAAACTTCCCAGAATACATTGTGAATTGGAGGGAAAGCAAAACGAAACTAAAATAGAAAACACTGCAGTTATTACTTTGGCCACTAGATGGAGCCAAAAACAATGAACATTAAAATTTATGGAAAACTGAGCATTATCGATATTCTCAGTAAATCACTATATATATTATCAAAATAGACAGTCAAAGGTCATTAATTATGTCGGAGACAGAACAGTCACTTTAATCATTTTACAACAATTGCATCTCTTTATCGGTGCTTTCTTTCTTTCTTTTTCAAACTGGATAATCCCTTTATGTTCATGCTCCTATGCTCAGAAGTCACATCGTAACTTGGTGTCGCTAGAATAAAATATTTATCATTCTGGCATAGTTAGATTGAAAAGATCTAGTTCAACATTTCTGAGATTATCTGCATCCAAAGACAAAGCAAACACTCCCTGGGCAACATCTTTCTTCAAGGAAAAAAAAATACTGGTTGCCAATGGGCAACTGCCGGCAGAGCCCCAATATGTGACGTTGTCACATTTTACCTAATGCGCTTCTGGCAGTCAGACAATCAACATTCTGCATCACAAATGGTAACACTTTTTTATGCCAATCAGCACGTTCAGACTTTCTGAGCAAGTTTTCTTATTAACAGATTTCTGCTTATACGCTGGCAGAGTAAACCTTCTGACAGATTCCCTTTAAGGGGCTTAGGCCAACTGCACTTTAATGCGCACAGAAAATTGTTAATACAATTGATCAGTGCTCATAAAGTATTTTTGTTCTTGATAGCACTTTTTTTTGTTTACACAGGACAATGTGCTGCCGAGAACAATGATTTTTTAAGCATAATTTATGCAACTGTGTCTTGCTGGTTTGTTTAAAAAGAGCGATTAACCCCTTAATGTCCAATGACGGACACAGTCCATCATCAGACATTTCCCCTGCTTTGATGAGGGCTCCGGCGCTGAGCCCGCATCAAAGCCGGGACATGTCAGCTATTATGAACAGCTGACATGTGCCCGCAATAGGCGCGAGCGGAATCGCCGTCCGCCCGCGCCTATTAACTAGTTAAATGCCGCTGTCAAAGCTGACAGCAGGCATTTAAATAGCATTTCCGGCCACCGGGCCGGAAATGACATCATCGCCGACCCCCGTCACGTGATCGGGGGTCGGCGTCACGTTGCCTGGACAACCAGAGGTCTCTATGAGACCTCTATGGTTATTCCAGGCATAAGGCTTTCAGCGCCACCCGGTGGTCGGCGCTGAAAGCACAGCAGTAAATCTGCTACATATGGGCGATCTGCTCATCGCCCATATGTAGCAGAGCCGATCGGGTTGCGCAAGCTTCTAGCCTCCTATGGAGGCTATTGAAGCATGCCAAAAGTAAAAAAAAAAGTTTAAAAATAAAAAAAAAATTAAAAAACCCTAAAAGTTCAAATCACCCCCTTTCGCCCCAATCAAAATAAAACAGTAAAAAAAAAATCCCACATACACATATTAGGTATCGCCGCGTTCAGAATCGCCCGATCTATCAATAAAAAAAAGCATTAACCCGATCGCTAAACGGCGTAGCGAGAAAAAAATTAAAAACGCCAGAATTATGTTTTTTTGGTCACCAAGACATTGCATTAAAATGCAATAACGGGCGATCAAAAGAACGTATCTGCACAAAAGTGGTGTCATTAAAAACGTCAGTCCGGCACGGAAAAAATAAGCCCTCACCCGACCCCAGATCATGAAAAATGGAGACGCTACGGGTCTCGGAAAATTGCGCAAATTTTTTTTTTTTTTTTTTTTAGCAAACTTTGGAATTTTTTTTCACCACTTAGATAAAAGAGGACATAGACATGTTGGGTGTCTATGAACTCGTAATGACCTGGAGAATCATAATGGCAGGTCAGATTTAGCATCTAGTGAACCAAACAAAAAAGCCAAGCAAAAAACAAGTGTGGGATTGCACTTTTTTTGCAATTTCACCGCACTTGGAATTTTTTTCCCGTTTTCGAGTACACGATATGGTAAAACCAATGATGTCATTTAAAAGTACAACTCATCCCGCAAAAAATAAGCCCTCACATGGCCATATAAACGGAAAATTAAAAAAGTTATGGCTCTGGAAAGAAGGGGAGGGAAAAATGAAAATGTAAAACCAAAAATACCCCTGGTCGTTAAGGGGTTAACAAAAACGAGCGTTCTTATTAATGCATGTTCCAGACAACCATTCATGGTAAAAGCTCTATAACAACTCTGGTCCACAGAGATAATATAAGTGGATGATTGCCAAACACAAAACAGCCGCATACTATATATTATTGTGAAAGAAAACCAATGAGGGAAAAGTGCAGAACAAGTAAATGCAAAAAAATAAAAATATCAATCTCATTAAATTACATTAAAAGAATGTATGCACATAAGACACAAAGACAAATTCAATGGCAAACCGACAGAAATACCCCTTCAGTACAGAATACATTGTACAATCAACATGAAATGTAGATCCAAGTACATTATAGAGAGCACCAAAATTACAGAGTATTACAATCACAGTGTGAGATGCTGCTGAGCTGTGATTGGCAGTGTCTGGAAAGGAGGGGTCAAAGTGCACGCCCCAGAGAAGACTTTGAAGAATTGCACAGCTGAACTTACAAGCAGAGATTTCACATACTGCGCTCCAAAACCAGCTATTGTGAATATCTCTGTAATAGAATGACAAAACATAAAAAAAGCTGTAAGGTATATAGTATTTAACTCAATTTTTTTAACCAGTGACAGGTCTACTTTAATCATGTGTTTGGTATGATTTGCCCTTCGTATTATAAATGGAGCTGTAACACTGTATTTTTGGCCCATTCTTAAGTTTTAGGGCTGGTTAATGATGTTTTTTTTGGGGGGGTTTCTCCAATTGGTCTGATTTTACATACCGTACATATATATATCCCTCCCAAGCCTTCAATGTGTCCCTTTAATTTGCATTTCTAATATTTACCAGTGATGCTTTTCATTTATTTATTTATTTCTTAATTTACATTTCATGTTTATTATACCATGTATTCTGTTCTATGGGATGTTTCTGTTGGCTCACACATCAACTTGACTTTGTGTCATAAGTGCATACATCCTTTTAATCCATTCACGACCTATGAATATACGTACGTCATAGGTTTTGTCTCTACTTTTGTTGCCGGCTCTGGCGCTGAATCTGCATCTTTTCCGGCACCTGACAGCTGATTTAATAAGCTTTCATGTGCCCCTAACAGCCACGGGTGGAATCGCAATCCTCCCGTGGCTGTTAAAATGTTAAATGCTGCTGTCAATTACTGACAGCGGCATATAAATCGAACAAGCCTGAAGCGCATCATAAGACCTGCCCATTGGCGCCCTGGTCATGTGTTCACGGGCTGATGAGTTGGCATGACAGCAGGGGGTCTTGCAGGAGACCCCCATGCTTTTCATTGCAGATTTCCTATGAAGATCGGCCTGATGATGATTTCTGTTGAAGTCCCTCTATGTTTAGCACATGCAATCAAATGATCGCAGCTTCAAATCTGCTAAGGAGTCTATTGAAGCAAGTAAAAAAAATGTTTAAAAAATGTATAAAAGTTCATATCACCCCCCCCCCTTTTTCCCCATTCAAATCAAAACAATAAAAAACTCCAGAATTACTTTTTTTAGTCACAGCAACATTGCAATAGCATGCGATCGAAACATCATATCTATCCTAGGATGGTATAAAAAAAAGGTCAGCTCGGCGCACAAAAAGATAATCCCTCACCCAGCCAAAGATCATGAAAAATGGCGCCTTTTTTATTTTACAAAATTTGGATTTTTTTTCACCACTTAAATAAGAAAGAACTGATACATGTTTGGTGAACATGGTAAATAAATTTAAAAAAAAAAAAGTGGAATTGCACTTACTTGTAATTTTGTTCCCATTTTCTAATACACTATTTAGTAAAATTAATGGTGTCATTCAAAAGTACATCTCCTGCAAAAAGCAAGCTTTCATAAAAATAAAAACGTTATTGCTCTGGAAATATGGTGAGCAAAAAACAAAACTGGAAAAGCGCAAGTTCATGATGGGGTTAATGTTATATAATTAGATGGAGTTTTCATTCTTTGCATCTAATCTTGCTTTTTTCCGTCATTGGTTTTCTTTTGTACTTGTTCTTAGGGACACCTTACTTAGCAAAGTGTCACTTCCGTAAGTTTAATATACGGTATTCTCATAGTTAATGGGAGGTATGATCTCAAATTGTATGAACCCAAATGGGATGTTTGTAGTACAGATAGTATGACAGAGCCATCAGTATGAAATGTAGCTGCAGGTCGATACTTCATAATAAGCTTTGGACGGAAATATATAAGGTTAAAAGCACTTATGTGTTCACGATCTGCCTCAAGATCTTTTACAGGAAAAAAATGGCTTGAGTTCAAAGAGGAAAAACAAGGCATTGAGAGAACAGTTTAACTATTTCAGCAAAAAACATAGACCCCGATTCATCATTTGCATTTTTGTAATAATTTTTGTAATCATTTTTCTGACTTTTCTTTCTATTTTCACTGTTGGCAAACTCTTCAAAATGGAATATACTGTTTGATGAAAATTAAACCTGTCAGCAGCTTTTTCTATCCCAAACTAATGGCGTATAAGCCAAGTCGTCATTAAAGGTGTTGTCCATTACTAGGACAACCCCTTCTCATTTTTCATGTTTGGTCCCATTAAAATCAAAACAGTTACACTGCCCCCGATGCCGGCGCCGTTCCAGTGGTGTTGACACTCACATGCCAGGAGCTCACAGGTTGTTATATCACATGAGCCCTAAGCCCAGTCAGCGCTGGCATCACTGTCCCCGCTTTCAGACGTATTGAACATCAAGAGGAAGTCAGGGCTGTAGCACCTTGTTTGATGTCCAAAGGTGAAGACAGTGATGCCAGCACCGATTGGACATATGGCTCACGTGAGGTTAACTCACCCTGGGAATGCAAATGAGACACCGCTGGAATGGTGCCGACACCAGGAGTGAGTATAAGTGTTCTTAATTTAACTATGCCAAACATCAGAAATGAGAAGAGGTTGTCCAAGTAGTGGACAACCACTTTTAGAAGATAAATTCTTACATTTGTTCTAGGAAAGCGTTTTCATGCCTTGCATAATTTTATGACCAATTGTAGCAGGGCTGACACTGTAGTTACTGCTTTCCTGACTCTCTTCATCTCTCTCCGTCTGCGGCAAACATCCAATTATTGATTGACAGGTCACTTTTGACTGAGTAACCTGCATCAACTGCCTGAGATCTCATGCCTGAGATCTCATGTTCTTCTAAACCTACCCTTAGGCTGTGTGCCCACGTAAGCGTTTTTGAAGCGTTTGTCCTGGTCAAAATGCTTCAAAACACATAGAAGCATCCCATTCGTTTTAAATGAATTCCACACTTTTTGTACACATTGATGCGTTTTTTTCCTCACAAAAAATGCTTAGCGGTAAAAAAAACTCAGCATGCTCATAAATTTTGAGGAAAAGTCAGCGTTTTTGCTGTTTTCTATGAGTCAGAAAATGCGCGGAAAAAAACGCATCAAAAACGTTTAAGCAAAAACGCGCGAAAAACGCGCGGAAATAAAACGCGCGTTTTCTGGGAAGGAGTCCGGTTTTGAAGCAGAAATTTTCTGCATACGTGGGCACATAGCCTTACAGCAATTTTGCTTCAATGTCGTTCATTTGGGTTGAAAATAATGCTGACAAGTTATCTTTAGCAGTTGCTTTTTTTCTTATTCCATTTCTTTTTTTTTTGCTCCCTTTTAGAGTAAAATGTTGTACGATCTTAAAACCTTTCAAATATTACATGTTAAGCTGGAATCACACTACCGTAGAATACGGCCAAGTGCTATGCGAGAAAACATCGCATAACACTTGGCCCAGTGTTAATCTATGGGGCAGCTCACATCAGCATCTATTTTCTCAGCCGTATTCAGCGTGCATATAAAATTGCAGCATGCAACTTAGAGATGCGCCTTTTCTTGGGCGTCAGAAAGCTGATTTTTTTTTAGCCTGGGGGGCAGAATCCATGTCCCCTTCCTAGGCTATTGATATCAACCTGCAGCTGTCTGCATAGCCTTTGCTGGTTATCAATTATAGGAGGACCCTAAAAAAATGCCGAAGGGTCTGCCTATAATTTTAATAGCCAGTGAAGGCTAACTATACAGTTGTGAGCTCATATTAATAGCGTGGGAAGCTCCATGGGTATTACCCCCTTCCCAGGCTATAAACATCGGCCCGCAGCCATTAACTTTCCCTCTGCTAATTAAGAAAAGTATACTGGAGCCCACGCCTTTTTTTCAGAAAATATAACTTTTATTAATTAAATACATGTACAGTAAGCTGCACGCACACACTATACTAATTGTATTCATCACATACATTTATATAGCTACCTATTCTATTTGCATTTACTGTATGTAATCCATCTCTTCTATCCTGTCAGCTCCTGTTGTGATTTTACACTACACGGCTGCTGAATTGCTGGCTTTTCTTCTGTTTATCTATCTATGTAATATACAGTGCCTTGCAAAAGTATTCGGCCCTTTGGAACTTTTCAACCTTTTCCCATATATCATGCTTCAAACATAAAGATACCAAATTTAAATTTTTGGTGAAGAATCAACAACAAGTGGGACACAGTTGTGAAGTTGAATGAAATTTATTGGTTATTTTAAATTTTTGTGGAAGTTCAAAAACTGAAAAGTGGGGCGTGCAATATTATTCGGACCCTTTAACTTAATACTTTGTTGCGCCACCTTGTGCTGCGATTACAGCTGCAAGTCGCTTGGGGTATGTCTCTATCAGTTTTGTACATCGAGAGACTGAAATTCTTGCCCATTCTTCCTTGGCAAACAGCTCGAGCTCAGTGAGATTTGATGGAGATCGTTTGTGAACAACAGTTTTCAGCTCTTTCCACAGATTCTCGATTGGATACAGGTCTGGACTTTGACTTGGTCATTCTAACACCTGGATACGTTTATTTGTGAACCATTCCATTGTAGATTTAGCTTTATGTTTGGGATCATTGTCTTGTTGGAAGACAAATCTCCTTCCCAGTCTCAGGTCTTTTGCAGACTCCAACAGGTTTTCTTCAAGAATTATCCTGTATTTGGCTCCATCCATCTTCCCATCAATTTTAACCATCTTCCCTGTCCCTGCTGAAGAAAAATAGGCCCAAACCATGATGCTGCCACCACCATGTTTGACAGAGTGGATGGTGTGTTCAGGGTGATGAGCTGTGTTGCCTTTACGCCAAACATCATTTGGCATTGTTGCCAAAAAGTTTGATTTTGGTTTCATCTTACCAGAGCACCTTCTTCCACATGTTTGGTGCGTCTCCCAGGTGGCTTGTTGCAAACTTTAAATTAAACTTTTTATGGGTATCTTTGAGAAACGGCTTTCTTCTTGCCACTCTTCCATAAAGGCCAGATTTGTGCAGTGTACGAATGATTGTTGTCCTATGGACAGACTGTCCCACCTCAGCTATAGATCTCTGCAGTTCATCCAGAGTGATCATGGGCCTCTTGGCTGCATCTCTGATCAGTCTTCTCCTTGTTTGAGATGAAAGTTTAGAGGGACGGACAGTTCTTGGTAGATTTGCACTGGCATGATACTCCTTCCATTTCAATATGATAGCTTGCACAGCACTCCTTGGAATGTTTAAAGTTTTGGAAATCATTTTGTATCCAAATCCGGCTTTAAACTTCTCCACAACAGTATCACGGACCTGCCTGTTGTGTTCCTTGGTCTTCATGATGCTCTCTGTGCTTCAAACAGAACCCTGAAACTATGACAGATCAGGTGCATTTATACGGAGGCTTGATTACACACAGGTGGATTATATTTATCATCATTAGTCATTTAGGACAACATTGGATCACTCAGAGATCCACAATGAACTTCTGGAGTGAGTTCGCTGCACTGAAAGTAAAGGGGCCGAATAATATTGCACTCCCCACTTTTCAGTTTTTGAATTTCCACAAAAATGTATAATAACCAATACATTTCGTTCAACTTCACAATTGTGTTCCACTTGTTGATTCTTCACCAAAAATTTACATTTGGTATCTTTACGTTTGAAGCATGATATGTGGGAAAAGGTTGAAAAGTTCCAGGGGGCTGAATACTTTTGCAAGACACTGTATATACATATACTGTATATGTGTGTGTCTGTGTGTCACCGACATCTATATATCTGTGTATTCTATTATTCTACAGTATGTGTATTATCTATTCTATTGTAACCTGTCAGTGTGATTTTATGATTTTACTGTATGCTCCACATGAATTGCTGGCTTTTCTTCTATCTATCTATCTATCTATCTATTTATTATATATAATGTGTGTTTTGACGAATATTTCCTTTGAAAATGATGTGTAAATGACAGAGAATTGCTCTATGTGAAATCTCATGTTAAATTCAAATTGCAATCGCATTGCATTCGGATGTAAATCGGATGCTAGGTGTGAGAAATCGGATTGTACTCGGATGACACTCACATTGCACTCGTGCGACTCTCAGCAGGGAGACTCGGACCGATTTTTCATACGTTTAGTGTGACTCCGGCCTTAGGCTGTGTGCACACGTTGCGGATTGTCCTGCGGATTTTTGCACGCGGATTTGTCAAAAACCGCAGGTTTATCTGCAGTTTTTCTGCTGTTTAGCCTGCGGTTTGACACCTGACATGGAGCAGGTGCCAAACCGCAGCGGAATCCGCACAAAGAATTGACATGCTGCGGTTTTGAAACCGCAGCAAATCTGCGCAGAAAAATCCGCACAGTCTGCACAGCAGTTTTCGTTTTTAATTTATTTTAATGGTACTGTACACTGCAGCAAAAACTGCTGCGGATCCGCAGGACCAAAACCTCTGCGGATCCGCAGCAGATTCTGCAGCGTGTGCATATACCCTTAGACTTCAACAGCGCCCAAAAATTAGACTTTGACCTCGGCACAAATATGTTGTGACATTTCAAAAAATAAAAAAAATAATAAATTAACCCAAAACCATCTGGATATGGAAATCCACGTTGTCATTTCTAACAAATCTAAAAAATGATGAGGACTGGAAAACACTAGCTAATAAATGCCTAAAATCCAAATTTTTACTCCAGAAAGTTGGTACAAAAAGCATAATGAATTGGGGACATCGTCATTTTTTGTGCTACAGATGATCTCGCTCCACTGTGTGAATTTTCTTGGTATCATTTATAACTTCCATATTCAAGGCTGAGGGAATAAGGTCACCATCATTACAAACTGCATTGTCAGCAGAATTAGAAGGTCATTTATAAAGTAATGTTAAACGTGATGTTAATTAATTTTATATGTACTGTTATAATCTTATTGGGTGTGTATATTTTATAGCAAGGAATATCGTGTCTCACAGCAGTGCTAAAATTTTAGCTGATATTAAGCTCCACTTCAGTATCAAACTCTCCATTTATCAGTTTTTAACTACATTTTTATATGTTGCTTACATGAAGCGTATATAGTGATTTTCTTTATAGGATATAAACACCCTAACAACCATTAGTTTTTTTTATTGTTTTGTGTTTACAGATTCTATTAAAGTCGATGTCTCTTCAGTTATTGGGTTTTCCTCTTTAAGAAATGTCGACCCCAAATATTTTTAAATGCATAACTCTTCCCCTCTGCTCCAATTTCAGTATTTTAAGTGCAGCAGTGACGTCATGTCCACAGCTCTCCTAACAGCTGCAGCTAGTCACTGAGCTCAGCGGGTTGGCTGAGATAGACAGCGATTGGTTGCAGCGGTTATGCCAGCTGGTGACATGGAATCACCCATGCACCCAAAATTCTGAGACCCAGAACAAGTGCAGAGGAGGTTCCTGCTCTATTTGTGTAAAAGCTTTTGGGTTCACTTTTTTTTCTTAAAATAGAAAATCCCCTTTAGTATACTGTAGATATAGTAAAGTCACAAGTGATCTGTTGCCTCTTCCATAGATTTTTCAGCTAAAGCTGCTAGACTCAAATTGCTTGCAAATTATTTTCAGTTAATGCGTCAAGGCATTCATCAGCTAACATGGCAAAATTGTGCTCAAAAATTGCTATTAGGGGATGCTATTAGTGATGAGCGAGTATACTCGTTACTCGGGTTTCCTCGAGCATGCTCGGGTGTTCTCCGAGTATTTTGGCGTGCTCGGAGATTTAGTTTTTGTCATTGCGGCTGCTAGACAGCCTGAATACATGTGGGGATTCCCTAATAATCAGGCAACCCCGACATGTATTCAGGCTGTCTAGGAGCTGCAAATCATGCAGCTGCGGTGACACAAACTACCGTATATACTCGAGTATAACCCGAGGCACCAGTTTTGCCACGTAAAATGGGTAAGCTTATTGGCCGGGTATGCATTGTCCCCACATCCCTGTCCTGGTATGTGTGGCTCCCCCTGTTGTATGCATGGCTTCTCAGCCCTCCCCCTCCTGTATGCATGGCTCCTTCGTCCTCCACCTGCTGTATGCATAGCTCCTCTGTCCTCCCCCCCGCTGTATGCATGGCTCCTCCGTCCTCCCCCTGCTGTATGAATGGCTCCTCCGTCCTCCCCCTGCTTTATGCATGGCTCCTCCGTCCTCTCCCTGCTGTATGTATGGCTCCCCCGTCCTCCCCCTGCTGTATGCATGGCTCCTCCATTCTCCCCCTGCTGTATGCATGGCTCCCCCGTCCTCCCCCTGCTGTATGCATGGCTCCCCCATCCTCCCCCTGCTGTATGCATGGCTCCCAGTCCTCCCCTGCTGTATGCATGGTTCTTCCATCCTCCCCCCTGTTGTATGCATGGCTCACCACGGCTCCCCCCGCCCTCCCCGTCATACTCACCCCCTCCTGGCACGGTCTCTGCACTTCCCTGCTTCTCCAATGCTCTCCGGCACCGGCAGCTTCTGCCTGTGTTCAGCGGTCACGTGGTACCTCTCATTAACCCCTTTACTCCCAAGGGTGGTTTGCATGTTAGTGCCTGGGCCATTTTTACAATTCTGACCACTGTCCCTTTATGAGGTAATAACTCAGGAACGCTTCCATGGATCTTGGTGATTCTGACATTGTTTTCTTGTGCATATTGCACTTCATGATAGTGGTAAAATTTCATTCATATAACTTGCGTTTATTTGTGAAAAAAAACGGAAATTTGGCAAAAACTTTGAACATTTTGCAATTTTCCAACTTTGAATTTTTATGCCCTTAAATCACAAAGATATGGCACACAAAAAACTTAATAGGTAACATTTCCCACATGTTTACTTTACATCAGCACAATTTTGGAACCAAAATTTTTTTTTTGTTAGGAAGTTATAAGGGTTAAAAGTTGACCAGCGATTTCTCATTTTTGCAACACCATTTTATTGGAAACTCCCCGCAAGTGACCCCATTTTAGAAACTTGACCCCCTAAGGAACTTATCTAAATGTGTGGTGAGAACTTTGAACCCCCATGGGCTTCACAGAAGTTTATAACATAGAGCTGTAAAATTAAAAAAATCATTTTTTCCACAAAAATTATCTTTTCATCCCCAATTTGTATTTTCCCAAGGGAAACAGGATGCCAAAAGTTATTGTGCAATTTTCCCTGAGTATGCTGATACCCCATATGTGGGGGTAAACCACTCTTTGGGCACATGGCAGAGCTCGGAAGGGAAGCAGCGCCATTTGACTTTTTTGGCTGGAATTGATATTGGGCGCCATGTTGCATTTGGAGAGCCCCTGATGTGCCTAAACAGGGGAAACCCCCCACAAATGTTTTGGAAACTAGACCCTCCAAGGAACTTATCTAGATGTGTGGTGAGCACTTTGAACCCTCAAGTGCTTCACAGAACTTTATAACGCCCCGGTGTGAAAATTATAGAAAATCATATTTTTTCCATGAACATGATCTTTTAGTCCCCAATTTTTTATTTACTTAAGGGTAACAGGAGAAATTGGACCCCAAAAGTTATGCAATTTGCGATGATGTCAGGATCACGTGATCAGCCCATGTGTTGTCTACCTCACTGGTGGGAGGGGTTAGGCCCTGTGTAATGGAGGTTGGTAATTACCACAGTGTGAGTGTGTTTCTGGAAGCTACAGGAACTTGTGTGGACTCAGCCTGAAACTTGTATACTGGATTCCCGTACTGCAGGACTATCGCAGCAAGACTTGGAAGAACCCCGGGAATGGCACCTGGCGGATGCTGCAGGACCTGGCAGCCGCTTAGTTACGCCCGTCCCGTGCAAGGGGTGAGTCTGGGACCAGTGGTTCTCCAAGCTGGAGTCTGTTTTTGGTTTTCCCTATGTTTTGTTAAGCTGCTGGTTACTGAGTGACATTAAAACCACTGGAATTGGACTTTATGCCTTTGTGTTGCCTCGTTACTGCCGCCATTCTATTGCCTACCAGAGCGAATCCCTACAGATGATAAAGCATTGTTTTTGCTTTGTTTTTTTTTTTTAAGGCATTCACTAAACGGGTTAACTAGTGGGACAGTTTTATAGGGTGGGTCGTTACGGACGCGGTGATACTAAATATGTGTACTTTTATTGTTTTGTTTTCTTTATTTAGAAGAAAAAGTATTTATTAGGGAATTTTTTTTTATCTATTTAGGATTTTTACAAGTGTTTTTTTTTTTTACTTTATTACATTGTCCCGGGGGGGACATCCCTATCTAGTGTCAGATCGCTGATCTGATAGTTTGCACAGCACTCTGTTGGTTCAGTGATCTGACAGGCGCTGCACAGGCTTCCTCCGTGCCTGCTCTCAGCAGGCACTGAGAAAGCCGCCTCCTTGCAGGACCCCAAAGGCCCCTGCGGCCATATTGGTTCCGGGGGCCTGCAGGGAGGAGTCCCTCGGAGCAGCACATTGCGTCACTCCGGGGGTCTTAGGGAAGCATGCAGGGAGCCCCCCTGCGATTCTTCCCTGTGCCCCCGTTACACTGCGATCATGCTTGATCGCAGTGTGCCAGGGGTTAATGTGCTGGGGGCGGTCCGTGACCGCCATTGACACATAGTGTTGGGTGTCAGCTGTGATAATCAGCTGACACCCAGCCGCGATCAGCTCCCCGGGTCCCAGGTCACATGGATGGAATAGTACGTCCAATGTAGGTAAGGGGTTAAAATAATGAATATGTGCTCCACTCCTATGGGAGTGGAGACGCGTGCATATTCATTTCTTTAATGAGCAGTGCCACGTGACTGCTGAACACAGGAAGAAGTTGCCTCACCGGACAACAGAGAGATGCAGGGAGGAATTGCAGCAATTGCATGAGGAGGGGGTGAGTATGATGTGACAGCCGCCGGCTCCTGCCTCTCCACCTTCCCCGCCGACCCCCTGGGACAATGACTCGTTTATAAGCCAAGAGAGGCACTTTGAGCCTAAAAAAATGGGCTGAAAATCTCAGCTTATACTCAAGTATATACAGTAAATCTCCGAGCACATCCAAATACTCAGGGACCACCCGGGCATGCTCGGGGAAAACCGAGTAACAAGTATACTCGCTCATCACTAGATGTCATAAAAACTCATGGAAAAAAAACTATGATTTTTCCATGTCCTTACTGATGTTGTCATTTCACTGTTTTCATTTTTTTTATTCCAAAACTGC
This sequence comes from Dendrobates tinctorius, assembly GCF_039654945.1. NCBI lineage: Eukaryota > Metazoa > Chordata > Amphibia > Anura > Dendrobatidae > Dendrobates > Dendrobates tinctorius. Next base: position 85,295,447 of record NW_027361728.1, on the reverse strand, counting down.
ATCTATATGTTGCAGTACGTAGTAAAATGAAAAGGCATTTCAAGCAATATATCTTCTGTGCTGCTGTCCTTTCTTTAAATTTTTTTTATTAAAGGGAAGTTTTTTAGTTTTCAAAGTGCTTTATGAAGACTTGTTTGGGGATATCTACAGTGGAGAAAATAAGTATTTGATACACTTCTAATTTTCAAAGTTTTCCCCCCTACTAAGAATAGAGAGATCTGTAATTTTTATCGTAGTTACACTTCAACTGTGAGCAATGGAATCTGAAAATAAAAACCAGAAAATCACATTGTATGATTTTTACATAATCATTTTTCATTTTATTGCATGATATAAGGATTTGATCACATACCAACACAGACCAGTTACTTTTTCTTTAAGAAGCCCTCCTACTCTGCACTAATTACCTGTATTAATTGCCTCTGTTTGAACTTGTTACTTGTATAAAAGACCCCTGTCCACACACTCAATCAATCACACTCCATCCTCTCCACCTTGGCCAAGACCAAAGAGGTATCCAAGGACACCAGGGAGAAAGTTGTAGACCTGCACAAGGCTGGGATGGGGTACAGGACAATGGGCAAGCAGCTTGGTGAGGAGACAACAACTGTTGGCACAATTATTAGAAAATGGAAGAAACACAAGATGACTCAATCTTTCTCGGTCTGGGGTTCCATGCAAGATCTTGCCTCATGGGGCAAAGATGATTCTGAGAATCGATCAGCCCAGAACGTCATGGGAGGCCCTGGTCAATGACCTGAAGAGAGCTGGGACCAAAGTCTCAAACATTACCGTTAGTAACACACTATGCCGTCGTGGATTAAAATCCTGCAGGGGACGCAAGGTTATGTCCAGGCCTATTTGAAGCTCCCCAATGACCATCTGGATGAGCTAGAGGAGGCATGGGAGAAGGTCATGTGGTCAGATGAGACCAAAATATAACTTTTTGTTATCAACTCCATTTGCTGTGTTTGGAGGAACAAGAATGATGAGCACAACCCCAAGAACACCATCCCAACCATGAGTCATGGTGGAGGAAACATCATAATTTGGAGTTGCTTTTCTATAAAAGGGATAGGACGACTACACTGTATTGAAGGGAGGATGGATGGGGTTATATATCATCAGATTTTTGCCAATAGCCTCCTTTCCTCAGTAAGAGCATGGTCGAGGCTGGGTCTTCCAACATGACAATGACCCAAAGCACACAGCCACGGCAACTAAGGAGTGGCACCATAAGAAGGATTTCAAGGTCCTGGAGTGGACTAGCCAGTCTCTAGATCTGAACGCAATAGAAAATCTTTGGAGGGAGCTTAAACTCAATGTTGCCTAGCGACAGCCCTGAAACCTGAAAGATCTAGAGAAGATCTGTATGTTGGAGTGGCCAAGATCCCTGCTGCAGTGTGTGCAAACCTGGTCAAGAACTACAGGAAACGTCTGACCTCTGTAACTGCAAACAAAGATTTATGTGCTAAATATTAAGTTCTGTTTTTCTATTGTATCAAATACGAATTTAATGCAATAAAATGCAAATAAATTATGTAAAAATCATACAGTGTGATATTCTGTTTTTTTTTTTTTAGACTCTGTCTCTCACAGGTGAAGTGTACCTGCAATAAAATTACAGACCTCTTCACTCATTGTAGGTGGGAAAACTTGCAAAATAGGCAGTGTATCAAATACTTATTTTTCTCACTGTATATTCCTTTTGAATGGATTCCATTCAGAAATTTTGCCTTTTTTTCAGAGTTCATTGTGTAGTATAAATGTATTTTGTGGGTCTTATAATTACAGTGATGCCAAATGTTTTATAGCATTTGTTATGGTTGACTAGTTTTGTATATTTAAACACCTTTTCTATTGAAAAAATTTGATTTTGTGTCACTTTATTCTAGGGCTCGTAATAATTTTCTTTTTTTTTTTTTAAACAGAGATGAGGGTTTGTTTTCTGACTCTTGTCTTTCAATGACTTTATTTCTGTTTCTGGGAGATGTAATAAACACAAAATATCTGCTAATCTGGCAATATTTGTTAGGTTTTTCTAGTCTGGTGTTTACTGTTCAGTTTAAATAGCCGGAAAATGTATTTGGTTGTTATGGATACAGCATTATTTATGTCTAGTTTTTTTATACTCTTATTAGTTTTTCAATATCAAAACTGTGACTCAGAGACAACAGCACATCTGCACCTTTTTTGTAAGACTTTGCGGTATTTTATCGTTCAGAAAAAAATAATAAAAAAAAACAAAACATAATTACAATTTTCCAACTGACCATATACAATTCTTGTTTAAAAAAATCTGGATTCTTCAGCAAACTTTTCCATGTTATTTCCAATTTACCTAATTTGCGTATTAGTTGGCTAATTGAGTAAAAGTAAACAACAACCAGATTGATCCTATTTGCAGCGATATGATCACCACTGCAGCATTTTCATTCCAACAGATTTAACGGGATCTATATTATATAAAGAATAATAATAATATATAGCGGAGCACAAGACATTGAATATTTGTTGTGATATTTTCAGCCTTCCCAGATTACCTTTTAAATCTTCCAGAAGGGACCATTCTTGTGAGCTTGAAAGGTTGCACCACTTGTTTTATCTCCGAATCATTGCAATATCTACTATATAATCGTCTAATTCTGTCTGTTTGTAATGGAAATCCCGCGGCACTGATTGGTTGCGCCCGAGCGGGCGCAAACAAATCAGCGCATTCGAATGACACACGCCTCCGTCGGGAGATCTGTGAGAGAGAGAGAGATTCTAGAATACCCGATGCGTTAAAATCGGGCAACCATCTAGTGTCATAATAAACATCTTCCATTTTATAAAAAAAAAACTGATTTAGTCAACTGGTCTTTATTGTGCTCCGCTAGTATCTGTTCAACATTAATAGAAGGTTTAATTGCTCTAGAATCATATGAATGCATTCTCTCCAAAAACATTGTTTACTCATTATAAGTATGGAACCTATAAGAATAGGAAGATGCCTAGTGTGAGTTGTCATTTCACTATCTCCTTCCCAATAATGAAAAACAGATACCCTCGTGCCCAAATGCCATTTTTTCTCTATGATTAATTGCACCTCAGTCCAAAAGGTTGGCCACACCACAGTACCGCAGACCATGCAGTACATATGTGTCATATAAGTTTTATGTTTGACACAGTGTGTAATTCTGTTAGGCTGGAGGTACCTCGGTGGTAGACTAAAGTCATCAATGACGCCGTGCAATATACGCTACTGTTTATCTTTCTAGTAGAGATGAGCAGATTGATCTGCATAGAATCGACTTTGAGTCTAAGTTCCTAAAACATTTACAAATTTTAACATTTTGACATTTGATTCACAGTTTGTAAGGGGAAAAAAAAACAACTTGCCTAACACCATTTTCACTCTGCTGGAGCAGGTTAGTACCTTGGCCATCACAGAATACTGGTTCCCAGTGGAGCACAATTTGTACGGGAGACTCCATTTCATCTCCAGAGTAACTTGGCAAGTTTCTCTCTTCTATAGAATATAAGCTCTTATGGTCAGCGATGTCCTCTCTTTCTCGTGTAGAATATATGCTCTTATGGTCAGTGGAGTCCTCTCTCTCTGTATACTGTAGTGTAAGCTCTTATGGCCAGTCTGGTCAATGGTCTCCTTCTCTCTCCTGTAGAGTGTAAGCTCTTATGGCCAGTCTGGTCAATGGTCTCCTTCTCTCTCCTGTAGAGTGTAAGCTCTTATGGCCAGTCTGGTCAATGGTCTCCTTCTCTCTCCTGTAGAGTGTAAGCTCTTATGGCCAGCAGTGTTCTCCTTTTTGACTCATGTTGAAGTGTAATCTCTTATTATTAGCAGGGTTCTAGTTCTTCTTTATCTCACGTGTATTTTCTGAGCAACAACAAGCTTTCCAGTATTATGATTCACACAAATTTATTCATTGCAAATCAAATTTTTGGGAAAATTCAGCAAAGATGGCAAATTTGAATTTCAAAAGATCCGTTCATCTCTATTTTCCAGGTTTCATTTACTTTCGAACCACATTCCGACCCTTCAATAACTTTTCTCCCCTCATTCTCATTACCTAACGGTTTTGTCCAGGCTTCAAAAGTGGTTTTCAGACAAGATGAAATCAAACAGCGTCTCATCTATCTGTATATCATAGAATTTCAAGCACAATTCCTACCACTAGAATAAAACTGTCTAACTTATTGGAAACCATAAAACTGTATAGATTAAAATGGGGATAATGTAAACGTGGCTAGGAGATCATTACAGGTCAGTCATCATAGATTTGTGTCATACAGTATATCGCTTACCATTAAGATCTTTTTCACCCCAATTACTGAAAGGTCTCTTCTCCTTGCCTTGTGGAAAAACTGGATGAGCCCAAAGATTCAGTCATTTTGAGATATGAAGGGGTAAGCCATATAATTTATGAATTGCCTTCCACATCATAGCCTTATCTCTGCATATAAGAGACTGCTTAGTCCACCATGGCAGCTGTGATAAGAAGTATGAGAAATAGAACCTAGTTTCGATGGATGACAGAAGATGGACTCCAAGACAGTATCGGAATATCAACTGGATTTTCTCAGCCAGTCTATTATGTGTCTCATGCTAGCTGGATTATACCCTTAAGATTAGGCAGGTTGGCAACTTCTTCTCTCATCATCATCTTCTGTAGTTGAATATGATATCTCTTATCTCTCCACAGAAAGTGAGACATTGCTTTGTAACCCTTGTGATAACTTTATATCTTAACAGCAAGAGGGTGGTTTATACAAAGTACAAAAGTCTTGAAAAACACATCATTTTAATTAAAGCCAAATTAAACCATTTTTTTCAGCGTCTGTTCTATTTTAACCCCTTGCAATTTTCCATTTTTTTGCTTTCTTCCCAGAGCCATAAGTTTTTTTTTTTTTTACTTTTGTGTCAATATCGCCATATGAAGGCTTGTTTTTTTGCAGGACGGGGTGTACTTTTGAAAGACATTCCACAATTGTTTTTGGGATTTTTTATCATGTTCAATAAATGCTAAAACTTACTTGGCAATATGATTCCCTAGGTTCGTACGAGTACGCAGATAGCAAATGTATATAGTTTTTTAAGTGGTTAAAAAAAATTCAGAAATTTGTAAGAAAAAAAAATGTCGCTTTTGTTGCCATTTTCTATGACCCATAGCGTTTTTATTTTTCGAGATCTGAAGCTGGGTGAGGGATTTTTTTGGCATCCTGACCTGATGTTTTTATACCATTTTGGGGGTAGATGTTTTGATCACCTCTGATTGTAACTTTGCGGTGGCCAAAAAAAAGCGTAATTCTGTTTTGATTTTGATTTTTCTTGTTACTATATTTACCGATTGGATTAATTGTTTTTATTTTTTGATGGTTTGGACATTTCTGAATGCAGCAATACCAAACATGTATTTTTATTTTTTATTTTTTTCATTGTTTTATTTGCAATGAGACAAATGACTGGTGATTTGAATTTTGTGGGGTTTTTTTTATTACTATATTCATATTTTTAAAAGCTTTTTTTTACACTTATAACTGACTTCAATAGTCCCCTTAGGAGACTTAAAGGTGAGATCGTCCGATCTCTTGTGCTACACATAGCAGTTCTAAAGCACTTCAATTTAAAAAAAAAAATCACAATCTCCTATGAACACCTGCTAAGAGCTGTCATTCAGAGGAGATTCACAATGACAGGCACAGGGATCTTCTGCAGAGCTATGGCTGTCATGACAACCTATCAGCGCACTGTGATCACTTGACCAGAGCGCCAATGGGCAGGATTTCTCGACGGCTCTTGTGAAATCCCGCGATCAGTGATTGACAGTGGGATTTAACAGTTTAACAGCCATTGGTGAAGCGATGTGGCTGTTAAAGGTTCTTGATTGCTGACTAAATCAGCCATCAAGTGTGGGGAAAGATGCATCAAAGGTCGTCAAGGAGTTAACAAATAAGGGAGGATAATTAAGTGTAATAATGGAGCCACATCTTATTCCCGATTATTTTGTGAATGCTGGCTATAGGAAGCCCATATAAATCACTTTTATCCCTTTCAGGAGGAGAATTTATCTTAAAACCTGAAGAAGAACCGTTAACTGGCATATGTTGTAACACCTTTGGTAGGTCCTTGAGGTTCTGAAAAGTAGAATTATATCATTAGCAAAATAAAGCCATCTTAAATGTTTTCTACACTGTTTGGGGTTCTACAGCCAAGTTATACAGTGGGTGAAATAAATATTGAACACGTCAACAATTTTCCTAGTAAATATACGTATTTCTAAAAGTGCTATTGACATGAAATTCTCACCAAAACCACAGATGTCCATTATTTAAGTTATGTGATAAAGTGAGAAATGACCTAGTTAAAAAATATTGAACATGCTTACTGAAATGTTTTTAATACTTCGTACAAAATCCTTTGTTGGTGATGACAGCGTCAAGACGCCTCCTGCATGCATTGCTCAGGTGTGATCTTGGCCCATTATTCCACACAAACACTCTTCAAATCCTGAAGCTTCCATGGGTTGCATTTATGATTTCTGAGCTTTAATTCCTTCCATAAATGTTCTATTGGATTCAGGTCAGGTGATGGCTGGGCCATTATAGCAGCTTTATTTCCTTTCTCTGAAACCAATTGAGCATTTCCTTGGCTGTGTGTTTAGGATCATTGTCTTGCTGAAATGTCCACCCTCATTTTATCATCCTTTCAAATGGCAGCAGATTTTTAGCAATAATTTCTCGGTACATATGTCCATTCATCCTTCTTTCAATCACATGAAGTTTGACAGTGCTGTATGCTGAAAAACATCCCCACACCATGAGTTCCCATCTCCAAACTTCACTGATGATATGGTGTATTCTGGCATCCAAAGAGTTCAGTTTTGGACTCATCTGAGCAGACCATATTCTCCCAACATTTCATACACTTGTCTAAATGTTCTTGAGCAAACTTTAAATGAGTTTGAATATGGTTTTTGTTCAGTAATGAAGACTTTTGTGGTGCGCTTGCATGCAGTCCATGGAGGTTGAGTGCATTATAGTTTTCTTTGACAAAATTGTACCTGCTGATTCCATTTCTTTCTGTAGCTCTCCACAGGTGGTATTTACCTCTTGGACAACTCTTCTGATAATTCTTTTCTTTCTCTGAAATCTTGCGTTCAGCACCTGGTGAGATGATGTTGTTTCCACTTCCGGATTAAAGACCCCAACAGTGCTCACTGGAACTTTGAATAGTTTAGAAATTTTTCTCTAACCAATGCTATCAGCATGTTTTACAGCAATAAGGTTGCAAAGGTCTTCATACAGTTCACTGGTTTTACTCACCATGAGATGTTTCTTGTGTGTCAACTTGGTAATAAGACACCTTTTTATAGGTCATGGGTTGAACCAGCTGATTATTATTTTTCACTCAGTGACAGGATTGCTTTTTAATTACTGATAGATTTCAGTTGGTGTCATGACTTTCCATGGCTTTTTGAACCTCTTTCTTCATGTGTTCAATATTTTTTTCCTGTGTCATTTCTCATTATTACAAATAACTTAAATTTATGGATATCTACAGCTTGATTTCTTTACCTGTGTTGATTGCCTAAATTCGCTAGCAATATTCCAACCTTTTTCGCACATTTGTCAGAAATTGTGTGTAAGCGTCTCTCAACTCCTTGCTTGTTTTTGTATATTGTTCTTTAACAACTTTTTTAAGCTTATTAATTTCCCTCTAAGAGGTACCTGTGTCATCTTTCAGCAGAATATCTTGGATACACTCCACCCACTGCTTTGTTAATACCTTATGAAAATTACAGTCTCTAATCAAAAATGTTTGAAGTCTTCATAAATAATGTATTCCCTTCGGGGTCATAGTCAAAAGATTCACTGGATTGTGATCTGAGATTATTATGTCTATATGAACCAAAATTGTACTTTGGAACAAAAGCCCACTCACCAACAATAGTAAGTCCTTGACCATAATCATGGGGTTGCGAATAGTAAGCTAACTTATGACTGTCCAGTTTGAGAAACCTCCAGAAGGCATGAAGAACCAACAAGAAGTCAGCTAGGGAATATTCTATGTTTCTCGCATTATGTAGTTTGTCCTCTAATGATGACAGCAGTGTATTAAGATCTCTCCCCAATATCTTATTAGGAGTATCATCTGATAAAACGCAGGTCTTCAGTTTTTCAAAGAAATATTTTTGGAAAGAGTTGGATGTATAAATATTATAAAAACTGATATCTTTGTTATAACATATTTTAACCCCTTAACGACCGCCGATACGCCTTTTAACGGCGGTAATTAAGGGTACTAAAACCACAGCGCCGTTAATTCACGGCGCTGTGATTTAAGTGAATAGCGCCCCCCAGTGTCGGATTTTCTCCGGGGTCTCGGCTGCCAGGGGTAGCCGAGACCCCAGAGAACATGAATCGGTCGGTTTTTACCGACCCCCGCTTTTGCGATCGCCGTTATTAACCCTATAACGGCGACCGCAAAAAAAAAGCCGCGATTTTACATTTAATTTCTCTCTCCTCTGATGTGATCGCACATCAGAGGAGAGAGAAATAGGGTCCCCGATCCCCCCGCCGGTACCTCTCCGTGGCCCTCCGTCCCCTCCCGGTGGTCCCACGTCCCGCCGGCATCCTCCGATGGGCGCCGCCATCTTGAAAATGGCGGGCGCATGCGCAGTGCGCCCGCCGGGAATCTGCCGGCTCCGGCTGGGAGATTCCATTCATTATTTTGATCACTATGATAAACGATCATAGTGATCAAAATAAAAAAAATAGTACATAACCCCCCCGTTTATCACTCCCTTATATAGGCCAATATAATGGAATAAAGAAAATATTTTTTTTTCAGTTTTCCATTAGGGTTAGGGTTAGGGTAGGGTTAGGGCTAGGGTTAGGGCTAGGGTTAGGGTAGTGTTAGGGCTAGGGTTAGGGTTAGGGTAGGGTTGGGTTAGGGTTAGGGTTGGGCTAGGGTTAGGGTTAGGGTTGGGCTAGGGTTAGGGTTGGGCTAGGGTTAGGGTTGGGCTAGGGTTAGGGCTAGGGTGAGGGTTAGGGTTGTGCTAGGGCTAGGGTTAGGGCTCGGGTCACGACTAGGGTTAGAATTAGGGTTAGGGCGAACTAGAATTAGGGTTAGAATTAGGATTAGGGATTAGGGTTGGGATTAGGGTTGGGTTGGGATTAGGGTTAGGGGTGTGTTGGGGTTAGGGTTGGAGCAAGAATTGAGGGGTTTCCACTATTTGCCAACTTTGGGGGTCTAAAAATTGGGGTCTAAAAAATCACTTTTGTGGAAATAAAAAAAGACTTTTTATTTTCACGGCTCTGCGTTTATAAACTTTTGTGAAGCGCTTGGGGGTTCAAAGTGCTCACCACACATCTAGATAAGTTCATTAGGGGGTCTAGTTTCCAAAATGGGGTCACTTGTGGGGGGTTTTCACTGTTTAGGCCCATCAGGGGCTCTGCAAGCGCAACATGATGCCCACAGACCATTCCATCAAAGTCTGCATTCCAAAATGGCACTCCTTCCCTTCCGAGCTCTCCCATGCGCCCAAACAGTGGTTCCCCCCACATATGAGGTATCGGCGTACTCAGGACAAATCGCCTAACAACTGTGCGGTTATGATTTCTCCCGTTACCCTTGTAAAAATAAATATTTGGGGGCCAAAAGATCATTTTTGTGGAAAAAAAATGGATTTTTTATTTTCACGGCTCTACGTTATAAACTTCTGTGAAGCACTTGAAGGTTCAAAGTGCTCACCACACATCTAGATAAGTTCCTTAATGGGTCTAGTTTCCAAAATGGGGTCACTTGTGGGGGGTTTCCACTGTTTAGGCCCATCAGGGGCTCTGCAAGCGCAACATGATGTCCGCAGACCATTCCATCAAAGTCTGCATTCCAAAATGGCACTCCTTCCCTTCCGAGCTCTCCCATGCGCCCAAACAGTGGTTCCCCCCCACATATGGGGTATCGGCGTACTCAGGACAAATCGCGTAACAACTGTGCGGGTATGATTTCTCCTGTTACCCTTGTAAAAAATAAAAATTTGGGGGCGAAAAGATCATCTTTGTGGAAAAAAATAGATTTCTTATTTTCACGGCTCTACGTTATAAACTTCTGTGAAGCCCTTGGGGGTTCAAAGTGCTCACCACACATCTAGATAAGTTCCTTAATGGGTCTAGTTTCCAAAATGGGGTCACTTGTTGGAGGTTTCCACTGTTTAGGCACATTAAGGGCTCTCCGAACGCAACATGGCATCCGATCTCAATTCCAGCCAATTCTGCGTTGAAAAAGTCAAACGGCGCTCCATCCTTTGCGAGCTCTGCCGTGTGCTGAAATAGTGGTTTACCCCCACATATAGGGTATCGGCGTATTCAGGAGAAATTGTACAACAAATTTTGTGGTTGATTTTCTCTATTAACACTTGAGAAAATATAAAAAATTGGTTCTGAAGTAAATTTTTTGCAAAAAAAAGTTAAATATTAATTTTTTCCTTCCACATTGCTTTAGTTCCTGTGAAGCACTTAAAGGGTTAATAAACTTCTTGAATGTGGTTTTGAGCACCTTGAGGGGTCTAGTGTTTAGAATGGTGCCACTTTTGGTTATTTTCTGTCATGTACACCCCTCAAAATGACTTTAAATTTGATGTGGTCCCTAAAAAAAATGGTTTTGTAAATTTTGTTGTAAAAATGAGAAATCGCTGGTCAACTTTTAACCCTTATAACTTCCTAACAAAAAAAATTTTGCTTCCAAAATTGTGCTGATGTAAAGTAGACATGTGGGAAATGTTATTTATTAAGAAATTTGTGTGACACATCTCTCTGATTTGAGGGCATAAAAATTTAAAGTTTTAAAATTGCAAAATTTTCAAAATTTTCGCCATATTTCCATTTTTTTCATAAATAAACACAAGACTTATTGAAGAAATGTTACCACTAATATGAAGTACAATATGTCACGAAAAAACAGTCTTAGAATCAGCGGGATCCATTAAAGCGTTCCAGAGTTATAACCTCATAAAGGGACAGTGGTCAGAATTGTAAAAATTGGCCTGGTCATTAAGCTGCAAACTGGCTCTGTCGCTAAGGGGTTAAGCTGTATCTGAATCTTGGTCTGAATCTCGTGAGTTTACTTTGTATGAGAGGTGTTTTCTAACCAAGATAACAACTCCTGCCTTTTCAATTACCAAGGGAAACCAGTAATCCCTTCTTGAGATGTAATTTTTTAATTCAGAAAAAATCCTGCTCTATCAGATGGGTCTCCTGTAACAATGCACCTAGACGTTAAAGGCGACGAAGGACAGTGATCCGCTTATGAGGGGATCTCAACCCCTCAATATCCCATTTTATTATTTTCATAAATTTTATTTGTAAAGCCTGGATTTGTCTTGAGTGGCAATTCTTTCCACCACCTATTTCACCACACAGAAAGATAAAAGTTTACATGGAAAATATTTGTCAATCTCCATAGAACCTTGAAAATAGTTTGTCGGCATGGTGAATCACATCCCAGCTGTAACTTACAAGATCTAGCTTTCTGTGACACACCAAATGTGAATAACATTCAGCAGTACAATCTTAGTTTATATAATCTCAACTTTCTGCCTTTTATTTTTTGTGGTATTGTGCACCACCACCTCCTTCCTCCTCCTCGTTTCACCAGTGCAACGTATTAGTCAAAGTAATCAGAAACATATTGTTCAGCCCCCAAGATGTATCATAGTTAGGATTGCCACCGTCCAGAAATTCTTGAACAGTCCGTAAAAATAAGGCACATTTTCTCACTGTTCATAAAAAAAATGAAGCTGGAGAGACTTGTACAGATTTTTATTATTGCATTTATCGCCCTTTTGCTACAGTTCAGATTGAATGAAGATAATGTCTTCATATAGGATTTATGGTTGGTAGATATGTATCACTTATAATCTTAATGATATATTTTGATCATCTAATGTGTCCAGAAAAAAAGTTTGCTGTCTGTTACTTTTTGTGAAACTGTCCAGAAAAAATAAAGTTGGCAACCCTGATCATAGTACCAGAATGATGAGAACAATGTCTCTGATAACAGCTTTATCAGATGGGCCAAGATTACTCAACAACAAAATTGACATACTACCTCGATCTCCAATTTCTTCTGTCAATGCCTATCACATATTAAAAACGCTTTCCAAAAATATCTCAGGTATGTCGTTTTTTACATTCCTCGTCTGTTTTGATGCAAAACTACATTGTTCAATTAAGATATTTGGCAACCATCATGGGCTTCTGCTTTCAGCTGCCATCCAGTCCTGTTTTGGTGAGGACCCTTACTCCAGATGTAGTGGAGGAGATTTGGATCTTTGAAGAATGGCAGTAGGTGCTTCATCTAAGAAAAATGCTCCAATAGTTATTGTTAAACCCACTCTTTCATTGCCAGAAGTAGGACATACTGTAGATAGACGTGAAGAGGAAGCACACTACTTCTGTAAACCATGTTTGGGCTTCAGCTAGTATAGATTGTGATATCTAAGGGATTTCATGGTGATGATCACAGTTAACTGTAGTCCTGTTGTTTCTCCAAGATCTAAGGGCCCCGTCACACATAGCAACGCACCAGCGATCCTGACAATGATATGACCTTGTCAGGATCTTTGGTGTGTCGCTACGTGAACGCTGGTGAGCTGCCAAACAGGCAGCTTCACCAGCGATCAGCACCAGCGACACGCGGGTAACAAGAGAAGCACGTCGCTTAGTTACCTGCTGTGTACCTTAGTTACCAGCGTGCTGGTGCAGGGAGCTGGTAACCAAGGTACACATCGGGTTTCTAAGCAACGTGCGCCACTTAGAAACCCAATGTATACCTTGGTTACTAGCTCCCTGCTCCAGCGAGCTGGTAACTAAGGTACACATCAGGTTTCTAAGCGCTGTTAAACTGTAAAGCGCTGCGGAATATGTTGGCACTATATATATACAGATTATTATTATTATTATTAGTTAGTTACCAGCGCCTGCCACACGCAGCGATGCATGCTGGCCAGCGGGAGACCAGCGATCAAAAAAATGTCCTGGCCATTCCAGGATGATCAGCGATACCCGGCCGGGTGGGCCAGTCGCTGGTAAGTTCGCACACAGCGATCTCGCTAGTGAGATCGCTGTGTGTGATGGGGACTTAAGTTGTTTGTTACACCTGACACACAGTGTCTATGGCCAGGATACAAATCACAATCCAGTGCCATTCTTGCTCTGTGATAGTATAGCAAGGAACTTGAACTACTTGCTCCCCACACCAATCCATTGCAGTGTAATGTGAAAAAAGGTTAAATACACTAGATAAATACATAATGGCATATATGTAAAAGAAAGAGCTAAAGAGAACACATACATATCTCATGGACATATTTTCTGAGTGCCTTTCCTGACCTTCTTGATAACAGAAAAAGGAGACCTGACCTTTACTGGCCCATGACTTCCAGCCCAAACATGCTCCTCCAGTGAGATGAAATCTGGTAGCATAGATGGGGAAAAGGTATGTGACGAATATATATATATATATATATATATATATATATATATATATTTATCTCTGTGATCTGGATGTAATTTTGACAACATAATTGCCAAAATTGGGAGGGCATAGGGTTGAGTTCCAAAATTAGTAAGATGTACAAGTTGGAAGGGAGTGTAATTGTAGGACCAGACTAATAAAAGTTTGTTCGTATTTTGTAATCATGAAAACACATGTCTGCTTATTTTATTTTTTACATTGGTTGTATTGGGCCATGAAATAAAATATTTTCAACCTTGGACACAACCTTTAATGCACTTTTTTCTCCAAAAGACAAGCTACTGTATTAAAGTAAATAGAGGTAAGTACTGTACTGTAAAAAGCAATTGAAGTAATGGTGACTTTTATGAGTATATGACTGTATAAACAATCTTACACAACTAATGGTAAAGTATTTTGTGTATCCTAGTCCCTTATGGGTTTGTTAATATAGACCTTTCTCACTTTGTTCGTTTTCCTTAATGCATTTTTTGATCACTTGACAAAATTCACAAAGCTGTGTGAATTCCCAATGTTGGAGACCGGACTATTTTTCCTCTTGTCATGGAGTGCCTTCCTATCTGCAGAGGCAGCAGGATTGACAGGTAAGTTTCTCAATGCCAAATTTTATTATGTGGATTATTGGGGTTTTTCACTATTTTAGAAAATTTTGCAAAGTGAACAGTTAAGAGATCCTTATAAAAGAACGAAGCAGCTTGTGACACTGGAATCCCCCACCGGTCCAGCACTGCTGTTCTATTGGTCTTCGATAGTACTGGAAATAATGACATCCCAAGCTCCAGTCACCTAACTGGTGAGGACACTGATCTGCTACAGGGTCAGATGATGAGTCCTCATGTCGTTATCACTTTAGGTCCTGGTAGAGGCCATTGAAAAGTCATCGATGGAGCAGCTTCTGTCCTACTTTAATAAGGATCCCTGCTTCATCTGGTGCTCCAGGGTGAGGATAAAGCATCAGTACTCATTTCAACCATAGTTAGGTTGTTTTCATAGACAACTTTTTGGAGTGTCAATTACATTTTCTGTTATTTTTAATGCAAAGAATAGGTCAAGTCTTTAGACCTTTTCTTGCTGTCAAAATATACGGATCATCTTTTAAAGTCAAATTAGCCAGCCAGTTTACATTTGGCTATATTGAAAAATTGATAATTCATAATGGTCTCCACTCTATTAAAAGTGGAAGCCAAATGCTTTCTCTGATTTCTCCAGAAGTTGAGCTGTACGTCCATTTATGTATGTGTCTTTGTATAGGCTTGTTATATGTGACCAATCTTCCTACAATTGTACCGTACTTTGTTAAAATCAAGAACAGATTCCAGAAACTCTGTTTTAAAAGTATTATTCTGCTGTTGCCATTGCATGTATTTATAGCTAGTATGACACGTATGGGGCACGTCATACTCGCAGCCATGAATACGGGAGAGAATTCTTAATGAGGTGATTGTAGTCACCACTAGTGGGGATAATATTATGATGGTCACTGATTCCATGATACTTAGATAACTCTTAACTTCTGTATTGTGGTGATAAGAGCCTCCATTATTGATTTGGTTCTCGTTATTTAATATGCACTAACACTTTATGTATTTATACAATATAATGTGATGGCCATTTTATCTGTATTCACATTTGTGGGGTGACACCATTTTGTTGGTGCACTTTGTACCCGACTTAAATAGCTCTGTGAATCATTATTTTATTGTGATGCATGTATTGGACTGTACTTTTTGGAATTATTTGTCAATAAAATATATTTTTAGTCAGTTTTAAAGTGGTTTATACCCTCCATGTGTTTTTATTTTCACTGTAGTCGGGAGCTCCATAGGGTTATAACCTTTTCCAATCCTTATAGTCAGAGTTGCTCTCATCATAATCCTGCTGCTCCCCTGAGTATTCCGTTTTTTTTTTTGTTTTGTTTTTTTAATCCACCGTGCAATTCCAGAGATATTGTCCTTTTAGTTTAGTACTAATTTTTATGGAATTTAATAAGCAAATGTTGCTCACATGGTAGTAATACATAATACAGAGCAGTCTTTAGTCAGGCCCCCAAGAATCCTTTAAAGATCATAGAAATTAGTACTAAATAAAAAGGCTAATATCTCTGGATCCATAAGGCGGATATAATGAAGACAAAATATGGAATACTCAGTGGAATAATGGGAACAAAATAAGTGTGAAATCTGGCTATTTTTCACTTGGTTACAGGTCCTCTTTAAGTTCTGTAAGTTGTAAGATGGCTTGTCTTTTTTGGAAGTGCATTGAGCAGCAGGGTGGTTTGCTGTTGAAGGGAAAAAAAAACTCTTTAAATCTTCTGCCTGAGCGAGTGTGAACGAGTTGAGTGTGACCTGAGCGTAAGTGCGATCTGTGGTAAGTGTGTGACTTGTGATTCAGTGACTTTGGATTCAGGGAGTTTGCAAGGGAGGTATTACTGAATTACTGTTATATTTTATTAATACTTTTTATTTATTTATTTATTTTTTTTTACTTATTTTTTCTGTCTGGTGCAATCCCCATTAGGATGTGCTCCACAATTGCCAATGCCATCCAGTGTACGTCTTGCCGCATGTATGAAATCCTTGACCATCCGGTCGAGGGTGCATACTGCTGTGCGAGATGTGAGCACGTTGTGCATTTGGAAGCCCAGATACTGGATCTAAATGCGCAGCTGGCAACACTGAGATCCATAGACAATATGGAAAGGAGTCTTCTGCTCACTGAGCAGACGCTCAATGGGATAGTTGGGGGGGGGATGCTAGGTTGGAGCCTCAGGACAGTGAAGTAGCCAGCTGGGTGGCAGTTAGAAGGTGGGGTAGAGGGAAGAGCGCTAGGGAGGCTAGTCCTGATCTCGCACACCCCAATAAGTTTGCTAAGTTGGCAGATGAGGGGTGACTGTCAGTGCAGGGGTAGCACTGCTGCAGCAAGGCTTGTCCTTTGAAAGCTGCCGGAGGAGTGTCTGCTCCAGTAAGGGGGAAAATAGGAGAGCAGGGCAGGCCGATTCCGCCTGCCAGAACATCACATCATATGTGACCTCCCCACCAGGTGGAATTCAACGTTACATATGTTGGAGCGGTTGTGTGAGCAGCAGGCAGCAGTAATGGAGTACCAGCTGCATCAGGCGCAAACAAGTCGCACTGTGCGCCGGACACACTTCACCACCACTGAGTGGGCCACTATGAGGGACATCTGCCAAGTTTTGCGTGCCTTCGATGACTCCACGCGGATGGCCAGTGCAGATGATGCACTAATCAGCATGACTGTCCCCCTCATCTGTCTGCTTCAAAAAACCTTACAAGCACTAAGTGAGGAGGTTTTTGAAGAGGTCGAGGATGAGCAGTCAGAAATGCCATCTGCTTCTGGCAAGTCTGCGCAACGTGCTTCCACACAAAGGCCCAGGCAGGGGACACTTAGTGAGGAGGATGACGAGGAGTCAATGGAGGAGGAGGAACACATCTCTCCAGAGGAGGGAGGTACACAAGGCTCTAGTAGTCAGTGTGTACAGCGAGGGTGGGGTGATGCTGAGCAGGCAGAGATGCTGCCTCAAGCTGGGGACAGCGTTTCCGGTCCAGTTGGCAGTCTGCAGCACATGGTTGATTTCATGCTGCAGTGCTTGTTAAATGACAGCCGCATTGCCAACATTCTCCACACGGCTGATTATTGGGTGTACACCCTCCTAGATCCTCGCTACCGGGACAACTTACAAAGCCTCATACCACAGTTGAACCGGGAGCAAAAAATGCGGGAGTACCAAGAAACACTTGTGCAGGCCATCATGTTCTCCATTCCCCCCACAAGTGTTGCTGGTAGTGCTTTTCAAACCAGCCATGTGGGTAGAGGCAGTGGAGGAAGCTCTGCACAAAGAGGTAGCAGAGGCAGTGCCGCAGGACAAGGCAAGGCCAGTATGGCCCAAATGTGGAAAAGTTTTGTGGGACCGCCACAAACGGCTACACCATCACAGACGGCTCCAGTCAGCAGGAGGCAACGTTTCCGTCAGATGGTGACAGACTACTTGTCGTGCCCTGTTAGTGTTCTCTCAGACGGCTCTTCCCCATTCAAGTATTGGGTCTCTAAGCTGGATACATGGCCAGAGCTTAGCCAGTATGCATTGGAGGTGCTGGCTTGCCCTGCTGCCAGTGTATTATCGGAACGTGTCTTTAGTGCTGCAGGTGGTGTGGTAACAAACCGTCGCACGCGACTATCCGCCGATAATGTTGACCGGCTTACTTTTGTGAAAATGAACAAGGCCTGGATCTCACCTGAATTTGCCAGTCCTCTTCCAGAATAAATAATTGGCTGGCAACAGGATCCAGGTCTCCTGTTGTGTTCATGTTTCTATGACCTGAACTTTATTTCCTGGGCTACAGCAACGCCCTTTGTTGCTCAGAAGTGCTGTCCGCACAGACAAAACACTCGCTCATGTGTAAGTGGGGTTCGGTAACGTCAGCTGATCCCCTGCTGTGCGTACGGCAAACTCTCCTGCTGCCTACAACTTCTGACTACCTCTGATTTAATATGTTCTCTGATTTGCCCTCTGTCTCCACTCTGTTTTGAGTATTTCCTCCGGCCTACAACACCGCCTGTTTCTGCTGTCAAGTGCCGTCTGCACAATCCACACTTGTTCCTGTGGTACCTGGGTCCTGTAACATCTGCTCATCTCCAGAGTTGAGCACGGCAATGTCTCCTGCTTTGTCTACATTCCCACTACTTGTAGTGGAAATGTGGACAGAGCAGGAGACATTGCCTGACTCACCTCTAGGGAGAAGCTGCTGTTACAGAACCCCAGTAACACAGGAACAAGTGTGGGTTGTTTAGACGGCATTTCAGAGCAGCAACTGGCGTGGTTGGAAGCCAGCAGAAATACTCGAAACAGAGTGAAGACAGAGGCCTAATTGGAGTACGTTGACAGTTAGTAGTAGTCTAGAAACAATCGCAAACTGCCACCACGTAGGCCTCGGCCTACTACCTGATTTTCCCTGGGCTCTGACACCGCCAGTTGGTGCTCAGAAGTGCTGTCCGCACAGACAAAACACTCGCTCATGTGTAAGTGGGGTTCGGTAACGTCAGCTGATCCCCTGCTGTGTGTATGGCAAAGTGTCCTGCTCCCTCCACAGTCAAACAACCTCAGATTTACACCTGGCTCCAAGTAGGCCTCGGCCTACTACCTCATTTTCCCTGGGCTCCGACAACGCCAGTTGGTGCTCGGAAGTGCTGTCCGCACAGACAAAACACTCGCTCATGTGTAAGTGGGGTTCGGTAACGTCAGCTGATCCCCTGCTGTGTGTACGGCAAACTCTCCTGCTGCCTACAACTTCTGACTACCTCTGATTTAATATGTTCTCTGATTTGCCCTCTGTCTCCACTCTGTTTTGAGTATTTCCTCCGGCCTACAACACCGCCTGTTTCTGCTGTCAAGTGCCGTCTGCACAATCCACACTTGTTCCTGTGGTACCTGGGTCCTGTAACATCTGCTCATCTCCAGAGTTGAGCATGGCAATGTCTCCTGCTTTGTCTACATTCCCACTACTTGTAGTGGAAATGTGGACAGAGCAGGAGACATTGCCTGACTCACCTCTAGGGAGAAGCTGCTGTTACAGAACCCCAGTAACACAGGAACAAGTGTGGGTTGTGCAGACGGCATTTCAGAGCAGCAACTGGCGTGGTTGGAAGCCAGAGGAAATACTCGAAACATAGTGAAGACAGAGGCCTAATTGGAGTACGTTGACAGTTAGTAGTAGTCTAGAAACAATCGCAAACTGCCACCAAGTAGGCCTCGGCCTACTACCTGATTTTCCCTGGGCTCCGACACCGCCAGTTGGTGCTCAGAAGTGCTGTCCACACAGAAAAACACACTCGTTCATGTGAAAGTGGGGTTCGGTAACGTAAGCTGATCCCCTGCTGTGTGGCGGGCAAACTGCTGCTGCCTCCAAATTTTAGCTACTTCAGATTTAAACTTTCTCTGATTTGGCCTCTGTCTCCACTCTGTCTCTAGTATTTCCCCTGACCTCCAACACCGCCAGTTCCTGCTCACAGTTGCCGTCCACGCATTCCACACGTGTTCCTGTGTTACTGGGGTTCTGTTACGTCAGCAGATCCCCCAATGTGTGTCCGCCACTGTCTCCTGCGCTGTCCACCTTCCCACTGCAAGCGGTGGGAATGTGGACAGAGCAGGAGACAGTGGCAGACACACATCAGGGGATCTGCTGACATTACAGAATCCCAGTAACATAGGAACACGTGTGGGTTGGGCAGACGGCTACTGTACACATAAACTGGCGGTGTTGGTGGTCACGTGAAATCCTGGAAACAGAGTGGAGACAGATGCCTAATTGGAGCACGTTGACAGCCTGTTGTAGCCTACAAACAATCTAAAACTGCCACCAAGTAGGCCTCGGCCTGCACCCTGGTTCTCCCTGGGCTCCAACAACGCTAGTTGGTGCTCGGAAGTGCTGTCCACACAGAAAAAGACACTTGTTCATGTGAAAGTGGGGGTCAGTAATGTCAGCTGATCCCCTGCTGTGTGGAGGGCAAACTGCTGCTGCCTCCAAATTCAAACAACGTCTTATCTTCAACTGCCTCCAAGTAGGCCTCAGCCTACAAAATGACTATCCCTGGGCTCCAACATCGTCAGTTGTTGCTCGGAAGTGCCATCCACACAGAAAAACACACTCGTTCATGTGAAAGTGGGGTTCGGTAACGTCGGCTGATCCCCTGCTGTGTGGAGGGCAAAGTGTCCTGCTCCCTCCAAAGTCAAAATACCTCAGCTTTACACCTGGCTCCTAGTAGGCCTCGGCCTGCACCATGATTGTCCCTGGGCTCCAACACCGCCAGTTGGTGCTCGGAAGTGCTGTCCACACAGAAAAACACACTCGTTCATGTGAAAGTGGGGTTCGGTAACGTCAGCTGATCCCCTGCTGTGTGGAGGGCAAACTGCTGCTGCCTCCAAATTGTAACTACTTCAGATTTAAACATTCTCTGATTTGGCCTCTGTCTCCACTCTGTCTCTAGTATTTCCCCTGACCTCCAACACCGCCAGTTCCTGCTCACAGTTGCCGTCCACGCATTCCACACTTGTTCCTGTGTTCCTGGTGTTCTGTGACGTGAGCTGATCCCCCAATGTGTGTCCGGCACTGTCTCCTGCGCTGTCCACCTTCCCCCTGCAAGTGGTGGGAATGTGGACAGAGCAGGAGACATTGGCAGACAAACATCAGGGGACCTGCTGACATTACAGAACACCAGTAAAACAGGAACACGTGTGGATTGGGCAGACGGCTACTGTACGCATAAACTGGCGGTGTTGGTAGTCACGTGAAATCCTGGAAACAGAGTGGAGACAGATGCCTAATTGGAGCACGTTGACAGTCTGTTGTAGCCTACAAACAATCTAAAACTGCCACCAAGTAGGCCTCGGCCTGCACCCTGGTTCTCCCTGGGCTCCAACAACGCTAGTTGGTGCTCAGAAGTGCTGTCCACACAGAAAAACACACTTGTTCATGTGAAAGTGGGGGTCAGTAACGTCAGCTGATCCCCTGCTGTGTGGAGGGCAAAGTGTCCTGCTCCCTCCAAAGTCAAAATACCTCAGCTTTACACCTGGCTCCTAGTAGGCCTCGGCCTGCACCATGATTGTCCCTGGGTTCCAACAACGCTAGTTGGTGCTTGGAAGTGCTGTCCACACAGAAAAACACACTCGTTCATGTGAAAGTGGGGTTCAGTAACGTCAGCTGATCCC
The DNA here is from genome assembly GCF_039654945.1 of Dendrobates tinctorius. Classification (NCBI taxonomy): domain Eukaryota; kingdom Metazoa; phylum Chordata; class Amphibia; order Anura; family Dendrobatidae; genus Dendrobates; species Dendrobates tinctorius. The sequence goes on along the minus strand of NW_027361728.1, from coordinate 85,274,190 downwards.
CTGCTGTGTGGAGGGCAAAGTGTCCTGCTCCCTCCAAAGTCAAAATACCTCAGCTTTACACCTGGCTCCTAGTAGGCCTCGGCCTGCACCATGATTGTCCCTGGGTTCCAACAACGCTAGTTGGTGCTCGGAAGTGCTGTCCACACAGAAAAACACACTCGTTCATGTGAAAGTGGGGTTCGGTAACGTCAGCTGATCCCCTGCTGTGTGGAGGGCAAACTGCTGCTGCCTCCAAATTGTAACTACTTCAGATTTAAACATTCTCTGATTTGGCCTCTGTCTCCACTCTGTCTCTAGTATTTCCCCTGACCTCCAACACCGCCAGTTCCTGCTCACAGTTGCCGTCCACGCATTCCACTCTTGTTCCTGGTGTTCTGTAACGTGAGCTGATCCCCCAATGTGTGTCCGGCACTGTCTCCTGCGCTGTCCACCTTCCCACTGCAAGTGGTGGGAATGTGGACAGAGCAGGAGACATTGGCAGACAAACATCAGGGGATCTGCTGACATTACAGAACACCAGTAACACAGGAACACGTGTGGATTGGGCAGACGGCTACTGTACGCATAAACTGGCGGTGTTGGTAGTCATGTGAAATCCTGGAAACAGAGTGGAGACAGATGCCTAATTGGAGCACGTTGACAGTCTGTTGTAGCCTACAAACAATCTAAAACTGCCACCAAGTAGGCCTCGGCCTGCACCCTGGTTCTCCCTGGGCTCCAACAACGCTAGTTGGTGCTCAGAAGTGCTGTCCACACAGAAAAACACACTTGTTCATGTGAAAGTGGGGGTCAGTAACGTCAGCTGATCCCCTGCTGTGTGGAGGGCAAAGTGTCCTGCTCCCTCCAAAGTCAAAATACCTCAGCTTTACACCTGGCTCCTAGTAGGCCTCGGCCTGCACCATGATTGTCCCTGGGTTCCAACAACGCTAGTTGGTGCTTGGAAGTGCTGTCCACACAGAAAAACACACTCGTTCATGTGAAAGTGGGGTTCAGTAACGTCAGCTGATCCCCTGCTGTGTGGAGGGCAAAGTGTCCTGCTCCCTCCAAAGTCAAAATACCTCAGCTTTACACCTGGCTCCTAGTAGGCCTCGGCCTGCACCATGATTGTCCCTGGGTTCCAACAACGCTAGTTGGTGCTCGGAAGTGCTGTCCACACAGAAAAACACACTCGTTCATGTGAAAGTGGGGTTCGGTAACGTCAGCTGATCCCCTGCTGTGTGGAGGGCAAACTGCTGCTGCCTCCAAATTGTAACTACTTCAGATTTAAACATTCTCTGATTTGGCCTCTGTCTCCACTCTGTCTGTAGTATTTCCCCTGACCTCCAACACCGCCAGTTCCTGCTCACAGTTGCCGTCCACGCATTCCACTCTTGTTCCTGGTGTTCTGTAACGTGAGCTGATCCCCCAATGTGTGTCCGGCACTGTCTCCTGCGCTGTCCACCTTCCCACTGCAAGTGGTGGGAATGTGGACAGAGCAGGAGACATTGGCAGACAAACATCAGGGGATCTGCTGACATTACAGAACACCAGTAACACAGGAACACGTGTGGATTGGGCAGACGGCTACTGTACGCATAAACTGGCGGTGTTGGTAGTCATGTGAAATCCTGGAAACAGAGTGGAGACAGATGCCTAATTGGAGCACGTTGACAGTCTGTTGTAGCCTACAAACAATCTAAAACTACCACCAAGTAGGCCTCGGCCTACACCATGATTGTCCCTGGGCTCCAACAACGCCAGTTGGTGCTCGGCAGTGTCTTTGGCACGGGGACTCCCTGTTGCCCTGCCTGGCTCCAGCACGCCTGCTGTTTCCGGGTAGTTTCAAGGTCACTATGCCACCAATCCGTTGTCCTGTCGTCTTGCGGCCGGGTTAGCCGACTCTACGGTGCCTGCAGTTTAGGTGACTCCTATGTGGGCTGCGGGAACTGGCACTGAAGGCTGGATCCGTAGTGCCAATGGGACATGGACCCCCTGTAGGACTGTGGGTTTCGGTAACTGCGGCCGGCTTGCGGCCTGGCTACTTTGCTTTGAATGGGTACCTTCTGCTACCCACCCGGGTTCCAGCACTGTCTGCTGGTTCTCGCCAGAGCCTTTGGCCTAGGTGCCTCCATCTCGGTATCCGAGGTCCAGCACCGTCAGCTGGTCCTTGGTAGTGCTTTCTAGCACAGGTACCTCCTGCCTAGTAACCGTGGTCCAGCACCGTCAGCTGTTCCTCGGTAGTGCCATTGGCTCTTGTAGCTTTTGCTACCCATCTGGGTTCCAGCACCGTCAGCTGGTTCTCTTCAGTGTCTTTGGCACGGGGACTCCCTGTTGCCCAGCCTGGTTCCAGCACGCCTGCTGTTTCCGGGTAGTGTCAAGGTCACTATGCCACCAATCCGTTGTCCTGTCGTCTTGCGGCCGGGTTAGCCGACTCTACGGTGCCTGCAGTTTAGGTGACTCCTATGTGGGCTGCGGGAACTGGCACTGAATGCTGGATCCGTAGTGCCAATGGGACATGGACCCCCTGTAGGACTGTGGGTTTCGGTAACTGCGGCCGGCTTGCGGCCTGGCTACTTTGCTTTCAATGGGTACCTTCTGCTACCCACCCGGGTTCCAGCACCGTCATCTGGTTCTCGGCAGTGTCTTTGGCACGGGGACTCCCTGTTGCCCAGCCTGGTTCCAGCACGCCTGCTGTTTCCGGGTAGTGTCAAGGTCACTATGCCACCAATCCGTTGTCCTGTCGTCTTGCGGCCGGGTTAGCCGACTCTACGGTGCCTGCAGTTTAGGTGACTCCTATGTGGGCTGCGGGAACTGGCACTGAAGGCTGGATCCGTAGTGCCAATGGGACATGGACCCCCTGTAGGACTGTGGGTTTCGGTAACTGCGGCCGGCTTGCGGCCTGGCTACTTTGCTTTGAATGGGTACCTTCTGCTACCCACCCGGGTTCCAGCACTGTCTGCTGGTTCTCGCCAGAGCCTTTGGCCTAGGTGCCTCCATCTCGGTATCCGAGGTCCAGCACCGTCAGCTGGTCCTTGGTAGTGCTTTCTAGCACAGGTACCTCCTGCCTAGTAACCGTGGTCCAGCACCGTCAGCTGTTCCTCGGTAGTGCCATTGGCTCTTGTAGCTTTTGCTACCCATCTGGGTTCCAGCACCGTCAGCTGGTTCTCTTCAGTGTCTTTGGCACGGGGACTCCCTGTTGCCCAGCCTGGTTCCAGCACGCCTGCTGTTTCCGGGTAGTGTCAAGGTCACTATGCCACCAATCCGTTGTCCTGTCGTCTTGCGGCCGGGTTAGCCGACTCTACGGTGCCTGCAGTTTAGGTGACTCCTATGTGGGCTGCGGGAACTGGCACTGAAGGCTGGATCCGTAGTGCCAATGGGACATGGACCCCCTGTAGGACTGTGGGTTTCGGTAACTGCGGCCGGCTTGCGGCCTGGCTACTTTGCTTTCAATGGGTACCTTCTGCTACCCACCCGGGTTCCAGCACCGTCATCTGGTTCTCGGCAGTGTCTTTGGCACGGGGACTCCCTGTTGCCCAGCCTGGTTCCAGCACGCCTGCTGTTTCCGGGTAGTGTCAAGGTCATTATGCCACCAATCCGTTGTCCTGTCGTCTTGCGGCCGGGTTAGCCGACTCTACGGTGCCTGCAGTTTAGGTGATTCCTATGTGGGCTGCGGGAACTGGCACTGAAGGCTGGATCCGTAGTGCCAATGGGACATGGACCCCCTGTAGGACTGTGGGTTTCGGTAACTGCGGCCGGCTTGCGGCCTGGCTACTTTGCTTTCAATGGGTACCTTCTGCTACCCACCCGGGTTCCAGCACTGTGCTGGTTCTCGCCAGAGCCTTTGGCCTAGGTGCCTCCATCTCGGTATCCGAGGTCCAGCACCGTCAGCTGGTCCTTGGTAGTGCTTTCTAGCACAGGTACCTCCTGCCTAGTAACCGTGGTCCAGCACCGTCAGTTGGTCCTCGGTAGTGCCATTGGCTCTTGTTCCTTCTGCTACCCATCCGGGTGCCAGCACTGTCTGCTGGTTCTCGCCACAGCCTTTGGCCTAGGTGCCTCCATCTCGGTATCCGAGGTCCAGCACCGTCAGCTGGTCCTTGGTAGTGCTTTTTAGCACAGGTACCTTCTGCTTAGTAACCGTGGTCCAGCACCGTCAGTTGGTCCTCGGTAGTGCCATTGGCTCTTGTTCCTTCTGCTACCCATCCGGGTGCCAGCACTGTCTGCTGGTTCTCGCCAGTTTCTCAGCCTTCTTGTACCTTCTGCTACATTTCCAAGATCAAACTTTTTGAAATTGTCTTTGGTAATCCTTATTGATCTCCATGACGATGACCCTGATGATGACGACCCTGAAGACCACACCAAAGAAGACTAGAAATATGACCCTAAATAATAAGACCAAGAGGACAAAGAACATGAAGACAACCACCAAGATACAGAACAAAAGACAGAAGAACAAGAAGCAGAAGAAGCAAAAGCAGAAGAACATTAAGCATAAGACAAAAAATCAGCATAAAAGAAATCAAAATTATAAGCAGAAGAAGACTAAGCAGGAAATGGGGGTGAGTCCGTTCCTCCTCGTGGTGCCCCTGGAAAATGCCTGCTGCTGCAGGCCAAACTGAACGTGGACAAATCCTGTTGTAAATCTTTTGTGACAGGCAGAACGTAAGGTGTAATCTTATAACTTTTATAGATAAGTACTACAGGAATGCCTGTCACCATAAGAAAATGAAGAAAAAGAAGAATAGGAAGAAGATGAAGAAATAGCATATGAAAATTAATAATAGCTGAATAAGAAGAATATGAAGAATGGAAAAAAAAATTAATGGGAAGAAGATGAAGAAGATGAATAAGGTGAAGAAAAAGTTGATGAAAAAAATGCTACTGCTGCGGATCATGAAGGAGAAAGTGTTGGAGAAGTACAAAAGAAGGTGAAGAGCATGGAAGTTGTGAAACATACATATCTGACTAAATATAAAAAAGGTTAACATAGTCAATATCTTTTTAACTCCGAACGTCTTGAAAAAAAAATTGGAATTAATGCTATGCCATGTGATTTGAATAAACCACTATGCTTTTAATGTCTCCTCCACCTCCCACAATACATTCTACATGATTCTTATTTGTTTTCAAATATGTAGAATTAGCCAACAAGGAAATAAAGGCCTTTTTTTAATTCCGATACCGGAATTCCCATTGACTTGAATGGGACTTCCGGTATCGGAATCGGCGATACCCGATATTTTTTTCGTATCGGGCGATACCATCCGATACGATATTTTTGGGTATCGAACGGTATCGCTCAACACTAGTCGCTACTTTTGAATCCTATATATTGACAGTTTATGTAAAATAACACACAAACATGCTTTATCTTTTCAAACAGCCTTTTAATTTTTGTTAATTTCATAAAATGGAATTAATTGTTAGCCTGGTATTCATCCAAATGAAATAATTACGCCAAGCTCATATCTACTCTACTACATAAAATGTACTAAAGAGAACAATAAACATAGATGATAAAAAACTATTTAAAAGCATCCCAGCAATATAAATTTTCTTTTTTGCTCTAATTGCGTCACAAAATATTACTAACTAGCTGAAGAGCCCGGCGTTGCCTGGGCATAGTAAGCAACTGTGGTTAGTTATAACAAATTATAATGATTATATGGCACATAAAAACATTTCACATCATATATTCAACACTGCAGATTTGCAACACAAATTAACTAAACGATTACCCAAGTATCCTTTCCTGTGTGATACTTTCTGCTGAGCTGTGTATCTAATCCTATCGTTTGTTACTGACTGCTCAGCCGTGTATCTAATCCTATCCTGTGTGATACTGACTGCTGAGCTGTGTATCTAATCCTATCGTTTGTTACTGACTGCTCAGCCGTGTATCTAATCCTATCCTGTGTGATACTGACTGCTGAGCCGTGTATCTAATCCTATCCTGTGTGATACTGACTGCTGAGCCGTGTATCTAATCCTATCCTGTGTGATACCGTCTGCTGAGCCAAGTATCTAACCCTATCCTGTGTGATACTGACTGCTGAGCCGTGTATCTAGTCCTATCCTGTGTGATACTGACTGCTGAGCCGTGTACCTAATCCTATCATGTGTGTTACTGACTGCTCAGCCATGTATCTAATCCTATCCTGTGTGATACTGTCTGCTGAGCCATGTGTATAATCCTCTCCTGTGTGATACTGACTGCTGAGCTGTGTAACTAATCCTATCCTGTGTGATACTGACTGCTGAGCCGTGTATCTAATCCTTTTTCTGTGTGATACTGACTGCTGAGCCGTGTATCTAATCCTCTCCTGTGTGATACTGACTGCTGAGCCGTGTATCTAATCCTCTCCTGTGTGATACTGACTGCTGAGCCGTGTATCTAATCCTATTCTGTGTGATACTGACTGCTGAGCCGTGTATCTAATCCTATCCTGTGTGATACTGACTGCTGAGCCGTGTATCTAATCCTCTCCTGTGTGATACTGACTGCTGAGCCGTGTATCTAATCCTATTCTGTGTGATAATGTCTGCTGAGCTGTGTATCTAATAGACGATAACGCCATAGAAATGATAAGAATAATAGGCCTCAGTTACCACAACTGTCTACAAAGAAAACTGTTGCTGATAGCAACCAATCACAGCTCATTTTTCATCTTCTAAACAGCTCTGGGACAGCGTGGCAAGTTTTGAGTGGCGACTTTTGTGTATCGACTTTTATGTGGCGAGGTTGGTGTATGTGTGGTGCAATGTGTGCTGAGGGAGGTATATGTGTTGAAGCACGTGGTAGTGTGTGGCGCATTTTGTGTGTGTGTTCATATCCCCGTGTGTGGTGAGTATCCCATGTCAGGGCACCACCTTAGCAACTGTACGGTATATACTCTTTGGCGCCATCGCTCTCATTCTTTAAGTCCCCCTTGTTTACATCTGGCAGCTGTCAATTTTCCTCCAACACTTTTCCTTTCACTAATTCCCCATTATGTAGTGTGAGGTAGCGTTGTCATTCACATAGGGGATTCTTGCTTAGCTGCCTCAAAACCAGATCCGGCACGGGTTTTCCATAAAACCATTATAGTCCATGCGGTTTATTTATGCAGCATAAACCAAAGCAAGCAACATAAAGTTATATCAGTATAGCATCCTTGACAGAGCTTCTCTCTGTCCTCCCTGTGGTCACACAGGTTGGCATACACAGGCTCTTCAGCCTCATAGTTATCTCACCCACGTCTGGGTTTCCTCATGGCTGTTTCTCCATACTGCAGACATCAATTCAGACCAGGGAATCACCAGGCACGTGCAGCCATTACACACAGCCACTCCACATGCTGTTAGCCAGGAGACACATCTCCCAGCGGGACCTTTCACAATGGACCAACCAGGTCCCTGCATTCACCACATGTGACCTAGCCTGGCCATCTTATATGGTCCGCAGCCACGCCCACCGGGTCACATGGCTATGACCTCATCACAGGTCCTTGAACCCTTCACACACATTTTTTAACAGCGTTCTTAAACACACCCCCTGGGTGGGTTTGTAGGTAACTGGGTCCACCTGTCTCACCAGCTACCTGGAGACGTCTCCCGGACACATTGACACAACACGTCAGCAGTATCACTGCTGATCAACACACACATCAGTCTACATCTCAAGGCCACCCACCTTGAGATACATAATGGTCATTCATGACTCTGCCATTCATCCTCTCTCCTCGGACATCCACACAGCGCCCCCAAGCGGCCACAGTGGTCACTACACCACAGTATATAGGGGCAAAATTGGTTGGTGAATTGGAACGTGCGGGGTTAAAATTTCGCCTCACAACATAGCCTATGATGCTCTCAGGGTCCAGACGTGTGACTGTGCAAAATTTTGTGGCTGTAATTAACTACGACGGTGTAGATGCCAATACATACATACACTTTTTCCCCATTTTGTAGATAGGGGCAAAGTTGTTTGGTGAATTGGAACACGCGGGGTTAAAATTTTGCCTCACAGCATAGCCTATGACGCACTCGGGGTCCAGACGTGTGACTGTGCCAAATTTTGTGGCTGTAGCTACAGTGGTGCAGATGCCAATACATATACACTTTTTCCCCATTATGTAGATAGGGGCAAAATTGTTTGGTGAATTGGAACGCGCAGGGTTAAAATTTCTCCTCACAACATAGCCTATGACGTTCTCGGGGTCCAGACGTGTGACTGTGCCAAATTTTGTGGCTGTAGCTGCGACGGTGCGGATGCCAATCCCGGACATACACACACACACACACACACACACACATACACACACACATACATTGAGCTTTATATATTAGATAAAACTGTGAATTATGCAAGGACATGTACTTTATCTCAGAAGCTCATTCATGCCCTGCTTCTCCTTGTCCTAAGGCTAGGTTCACATTTGCGGATGGAGGAGCTGCGGAGGGATGCGGACTTCCTCCAGTCAGCTCCGTCCACTGCCGCACCTCCTTCGGTCAGCTCCGCCTACATCTGCATGTGGCCTGCATACCCTAACTTTAGCTGACGATGTGGCGACCTGCGTCGAATGCAACAAGTTGGAATTTTGATGCGGTCGCTGCATCGGACGCACGCGGAGGCATCCGCATACATCCGCACAGCCTGCATACCCAATGCTAAAGATATGGTATACAGGCCACCTGCGGACATAGGCGGAGCTGACCGGAGGAGATGTGGCAGAGGGCGGAGCTTCACGGAGGAATTCCGCATCCCTCCGCAGCTCCTCAATCTGCAAATGTGTACCTAGCCTAAGTGTGAGCATACCTGCAGTGTGAAAAAGGTGACTTTGTGCCCCTCTTAACTTGACAAGGCAATGTGGTCATCAGCTGTGAATGGCACTGAGCAGCAGGAGATTAATCCCTATGTTCTCTGAATAATCTGTACCAGGGCCCAATTTGTCAAGGTTGATGAATCATCAAGGGTCCAATCCATCAAAATTCTGAGAATGATTCATCAATATTCTAAGACTGATAGGATATCATTCTAAGACTCATAGGATTCTAAGACTCATATGATTCATCACGATTCTATGACTGATGGTCCGATTCATCAAGATTCTAAGATTGAGGGCCCAATTAATCAAGGTCAGAATTGTTCATGCTGGTCTTGATGGGTAGTCGAACACTCCTGATACGAGTATATGAAGAGCAGCACCTTAATGCACTATGCCAGAAATCTCACTTTATTGGGACCACAGTGAGATTCCTTGAATATGGAACGCTACAGCTTGTCACGAGCTGTTGCGGCGCGCCCCTGTTCTGCACCTTCTCTACCCATTTAGAATGAGCTGGAACAAATGGAACACACCAAAAGTCGCAAAATTTAGCCGCCTCTCCAAATTCTGGCTTGAAAAGCTTGATGATTCGGGCCCTGACTGTTTCAGGATTATGCAGAAAATGCTTCAAACTAAGAAGTAGGAAAGGCAACAATATTTCCCTAATTTAATTATTGTTTTCTGTCTTTAGCATTCCCAGATTTCTCCTAAATATCTTTTCCATCAAAAACAAACTTTTCTGTTTAGGACAGTCCAATCCTGCCTGTTGGGGTGCGCAAGTCAACATTAAACCTTGTTTTTTTGGTCCATTTGCCCTGGAATATCCTACTGCATGGTTTTGGGTGAATTGACACATTTTCTCCAAATTGCCAGACTTGTTTCTGAATTGAGTCTTATTTCAACCTAGAACACATAAGAAACATGGCAGACAGAACCGGTGCGGCATCCACCAAATTATAGTAATCATTTAAAGGAGTGTTCTCAAAGGAGACATCTCTGGCCTTTTCTCAAGATATAGCAGAGATGTCTGATACGCCGCCCTCCCTTGGGACCTGCAGCTGCAGGATGTGGCCACGTGAGTCCTCACCTAACCCACATCAATTCTTGATTCGGTGGCTTTGTGAATATGTAAATAGTGGTCAGCGCTTCATGGGACTATGGTATTGTAGATATATAGGCAAAAAAGGTCAGAATAACAGTATAATAAAAGTACCCACAAAAATGTTTGTTTTTTTTTGTTCATGGATTGTAATAAATGTGATATTAATCCCTCAATTAGTATATTTGTATCAATGAATAGTAATAAAGACAATAAGCAACTCAATTTGTGGCTATTTTATTGCCATTCTTGTACTGTAAACAGTATTTCCCCTCGTGTGCACAGAGGATGTGCTGCCGTCTGTATGATAACTGGGGATCGGACGATCGAACGATCGTAAGGCTGCTGATCGACTTGTATACTGATCAGCAGCCAATATGGGCAGATACATTAATACAAGCCTATAATAGCGGCATTAAAATCCTCATTGTCAGCAGGTGACATGCTGCCGATAATAATAATATTTTATGAGCACATATGATGGAATTAATGCCCATTCTGTTCACATAGGCTGCGGATCTGCCCATACAAACAGGCCATTAAATTACCTCTGATCTGTTTTATATAACTGATTGGAGGTCGTTTAACATCCACAGTCGCTTGTTTAAATGGGTCTTAAAAGTGCATTTACTGCTGTAACATCACGTTCCCTAATTTCAACATTCCATTATTTCTCTATTCTATCACACATACAGTAAGTGCTTTAGAATGGAAGTTGTGTCATGTATGCAATCTTGGGTTCCTGTCGCTTCTGTTAAAAGGAATCTATCGGTCATGTTTTTGCTATGTAATCTGAGAAAAGCATGATGTTGGGACTGGGATCCTGATTCCAATGATGTGGCACTTACTGGGTTGTTTGCTGTTTTTTTCAATAAAATCAATGTATTATCAAAAGGAGTTTATCACTCGAGGACTAATTGTCTTCCTAATCCATGTAATCCTCTTGGTCTGTGTAAACCCGCCCCCCACGACTGATTAGCAGCTTTCTGCCTATGCACAGTGTACAGAGAAAGCTGCCAATCATTGTTGTGGGCAGGGTAATTAAGAGCTCAGCAGTCAGAGAACTGCCAGATCTGCAGCACAGAAAACAGTGTTCTGTTTTTTTTTTTTTTTTTTACCAAAACTGCAGTAAGTGACACATCACCGGAATCAGGGTCTCTGCCCTAGCTCATGCTGCTCTCAAATTATATAGGAAAAACCCATTGACAGTTCCTTTCATAGAAGAGATTGCATTGTTAATATACGTAACTAGAATTTTGGATTACGGTAGATACAAATGCATGATATTTACAGTGTGTTCCGATTCACAGGTTTATGCTGCAGAGATAAAAGTGCAATGAGATTTTCCGGCTGAGTCTGGAGAGAAGTGTTGGAGAATGTAATATGTCACTGTGCTGTGCTAAACTTTGGCTGTAAATCATAGATTATGTGCACCATTTCGGCAGCTCAGTCGGTGCTCCAGGGTGCTGTGCCATCTTTAATTAGGGCAGTGTACAGCAGGACTGCGCCAACATATAGTACAGGCAGAGGTAATTTGCTGAAAGCAAAGGCTAAAGGGCTGTAAGCGGCACAGAAAGATCTGTGATATCCTGCTATTACCTTGGTGATGGACTACTTTTCATTCCATTGTCCCTGGTCTGCGGGATATAATAGTGAGATTTCTTAATGTTTTATGTGGGTGAATAGATGCTTTTTAGCTTTGTGTTGTCCTGTTTATACAGTATTCACTGTATCCATTCAATGTCCTCAGTACTTGGCTTGTAGGGAATGGAGTTAGATCTGTCAGTTAATATTCTTCTATATTTAGGGTATTGTCTTGCCTGTTGAATGTTTAGAAATTCTCATTATCTGCCCCTATCTTTTATTATTTGGGGTAACAATGGAGGTCCTAGAAGTGACTCTGGCCAGCACTTGGCCGCCAAGGCTCCAGTAGAAGGCATCTGGATATGGTGCATCACCAGAGTAACGATTGGGCACGGACACATCTGGACACTGGCGTTACATCTAAGCTGTTGGCTATTTGGGTGGCATCATGTTAAGGATTTTGAGAGCTGCATTTCTGCATCACAGCAGGAGTTACCCAGAGCAGATACATATGGTGAGTCCTTGTGGCTGTTAGTTTAGTTGACTATCTCTTTCGTCACAAGGCGTTTCCACCTTTGTATTTTGCTATACATTTTTCCTGAATCTTCCTACAATGAGAAAACATACTCATGGTGGCCATATCTTAGTTCATACCTTATGGAAGTCATAACTTATGGAGGTCCTAAGGTTGCCACTACTATCGATTGAACTTTTGCTGTTTGACTTGCTTCACACCAGTACTAGATCTCAAATAAGTACGAGGTGACCACTGCCTTTGGTCTAGCAGCAAGTATGTCCCTCTAACAATGGCATGGGTGGCACTTGTGGCAGGTGCCCACCACCGATTTAGGACAATGGGAGAATGACGGCATGGACTATCGCCAATCAAAAGATCAGGGATTCCGATGAACACAGGACACTAAACCCAATTTGCTTCTTTTGGAAGTAGATCGCCACGAGCTTCCAATGAGAGCATTCAGACACTGTAACACATCGGGACAAGATCTTTATGCTTCATTTCTTTATGATGAGCGATATTTCCATTTTATTTTGCAGACAAACGTGATTTGAAAGCAATAAAATTGTCTGCGGAATTATGCATTGAGCTGGCAATCTGTAACTGACAGCACAGGCTATACATTAAACTCCTATATTGATTGTTTGGATATTAAAAGAGCCATTTGGGAATGTCTCTCCCATTGTCGGTATGTCACAGCGCATTGCATAAGATTTGATAGGGGGTAATGGCTTCGGGAATGAATGGAAAGAGTCTTTTTGTCCTGTAGATGTTAATGGGAGCCATCAATTTCAGTTTGCTCGCCTGTTCCTACGCTCTCCTCCATTCAAGCACCAGTAATGCTGCTAAGAGCTAGTTACTATTAACCTTGGATCTGTTCAAACTCTCTTTTTTCAGATTTGACGCTAAAAGCACCAAACAGTAAATTACCCATATAGCACATGTAGATAATTGCCGTCTGCGCTGTGTGTTATTCTTAATTGCCTTGACTCTGTACCAGCATTGCTCTTATCAGAATGAATGCTGGGTTAATCACCACAAAATTCAATTGATAAGCATGCCATTTATATAGCAAGACAAAGATTACCCTGTCAGTACAAGACTGCACAATTCAGCGAGACCAGCACTCCTAAAGTATGGTTTCATTTTATACCATATAGGTTTAGGAAGCCTAGAAAAGAACAGCAAGTCTGTAATAACATGTGAAAGTGTCTGGTGAGTGTGCGAGATGGAAAGCTGTCCAAAGTGACGGAAAGTGCAAGTGTGCCTTAGGCCATGTTCACACGGTCAGTATTTGGTCAATATTTTACATCAGTATTTGTAAGCCCTAAACCAGGAGTGGAACAATCAGAGGAAAAGTGAAACACGTCACCACTTCTGTATATATCACTCACTCCTGGTTTTGGCTTACAAATACTGAAGTAAAAAACTGACCAAATACTGAACGTGTGAACAAGGCCTTAAAGGGAAATATCCTTGGAAGAAAGTATCCTCTTCAACTGATATTCTTAGTTCTGCAGAAAGAAGTTGTGCTGTCTGGGTTAGCATGCCATTCTTCAGGACACTTCTTGGTAAGGATGTAATGTTCTCATTCTCTTACACAGAAGATAAGGGGGTTGTTCACTAATAGGACAACCCCTTCCCTATCTGAATGTTTGCCCATATGAAAATAAAAAAACCCTCACCTCTCGTGCCTGCGACGATCCAGCAGTGTCAGCACTCGCATTCCTTGGCCATACTTGTGGTTATAATGACCTGTGAGCATGGCCTCCAATCAGCGCTGACGTCACTGTCCCCTCCTTCAGAGATATTAATAATCAAGAGGAAGTGAGCGCACAGCCACAGCCCTTACACCTTCTTAATTACGTATACATCTGATGGCGGGGAAAATAATAACACTCTCATGTGAGCCACGTGAACGCGATTGCTGACACCACTGGATCATCGCCGGCAAGGTAAGTGAGTGTAAGGCCGGGGTCACACTGGCGAGGAATACGGACGAGTGAGAGGCGTTAAAAGCACGCATTAGACACGGACAAATTATTCTCTATGGGTTTGCTCCCAACAGCCGTATATTTCTCAGGCGTATTCTACGGTCCGTGCCAATCGCAGCATGCTGCAATTGTCAGCGTACTACACCCGTAGTACGCCAATGCAAGTCTATGGGTGCGCAAAAAATACGGATTACACACGGACCACACGTGTGACTTGCGAGAAATACGCAGGTCTTTTGGCTGGTAACAGGAAATGGCCCAATCCATCATCAGGAAGCCTAGACATGCAAATGAGCTAAAAAACCGCTCCAGACATGCAGGAAGTACGCCTCCACGGAGTACAGCAGCATCATGGCACCTTATTTCCTAAATGTGGAGATGCTCATTGTACTGGTACAGGAGCGGCCAGAACTCTGGGACCAACGGGATGCCCATTATGCAAACCAGGCAAGAAAGGAGGCGTCATGGAGGCGCATATGTCGCCAGGTGTTCCATGACTTTGGTGATCGGCCACGTGAGGAGCAGCAGAAACTGAGTAAGTACAAGGCCCAAAAATGATTAAAATTACCTCACAACCAAAAATGCATACAGATTCTGCCCCCCTCCCCTTCCTGTGCTGCTACTTTTTTCCTCATGAGGCGGGTAGATTTTGATGTGACACATAGTTTCACACTGCCATAATTTTGCCCAGGCCACAAGCTCCTCATCCTCTTAGCCAACCAAGTTATTAAGTGTAGTTACTTGATACATGAACTATTCAGACCCTGTGTATCCGGCCTGGATGGGCCAATTAGATATGCCACCCTGGCTAGAAAGCACACCCCAGAAGGCCACATGCCTAGACTACTGGTAGCAAATGTGACCGATCAAATATATGAAATTGATAATATTTCCTGTCACATTGCAGTGGAAGATGTTATGAAACGCTGGCGCAGCATCCGGGATCAGTACCGGCGGGAACGTCAGCAGCGGTCCAGGAGTGGGGATGCGGGCTACGTAAAAAGAAAATACGTATATTATGACCGTCTCTCCTTCCTCGCCCCAATTCTGGATCTGAGACCGTAAGTAGATACCTCACAGCACATTGCACCCATACTTTACAGGGCCAAAAATATTGATGTATTTTTGGCTCTGTTCTATTTCATAACAGAACTCAATCCAACCTTACGGATCGAGGAACGGGCTCAGAGACAGAGGCCATAATTGATCCTGTAGGGGATGAGGTGGCTGGCCCATCTTCTCCCCCAACAAGAAGCATGGGTGAAGAGTCATCACACGAGAACCCATTGCCTGCCCAACAAACACCACCACCAGGACCGTCTGCTACTGGCCCATCACCCATACTGGAGGAGCAGGGCAACGTGAGCAGCAGCCCAACTGCCCAGATCCGGGAATCCCCACAGGCTGCTGTAACATCCTGGCGAGGACGAAGAAGGCGGCAGATGGCTGTTCAAGATACCAGGACCAATGTGGACACTGGGGTCCTAAATTACCTATCTAGAGTCAATGCAGATGATGGGGAGGAGGCCTACTCACGTAGCCTTGCCCTTTATCTCCATGCCCTTTCCCGTGAGGTGATTCTCCGTATTCGAGGATGTTTTCAGATCCTGCTTGATGCAAGCACCCCCCTCAATACCCCATATGAGCTTTTTGAATATCTGGAGAGGTGGCAGCTTTCCCCCAGAAATCTTATGCGCATGATACCACCCACACAGATGCTTGCTCAAGCAGGGTCTGAACATCCTCAAATACGTGGCCCTACACCTCACCCCCTTCCTCCCCCTACACAACCTTCCCTACAGCAGCAACATGTGTCTGCCTCTAGCCAACCCCACCAATATGGCCACTTTTTCCCACCCAGTATTGGAGGCTGGTCCCAACCTGGTTGGGGACGACATGGCTATATTGGTGGGTATGAGACACGGGCCTACCCGCCCCAACAAGAAGCCCCTCAGCAGTATTACTCTGGCCACTACCCCCAACAATCACTACCAACATCATGGGCAACAGTATGCCCCCACACAGGGCGATGTTGCTCAAAATAGTCAGCAGCAACCACAGGCTGCTCTTCCGCCTTCTCCTTCCCCAACATTCCACAATTTATAAGTGGCTACAAACATGCAAATTGTTGATGCATACTGTACATCAGTGTCCATAAGCGGACTGATGGCAGGAGATGTCCAGTGTGTTACAACTGGTGCTAAAAATCACAATCCTAAGTAAAAAAGAGGTGCTCTACATCATCAAAATGATGTAAAAACTATAAAACGAACATTTATTATGTAGGTTTTCAAAGCATATTAATAAACCACCATGACAGGCACGGCTACATAACGCGTTTCTGAGACATATTACATATCTGTAAGAAATACAATATTTCACCGTGCTATACTGGTAAAGTCAAAGGATCAAAATAGACTACTCACTTGCTCATACATAGAAAAGGCGTGCTGTCCATATAAAATTCGTAAATTTGTGGGCAGCTAACTTTCTTTCCAAATCAAGGCAAACAGCCTCAAGAACATCACTCTCTCTCTATGTATTATCAAGTGAGTATTGTAATGTGATCCTTTGAGTTTCCCTGTATAGTGCGCTGAAATATTGTCTTTTTTGCAGACATGTAATATGTCTCAGAAACGCGTAAGGTAGCCTTGCCTGTCATGGTGGCTTATTAATATGATTTGAAAACATTCATAATAAATGTTTGTATTATATTTTTTATATCATTTTGATGATGGACACCTCCTCTTTTTGACTTTGGAATCCAATTGTCTAATGTTGCAATGTTGTTATTGCATTATATCTTTTGTTGGATATGTTTGTAAAGTTTATTTTGCAACAATGTTCAAATCTGCAAAATGGCCAATTTGGCCCATTGCCCAAGTTTTACATAGGGCAAGAATATGTTTGCCTTTAAGAAAAAAAACCCTAAAAAAAAGGCAAAAGTAAAAATTTGTCTACTACACTTTACGTCTCTGTCTCAATTCTCAAAAACCGTAACAACATACGCCTACCAATGCAATTAAACAGTCATAGATTCAGAAGGGGTAGAAATATATATTTTTGGACACACATCAAACCAAAATTTACAACATAGAGACAGCATGCTCTTGCCAAGAAGTTTCCCCCTCAGGTGCCAGAAAGTAATTAGTGAAAATATCACGCACTTTGAGGCCAGAGAGCGGTCTACGATGAGGGTTGATAGGTAGTCTCACCCTACGCACATTGTCCGGCGTACACACAACTCCAGCAGAGGAGGAACAATCATGTATCCTGGTGAAGTTATGAAGAACCACACAGGCTTTCACTACTTCATTAACATTTTGTTCACTCAACTGAATGGCAGACTGAAGTACATGCCATTTGGCACAAAGAATGCCAAAGGAACACTCCACCAGTCGCCGAGCACGTGATAGGCGCAAGTTAAAAATTCTGCGCCTGTGGTCAAGGATGCACCGGGGATATGGCCTTATGACATTGCGCGTTAACTGAAACGCCTCATCTGCCACAAGGACATAAGGGACTGATTCTTGAGTGGAGCCTGGTAGCTGGCGTGGTGGTGGTAGATCCAACTGGTTGGTGCGTAGCCGCCGAGCCATTATGGAAGTATTGAAGACTCTAGAGTCTCCCGTCCTTCCATAGGCCCCAATGTCAACAATTATAAACTTGTATTGAGGGTCGGCCAGAGCCAACAATACAACAGAAAAGTATTGTTTATAATTGAAGAATTGGGAGCCAGAGTTTGGCGGTTTACGCACCTGGATATGTTTGCCATCAAGGGCCCCAATACAATTTGGAAACTGGCATTCCTCCTCAAAGTCGCTTGATATCCTCAACCAGTCTTCCATCCTGGGCTCGGGCATGACGACTTGATGTAGTCTTGTCCAGATTTCACTACATGTTGACCTGACTATGCCAGAAATGGTAGATCTTCCAATCAGAAACTCGTGTAGGGCAGCATAAGACAGGCCAGTGGCCAGGAAGCTGAAGAACAACAGAAAATGAATATTTTAGAATGCACATATTTACAAAACAAACAGGTCCATACATAACAAACTTGGTAGGATTTCAGAGCAAATAACACACACATCTTTGTTTGCACAATGAGTTAGTGATATTCAGTACATATTACACATAACATTCTGGTCTGTAAGTTGACACATATGTGGACTGAGATGAGGGCATAAAAGTTACTCCAAGAAGCAAAAAATACATGCTTTGGCCAACACATCATGAACATAGAGAATATGGTTGTGTAGTACATACCGTATTGTGAGCAGAAGTCGCTCCTCTGCAGATATAGCTTTGCGCATCCTTGTGTCCTGAAACGTTATCCCAGGGCGCACTGTCTCCAAGAGTCTATCAAATGTTGCAATGCTCATGCGACAGTATTGGTAGAATTTAGCCGGATGCTCCCGCAGAGAAGAATAGAGGCGGTGAAAATGACCTCTTGTGAGTCGTTGCCTCAAAAGTGGATGTACCCACATGCTTCTCCTCCTCCGCGGATCCACTATCACTGGGTATGGTTTGCCAAAGCGGCGTGACAAAAGCCAGTTGAAGAGAACCTGCTCAGTTGTGTTGAAAGTCAGACTGTTTGCCATGTTGCACATACAACCCCAACACACCTAGTGAAGGCAAGGTCACAAATGGACAGAATGGAGGCAGCCACCTGTTCCTGAGCCAATAAATAGGGTGCAGGCTAATAATTTAAATAGTTGGCAGGTCTCAAAACTGTTAAATGTCCATTTTGCAAGGCTGCGAGAAAATCTCGCCATACGGAGTCCATACGGATGCCATACGGATTACATACGGATGCTGACATGCGCAAAATACGCGACCGCACCTTGCTTACGGATGACATACGGAGCACTATTTAGGGGTCATTCATCCGTATTACGCCTGTAACTACGGACCGTATTTTGCGTCGGTTAGTGTGACCCCAGCCTAACTGTTTTTTTTTTCACTGGGACAAACATTCAGCTCTGGAAGAGGTTGTTCTAGTAGTAGACAATCTCTTTAATGTGAGATACAGAGCTGCAGTGTAAAGCATGATGAGGAAAAGAACAGCAACCTATGCCATTAATGTGGCTCAGTGGTTAGCATTGCTGACTTGCAGCGCTTGGATCCTATGTTCGAACCCCACCAAGGACAACATCTTTAGGGAGTCTGTATGTTCTGCCTGTGTTTGTGTGAGTTTCCTTCAGGTTCTCTGGTGTCCTCCTACACTCCAAAGACATATTGATAGGGAATCTAGATTGTCCTAATAGGGACAGTGTTGATGTCTTTAAAGACGCACTCCTCCCATTAAAGTTTTTATCTTCTTAATATATTGCAATCATTATATTATATAGCATTCTGTACTTGCAATTGCTAATTTTGCATTTCTACTCAGCTAATTCTTCTCTTTTCCTTTAGGTCTGTGGCATCACATGACTAGATGAGTCCTTCTAAGCTCTGTATAGAAACAGGAGGTCTATTTTTCCGGTATGACTCATAAGTCACTGCAAAAGTCCCTGGCAGAGGATCCGAGGGAGCAGCTGGGTCAGGAGTTGAAGCTTTATGCAAGGAAAAGAGACTTCCTGTTTCTACTTAGAGCTGAAAAAAAGAGAAGCATTAACTAGGCAGAAAGGCAAAATGAGCATTTGTAAGTACACAGTGCTATATAATATGGTGACTGCAATACATTAAAAGGATAAAAACTTTGATGAGAGGAGTGCTTCTTTAAGATACTGTGGAAAAATTGGTGCTATACAAATGAGTAAAATAAATAATGAGATAAGAGTTGGCTATCAAACTACATCAGAGAGGTATTACAAAGTTTAGAAAAATATCTAATAAATAAGTCACTGGCCTCTTTCAGAGCAGTTTGTAAATAGATCTCTTAGACCTGATGAGAATGGTTTACTTACTTTGAAAATCCAAAGTCAGAATGGCTGTATAATGGCTATATAATCCTTTTTTCAAATTTTGATCTCTGCCAAATTTTAAAATGGATTTCCAATAGATACCAAGAAAAAGGTTGGGTTATCAGTGACCATTGTCACTCCAGAGAAAACCAAGTCCAGGTTCGTTTTCCGGTAACGTTAAAATATTTATTCCAATAAAAATGCAGACTGAGTTTCAAGCTCAGTCCGAACCTTGAAATGCATTTCATGTCTGTATTGATATAAATATTTTAACTTTACTGGTAAAAGAAATCTGGATTTGGTTCTATCTGGAGTGTTAATCTTCTATGTCAGGGGTGGGGAATCTTTTTACTGCTAAGGGCCATTTGGATATTTAAACCTTCCTACGGGGGCCATAAAAAATTATCAAATTGAAAATTACTCTACTATATTTGGTCAAACATTTAATTAACTTACCCCTAATGTCCCAGTAGTATGTCGTACTGAATACAGATGCAGATTACACTTCAGGTCTCCTCACAGTGGGAAATCTGTCACTGCTGTCACATTTATAGAACAGTGAGAGATCTGCAGCATACATCACATAGGAGACAAGGTGACTGCTGTACAAGGAGACATGGGACCAGAGCCACCATCAGGGCATTACTGCCTTTATTGGCCTATGGGGTCCGGTGAGTAGAAGCCAGGAGGGGAACATGGTCCAGATATCCCTCTTTTTGCTTCTGTTCAACGGGCCCCAGGGGAAGGATTCGGATGATTCAGTAACTGAACGTGTGTTCAAGGATACACGTTCAATAAAAATCTACTTCTGTGCAGGAAGCTGGTGGCAATTGATAACAGCCGCCAGCCAATCAGAGGCCGGATGCTGATGTTGGAGCGCACGTCACCGTCATATGACACATTACCTTAAAGAAAAATAAATACAAATATACCTAAAAAGAGTATTGTGTATTTTATGAAATGTTTAATAGGTTAGAGTAGAGTAGGGCCCTGCCAAAAAAAGTCTGCCTATTTTAAAAGGATACCTTCTCTAAATCAAGTGTTTTCCTCTCTTCTGAATGTCTATAGCGCTACTGAACGGAACCTATCTTTTGCACGTATCTTAAAATCCTTCACCTTTTCATGATAAATGTGACGACTCCTGGAGTGGACCCTCTGGGTCATGGCACCAACCCACCTAGGTCGAGCAGACCTCGTGAGGACCACCCCCTATACAGGGAGTGTCAGGGGCAAGCTCAAGGGGGTAAGGTACCACGACTGCTAGAACCAGGTGGCTGGCTCACAGGAGACACGAGTGAGTGTGTCTAGTAACAGGGAATGTGCAGAGTACAAGAGTGTGTAAAACGTGGACACAGGGACACGCAGGGTATAGGACAATACAGGGAGAGTGTACGGAAGCACGGAGAGTACTGGACAATACAAGGTGAGTACACGGGAGTGCGCTAGATGCAGGATAGTGCAAGGTGGGTACACGAGAGTACGTATGGCGTGGACAGAAAAGCACGCCCGGGTGCGAACAAAGCAAGGCACGTGCAAAGGAGCACGCCAGAGTACAAGTTTAGACAGAGCACAGAGCATGTGCAGTGAAGCATGATAGGACACAGAGCAGAGTGTATGCATGAAGCATGTGCTGGGAAGCACGGAAAGGCAGAGTTCAGGAACGGAGCACAAGGCACAGTTCAGGAACAGAGCACAAGTCAGAGGACACAAATACAGCGCACAGCCAGGCAAGGACCAAGCAGACCAAGCCAGGGAGCACAGCAATCAGGCACCTCCCATAGGAACAGGTAGCCTGATATAGGGCAGGAGCACAGGGACTTCCGGGTCAGGTCCTCCAGGAACATAGAGAGGACAAGGCTGCAGTTAGAACCGAGAAGAGTGCACATGCACACCAGCAACGCTGTTCAGCCATGGAACGAAGTATGAGAGGTGCGCATGCGCACCCGATGTAACCCCCGGAGCGGCCGCGGCGCCGGAAGCGGTGACGTGGGACACAGGGTCCCGCCCCCAGGTGAGAGCGGCGTGACATGCGGCATGTCAATAAATGTGTTTGCCCTACCCTGAAATAACCAGTTATGCATGTTCTCACAATTTTTCTGCAACCCTTATCTCTTTTTTTGAACTTATGATGTTCCTCTCTTGTCCAATGACTCCGGCTCTGTGACAGACTCAGCTCCTGCTGAGCCCATTTTTTGAGTGGACCCTCTGGGTCGTGGCACCCACCCACCGAGGGCGAGCTCACCTTGTGAGAATCCACCCCCTATACAGGGAGTGTCAGGGGCAAGACCAAGGGGGTGAGCCACCACGACTTCTGGGACCAGACGGCCGGCTCAGGGGGACACTATGGGAGTGTCTGACGACCAGGGACAAGCAGGAAGCAAGACAAGACAAAACGTAAGTGCAAGGTATCTTCATTAAGATCTTCAGGACTACAATCAGTGCAAACGTGAAAACAAGCAAAACGTGCAAGGTGCGCGCGTGGGCACGCCAAGGTCCATAGCATAGTATGTGCCAGGTGGCACGCCTAGGTACAGGTAAAGGCACAATGGCATTGGACTCCGGACCGCTGGCGACGATCGACATGATCAAGGCATCAGGCTGCGGACATCAGCTCCGGACATCAGGCCGCAGTCATCCAGCTTACGATCTCTGTCAGCGATCGGCAGGTTCCGGGCATCCGGCAGGCAAACCAGGGTTCAGGCAAGGAGGTACGACAGATATCCAGGCATGGTGCGTGTTAGGGAAAACGCCAAGGTCCAAGGCTAGGTGCAAAACAAGGTGTGTGTGTAGGGGACACGCCAGGGTTCAAGGCTAGGTGCATGTGTAGGGGACACGCCAGGGTTCAAAGCGAGGTGCAATGCAAGGTGCGTGTGTAGGGGACACGCCTCGGTTCAAAGCGAGGTGCGTTTGTAGGGGACACGCCAGGGTTCACAAAATGAGACAGGGTGCGTGTGTAGAGACACGCCAAAGCACAAGGTACAAGACAGAGTGCGTGTGAGACACGCCAAAGCACAAGGTACAAGACAGAGTGCGTGTGTAGAGACACGCCAAGGCACAAGGTACGAGACAGAGTCCTGCGTGTGCAAAGAGACACGCCAGGGTCAGGGTTCAAGGCAGGGTGCTTGCTAAGAGCCACGCCAGGGTTCAGGGCAGGACGCGTGCTAGGAGCCACGCGGGACGCACACCTCACTTGCCAATGCACATGGCTGTAACGCCAGCACAAGGCACGACTAAGGCTCAGAGGGGGCAAAGGAACCTTCGTGCTAGGAGCCAAGCCAGGTTCAGGGCAGGGCTGCGTGCTAGGAGCCACACAGGAGGCACGCCACACTGGCCAGTGCACACGGCTGTACACAAACACGAGGCACTTACCACGGCACAGGAGACGGCCAAGGGGAACCCACGCCGGGGTTCAAGGCAAGGACAAGGCAAGGAACAAGGCAAGACTAGGCAAGGAACAAGGTACGGAACACGGAGCGGAACATAGGCAGAAACAGAGCCAGGTCAGAGCGAGGACAGAGTCTAGCAGCGGAGCGTAGGCAGAAGCCCAGAGCCGGGCCAAGGGAAGACCTTGGGACTAGACTTGGAAATGTGCAAGAGAGCACCATAGGAAAGAGTTCGGAAAACCAGGCAGCAACGAGAACATGAGAAGTACTACTATGCTCAGGATAGCAAAGACCAGACATGGCGAAGAAGACAAGGCAGAGAACAGAGGAAGGACTACAAGTCAAAGAATAGCTAAGGCGAGACATAGCAAAACAGGCTAAAGCAGAGAACAGCGGAAGGACTGCAAGGCAAAGACAAATATGGCATGAGAGACAACACAAGACATGGCATAAGACAAGAAATACGAAATACGAGCACGGAGCGTGTGCAGAGAAGCACTACAGAGCAAAGTGCAAGGGCACAGAATAGAGGGAGCAACCCCACAGACCAAGAGCCATGTAGGGAAGCAACACAATAATCAGGCCCTGAGCAAAGGAAGGGGTGGTCTGATATAGGGCACAGCACCTCCTCTTCCGGGTCAGGACCAGGGGAGAACTTCCTAGTTCAGATGCTCCAGGATCACAGAGCGCAGTCACATGATCAGGGTTTCAGACATGACGAGATGATCACCGAACCAGACAGTGCAGGATCCTAGGAAGGACACATGATCAGGGATTATAGACATGACGAGATGATTGCAGAACCAGACAGTGCAGGATCTTAGGAAACGTCACATGATCAAGGTTTCAGACATGACGAGATGATTGCAGAACCAGACAGTGCAGGATCCTAGGAAACGTCACGTGATCAGGAATTCTAGACATGACGAGAAGCTCACAGAAAGCAAAGCAGAAACGCAGGCATCTTGCAGCTCAGCAGACATGAGGTGAGTGTGCACACTGCTCTAGGGAACAAGCAGGATAGCAGACACAAGGTGCGCGTGCACACCGCTCCAGGGTTCATGAGGCAAAACAGACATGGCGGACGTGACAGGCTCTTTCTGCTGTTCCTTTTCAATATTGCTTGCCACGTTATCTCCAATAAACTCCGGTCTGCCTTTATTCCTCTAATCACAATGCTGGAATTTCCCAGTGTTTTGACTGTCTCCTCCTGTCATGCCTTTCATAGAATCATAGAATCCTGAATAGAGCCCTGAGACATGATATAACATGCTCGAGCGTTCACTGACTCTCCTATTTAACCAGTGCTCCTGCATCCGCTTCGAACCTCATGTGAACTAATATGTGTACCATTGTTTCCCAATGATACTCTTTTCTCTCACAGTTCTATGAATTTTTACACTACACGTCACCATCCCACTAATTTATTATCTTAAGTAAAACTCTCAACTTTTATCAATCTATTTTTCTTTTAAACACCTCTTTGTTTTATACTCATGGTACAACTAATTCACGTTTTCCCTTTTCTCGCTCTGTTCAAAATTAATAAAGATGTACTCAACACACACATTTTTAATTTTATTTTATTTTTATTTTAAAATTAATTAAAATAATAAATGAGGTTTTATTTCATTCATTTTTAGCAGAAGGGCTACACCATGTGAATTATCAATTAATAGAAGTCTCCTTCAGATGAGATAGGTTAATGACACTTTTTTTTGTCATTCAGTCTTCCTCGGGGTTTGTTTCACAAAGGCTCCCTTGGAAAGCTAGTTTTGTTAAAACCTCTGCAACATTTCTTTATTCAAGGTTCCAATTGCGATACCTATTATTAAAATAAATCTTTTCATTGTTATATTGTGCAGTTTAACCCCTTCATGACCCAGCCTATTTTGACCTTAATGACCTGGCCATTTTTGTCAATATTGACCAGTGTCCTTTTATGAGGTAATAACTCAGGAACGCTTCAACGGATCCTAGCGATTCTGAGATTGTTTTTTCGTGACATATTTGGCTTCATGTTAGTGGTAAACTTAGGTCAATAATGTTTGCATTTATTTGTGAAAAAATGGAAATTTGGCAAAAATTTTGAAAATTTCGCAATTTTCACATTTTGAATTTTTAATCCGTTAAAACAGAGAGTTATGTGACACAAAATAGTTAATAAATAACATTTTCCACATGTCTACTTTACATCAGCACAATTTTGGAAACAAAATTTGTTTTTATTGGGAAGTAATAAGGGTTAAAAGTTGACCAGCGATTTCTCATTTTTACAACAAAATTTACAAAACCATTTTTTTTAGGGACCAACTCACATTTGAAGTCACTTTGAGGGGTCTATATGGCAGAAAATACCCAAAAGTGACACCATTCTAAAAACTGCACCCCTCAAGCTACTCAAAACTGCATTCAAGAAGATTATTAACCCTTCAGGTGCTTCACAGCAACTAAAGCAATGTGGAAGGAAAAAATGAACATTTTAATTTTTCCAATAAAAATTTTCATTTGGCATCAATTTTTTCATTTTTCACATGGGCAACAGGATAAAATGGATCCTAAAATTTGTTGGGCAATTTCTCCTGAGTCCACTGATACCTCATATGTGGTCATAAACCACTGTTTGGGCGCACGGCAGGGCTCAGAAGGGAAGGAGCGCCATTTGACTTTTTGAATGGAAAATATGCTGGAATATTTAGCGGTTGCCATGTCGTGTTTGGAGAGTCCCTGTGCACCTAAACATTGGAGCTCCCCCACAAGTGACCCCATTTTGGAAACTAGATCCTCCAAGGAACTTATTTAGATGCATAGTGAGCACTTTGCTTCACAAATTGATCCGTAAAAAAAAAGGACTTTTTTTTCACAAAAATTTTCTTTTAGCCTCAGTTTTTTCATTTTCACATGGGCAATGGGATAAAATGGATCCTATAATTTGTTGGGCAATTTCTCCTGAGTGCACAGATACCTCATATGTGGTCATAAACCACTGTTTGGGCACACGGCAGGGTCCCGAAGGGAAGGAGCACCATTTGACTTTTTGAATGGAAAATTAACTCCAATCGTTAGTGGACACCATGTCGTGTGTGCCTAAACATTGGAGCTCCCCCACAAGTGACCCCATTTTGGAAACTAGACCACCCAAGGAACTTATCTAGATGTGTGGTGAGGACTTTGAACCCCCAAGTGCTTCACAGAAGTTTATGACGCAGAGCAGTGAAAATAAAAAAATATTTTTTTTCCTTAAAAATGATTTTTTAGCCCGCTATTTTTTATTTTTACAAGCCTAATAGGAGAAATTGGACCACAAAAGTTGTTGTGTAATTTGTCCTGAGTACACCGATACCCCATATGTCAGGGGAAACCACTGTTTGGGCGCATGGGAGAGCTCAGAAGGGAAGGAGCACGATTTTGGAATGCAGACTGATGGGATGTT
This sequence comes from Dendrobates tinctorius, assembly GCF_039654945.1. Classification (NCBI taxonomy): domain Eukaryota; kingdom Metazoa; phylum Chordata; class Amphibia; order Anura; family Dendrobatidae; genus Dendrobates; species Dendrobates tinctorius. The sequence continues at coordinate 85,247,491 of NW_027361728.1, read as the reverse complement.
CTGCGGGCATCATGTTGCGTTTGCAGAGCCCCTGATGTTCCTAAACAGTAGAAACCCCCCACAAGTGACCCCATTTTGGAAACTAGACCCCCCAAGGAGCTTATCTAGATGTGTAGTGAGCACTTTGAACCCCCAAGTGCTTCACAGAAGTTTATAAACGCAGAGCCATGAAAATAAAAAATCATTTTTTTTCCTCAAAAATGATTTTTTAGCCAGCTATTTTTTATTTTTACAAGGGTAACAGGATAAATTGGACCCCTAAAGTTGCTGTTCAGTTTGTCCTGAGTACGCTGGCACCACATATGTGGGGGGGAACCACTGTTTGTGCGCATGGCAGGGCTCAGAAGGGAAGGAGCGCCATTTGACTTTTTGAATGGAAAATTAGCTCCAATCGTTAGCGGACACCATGTTGTGTTTGGAGAGGTCCTGCCTGCTTACACTTTGGAGCTCCCCCACATATCACCCCATTTTGGAAACTAGACCCCCTAAGGAAGTTATCTAGATGCATAGTGAGCACTTTGAACCCCCAGGTGCTTTACAGAAGTGTGAAAATAAAAATATTTTTTTTTCCTCAAAATTGATTTTTTTAGCCAGCTATTTTTTATTTTCACAATAGTAACAGGAGAAATTTGACCCCAAAAGTTGTTGTCCAGTTTGTCCTGAGTACGCTGGTACACAATATGTGGGGAGGGACCACTGTTTGGGCACACGTCGGGGCTCGGAAGGGAAGTAGTGACGTTTTGAAATACCGACTTGATGGAATGGTCTGCGGGCGTCATGTTATGTTTGCAGAGCCCCTGATGTGGCTAAACAGTGGAAACCCCCCACAAATGACCCCATTTTGGAAACTAGACCACCCAAGGAACTTATCTAGATATGTGGTGAGCATTTTGAACCCCCAAGTGCTTCACAGAAGTTTATAACGCAGAACCGTGAAAATAAAAAATCTTTTTCCTCAAAAAATGATTTTTTAGCCCGCAATTTTTTATTTTCACAAGGTTAACAGGATAAATTCGACCCCAAAAGTTGTTGTCCAGTTTGTCCTGAGTACGCTGGTACCCCATATGTGGGGGGGGGAACCACTGTTTGGGCACACATCGGGGCTCGGAAGGGAAGTAGTGACATTTTGAAATACCGACCTGATGGAATGGTCTGTGGGCGTCATGTTACGTTTGCAGAGCCCCTGATGTGCCTAAACAGTGGAAACCCCCCACAAGTGACGCCATTTTGGAAACTAGACCCCCCAAGGAACTTATCTAGATGTTTGATGAGCACTTTGAACCCCCAAGTGCTTCACCGAAGTTTATAACTCAGAGCCGTGAAAACAAAAAAATCATTTTTTTTCACAAAAATCATTTTTTTAGCCCCCAATTTTTTATTTTCCCAAGGGTAACAGGAGAAATTAGACTCCCAAATTTGTTGTGCAATTTTTCCTGAGTACGCTGATACCCCATATGTGGGGGTAAACCACTGTATGGGCACACGTCGGGGCTCGGAATGGAGAGAGTGCTGTTTGACATTTTGAATGCAAAATTGGCTGGAATAAATCGTGGCGCCATGTCGCGTTCGGAGACCCCGTGATGTGCCTAAACAGTGGAAACCCCTCAATTCTAACTCCAACTCTAACCCCAACACACCCCTAACCCTAACACAACCCTAATAATAACCCTAACCACAACCCTAACGCCAACACACCCCTAATCCTAATCCCAACTCTAACCCTAACTACAAGCCTAACCCTAATCCCAACCCACCCCTAACCCTAATTCCAGCCCTAACCCTAATTCCAGCCCTAACCCTAATTCCAGCCTTAACCCTAATTCCTGCCCTAACCCTAATTTTAACCCTAACCCTTATTTTAACCCTAACCCTAATTCTAGCCCTAACCCTATTTCTAACCCTAACCCTATCTGTAGCCCTAATTCCAACCCTAACCCTAATTCCAACCCTAACCCTAGTTCGAACCCTAAATGGAAAAAAAAATATTTTTTTTATTTTATTATTTGCGCCTGGCTATGGGGGTGATAAAAGGGGGGTGTATTTACTTTTTTTTTCATTTTGATCACTGTGAGAGTGTATCACAGTGATCAAAATGAAAAATGAACGGGCAACCGGCAAATTCATGGGCGCCGCCATCTTGGACAATGGCAGGCGCACTGCGCATGCGCCCGCCATTTTGCAAGATGGCGACGCCCATGATCCGGACGCCGGGAGCCACGGCGGGACACCGGGAGCACGATCGGAGGTCCTGGGGGGATCGGAAGGTGGGAGGGAGCGATAGGAAAGGGAGGGGGAGCAGATGATGATGGCGGCGACCGATCGCCGCCGTCCATCGGTGGCGGGGGCCGATCTGCCCCGCCAGTCGGTGTGTGGGGGGGTCGGGTGTCGGTGTCCAGCCATGTCCGATGCTATTGCAGCATCGGCCATGGCTGGATTGTAATATTTCACCAAATTTCATTGGTGAAATATTACAAATCGCTCTGATTGGCTGTTTCACTTTTAACAGCCAATCAGAGCGATCGTAGGCACGTGGGGGCTAAGCCACGCCCCCAGGGATTAACTGTAGAGTGTCCTCTGTGTGCGGGTCGGGTGACCTTTCAGTGACCCCGGTCACCCGACCCGCAGGGGGGCTATTTATAGCATGACGTAGGCGTCATAGGTCATTTGGGCACGACTTTTCATGACGCCTACGTAGGCGTCATGGGTCGTGAAGGGGTTAAATGACATGATTGCACACTGCTCAAAAAAATAAAGGGAACACTTAAACAACAGAATATAACTCTAATGGGGCCTTTACACATAGCGATATCGCTAAAGCGTCACCGATTTTGTGACGCAGCAGCGATATCGCTATGTGTGATACTTACCTTCGACCGGCTCCCCCGCTGATTATCGCTGATCGCGCGAGATCGTGCAGCTCCATTTCTCGTCGAGCGCTTCCTGCTGGGCTTCCTGCTGGCGACGACGAGTGACGCGTGGGAGCAGGCGGGAGGACGTCAGGATCGCCGCGTCTGAACGGTAAGTAAAGACCGCTGCTGCGTCGCTACATCGCTGTGAGATCTGCCTCTGTGGCAGCTCACTAGCAACCATTTAGCGATGCACCAGCGATCCTCACCGGGTCGTATCGTTGTCGGGATCGCTGGTGCATCGCTAAATGTAAAGGGGCCTCAAGAAAATCAAACTTCTGTGAAATCAAACTGTCCACTTAGGAAGCAAAACTGTTTGACAATCAATTTCACATGCTGTTGTGCAAATGGAATAGAAAACAGATGGAAATTATTGGTAATTATCAAGACACCCTCAATAAAAGAGTGGCTCTGCAGGTGTGGACCACAGACCACATCCCAGTACCAATGCTTTCTGGCTGATGTTTTGGCCACTTTTGAATGTTGGTTGTGCTTTCACAGTCGTGGTAGCATGAGACGGACTCTACAACCCACACGAGTGGCTCAGGTAGTGCAGCTCATCCAGGATGGCACATCAATGCAAGCTGTGGCAAGAAGGTTTGCTGTGTCTGTCAGCGTAGTGTCCAGAGGCTGGAGGCGCTACCAGGAGACAGGCCAGTACACCAGGAGACGTGGAGGGTGCCGTAGGAGGTGTCACGATCAGGTTCAGGTTGGAGCCAGTGTTATTGCAACCACTAGAGGGAGCAAGGCAGGAAGCGTAGTCAGGTGAAGCCGAAAGTCAGTACACTGGATAAGCAATACTTTAGCAATGGAGCAGGCAGATAACGAAGTCAGAGGAAAAGCCAGAAGTCGGTACACGGAATCAGCGATACTTAGCAGATGGAGCAGCAGCAGCAGCAGCAGGAGAAGGAGCTTGAGTACAGGCTGGGAGCACAATAATCACGCAATGAGGAAGTGTACTGGCTGAGATTATATAGGGTGGGCAATTAGCAATCAATGGGCCAATTAGGAGAGCACAGGGTGGAGCTGATCAAGAACAAGAATCACTGGTATCTGGTTTCGCATGGAATCTTCCAAGCAGTCGCATAGCTCAGATGGCTGAGCTGCTGGCCAGCAGACAAGAGGTTCCAGGTTCGATTTCTGACAGTACTCCCCTCCTTCCAGGATGGCCTCTGGACATCTCAGGGGCTGGTTTATCTGGATACCTCTGATGGAAGATTCTTGTTAGCCTAGAAGCATGAACATTTTCCTCTGGTTCCCATGAGTTTTCTTCTGGTCCGTAACCCTTCCATTGCACAAGATACTGCAGGTTACCTCTGATTCTCCTAGAGTCCAGAATCTTCTCCACAATAAATTCTTCCTCGCCATGGACCCTTTCAGGTGGAGGAGGAGGCTGAGTTCTTCCTGGAAATGGATTATCACAGAATGGTTTGAGCAGAGATACATGAAACACTGGATGAATCTTAAGACTGCTGGGAAGTTCCATCCGGAAAGCAACTTTGTTAATTTGTGCAGCAATTTGTAAGGGTCCTATGAATTTTTGTCCCAATATAGAAGATGGCACGTGTGTTTTTAGGTTTTTAGTGGATAACCAAACCTTGTCCCCCACGTGCAGATTAGGAGGTTCTCTACGGTGTTTATTTGCTGCTTTTTTATAGTCTTCTTGGGCCTTTTGCAATATCTCAATTAATTTTTCCTGGGATTCCTTTAAGCTGTTGAGTCGGTCAGCAACAGCAGGGGTAGAAGTTTCAAAAGGAAGATTAGGAATACATACTGGATGCAAGCCATAGTTAGCATAAAAAGGACTTTGGGCTGTAGAGCTGTGTTTAGCGTTGTTATAGGCAAATTCCGCTGTTGGTAAATAGTCCACCCAATCATCTTGAAGATATGAAATGAAGCAACGGAGGTATTGCTCGAGAGTCTGGTTCGTCCTCTCCGTCTGGCCATTTGACTGCGGATGAAAAGACGTAGAAAGATTCACAGTGACTCCCAGGGCTGTACAGAAGCTTTTCCAGAATTTCGATGTGAACTGCACCCCTCTGTCGGAGACTACATTATCAGGAGTCCCATGCAGCTTAAAAACCTCTTTGATCATTAACTCAGCAGTTTGTTCCGCAGTAGGAATTCTTTTAGTTGGGATGAAATGGGCCATCTTTGTGAGTCGGTCTACCACAACGAGAATCACAGTCATCTTTTTAGATGGAGGTAGATCCACGATGAAATCCATTGAGATTGATCCCCAAGGTCTGGATGGAACTGGAAGAGGTTGTAGAAGTCCTAAAGGAGAGGAACGTGGTGTCTTGTTACGTGCACATGTTACACAGGAGGACACATATTTTTTCACATCCCTTCTACAATTAGGCCACCAAAAGGAACGAAGTAGTAGTTCTTGGGTTTTCATGACTCCGGGGTGTCCTGCAAGTTTAGAATCATGGACTAATTTGAGGACTTCGAGTCTCACCGATTCTGGGATATAAACCCTGTGGTTCAGCATCCAAAATCCCTTCTTGAAAAAAAGATTGACATCTTTAGGAGGATGGTTAAGAAAAGGGTCGTTGTGGTAGCCATTTTTAATCTGAGCAAAAAAAACTTTAGAGTCCAATATTCCCAAAAAATTTTTGGGGCCCAGAATAGTACTGTCAGTATTAGAACTCTCCTGAGGTTCAGAACAAATCCTGGACAGGGCATCATCTTTGCCATTTCTCGAACCAGGCCGATAGGAAATTACAAAATTAAATCTTGAGAAAAACAAGGCCCACCGTGCCTGTCTTGCAGACAGTCTTCTTGCTGTGCGTAAAAACTCTAGATTTTTGTGGTCAGTGAGGACGGTCACCGGATGATTGGCACCTTCTAGGAGATGTCTCCACTCGGAGAAGGCGACTTTTATGGCTAAAAGTTCTTTATTTCCAATGTCGTAGTTCTTTTCCGCCGGTGACATGGTATGAGAAAGAAATGCGCATGGATGAAGCTGCATCTTATCTCCAACTCGCTGAGACAGAATGGCTCCCACTGCAGAATCCGAGGCATCCACTTCAACAACAAATGGCAGTTCCGGATTTGGATGGACTAGTAGTGGTGCGGAAGTAAAAAGATTTTTTAATTTGTCAAAAGCCTCCTGTGCCTCTATAGACCAAAAAAAACCTTGGGTTTTCTTGGTTAGCAAGGTGATTGGCAGAATAATTTTTGAAAAGTTTTTAATGAATCTTCTGTAGAAGTTGGCGAAGCCAATGAAGCGCTGAACGTCTTTCAAATTCTTTGGGGGTGGCCAATCCACCACTGCATTGATCTTACCAGGATCCATACTCAGACCTTCTGGGGAGATGACATATTCTAAAAATTGGATCGTGGGTTGTTCGAATTCACATTTCTCAAGTTTTATGTAGAGATGATTCTCCTGTAGACGTTCCAAGACTAACTGGACTTGCCTGCGATGCTCCTCCAAGGTATCTGAAAATATAAGAATGTCATCGAGGTAAACAACAACAAGTTGATCCAAAAAATCTCGAAACACATCATTTATGAAGTGCTGAAAGGTGGCTGGGGCGTTGCTAGGGCCAAAAGGCATCACTAGGTACTCAAAATGTCCGTATCTTGTTCTGAAGGCGGTCTTCCACTCATCTCCAGGGCGAATCCGTATGAGGTTGTAGGCCCCTCTCAGGTCCAGTTTAGTAAAAATTTTAGCAGAGCGGAGTCTTTCTAATAACTCTGGAATTAACGGAAGTGGGTAGCGATTTTTTACGGTAATTTTATTAATTTCCCTGTAATCGATACATGGCCGCAGAGTTGAGTCTTTCTTTTCAACAAAGAATAAGGGTGCCCCAGCTGGAGATGTAGAAGGTCGGATGAAGCCTTTCTCTAAGTTTTCATCCAGATACTCTTTCAGTACCTTCAGTTCTGGTTCAGAGAGATTGTAAATTCGCCCGAATGGAATAGTTGTTCCAGGAAGCAGCTCGATGGGGCAGTCATACGGACGATGAGGAGGCAATTAATCAGCTTTTTTCTTGCTGCAGACATCAGAAAATTGTTGGTATTGTGGTGGTAGTTTATCTTCCTTCGTATGAGAAATCTCAGATACTTGGATTTGTTTAGGAACAGGTGGATCACTCTGACAATTGTTCTTACAGTATTCTGAAGGGAAGGTAATGGTCCTTGAAGCCTAGTTGATAGAGGGGTTATGAGTTGAGAACCAGGGAACTCCTAGGATAACGGGAAATTTTGGAGAGGAAATCAGATGGAAACTGACAGTTTCGTGATGATCAGGTTCCATACGAATCTCAAGTTCAATCGTCTCATGGGTAACAGGTCCAGAAGATAAGGGTGATCCGTCCACCGTTTCCATTTCGATTGGTATGGATTTAGTTCTGCTTGAAATATTATTATCCAATGTGAATTATAAGTCCATAAAATTCCCTCCTGCTCCAGAATCTAACAAGGCTGAACATCGTACTGTTTGGTTGCCCATTATGACCTGAATGGGAATGACAAAATGAGATGATGATGCACACATCTTGTTTTTCTCCTACGTTACTGATGAAATCTTCTGCATACTAGGATATGGCTGTTGGGAGAGGTCTGTATCGCTTGCAGTCATGTCGCTTATGAAGGCTATAGTCCTTTTATTAGGACAATTGATGGCGAAATGACCTGAGCCCCCACAATAGAGACATAAATTTTCAGCCCGTCGCCTCTGCTTTTCTTGTGCTGAGAGCGGTTTTCGAATAACATCGATTTGCATCGGTTCAGACACACTTTGCGTCTTCTGTTCATGGTTAGACGAAGAGAAAGAAAAGGCAGGGTTATTTTCCAGCACTTGAAGTCTCTCCTTTCTCCGCTCGGTGAGCCTCTGGTCTATTCGAACACATAGGTGAATAAAGTCTTCCAACTGGTCGGGGGTTTCGCCCCTGGCAAGCTCATCCTTCACTGACTCTGATAATCCTCGTCGAAAACTGACTTCTCTGGGCCGCTGAGTTCCATGTGGTGTTGGCCACCCAGCGACGGAACTCTGATGTATATTCAGCGACCGAGCGTCGTCCTTGGCGTAAATTATGCAATTTGGTTTCTGCTGTGGCACAACGGTTTGGATCATCAAAAACTTGATTCATAGCTGTGATGAAGGAATCTAAGTTATTAAGGATGTCATAGTTCTTTTCCACATATGGTGAGGCCCATGCAAGAGCTTCATCAGTCAGGAGATTAATCAGAAAAAATACTTTCTTCCTATCGCTGGTAAATGGAGCAGGTTGCATTTGGAAGTATATCCGGCATTGGTTGAGGAATCCTCGGTACTGCTGACGATCCCCACTGAATTTTGCAGGCAGCGGCATTCGTGCGTTTGATTCTGGGCTTGAATTGCGCATGTCAAGAAGTTGCCTTTGTAGTTCAATTATTTCCTTTTGTTGGCCTGATACTACTGTTTGTAGTTTAGAATATTTTTCTTGGTAAGTGGTACAAAAACTTTGAAGTTCAGAAACTTGTTTTGTCAGGGTGGCTACAACGGACTCCATTTTGGCGCGTGATTATTCTGTCACGATCTGGTTCAGGTTGGAGCCAGTGTTATTGCAACCACTAGAGGGAGCAAGGCAGGAAGCGTAGTCAGGTGAAGCTGAAAGTCAGTACACTGGATAAGCAATACTTTAGCAATGGAGCAGGCAGATAACGAAGTCAGAGGAAAAGCCAGAAGTCGGTACACGGAATCAGCGATACTTAGCAGATGGAGCAGCAGCAGCAGCAGCAGGAGAAGGAGTTTGACTACAGGCTGGGAGCACAATAATCACGCAATGAGGAAGTGTACTGGCTGAGGTTATATAGGGTGGGCAATTAGCAATCAATGGGCCAATTAGGAGAGCACAGGGTGGAGCTGATCAAGAACAAGAATCACTGGTATCTGGTTTCGCATGGAATCTTCCAAGCAGCCGCATAGCTCAGATGGCTGAGCTGCTGGCCAGCAGACAAGAGGTTCCAGGTTCGATTCCTGACAGGAGGGCAACAACCCAGCAGCAGGACTGCAACCTCAGCCTTTGTCAAGGAGGAACAGGAGAAGCACTGCCAGAGCCCTGCAAAATGACCTGCAGCAGGCCACAAATGTGCATGTGTCTGCACAAATGGTTAGAAACCGACTCCATGAGGATAGTCTGAGTGCCCGACGTCCACAGATGGTGCTGACTTTGGTCTTGATAAAACACAATGGACCTACATCAGCAGATGACATGGCTCCCGAAACCATCATTGATTGTGGATACTTCACACTAGACCTTGGAAAGCAAGGTTCCAGAGTCTGGAAAAAGAGTGGAGAGGCACACAATCCAAACTGCTTGAGGTCTAGTGTGAAGTTTCCACATTCAGTGATGGTTTGGGGAGCCATGTCATCTGCGGGTGTAGGTCCACTGTGTTTTATACATCACAGGAGAAATGGGACTGCATTATAGACATCACAAGAGATACTGGGGCTGCGGCATAGACATGACAGGCATGGGGCTGTGGTATATACATCACAGGAGACATGGGGCTGCAGTATAAACATCACAGGAGACACTGGGGGGTGCAGCATAGACATCACAGGTGACAATGGAGTCTGTGATATATACATCAGAGGAGAGATGGGTCTGCAACGTAAACATCACAGAAGACACTGAGGCTGCTATATAGATATCCCAGAACATGCTGGGGCTGTGCTATAGACATCACAGAAGATGTTGCGGTATATACATCACAGGAGAAATTGGGCTGCTGTGTTTATAAATCACAGGAGAAATTGGGCTGCTGTGTATGTAAATCACAGGAGACATGGTGCTGCGGTATATACATGACAGGATATGGGGGGTTGCGGTATGTACATCACAGGAGACATGGAACTGCGGCATAAACATCACAGGAGACACTGGGACTGCGGTATATTCATCACAAAAGACATGAGTCTGTGGTGGAGACATAAGGTTGCAGCATATACATCACAAAAGCCGCTGGTGCTACGGTATAGACATCACAGGAGACACTGACGCTGCTGTCTCCTGCGGGACAGGAGCGCGTCTCGTTTTAGCTCTGCCAACAAAATATGTCTTGACACTGGATAGGAAGAGAACGTACTGCTTCATTGCACGTGCCACTGCTTACAGTGCTGAACGCTGTCTGTGCTCGCAGAGTAAGGAGAAATTAAAGGGCCAGCAGTAGTCAAAACTCCGCTGCTGGCGGGAGAACTGCGGTCCCCGAGAATCTGCCTGGGGCCGGAGAAAAGGTCTCCTTGGGCCGTAAACAGCTCACGGACCTGAGGTTCCCCTCCTCTGTCTTATGCCATATTACATTTTTGTGCCCAGATTAGTACAACTACTGATGGTGAGGAACATAATTACTATCTTTATCTGATGGTGATGTGGAGTAATTGCACTATGGAGTATTTCTCATTTGTATATTGTGTGTTTATTATTAAAATGTACATTTTATATGTTCACTTATTTTTATTATGTGGATTATACAGTGTGAGGGGTCGATTCACTCGGCTGGTTTATTAGAGCACAGCATAAACCATATCAGGGTTGCACAAAGTAAACGTGGCCTAACGGAAAAACGAAGTTAAAGTCCATTAGAGTGTTTTTCACCCACAGGTAACGTCCAACGTCCTCAGCTCCTACTGGAGCCATGTCTGGAGTCTTTCCCCTCCAAAGACACAACAGAGAAAAAAAAAAAACAGTGGGTCAACATTTAACTCCCCAGCCACTTGAGGTGGAGATATGATGAGTGGGCGTCCCGCCCATCTTTGACCCACTCGCCTAAAAACCAATCCCTTATCATGGCTGATTATCCCCTTCAACACAGAGCATGCTGGAGATAGACATGGGTTTCTAGATCACGGGGGAAAAAAACAATCTCCGTGACACATATTTCACCTCACATACAATGCAAGTGACTCTGTCACAACAGCTATTCATCAATTTTCATAGTAAGTATTTTAGCTTCATTGGGTCTAAAATAAAATAGTATGTAGACAGCAGACACTGGAATAAAATAAATGTGCATTACCCAAAGGTAGTATTTTCAGGCACTGTACATCTAAGTTAATTAATGTAATTATGTTTCAAACAGAATTATACAATAATGAAATATGATATGATTTGTGCCAACAGTTTTGCAGTTCGGTGTATTACAGTCATTGTGTACTCTTGGGGAAATTTACCATATAAATCAATCATTCCTACAGTTTAGAGTAAACAGGTTTCTTAAGGAATGATGAAGAAATCAGAATAATTATGTTTTGAAACTGTATGATTGACATCTCTGTTGTGAGGGAAGTACATAAAATGGTGTTCTCTTGAATAAATGAAGAATATTTTTTGACCACTACATGATGTTTCTTGGGCTGTATATGTTAGGGTGTTATACAGTGGGGAAAAAAAGTATTTAGTCAGCCACCAATTGTGCAAGTTCTCCCACTTAAAAAGATGAGAGGCCTGCAATTTACATCATAGGTAGAACACAACTATGAGAGTCAAAATGAGAAAACAAATCCAGAAAATCACCTTGTCTGATTTGGTAAGATTTATTTAGCAAATTATGGTGGAAAATAAGTATTTGGTCATTAACAAAAGTTCACCTCAATATTTTGTTATATATCCTTTGTTGACAATGACAGAGGTCAAAGGTTTTCTGAAAGTATTCACAAGGTTGGCACACACTGTTGGTGGTATGTTGGCCCATTCCTCCATGCAGATCTTCTCTAGAGCAGTGATGTTTTAGGCCTGTCGCTGGGCAACATGGACTTTCAACTTCCTCCAAAGGTTTTCTATGAGGTTGAGAGCTGGAGACTGGCTAGGCCACTCCAGGACCTTCATATGCTTCTTATGAAACCACTCCTTCGTTGTCCTGGCAGTGTGCTTGGGATCACAATCATACTGAAAGACCCATCCACGTTTCATCTTCAATGCCCTTGCTGATGGAAGGAGGTTTACATTCAAAATCCCACAATACATGGCCCCATTCATTCTTTCATGTACACGGATCAGTCATCCTGGTCCCTTTGCAGAGAAGCAGCCCCAAAGCATGATGATGCCACCCCCATGCTTCACAGTAGGTATGGTGTTCTTTAGATGCAACTCAGCATTCTATCTCCTCCAAACATGACATGTTTTGTTTCTACCAAACAGTTCAACTTTGGTTTCATCAGACCATATGACATTCTCCCAATACTCTTCTGGATAATCCAAAATCTCTCTAGCAAACTTCAGACGGGCCTGGACATGTACTGGCTTAAGCAGGGGGACACATCTGGCACTGCAGGATCTGAGTCCCTGGCGGTGTAGTGTGTTACTGATGGTCGCCTTTGTTACGATGGTCCCAGCTCAATAAAGGTCATTAACTAGGCCTCCCTGTGTGGTTCTGGGATTTTTGCTCACCGTTCTTGTGATCATTTTGACCCCATGGGGTGAGATCTTGCGTGGAGCTCCAGCTCGAGGGAGATTATCAGTGGTCTTGCATGTCTTCCATTTTCTTATTATTGGTCCCACAGTTGATTTCATCACAACAAGCTGCTTTGCCTACGACAGCTATTTGGTCTTCACCATAGTGAAGTTTGGAGTGTGACTGTTTGAGGTTGTGTACACGTGTCTTTTATACTGATAACAGGTTCAAACAGGTGCCATTACTACAGGTAATGAGTGGAGGACAGAGGAGCCTCTTAAAGAAGAAGTTACAGGTCTGTGAGAGCCAGAAATTGTGTATGTTTTTAGGTGACCAAATACTTATTTTCCACCATAATTTGCTAAATAAATCTTGCTAAATCAGACAAGGTGATTTTCTGGATTTGTTTTCTCAATTTGACTCTCATAGTTGTGGTCTACCTATGATGTCAGTTACAGACCTATCTCAACTTTTCAAGTGGGAAAACTTGCACAATTGGTTTTTTCCCCTCTGTATATCTATGTTATGTTGGTTCTTGTTAGAAAGCTATATTGAAACATTTTCCTTATTTTTAACTACACGTATGTTATGGCAGTGTTTTTGGACCGAATGTATAGAGTGTCTCATTGTTCAGATGTGCAACATAACTTTTATTCATGCTTTGTTCATGAAGGCAAAAGCCAGTGTGTGTGTGTGTTTGCAATGTGTGTGATTACAGTGTGTGTGTGATTACAGTGTGTGTGTGATTAGTGTGTGTGAGTAGTGTGTGTGTGATTACACTGTGAGTAGTGTGTAATTAGTGTGTGATTACACTGTATGTGAATAGTGTGTATGAGTACAGTGTATGTGTATGAGTACAGTGTGTGCACAACTTTTTTTTTTGTACACATACTTGCATATCCATTGCATTAAGTGCCCCTTTTGTCAAATCCTGATGTCCCTCCCTTTAACAAAGCTCAAATTTTGTACTGACATAAAGGCATGAGTTAGAGAAAACGCTTTGACGCAACATATTGGAATTTGTTGTGGTCGCCACATCGTCAAAACGAAGCATGCGGAGGCATCCGCATACATCTGCACGACCTGCGTGTACGTAATGTTACAGATGGGGTACACAGGCCGCATTCAGAAGTATGCGGACGTAGGCAGAGCTGACCGTAGGAGGTGCGGCAGTGGGCGGAGCTTCACGGAGGAAGTCCGTAAATGTGAAACTAGCCTAAGTGTATTAGCTACGGGTCTCCTGGTGATCAGTGTATCACACCGAGAACTTAAAACTTATTTACTTAGAATTTACAAGTATGACCATTGTATTATCATAGTTTGTTCTCTACTACAAGTTACACAGGTTTTCCTGTAGTTTTCAAAAGATTCAAGGGGTGAGAATGAATTCCTTTTTTGATCAAGGGATTCATTAGTGGGTCATTAGACTTTACTTCTCTGCTCATTAATTTGGCCAGCTCGGACAGGATGCTATACATTGTCCTAGTTTTCCGTTGCCTAGATTCAGAGAAGTAAATCTTAACAGTTGGCATCTGGTGGATTACTTTTGTTTTTTAAGAAAGGGAACATGTTTTCACTTTTATTGTCAATGTATGCACGCATATACCAATATGCTTGGGTCCATATGCCATTGACTTTCATTTTAGTAAAATGTGAATACTAAAGGATAAATTCTGGTATCACTCAGCTCTCGATGTGGAATTGAGCATAAATAACCTTATGACATATATACAGTCTACATTTTAGTATAATGGTAAGTATCATGCACCCATTCCACTTTTTCAGGTGGTCGATAGCTGCCCATGACAAGTACTGTATCTGTAGTCATGATGCCATCAGTGCCGCACAACTGCTGATAAATAAGATAGTGGCATTTTTATAATGGAGCGATGGAAATAATATACATCCTAGCTGTACATCATATATATTTCCGAGATCCCCAGACCAGGGCAAGCTCCTGCCTGGGTCTCGAGTCATTCTAACATGCACGGGAAGGGAGATATATAGAACAGCCACTAAAAGCTGGGTAGCAAAATTGTGTTTAGTCTCTGACTAGCAGAGGCCAGGTCGGATCCAATGGAGCCAGAACCGCTGCAGTGGGACCGACCCGATAGGAGTTATGATCTTTCATAGATTTTGAGAGACTTATCTGCAAACCTCCAGGGTAGGAGATTTAAAGAACCATAATATATCTTATAAGAGAAATATGACTCTTTCTCCACTTATGAGCCACTTCTCTCCCACGTTACTGCTGAACTTATCATTCACTTTGAAAAAAAAACAACTCAATTTGATCTTGCTCAAAACTGCCAGCACGGTGAGGTGTCAGGTTACAGCACATATTGAAGTCTCTATAGAGTGGAGTGGGAAGGAGAAAAGGGGAGCAGAATGAGAAAACAAGAAAGCATGGAGATATAGATCATGCAGGAGTTACGTTTAGCTTATCCCAGTGCTGGATTTACAGCTACAAGGTTCATACTGCTGTATAGTATCCTCCATGCCACTACTTCTGACTGTGTGCTGCTTAAGAAAAGAAAAGTAGGAACCACTCTCTCTGCTGTGTATTTAATACATAACTACAGCTAGTCTCCAATCATTAGCTCAGACAGAACTGAATTAGAAGTAAAGCCCTGTAGAGAGTAAAGTTTGTGAAAAATACAGGACACAAGTCATAAAATTGCTAGAAATAGTGTTATTCCTCATGTACGCATACGCCACAGCTTATTCTGATAAGTTATTTAAAAGAATATTCTTTAAAATGGTTTTCTAAAGGCAATTATGGTTTAAATTGCAAAGTGTTTGTAAGAACAGCAGCTCACAAGTAAAGTACATCCCTGTAAAAATGAAATATTTATTTAAACTAGGTTAAAAATTCTCTTCCCAACTAAAAAGCAACAGTAATGTGATATATATCGTGAATGTGAAATAACAAAAAATTATAATTAATATAACCACAGAGATTATGTACAATACACTATACCTTCAAAAACAGCCTTTTCTTATATTATCCATATATTTTATATTAGCCCTGCCTAACCTCTGAGGTTGGCACCCTATCAGATACACAATGTTGCTCCCGCTCAGCGATGGCTCGTCCTAGAAAATTATTCAAAACCTCTGATAATAAAACACCAGAGACTCAATGTAGGGCCATACACATCATAAGAACCTTCTGATAAAGGATGGTATAAGTGCTGAGCATACTGAAGATACCCAAAGACCAAAAGGCATGTGTAAAATTAAAGAAAAAATGTAAGCATCCCCCTTTGACATTTACTCATCTGAGTTTCTTGCCATATTCAGCCCCGATGTCTTTCCCCAACATCATATGTTTAATCGAGGCTTCTTAGGATCACATGGTATCTGGGAATGATGACTGGAGAGAGGATTCAGTGGCCAGGTTGCAGAAATTCAGATGCCCCCGTCTTTGATAAGTATCTCACTGTCAATAGACAATGTACATAGAGAGCTGTGCTGAGGGTGGAGTTAGCTTCCTCAGCTCTGCTGCCTGTTACATCTAAGAACTGATTGTGTCACAACCGCTGTGTGAGATAGCAGGTATGCAGTGACAAGCAGGAGGGAGAGCAAGAGTTAAAGGGTTTATTACAGGGAATACTCCACGCAGAGAGAGTGGGTTAATAGGGAGCAGAATTGAATAATATATCAGGGTAAGAACAATTGTTTATGAAACGAGTAAACTTATCAGTCTGTTGGTTTCTGGGCTTTGAAGACTTGAAATCCCATGGTGGCGTCCACACAAGTGACACGTGAAGTCACTGGCGTGGTCCTGAAGCACATTGAGGAACTGTCTCCCGACGAAGGCGCCGTATCCTGGCTCTCCTAAGCGATTTCCGACATTCCTAGGACGATGTATGTGATGTGGCACAGCCTGTGGAACCGCCGGAGCGTGACTCAGTTCAGCGGCGGAGGCGGGGGAGAAACTACCCGGCTCTGTATGAATCACCAGGTCAGTCTTAGGCCGCGCACCCGCGGCAGTCAGCAGAACAGTGCGGGACGGATTCTCGGTGACAGGGGTGAGCGGGCACACAGCTATTTGTTGCTCACAGTCAGTAGCGCATAGGCCGGGGAACTACAGCTTGGGCCAGAGCTATATTATCGCTCCCAGTAGAGTGAACCAACCTTCTCCCGCTGCACACTCTTTTTTCCCACAAAGTCTCCCACATTCCCGCGCGTCTTTCCTTTTATCCCTGACACGCCCCCTGCTGTCAAGTGCAAAGGTCTGTCCGGGACAGAAAGCTATTCCCCTGGCAACAATGGTGACACCCCCGACAGTTCCGGAACCGGCACAGGAGAGGTACCACCGGCCCGTTACGTCTTCCTACAGCTGCACTCAGGAATCTAAGTGCATTAGATTCAGAGACTTTTCCTACATTATGCTGCTTTCAGATGAGGTCGCGAAAACCTGGTGACAGATTCCCTTTAAACGAGTGTCATGAAAGTTCAGCATTGCTAATTAAGACAAATGCCAGTGAATGTTGGGCTGCTAAAACATCAGACATTTATTCACCAGTTGTAAAGATTGAGGAAACAAATAAGTCTACTAAAAGTGTTCTTTAATCACCAGAGAAAAAATACACTTTAGTATTTACAATGGTCATGTAGAGATGAGAGGAACACTTTTACTACCCATGTCTAGAGTTAATAAAATTACTACATTCTTCTTAATATAAACATTGCAATATTTTCTCAGCTATTTGTATGGACTCTTTTGTATTAATGATATTGAAAAGGAATAATTTGTGTAGTGAAACCTCCACCAGGGGGAGCTGGTGAGGGAAGAGAGGTTACACACTAAGAGCAGCAACCCTGAGCAACAGCACAGGTGCCACAGGTAACGAGAGAGAATAGTCAGACGAACCGAGTCAGAAACTAGCAGGAGCAGACGTACCAGAAGGAGCAGTAATACACGTAGTCAAAATACCAAGCCGAGAGTCAGAAAGCCAGAACATGAGCACGGGGTCCAAAACGTGAGACGAAATACGTGGTCGGGGTACAAGCCGGGGAGTCAGATGCCAGAGAGGGAACGTAACAGCAGAGACGAATACCAAGAGACGGAGTCAGAAATCAGTCCGGGTCATACACGTAAATATCAGTCAAAGGCAGGAGGAACACCAAGGTACAAGGGTCAGAGGCTCTAAACTGGAAGCTTGAGCTATCACTAACACTGGTCAGCAGGCTGTGAGAGACTGAAATAGCCCAGCTAGCTCCAGAACGAGGCTGAGGAGATTAACTCCCGCATGACCAGTCCGGAGTGAAGACAGCAGAAAATAAACTCCGGACTGGACCATGACAATTTGGTGATGTAGTTTATTGTAGCCACATGATATATTGAAATATGATTTCATAATTACTAGGCAGAATCTGAAATCTAATCTCTATTGAAAATAAATGTACAAATATAAATAGATTGATTTTGCTTGAACACCTTAAGGACCCAGCCACTTGGTAGGTTTCTGACCGGGCCTCATTTTTTAAATCTAACCAGTGTCACTTTATGAGGTAATAACTCTGGAACACTTCAGCAGATTCCAACGATTCTGACTTTGTTTTTTGTGACATATTGCATTTTCATGATTGTGGTAAAATTTGTTCGATATGACTTGCATTTATTTGTGAAAATATCAGAAATTTGGCAAAAATTTTCAAATTTTAAACTCTTGCAACCTTAACTCCTTAACGTGAAACGTCATGGCAGGATGTAAGTTCCCGCATCATGATGGGCTATGCCCGTCGTGCATTTAAACTGTCACTGCATGTAAACAGTGACAGTTCAGTACCGACAGATGTCATAACTGACAGGCACGGCAAGCGGTGCGGTGACCCTTGCAGTCGGTCCCCCTTCAGTACGCAAGGTTCCTAAAAGCACAGTGGCCTCTATAATCCTTAAATGGAATAAGTTTGGGACCACCAGAAGTCTTCCTAGACCTGTCCATCCAGCCAACCTTAGCATTCGTGGTAGAAGAGCCTTGGTGAGAAAGATAAAGAAGAACCCCAAGGTAACTGTGGCTGAGCTCCACAGATACAGTAGGGAGATGGGAGAAAGTTCCACAAAGTCAACTATCACTGCAGCCATCCTCCAATTGGGCCTTTATGGCAGAGTGGCCCAACTGAAGCCTCTCCTCAGTGCCAGACATATGAAAGCCTGCATAGAGTTTCTAAAAAACACATGAAGGACTCCCAGACTATGAGAAATGAGATTCTCTGGTCTGATGAGACAAAGATAGAACTTTTTGGTGATAATTCTAAGCGATATGTGTGGAGAAAA
The DNA here is from genome assembly GCF_039654945.1 of Dendrobates tinctorius. Taxonomy (NCBI): domain Eukaryota; kingdom Metazoa; phylum Chordata; class Amphibia; order Anura; family Dendrobatidae; genus Dendrobates; species Dendrobates tinctorius. Next base: position 85,228,912 of record NW_027361728.1, on the reverse strand, counting down.
CCAGGCACTGCTCATCACCTGCCCAATACAATCCCACCAGTGAAACTTGGTGGTGGCAGCATCATGCTATGGGGGTGTTTTTCAGCTGCAGGGACAGGACGACTGGTTGCAATTGAAGGAAACATGAATGCGGCCATGCACAGAGATATCCTGGATGAAAACCTCTTCCAGAGTGCTCTGGACCTCAGACTTGTCCGAAGGTTCACCTTCCAACAAGACAATGACCCTAAGCACACAGCTAAAATAACAAAAGAGTGGCTTCAGAACAACGCTGTGACCATTCTTGATTGACCCATCCAGAGCCCTGACCTAAACCCAATTGAGCATCTCTGGAGAGACCTGAAAATGGCTGTCCACCAACGTTCACCTTCCAACCTGATGGAACTGGAGAGGATCTGCAAGGAAGAATGGCAGAGGATCCCCAAATCAGGTGTGAAAAACATTCCCAAGAAGACTCATGGCTGTACTAGCTCAAAAGGGTGCTTCTACTCAATAATGAGCAAAGGGTCTGAATATTTATGACCATGTGATATTTCATTTCTTCGTTTTTAATAAATTTGCAAAAATTTCTACATTTCTGTTTTGTTTCAGTCAAGATAGGGTGCAGAGTGTACAGTAATGAGAAAAAAATGAACTTTTTTGAATTTACCAAGTAGCTACAATGAAACAAGAGTAAAAATTTTAAAGGGGTATGAATACTTTCCAAATCCACTATTCTTTTAATATTTTTACTTTTTTTTTTTACCTTTTACTTAGTCCCTCTATGGAACTTTTACTTTTTTTCACTTTGATCACAAGTATAATGCATTGCACTAGCATTGCAATGCATTATACCAGTACAGAAGCTTCTTAGACCATGCTTTGAGTATGGTGTAAGAAGCTTTCTGTAGTTTGGTGACCGGGGAGTTGTCATGACGTCATTCATAGGCTGTTTTGCTACCTTTTTTGTATGCACATTAACCCCTTAATGACCACCACATGCCAGGACAAATTGCAGAACTTTTGAAAAATAAGGATCAGCACTGTAAAAATTGAGTCATTATGTTAACCACTTAACGACCACCGATGCACCTTTTAACGGCGACAATTAAAGGTGCTTATGCCTCAGCACCACTTTTTAACGGCACTGAGAAATAAGTGTATAGCTCCCCCCAGAGTCGGAATTTCTCCTGGGTCTTGGCTACCAGGGGTTGCTGAGACCTCAGAGAACATGATTTGGGTCGGTTTTTACCATCCTCAGTGTTGCGATCACCGTCATTAACGGTATAAAAGGTGACCGCAAAAAAATGGCTGATTTTCCATTTAATTTCTCTCTCTGATGTGATCGCACATCAGAGGAGAGAGAAATAGGGTCCCCCGATCCCCCTGGTACCTCTGGTGTCCCAGCAACCACTGTGAAGTGGAGAAAATGGCGGGCGCTTGCGCAGTGCACCTGCCCAGGTTTGCCAGGCCAGCACCCAGCAGCAATAGAAAATTTTTCCTATTGGTTAATTTTGATCACTGTGATAGACCCTGTCACAGTGATCAAAATAAAAAAAAATAGTAAATGAAACCCCTCTTTATCACGACCTTAGCTAGGTAAAATTAATAAAATTTTAAAAATGTATTTATTTCCAGATTTCTATTAGGGTTAGAGTTGGGCTAAAGTAGGTTGGGCTAAAGTGGGTTGGGCTAAAGTGAGTTGGCCTAAAGTGGGTTGGGCTAAAGATAGAGTTGAGCTAAAGTTAGGGTTGGGCTAAAGTTAGGGTTGGGGCTAGGGTTATGATTGGGCTAAAGTTCAGGTTGGGCTAAAGTTAGCGTTGTGGTTATGGTTGGGATTACGGTTATGATTGAGATTAAGGTTAGGGGTGGGCTAGGGTTAGGACTGGGCTAGGGTTAGGGTTGGGCAAAAGTTATGGTTGGGATTACGGTTAGGATTGGGATTAGGGTTAGGTGTGTTAGGGCTAGGTTTGTGGTTAGGGTTAGGGGTGTGTTAGAGTTAGGTTTGTGGTTAGGGGTATCGTTTGGGTTCAGATTTGGGTTAGGGGTGTGTTGGGATTAGAGTTGGAGTTAGAATTGGGGGGTTCCACTGTTTAGGTGCACAGGGGGTCTCCAAGTGCGACATGGTGCCACCATGGCTTACAGCCAATTTTGCGTTCAAAAAGTCAGATGGTGCTCCCTCCTTTCTGAGCTCTGCCATGCATTCAAACAATGGCTTTTCCCCCCCACATAGGGGGTATCAGCATACTCAGGAGAAATTGCACAACAAATTTTGTGGTCCATTTTCCCCTGTTCCCCTTGTGAAAATAAAAAATCGGTTCCAAAGTAATTTTTTTTGTGAATAAGTAAAATGTTCATTTTTTTCCTTCCACATTGCTTTAGTTCTCGTGAAGCACCTGAAGGGTTAATAAACTTCTTGAATGTGGTTTTGCGCACCTTGAGGAGTGCAGTTTTTAGAATGGTGTCACTTTTGGGTATTTTCTGTTATGTTGACCCCCAAACTCACTTCAAATGTGAGGTGATCCCTAAGAAAACTGGTTTTGTAAATTTTGTTGGAAAAATGAGAACTCGCTGGTCAACCTTTATCCCTTATAACGTCTTAATAAAAAAAATTGTATCCAACATTGTGCTGATGTAAAGTTGACATGTGGGAAATGTTATTTATTAACTATTTTGTTGTATGACATCACGCTCTGATTTAAGTGTACAAAAATTAAAAGTTTGAAAATTGCAAAATTTTCTACATTTTTGCCAAATTTCCATTTTTTTCATAAACACAAGTTATATCGAAGACATTTTACTACTAACATGAACTACAATATATCATAAAAAAACATTCTCAGAATCAATGGGATACATTGAAGTGTTCCAGAGCTATAACCTCATAAAGTGAGTGGTCAGAATTGTAAAAATTGGCCTGGTCATTAAGCTGCAAATTGGCTCTGTCACTAAGGGGTTAACAATTGCCTTTTATAGTACCAGCAAAAGCTATGAGATTTCAGAAATCTCATGCCCACACATTGTTTTTTTTTTTCCTGACTGAATTGGAAAACTGCTGCTCTTTTGAAAAATGCAGCATGTCACTTCTTTCAGTGTTTTTGTAGCTTTTTTCACCTATAGAAAGCAATGGGTGAGTGCAAAAATGCAGCAAAAAATGCAGGTATCAGGTTGCTGTGTTTTTAGTGAAACATATCAGGTACCGCATTAAGTGAAAGCCATTTATTTTTGTGAGTTTACCAAGTGTAATGTAGTGCACTTAATAATATAATAATATAATGTCTTGGTCTCATCACATGAGAATGGTAGTATAGGATTAGTGCAGTTTAATTAAATTAGTGATGTGTGTAAAGTAAACATTGGATGATCATCTCAATGCCTACCATTGTGGAAAAGTAAACATTGGCTGACCAAGGTGTGAGATTGCACAATACCTATCCATTTAAGGGGACCACCGAAGTGTGAAAGTAAACCATGTTCTACAAACTCAAAGCTCTGCTAATGTCTTAGGGGTACTTCACACTAAGCGAGATCGCTAGCAAGATCGCTGATGTGTCACCAATTTTGTGATGCAATATCGATCTTGCTGTGTGGCACGCATCAGCGACCGGCCCCCCTGTCGGGTATCGCTGATTGTGCAGGAATGTCCTGGACCATTTTTTGATCGTTGGTCTCCCGCTGGCCAGAAGGATTCTGTGGCAGCGGGAGACCAACGATCAGCGAGCTCCCAGCGCTGTAAGCAGGCGCTGGGAGCTGGTAACCAGGGTAAATAGCGGATAACTAAGCGCCGCACGCTCTTAGTTACCCACTGTTTACCCTGGATACCAGCCCCCAGCGCGAGCACGCTGGTATCCAGGGTACACACTGTTCACCCTGGATACCAGCGTGCTCGCTGGTCCTGATCGCTGGTGAGTCTGCCTGTTTGACAGCTCACCAGCGATCATGTAGCGACGCACCAACGATCCCGACCAGGTCGCATCGTTGTAGGGATCGCTGGTGCGTCGCTAAGTGAGACTGGACCCTTAGGTAAACTATTCATGACCAATTCAACTGCCCCCAGCGTTACATTAGTAATTGTGTATTTTATCATGAACTCATATCAACTTTTTTTTCAGAATAGTCACTTCTTTTTCAGATATACAAATCTTTTTCCACTAAAAAGTTTGATCAAATTGCCCATTTTTCCATAAATGGTTTTATCATGTCTCATATGTCTTACATTGGTGACCTAACACCTTGCATTTTTCATGCTTCTGTGGTGGAAGCAAAGCTAAACTTTGTGATCCTGAAAATGCAGAAAAAGTGCAGCAAAATCTACTTTTTGTAAGCAGCTTCTTTTGTCTGCAGAAAAAAAGCAGCACAAACGCAACATGTGGACATAGTAAAGTACTTGTGTTTTTTTTATTTGTGCTTTTCAGTGCTTTTTTGTACACATGCCTTTATCACATTTTTGTGTTGTCTTTTCTCTCTTTTTGATATGTCATCTTTTAATTAAAATTGCTTTGATTTGGAAATTTTTTGTTATTTGGCTTTGCTAACTTGTTAGCGATAAAGTCATGTGCAGATTCCATGCGTTTTTAGAGCTTTTTTTACGTGTGGAAACCCAAGTGTGGTTTTTCCCCATGGATTTTTCTCATCTCATGCAAGTCTATGGAGAAAATCCACAAACAAAATGACAAGAGGACATGTTGCAAATTTCAAAATCGTTGCATAAAAAAAAATCACAGTGGGCATGAGATTTCTAGATTATGATGTTTACTTTTTTGTTCAGCTAAAACATGCAGCAAATACCCATGGCCGGGACTTTGCCTTACCCTTTTTGTAATACTTTATGACTTTCATTTACATCTGCAGGTAAATTGAGATGCCGTGTAACTGTAGATGAACACTAGTAGTTTTTGCTGCTCCGCTGCCTCTATCCATTTTCACATAAATAATTCTTTTGATCGGAGCTTATTATTGTTGCTGGCTCAGAATACAGAGTAGTATAAAGAAATTCCGCCTTTAGATAAATGCGTCTGTAAATAAATATATGTACATAAACTTCTTCTCATTCCCAGCCTCTTCCACTTGATTCCTTACTCAGCAGTTACGATCCAAACACAGGAGGATTTACTTCCAGATGTCAAAGGAAAAGTAACAATTGATTGGGAGTTAAGCGTTTTGACCTTTCCAAAGCTTTTATGTGCTTTCTCTTCATTGGCACCATGATATTCATTTAACTACAATCATTCTGCAGTAGCCTTCATTTTCCCCGGACTTCTCCTAGAATAACAACGATTTTTTTTCCTTTTTGATGATTAATATTTGTATCTAGGGCAGGTTTTTAACAAATGATTCATATCCACAAGCGCTTGTGGCTGCCAGATTCTCATTTGGCTTCTAGACAAATGCAGATAATTATTGATAATAATACAATTCAAGAATTCAAAATGTAGACATTTAAACAATATCTTTTGTTCAAAGATGTGAAGAAAGTATACAGTTTTAAGGTAGACTTCTCTCCAGACAAATGATAGATCAGATGGCTGATCTTATTACAAGGAACTCAACCACAGGGGAAAACCTCCTGGAAGGCTTGTAGAGGTGTCAAAATGGCAGCTTCAGAGCTAGCAATTGGTAGTAACTAGAAGGAATATTTAATATTGTCTGTATGTATAGATATATAAAGTATAGAGAGTATGTAGTGTATAGAGAGAGAGAGGAAGGGACAGGGAAGACACAGGGTATTGTTACACTTAGCGACGCACCAGCGATCCCAACAACGATGCGACCTGTAAGGATCGCTGGTGCGTCTCTAGATGGTCGCTAGTGAGCTGTCAAACAGACAGATATACTCACCAACACAGCAGCGATCCATACAATGACCTCAGCGGTCGTTGGTATCTTGTCACACAGCGGTTATTCAGACGACTCCCGCCTGCGTCCATGTGTTCTGCGTCGCCAACGAGGTCGCTCGTTGGCATCAAACACAGCTATGCGTGCTGGCCAGCGGGACACCAGCGATGAAAAAATGGCCCAGTCCATTCGAGCACGATCAGCAAGATCGCAGCGGGGGCCCGGTCGCCGCTGCGTGTCACATGTAGCGAGATCGCTGATGCGTCACAAAATCGGTGAAGCTTCAGGGATCTCGCTAGCGATCTCACTATGTGAGAAAGGGCCTACAGGGTATTTCCAATGCTACAAGTTGGCTCATCGTCCATTCACAGACAGCAACCTTTGTATGAGCCAATCCGGATCATCCTGGAAATATGAGCTTATGATCAGGGCTATAAAAAGCTGGGTGACAAAAGGAGAAGGTGTTCACATGTGCTTTTACTTCCCTTAGGAAAACAGATGATAACTGCAGACGGAAACGTTTAGCAATTTCTATTATTTCTCCCTTTTTATTTTATACCTGTTTTGCATATTTGTGCGTTGCGTCATTTTCTACCTTTTTCATATTGATTGTAAGCACTGTCTATTTTTATATTAAACCTTAAAATCTTTAATAAGTTTAACCTTGTATGGTCTTAAAGAATCCAATAGCCTTTCAGAGAGTTTGTGACCTTTTTATTGTCTGGCAGTGACATTTTGGGGACTCATCACCCTATGTGTTTGATGAGTGATGGCAGCGTTAAGTTTTCGGCTTTGCTGAATGTGTCGGGGTAAGATTTATGCTCATTTTATAGCCCAAAACATAGACTGAGAGCTGGATTGAGTTATAGGACATAAATTAACCTGTGCAGGTGCACACCACGTCATGTGCTGAGAAGATATTGCCTCAAGTTCTTAAGGCCCCGTCACACTAAGCGACTTACCAGCGATCCCGACACCGATATCAAGGTGTCAGGATCGCTAGTAAGTCGCTATGTGATCGCTGGTGAGCTGTCACAGACAGCTTCACCAGCGATCAGCACAGCGATGCCGAGCGCCCGGCATTGCTGGCCATCCCTGTAAAAAATAGAATCAAAATAAAAAAACATAGTTATTCTCACCTTCCGACGTCCCGTTCAGCCATCCTGCTCTCCACGCTCCGGTCCCAGTGATCCTTTGCGAGAATGACCGCGAGATGTCACGGTCTCGAGGGATAACAAAGTCTCGCGGACATTCGTGCAAAGGATCACTGGGACCGGAGCATGGAGAGAGGCAGGATGGCTGAACGGGACGTCGGAAGGTGAGAATAACTATATTTTTTATTTTTTTAATTATTTTTTACACCTGATCGCTGGTCTCCCGCCTGTCACACACAGCGATGCGTGCTGGCCAGCGGGAGACCAGCGACCAAAGAAATGTCCAGAGGTTTCTTCCAGCGATCAGCGATACCGGCAGGGGGGCCGCTCGCTGATCGCTGTCACACACAGCGATCTCGCTGGTGAGATCGCTGTTACGTCACAAAAGTTGTGACTCAGCAGCGATCTCGCTACCGAGATCGCTTAGTGTGACGGGGCCTTTAGATGGGTGAAGTTGCAAAGTATTTGTACAGAACAAGCAATTTTACAATTACCTCTTCTTAAAAATCCTGCTAATTACATAGATTATTGGCCACCCTGCAGAGTAGCCAGTTACCTAGGTAGGGAGCGCACATGATTGCAGGCCTCATTCTTTAGAGCAGGGGTGGGGACTCCCCAATGTCTTTTCCTCCGACCCTAGGCAGATTCTCGGTCAATGCAGCGTTTGAGCTGCAGGACCTGATTTGTTGGCCACAGGACCTTTAATTATCGTTAGATCGCGAGCATGCACACACAGTGTTCACTACTGAATGCAACAAAAAATTTCATCCTTACGCTGGCTAGTCTTAGCATCAGTGATCTTGTGGTTGCTGTACCTTACAGTATAGCTGCAAAGTAAGTAATGAGGAACAGGGACATTGGAGCATTGGAAGTGAAGCCAGAGGGAATTTAGCAGGGTAAATTGGGGATGTATTACTTTTTTGTTGCTTTTTAACCAGCTGCTCATGAGAGGTAGGATGTACAAAAAGATGATAATTCTAATGTTTTCTATTTTTTGGTTGTTGCAGTCTTGTTGGTGGAATATTTCAGGATTTGGGGCCCTACGTTGAATTTCACCCAGGTCCCCAATTTGTCTAAAACCAGCCCTGCTTTCTCCAAACAAGCACTCTCAATCACCTGTAAGGGTGGCGGGTACATACAAAATCAATGGGTAGAAAAGTATACTGAGCCTCTTGGCCACACTGAGAGTACACTGAGAACGCTAATTAACATGTTAAAATAATCTTCAGTTTCTGTAAAACCAAAGCAGTGATTAAAGCATGAAAGAAGAACTCCTTGCAACAAAGTTTTTTTTATCCCCTTAGTGTATTGCAAATATCCTGTTTTATATATTATATAGCACTGTGTAATTACAATTGCTCATTTTGCCTTTCTACCCAGCTGACTTTTTTGTTTACCTTTAAATTCTATGTAGAAACAGGAAGTCTATTTTGTCTGTGTGAGTCATGAGTCACAGCAAATGTCCCTGGCGTGGGGGAGGAGGAAGCAGCTGGGTCAGAAGTAGAAGAGGAGAATGATTTCTGCATGCAAAAGACACTTCCTATTTCTACATAGAGCAAAAAAAGTGAAGAATTTACTGGGTACTGGGTAGAAAGGCAAAATGAGCAATTGCAAGTATAATATGATGACTGCAATATATTAAGAGGATACGAACTTTGATGGGAGGGAGTGCTTCTTTAAAAGTGTGATTTTTTTTTTTAACACGGCCATATCACCTACAAAGCTATATACTGGGTTTATACTGTCAGATTGGGTTGACAGACTCCTTCTAAGTATTAGGACAGTCTTACAGCGAAGACTGATATATTCCCATCAGTTACAGCCTATTTATCCATCTCATCCAACACTAGAAGTCTTTGGTTCCTACTTTTCAGCACGATGAGCCAACCCTCCTCTTACCCATGCTTCTGAAGCAAAGTAATAAAGATTTTCAAGTGTTTCAAGTACACTAACCAACTCCAAATGTATAATTAAAATGAGTTATTTCTTGATATGTAATTAGAAGAAAACACAGATTACCTTTGTTGCCTTTTTAATCTCATTCTAGCATCCTTTTCCTGCTCTCCTCGGCTCCTATTACCGCTCTCTTCTGCCATCTCAAAGCAACACGTAATGGTTGAGTCATTCTCATCTCTGAGTTCTCTAATTCACATTCACTCTGTGACCTTATGCAAAAGCGCTAAGTGTTCTGTGTACACCATCAAGAGTCACTTGTACGCTGTGCGGAAAGACGGTACGAACCGCAGAAAACAAAGTGCGCCTTCCAGTCTTCTCCTTTCTGGATCCGTAATTTATAGTCTGTTTTCTGCTGTGTGTCACTTTCAGTCTCTTTGCTTTCATTACATCTTAAAGGATATGTTTATTCTTTTTTTTTAACCAAAATGCAACTATTTGGGTCTAAAAATCATTTTTGAAATTGGGTTATATTGCAAATTTTGCACCACGTGCCTTCTATTCAAAAAATACAAAGAACACTCTTTAATGGTCATTGTGCACATGCTCCTACATGTTGCAGGTATACCAGCCCACCCTCCAGTTCACTTCGTTCGTTTTTCTTTAGGTTTTTGCACTTAGTGCCCATAAGGGTTTGGCCTCCCTTATTTTACGCTGGGCATTATGTTTATATAGCTTCCCAAAGTTGGGATCCGGTCCTGCTCGGCCTTTGTCACTTTGATACATGGTAAGGTTTTACCATGAGGTTACGACCATCCCGACTGGGTACACCATGGCGCTGGTGGGGTCGTTTTTTTTTTGTTTTGTCTTTTTTTTTTTTTTATAAAAAACGTTTGCTTAGTACTTAATGTTATATATATGCACCATTGCTCTTTACTTACTAAGGGTAAGGTTACACATAGCGACGCTCCAGCGTTCCCGACAACAATACAACCTGCTAAGGATCGCTGGTACGTTGCTACATGGTCGCTAGTAAGCTGTCAAACAGGCAGATCTACTCAACGACGCAGCAACGATCCAGCGATCCGTATAACGACCTCAGCGGCCGTTGGGACCTTGTCACACAGCAGCTATTCTGACGACTCAGACCTCGATAGGCATGCTTCAACGAGGCTGCTCGTCGTTGTTATGGCGTCAAACACAGCGATGCATGCTGACCAGCGGGACGCCAACGATCAAAAAATGGTCTAGGACATTCCAGCACAATCAGCGATATCACAGCAGGGGTTCGGTCACCGCTATGTGTCACACGTAGCGAGATCGCTGGCAAGGTCACTGTTGCGTCACAAAACCTGTGACGTTTCAGCGATCTCGTTAACAATCTCGCTAAGTATGACGGGGCCTTTATAGCAACGTATATGTTTATTTTGTTTTTATCTTGTAATTCTAGGTTTGAAACGCGTAGAATTTTTTGCAGGATGTCCTGAGTGTTTTTCTTAAATTTATAAAAGATCAATGAACCTCTTTATTTAAAATTTGGAGACTGAGTGCTGCATGAGATTACTGTATTTTCACAGTTTTCCTTCTACATATTCTGGCTGCAGAAAGAGTTATCTAAGAATCCAATAGTGAGCTTCTAATGTGTGAAAGCCTGTAACCAGATTTAAAGGTCTTTTCTCAGCTCCTCTGAGCTGATTAATCTCCCCAGACCACATCAAAGTTGAAATGTTTAGTTATATATCACCAGAGAGAAGCGCAGGAAAAGATAGGTAAAATGGCTTCTCTGATGGCTTCTCAGTTATCTCATTCAGCAGCCAGCAATGTCCATTGATACAAATAGACTGTAAAAGCCAACTGTTGGAAACATTTTAATAAAACCCAATTGCAAAAATGATTTTTAACCCCAAATACATGTATAAGTATAAATAAAAATGACCCTTAAAGGTGTCCATATCCTTTACAAGGTCCATCAATGGTTTGGTTTCTGCTGCACTTGTCTTCACCATAAAAAGGCTTGAAAATCACAACTTTTCCATGTAGTGTGAGTACATAAAGTGATGTATGATCCTAGTGCCCCTGAAAATCATGTTTCCCAAAGTCAGATGAGTGCGGAGGGGCTGTAAGCAGATTGCGTCTTGTGTCCGCCAGCTGCCAGACACTCGGTGAGATTGCCATCAGTCCTACAGCATATGATGTCATCAGTGGCTGCAATCACCGCCATCCCCGATGAGACCTCCATAGCTGAGTAAATGAACTATAATGGCAAGGTTGAGCCGCTGATCTTGTTACAATTCATATTTTAGCAGACCTCAGACAATTCTTAACCCTCATAAGCCACAAAGCGTGTCCAGCTGATGTGTCAACTCCCTGCTTGTTTATGGCTTTTTGCAGCAATTTAACATCTGCTCTTCTGTAAATCTCTGCCAGCCATGAGCGCCCGGTGAATTGAGATGCAGTGGAATAATTACAAGTACCTGTACTACAGCAGTTCTTAAGGCCGGGTATTTGTTATAGGCCAAATTAGTTATCTCTAAAGTATAAAAAAAATTAGTATTTTTCTATATTATTGCTCCTTTTACACTTCTCTGGGCTGGATTCTTCTCCATATCACATCTTTTCTATCGAATTTATATTTCAGTATAGATTTAGAATTATTCTTCACGATTTTACTTGTACACATATGAGGGAAATGTTATGCCAATTATAGTAATAAATATAGCAAAAAATTTACAGTTCAGAAACCATGAACCTCATTACAGAACATGCTAAAGCTCCCAATGATAAAGTAGATCATTCTGAATCCTCACAAATATCTAGCAGGGTTTCAGCACCTTTTACATGGTCTATGAAGGCAGTCACTACCAAGCAGGCGATGGTTACACAATGCTTTATACTTATGTATTGGATGTTGGGGTGTGCTGAGCTGTCAGTATTTCACGGACCGTTCAGTTGTCCAATCGGATGCTGGTGCGTGCTGAGCCGTCAGTGTCTTAGTTGTCAGTTTAGCCATCCAAGTGGAGTTTGGGTGTTGCTTGAGCTTCATCCAGGTGTCTCCTGTTCAGATAATTACCTGGTTATTTAGCCAGATCTCTGCCCCAGGCCAGTGCCAATTGTATCTTCATACTCACTGGTGTATGTTTGCCTTGTTGCTCTGTGCTCTGATCTTCTACTGCTAAACCTTGAACCTCGTTCTGACCATACGTTTGCTTTGACCCTTGGCTTGATCTGCTGTTTTCCTGGCTTTTGACCCCAGGACATTGACCTGACTATTTTGTTTCACCCATCTGTCTTTGACGTACCCTCCTGGCTTCTGACCTCGGACCTTTTGATTACCCAACCTCTCGGCATGTCTGTAAGTATTGACTAGCGTCACAGGATGTATTTGTAATTCAAGTGCTATTGGATGCACCAAGCAGAACTGTGAAAGCAGCTCTGGAATATAAGCTCATCACATTTAAAAGTGGCTATTATATTTTTTTTTTAGTAGGGGTGGAAAAACAGGTGCAACTAACTGCCAGTTCTATTTGGCGACAGCTCAGAGCTGTCACAGGTTAATCAGTTAATCGTTCTTGTCGGCAATTTAGCAGCTAGACAGCAACAGAGCAGCTTTCCTTCCGGGCTGCTCTGTCAACGGGGTGTGACTGCTGACATCACACTGACAGTCGACTCCCCGCAGTTAGGCAGCGGGGAGCTGGTTGTTAATCAGCATGTCATCAGCAATTAGGCCCCTTCAGCAGAGCAGAAGTGAAGCCGCTACTCTGTCAACATGACGTCAGCGAAAACCATTTAATCGCTGGCAGGTGCAGTCTGACCGCTCTGTGCTGGCAGACTTTGGTACCGAGCACAACAGGCAAGTAGGTAGCAACTATCTGCCTGTTATATGACTGTTAGTACTTAGAACCGTAAAATGAAAAATTACATAGTCCTGGATAACCACCTCATGAGCTGATAGGCACAGAATGGCTGACACCTTACACTCTGTCTGTAAAGTTGACCACGTTTTAAATATGAATGTCTTTCTGCTCATATGAAATGCTGTAGTCTGTACTATAGTGTCCTAACTCACAGGTATTGTCCATTATGGCTTGCACTCCGGACTGTGTTGCCCAGGTGTAGGTGGTACATATATTGCTGTTCATTAGAAGAGGCTACTGTCGTAGAGGAGTTGGTGTTATGAGCAATGCTCATGAGACTGCATGTTTATTGAGGAAAATCTGCAATTTTAAGGAAAATCTTGGATATTTCCATAGAATAATGGCTGGGTGATAGAGAATCAACCATCCACGAATAAGGGTTACATTCACCAGGCTGTATATTGTCTATAGTATCCCGGACACAATCCATTAAATATCTTTAGATGTTGGGTCTGAAGTGATCCCCACCTGGATAGCCGGTCAGTATGGGACCAAAAGAGAAAAGCATTATTCAAGAACCCAGTGCTGCATTCTGAATTTTCAGCGGAATCTGTCACCAGGTTTTTGCTGTGTAATCTGAGAGAAGCATAATGTAGGAGCTGAGACCCTGATTCCAGCAATGTATCACTTGCTGGTCTGCTTGCTGTCATCTTGATACCATTAATTATTGTTTTTTTTTGCTGCAGATCTATCAGTTCTCTGAATGCTGAGCTCTCTATTACCCCACCCTCACCACTGATTGGAAGCTTTCTGTGTACACTGTGCATAGGCAGAAAGCTGCTTATTGTTGGAGATGTGGTTATACAGAGTAGTTTACGGGGGGGTGTAAGACACCTAGTCCTGTAGTGATAATCTCCTGCTGATAAAAGACTCATTGTATTGAAACAGCAGCACACAGCCCAGTAAGGGACACATGACTTGAATTAGTCTCAGTATCTATGTGTGGAAGGTGAAAAATGAGGATGAATGAACTCATGGAGATCAACATCCAACACTGCGGAGACACCATCACATGTTTCTCAACGCAGTGATTCTAGAGCAAAGCCCCCATCCCTTATGGGAAATATGGTGTCTCTGCGGCTTGTGTTTTGCATATTTTTACATATTTCCCATAAGAGATGGGGGCTTTGCTCTAGAATCACTGCGTTGAGAAACATGTGATGGTGTCTCCGCAGTGTTGGATGTTGATCTCCATGAGTTCATTCATCCTCATTTTTCACAGTCTTTTACTAGGCATTGCTCCTACTAGCCAGTTTCCTACTCCACACTGATGAGGGGCAATATCCCGAAACAGCTGTCTGTGGATGGATACCATGTTTTGGCATAGGTGGTTTCCTTCATTGGAGACTGCCCTTCCCGTGGTTGTTCCTTCCCGGGGAAAGACCTGGCTAGTCATTGCTTGAGTTGAGAAACATGTGATGGTGACTCCGCGGCTTGTGTTTTGCATAAGTGGGGAAGGTGACTTGATGGACAGACGTGACTGTTATAAGGAGGGGACGGTTTGTGCGCAAGAGACGGCGGCACGGTGGCTCAGTGGCTCCTGGGTTCGAATCCCACCAAGGACAACATCTGCAAGGAGTTTGTATGTTCTCCCCGTGTTTGCGTGGGTTTCCTCCGGGTACTCCGGTTTCCTCCCACATTCTAAAGACATACTAATAGGGAATTTAGATTGTGAGCCCCATCGGGGACAGTGATGATAATGTGTGCAAACTGTAAAGCGCTGCGGAATATGTTAGTGCTATATAAAAATAAAGATTATTATTATTATTATTAAGAGACGAAGATAGACAGGATAGAAGGGTGACAGCTAGAAAAGGTAGATAGGAGAGTGCAGTACCAAGAAATGACCACAAGATTGCAGGGGGGAGTAGTTAGGGACTCAACAGCAGCTTAGGGCTTGAGAAACGCTTAGTCTTGGGGGCGGGGAGATAGGAACCCAGGAGGAGAATTCCCGGTGAGAAAGGGGATAAATAGAACAGGATAGGGTTCCAGGTAGGTTAGTCCTGGGAGGAGCTCGGTAGAAGACGGTGAAGAGAGAAGAGCTCGACCAGGGGACGGACAACAAAGAGACAGTCAGGGGGATGGCCCTGACCCGACGGACCGCAGGACAGACGAGGCCCCGGGGGTACTGATCAGACGACTACCTCGGGAAGGTGAAGCGCTGGCGGTAGATTGGTCTAGGACAGCCCCAGCGAAAGATCCGTGAGGGACGTTACTTCGACTTGAGCAAAGGTGCAGGTACCCGGGCCTGGAGGCAGAGAACTGTAAAGAGGCTGGAGTCTCGCGAGACCGCTACATCATCAAAGGTCATTGTTGCAAGGCATCCCTGGGAAGGGATATGCCGAGAGCATCGCTGAGGCCTGGGAATGCTGTGCGGGACGCTGGAAGGTGAGAATAACACGATTTTTTATTTTTTTTATTATTTTAAACATTATATCTTTTTACTACTGATGCTGCATAGGCAGCCTCAATAGTAAAAAGTTGGTCACACTTGTCAAACACTGTTTGACAAGTGTGACCAACCTGTCATTCAGTTAAACACATGCTAATCACTTAAATACGTGCTAAAAAGGAAGAAAGAAATGTTTATAAAATGGAAAGAGGGAGGCATATCTAAAGAAGAATACAATGCTGTCTGCAGAACCTGCAGGGCATAAGTCAGATTATCTAAAGCTGACAATGAATTGAGGCTTGCAAGAGACGTCAAAAGCAATAAAAAAGGATTTTGGGGATATGTCAAAAGTAAAAGAAAAGTCAAAGATGCTATAGGATTTTTACAGGATGAAAATGATGAAATGGTAAGGCAGGATGTTGAGAAGGCCGAACTTTTAAATTCCTATTTTGCATCTGTTTTCTCTCAGAAAGGAAATGTAACATTAGCTGTTCTTCACTATCCTATTAAGGGAATAGAAGAATCCAGGATATCTATAAACAGAAAGATAGTGAGGAAACACTTAGCTAACCTAAATGAATTCAAGTCTCCAGGTCCAGATGAATTACACCCCAGAGTACTGAAGGAGATAGCAGAAGAAATTTTTGAACCCCCTCCATAATCTTTGAAAATTTTTGGAGAACAGGAGAAGTCCCAGAAGACTGGAAAAGATCAAATGTTGTTCCTATCTTCAAAAAGGTGGACCCAGGCAACTATAGGCCGGTGAGTCTGACTTCTATACCAGGAAAGATCTTTGAACAAATTATTAAACAACATGTATGTCAGTACCTGGATAAGAATGAAGTGATTAAACAGAGTCAGCATGGGTTTGTAACTAATAAGTCATGTCAGACTAACTTAATTTCCGTTTATGACGGAATCACTGATTGGGTGGATCAGGGAAATGCTGTCGATATAGTATATCTTGACTTCAGCAAAGCATTTGACAAAGTATCTCATACAATCCTTATTGAAAAAATGACTAGGTATGGAATGGACAAGGCAACTGTTAGGTGGATTCATAACTGGCTTAGTGATCGGACCCAAAGAGTGGTCGTAAATGGCTGCACATCCAGTTGGAAGAATGTCTCAAGTGGGGTACCACAGGGCTCTGTCCTGGGCCCTGTATTGTTCAACATCTTTATCAACGATTTAGATGAAGGAATTGAGGGTAAACTGATTAAATTTGCTGATGACACAAAGCTAGGAGGGATAGCTAATACTAGAGAAGAGAGAGAGAGAGGATTCAAAAAGATATAAATAACTGGAGCAGTGGGCAGCAACTAACACAATGGTTTTTAACAGGGAAAAATTCAAAGTACTACATCTGGGCAGTAAAAATGAAAAAAGCATATACAGAATGGGAGGAATAGGGCTAAGTGACAGCACATGTGAAAAAGACTTGGGTATACTAATAGATCACAGACTGAATATGAGTCAACAGTGTGATGCAGCAGCAAAAAAGGCAAATGCAATTCTGGGATGTATTAACAGAAGCATACAGTCAAGATCACGTGAAGTCATTATTGCCCTCTACTCCTCTTTGGTCAGACCTCATCTGGAATACTGTGTCCAGTTTTGGGCGCCACATTTTAAAAAAGACATCAACAAACTGGAGCAAGTTCAGAAAATAGTTACCAGAATGGTGACCGGTCTATGTTTAGCTTGCAAAAGAGAAGACTGAGAGGAGACTTAATAGCTGTCTACAAATATCTCAAGGGCTGTCACAGGATCATCTTTATTCTCATTTGCACAAGGAAAGACTAGAAGCAATGGGATGAAACTGAAAAGGAGGAGACACAGATTAGATATTAGAAAAAACTTTTTGACAGAGTAATCAATGAGTGGAACAGGCTGCCACGAGAAGTGGTGAGTTCTACTTCAATGGAAGTCTTCAAACAGAGGCTGGACAGACATCTGTCTTGGATGATTTAGCGAATCGTGCTTTGAGCAGGGGGTTGGACCAGATGGCCCAGGAGGTCCCTTCCAACTCTACGATTCTATGATTCTATGATTTTCCAAGCGATGCTACAGATCGCTTGGAAAACGCTAGCATTCTGAAAGGTAATTACTCACCACAGGTGAGTATAATAAAAGTTGTTTTTCTTCTCTTGCAGATCGGGGGTTTATCTACAAAATTATAGAATGCTGTAAGAAGCCTGAAAGGCGTTGGCCATATCTGATGACAGGTTCCCTTTAAACTCATTTTCAAGCTGGTGTTATAAAGTATTCTAATTTACTGACATAATGACTTTTGGGTTTTCATTGGCTGTAAGCCACAATCATCAATATTAACAGAACTAAATACTTGAAATAGATCACTCTGTTTGTAATGACTCTATATAATATGAGTTTCTCTTTGTATTGAAGAACTGAAATAAATTAACTTTTTGATGATATTCTAATTTTGTGAGAAGTGTGTGTGTGTGTGTGTGTGTGTGTGTGTGTGTGTGTGTGTGTGTGTGTGTGTGTGTGTGTGTATACGGATATATACTGTATATTTATAGTGATAAGTTATAGGCCAAATAGTCATCTTCTGGGTTAGATAAGTTGGCATAAGAAGGTCTTCCACTCAGTGGAATATTGTTCAAAACCCAGCTTCATTATCTTCATATAGTTCACACTAAAGGTCCCGTTACATTTAGCAATGCACCAGCGATCTGACAACGATACGACCCGGTCAGGATCACTGGTACATCTCTAAATGGTCGCTAGTGAGCTGCCAAACAGGCAGATCTCACCAGTGACGCAGTGATGCTCGGCGGTCGTTACTTACCTGTCACATGCAGCGATGATGACGACTTCCGCCTGTGTGCATGCGTCGCTCGTTGGCGCCAGCGGGTCGCCAGCGAGAAGAAAACAGCCCAGGACGCGTGATCAGCGATATCCAGTGGGGGGGGGGCGGTTGCAGGTAAGTGTCACATGCAGTGAGATCGCTAGCGATATCGCTGTTGCGTCACAAAATCGGTGACGCTTTAGAGATATCGCTAGCGATATCGCTATGTGTGTAAAAGGCCCTTAACTCAACAGGTGTAAAACTATCACCTGTCATCTGAATATATACACATCCACATCTCAATTCATAGTATTCTTCCTGGTGGTGATAAAGGTGACTACCACTGGCCTAAGCATGGCTTGAGCATTGTAATTGAACCTCATATGACTGACACACCTCTAAGGTGCAATGTCAGCTAGCCCCATTAAGCTTTAATAGGCAACCCAAACCCACAACAACTGAAAAATGGAGTGGAAATAGATATGTCATAAGACGGTTAGAAGAAAGAGGTCGAAATGGCTTTATTTCCCCAAGATTATTCTTGTATGTGTACTTGAAACCACAGAATGTATATACCTTGTCCAAGGAAAGGTGGCAATCCCTAGCAAAGTTTAGTTTGCCAATGGTTTGGTAAGTCTTGTTTTGACCTGGATTTTTATGGATTATTGGGCAGGTTTGGTAACAGGACAATGACTCCCATCCTGTCTAATATAGGTTTTCTCTATAGCCCTTAGGCTATTTTCAAGACTCTTTGCTGTCTCCATCAGGGGCTTCTGTCTGAGGCTCATTGAGAAAAATGAGATTCAAACAGAACTCAAATAGAATCATTGAGAAAATTGAGTCTACAAATTTGGACATTTTACCTTTTTTGCGGGCGGTGTCCATTTTTTATGTTGAACATGATAGTGTAGTCTACTTTGTTATTGTGTCTTATCTTAATGACCGTCAAACCAAAATTGCTCTATGATAGTGTAGGGATTAACTAATATTTTAAATCCTAAAGCCAACATCTCCCAATTTTAAGCAATCGAAAATAAAATATACCGTATTTTTCGGATCACAGGACGCACCTAGGTCTTAGAGGAGGAAATTAGGAAAAATAAAAATTGAAGCAAAAAATGTGGTCAATTTTGTACTTAATATCCCCTATCCTGGTATATATGATCCCCTCATCCTCATCCTGACACACATGGCACCATCATCCCTACCCTGGTATGCATGGATCCCTCAACCCTATCCTGGTATGCATGGGTCCCCTCATCCCTATCCTGGTGTGAATGGCCCCCTCTTCCCTATCCTGATGTGCATGGCCCCTTCATCCCTATTCTGGTAGGAATGGTCCGCCTCATCCCTATCCTGGTAGGAATGGTCTCCCTCATCCCAATCCTGGTAGGCATGATTGCCCTCATCCCTATCCTAGTATGCATGGCCTCATCCCTATCCTGGTATGCAGGGTCCCCATCTCGTCCTAGTATGCATGGATCCAGTACGCAGGGCTCCCATATTTTCCTAGCATGCATGGCCCCATCCCTGTCATGGTATGCAAGGGGATCTCTCTCAGGCCAAACTAACAGGTCAGGGAAATTCTTATCCTCTCTTGCTGACAACTTTATCTTCCAAAAGGTAGGGGAGAAAACAAGGGGAACTGCTACCTTGGATCTAATCCTTATAAACAGGGAGGAAATGGTTGAGGAGGTAAAAGTGGCTGGGACCCTAGGAGGTAGCGACCATGCTATTTTAGAATTTTGGGGATAACTAGAGGAGAAAGACCTGTGAAGACTCAGATGTCAAGGTTAGATTTCAGGCAGATTTTAAGGCATTCAGAAAGAGAATTGGAGGGTTTCAATGGCTGGACATCCTTAAGGACAAAAATGTCCAGGAAGGATGGGAAATCTTGAAAAATGAAATTCTCAAAGCACAATTGTTAACAATTCCGAAAAGAGGGAAGAATAGGAAGCATTTAAGGAAACCAGGATGGATGAACACATAACTTAAGCACATGCTGAAAAGGAAGAAAGAAATGTTTATAAAATGGAAAGAGGGAGGCATATCTAAAGAAGAATATAATGCTGTCTGCAGAACCTACAGGGCACGAATCAGATTATTAAAGCTGACAATGAATTGAGGCTTGCAAGAAATGTCAAAAGCAATAATGAAGGATTTTGGGGATATGTCAAGAGTAAAAGAAAAGTCAAAGATGCTATAGGATTTTTACAGGATGAAAATGATGAAATGGTAAGGCAGGAGAAGGCCGAACTTTTAAATTCCTATTATGCATCTGCTTTCACTCAGAAAGGAAATGTAACATCAACTATTCTTCACTGTCCTATTAAGGGAATAGAAGAATCCAGGATATCTATAAACAGAAAGATAGTGAGGAAACACTTAGCTAACCTAAATGAATTCAAGTCTCCAGGTCCAGATGAATTACACCCCAGAGTACTGAAGGAGATAGCAGAAGAAATTTTTGAACCGCTCTCCATAATCTTTGAAAATTCTTGGAGAACAGGAGAAGTCCCAGAAGACTGGAAAAGATCAAATGTTGTTCCTTTCTTCAAAAAGGGGAAGAAGGTGGACCCAGGCAACTATAAGCCGGTGAGTCTGACTTCTATACCAGGAAAGATCTTTGAACAAATTATTAAACAACATGTATGTCAGTACCTGGATAAGAATGAAGTGATTAAACAGAGTCAGCATGGGTTTGTAACTAATAAGTCATGTCAGACTAACTTAATTTCCTTTTATGACAGAATCACTGATTGGGTGGATCAGGGAAATGCTGTCGATATAGTATATCTTGACTTCAGCAAAGCATTTGACAAAGTATCTCATACAATCCTTATTGAAAAAATGACTAGGTATGGAATGGACAAGGCAACTGTTAGGTGGATTCATAACTGGCTTAGATATCGGACCCAAAGAGTGGTCGTAAATGGCTGCACATCCAGTTGGAAGAATGTCTCAAGTGGGGTACCACAGGACTCTGTCCTGGGCCCTGTACTGTTCAACATCTTTATCAACAATTTAGATGAAGGAATTGAGGGTAAACTGATTAAATTTGCTGATGACACAAAGCTAGGAGGGATAGCTAATACTAGCCCCTTCACTCCCGGAACTTTTTTCGATTTTTCGTTTTTCACTCACCTTCTTTCCAGAGCCATAACTTTTTTATTTTTCCATCAATATGGCCATGTGAGGGCTTATTTTTTGCGGGACGAGTTGTACTTTTAAACGACACCATTGGTTTTACCATGTCGTGTACTCAAAAACGGGAGAAAAATTCCAAGTGCAATCCAACACTTGTTTTTTGCTTGGCTTTTATGCTAGGTTCACTAGTTGCTAAATCTAGCCTGCCACTATGATTCTCCAGGTCATTGCGAGTTCATAGACACCAAACATATCTATGCTCTCTTTTATCCAAGTGGTGAAAAAAAAATTCCAAAGTTTGTTAAAAAAAAATTGCACAATTTTCCGAGACCCGTAACGTCTCCATTTTTCGTGATCTGGGGTTGGGTGAGATCTTATTTTTTGCGGGCCGAGGTGACGTTTTTAATGATTCTACATTTGTGCAGATGCGGCCTTTTGATCGCCCATTATTGCATTTTAATGCAATGTCGCTGCGACCAAAAAAAAGTAATTCTAGCGTTTTGAATTTTTTTCCCGCTACGCCGATTAGCGATCAGATTAATGCTTTTTTTTATTGATAGATCGGGCGATTCTGAACTCGGTGATACCTAATATGTGTATGTGGGTTTTTTTATTGTTTTATTTTGATTGGGGCGAAAGGTGGGTTATTTGAACTTTTAGATTTTTTTTTTTATTTTTAAACTTTTTTTACTTTTAGCATGCTTCAATAGCCTCCACAGGAGGCTAGAAGCATGCACAACCCGATCGGCTCTGCTACATATGGGCGATGAGCAGATCGCCCATATGTAGCAGATTTACTACTGTGCTCAAAGCCATCTGCCTGGAACAACCATAGAGGTCTCATAGAGACCTGTGGTTGTCCAGGCAACATGATCACGTGACGGGGGTCGGCGATGAGCTTATTTCCGGCCCGGCGGCCGGAAATGCTATGTAAATGCTCACTGTCAGCTTTGACAGCGGGATTTAACTAGTTAATAGGCGCGGGCAGACGGCGATTCCGCTCGCGCCTATTGTGGGCACATGTCAGCTGTTCATAACAGCTGACATGTTGCAACTTTGAGGTGGGTTCACCTCCGGAGCCCGCCTCAAAGCAGGGGACCTTACCGATGACTTACTATTCCGTCATCGGTAAGGAAGGGGCTAGAGAAGAGAGGATTCAAACAGATATAAATAAACTGGAGCAGTGGGCAGCAACTAACAGAATGGTTTTTAACATGGAAAAATGCAAAGTACTACATCTGGGTAATAAAAAAGAGAAAAGCATATACAGAATGGGAGGAATAGGGCTAAGCAACAGCGCATGTGAAAAAGACTTGGGTATATTAATAGATCACAGACTGAATATGAGTCAACAGTGTGATGCAGCAGCAAAAAAGGCGAATGCAATTCTAGGATGTATTAACAGAAGCATACAATCTAGATCACTTGAAGTCATTATTGCCCTCTACTCCTCTTTGGTCAGACCTCATCTGGAATACTGTGTCCAGTTTTGGGCGCCACATTTTAAAAAAGACATCAGCAAACTGGAGCAAGTTCAGAAAAGAGCGACCAGAATGGTGACCGGTCTGCAAACCCTGTCTTATGAGGAAAGGTTGCAGGATTTGGGAATGTTTAGCTTGCAAAAGAGAAGACTGAGAGGAGACTTAATAACTGCCTACAAATATCTCAAGGGCTATCACATTGTAGATGGATCATCTTTATTCTCATTTGCACAAGGAAAGACTAGAAGCAATGGGATGAAACTGAATGGGAGGAGACACAGATTAGATATTAGATAAGACTTTTTGACAGTGATCAATGAGTGGAACAGGCTGCCACGAGAGGTGGTGAGTTCTCCTTCAGTAGAAGTCTTCATCAGAGGCTGGACAGACATCTGTCTGGGATGATTTAGCGAATCCTGCTTTGAGCAGGGGGTTGGACCAGATGGCCCAGGAGGTCCCTTCCAACTCTGCGATTCTATGGCCCCATCTCATCCTAGCATGCATGGCCCCATCCCTATCCTGGTATGCAGGGCACCCAGCTCTTCCTAGTATGCATGGTCCCATCCCTATCCTGATGTGCAGGGCCCCCATCTTGTCCTAGTATGCAGGGCCCCCAGTATGCATGACCCCATCGCTATTCTAGTATGATTGGGCCCTATCCCGGTCCTGGTATGCATGGCCCCATCCTTATGATTGGTCCCCACCCCCATCCTTTTATGCATGGCCCCATCAGAAAACATAAAAAAAGAAAAAAAGCATTACACTTACCTTCCCAGTGCTTCCTCGCAGCCTCTTGCTCCATTGCCAGCAGCTGCTTTATGCTTGTAAGCAGCGCATGACAGTGATGTCATGCGCTGCTTGGAAGACGAAGGGCAGCTGCCAGAATACTCATTTCTCTGCATGCCGGAACTTTGTGCGCAGAGAGCAGTGAGTATTCATTGCTCTTCAGTAATGCGCACAGGTTCATCCTGAGCCTTCCTGCAGCTGCCGGGCACAGTAGTTAGCCGCAGCATCCGGCTCCTGTCTCCTGTGACTCGCTGTTCCACCGATGCCGCTCCCCCACCTCCCCTTCCATAACCAGATGGTAACTTTTAACTTGTAAATAAAAAATATGAGTAATTAGTTAAAATTATATGTTAAGGTGCACATTAAAACTACATTATGTTCCTTATTGGTCTATGTATCCCAAGCGGAGTCATTCAGTTGCAGTATAACTATGGATTGATCTCCCTATTTCTAGCTACATAGATGTACAAACTCCAATAGCCTCAATTTTTATAACGAGCATAAAGCAAAAGGACTGATGTTAATTACCTATTAATCAGGGATTGTATCCTATTTTGTACAACATGTTTCACTGTTACAGGCTTCATCAGGGTAATGAGGCAAATGACCACTTTCGATACATTTTACACATAGATAGGACCTGTAAGGAACAGAGTGTAATTTAAATGTGCATCTTAACATATGATTTGCTCTAGTTGCTCATTTTTTAATTTAAAAATTAAAAGTTATGTTTTATTTTGGATTGGTTAAAATGGGATCTTTTGGCCTGTGGCTATAGGATTTGCAAAATGAAATTAAACACGGACACTGCCAGAAAATGAGCTGTTGGGGTTTCGTCTGGATCCTGTGTTTTAAGCTTCAAAATATCTAAAGCAGACAGTAAAGGAGTCTGAGACATAGTGTGGAAAAAGCCTAGTAAATTCAGCTGTTGGACTGAACTCACTACTGGGCTCATAAAAATATTCTCTTTAGGTGAAGGCCATTTGCAGAGACAAAATCTATTGCTATTTGTGTGAAGTAACACATCATTTTTGCTTCTGCTTTGGATAGATGATCATATGCTTTAGTGCTCGTCTGGGCAGAGGTTAGCTCGTGTTTTTTGCCTGAGAGTAAAGACTAATCATTTATTTTATACAACAAATAAAAAAAAAGAAAAGAACAGGTAAAGCCCTGTTTCAACAGAATCTCCAAGTCATTGTCTCCAACTGCCCTTGATCTCATAATCTCATATATAAAAACAATGTGGTAGATGTTGCTCTTGAAGATATTTATTTTCTACTAGATGGTTGCCCAATTCTAACGCATCGTGTATTCTGGAATCTAAAAAAAATTAGAAAAAGTTTATTCTCACCTTCCGACGGCCCCCGATCTCCTCTCCACTCTCCCGGCATCTTGCGGTCCCAGTAATGCTTAGCGCGAAGGACTGGAGATGTTGTCACTCTCGCGAGAGCGCGATGTCATCAGCGGTCTTTCGTTCAAAGCATTACTGGGACCGGAAGATGCCGGGCGCGTGGTGAGAGGAGGAAAAGAGTCCAGGGGCCGTCGGAAGGTGAGTATATCACTATTTTTTATTTTAATTCTATTTTTTACAGGTTTATGGTAGCCAGGGCCTGGAGGACAGTCTCCTCACATCTGGACCCTGGGTAGCATTCACACATTGAGCGCTGCACCGGTCATCTGGCTGCGTTGCCGCCAACCTCTGTGCGGCAGGTGATGACCCGCGGCAACCGTCGGGAGAGCTCCCGACGGTAGCGGTGACGTGCGTCGTTCGAATTCCGCACCAATTCACAGCCAGACTGCGCCTGTTGCTGATTGGTCATGGCCGGCCGGGCGCGACCAATCAGCGACGCGGGATTTCCCTTACAGATGTAGGGAAGGTGACCTCATGGACGGACTGACTGGTCAGGTTTCAAAGGGGTTTGCACTTGTCTGGCAGGATGTCAGTTATGACAGAAGGGAAAACAGCTAGGAAAGTGTAGGTGATGTGCAGTGCCTGAAATTGACATTAGAGGGCAGGGAGGAGTGTGAGCATAGGACTTGACATCAGCTTAGGTCTAAGAAATTGTTGGTCATGGGGGCAGAGTTACAGGGAACCGGGAAAGCTATAAATTTGACAGGAGGGTTCCAGAAGATTGCAGTCCCCAGGGGAAGCTCAAGTGACGAGGAGACTGTGACAGTTGCTGCACTGTGAGGAAGAACCTAACCAGGGGACTGAGGAGAAAGGAAGTCAGGGGGGTGGTCCTGACATGAAGTACCGCAGTACAGACAAGGCCCCGGGGAAACACATACCGAGTTGAAGACGATACCTGACCAGAAAAAGTACTGTTGGTGTACGGGCCTAAGGCGGCCACAGTGACCGAGCTGACAGGAACGTCGTTAAGCGAAAAGGGATGGTACGTGTATTTACGTCCCTGGTGATAAGTACGGTGTGTGTGTAATGGGGCCTGGACACGGAGGGCCGTGAAGAGAATTTGCGGTGTATCGTGAGGGCCGTCAGTCGGACGGCGGGAAATAAACTTTGACCTGTTGCACCCGAAATCTGCCTCCATCTTTTGTATGTGCATCACTGCGTGGTATACAGAGGGACCACCCCCCCCTCCAGCCCGGCCTACTGACCCTACACAGACTAACAGACAGACAGAATTAGACGATCATATAGTAGATAACCGTCACATAGTTATTGCATATTATATTCTACAACTTGTTTTGCAGGAATTGTTGCTGTCCTGTTTTGTGGAGTGACCCAAGCCCATTACACATACAACAACTTATCGGAGGAGTCCAAACTGAGAACTAAACAGGTAGGATAATAGTAGATTTTATGTGCAATGAGTGATCTCTAATTATAAGGATTTTCCAGGGTTAAATAATTGTTTTACCATGAGACAGAGAAATAACAGATACAGTGGGGCAAAAAAGTATTTAGTCAGTCAGCAATAGTGCAAGTTCCACCACTTAAAAAGATGAGAGGCATCTGTAATTTACATCATAGGTAGACCTCAACTATGGGAGACAAACTGAGAAAAAAAAATCCAGAAAATCACATTGTCTGTTTTTTTTTTCATTTTATTTGCATATTATGGTGGAAAATAAGTATTTGGTCAGAAACAAGCAATCAAGATTTCTGGCTCTCACAGACCTGTAACTTCTTCTTTAAGAGTCTCCTCTTTCCTCCACTCATTACCTGTAGTAATGGCACCTGTTTAAACTTGTTATCAGTATAAAAAGACACCTGTGCACACCCTCAAACAGTCTGACTCCAAACTCCACTATGGTGAAGACCAAAGAGCTGTCAAAGGACACCAGAAACAAAATTGTAGCCCTGCACCAGGCTGGGAAGACTGAATCTGCAATAGCCAACCAGCTTGGAGTGAAGAAATCAACTGTGGGAGCAATAATTAGAAAATGGAAGACATACAAGACCACTGATAATCTCCCTCGATCTGGTGCTCCATGCAAAATCCCACCCCGTGGGGTCAGAATGATCACAAGAACGGTGAGCAAAAATCCCAGAACCACGCGGGGGGACCTAGTGAATGAACTGCAGAGAGCTGGGACCAATGTAACAAGGCCTACCATAAGTAACACACTACGCCACCATGGACTCAGATCCTGCAGTGCCAGACGTGTCCCACTGCTTAAGCCTGTACATGTCCGGGCCCGTCTGAAGTTTGCTAGAGAGCATTTGGATGATCCAGAGGAGTTTTGGGAGAATGTCCTATGGTCTGATGAAACCAAACTGGAACTGTTTGGTAGAAACACAACTTGTCGTGTTTGGAGGAAAAAGAATACAGAGTTGCATCCATCAAACACCATACCTACTGTAAAGCATGGTGGTGGAAACATCATGCCTTGGGGCTGTTTCTCTGCAAAGGGGCCAGGACGACTGATCCGGGTACATGAAAGAATGAATGGGGCCATGTATCGTGAGATTTTGAGTGCAAACCTCCTTCCATCAGCAAGGGCATTGATGATGAAACGTGGCTGGGTCTTTCAACATGACAATGATCCAAAGCACACCGCCAGGGCAATGAAGGAGTGGCTTCGTAAGAAGCATTTCAAGGTCCTGGAGTGGCCTAGCCAGTCTCCAGATCTCAACCCTATAGAAAACCTTTGGAGGAAGTTGAAAGTCCGTGTTGCCAAGCGAAAAGCCAAAAACATCACTGCTCTAGAGGAGATCTGCATGGAGGAATGGGCCAACATACCAACAACAGTGTGTGGCAACCTTGTGAAGACTTACAGAAAACGTTTGACCTCTGTCATTGCCAACAAAGGATATATCACAAAGTATTGAGATGAAATTTTGTTTCTGACCAAATACTTATTTTCCACCATAATATGCAAATAAAATGAAAAAAAAACAGACAATGTGATTTTCTGGATTTTTTTTTCTCAGTTTGTCTCCCATAGTTGAGGTCTACCTATGATGTAAATTACAGACGCCTCTCATCTTTTTAAGTGGTGGAACTTGCACTATTGCTGACTGACTAAATACTTTTTTGCCCCACTGTATATGTACAGTCATGGCCAAAAGTATTGACACCCCTGCAATTCTGTCAGATAATATTCAGTTTCTTCCTGAAAATGATTGCAAACACAAATTCTTTGGTATTATTATCTTCATTTAATTTGTCTTAAATGAAAAAACGCAAAAGAGAATGAAGCAAAAAGCAAAACATTGATCATTTCACACAAAACTCCAAAAATGGGCCGGACAAAAGTATTGGCACCCTCAGCCTAATACTTGGTTGCACAACCTTTAGCCAAAATAACTGCGACCAACCGCTTCCGGTAACTATCAATGAGTTTCTTACAATGCTCTGCTGGAATTTTAGACCATTCTTCTTTGGCAAACTACTCCAGGTCCCTGATATTTGAAGGGTGCCTTCTCCAAACTGCCATTTTTAGATCTCTCCACAGGTGTTCTATGGGAATCAGGTCTGGACTCATTGCTGGCCACCTTAGAAGTCTCCAGTGCTTTCTCTCAAACCATTTTCTAGTGCTTTTTGAAGTGTGTTTTGGGTTATTGTCCTGCTGGAAGACCCATGACCTCTGAGGTAGACCCAGCTTTCTCACACTGGGCCCTAAATTATGCTGCAAAATTTGTTGGTAGTCTTCTGACTTCATAATGCCATACACACGGTCAAGCAGTCCAGTGCCAGAGGCAGCAAAGCAACCCCAAAACATCAGGGAACCTCCGCCATGTTTGACTGTAGGGACCATGTACTTTTCTTTGAATGCCTTTTTTTTCTCCTGTAAACTCTATGTTGATGCTTTTGCCCTAAAAGCTCTACTTTTGTCTCATCTGACCAAAGAACATTCTTCCAAAATGTTTTAGGCTTTTTTAGGTAAGTTTTGGCAAACTCCAGCCTGGCTTTTTTATGTCTCGGGGTAAGAAGTGGAGTCTTCCTGGGTCTCCTACCATACAGTCCCTTTTCATTCAGATGCCGACGGATAGTACGGGTTGACACCGTTGTACCCTCGGACTGCAGGGCAGCTTGAACTTGTTTGGATGTTAGTGGAGGTTCTTTATCCAACATCCGCACAGTCTTGTGTTGAAATCTCTTGTCAATTTTTCTTTTCCGGCCACATCTAGGGAGGTTAGCCACAGTGCCATGGGCTTTAAACTTCTTGATGACACTGCGCACTGTAGACACAGGAACATTCAGGTCTTTGGAGATGGACTTGTAGCCTTGAGATTGCTCATGCTTCCTCACAATTTGGTTTCTCAAGTCCTCAGACAGTTGGTCTTCTTTCTTTTCTCCATGCTCAATGTGGTACACACAAGGACACAAGACAGAGGTTGAGTCAACTTTAATCCATGTCAACTGGCTGCAAGTGTGATTTAGTTATTGCCAACACCTGTTAGGTGCCACAGGTAAGTTATAGGTGCTGTTAATTACACAAATTAGAGAAGCATCACATGATTTTTCGAACAGTGCCAATACTTTTGTCCATCCTCTTTGTTATGTTTGGTGTGGAATTATATCCAATTTAGCTTTAGGACAATTCTTTTTGTGTTTTTTCATTTAAGACAAATTAAATGAAGATAATAATACCAAAAAATTTGTGTTTGCAATCATTTTCAGGAAGAAACTGAGTATTATCTGACAGAATTGCAGGGGTGTCAATACTTTTGGCCATGACTGTACATGCTAACCACTCTTGCCAGTGATTCACCTGCTTCACATCAACAGAGCAGCTCTTCTTCCGGGCTGCTCTGTCGATGGGTCCTGACTAGAGTTGAGCGACTTTGGTCAGATCGGGTTTTGTGAAACCCGAATGAAACAAAATAAGTTTCAGATGAAACTCGTCCGACTAGAGCAAAAAAAAGTCGGCGTTTCGTCCGACTTTTATTTCCCATTGACTTGCATTGGGGTCGGGTTTCGGACGAAACTCCGACTTTGTTTTGCTCTAGTCGGACGAGTTTCATCTGAAACTTATTTTGTTTCATTCGGGTTTCACGAAACCCGATCCGACCAAAGTCGCTCAACTCTAGTCCTGACTGCTGATGTCATGCTGATTGAGAGCTGTCTCCCTGAAATCAGCATAGCAGATACTGCTATGTCGACATGATGTCAGCGGAAGCTGCAGAATCGCAGGCAGGAGAAGTCAGTGACCAATCTGTGCCGACAGATCTGCGCTGATGAACTACCTGCCTGTTAGATCTTAGACCCACAGTAAAAATTAATAGTCCTGGATGACCCCTTCAAGGAGCTATACCATGATTCTTTACTTTTTCTGGTTTAACTTTAATTTTGTTACATTTTAAGGTCATACAGGTTAATAAACAAGCAATCAGAAAATGTGGGATGGATTGGGATACAATCAAGAGTAACAATTGTTTGATAAAGCCAGGGAAACACAAAGATAGTGCATAACATAATCTTTTACAATATGATGCCCTACATGTTATGGCAATTATAGAAATTAGCATTTTATGGAAGCAGACCTGATAACAAAGATGAAGCATATTTCTCTGTGGTTGGTCCATAGCAGTGGATCTTTTCATGATTAGAAAGGGGATGTTGACCACTTACGTCAAACATATCAGGAGAAAACACATGGAAAGTGGCAAAAGGGGAGAATCTGAAGTAATAGAGGATTGTTAGAGGAAAGGTTCCCAAGATAGAGCCAGGGGAGTGAATTGATCTAGCCGAAGCTTTCAATGTAATTTTAGTTGCTTTTAGTAGCTTTTACGTTTCTTTCATGAAGCACATACGAGGTATAGCATAAGGGATGTGACTACTGTACAATGCCAAAGCAGTCCAGACAATCAAATCTGTACACTCTCTTAGGGGCATACATAAAAATCATGGGGCTCTATAGCAGAAGTTCTAATTGGGATCCCTCAACTACAACAAAAAAAATTAATATTTGGTGAGGTCACAGGAGAGCATATCTCACAAAGTAATGTTGCTCCTACTGAAGCTCTAGTTCCCCCTTCCTTGCACCAATAAAGTATGATGCAAACAAAAGTGCCACACAATCACTGTTCCTCCATAGTACCCTCCATATGAACAGTATGATAGCCCTTCTGTACCCCACCTCAAGTCCCCTGGCAAGGAATGGTGACCCCAACACAGTATGATCCCCAACTGTGATCCCCACACAGCCCCTCTTGCAGTATAATGAGTCTACATACAGTATAATAGAAAACCAGAAAACTGATCCGGAGTATGACTTGAATAACATGCATGATGTAAAAGCGTGTTCACACTGGCTCTGGAAACAAACAAAACCAAAGAATAGACAATGTGTACATATACCCTAATGAAAATAAATAAGTATAATAATAGGCTCCATAGTCCTCCATATAGTATAATGCACTCCCCATAGTCCTCCATATAACGTAATGCACTTCCTTTAGTTCTCCACATAGTATAATGCACTCCACATAGTCATCTGTATAGTATATTGCACCCTCATAGTCCTCCATATAGTATAATGCATTTCCTGTAGTCTGACATATAGTATAATGCACCCCTCATAGTCCTCCATACAGTATACTGTACTTCCCATAGTCCTCAATACAGTATATTGCACCTCCCATAGTCCTCCATACAGTATAATGCACTTCCCATATTACTCCATACAATATTATGGCCACCACAATTTAAAAGGAAAAAAATATAATACTCACCTTTCCTCCTCTTTACCCCGCTGCTCTAATCTCTGTAGCTTGTTTTCTGAATCACTGCACTTCTCAAAGTACTGGGCACCATGTATTAGAGCACTGCGCCCACTGTGCTGGGACGTTAGAAGCCGAGGAATAATGATGGATGAGGAAGCGTCAGCTGACACTCCCTCTTTCATCATTACTTTCAACTGTATCAGTATCCACAATTGGCGCTCTCTGTCCTTCTACTTATTTATTTATCTTTAAGGGAATCTGTCAGCAGGTTTTGGCTACACCATCTGAGAGCCGCATAATATAAGGAAAGAGACCATTATTCCAGGGATGTATTACCGTATTTTTCGGACCCTAAGACGCACCTAGGTTTTAGAGGAGGAAATTAGGAATAAAATTGATGAAAAAAATGTTTTCAATTCTGTACTAATATCCCCCATCCTGGTATATATGGTCCCCTCATCCCCATGCTAGTATGCATGGCCCCCTCATCCCTACCCTGGTATACAAGGCCCCCTCATCCCAATCCTAATATGCATGGCCCCCTCATCCTTATCCTGGCAGTAATGATCGCCCTCATCCCTATCCTGGTATGCATGGCCCCCTTATCCCTACCCTGGTATGCTTGGCTCCCTCATCCCTACCCTGGTATGGATGGTCCCCTCATCCCCATCCTGGTATGCATAGCCTCCTCTACCTCCAGAGTTTACTATAAATTAAGGGGACGCTATCCGTGTGTGACATGTTGTAATGACTGACAGTCTGCTCTGACAATTCACTGTAATATCAGGACTATATGATCAGTATGCATTTTCAAAGTAAGTACATCAGCCTCAAAAAGTCTATGACCTGTTTAATATTGTATGCTAGTGACAGATCCACTTTAAGTACTTGCGGCCTTTAAATAGACTACAAAAAATAAGCCTCTATTCATTATTTGTATTTTTATTTATCAATTTCTTGTTTTTAAAATTCTTTTCGGTGGTATTTATTGCTGTTTTTCATGGCAAATTCTTCAAAAATGTTCATGAATTTCGTGCAAAGTAAAAGATGGTCTTTATTTTTGTCTTTAACCATTTTTGCGACTTGCTAGTTCAAAAAGTCCCACGTTTCGAAAAGTGGCCTAAAAAATGTGCTCAAACTATGTGACTTGCATAAAATCATTACAGGGGGACACTAGAGTACATTTCTGACAAAGTTTGCAGCTTTTAGAAAAGTCACAACTGATAAATCCGCCCAAAAAGATCCGGAAACCCTAATCTCCTCCCACAATGGCGGACATTACTAAAAAAAACAGGCAAACGCATATATAATATAATTTAAAAATGGCGCAAATTAAAAAAGAATTAGGTGCTATTGAAAAAAATATCACAGACTATTTGGAAAAGAAAAAAGACACAACTACTATGTTGAATCGGGCCCATAATCTTCATGGAGCATTTTGTCTAATTGTAAGCTTGCATTAAAATCTTAAAAGGAAAACTGGAACAGCTGCATGCCATGTTTAGGCGCCGACAATTAGATTTTATACAGCTGAGATGTTTATCTGGATTCAGACTGATTCTTGTACTGAAACATCAGCGTGATTTGTAAATGACCAGATGGAGGGAATTATAATTTAACACTCTTTTTTGCTTGCTTTCATAAGTACAGTTGCATGTGATATACTGGAATCCATCAGCTTCATTGAAGCATCAATACGATAGCACTTCAAACCATACGAGATCTTTACGTTGTGTTTATGAGAGGGAAGGCGCTGATGGCAAATATCAAGCCATCATTTTCCTAGTGCAGTTTCGAAGTCAAGAAATCCTATTTCTAGTATGTCCTATATCTGATAAAATAATCTGTGTATTGAGGCAGTTATCAGGTCAAAAGTGGCCAAGTTTCCCTCTTGTGTGGTTACTGCTGCTCCCCTGAGTATTCTGCTTTCTTCTTTTTTTTAAAGCTCGCCATACAGTTCCTGAGATATAGGTCCTTTTATTTCATGCCTCCAATATGCCAATTTTTATGGTCTTTACCAAAAGGGTGTTACTCCGGGGGTTCCCTGAGGGCGGGTCTTTAGACTGCTTTGACTTATTACCCGTGAGTAACGCCCACTTGTAAAAAACATGAAAATTAGCAGACTGGGCTCCTGAGCAAAAATGGCCTGATCACTGTAATCGTTTGGCAGATTTTAAAAAAGGAAAGAAATTATATACTCAAGGGAGCAATAGATATAAACTAAGATAAAAAAAACTGGCCATTTTTGAAATAGTGAAAGGTTTTCATTAACAGCCCGAGGGTGGTTTGCATGTTAATGACCAGGCTAATTTTTACAATTCTGACCACTGTCCCTTTATGAGGTAATAACTCTGGAGCACTTTACTAGACCCCGGTGATTCTGAGATTGTTTTGTTTTCATGACATATTGTACTTCATGATAGTGGTAACATTTATTTGCTATAACTTGAGTTTATTTGTTAAAAAAAATGGAATTTGGCAAACATTTTGAAACTTTTGCAAATTTCCAACTTTGATTTTTCATGCCCTTAAGTTACAGACATATACCACAAAAAATACGTGTCTACTTTACATCAGCACAATTTTGGAACCATAATTTTTTTTTGTTACCAAGTTATAAGGGTTAAAATTTAAACAGCGATTTCTCATTTTTACAACACCATTTTTTTGGACCACATAACATTTGAAGTCACTTTGAGGGGTCTATATGAAAATACCCAAAAGTGACACCATTCTAAAAACTGCACCCCTCAAGGTGCTCAAATCCTCATTCAAGACGTTTATTAACCCTTCAGGTGCTTCATAGGAATTTTTGGAATGTTTTAAAAAAAAATGAACATTTAAACTTTTTTCACAAAAAAATTTACTTCAGATCCAATTTTTTTTATTTTACCAAGGGTAACAGGAGAAATTGGACTGCAAAAGTTATTGTGCAATTTGTCCTGAGTACGCTGATGCCCCATATATAGGGGTAAACCACTGTTTGGGCACATGGAAAATCTCGGAAGGGAAGGAACGTCGTTTGACTTTTCAATGCAAAATTGGTTGGAATTGAGATCAGACGCCATATCGCGTTTGGAGAGCCAATGATGTGCCTAAACAGTAGAACTCCCCCACAAGTGACACCATTTTGTAAACTAAACCCCCAATGCAACATATCTAGATTTGTAGTGAGCACTTTGAACCCCCAAGTGCTTTACAGAAGTTTATAACGTAGAGCCGTGAAAATAAAAAATCATATTTTTTCCACAAAAATGATCTTTTTGCCCCCAATTTTTTATTTTAACAAGGTTAATAGAAGAAATTGGACCCCAAAAGCTGTTGGGCAATTTGTCCTGAGTATGCTGATACCCGAAATATGGGGGTAAACCACTGTTTGGGCTCATGGAAGTGCTCGGAAGGGAAGGAGCGCCATTTTACTTTTTCAACACAAAATTGGCTGGAATTAAGATCGGACACCATGTCACGTTTGGAGAGCCTCTGATGTGCATAAACAGTGGAAACCCCCCAGAACTGACAACATTTTGGAAGCTAGACCTCCAAAGGAACTTATCTAGATGTGTGGTTAGCGCTTTTAACCCCCAAGTGCTTCACAGAAGTTTATAAAGTAGAGCTGTAAAAATAAAAAATCATATTTTATCCACAAAAATGATCTTTTCGCACCCAATTTTTTATTTTCCCAACGATAACAGGTGAAATTGGACACTAAAAGTTATTGTGCAATTTGACCTGAGTATGCAGATACTCCAGATGTGGGGGTAAACCAGTGTTTGGGCGCATGGCAGAGCTCAGAAGGGAAGGAGCACCAGATTTTACTGTTATGGTTTGCAGGTGCCATGACCCACTGGGAGAGCCCATGAGGTGCCAGAACAGCAGATACTCCCCATAAGGGACCCTACACCTCTCAATTAATTCATCTAGATGTGCAGTGATTATATTGACAACATGTGTGTGTCACAGAATTTTATACCATTGGGCAGTGAAGACAAAATAACTACATTTTTACCACCAAAATTTTGTTTTAGCTAAAGATTTTACATTTTCACACAAGAACTGGGTAAAAATGGCACCAAAATTTGTCCCACAATTTCTACTGATCTTGGCAGTACCCCATATGTGACTGTACAGTACTACTTAGCCATACGGAGAGACTCGTGAGGAACGGAGCACTATTTGCCTATTAAAGTGTGTGGGTCTGTGAACATGTCAATGTGTTTTTTTTTAATTATTTAAAAAAATAATTTAAAAACCGGCGTGGGGTCCCCCACATTTTTGAAAACCAGCCTTGCTAAAGCTCACAGCAGGGAGCTGGTATTCTCAGACTGGTAAGGGGCCATGAATATTGACCCCCCAGCCTAAAAATAGCATTCCGCAGCTGCCCAGAAAAGCTGCCCATGGCAGCCAACACCTACTTATCCATCTGGATCTTGAATTCCCACAGGATTTTTGCCCTTTCATTCTCCATCACTTTCTCTGGGGTCTCCCACCTGGACTTAGGGGGACTTAGCCCATATGCTGTGCAGATGTTCCTGTATGCAATTCCCGCTACATGGTTGTGGCGTTCGGTATACGCTGTTCCTGCTTGCATTTTGCATCCTGCCACTATGTGTTGGATGTTTTCTGAGGTTTCTTTGCGTTGTCTGCACCTTGGGTCTTGTCTTGTGTGGGAGATTCCTGTTTTTATGGATCTGGTACTTAGTGCTCACTCTTGTGCCGCTATGATTAGTGCCTCTGTTCTGTCTTGGAGGCCAGCTTTCTCCAGCCATTGGTAGGATTTCTCCATGTCAGCCACCTCCATTATCTGTCGATGGTACATCCCATGCAGCGGCTTGTCTGGCCATGGCGCTTCATGTTCCTGTTCTTCCATCCAGATCTGTTGTTGTTGCTGCCTTAGGCTTTCTCCCAGCATCTCATCTTTCGGTTCCATTTTTCTGATGTTTTCCTGGATACTACTTGTTTCATCCGTGATGGTGGCTTGGATGCTTATCAAGCCTCGACCACCCTCCTTTCTGTTGGTATACAATCTTTGGGTTCTAGACTTAGGGTAGAGACATCCAGGCATTGTGAGGAGCTTTCGTGTATTCACATCTGCAGCTTCCATCTCTTCTTTTGGCCAGCACACTATGCCAGCAGGGTATCCGATAAATGGCAGGGCATATGTATTGATGGCATGGATTTTATTCTTCCCTTTGAGCTGGCTCTTCAGGACTTTTGATGTTATTTGGATGTTGCTGCTTTCCTTTCCTCCTCATCATGGTTACCGTATCCCTGTAGGATGCTGAGGTACTTGTAGCATGTCTGTACATCTGCTGGTAATTCCACTCCATCAGTCTTGACTACCTTGTCTCTCTTTATTACCAACTGGCCACACTTCTCCAGTCCGAAGGACATCCCAATGTCTTCGCTGTAGATCCTTGTCAGGTGGATCAGTGAATTGATGTCTTGTTCGTTTTTCACATACAGCTTGATG
This sequence comes from Dendrobates tinctorius, assembly GCF_039654945.1. NCBI lineage: Eukaryota > Metazoa > Chordata > Amphibia > Anura > Dendrobatidae > Dendrobates > Dendrobates tinctorius. Next base: position 85,191,912 of record NW_027361728.1, on the reverse strand, counting down.
TCATCCATGTAGAGGAGGTGGCTGATGGTGCTTCCACTCTTGAACTTGTATCCATAGCCAGACTCTGTAATTATCTGACTGTGGGGGTTCAAGCCTATGCAGAACAGCAATGAGGACAGTGCATCACCTTGGTATATGCCACATTTGATGGCCATTTGTACTAGTTGTCTTGAGTTGACTTCCAGTGTTGTTCCCCATTGCCCCATTGAGTTTCTGAGGAAGATTCTTAATTTCCTGTTGACATTGTAGAGAGGCAAGCATTAACAAATTTATGTGTGTGGCTTGGCTTTCTGTAGTCAATCCAGGCTGTGCTGAGATTGGTCTAACTGGATCTTGAGTCTTGAGCAGGTTATTGGGCGGTAGTTGGTTGGAACTGTTCCTTTGTGAGGATCCTTCATGATCAGCACTATTATTCCTTGTGTTAGCCTGTTTCTAGCTGTTTGTTTATCTGCTTTGCCATGCATTCATGTACTGCTGTTAATTTACTTAGCCAGTAGGTGTGGATCATGTCTGGGCCAGGTGCTATCCAGCTCTTCATGTTCTTGACCCGTTGTTGGATGTCTGCTTCTGTAATGATGACTTCTTGTTGCTCTAGGTGTTTGCTGTGTTTCATAGAATCATAGAATTATAGAATTGTAGAGTTGGAAGGGACCTCCTGGGTCATCTGGTCCAACCCCTTGCTCAAAGCAGGATTCACTAAATCATCTCAGACAGATGTCTGTCCAGCCTCTGTTTGAAGACTTCTATTGGAGGAGAACTCACAACCTCTCATGGCAGCCTGTTCCACTCATTGATCACTCTAACTGTCAAAAGTTTTTTCTAATATCTAATCTTTGTCTCCTCCCATTCAGTTTCATCCCATTACTTCTAGTCTTTCCTTTTTCAAATGAGAATAAAGTTGATCCTTCTACAATGTGACAGCCCTTGAGATATCTGTAGACAGCTATTAAGTCTCCTCTCAGTCTTCTCTTCTGCAAGCTAAACATTCCCAAATCCTGCAACCTTTCCTCATAAGACAGGGTTTGCAGACCGGTCACTATTCTGGTTGCTCTTTTCTGAACTTTCTCCAGTTTGTTGATGTCTTTTTTATGTGGTGCCCAAAACTGGACACAGTATTCCAGATGAGGTCTGACCAAATAGAAGTAGAGGGCAATAATGACCACTTGATCTAGACTGTATGCTTCTGTTAATACATCCTAGAATTGTATTTGCCTTTTTTGCTACTGCATCACACTTTTGACTCATGTTCAGTCTGTGGTCTACTAGTATACCCAAGTCTTTTTCACATGTGCTGTTGCTTAGCCCTATTCCTCCCATTATGTATATGCTTTTTTCAATTTTATTGCCAAGATGTAGTACTTTGCATTTTTCCCCTGTTAAAAACCATTCTGTTAGTTGCTGCCCACTGCTCCAGTTTATTTATAACTTTTTGAATTCTCTATCTTCTCTAGTATTAGCTATCCCTCCTAGCTTTGTGTCATCAGCAAATTTAATCAGTTTACCCTCAATTCCTTCATCTAAATTATTGATAAAGATGTTGAACAATACAGGGCCCAGGACAGAGCCCTGTGGTACGCCACTTGAGATATTCTTCCAACTGGATATGCAGCCATTTACAACCACTCTTTGGGTCTGATCACTAAGCCAGTTATGAATCCACCTAACAGTTGCCTTGTCCATTCCATCATTCCATACTTAGTCATTTTTTTAGTAAGGATACTTTGTCAAATGATCTTGCAACCACATTGCACTGGTCTTGTGTGTTTTTTCCTTCTCCCATATGTTCCTCCAGTATTGTTCTGTCTCTGCTATTAGGGGAGTTGCTGCCTTTGTGCATTTACTCTGTAGTTGAGAGTGCATCTTGGATGGTTCTTTGGAGAACAGGGCATTTATCTTCTTGGCCTCAGCTTCTCTAGTGTATCTCTCTAGTCTGTGAGCCTTTGTTAGCAGTCTCTTGGGTTTCAGTTGGGGTCAGGCCTTTGTACTTGGTCTTATTCTTGCTCTTTAACCCCTTCACCCCCAAGGGTGGTTTGCACGTTCATGACCGGGCCAATTTTTACAATTCTGACCACTGTACCTTTATGAGGTCATAACTCTCGAACGCTTCCATGGATCCCGGTGATTCTGACATTGTTTTCTCGTGACATATTGTACTTCATGTTAGTGGTAAAATTTCATTCAAATAACTTGCGTTTATTTGTGAGAAAAATGGAAATTTGGCGAAAATTTTGAAAATTTCGCAATTTTCCAACTTTGAATTTTTATGCCCTTAAATCACAGAGATACGGCACACAAAAAACTTGATAACTAACATTTCCCACATGTTTACTTTACATCAGCACAATTTTGGAACCAAAATTTTTTTTTGTTAGGAAGTTATAAGGGTTAAAAGTTGACCAGCGATTTCTCATTTTTACAACACCATTTTATTTTTAGGACCACATCACATTTGAAGCCACTTTGAGGGGTCTATATGATAGAAAATACACAAAAGTGACACCATTCTAAAAACTGCACCCCTTAAGGTGCTCAAAACCACATTCAAGAAGTTTATCAACCCTTTAGGTGCGTCACAGGAATTTTTTTGAATATTTAAAAAAAAATGAACATCTAACTTTTTTTCATAAAAAAAATACTTCAGGTTCAATTTTTTTTATTTTACCAAGGGTAACAGGAGAAATTGAACTGCAAAAGTTATTGTGCAATTTGTCCTGAGTACGCAGATACCTGATATGTGGGGGGGAACGACTGTTTCGGCGCATGGCAGAGCTCAGAATGGAAGGAGCGCCGTTTGACTTTTTCAATGCAAAATTGGCTGGAATTCAGATTGGACGCCATGTCACGTTTGGAGAGTCCCTGATGTACCTAAACAGTGGAAACCCCCTACAAGTGACCCCATTTTGGAAACTACACCCCCCAAGGAACTTATCTAGATATGTGGTGAGAACTTTGAACCCACAAGGGCTTTACAGAAGTTTATAACGTACAGCGGTACAATTAAAAAATCATATTTTTTCCACAAAAATGATCTTTTCACCCCAATTTTTATTTTCCCAAGGGTAACAGGACCCTAAAAGTTATTGTGCAATTTGTCCTGAGTACGCTGATACCCCACATGTGGGGGTAAACCACTATTTGGGCGCATGGCAGAGCTCGGAAGGGAAGCAGCGCCATTTGACGTTTTTGGCTGGAATTGAGATTGGACACCATGTCGCGTTTGGAAAACCCCTGATGTACCAAAACAGTGGAAACCCCCCACAAATGACACCATTTTGGAAACTAGACCCCCTAAGGAACTTATCTAGATGTGTGGTGAGAACTTTGAACCCCCATGGGCTTCACAGAAGTTTATAACATAAAGCCATACAATTAAAAAATCATATTTTTTCAACAAAAATGATCTTTTCACCCTCAATTCTTATTTTTCCAAGGGTAACAGGACCCTAAAAGTTATTGTGCAATTTGTCCTGAGTACGTTGATACCCCACATGTGGGGGTAAACCACTATTTGGGCGCATGGCAGAGCTCGGAAGTGAAGCAGCGCCATTTGACGTTTTTGGCTGGAATTGAGATCGGACACCATGTCGCGTTTGGAAAACCCCTGATGTACCAAAACAGTGGAAACCCCCCACAAATGACACCATTTTGGAAACTAGACCCCCTAAGGAACTTATCTAGATGTGTGGTGAGAACTTTGAACCCCCATGGGCTTCACAGAAGTTTATAACATAAAGCCATACAATTAAAAAATCATATTTTTTCAACAAAAATGATCTTTTCACCCTCAATTCTTATTTTTCCAAGGGTAACAGGACCCTAAAAGTTATTGTGCAATTTGTCCTGAGTACGCTGATACCCCACATGTGGGGGTAAACCACTATTTGGGCGCATGGCAGAGCTCGGAAGGGAAGCAGCGCCATTTGACGTTTTTGGCTGGAATTGAGATCGGACACCATGTCGCGTTTGGAAAACCCCTAATGTACCAAAACAGTGGAAACCCCCCACAAATGACACCATTTTGGAAACTAGACACCCTAAGGAACTTATCTAGATGTGTGGTGAGAACTTTGAACCCCCATGGGCTTCACAGAAGTTTATAACATAAAGCCATACAATTAAAAAATCATATTTTTTCCACAAAAATGATCTTTTCACCCTCAATTCTTATTTTTCCAAGGGTAACAGGACCCTAAAAGTTATTGTGCAATTTGTCCTGAGTACGCTGATACCCCACATGTGGGGGTAAACCACTATTTGGGGGCATGGCAGAGCTCGGAAGGGAAGCAGCGCCATTTGACGTTTTTGGCTGGAATTGAGATCGGACACCATGTCGCGTTTGGAAAACTCCTGATGTACCAAAACAGTGGAACCCCCCACAAATGACACCATTTTGGAAACTAGACCCCCTAAGGAACTTATCTAGATGTGTGGTGAGCACTTTGACCCCCCCAGTGCTTCACAGAAGTTTACAACGTCCGGGCGTGAAAATAAAAAATTCGTATTTTTTCCACAAACATGATCTTTTAGTCACCATTTTTTTATTTTTCCAAGGGTACCAGGAGAAATTGGACCCCAAAAGTTGTTGTCCAATTTGTCCTGAGTATGCTGATACCCCATATGTGGGAGAAAACTACTGTATGGGCACACGTCGGGGCTCGGAAGGGAAGTAGTGACGTTTTGGAATGCAGACTTTGATGGAATGGTCTGCGGGTGTCATATTGCCTTTGGAGAGCCCCTAATGTACCTAAACAGTGGAAACCCCCCACAAATGACACCATTTTGTAAACTAGACCCCCCAAGGAACTTATCTAGATGTGTGGTGAGCACTTTGACCCCCCCAGTGCTTCACAGAAGTTTACAACGCCCGGGCGTGAAAATAAAAAATTCGTATTTTTTCCACAAACATGATCTTTTAGTCACCATTTTTTTATTTTCCCAAGGGTACCAGGATAAATTGGACCCCAAAAGTTGTTTTCCAATTTGTCCTGAGTACGCTGCTACCCCATATGTGGGAGAAAACTACTGTATGGGCACACGTCAGGGCTCGGAAGGGAAGTAGTGACGTTTTGGAATGCAGACTTTGATGGAATGGTCTGCGGGTGTCATGTTGCCTTTGGAGAGCCCCTAATGTACCTAAACAGTGGAAACCCCCCACAAATGACTCCATTTTGTAAACTAGACCCCCCAAGGAACTTATCTAGATGTGTGGTGAGCACTTTGACCCCCCCAGTGCTTCACAGAAGTTTACAACGCCCGGGCGTGAAAATAAAAAATTCGTATTTTTTCCACAAACATGATCTTTTAGTCACCATTTTTTTTATTTTCCCAAGGGTACCAGGAGAAATTGGACCCCAAAAGTTGTTGTCCAATTTGTCCTGAGTACGCTGACACCCCATATGTGGGAGAAAACTACTGTATGGACACACGTCGGGGCTCGGAAGGGAAGCAGTGACGTTTTGGAATGCAGACTTTGATGGAATGGTCTGCGGGTGTCATGTGCGTTTGGAGAGCCCCTGATGTACCTAAACTATTGAAACTCCCCACAAGTGACCCCATTTTGGACACTAGACCCCCCACGGAACTTATCTAGATGTGTGGTGAGCACTTTGAACCCCCAAGTGCTTCACAGAAGTTTATAACACTCGGACGTGAAAATAAAAAAATCATTTTTTTTCCACAAAAATGATATTTTTGCCCCCAATTTTTTATTTTCCTAAGGGTAACAGGAGAAATTGGACCCCAAAAATTGTTTTGCAATTTGTCCTGAGTAGGATGATACCCTACATGTGGGGGTAAAACACTGTTTGGGCGCATAGCAGAGCTTGGAAGGGAAGGAGCACCATTTGACTTTTTCAACTCAGAATTGGCTGGAATTGAGATCAGACGCCATGTTGCATTTGGAGAGCCCCTGATGTGCCCAAACAGTGGAAACCCCCAATTCTAACTCCAACCCGAACCCCAACACGCCCCTAACCCTAGCCCTAACCCTAGCCCTAACCCTAGCCCTAGCCCTAACCCTAGCCCTAACCCTAACCCTAGCCCTAACCCTAACCCTAACCTAACCCTACCCCAACACACCCCTAGCCCTAACCCTAACCCTAATGGAAAAATGGAAATAAATACATTTTTTTTATTTTATTATTTTTCCCTAACTAAAGGGGTGATAACAGGGGGTTTGATTTACTATTTATGGCGGTTTTTATGTTTGGCGGCTGTCGCACGCTAAAAGACGCTTTTTATTGTAAAAATAGTTTTTGCATCACCACATATTGAGAGCTATAATTTTTCCGGATTTTGATCCACTGAGTCATGTGAGGTCTTATTTTTTGCGGGACGAGTTGACGTTTTTATTGGTACCATTTTCGGGCACGTGAAATTTTTTAATCGCTTTTTATTCCGATTTTTGGGACGCAGAATGAACAAAAACCAGCGTTTCATGAATTTCTTTTGGGGGGGGTGCGTTTACACCGTTCCACGTGCGGTAAAATTGATAAAGCGGTTTTATTCTTCGGGTCAGTACGGTTACAGCGATACCTCATTTATGTAGTTTTTTTATGTTTTTGTCGGTTTTATGCAATGAAAACTATTTTATATAAAAAATAATTATTTTTGCATCGCTTTATTCTGCGAGTTATAACTTTTTTATTTTTTTGCTGATGATGCTGTGTGGCGGCTTGTTTTTTGCGGGACAAGATGACGTTTTCAGCGGTACCATGGATATTTATATGCGTCTTTTTGATCGCGCGTTATTGCACTTTTTGTTTGGCGGTATGATAATAAATCATTATTTTTTGCTTCGTTTTTTATTTTTATTTTTTAAGGGGTTTGCTAAAGGGGTTAACTAATGGGACAGTTTTATAGGGCAGGTCGTTACGGACGCGGCGATACCTAATATGTGTACATTTATTGTTTTTTTTTTTTATTATTTTAAAAAAATGAATTTATTGGGGAATATTTTTTTTTTTTTTTACTAATTTATTTGTCGATTTTTTTTAATTTATTTTTACACTTTTTTTTAATTTTTTTTTACTTTATTACATAGTCCCAGGTGGGACATCACTGTCCTGTGACAGATCGCTGATCTGTCACATCACAGATCACTGTGACAGATCAGCAATCTGTCACAGGCAGTGCACAAGGCTTCCTCATGCCTGCGCTTTGCAGGCACTGAGGAAGCCAGCTTCCCCAGGCCCCCGAAGGCCCCCGTCGCCATCTTGGATTCGGGGGCCTGGAGGATAGGAGCCCCCCGCAGCAGCGCTGCACATTGCGCTGCCGTGGGGGGCTCAGGGAAGCACGGAGGGAGCCCCCTCCCTGCCGATGCTTCCCTTTAACTCCCGGTACACCGCGATCGCGTTTGATCGCGGTGTGCAAGGGGTTAACGTGTCGGGGGCGGTCCGTGACCGCCCCTGACACATTGTGCCGGGTGTCAGCTGTGATAATCAGCTGACACCCGGCCGCGATCAGCGGCGCTCACCACGTGGGCGCCGCTGATCGCGGTAGACGTACTATCCCGTCCCCGGTCATACGGGCCCGGGTACCGTGGACGGGATAGTACGTCTCATGTCAGGAAGGGGTTAAACCTTTCTGTATTTCTGTTAGTTGACTGATTTCCCTTCATGTCACTTTGAGCTTTGTTTCCACGTACTTCTGTTGTTCTTCAATGGGGGGCACGTATTTCTGTTGTTCTTGCTGGTTGTATAGCCAAGCATTTCCGTGATTGCTGAGGCAGTAGAGTAGATCAGTTCTTTAGTTTGAGTGATGGTCGTGGTTGGTATTGATGCAAGTGCTCTATTGGCATCTTCTAGCATACCGTCTGGTGGTGTTTCTTTGCTGAGTCGATCTCTGGTATTGATGGTATTTAGTTTATGTAAGATCTTCTGTTTCAGATCAGCTGCAGTGCTCTTTTGGGTCAGGGGGTTGCACATGTTGCTCTTCTAGGTCTGTACTGGGGAGGATCTGCACTGCAGTTGATCCATCTCAAGTTGTGATAATAGCTTGTTGGGTGACTAGTTGTTTTTCAGTCAGTGGACATGCAGGTCTCATATCCATCCAGAGTTTCCTCATACGCATACTTCATATATCCTCTCTCATTTGGTCTGTTATAGTAGCATTTCATCAGATCTAGGTTCTCTTGCCTTGTCCATGAATGGTTTGTTCCAGTAGCCCATTTAACATTAGATTTTCCTGGTTCCTCAACATCTGACACAGACCTTGCTAATCTGGGCGATATCCAAGCCGTCTCTTTGTTTGTGACACTCTCATGTTTATTGAGGTAGACACTATAGTGTTAGCAGTATTGTCCAAGGACCACTACTGGTATATTGTGTCCAACAGGGTAGAGCCAGGATTTGAACCTCCCCCCAGTCTCCCATGTCGTGGTTGTGCACTTTAACAGCTACCTAAGGTAGATATTATACTGTTAGGAGCCTTGGTATGTAATTTACTTTTAATTTATTTTCCACAGAGCTTTGAATCCCAGTCTCCCATGTCGTAGGCTGTGCACTTAACCATTATACTGTACCAGCCACTGGTGTATATAATTTTTTTTTTTTTAAATCACAACACAAAACTTCGCTACAGTTTTTTTAGATCACATCACATGGTCTGTTTCTATAGTGTGCTTCATGTGCTTTTTGGATCATTTTTAGTAATCACAATTCCTGTGATAGAGAAGCTGTTGTGTGCGATTATTTCCAGTTTATATGGAAATAATGAGATTACTGGGCTGGGTGTCGTCATCTGGCATTTCTCAAATGCAAAATAATGCAATGATAATGTGAAATGACTAATCTGGAAGCTTCTAGTGAATGTCACATATTTGTTCTCTGTCAAGATGTTTCTTCAGTAGAATATTTGTCTGTGATCCATATATATAATTGATGTCTACAATACATGTATATATTGGGTCCTGAACGATATTATTTCTGGGAATATTATTTATTTGTATCTTGACAGTAATCCATAGGCAGTGCATAAATTAACAATATGAAAATCATGTCACAGCACAGTTTTTACTGAGAATTTGCTAGACGGGATTTGTTTGCATTTTGAAGCATTTGATCACGTCATGTGTACAAAAATCTTACCATACAATCATTGTGTCCTGCCATGTAAAAAATCAAGAAGGCATAAGGCGTCACAAGAGGCACTATCAGAGAATGTTTGAATTTCTTACTAAAAAACAGTATCAGAACATACAGTGTGACAGTTTTATGACTTTGCATTGCTCTGTTCCTTTAATCATCCTGGAAACATACAGGCCACTTGGCTAGTTCTAACCATTAACTATGTCCTATCCTACAGACGAAACCTCTTGTCCTCATCTTATGTCCTATCCTATAGACTAAACATATTGTCCTCATCTTATGCCCTATCCTATAGACTAAACATATTGTCCTCATCTTATGCCCTTTGCCATTGCTAAGCCACTTAACTATATGAACAGTACTATCCCAGGTCTAACCCTGCGCTTACACTACACTATGCACTACTCACATTATGCCTTAACACTTTACATTCTTATATGCTGTACATTACCATCATACAACATAAAAGACACATACCACTATTCATATTACATATGAAATCACATAACATTGTATACATTACGCGATTGTTGTCTTCAGGTGTATTAGCGCAGCAGAACAGTCCATTGCTCTTACATGTACACCAGTTTTTATGAATCGGACACTTAGTGTGTACACAAAAGAACACATTGTTGTGTTTTCTCTCAGAGGTCAATTGCAACAGTTGACAGATTGTAACGCCGGCGTCCCTGCACTCTTCTCCCCTCCCTCAGCAGGGACGCCGACTCACTCACTGCCACGGCCCCCGTCCCGCACTTCCATCTTCTCCTGTTCCTGCTGCTGCTCGGGATGCTGAACTAAGAGAGGAACATGTTGTAAACCCTCCATTATTTCCTGTTTTGACACATTAAAAGATTCTTTCCCGTAGGTTTTTAGTTACAAAATTTATAGACAGAAAAGACTAGTGTGAGATGCACGTTGGTGTCAAGTGTGTGGCTAATTTTGTTGGCTCACAGCAGTGCAGCCTTTGAATCTCCCTGTAATTTAGCACTAATGTTCTTTCTTATCTTGTTCAGTCAAGGGCATCTACTGCAAATTTCTTATCATAATTAAATAGAAAGAGTATTAAGCCTTGCATCAAAATCCCCCCCCAAAAAAACCATTAAATCAGCATACCGGTTTTTTGTCCAATTTGGAAATGTATTTTTATATTTTTTACCATACTGTAAATAGTTGATTTTTATTGGAGATAACCGTATCTTTTAAAATTCAAATTTGTTGGATTTGCCAAATTTTCCCAGAAAGTTCAATTTGCAGTGAATACGTTTTCACGAATGTCAGTACTGGAAAGCTTGTAATTATTTGAAAAATACACATGGGGAGAGTGGAGAGAGAGAGAGAACTCCACTGATCACAAGAGCTTACACACTACTTACCTAGTGACATTGGCAATGGAAAATGACATGACCCTGCCATGCAAACTGTGGTCCACTGGAAACCTTTGATCTGTGATGGCCCAGATACTGACCACCACTATGCAAAATATGAAAATCCATAAAATTACATAGATGTAGGGCACTATGGGGAAGCCCTCACAACCACACAAAAAAGACTTTAGTTTGCTCTCTGATAGTTCATCATTGTGGGAAATGGTTGTGAGCAAGTTTTTTTTTTTCCTTTTGTGAACCGCTAATTGAATTTGCGTGAAATTATTCAAACTCTGTCTTCTGTGGTGCAATCCACTTATCTCTAATTGCTACATTCATAATGAGCCTGGAACCTGTTCATGTTGCAGAATAGTGTGAAGTAGTTCTCCATGCTTACTATGTTGATGACATTCTTAGGATAGAGTATCAATATTAGTTTGGTGGGAGTCTGACTCCTGGCTCTCCAACAAAGCAGCCAGATGGGGTCTATGCATCTCAGACTGCAAGGCCAGTCCAAAGCAGCTTCACCCTGCATCACTTTCTAACACAACATTCACATATTCAGTGAAAAGTCCATGCTCTCCAATTTTTTTTAGCAGTAATCACACAGACTTTTTGATTACAATGGATATATTTAGACATCCATTAAAATCCAAGAATGAGATCAGTGAGACTCAGAACATGTCCCATTCTGATCTAATTTGGAGCATTAGAATCTGCCATTACTCAATGAGTCCGTGTGCTGTCCGGTAAAAAAAGACAGTATATTGACATTTCACAGAATGCAACCTTAGGCTGACTAGTCTCTCCCTATACACACATACTGACAGACTTATCAGATCAGAGGAGTAGAGCGGCCACTGCAGGGTTGCCTTGGACGATTCATCCTTGAAACATAATTCATGGGCAGCTCTTCAAAGTTTGTTTTATCTAAAATGCTCCCACATTTCAGAGTAAAGCATAAAGGGCTGCAATAACATAGCCACTGTCTGATTCATGATGGCCATGGTTTGGGTAGCACAAATCTGTCAGGTTCCCGTTTAATGGGTCTCAGGATATAAATCAAGGTTGGGTTTTACTGAGTATACTGTCATTGGTCTTACATGGACTGCTTTTTTGGCTCTTGATTCAAGCTAGAAATAAGGCCTGATACCGATACTGATATTTCCGTTACCAGAAAAATCAGTACCGGAGATATGTGTCCGTGTGAGTAATACTTGAGGCACTTATGTGGCGACCATGTGCCAAATCATTACCTCATGTATCGGCCCCTGAGAGGCAGTGGTACAGTTAGCACTGTTCCTCGGCACGAGGTGCTGAAGACAGCTCTCATCATTCTCCCCTGCTCTGCTGGCGATTAGCGCAAGCAAGGTAGAATTATGAGAGTTATATTCAACTGATACCAGCGACAGCAGGCGGGGGCTGATGGGGCTATTCATCACCTGCCACCGGCTCTATGAATAAATAAATAAACCTGCGTGGGTTCCTCTTTTTTTTGATGACCAGTCAGGCAAAACTCACAGCTGAGGACTGCCCTTAGCTGTCAGCGTTAGCAAGGCTGGTTATCAAGAATAGAGGGTTCCCCACGCTGTTTTTTTAAGTTATTTAAATAAATAATGTAGAAAAACTAGCGTGGGCCGAACCTCATTTTTGACAACCAGCCTTGCTAAAGCACACAACTGGGGTATTTTGAGGCCGGTAAGGGACAAGGATTTTGGCCCCCCTGCCTAAAAATAGCAACCCGCAGCTGCCTAGAAAAGGCGCATCTGTTAGATGCGCCAATTCTGGCGCTTTGCCCACCTCTTCCCATTTGCCCTGTAGCGGTTGCAGGTAGGGTTCATATTTGTTGAGTTGATGTCACCTTTGTATTGTCAGGTGACATCAAGCCCACGGCTTATTAATGGAGAGGCGTCTATAAGATGTCTCTCCATTACTAATCCTATAGTTGTATTGTAAATAAAGAGACAGCAAGTATAAAGTCCTTTATTTGTAATCGAAACAAAACTCACTTTTCCATTTTTAGATAAAAATAACAAACACGGTTGTACTCACCTAACGTCCATTCCATTGAAGCCCTCGTCTCCTGTAATAAACCAAAAATAATAATAATAACAATATCTCTCACCTGTCCGTCATTCTCAAACAAGAAAAATTATAGCCAGCTCACCCAGTTAGACATCCTTAGTGGTTCTGCTCACTGCCAGGAAGCCGCACGGAGTTGTAATGGGAGAGACACACCCATGTTGCAATAAAAGCAAAAACCAGCAAATAATTCCAGCGGATGCTTCCTACTTGGCCATAAAATCCATTTTATTTTTATCTTTTAAAATAGTTCCATGTGGCAGAAACCCAAATATATACGGGGGTCAGAAGAAAAAAAGGGCACACTGCTGCTTTATGCGTGCAGACTACGCGTTTCGACCTTACTAGGTCTTCTTCTAGGTTTTCAGACCTAGAAGAAGACCTAGTAAGGTCGAAACGCGTAGTCTGCACGCATAAAGCAGCAGTGTGCCCTTTTTTTCTTCTGTCCGTCATTCTGTCCTACATCGTTATCCATGTCTGGGGATTAATAGTTTTCAAGCTGGACGGTGCCAAAATGCGACCATCCGGGCTGAAAAACACTGGTGAATGAGCTGCTGTGAGTGCAGCATCAGTGAGCAGCGGTGACAGTCACTGAGGCTGCATTCCCAGCCTGGCTGGTTATCAAAAATACATCGGGACTCGCGCCATTTATTTATTTATTTACAGTGCAGGCATCGGCTGATGAATACTCCCATTGACTGCCGCCTGCTCTCACTGTTATTAGCAGCAGCAGGTGTAGGCTGATGGGAGTAATAATCCCATCAGCCGCCTCCTGCTGTCGCTGTTATCAGTTGAATATAAGGGTACGGTTACACTTAGCGATGCACCAGCGATCCCGACAACGATATGGATCGCTGGTGCATTGCTAAGTGGTCGCTAGTGAGCTGCCACACAGGCAGATCTCACCAGCGACATCGCAGGGGTCAGGGGTCGCTACTTACCTGTCAGACGCGGCGATACAGACGTCCTCTGCCCGCCTCCACGCGTTGCTCGTCGGCGCCACAGGAGGCCCGGCAGGAAGCGCCTGACGAGAAATGATCCAGGATGTTCTCGCGATCAGCGATGAGCAGCGGGGAAGCCGGTCGGAGGTAAGTATCACATGTAGCGATATCGCTAGCAATATCGCTATAACGTCACAAAATCGGTGATGTTACAGCGATATTGCTAGCGATATCGCTATGTGTAACGGGGGCTTTACTCTCCGCATTTTCCCCTGCTCACGCTGATTGCCATCAGAGCAGGGGAAAATAATGAGAGCTGTCGTCAGCACCCGGCGTTGGGCAACAGTGCTAACTGTACTGCTGCTTCCAGGCGCCGGTACGTGTCACACTGCTGACATCTGTGTGTCACCCGTGTACACGTGTGGGACATTCTGCGGCCCTTGCTGCTGTTAAAAAACAGACATGTCAGCGTGTTTTGCCCATGGACACACAGTCCATAGAAACACACTGACATGTGCACAGACCCATTTGCTTCAATGGGTTTACGTGTGTGTCTACGGTACATGTGAAAACTCACCACACATACTGAACACGCTGACGTGTGAAAGCGGCCGCAACGAGGGAGTTCTCATATGAAAAATGTAGTTGTCAATTTAGTTGTAAATCAACTTAATTACGGTAAATAGTAGTGTTCACACAAAAAAATTATAGAGCACGTAGTGACCCATAAGTGACAGCAATGAAACGAGTTATGGGTATCTAGTATTGTATAAAAATAAAAAAATAGATGTATGACATTTCTAAAAAGTAAAAACATACTGTATTCATTATTTGTGAGAGAAAACCCATCACTAGTAGAACTCATAGAACACAACCCATTGCTAATGTGATAATGAAGTTGCAGTAATTAAAATGTTTATATCAAATTTCAAGCTTTTCCTTGTACTCGTGAAGGCTTTTAAAAGCTAAAGACTTGACGTCATTCTCAATTTATTGTGGCTTTGTAATTAGCCATCTGCCCATACAAGATCTGCCAAAATACATTTCTCTTAGCTACAAACACAGATTAGTCTTGGCTGCAGTTATTCAAAATAAAGCTTTTTTTATTATTATCATCCTATGAAACTATGAAATATTCTTTTAAAAATGTAAATTTTGCCTGGATGTAAACTTTTTAATTATTACTTTAAGCTCAGTCAATTAGATTTATTTTATCAAGGTTTAAGAAAATAATTATTGACATACATTGAAAAAAATAAGTTTTATTGTAAAAAGCATACAGAGAAATACGATTGTGAGACAGAGTATTATCAGAATTCAGTACAACTTCACCACAAAAATGAGAAAATTATCCTTATATTAATGGTTCAGAAAGTGATGTTATACAAAATCTGAAAAAAGCCAAATATACAACTGTGCACTCAAAAGTAGTGTAAAGTGAAGCCATAACAGAGCTGCCATAAAGATTCACAGGTTCTTAAAGAAGCACTCCTACTCCCATCAACATTTGTATCCACTTAGTGTATTGCAATCATCATATTATGTAGCACTGTGTAATTACAATTGCTCATTTTGTCTTTCTACCCAGTTAATTCTTCTCTTTTTTGTTGTGTCTATGACATCATGTGATTAAAAACTGACTAGCTGAATCCTTCTAAGATCTGTGTATAAATAGGAAGCCTATTTTCCCTGCATGAGGTATCATTAGAACTACAATTGTTTGGCAGTGCAATGTCCCTGGCAGTGGGAGGAGCAGAGCAAATGGGTCAGGAGTTGAAGAGGGGAATGACTTGTGCAAGGAAAAGAGACTTCCTGTTTCTACATAGAGCTTAGAAGGTTTCAGCTAGTCAGTTTTTAATCATGTGATGTCATAGACCTAATGGGGGGGTGATTTGAACTATATATATATATATATATATATATATATATATAATTATTTTTTTTTTTTTTTTTTTTAAACACTTGTTTTATACTGGAAAATCGAAGGCTTAGGGGTGATCTTATTACAATGTATAAATATATGCGGGGACAGTACAAAGACCTTTCTAATGATCTTTTTACTCTTAGACCTGTGACGGGGACAAGGGGGCATCCTCTACGTCTGGAGGAAAGAAGGTTTAAGCATACTCACAGACGCGGATTCTTTACTGTAAGAGCAGTGAGACTATGGAACTCTCTGTCATATGATGTTGTAATGAGTGATTCCCTACTAAAATTTAAGAAGGGACTGGATGCCTTTCTTGAAAAGTATAATATTACAGGGAATATACACTAGTTTCCGTAATATTGCGTTGATCCAGGGAGCTAGTCTGATTGCCGTATGTGGAGTCGGGAAGGAATTTTTTCCCCAATGTGAAGCTTACTGTTTGCCACATGGGGTTTTTTTGCCTTCCTCTGGATCAACATGTTAGGGCAGGTTAGGATAGGATATGGGTTGAACTAGATGGACTTAAAGTCTCCCTTCAACCTTAATAACTAATAACTATGTTACTATGTTATCTACAGCATTACAGAATGCTGTAGATAAGTCCCGAAAGGCAGTAGCCGCAGCTTATTGCGAAAAAACGAGCTGACAGGTTCCCTTTAAAAAGAACCTATACATGTTTGTTTGGTATATGCGAACTAGTAATGACCTGGAGAACTATAATGGCAGGTCAATTTTAGCATTTATTGACCGTGGTAAAATAATAAAAAAAAAAAAACAATTGTGGAATTGCACTTTTTTTGCAATTTCACCTCTGCAACTGCAGCTCTCATCCCACTGCACTGTCAGCACTGCTCTACACACCCTCCCCCAACAATCAAATAGCTGGGGATGAGAGCTGCAGAAGTATTTGTAATGCTACAGCTCTGTTTTTCTCCTCTCCCCCTCTTGAAGGATTATCAATTTCATTCATAAATTGCAACTCACGTTTTTCCATCCACTGAAATATATTTTACAGGATCTCCCAGATATAAAGACAACCATAGGAAGAAGCCGTCATTCCTGCTTCAGAGTACCAGACAAAGCAATCAATCCTTTAATAAGAAACACCTATAATATCACCAATACCACTTATGATCATGTGAATCCAAGTCCTTTTTAGGAAAGCACCCCTTTCTTGTCTTTTGCGGAATTAACACTTACATCTTTCACTACTATGAACACTTTCTCTACGGTTGACATAATTAATAATCACCATCAATTCTCACACATTTGAGTTAAACCAATCAAAAGTACAGCAAAGAATACACATAAAATGCAACCTACCACTAACTATGCCCCATTATACTACTATACTACACCATTGCACCTCAATTCCCCTCTCATCTCATTCAACTTTATAGTACTATCGAGTATAGAACCATTTGGTATAAAAAAATATATATTTATATTGGCGGCATGTCGATGTCCATTGCACCATTACAGCTACTCTGTTATCGGCCTGAAGAATACGGCTGTTTGCTTGCACCTTTGAAAGTTTGTGCATGCATTTTGCACCTAGATAGACAGGTTTTTTTTTTAACAGTCTAGTCTATAATTTGTGGTTATGTCAAATGTTTGACTAGAAAATAAATACATTAATCATCCTAATGTCAGTGCATGTTGACAGTTTAGAATAAAGGAATTTTACTTGCTGTTAGCTGTCATTATAAATATACATCTCTGTACAAATTAATGCCATTTCTCCAGTAATCACAACAGATGTGAAGGCAGATCTGAGAACTCTGAAATTGAACATCACTGTGTAAATCCTTAAAAAGATTAGGAATCTGTTGTAAACATAAAATTTAGGTCAGCTATAAAAATGCTCCATATGGCCAATTAATGTTTATTACTGCACGATGTATAATGATATTTTCACTGGTTTAATATAGCTACATGTGTCTGTTCTCCTTTCCATAGTTCTGAAATTAGGACCAGTGTCCAGATGCAGATTTAAAGGGAATGTATTGTAATAAAGTGATCTACAGTTGTAGCCAAAAGTATTGACACCCCTGCAATTCTGTCAGATAATACTCAGTTTCTTCCTGAAAATGATTGCAAACACAAATTCTTTGGTATTATTATCTTCATTTAATTTGTCTTAAATGAAAAAACACAAAAGAGAATGAAGCAAAAAGCAAAACATTGATCATTTCACATAAAACTCCAAAAATGGGCCAGACAATAGTATTGGCACGCTTAGCCTAATACTTGGTTGCACAACCTTTAGCCAAAATAACTGCGACCAACCGCTTCCGGTAACCATCAATGAGTTTCTTATAATGCTCTGCTAGAATTTTAGACCATTCTTCTTTGGCAAACTTCTCCAGGTCCCTGATATTTGAAGGGTGCCTTCTCCAAACTGCCATTTTTAGATCTCTCCACAGGTGTTCTATGGGATTCAGGTCTGGTCTCATTGCTGGCCACCTTAGAAGTCTCCAGTGCTTTCTCTCAAACCATTTTCTAGTGCTTTTTGAAGTGTGTTTTGGGTCATTGTCCTGCTGTAAGACACATGACCTCTGAGGGAGACCCAGCTTTCTCTACATTATGCTGCAAAATTTGTTGGTAGTCTTCAGACTTCATAATCCCATGCACACGGTCAAGCAGTCCAGTGCCAGAAGCAGCAAACTAACCCCAAAACATCAGGGAACCTCCGCCATGTTTGACTGTAGGGACTGTGTTCTTTTCTTTGAATGCCTCTTTTTTTCTCCTGTAAACTCTATGTTGATGCCTTTGCCCAAAAAGCTCTACTTTTGTCTCATCTGACCAGAGAACATTCTTCCAAAACGTTTTAGGCTTTTTCAGGTAATTTTTGGCAACCTCCAACCTGGCTTTTTTATGTCTCAGGGTAAGAAGTGGGGTCTTCCTGGGTCTCCTACCATACAGTCCCTTTTCATTCAGACGCCGACGGATAGTACGGGTTGACACTGTTGTACCCTCGGACTGCAGGGCAGCTTGAGCTTGTTTGGATGTTAGTCGAGGTTCTTTATCCAACATCCGCACAATCTTGCGTTGAAATCTCTTGTCAATTTTTCTTTTCCATCCACATCTAGGGAGGTTAGCCACAGTGCCATGGGCTTTAAACTTCTTGATGACACTGCGCATGGTAGACACAGGAACATTCAGGTCTTTGTAGATGGACTTGTAGCCTTGAGATTGCTCATGCTTCCTCACAATTTGGTTTCTCAAGTCCTCAGACAGTTCTTTGGTCTTTCATTTCTCCATGCTCAATGTGGTACACACAAGGACACAGGACAGAGGTTGAGTCAACTTTAATCCATGTCAACTGGCTGCAAGTGTGACTTAGTTATTGCCAACACCTGTTAGGTGCCACAGGTAAGGTACAGGTGCTGTTAATTACACAAATTAGAGAAGCATCACATGTTTTTTCGAACAATGCCAATACTTTTGTCCACCCTCTTTTTTAAGTTTGGTGTGGAATTATATCCAATTTGGCTTTAGGACAATTCTTTTTGTGTTTTTTCATTTAAGACAAATTAAATGAAGATAATAATACCAAAGAATTTGTGTTTGCAATCATTTTCAGGAAGAAACTGAGTATTACCTGACAGAATTGCAGGGGTGTCAATACTTTTTGCCACAACTGTATTATTTAGCCCCTTAGTGACTGAGCCAATTTTGACCTTAATGACCAGGCCACATTTTTTAAATTTGACCACTGTTACTTTAGGTGGTAATAACTCTAGGACACTTCTACAGATTCCACTGAATCTGAGTCTGTTTTTTCGTGACATATTTTACTTCATGACAGTGGTAAAAATTTTTCGATATGGCTTGGGTTTATTTGTGAAAATATTGGAAATTTGGCAAAAAAAATTAAAACTTTTAATTATTCTGCCTTTAAACCAGAGAGTTATGTCATACAAAATAGTTTATAAATAACATTTCCCACATGTCTACTTTACATCTGCATCATTTTTTAAACATATTTTTTTGTTAGGTAGTTAGGCTAAGTTCACGCTTGCGTATGGCTGGTCTGCGGATGGCTGGTCTGTGGATGGCTGCGTACCTCCTCCCCTAAGCTCCACCTACTTCAGCATGCGTCCAGCGTTGTCCTGCTTACCTATCTTTAACTTTGGGTATGCAGGGACATGCGTTGTATGCGGATGCGTCCACATTCGGCGTTTTGACTTGCCCGCCGAACGCACGGGAACGCAACATTCTAAAAAGTGCTTCCCTCAAAGTCCTCAAAACCACAGTCAAGAAGTTTATTAACTCTTCAGGTGCTTTACAGGAACTAAAGCAATGTGGAAGGAAAAAAATGTACATTTTATTTTTTTCCACAAAGGTTTTACTTTAGCCCCAATTTTTTTTTCACAAGGATAACAGAAGAAAATGAACCCCAAAATTTGTTGTGCAATTTCTACTGAGTAAGCCGATACCCCATATGTGAGGGAAAACTGCAGGCAGGGCTCGGAAAGGGAAGTAGCACCATTTGACTTTTTGAAGTAAAAAAGGGCTGGATTCAAGAGCGGATGCCATGTCACGTTTGGAGAGATTCTGATGTTCCTAAACAGTGTAAGTCCCCCATTTTGGAAACTAGACCTATCAAAAAATGTATTTAGATGTGTGATGAGCACCATGAACCAGGTGTTTCACAGAGGTTTATAACTTACAGCCATGGAAATAAAAAAATCACATTTTTCCCCTCAAGAATGTTATTTTAGGCCCAATTTTTTTATTTTCACTGGAGTAACAAGAAAAAATGACACCAAATTTTGTTGTGCAATTTCTCCTGAGTATGCCGATACCCCATATGTGGTAGAAACTACTGTTTGGGCACACTCTAGGGCTTGGAAAGGAATGAGTGACATTTTGGAACACAGACTTTGATGGAATGGTCTGTGGACGTCGTGATGCGTTTGGAGAGCCCCTTATGTGCCTAAACAGAGGAAACTCCCCACAAGTGACCCGATTTTGGAAGCTGCACCCCTCAAGGATTTTATTCAGGGGTATAGTGAGCATTTTGAACCCACAGGTACTACACAGAATTGTGTGTGGTCAAAAACTTCTGCTTGAGCATATGGCAAGGCTAGGAAAGGAAGAGCTCTATTTGTCTGAAATATATTGTGAATAATGTTGCATTTGGGAAGCCCCTGACATGTGAAAACAGCAGAAATTCTTCACAAGTAACTCCATGTTAGAACTAGTCCTCTCAAGGAATTCATGTAGGGGTGTACTAAGCATTATTAACCTACAGGTGATTGACAAAACTTTATAACATTTAGATGTTTGAAAAAAAATGTCAAACAAATTATTTTTTCCCACTAAAATACTGTTTTAGTGCCACATGTATCATATACACAAGGAATAATGGGAGCCATTGGACCCCACAATGTGGGGTCTATCTTTCTATCTGTGTTAGTGTTTTTTCTTCTTGCTTCACCGTCATTATATGTTGGGGGCTGCCTATTGCTTTGGGGTCTGCTCTGGGGCAGTTTAGATTTCCCTTTCTGTCTTTAGGCTATGTAGTTCTCCGGCTGTGATCGAGGGGTCTAGGGCACCGTAGGAACCCCCCACGGCTACTGTTATGAGTTCATTTTCCCCTTCACCATTGAGGTCTGATGAACTCCCTCTTCTGGTGAAGGAAGGTAGTGAGGCTGATTACCAAACACCTGAGCTGGTAGAGGATGACTGGGTGACGGGAATTGCTGACTGGATATAAGGCAGCCAACGCCCTTCTGCCTCGCTGGTGATTTCTCTGAGGGATTCTAGGAGACCAGTCTGATTCCTACTCCTCAAAAGCTAAGTTTTCTGCTTTGCTTTTTGCATTTGTGCTTTGGTTTTATTTTGCCTTGCTTTTCTGGATTCTGCCATTCCCTGCTGGGGTGAGCGGAATTCCTTTGTGTCTTTTTGCTGTCTTCAGAAAATACCTGAGTACTGACATAGTCTTTTTGAAGCCTAGCGTCTTCAGGGCCTTTTTCCCTTTCAGTCTGTTGGCTCTTGTTTTGATAGGGTTTTTGGCGGATTGCAGACAGCAGCTTTTCTATCCTGTCCCATCTAGTTAGCTTGGGCCCCATCATTTGCTCAGTCTATCACAATTTATTATGCAATTTCTTCGAAATTTGGCAGTATCCCATATGTGGTTGTACACAACTGTTTCAGGGATCAGATGGGAAGGCGCGCTACTTGGCTTTTAGAACGCAGATTTACTTTGAATAGATTGTGTGCTCCATTATCGGAGTCCCTAAAGTGACAGAACCGCAGACCCCCCCCCCACCAGGTGACCCATATTGGAAACTTCACTGCCAAAGGAATTCATCTACGGGTGTAGTGAGTATTTTGAACTCCTAGATGCCTCACGGAATTTTATAACATTAAGACATGGAAATTTGACATTTTAGTGATAAAATTAAAATTTTTGTATTTGCTGCAAATTTGGCAGGTACACAAGGGTTAATAGGTGAAAATGGACCTATTAAATTATTGCGTAATTTCTCCAGAATGAAATAATGCCCCACATGTCGTCAGAAATTGCTGTTTGGTGACACGTCAGACCTGAAAAGGAAGGAATGCTATTTGACTTTTGGAGCACAGATTTTGCTAGAGTAGTTTGTGGGTGACTTTTGCGGTACCCCGAAGGTGCCAGAACAGCAGAAAATCCCCCAAATGACCCCATTTTTAGAGATTGCACCTCTCAATAAATTCATCTACGGCTACAGTGCATATTTTGTAACATCCATGCCAGGCTTTATTCTGGAGAATTGCAAATAAGCTAGTTTTTTTTGTGAGTCAGTAAGTTGAAAAAGCAACATTTTTGCAATGTATTTTTTTTTTTATTATTTTCTTTTACAGCGTTCGCCATATAGAATAAACAAAGTTCCAATTTTTAAATTGGGTTCTTCCTGATGCTGCAATACTAATTATGTTTACTTTTTTTGTTTATTTTTATTTTATCAAAAACACTGCTTTTTGAGTGGCGAAACGGCTTTTAATGATTTGTGTGCTTCTTTGTGTTTTTTTTACTTTTTAATTTTATGTAACTTTTTTCACTTTTTCACTCAGTCCCACTGTGGGACATTTATTATTTTTATTTTATTTTCTTGCCTCATACACTGCAGTACTCGTGTACTGCAGTGCATGAGACCTGTTAGCGACACACTGACATAGTTTGTTAGGCCCTGCTTATAGCTGGCTCTCACAGGCCACCGGACCCTGGGATCATCACAGTGTACAATGGTAACCATAACTGTCATTTAACCAACTTTTAAAGGGTTACTTGGCTCCGATCGGTTACAAAACCAGCTGAGGGCAATACCACAGGAATTGTTGCCAACTGGCGGCGCTACAATTAAGAAAGGAGATGAGGGAATAAGGCCCCTTAATGACCACCAGTTTAACCCCTTTGCCTCCAAGAGTGGTTTGCATGTTAATGACAGGGCCAATTTTTACAATTCTGACCACTGTCCCTTTATGAGGTAATAACTCTGGAACGCTTCCATGGATCCTGGAGATTCTGACTTTGTTTTCTCATGACAAATTGTACTTTCATGTTAGTGGTAAAATTTCATTCATATAGCTTGCGTTTATTTTTAAAAAAATGGAAATTTGGCGAAAATTTTGAAAATTTCGCAATTTTCCAACTTTGAGTTTTTATACCCTTAAATCACAGAGATATGGCACACAAAAAACATTTCCCACATGTTTACTTTACATCAGCAACATTTTGGAACCAACATTTTTTTTTGTTAGGAAGTTATAAGGGTTAAAAGCTGACCAGCGATTTCTCATTTTTACAACACCATTTTTTTTTAGGGACCACATCACATTTGGAGTCACTTATGATAGAAAATACCCAAAAGTGACACCATTCTAAAAACTGCACCACTCAAAGCCAGATTCAAGAAGTTTATTAACACTTCAGGTGCTTCACAGGAATTTTTTGGATGTTTAAAAAAAAATTAACATTTAACTTTTTTCAAAAAAATTACTTCAGGTCCAATTTTTTTTATTTTACCAAGGGTAACAGGAGAAATTGGACTGCAAAAGTTATTGTGTAATTTGTCCTGAGTACGCTGATACCTGATATGTGGGGGGAAGCACTGTTTCGGCACATGGCAGAGCTCGGAAGGGAACTAGCGCCGTTTGACTTTTTCAACGCAGAATTGACTTGACGCCGTATCGCATTTGGAGAGTCCCTGATGTGCCTAAACAGTGGAAACACCCCAAAAAAGACACCACTTTGGAAACTAGACTCCCCAAGGAACTTATATAGATGTGTGGTGAGAAGTTTGAACCCCCTTGGGTTTCACATAAGTTTATAACGTACAGCCGTAAAATTAACAAATCATATTTTTTCCACAAAAATTATCTTTTCACCCCCAATTTTAATTTTCCCAATGGAAACAGGACCCAAAAAGTTATTGGAAGAGAAAAAAGTGATCCAGCTGGAGACGGAGGCGGCTGCAATTTACAAAGCTTTGTAAATTGCAGCCGCCTCCGTCTCCAGCTGGATCACTTTTTTCTCTTCCTCTTGCTCCTAATTCATGTGGATGCTCACCACAGTCCGTGCTGGGCGTTGGCAGGCTTGGGGATTGCTTTGCAGATGGGTAAGCTGACTACAACTTTTTTTTTTAACTTACCCAAAAGTTATTGTTCGATTTGTCCTGAGTACGCTGATACGCCATATGTGGGAAAAAACTACTGTATGGGCACACGTTGGGGCTCGGAAAGGAAGTATTGACGTTTTGGAATGCAGACTTTGATGGAATGGTCTGCAGGTGTCATGTCGCGTTTGGAGAGTCCCTGATGTGCCTACACAATGGAAACCCCCCACAAGTGACCCCATTTTGGAAACTAGACCCCCAAGGAACTTATCTAGATGTGTGGTGAGCACTTTGAACCGCGAAGTGCTTCACAGAAGTTTATAACATAGAGCCATAAAAATAAAAAAATCATATTGCACATCTTTTTTTAGGGACCACTTCACATTTGAAGTGACTTTGAGGGGCCTATATGACAGAAAATACCCAAAAGTGACACCATTCTAAAAACCGCACATTTCATGGTGCTCAAAACCACATTCAAAAAGTGTATTAACCCTTCAGGTGTGTCACAGTAACTAATGAAATGTGGAAGGAAAATATAAACATTTAACTTTTTTAACTAAAAATTTCTTTTAGACCTTTTCTTTTACTTTTACAAGGGTAAAAAGAGAAAATGGACCATACAATTTGTTGTGCAATTTCTTCTGAGCATGCTAATACCCCATATTTGGGGGAACCACTTTTTGGGCGCACAGCAGGGCTCAGAAGGAAAGGCGTGCCATTTCACTTTTTGAATGCAAAATTTGCTGGAATAATTAGCGGACGCCGTGTTTCGTTTGGAGAGCCCCTATAGTGCCTAAACAGTGGAAACCCCAGACAAGGGACATCATTTTGGAAACTAGACCGCTCAGGGAACTTATCTAGATGTGTGGTGAGCATCTTGAAACCCTAGGTCCTTCACAGAAGTTAGTAACGTTGAGCCGTGAAAAGAAAAAAAAAAATCACATTTTTCCCTCAAAAATGTTTTTTAGCCCTAAATTTTGCTTTTTTTACAAGGGAAACAGGAGAAAACTGACCCCAAAATTTGTTGTGCAATTACTTCTGAGTACACAAGTACCCCATATGTGGTCGAAAACTACTTTTAAGGCACAGTGAAAAGCTCAGAAGTGAAGGAGCGTCATATTACAGTGCAGATTTTGTTGCACTGGTTTGAGGGTGCCATGTCATATTGGCAGAGCCCCTGAGGTGCCAGAACAGCAAAACCCTCCATCAGTGACCGCATTTTACAAACTAAACCTCTCAATGAATTTATCTAGGGATGCAGTGATTATATTGACACCACAGGTGTGTCACAGACTTTTATACCATTGAGCAATGAAGAAAAAATAATTTATATTTTTACCACCGCAATTGTGTGTTAGCCCCAAATTTTACATTTTCATACTGGGAAATGGGTAAAAATGGCACCAAAATTTGTGCTGAATGTAGAAATACACCATATGTGGCTGTACAGTATTGCTTAGCCACACAGCGACTCTCTGGATGGACGGTGTGCTCTTTGCCTCCGGGAGCACAGATTGTATTAGAATAGTTTGAGGACTATGTACAGAGCCCCTAAGTGCTAGAATAGCAGAATCCCCCCTAAGGTGACCCCATTTTGGAAATTATACCCTTTTGGCAATTTATCAACAGATGTAGTGACGATTTTGTTTCAATGGGTGTTTTCCAGAAGCAAACAGTAGTGGATGTTGCTTAGTGAAAATTGCAAACTGCCATTTTAGTCACCAGTATGTTGAAGTGACCAGTATGTTCTAGTGACCAGTACATTATGCCCAGCCCTTACTTCTGGAGTCACGCACCTGTAAATTAGGCAGGCTCTCATTACTACAGAAATGCGAAACGTGGGTGCAAAATGCGGTATAGACTCATGGGCTCAGAAGGGAGGGGGCATTTGGATTCAGGAGTGCAGAATTTGCTGAATTTCTTTTGAGAGACGAAAAGCCATTTAGGTTTTCAAGACAATAAACATGGAAGAGCGCAGCATGAGAAGCACCAGGTGGTTTGATTGGGATGTTACAATGAAAGGTGGGGGGATTAGCCTCTCACCTGAAAGGGTTGTGCAGCCCTGCACAACTTCAGTAGGGGACACCTCCGTGTACTCCTACTCTGTAGCTCCGGGATCGCTTCTGTGCTGTGCCACCTGAGTAAGGTAGTGGTCCGCTGCTGAAATGCGTAGTGGCCTAATAATAGGTTTGTTTACCACTAATCTATTGCAGTGTGCTCTATAGCCATAGCGCTCCTTAAATTGACCACACATTTTTTTACAAAAATTAAGCTTTTCAAGAGCCTTTGTACTAACAGTAATGTGTAAGCCCCCAATATTTACATTGACAGATGACAGACCTGAGTGAGGACTTGCTTTTTGTGTGGACTGAGTTGAAGCTT
The DNA here is from genome assembly GCF_039654945.1 of Dendrobates tinctorius. NCBI lineage: Eukaryota > Metazoa > Chordata > Amphibia > Anura > Dendrobatidae > Dendrobates > Dendrobates tinctorius. The sequence continues at coordinate 85,165,518 of NW_027361728.1, read as the reverse complement.
TTTTTGGGAACGTTTTACTTAACGTTTGGGATCACATTTATCTGGCGCTCAACGCTGAACATTTACTTTGGGGTTTACATCTAAATCCCAGAGTGATATGACAGATGAAACCTCCAAGGGCATCTGAGTTACTCTGGACGTTGTCTGGCCTCTGCTCAATGTTGTTTTTCTATTCAGAAGTGCACAAAACTGTGGCCGACTACAGTGCCTTCATCTGCCTCATTATAGGGAATCTTCTGTCTGAATCATGTATTTCAGAGATTTACATGAAAACCCTGGCGTAAGCATCAGATAAAAGTGCACCGAGCCTTTATGCGATCTTTGTCAGGCAGAATGAACAAATCAACAGCAGGTGATTTATTTTTTTATTTTTTTTTTTTATTTCTTACTCCGTTCCTCGTGTGGTATAAGTGATTAGGTAACTTTATTCGTTACCAGATTTATATCTGTTTTTTCTGTTTGATTCGTGTTACACACTAAAAGACGCTTTTTATTGCAAAAACTAGTTTTTGCATCGCCATAGTTAGACACCTATAAATATTCCATATTTCAGCCAACAGAGTCATGCGACGTTTACTTTTTTGTGGGATGAGTTGATATTTTTATTGGTACCATTTACGGGCACATGAAATTTTTTGATCGCTTTCTATTCCGATTTTGGGGAGGTAAAATGAACATTAACCAGCAAATCAGGAAATATATATTTTTTAATACCATTCCGCGTGTGGTAAAAAATAAGACAGCTTTACTCTTCGGGTCAGTATAATAAAAGAGATACCCCATTTATATCTTTTTTTTGTCGCTTTTACGCAATAAAAAATATTTTATAGAAAAAATAATTATTTTTGCATCGCTTTATTCTGAGAGCTATAACTTTTTTATTTTTCCTGTGACAGAGCAGTATGGTGGCTTGTTTTTTGCTGGACAAGATGATGTTCTCAGTGGTACCATTTTTATTTACATTTGTCTTTTTGATCGCGTTTTATTGCACTTTTTGTTTGGCAGTATGATGATAAAGGATAGTCTTTTGCATCTATTTTTTTTTTACGGTGTTCATTGACAGGGTTAATTAGTGGGACAGTTATATAGGTCAGGTCGTTCCGGATGCCGTGATACTAAATATGTGTACTTTTATTGTTTTTTTTTCCATAAATAAATGTATTTATTGGAGTAATATATTTTCACTTTTTTTTCTTCTTTATTTGGGGATTTTTTTTATATTTTTACACTTTTTAATAATTTCGTTTTACTTTTTTTACATTGTACAGTGACAGATCGCTTCTCCGATACACCTCAATGCTTCTGCACTACAGGGCGTCAGAGGAGCGTCTGACATGCAGGGGAGGAGGCATGCCAGATCCTGCTATTAGCATACGTTCACAAGCCACCTTCCCTGCAGGACCCTGAAGGACCACGGTGCCATCTTGCGGCCTGGTGTCACCATGGATACAATCAGCATAGCGAGATTGCATTATGCTAATTGTCTCCAGTCGCTTCCTCCCTGTGCGATTCTCCTCGATGTGACTGTCACTATTGATAGCAGCATCAGAGGGGTTAAACGCCCACGATTAGTGCCATCATCCGAGTGATGTGCGACATACGCTGACCCCGGCAATGGAGGAGATGGAAAAATTCATTTCTCCGCCTCCTCCGCAGCTGTGCTCCGATCCTCACTGTGTGAGAGTCTCGGAGCACAGACGCATGACACTCGGCTCCCGCACGCAGCAGAGCAGGAGCCGAGGGTCATTAGCATATCATATCCGATGCTCTCGCATTGGATGCCATACGCTTGTCTGACCCCGGCCTTACCATAGCATAGCGAGCCATGTGAAGGTATTACTTAGACTCTATAGTAGTAAAATGGGGATAAATTTTAATAGAAGACTATTTTCCTTTTTTTTTGGACCCACACTTGTGTTTGACTCAAAAACTGCATGAATTGTATGAGCTATTCCAGCTTTCGTTATAGCCAAGAAAGTGCAATGAATGAACAAAGCGACCTCACTTTTTGGCTTTCAATAATGTAGCAATAAGTACTAATAAGTCCACTATGATGTCCAAGCCTGGTGGAAAAGCTTATAGGAACACCTACAGCCCTCTGTACACACCGAGCAGAAAAATATATAAAAGAAAATCGTCTTACAGCTACACTGTAAGCAATGCCAAAAAAATCCATGAGGTCGGCGCATAGAATCCTTCAGGCCGGCAACCTCCAGCAATCACAAAGTAATCAAGAAAAAGGGAAATAGGGAGGAAAGGATAACTTCCAGCACCTTTGTAAACACTACTTTTGATCCCTATGGCCAATACATGTGCTAACTTTTGGCATATATTGAACTGGTGTAGATTGGTATACCTTTTTTCACTGTCTAGAAAAGCATAGTTGATTCTTTGTTAATAATTGGTCTTATGAGCAACATAAACCATGGTTTGCCTATGCCACAATTACAAAAAGACTGACTGGCACTTCCAAGCTAATGTGAACAGGTGCTAACTAGGAGTAGTCATCTCCATATACAATAAACATAAAAAGTTGCACTCTGTAGTGCTGAAGCATGTCAATGTGAAATATGAATACCAGTATGGCTTCTGGATACTAGGAAAAAATGAGACGCTTAGCACATAATTTGGCCAATTCATGCATGCCCATCAACCAACGTCAAGGTGGTCTCAAAAATGATGGGTCCTAACTTTTCTAATGTGAATACCTTTAAATCTTCTGATTATACGGATTACAACCCTGATGAAGAGGGAAGTATTCCCTTGAAACGCGTTGGTTTTGTGCCTTTTCTGCGGCCCCGTCCTTGCTTCCAGTGTGATGTCACACAAACTCCACCCCCACCACTCGCCGTGCCCCTCTGCGTAGCTTACGGCCGGAGCACCATCACCCAGCCTACCTCACCGAGCACCAGCCACCCCAAGTAAGTGCACCAACCCAGCACTTCGTTTCCACAGCTGGCCTAGCCTGTCATTCACCCACATCTATCACGCAGGGCCTGACTACCAACCGCTCTCCATCTGGATCAACTAGCGGTCACTAGCAGGTTCACCTAGCCCAGCACCTCGTTCCTTCAGCGGACACAGACTGCTACTCAGCTACCCATCTATAACCTTAATTCAGCGCTTCACTTCCAGCAGCGCTCCTAAGGAATCAATCATTTAATACTGCAATTTATACCATTGCACAGTAAATGCAGCTTCCAGTCACTTAACTATTATCTCTACCTCAGGCCAAACTTGTCATTGTTACTTCTTACTGTCACTGCTATATCCCCAGTTAAGAATCAAATTATTCTGGATCTAAAATCACCTAAATCTGACATCGGTATCATTCACCATTGGACCTGGACATACTCAAGTGAGTACCATCTGTCCAGGTAGCAGCTTGCTACCTTTTCTATTAGTCAGTACAATCCTAAAAAATTCTTACTACTTTATCCAGCAGTTTTTCCTATATATGGATCACCAAACAGAGTGAAGCATCCCTGACATCAAGTATCACCTCTGTCCTTGGGTTCCTTCTCACACCATTAAGTGAGTATCCGTGTAATCAGATTTTTTTTTTCTCAGATAGCGCGGTGAATCCTTTTCAATTTCTGATTCAGCTCTTTTTAACAGGCACTGGCACAGAGCCTGTTTTTCACCAGCCGCTTCTGGGATCTTTTACACATTTTCAAGTGGACTAGCGCCAGTGTGTTTATTGTTACTTGTTTTATTGTTACCTTTAAATCTTGCGGGGATCACCTAGTGGTGGATGGTTTATGGTGAAATTATGTTGTTTCCACTTCCGGAATATGACCCCAACAGTGCTTACTGGATCCTTCAGTAGTTTAGAAATTCTTCTGTAACAAATACCATCAGTATGTTTTGCAACAATAATGTTGCAAAGGTCTTGACACAGCTCACTGGTTTTACCCATCATGAGATTTTTCTTGTTTGGTACATTGGTAACAAGACACCTTTTTATAGGCCATCAGTTGAACTAGCTGATATTTTTCACTAAGTGGCAGGATTTATTTCTAATTACTGATAGATTTCAGCTGGTTTCACAACTTCCCATGGCTTATTCCACCCAGTTTTCTTCCCTCTGTAATTTCTCATTATTACGCATAGCTTAATTTATAGACATCTTTGGTTTCATTTTTTTGCTTCTGTGGTTTGCATGGGTTGTTACTGACATCTGGTGAGTATTTCATGTCAATTGCACCATTAGAAATATATTTACTTAGAAATTTGGTGACTTGTTCAATAATTATTTCAACCTCTGAATATTATTTTATTTCTTCTTCCTCTTGTCCATTTAACATTACCGCTGCCAAATAGGCTTTAAAGGTTTCTCTTCTTTTTGCTCCTATTTCCACTAGGTACTTTGGAAATCAGTGAGATAATACTTTTGCAGTTCTTTGCCTTTCATTACTGAAATTAAAACAGCAGTGTGTTTACCACCTTATTGTCTCTATGCAAATTACATTAGTCTAAAATTATTTTCCAATATCCTGATTCCCAGTTGTCTCTGAGAGATTTGACATTATTAACAATCATCTACTTTCCTTTATGGGACTCTATGAACAATATCTTCCTAGAAAAAAAAATAAAACCAAATAAAATATGTATGGAAGCTTGTAAGACGACATATGTTCATTTACTTCCCTAACCTTAATTTCAGGTTATCATAACCGGAATGTTTATGTAATGTCCTTTTTCTCTTTAGCATTGCCTCAGAATATATATATATATATATATATATATATATGTGGAAATAAGACAAGTCATTCTTTATATTTATATATTTAGTCTTTTTGGTCTCAATTGACCAGAGCACCTTCTTCCACATGCCATGTTGGGGACACAGCTAGCATGTGGAAGAAGGTGCTCTGATTAGAGGAGACCAAAGTAGAACTTTTTGGGCTAAATGTAAAGCGTTGTGTGTGAAAACTAACACTACACATGACCTTAAAAATACCATCCATATCATCACACATGGTGGTGGCAGCATCATCCTGTGGGGATACTTTTCTTCAGCTGTGACAAAAAAGCTGGTCAGAGTTGATGGGAAGATAGATGGAGCTAAATTTCAGGGCAATCCTGGCGGGAAACCTGTTAGAGGATGCAAAAATTTGAGTGTGAGGTGTAAGTTCACCTTCCAGTAAGACATTGCTCCCAAACATACTGCCTCAGCTACAATGGATTGGTTTACATCAAAGCATGTTCAGGTGTGTGAATGGCCCTTTCAAAATCCAGACCTAAATTCCATTGAGAATCTGTGGCAAGATTCGGAAATTGCTGTTCACAGGTGTCTCCATCCACTCTCGCTAAGCTAGATCTCTTTTGTAAAGAAGAATGGGCTCAAATTTCTAGAGGTGCAAAGTTGGTAGAGACATAACCCAAAAGACTTGCAGCAGTAATTGCAGCAATAGTGGTCCTACAAAGTATTGACTCAGAGGGGCTGAATGCAAATACGTGTCACAATTTTTAGATTTATATTTTTAAAATAAGTAGAAAACCATCTATCATTGCCTTTACCGTTAACAAATACTTGCCACTGTTATGCCGCGCTCACCAGGAGGTGGGGCTTCGGCCCCGACGTCACTCCCTCCGGTACGGCGGTCCCTCGGGGGTCCCCGTCGGGTGCGCATGCGCAGCTCTCGTCTCCGGGTCTCCTCCTCCATGTCACGTTTGCGCGCTCCTGTCAGTGCTGTATAGGGCTCGGTCCTCTCTATGGTAATGGAGGACCTGACCCGGAACCTGTAGTGGTCATGTGCTTTCTGGCTAGGTCCTGACCCGGAACCAGTAGTAGTCATGTGCTATATCAGACGACCTCCCCTTAGGGGAGGTGCCTGATTATTGTTGTGCTTCCTGGCTGGGTCAGCTGTGTCCCAGCCTGGCTGTGCGCTGTTCTCAGGTCCTCTGCTCTGTCTGCTATTCTGTGGTGCTCCTAGCACTTGCTCTGAACCCTTGTTGCTTCATGCTCAGTTGTGCCTCCTGGCACATCCTCTCGTATCCTGTCCCTTGTTTGTTGCTCAGTCGTGCCTCCTGGCATTTACTCTATTTCTGTGTTCTGTTACTCCTCCTTGCACGACTGCTGTCTCATTCTGTACCCTGTCGTGCTCCTTGCACGCGTCCTGCTTTGTTTACCTCAGGATGTGTTACTCGCTACACGCCTTATGTGCCCACGTGTACCTGTCTTGCACTATCCTGTATTCAGCGCACTCCCGTGTATTCTCCTGTGTTCCCTAGTATCCTGCACCCTCCAGACACACAGTCTCGTTATCTCCTGTGAGCCGGCCGCCTGGTGCCAGCAGTCGTGGTATCGTATCCCCTGGGGCTTGCTCCTGACACTCCCTGTATAGGGGGTGGTCCTCACTAGGCTAGCTCGCCCTGGGAGGGTTGGTGCCGCGACCCAGAGGGTCCACTCCAGGAGTCGCTAACACTCTAACAGTATAACAGCCACTTTGTATTGGTAATCACATAAAATCCCATATGCGGTTTTAGTGTGCAGAAACATTCTAAAAATGCATGTGAATTTTTTACTTGCGGATTTTCTAATTTTCTAATGCAAGTCTATGGGAAATATCTGCACATAAAACTGTATACGCGCAAGAGAAATTGACATGTTGGATTTGAAACACTCACTGTAGGTAAGTCCATGCTAAGTAAAATAGAAGCACCGTGGGCTAGAGATTTCTATAAATCTCATCCACTTTGCTGGGACGGTAAGAAACTGCAGTGAAAATACACAGAGTCAAACAGTCATAAAAAACTCATCATGGGCGCACAGCCTAAAGGATTTTTTCCGTGGCTTTTTACAACCTTTTGTGTCAGAGACTGGGGAGCAGAGAAATCTTATTAGCGGAAAGATAATACTGCGGAGAGACACAGGTGATACCTTAGGATGAAAGAGAATAAAAGAAGTGTCCCTGGTGACGATAAAGGTGGTACCTGGCAGGGGATGACACTGGGCTACCGGTGACATTACAGGGGCCTTGTAATTACATAATCTTCCAAGATGGCCGACACTTGAGTTTCGGCCAAGGAAATTTCTATTGTTTTGGTGTGGCTACCATGGAGTACTGAAGTGGATGCTGGACCGAAGTATTGCAAATATTTTTGCTTATCTCTATCTGTACTGTAGGACTTGCATGGCAGTGTCTCCAGCAAATACAAAGTGCAACTTTCTTCATTTATATAAGCAATTTGTTAATTCAGGTGTGACTATTGACCCTTGCTCGGAGCTAGAAAATATTTGCGATGGTAACATCTTATGTTTCCAAGTGATTTCCACGTGATTATACAATAGTTTCTGGCTACTCTTCCACAACTTAAATTGTATGAATATGTAGACAATGGAGATTAATCTAAATACTTGAGCTGCTAATGATCTTACTTGAGGCATCATCAATGCAATCAGTTTGGAACTTGATATAAAAGTGGTCTGGTAAGTTCAGCATGTCACTCAGAGTATGATATCTGCATATCTGACACCTCAAACGAGTCATTCTCATTCCGCGCTCATACCAATCAGTGTAATCAGCGCCTAATTTCCAGTTGTAATTTAAATCTAAATCTCTTTCTTCTACAAAATGGAAGTTAAGGGAAAAAAAAGTAGATGCTTAACTATGCATGTTTAAATGGCTCCCAGATGGATATGTAATAGTTCTTGCAAATTGCCTTGTTTTGCATATTTTGCTGAATTTTAGCTTTTATAAAGTATACATTATTCATTTATTTAGTTTATTTAAGCATAGGCCGGTCTCTACTAAAGATTTTATACAAAAGACTAAACAAGTGATGTATTGTAATATTTTTGTCCTTTTTCTGTCCCTTTTCACATTAACCTCTTAACAACCAATGACAAACATCACATCATGAGCTGGTGTCAGATCCCGCATCATGACAAGCTGTGTCTGACATGACTTTAACCCCTTTCTGCCATCTGACATACTATCCCGTCCATGGGACCCGGGCCCCTATGCCCATGGACGGGATAGTACGTCATAGCGATCAGCGGCTGGGTGTCAGCTGATTATTACAGCTGACAACCGGCACTATGTGTCAGGGGCGGTCCCCGACATGTTAACCCCTGGCACACTGCGATCAAACACGATTGCAGTGTACCGGGAGTTTAGGGAAGCATCGGCAGTGAGGGGGCTGCTTCTGTGCTTCCCTGAGATCCCTGCAGCAGCGCGATGTGCAGCGCTGCTGCGGGGGCCTCCTTCCCTGCATGTCCCTGGATCCAATATGGCGGCGGGGACCTTTAAGGGCCTGCAGGGAGCCGGCTTCCTCACTGCCTGCAGAGCGCAGGCATGAGGAAGCCTTCTGTAGTGCCTGTGTGAGATCGCTGATCTGTCACAGCGATCTGTGATGTGTCAGATCAGCGATCTCACACATGACAGTGATGTACCCCTGGGACAGTATAATAAAGTTAAAAAAAGTGTAAAAATATTTTATAAAAAATCGCTAAATAAATTAAAAAAAATATTCCCTAATAAATTCATTTTTTGGAAATAATAAAAAAACAATAAATGTACACACATTTAGTATCGTCGTGTCGGTAACGACCCGCCCTATAAAATTGTCCCATTCGTTAACCCCTTCAGCGAACCCCTTAAAAAATAAAAATAAAAAACCAAGCAAAAAATAATACTTTATTATCATACAACCGAACAAAAAGTGCAATAACTCGTAGTCAAAAAGACGGATATAAATAACCATGGTACAGCTGAAAACGGCATCTTGTCCCGCAAAAAACGAGCCGCCAAACAGCATCATCAGTGAAAAAATAAAAAAGTTATAGCTCACAATATAAAGCGATGCAAAAATAATTATTTTTTAGATAAAATTGTTTTTATTGCATAAAAGCACCAAAACTTATAAAAAGACATAAATGTGGTATCGCTGTAATCGTAAATAAAACCGCCTTATCAATTTTACCACACGCGGAACGGTCTAAACGCATCCCCCAAAAGAAATTCTTGAAATGCTGGTTTTAGTTCATTCTGCGTCCCAAAAATCAGAATACAAAGCGAACAAAAAATGTCACGTGCCCGAAAATGGTACCAATAAAAACGTCAACTCGTCCCGCAAAAAATAAGACCTCACATGACTCGGTGGGTCAAAATATAGAAAAATTATAGCTCTCAAAATGTGGTGATGCAAAAACTATTTTTACAATAAAAAGCGTCTTTTAGCGTGCAACAGTTGCCAAACATAAAAACGCAAGCGTTTTTTTCCTATACTTTACATGGGTGCGCATACACATGCTTTTGTATGCGTTTGTATGCGCATGCGGTTTTTTGTACTGTGCGCCCAGGCGCACAAAATGCATCCTGTTGCGTTTTTTGTGCACCCGACTTGTCTCAAAAAAACGCATGCACACACAATGCGCACAAAATTCACCCAAAAACCTATTATAGTCTATGGGTGCGCTGATGTGCACATGGTAATGCACATGTCCGCACAAAAAAAGCATGCGATTTTTTAAAAAACCATGCGCAAAAACAAACGCACACAAATGCATGAGCGTTTTTTATGTGCGTTTGCACTGCGCATGGTGCGCAGCACAAAAAAAACGCAAGTGTGAAAGTAGCCTAAGGGAAAAATAATAAAATTAAAAAAATGTATTTATTTCCATTTTCCCATTAGGTTTATGGCTAGGGTTAGGGCTAGGGTTAGGTTTGAGGTTAGGGGTGTGTTGGGGTTAGGGTTGGAGTTAGAATTGGGGGTTTCCACTGTTTGGGCACATCAGGTGCTCTCCAAATGCAACATGGTGTCTGATCTCAATTCCAGCCAATTCTGCGTTGAAAAAGTCAAATGGTGCTCCTTCCCTTCCAAGCTCTGCCATGCGCCCAAACAGTGTTTTACCCCCACATATGGGGTATCAGCCTACTCAGGACAAATTGCGAAACAACTTTTGGGGTCCAATTTCTCCTGTTACCCTTAGGAAAATAAAAAATTGGGGGCAAAAATATCATTTTTGTGGAAAAAAAATATGATTTTTTTTATTTTCACGCCCGGCATTATAAACTTCTGTGAAGCACTTGAGGGTTCAAAGTGCTCACCACACATCTAGGTAAGTTCCATGGGGGGTCTAGCTTCCAAAAAAGGGGGTCATTTGTGGGGAGTTTCAACAGTTTAGGCACATCAGAGGCTCTTCAAACGCGACATGACACCCACAGACCATTCCATCAAAGTCTGCATTCCAAAATATCACTACTTCCCTTCCGAGCCCCGACGTGTCCCCATACAGTAGTTTTCTCCCACATATGGGGTATCAGCGTACTCAGGGCAAATTGGACAACAAGTTTTGGGGTCCAATTTCTCCTGTTACCCTTGGGAAAATAAAAAAAATTGGGGACTAAAAGATCATGCTTGTGGAAAAAGTATGATTTTTTTATTTTCACGCCCGGGCGTTATAAACTTCTGTGAAACACTGGGGGGATCAAAGTGCTCACCACACATCTAGATAGTTTCCAAAATGGGGTCACTTTTGGGGGTTTTTCACTGTTTAGGTACATCAGGGGCTCTCCAAAGGCAACATGACACCCACAGACCATTCCATCAAAGTCTGCATTCCAAAACGTCACTACTTCCTGTTACGGGCTGGTGGAACGCACCAAATAATAAATATGGTATTTAGGTGCGTTCGCCGCCCGGGGTCCACAGTGCAGAGGTGTTAACTGCTGCTCGGTAATGGCGGACGCGATATGGCGGTATAATAACGGAACACACGGGGTTAACCTCACCCAATGTGTACAGAGTCAGACTCTGTTATCTCACAGAGCCACACAACCGCCAAATAATAAATGCCGTAGCCAGTTATTGCTCACAGAGCTCGGCAGTGTGAGCGCTAGCGTATAGTCACAGAACTCAGCCCTTATACCGCAGGACTCAAGTCCCTCTAGACTGCTAGCGTCGGCACCACGACTGCGATGCCAGCAAGGGTTAAATAAATTATGCGTGCAAGTGTGCACAGTGCCGCTCAGGTGGACGCCACTAGTCGCCCTGGGTTGGGCCATATAAACGCACAGGTTGCGCAAGGCGTTGCACCGGCTTGGCTGTCACTTGCCATGGTTCGATAGTGCCATGCAGTGGGCAACACCATCGGATGCTAGTGTGCAGACAGCTGATATGCACTGTGGCCTATAGACTAGCCACTGACAGGCGCTGACTCAGACTCTAAACCCTACCAACATACGTATCAAAAAGGGAAGGGGTTTCATAATGAGTCAGCCACCAGTGGATGAGTCAGCCAGGAGTGGATGCATCCATCATCATCCACTCCAAACTATCTGAGTCTATACTAGAGCATGGCCGAGCGGCCATGCGACCCTTTTATAGCAGCGTCCTTCCGGGACCTTCCTGACCTTCCTGATGGTCCAATCCGAGCTGGAGAAGGACCTGAGCATGTGACCTCTGATCTCCAATGAGAGATCGTCCCACGGGCATGCTCAGTGGACCAAAAGGAGGACTTAGTCCCTGGAGTGGCTTGCTGCTGACCAGCCTACATTGCTGTAGTTGGACCAGAGGTGGCAGCAGCAACTAAACCTACAGAGCTGGTCTGAGCAGAGTGCCTGGATAGATGAGTCTGCTGAGCAGCCTCCTGTTTGGCCGGAGAGGAATGGGAGACCGCCGAATGCAAAGCTCGGGATTCCTGCTGTGCAGCGTCCTGTACCCGATGCCTAACATTACCCCTCCTCCTAGGGCCCCCTCCTCTCTGAGCCTCGCTACGCTCAAATGCCGCAATAAGGAGCGGAGCGTGGATTTTCTCTACTGCCTCCTAGGTCCTAGCCTCTGGACTATGACCCTTCCAATCCAACAAATAAAACTTTTTGCCCCGCATCACCTTGCATCCCACGATGGCATTGACCTCAAACTCGTCCGAAGACTAATCTGATGTCCCGGCAGATAACTCGGAGAACCGGGACATGTGAACGGGCTTAAGTAGGGATACGTGGAACGTGTCAGAGATAGCTAAGTGTGGTGGAAGGGCCAGACGGTAGACCACAGGGCTGATCTGCTCAAGGACCTTAAAGGGGCCAATGTATCGCGGTGCGAACTTAGCGGACTCAACCCGCAGCCTGATGTTTCGGGCGGAGAGCCACACTAAGTCTCCAGGGGCAAAGGTCGGAGCAGGGCGACGGTGTGCGTCAGCAGAAGTCCTCATTCTGTCCTTGGAGGCCCGGAAAGCATCCTGAGTGCGATCCCAAATGTCACGTGCCTCCACCGCCCAGTCTGCCACCCTAGAGTCGGTGGATGACACGGGCATGGCCACAGGGACTCGCGGATGCTGGCCGTAATTTAGGAGGAATGGGGTCTGACCGGTGGAGTCAGCCACAGCATTGTTCAAAGCGAACTCCGCCCACGGCAGCAAGCATGCCCAGTCATCCTGCTTGGCCGAGACAAAATGTCGTAGATGTGTGACCAGGGTCTGGTTGGCTCTCTCTACCAACCCGTTCGTCTCGGGATGATAGGCCGAGGAGAGATTTAGCTCAATGCAAACTGAGGAGCCCGGTCGCTGACAATCTTATATCCGGCATGCCGTGCAGGCGGAAAACGTGCTTAATAAACAACGCAGCCAGGCCCCATGCAGAAGGTAGCTGAGAGAGTGGTACCAGATGCACCATCTTGGAGAAATGGTCGGTGACAACCCAAATGACGGTGCTGCCACTGGACTTGGGCAGTCCCACCACAAAGTCCATATCGACCATCTCCCAGGGCCTGTCCGCTACCGGCAGAGGATAAAGTAGCCCAGCAGGCTGCTGCCGAGAGGACCGATTCTGGGTGCAAGAGACACACGCCGGAATATAGTCCCTGACGTCACGGGCCATATGCGGCCACCAGTATGTCCTCGCCAGAAGCTCAGAGGTCCGTTTGGTCCCAAAATGTCCAACCACCCTGGATGAATGAGCCCAAGAGAGGACCTCCGGTCGCAGACGGGCAGGGACAAAAGTCTTGCCCGGAGGTACAGACTCAAGGGCGACCGGAGCCATGGTCCTCAGGCTCTCAGATGGGACTATCAGCCGAGGCTCCTCCTCCAATGACACCACGGAGCGGGAGAGAGCATCGGCCCGGATGTTCTTCTCCCCAGAGAGAAAATGCAGGTTGAAGTGGCCCCATACAGTAGTTTTCTCCCACATATGGGGTATCAGCGTACTCAGGACAAATTGGACAACAACTTTTGGGGTCCAATTTCTCCTGTTACCCTTGGGAAAATAAAAAAAATTGGGGACTAAAAGATTATGTTTGTGGAAAAAATATGATTTTCACGCCCAGGTGTTATAAACTTCTTTAAAGCACTGGGGGGTTCAAAGTGCTCACCATACATCTAGATAAGTTCCTTGGGGGGTCTAGTTTCCAAAATGGTGTCATTTGTGAGGGGTTTCCACTGTTCAGGCACATCAGGGACTTTCCAAACGTGACATGGCGTCCAATCCCAATTCCAGCCAAAAAAGTCAAATGGTGCTGCTTTCCTTCCGAGCTCTGCCATGCGCCCAAATAGTGGTTTACCCCCACATGTGGGATATCAGCGTACTCAGGACAAACTGCACAATAAATTTTAGGGTCCTGTTACCCTTGGGAAAATAAAAATTGGAGGTGAAAAGATCATTTTTGTGGAAAAAATGTGATTTTTGAATTTTACGACTGTACGTTCTAAACTTCTGTGAAGCCCTTGGAGGTTCAAAGTTCTCACCACACATCTAGATAAGTTCCTTGGGGGGTCTAGTTTCCAAAATGGTGTCATTTGTGGGGGATTTCCACTGTTTTGGCACATCAGGGGCTTTCCAAACGTGACTTGGTGTCCGATCTCAATTCCAGCCAAAAAAAGTCAAATGGCGCTGCTTCCCTTCCGAGCTCTGCCATACACCCAAATAGTCATTTACCCCCACATATGGGGTATCAGCGTACTCAGGACAAATTGCACAATAAATTTTACGGTCCTCTTACCCTTGGGAAAATAAAAATAGGGGTGAAAAGATCATTTTTGTGGAAAAATATGATTTTTTAATTGTACGCCTGTACGTTATAAACTTCTGTGAAGCCCTTGTGGGTTCAATGTTCTCACCACATATCTAGATAAGTTCCTTGGGGGTCTAGTTTCCAAAGTGGGGTTACTTGTGGGGGGTTTCCACCGTTTAGGCACATCAGGGGCTCTCCAAACGTGACATGGCGTCCGATCTGAATTCCAGCCAATTTTGCATTGAAAAAGTCAAACAGCACTCCTTCCCTTCTGAGCTCTGCCATGTGCCTAAACAGTGGTTCCCCCCACATATCAGGTATCAGCGTACTCAGGACAAATTGCCCAATAACTTTTGCAGTCCAATTTCTCCTGTAACCCTTGGTAAAATAAAAAAAATTGGACCTGAAGTAATTTTTTTGTGAAAAAAAGTTAAATGTTCATTTTTTTAAAACATTCAAAAAATTTCTGTGAAGCACCTGAAGGGTTAATAAACATCTTGAATGTGGTTTTGAGCACCTTGAGGGGTGCAGTTTTTAGAATGGTGTCACTTTTGGGTATTTTCTATCAATTTAGACCCCTTAAAGTGACTTCAAATGTGATGTGGTCCGTAAAAATAAAATGGTGTTGCAAAAATGAGAAATCACTGGTCAAATTTTAACCCTTATAACTTCCTAACAAAAATAAATTTTGGTTCCAAAATTGTGCTGATGTAAAGTAAACATATGTGAAATGTTACTTATTAAGTGTTTTGTGTGTCATATCTCTGATTTAAAGGCATAAAAATTCAAAGTTGGAAAATTGCAAAATTTTCTAAAATTTCGCCAAATTTCCATTTTTTTCAGAAATAAACGCAAGTTATTTGAATTAAATTTTATCACTAACATGAAGTACAATATGTCACGAGAAAACACTGTCAGAATCAGTGGGATCCATGGAAGCGTTTCAGAGTTAGGCTATGTGCACAAGCTGCGGATTGGTCTGCGGATTTGTATCTGCGGAACCGCAGGTAAAACCGCAGGTAAAATGACCTGCGGATTGGCCTGTGGTTTATCACCTCTAGAATGGAGGAGATGGTAAACCGCAGAAGAATCCACAAAAAAGAAGTGACATGTCATTTCTTTCTGTGGATTCAAAACTGCAGCTTTTCCGCAGTTAAAAATCCACAGCATGTGCACAGCAGATTGTAAATCACATAGATTTACATGCTACTGTTCTCTGTCTGCAGAACTGCTGCGGCCAAAACTGCAGCGGATCCGCAGCAAAAACCGCAGCGTGTGCACATAGCCTTATTGCCTCATAAAGGGACAGTGGTCAGAATTGTAAAAATTGGCCCGGTCATGATCGTGCAAACCACTCTTGGGGGTAAAGGGGTTAAACTGTCACAGTGTGTAAGCATGCAGTGAGCGCTCCATGCCGACAGCAATAACTGACAGCTGAGCAGCACAGGAAGAGGTGCGGGGACCCATTTCAGCGGTTCCTGCACTCACATCGCTGTGATCAGTCAGTCAATATGACTGACTGATCACAGCTTGATCGAGTAGGTGGTGCTAAAATATCACCACCTCCAATGCGATCACAGCAGGAGCTTGGCACTGTGATCCATTTAGGAGGCAGGAAAAGGGAGGGAGGTTCCTCTTCCTTCAGATCGATGTGCCTGTGACATCATCGCGGGGGCCCAATCATTGCCATGGTGACCAGGGGTCATCAAAACTTCTTAGACGGTGTAAGAAGTTTCTGTTTAGATATAATGTATTGCATTGCTGTGCATTATACCTGCAGTCAAAGTGTACAAAAATGAAAGTCCCATAGAGGGGCTAAGTAAAAAAAAATATATATAAAAATATATATTTTTGTAATTTCAAAATAATAATTATAAAAAATATTTAACACCCCATTTTCATGTAAAAAAAAACAAACAAAAAAACCCGAAAAAGTTGACATTGGGTATTGTGGCATCTGGAATAACCCCGAGCTACAAAACTATCACACTAGTACATTAGTAAAACCTTTCAATGAATGCCATAAAAAAAATGGCAAACTATAGTTTTTCTCCATACAGCTGTAAAAAAGTGGAATAACGTGATCAAAAATACGAATGTAAATAAAAATTGCTGAAAACATCATCTTGTCCTGGAAAGATTAAGCTGCCATACAGCTCCATCAGTGGAAAAATAAAAAAGTTATAGCTTTCAGAAAAAAGCGCTCAAAAAATAATTATTTTTATCTATAAAAGTTTTTATTGTGTAAAAGTGCCAATACATAAAAAAAATTATATAAATGCGGCATCGTTGTAATCATACTGACATGTTGAATAAAGCTGCCTTATCAATTTTACCACACCTTGAACAGCATAAAAAATAAACAAAAAAAAACAAATCTTGAATTGCTGGTTTTTGTTTATTCTGCCTCCCAAATATCACAATAAAAAGTGATAAAAAAAAAGTTGTGCTCAAAAATGATACCAAAAATGGTCCCGCAAAAAAAAACAAGCTTCCACATGACTTTGTCAGCAGAAATATAAGAAAATTATAGCTCTCAAAATATGGCAATGCAAAAACTACTTTTTAAAATTTTGAAAAAAAATGCGTCTTTTAATGTGTTACAGCACATAGCCTTATTGCCTCATAAAGGGACAGTGGTCAGAATTGTAAAAATTGGCCCGGTCATGATCGTGCAAACCACTCTTGGGGGTAAAGGGGTTAAACTGTCACTGTGTGTAAGCATGCAGTGAGCGCTCCATGCCGACAGCAATAACTGACAGCTGAGCAGCACAGGAAGAGGTGCGGGGACCCATTTCAGCGGTTCCTGCACTCACATCGCTGTGATCAGTTAGTCAATATGACTGACTGATCACAGCTTGATCGAGTAGGTGGTGCTAAAATATCACCACCTCCAATGCGATCACAGCAGGAGCTTGGCACTGTGATCCATTTAGGAGGCAGGAAAAGGGAGGGAGGTTCCTCTTCCTTCAGATCGATGTGCCTGTGACATCATCGCGGGGGCCCAATCATTGCCATGGTGACCAGGGGTCATCAAAACTTCTTAGACGGTGTAAGAAGTTTCTGTTTAGATATAATGTATTGCATTGCTGTGCATTATACCTGCAGTCAAAGTGTACAAAAATGAAAGTCCCATAGAGGGGCTAAGTAAAAAAAAATATATATAAAAATATATATTTTTGTAATTTCAAAATAATAATTATAAAAAATATTTAACACCCCATTTTCATGTAAAAAAAAAAAAACAAAAAAACCCGAAAAAGTTGACATTGGGTATTGTGGCATCTGGAATGACCCCGAGCTACAAAACTGTCACACTAGTACATTAGTAAAACCTTTCAATGAATGCCATAAAAAAATGGCAAACTATAGTTTTTCTCCATACAGCTGTAAAAAAGTGGAATAACGTGATCAAAAATACGAATGTAAATAAAAATTGCTGAAAACATCATCTTGTCCTGGAAAGATTAAGCTGCCATACAGCTCCATCAGTGGAAAAATAAAAAAGTTATAGCTTTCAGAAAAAAGCGCTCAAAAAATAATTATTTTTATCTATAAAAGTTTTTATTGTGTAAAAGTGCCAATACATAAAAAAATTATATAAATGTGGCATCGTTGTAATCATACTGACATGTTGAATAAAGCTGCCTTATCAATTTTACCACACCTTGAACAGCATAAAAAATAAACAAAAAAAAACAAATCTTGAATTGCTGGTTTTTGTTTATTCTGCCTCCCAAATATCGCAATAAAAAGTGATAAAAAAAAAAGTTGTGCTCAAAAATGATACCAAAAATGGTCCCGCAAAAAAAAACAAGCCTCCACATGACTTTGTCAGCAGAAATATAAGAAAATTATAGCTCTCAAAATATGGCAATGCAAAAACTACTTTTTAAAATTTTGAAAAAAAATGCGTCTTTTAATGTGTTACAGCAGCCAAAATAAAAAACTATATAAATCTGCCATTGCTGTAATCGCACCGACCTAAAGGATAAAGTAATCAAATTAGTTTTTTCACACGGGGAACAGCGTAAAAAAAAATACAACCATTTGTTGACCTACTACTGCTTTGTACATTATGCTTCCCAAAGATCACAGTAATGTTCGGATCACATTTATCCTGCTCTCTATGCTGAGCACTTACACCAGGGTTTCCATGTAAATCTCTGAAATGTGTGATGCAGACATAACTCCCTGCAGAAGATTTCCTATAACTATGTAGATAGGGACACTGTGGACACCATCTAGCCTATGATCCGGCGATGTCTGTATTTTTAGGCGTGCATAAAAACGCGGTTTGCCAGAGTTTTGTGCACTTCTGAAAAGAAGGGCAATGCTGAACAGAGGCCAGACAAAGTCCAAAGTAACTCTGCTGCCTCATTATAATGAATGGTTCATGCAAGGATTTAATCTAAATCATGTCATTTGGAGATTTAGATGGAAATCCCGATGTAAGTGCTCAGAGTAGAGTGCAGGATAAACATGATTCAGAATGTTATGTGAAATATTATCAACAAAAGCTTCAACTCAATCCAGAAAAAAAACAAGTCTCCAATCAGGTCTGTCATTTGTCAATGGAAATATAGAGGGCTTACATGTTGCTGGTAGTACAATGGCTCTGGAAAAGCACCATTGCTCCTTACCCGACAAAAGAAATTCAGTGAATTCTACGCTCCCAAATACAAATGCCACCCTCCCTTCTGATCGCCAGTATGCCTAAGCCACATATAGTGTCCATATATTTGGCAGGGGTATAATTCCCAAAATGGGGACACTTTAGGGGGGTGTTCTGCTCTTCTTGCACTTAGGGTCTCTGTATATGGAGTCCACAAACTATTCTAGAAAAATCTGTGCATCAGAAGGCAAATAGTGCTCCTTCTGTTCCATATCTTGCCGTGTCGATAAGAAGCACTGTACAGCCACATATGGTGTATTTCCATGTTCAGCAGAAATTGTGTGTAAAAATAAAAAATCAGGGCCTAAAGTAAAATTTGTGAAAAAAAAATCATAATTTTTTTTCCTGTTCCCAGATGATTTCTAATGAAGACTCTGGGGCCACGTACCTCAGTCTGCTCTCTCCCACCACACAAGGAAGAGGGGAATAGTAGTCTATGGCAATACACTAACCAGACTAGCAATACAAACAGGGTTAAAGGAATATACCAATCATACTCATATGCACACACAAGCAACAGAGGAAAGCATCAGGAAGTGGAGGGTGGGGAAAAAAACAAAATAGGAGTGGATTTGTGCACAACCAAAACCAAACAACAGTCTTAAATAAATCCACCAAGCGCCTTCTCAAACAACCACTCTCCACAAACTCCTAAACTATGCAGCAATGAAGCTCTAGCTCTGACAATGCCTGCGTGTCATTGTCCAGTATATATAGGAGAGGGGAGTGGCCAGCAGTGAACAGCTGAGAGCCTTAATGCAGGTAAGCTTCCAGGAGCTGTCAACTGAACACATTAATCCCTGCACTGCTAGAAGAAATGTGCACCTTTTAATATGAAGAAATGCTTCTAGTCAGTGCAGGAGTAGGACAAATCAGATGGTGCGGTCTTCTGGCTCCTTCTGTCATGGTAAACCCATGATAATTATAGTGGCGATTTTGCTAATCTGGTTTGCGGGTGTCATGACCCACTGGAAGAGACCCTGAGGTGCCAGAACATCAGAACCCACCTCCATATGTAACCCAATTTTACCAACTGAAACTCTCAATTAATTAATCTAAAGGAGCAGTGATTGTATTGTCACCACAGATGTTCCAGAGAATTTTATACCATTGGGCAGTGAAAAAAGTGTCCCTCTTTAGCCAAAAAAATTTGGGAGCGTAGAATTCACTATTTGTTTTGAGGGGGCAAGTAGCCATAGCACTTTGCTACCAGTAACTTGGAAGCCCCTTATAACTCCATTGACAGATAATGGTCCTGGGTGGGGACTTGCTTTTTTCGTGGATTGAGCTGAAACTTTTTTTGGGAACATTTTACAAAACATTTTGGATCACATTTATACTTTGCTCGACACTGAGCCCTTTACATTGGGGTTTCCACCTAAATCTCTTAATGACGTAATTCCGATGAAACCCTTGAGGCATCACTGTAATGAGGCAGCAGAGTTACTCTGGACTCTGGCCTCTGTTTAGCAGTATCCGTCTTTTTAAAGGTGCACAAAACTGTGGCCTTATGCGCTTTTATGCCTGCTTAAAAAGACAGTCACGCTGGATTACAGGCCACATGGTGACCTCAGTGTCTCATAGAATCATAGAATCGTAGAGTTGGAAGGGACCTCCTGGGCCATCTGGTCCAACCCCCTGCTCAAAGCAGGATTCGCTAAATCATCCCAGTCAGATGTCTGTCCAGCCTCTGTTTGAAGACTTCCATTGAAGGAGAACTCAACACTTCTCGTGGCAGCTTGTTCCACTCATTGATCACTCTAACTGTCAAAAAGTTTTTTCTAATATCTAATCTGTGTCTCCTCCCATTCAGTTTCATCCCATTGCTTCTAGTCTTTCCTTGTGCAAATGAGAATAAAGTTGATCCTTCTACAATGTGACAGCCCTTTAGATATTTGTAGACCGCTATTAAGTCTCCTCTCAGCCTTCTCTTTTGCAAACTAAACATTCCCAAATCCTGCAACCTTTCCTAATAAGACAGGGTTTGCAGACCGGTCACCATTCTGGTCGCTCTTTTCTGAACTTTCTCCAGTTTGTTGATGTCTTTTTTAAAATGTGGTGCCCAAAACTGGACACAATATTCCAGATGAGGTCTGACCAAAGAGGAGTAGAGGGAAATAATGACTTCACGTGATCTAGACTGTATGCTTCTGTTAATACATCCTAGAATTGCATTTGCCTTTTTTGCTGCTGCATCACACTGTTGACTCATATTCAGTCTGTGATCTATTAGTATACCCAAGTCTTTTTCACATGTGCTGTTGCTTAGCCCTATTCCTCCCATTCTGTATATGCTTTTTTCATTTTTATTGCCCAGATGTAGTACTTTGCATTTTTCCCTGTTAAAAACCATTCTGTTAGTTGCTGCCCACTTCTCCAGTTTATTTATATCTTTTTGAATCCTCTCTCTCTTCTCTAGTATTAGCTATCCCTCCTAGCTTTGTGTCATCAGCAAATTTAATCAGTTTACCCTCAATTCCTTCATCTAAATCTTTAATAAAGATGTTGAACAATACAGGGCCCAGGACGGAGCCCTGTGGTACCCCACTTGAGACATTTTTCCAACTGGATGTGCAGCCATTTACGACCACTCTTTGGGTCCGATCACTAAGCCAGTTATGAATCCACCTAACAGTTGCCTTGTCCATTCCATACTTAGTCATTTTTTTCAATAAGGATTGTGTGAGATACTTTGTCAAATGCTTTGCTGAAGTCAAGATATACTATATCTACAGCATTTCCTTGATCAACCCAATCAGTGATTCCATCATAGAAGGAAATTACGTTAGTCTGACATGACTTATTAGTTACAAACCCATGCTGACTCTGTTTAATCATTTCATTCTTATCCAGGTACTGACATACATGTTGTTTAATAATTTGTTCAAAGATCTTTCCTGGTATAGAAGTCAGACTCACCAGCCTATAGTTGCCTGGGTCCACCTTCTTCCCCTTTTTGAAGATAGGAACAACATTTGCTCTTCTCCAGTCTTCTGGGACTTCTCCTTTTCTCCAAGAATTTTCAAAGATTATGGAGAGGGGTTCAAAAATTTCTTCTGCTATCTCCTTCAGTACTCTGGGGTGTAATTCATCTGGACCTGGAGACTTGAATTCATTTAGGTTAGCTAAGTGTTTCCTAACTATCTTTCTGTTTATAGATATCCTGGATTCTTCTATTCCCTTAATAGGACAGTGAAGAACAGTTGATGTTACATTTCCTTTCTGAGATAAAACAGATGCAAAATAGGAATTTAAAAGTTCGGCCTTCTCAACATCCTGTCTTACCATTTCATCATTTTCATCCTGTAAAAATCCTATAGCATCTTTGACTTTTCTTTTACTTTTGACATATCCCCAAAATCTTTTATTATTGCTTTTGACATCTCTTGCAAGCCTCAATTCATTGTCAGCTTTAGTAATCTGATTTGTGCCCTGCAGGTTCTGCAGACAGCATTATATTCTTCTTTAGAAATGCCTCCCTCTTTACACTTTATAAACATTTTTTTCTTCCTTTTTAGCATGTGCTTAAGTTCTGTGTTCATCCATCCTGGTTTCCTTAAATGCTTCCTATTCTTCCCTCTTTTCTGAATTGTTAACAATTGTGCTTTGAGAATTTCATTTTTCAAGATTTCCCATCCTTCCTGGACATTTTTGTCTTTAAGGATATCCAGCCATTGGATCCCTCCAATTCTCTTTCTGAATCCCTTAAAATCTGCCTTTCTGAAATCTAACCTTGATGTCTGAGTCTTCACAGGTCTTCCTCCTCTAGTTATCCAAAATTCTAAAATAGCATGGTCGCTACCTCCTAGGGTCCCAGCCACTTTTACCTCCTCAACCATTTCCTCCCTGTTTATAAGGATTAGATCCAAGGTAGCAGTTCCCCTTGTTTTCTCCCCTACCTTTTGGAAGATAAAGTTGTCAGCAAGAGAGGATAAGAATTTCCTTGACCTGTTAGTTTTGCCTGAGAGAGATTCCCAACAAATGTCTGGATAGTTGAAATCTCCCATGACAACTGTGTCATATTTTTTGGAGAACTTGGCCATTTGATGCATAAAGAGTTCATCCATATCTTCAGCTTGCACAGGCGGCCTGTAGTAAATGCCTACAATGGTGTCCTTTCCATTGTTCTGCCCTTGTATTCTTACCAAACAGTTTCCACAGAACTCCCAGTCTCTGAAGCTTCAATCTCTGTGCAGATATACGCGTTTCTAACATACAATGCGACACCTCCTCCTCGTTTATCAAGTTTGTTTCTTGCAAATAAGTTGTATCCTTCTAGTCTTGTATTCCAATCATGTGTATTGTCCCACCAAGTTTCAGTGATTCCAATGACTTCATATTTCTTTTCTTGCGTTAGTAGTTCCAATTCTCCTTGTTTGTTGCCCATGCTTTGTGCATTAGTACAGAAACATTTTAGTTTGTGATTTGTTTCTCTTTCTCCAATATTTTTATTAATTAGATTCTTTTGTCTTTGTTCTTCCTTTCCACTTCTAATAGCAGAGTTCTCAATAGCATTTGTCAGATGTATGGCTTTTTCTGGTCTTTTGCTCCATCTCCATCTACCTCATTATAGGGAATCTTCTGCCGAGGGTACCGTCTGAATCACACATTTCAAAGATTTACACGGAATCCCTGGTGTAAGTGCTTAACATAGGATAAATGTGAGACAAGCCTTACTACGATCTTTCGGAGGCAGAATGAACAAAGCAACAGCAGGTCGAGAATTGATTTTATTTATTGTTTATTATACCATTCAAGGTGCGGTTTAAGTGATAAGACAACTTCATTCTTCAGGTTGTTGCGATTGCAGCGTTATCAGATATATAGTTTAGCTGTGTGAAAGGAGCCTAAGTGCACAAGTAGCAGCTATAGTGGAACCAAAAGCTGCACCGACATACAGCTTTACCACAAAATGATGCAGTTTTCAAATGGTTAGTGACTTCATGCATTGTAGCCCTTTTGTCTCTACCGTGCCCTTTTACAAGCCGTGTTAGGTAGGGTATATTACACTGTGCTGTCCCTTCCCTGGCGCACCCTCTCATGAAGCAGGGCAAAATGCTCATCAGGGGGCATGGACATGCCTTTTGCCAGTTTTTTATTGTTAGTTCATACTGGTTTACCCCTTTTTCTTTTGTTATAGGGCACTAATTGACACACTTTATTGACAGATCATTTGATATTGTTGGATTGTATGAGCTGTGGATATGTGTTTATACAACAGAAGGCCAAATGTAGCAGTAAGAAGCTGCAAAATGAATGGTTGAGAAGAGATCCTTGTAGCAGTTGAGGAGGTAGGCCCTGGGTATGAAGGATACTAGACGGTCTACTGCTGCTTCATTATATAAGCCAGCCCATGTATCTTTAAACTGCTATATTAGTTAGATTATTAAATAAATGACAAGATGCTGTATAATGCATATGTCTGTATACAGTGCATCAAGTTTCCCATGACTTATGTTCAGGGGAGGAGTCTGGGGGACCACACCTGCGCAGGGGTCCTCCTGGGGATACAACGGCTCCTCTTTGTGTCAGTCTCAACCTAGTCACATAGCATCTACATGATGGACACAGTAGTCAGTCCCTAATAGCAGCCTTATGTAATAGTTAATAATTCTTAAAGTCAATAACATTTTTTCTGCCGCTTAGAAGTTACACGCAATGATGTCATTGTGCCCATTAAAATGTACCTGTATGATACATTACATTTAAGTCCTCCATGGGAGTGCAGCTTTCTATAATCTTTTGGGCAGAAGTTGTCCTTGATTGATGGGTTCTGTCAGATCCTCTGAGACAATAAGCCTGTGTGCACACACTGCGGATTCACCTGCAGATTTTTCCGCTTGGATTTTGTAAAATCCACAGGTAAATCCGCAGGTCAAAAGACCTGCGATTTATCTGCGGATTAGCCTGCGGTTTTCCCCTGCGGTTTGACACCTGTACAATGGAGAAGGTGTGAAACCGTTGCGGATTCCGCACAAAGAAGTGACATGCTGCGGTTTTGAAACCGCAACAAATCCGTGCAGAAAAATCCGCACTGTGTGCACTGCGGTTTTTGTTTTTCATAGGTTATTATGGTACTATACACCGCAGCAAAAACTGCCGCGGATCCGCAGGGCCAAATTTTCTACGGATCCGCAGCAGAATCCGCAGCGTGTGCACATACCCTTACAGGGCCCAAGGGTGATTAGTTGATTTTTGGAGTTGGGTTCTTAAGATCCACAGACAATACTTAGACAAGCATTTTGGCTTTCTAGCCACACTGTCTGTCACTTCTTTTACGATATTCTATCATTCATCCAGAAGTTTAAATGAACTTTTATCAAAGCGTGCCCTCTATGTAATGAGCTTACCAAGCGTCATGGGGGCCATTCTTAAAGGAGTTATGCGGTGAAAATAAGTAATTGCCTAACCAAAGGATAAATTATATCTTGTTGATTGATGGGAATTTGATCACCAGGACCCAGACCGATTGACAGAATTGAGAGCTTGTATCTCTGTTAAGGGCATGTCACACTAAGCGATATCGCTAGCAATATTGCTATAACTAGTGACGTTATAGCGATATTGCTAGCGACATCGCTGTGTCTGATACTTACCTACGACCGGCTTCCCCGCTGGTTATCGCTGATCGCACGAGAACGTCCTGGATTGTTTCTCGTCGTCAGCTTCCTGCTGGGCTTCCTGTGGTGAGACGAGCGTGGACGCGGGCGGGAGGACGCAGGATCGCCTAGTCTGACAGGTAAGTAGCGACCCCCGTCCCCAGCGATGTCGCTGGTGAGATCTGCCTGTGTGGCAGCTCACTAGCGACCACTTAGCGATGTACCAGCGATCCTGACCGCGTCATATCGCTGGTCGGGATCGCTGGTACATCGCTAAGTGTAACAGTACCTTTAGACTGGAGCAGCAGTGCGCATGCTCAACCTGCATTCCATTAATTCCCTATAGGGCATGCCTGCTTTCTTTCAGCAGCCCTAAAGAGAATGAATGGCGCAGCATTGGGGCTTCTGACCTACCGCTCCATTTTGTAACAGTGTTAAATGTTATCTTGTAGGGATTAAAATTCCCCGTTCTGTCAATCAGTGTCAATGGCCGGACACCTATTCTGCAGATAGAAGAAAATTTGCTTGCACTGAACAAACCCTTTAAGTTGTGGAGAGTCTTGAAGTTGGTTCAATCTCTAATGAAATCCCACTCGTGTATTCTAGTTATCTGGGAATTGATGTGATAAAACCTAGGACCTTCTGACTTTATCCAGGTCCAGAATAGTTTATCACTGTTTAAATACAGTGTACCTTCATAGAAAATCTCTTTTCTGCTAAAATGCCAAACAGAGATTTTAACAAGGTCATGTTTGAATTGTTGTTAAATACTACAGTATGTTGTCAGTCTAATCACTGAAAATCTTGGAACATGTAAAAAATGGAAATAATAAGCTTGTGAAAGTACTAGTTCTCACCAACCTGGTGCCTGGCCAGTTCCAATGGTTGTGTGAAAACATTTTGATTGCATGTTAAAATCTTTACATTTGGGGCTTTAATATTGTTCAGCAATTGGCTAGTTGAATATAGAAGTTCTATTATTTTCTTTTTTGATATAGATGTAACATTATATTCTTCTTGTAGCTTTCATTACATCCCCGCTTTGTGCTATTTTTAGGGAGACTGTTAGTCTATCATTATCTGTATAGCATGTATCTAGTTAGCCACAGCTTCAATAGCGGCTTCCTACCATTACAGTTCACCACCTGTCGGTGTGCTGGATCTGATTGCATGAGAAAAATGTTATCTCAATTTCCTATCGCTCAGTCTTTTCATCAAATTCAATGAGTGTTTTTCTGATCAAACTATAGATTTTTACTATGTATTTAAAAGCCAGCACAATTTATATTTCAGCCCTATTGAACTTTAGCTGCAGAGACCATTCAGTTTGCTTTGAATTGTCTTTCTCTCTGTACAAAGTGTATAGCTAGAAACTATTACAAGTCATAAACACCCCGGTTGTCGTGTCACCAAATTACTCATTTACACTTGAAACCACAAGTTTCCATACACTATAGAATAAAAACCACAAGTTTCCATACACTATAGAATAAGACACATATTCATGTTTTTCTCAATATCTGACATGAAATCAGAATAAACCTTTCCTGTTATAGGTCAATTATGATTACCATAATTATTATTTTCCAAATGCCAGAATAATGAGAAAGAGAGAAAGTTTTCAGGCATGATTAATTACTTACTGCAAAGTCACAAGTGTACATACACTAAGATTCCTGTGCCTTTAAACAATTCTGCACTGCCCATATGATGATGTCATGTGTTTGGAAGCTTCGGATAGTTTTTTTTTGCAATATCTGAGTTAATTAGAGACACAACTGTGGATGTATTTTGATGCACACCTGAAACACACTGCTTATTTGTGTAGCATTATGGGAAAGTTTCAAGAAATCAGCCAAGATATCAGGAATAGAATTGTGGATTTGCACAAGTCTGGCTCATCCTTGAGTACAATTTTAAGATACTTGAAGGTGCCTCTTTCATCTGTACAAACAATTATACGCAAGTACAAAAACAAAATGGGAATGTCCAGCCATCATACCACTCAGGAAGGAGATGGGTCCTGCTGTGTCCCAGAAATGAATGTACTTTGGTCCAATATGTGCATATCAACACAAAGAGAAAAGCAAAAGACCTTGTGAAGATGATGGCAGAAGCTGGTAAGATTGTGTCAGTATCCACAGTGAAACGAGTACTGTATGGGCTGAAAGGCCTTTCTGCCAGGAAGAAGCCTTTACTCCAAAAGAAACACACAAAAAATTATTAATGTTTGCAAATGCACACAGGAACAAAGACCTTAATTTTTTGAGACACTTCCTGTGGTCAAATGAAACTAAAATTGAAATTTTGGGGCATAATGATCATTGCTACATTTGGATGAAAAAGGGAGAAGCTTGGAAGCCTAAGAACGCCATCTCACCTGTGAAACACGAGGGTGGTAGCATCATGTTGTGGGGTTGTTTTGCTGCTGGAGGGACTTGTGCACTTCACAAAATAGATGGCTTCATGAGAAAAGAAGATTGTGGCAATACTGAAGCAACATCTCAAGATATCAGCCAGGAAATTAAAGCTTGGGTGGTAATGGGTCTTCCAATTCGACAAAGACCAAAAGCTTACTGCTAAAATGGTAACAAAATGGCTTAAGGATAGCAAAGTCAATGTTTTGGAGTGGCCATCACAAAGCCCTGATCTTAATCCTATTGAAAATTTATGGGCAAAGCTGAAAAGGCAGGTGCAAGCAAGGCAACCTACAAACCTGGCTCAGATACACCAGTTTTGTCAGGAGGAGGAATGGGCCCAAATTCCAACCAACATCCCCTTGAGAAAGCTACGCGAAGCGCGCGTCGTGGTTTCCTGCCCGCACCCCAAGGTAAACATGCTGTAGCAGCCGTTTTTCATCGCTATTTGGATGTATACTTGGTTTGCTTTTTATTGCCACTAGCGCATGTTTATGTTATTTTGCTCTATATCTCCAGTTTGGCTGGATTATTGCCCATTTAGGCTGGTTTATTGTACGCTTGTAAGCATGTAATAGCCGCATTATAATATTTAGCACTTTTATACCATTGCGGTTCTATTAGTAATTAGGCTTGCATTCTTGTGGCTTTTTTTGCTTGCAGAAATTATGAGAGTATTTCAGTCATTATGTATACATGCAGCATTGTTGCCCACCTAGGGTGCGGTTATTTGTGTGTTATGTCCCCTTTCATATTAACAGAACTTTTTTGTTAAAATAATTTTTCTGTGAAACCTTTTATTATGTCTCAATAAAGCTTTGGAATTTTAGGCATTGCTTCTTTTTCGTGTTGGATGTTTTATCTATGAAGCATTTTGTCTAGTAGGCATTTTGTTATTTTGAATAACTATTGTGAGAAGCTTGTGGAAGGATATCCCAAACGTTTGACCCACGTCATTCAGTTTAAGGGCACTGCTACCAAATACTAATGAAATGTATGTAACCTTTTGACTTTGCAGTAAGTAGTGAAAATGCCTTAAAACATTCTCTCTCTCATTATTCTGGCATTTGGCAAATATTAATAATTATGGTAATCGTAATTGACCTAAAACAGGAAAGGGTTATTCTGAGTTCATGTCAGATATTGCGGAAAAACATGCATATGTGTCTTTTTATATAGTGTATGTAAACTTCTGGCTTCAACTGTATATCCCTTTAATAGTGTATAAGGCCTATTTATGAATGAAAGTACTCTTGTTAGTATTGTGAAAATGTACCAAAAAATAAGCACATTACCTATTAGGCCATGTTCACACTGCAGTTTTTAGTTAGTGCTTTACATCAGTGATTGATTGAAAGCCAAAATCAGGAGTGGGACAAAAATGCATAAGTAGTGACGTTTCTATTATACTTTTTCTCTGATTTTCCTACGTCTGAGTTTGGCTTACTGATGTACAATACTAATGCTTGAATGAGGACTTTGTAAACTTTTTGCACCAAAAACAATGGTATTTTTTATCATGCTCAAGTCATGGCTCCTTGAAAGTTTGAAAATTTCACAGAATTAAGAATGACTAAGTTTTAGACATATTTATGGCAAGCATTCGACAAAATTTGGAGGAAAAAGAACTGGAGCAAATTATACCACTTCCAATCAAACATGGTTAGCATAATTAAATATTTATATTAGACAAGTATCTAAGTAAGTGAAAATTATTTATGGACAGTGAACAAAAATCATAGTCACACTTGAATAATGACTTTTTTAGTCTTTGTTTACTCGTTTCTGACATTAACTCCTTCCTGAAACTGCATAATAATTTTTTCGCCAAAGGGCTGGAGAGCAGTAGATTCTGGAACAGGGAAGCAATTTGGGGCTGCATTTCAGTAAATGGAATTGGTCAAGATTAATGGTGTCCTCAATGCTGAGAAATACAGGCAGTTACTTTTCCATCATGCAGTACCATCTGACTGGCTCCAAATTTAATCTGCAACAGGACAATGACCCAAAACTTACAATGTCATCATGAACTATCTTAAACAAGAAGAAGTAATAGTCCTGGAAGAGATGAGCCTCCACATATCCCTGATCTAAACATCATTTAGTCTTTGTTGGATTACATGGAGAGAGAAGGATTTGTACAAGCCTACACCCATAGAAGACCTGTAGATGGTTTTCAAAGAATTTTGTAATAACCTCCCTGTAGAAGAATTGATACTTTCAGGATGTTTTGAAGGCAATGGATGATCACACCAAATATTGATTTGTTTGAGATTTTTTTGTTCATTCACTTTCCATTTTGTTAATTGATAAAAATAAATTAAGATTTCTATGTTTGAAAGCAATCTTACTTTGCTGTATTTTTCCACATCTGCCTAAATCTTTTGCAGAGTACTGTATATACAGTGTATGTAGTATAGGGAACAAATGCTGTCAGTTTAGCAAAGCTATGATTTTAATACCACATAATATGCTGTGCAAACATTTTAGACAGGTGCGGAAAAATGCAAAGTAAGAATGCTTTTAAACTAGAAGTGTTAATAGTTTTCTTTTCTTAATTGATTAAAATAAAGTGAATGAGCCAATGAAAAATCGAAATCAAATCAATTTTTGCTGTGACAAGCCATGGCCTTCATAAAAGCATCTAAGTAACAATTCCTCTAGGTACACTTGCACACGGTTTTTTGAAGGAACTCGACAGGGAGATAGTTCCAAGTATCTCGCAGGATTAACCACAGAGCCTCTATGGATGTAGACTTGAGCAAATCCTTCTATATCTTAATGTAATCCCTGACAGACTCAATGATGTTGAGAGCAAGGCTCTGTGGGGGTCATATAATCACTTCCAGGACTCCTTGATGTTTACACTGTAGCTATTAATGATTTTGGCTGTATGTTTGTAGTCAATGGTTTTTTTGCAGAATGCAGTTGGAGCCAATCAGATGCCACTGAGACGGTATTTCAAGGTGAATAAGTATCTTCCAGTATTTTTTATCATTGATATAATATTAACCCCTTCACCCCCAAGGGTGGTTTGCACGTTCATGACCGGGCCAATTTTTACAATTCTGACCACTGTACCTTTATGAGGTCATAACTCTCGAACGCTTCCATGGATACCGGTGATTCTGACATTGTTTTCTCGTGACATATTGTACTTCATGTTTGTGGTAACATTTCGTTCAAATAACTTGCGTTTATTTGTGAGAAAAACGGAAATTTGGCGAAAATTTTGAAAATTTCGCAATTTTCCAACTTTGAATTTTTATGCCCTTAAATCACAGAGATACGGCACACAAAAAACTTGATAACTAACATTTCCCACATGTTTACTTTACATCAGCACAATTTTGGAACCAAAATTTTTTTTTGTTAGGAAGTTATAAGGGTTAAAAGTTGACCAGCGATTTCTCATTTTTACAACACCATTTTATTTTTAGGACCACATCACATTTGAAGCCACTTTGAGGGGTCTATATGATAGAAAATACCCAAAAGTGACACCATTCTAAAAACTGCACCCCTTAAGGTGCTCAAAACCACATTCAAGAAGTTTATTAACCCTTTAGGTGCGTCACAGGAATTTTTTTGAATATTTAAAAAAAAATGAACATCTAACTTTTTTTCATAAAAAAAATACTTCAGGTTCAATTTTTTTTATTTTACCAAGGGTAACAGGAGAAATTGAACTGCAAAAGTTATTGTGCAATTTGTCCTGAGTACGCAGATACCTGATATGTGGGGGGAACGACTGTTTCGGCGCATGGCAGAGCTCAGAATGGAAGGAGCGCCGTTTGACTTTTTCAATGCAAAATTGGCTGGAATTCAGATTGGACGCCATGTCACGTTTGGAGAGTCCCTGATGTACCTAAACAGTGGAAACCCCCTACAAGTGACCCCATTTTGGAAACTAGACCCCCCAAGGAACTTATCTAGATATGTGGTGAGAACTTTGAACCCACAAGGGCTTTACAGAAGTTTATAACGTACAGCGGTACAATTAAAAAATCATATTTTTTCCACAAAAATGATCTTTTCACCCCAATTTTTATTTTCCCAAGGGTAGCAGGACCCTAAAAGTTATTGTGCAATTTGTCCTGAGTACGCTGATACCCCACATGTGGGGGTAAACCACTATTTGGGCGCATGGCAGAGCTCGGAAGGGAAGCAGCGCCATTTGACGTTTTTGGCTGGAATTGAGATCGGACACCATGTCGCGTTTGGAAAACCCCTGATGTACCAAAACAGTGGAAACCCCCCACAAATGACACCATTTTGGAAAATAGACCCCCTAAGGAACTTATCTAGATGTGTGGTGAGAACTTTGAACCCCCATGGGCTTCACAGAAGTTTATAACATAAAGCCATACAATTAAAAAATCATATTTTTTCCACAAAAATGATCTTTTCACCCTCAATTCTTATTTTTCCAAGGGTAACAGGACCCTAAAAGTTATTGTGCAATTTGTCCTGAGTACGCTGATACCCCACATGTGGGGGTAAACCACTATTTGGGCGCATGGCAGAGCTCGGAAGGGAAGCAGCGCCATTTGACGTTTTTGGCTGGAATTGAGATCGGACACCATGTCGCGTTTGGAAAACCCCTGATGTACCAAAACAGTGGAAACCCCCACAAATGACACCATTTTGGAAACTAGACCCCCTAAGGAACTTATCTAGATGTGTGGTGAGAACTTTGAACCCCCATGGGCTTCACAGAAGTTTATAACATAAAGCCATACAATTAAAAAATCATATTTTTTCCACAAAAATGATCTTTTCACCCTCAATTCTTATTTTTCCAAGGGTAACAGGACCCTAAAAGTTATTGTGCAATTTGTCCTGAGTACGCTGATACCCCACATGTGGGGGTAAACCACTATTTGGGCGCATGGCAGAGCTCGGAAGGGAAGCAGCGCCATTTGACGTTTTTGGCTGGAATTGAGATCGGACACCATGTCGCGTTTGGAAAACTCCTGATGTACCAAAACAGTGGAACCCCCCCACAAATGACACCATTTTGGAAACTAGACCCCCTAAGGAACTTATCTAGATGTGTGGTGAGCACTTTGACCCCCCCAGTGCTTCACAGAAGTTTACAACGCCCGGGCGTGAAAATAAAAAATTCGTATTTTTTCCACAAACATGATCTTTTAGTCACCATTTTTTTATTTTCCCAAGGGTACCAGGAGAAATTGGACCCCAAAAGTTGTTGTCCAATTTGTCCTGAGTATGCTGATACCCCATATGTGGGAGAAAACTACTGTATGGGCACACGTCAGGGCTCGGAAGGGAAGTAGTGACGTTTTGGAATGCAGACTTTGATGGAATGGTCTGCGGGTGTCATGTTGCCTTTGGAGAGCCCCTAATGTACCTAAACAGTGGAAACCCCCCACAAATGACACCATTTTGTAAACTAGACCCCCCAAGGAACTTATCTAGATGTGTGGTGAGCACTTTGACCCCCCCAGTGCTTCACAGAAGTTTACAACGCCCGGGCGTGAAAATAAAAAATTCGTATTTTTTCCACAAACATGATCTTTTAGTCACCATTTTTTTATTTTCCCAAGGGTACCAGGAGAAATTGGACCCCAAAAGTTGTTGTCCAATTTGTCTTGAGTACGCTGCTACCCCATATGTGGGAGAAAACTACTGTATGGGCACACGTCGGGGCTCGGAAGGGAAGTAGTGACGTTTTGGAATGCAGACTTTGATGGAATGGTCTGCGGGTGTCATGTTGCCTTTGGAGAGCCCCTAATGTACCTAAACAGTGGAAACCCCCCACAAATGACACCATTTTGTAAACTAGACCCCCTAATAAACTTATCTATATGTGAGGTGAGCACTTTGACCCCCCAGTGCTTCACAGAAGTTTACAACGCCCGGGCGTGAAAATAAAAAATTCGTATTTTTTCCACAAACATGATCTTTTAGTCACCATTTTTTTAGTCACCAAAAGTTGTTGTCCAATTTGTCCTGAGTACGCTGACACCCCATATGTGGGAGAAAACTACTGTATGGACACACGTCGGGGCTCGGAAGGGAAGCAGTGACGTTTTGGAATGCAGACTTTTTGATGGAATGGTCTGCGGGTGTCATGTGCGTTTGGAGAGCCCCTGATGTACCTAAACTATTGAAACTCCCCACAAGTGACCCCATTTTGGACACTAGACCCCCTAAGGAACTTATCTAGATGTGTGGTGAGCACTTTGAACCCCCAAGTGCTTCACAGAAGTTTATAACACTCGGATGTGAAAATAAAAAAATCATTTTTTTCCACAAAAATGATATTTTTGCCCCCAATTTTTTATTTTCCTAAGGGTAACAGGAGAAATTGGACCCCAAAAATTGTTTTGCAATTTGTCCTGAGTAGGCTGCTACCCTACATGTGGGGGTAAAACACTGTTTGGGCGCATAGCAGAGCTTGGAAGGGAAGGAGCACCATTTGACTTTTTCAACTCAGAATTGGCTGGAATTGAGATCAGACGCCATGTGGCATTTGGAGAGCCCCTGATGTGCCCAAACAGTGGAAACCCCCAATTCTAACTCCAACCCGAACCCCAACACGCCCCTAACCCTAGCCCTAGCCCTAGCCCTAACCCTAGCCCTAACCCTAGCCCTAACCCTAGCCCTAACCCTACCCCAACCCTACCCCAACACACCCCTAGCCCTAACCCTAGCCCTAACCCTAATGGAAAAATGGAAATAAATACATTTTTTTTATTTTATTATTTTTCCCTAACTAAGGGGGTGATAACGGGGGGTTTGATTTATTATTTATGGCGGTTTTTATGTTTGGCGGCTGTCGCACGCTAAAAGACGCTTTTTATTGTAAAAATAGTTTTTGCATCACCACATATTGAGAGCTATAATTTTTCCTTATTTTGACCCACCGAGTCATGTGAGGTCTTATTTTTTGCGGGACGATTTGTCGTTTTTATTGGTACCATTTTCGGGCACGTGAAATTTTTTGATCGCTTTTTATTCCGATTTTTGGAAGAATGAACAAAAACCAGCGTTTCATGAATTTCTTTTGGGGGGGGTGCGTTTACACCGTTCCGCGTGCGGTAAAATTGATAAAGCGGTTTTATTCTTCGGGTCAGTACGGTTACAGCGATACCTCATTTAGGTCGTTTTTTTATGTTTTTGTCGGTTTTATGCAATGAAAACTATTTTATATAAAAAATAATTATTTTTGCATCGCTTTATTCTGCGAGTTATAACTTTTTTATTTTTTCGCTGATGATGCTGTGTGGCGGCTTGTTTTTTGCGGGACAAGATGACGTTTTCAGCGGTACCATGGATATTTATATGCGTCTTTTTGATCGCTCGTTATTGCACTTTTTGTTTGGCGGTATGATAATAAATCATTATTTTTTGCTTCGTTTTTTATTTTTATTTTTTAAGGGGTTCGCTAAAGGGGTTAACTAATGGGACAGTTTTATAGGGCAGGTCGTTACGGACGCGGCGATACCTAATATGTGTACTTTTATTGTTTTTTTTTTTTATTATTTTCAAAAAATGAATTTATTGGGGAATATTTTTTTTTTTTTTTACTAATTTATTTGGCGATTTTTTTAAATTTATTTTTACACTTTTTTTTATTTTTTTTTTACTTTATTACATAGTCCCAGGTGGGACATCACTGTCCTGTGACAGATCGCTGATCTGTCACATCACAGATCACTGTGACAGATCAGCAATCTGTCACAGGCAGTGCACAAGGCTTCCTCATGCCTGCGCTTTGCAGGCACTGAGGAAGCCAGCTTCCCCAGGCCCCCGAAGGCCCCCGTCGCCATCTTGGATTCGGGGGCCTGGAGGAAAGGAGCCCCCCGCAGCAGCGCTGCACATTGCGCTGCCGTGGGGGGCTCAGGGAAGCACGGAGGGAGCCCCCTCCCTGCCGATGCTTCCCTTTAACCCCCGGTACACCGCGATCATGTTTGATCGCGGTGTGCAAGGGGTTAACGTGTCGGGGGCGGTCCGTGACCGCCCCTGACACGTAGTGCCGGGTGTCAGCTGTGATAATCAGCTGACACCCGGCCGCGATCAGCGGCGCTCACCACGTAGGCGCCGCTGATCGCGGTAGACGTACTATCCCGTCCCCGGTCATACGGGCCCGGGTACCGTGGACGGGATAGTACGTCTCATGTCAGGAAGGGGTTAATCTTGCCCAAAATACCAACTCTTCTTGTTGAAATCCAGGCCCAAAATTCACAAAATCACTACAATGTTTCGCACTTGCCTGCAGACACTCATTCTTGTACCGCTTTCAAGGCATTTGTCAACCAAACTGCCTTCTGTTAGTCAAATATTTCACATTTTGACTCATCAGTCTAGAGCAGTGGTTCCCAAACTCCAGTCCTCGCGGACCCCAACAGGTCATGTTTTCAGGATTTCCATAGTGTTACACATGCAAGAGAATTCCTGATGCCTTGATGATACTTCCATCACCTGTGAAATACTAAGGAAATCCTGAAAACATGACCTCTTGGGGCCTGCGAAGACTGGAGTTTGGGAACCACTGGTCTAGAGCATCTGCTGCCTTTTTCTGTTCCCTAGGTCATAAGCTTTTATGCATAGTTGACACGCTTGACCTTGTTTTCATGTTGTATGTATTTTTTTTGTCCGCTTGGATCTGTTTCCATGTCATAAGTCTGTTTTTTTGCAACAATTGTCCTAAGAAGACCACTTCTTCCTAGACTTATTCGAACACTGGATAGCTGTAGCTTGGTCTCACTGGTTGCTACCAATTTTGCACTGATGGCACTGCTGGACATCTAGCAATTTCGGAGGGAAGTAAGCATGTTGAGTCTCTTATCTGCCGCACTGTTTCCTTAGTCGATCAATGCGTCTATGGTCCTCAATGCTGTTATTTTTTAGTGTCCCCAATACTGAGAAAAATAAACAGGTACTTATCCATCATGTGATACTCATAGGAAGGAAAGAGTCTGATTGTTTCCAAATTTATTCTGCCACAGTATACTGACCTCAAACATACAGCCAATGTCATGAAGAACTATCTTCCACCTAAAGAAGAGCAAAGTGTCCTGGAAATGAAATATCCTCTACAGATCCCTGATCGCAACATCACCAACTCTGGGATTACATGGAGAGAGAAGAATTTGCACATGCCTAAATCCACAAAAGATCTGTGGTTAGCTCTCCAAGATGTTTGGAACAATTTCCCTGTTGAGTGCCTTGACAAACTGTGTGCAAGTGTGCCTAGAAGATTTTGTGGTTACATGCTGTTTTGAAGGCAAAGGGTCGTTACACTAAATATGGTTTTGATTTAGATTTCCCTTTTGTTCTTTCACTTTGCACTTTGTTAATTGATAAAAATAAAGTATTAACACTTCTATTTTTGAGAGCATTCTTACTTTGCAGCATTTTTCCACACCTACTTAAAACTTTTGCACAGTACTGTATGTTTTGATACATTTTTCGCTGCTTTGCTTGTCTTGACTTAAAACTATACTTAGTTTTTTAAAACCTCTGGAAATAGTATCCAAATGTACTATTTAGTCAGACATTCAATATGGAGCACACAGAGAATGAAGAGAATGTTTTGATTTTTGGATTAGTGCCATTGAAGGAATTAAGTATTTGCATTTTAAATGCATGTATAAAGTATGCAACTGGCTCTAAATATGTCCAGATTAACTCAACATAAAGAATGGCCTGAAAGCCAGTGTAGGGTTGCCACTAATCCCAAGGCATGTGTGGGAAAGCTTTCTTCAGTTCATCTCTTAGTGTCCTCTTATTGCCATTTAGGTTCATTGTCTGCCAAAAGCATGTCTTTCACTGGAGAACAAAGACTACATTGAATACTTTCTTTAGATGGAGCCTCAACACTCTGTGCCAGGCCCGAATCTCTCACAGCTTCATTGATCGCTTGGACATAACAATTTTGAGTTTGGAAAGAAAAATTGTTTTTGAATATGTTTTAGAGAAAAACTTGGGGAATTTTCCAGCACATCTAAGTAGAGATTCTATGTTTCCTTCTCTGAAATGGAATAGATACATGCAGAATGGCAATAAAATAGCAAATCCTCATTCACAGCTTCGGTATCTCAGAGTTCAGTCGTACACGACAATGTGAGATTAAGCTTCAGCTTTCACAGATGAAATGCCACCATTTCAAGATAGTGTTCTGAGCCTAGGAATTAAGTCCCTTCTTTTTGATATGAGACGCTTGTTAAGTCCTTTATTTTTATACCAATGAAACTTCATTGACATTGACAGTAAACGCCACCAAAGCTCTTTGTATAGCTACCTTGGTTTTACAGTTATGGCAGAACAAAATAAATGGCCTATTGGCTCTGAGCTCTTTTGAACTTTCCTAATTGAGCAAGTTTTACTATTTTTACTTAGCAGTTCAGTATTACACATTAGGGTTTAAAGTCAGCCCGAAGTGGTGCTTAAAATTTTTGCATGGATCAAGAATTGTCATATGGCTTGACTTTACTAAAAAGAAGTCAAAGGATGTGTAAAATATTTACATTATATCAAAATATAAATGTTGTGAAGGATGAACTTCCAAAAATTAATTCCCATTTAAAGCGATCCTCTAGGACTTTAACGTCAATAGCTTAACTTTAGAATAGACCATCAAGGATCATAGTAACATAGTTAGCAAGGCCGAAAAAAGACATTTGTCTATCCAGTTCAGCCTATATTCCGTCAGAATAAATCCCCAGATCTATGTCCTTCTAAAAAACATAATAACTGTAAGATACAATATTGTTACGCTCCAGAAAGACATCCAGGCCTCTCTTGAACTCCTTGACTGAGTTCACCATCACCACTTCCTCAGGCAAGGAATTCCAGATTCTCACTGCGATATCAGTAAAGAATCCTCTTCTATGTTGGTGGAAAAACCTTCTCTCCTCCAGATGCAGAGAATGCCCCTTTGTGACTGTCACATTCCTTATAAACAGATCCTCGGAGAGATATTTGTATTGTCCCCTTATATACTTAAACATGGTTATTAGA
Organism: Dendrobates tinctorius; assembly: GCF_039654945.1. NCBI lineage: Eukaryota > Metazoa > Chordata > Amphibia > Anura > Dendrobatidae > Dendrobates > Dendrobates tinctorius. Next base: position 85,126,879 of record NW_027361728.1, on the reverse strand, counting down.
TTGCCCCTCTGTCGTCTTTTTTTCTAGACTAAATAATCCTAATTTTGCTAATTTCTCTGGGTATTGTAGTTCCCCCATCCCTTTTATTAATTTTGTTGCCCTCCTTTGTACCCGCTATATTTCTATTATAGCCTTCCTGAGCACTGGTGCCCAAAACTGTAAACAGTACTCCATGTGCGGTCTAACCGGGGATTTGTACAGAGGCAGTATAATGCTCTCATCATGTGTATCCAGACCTTTTTTAATGCACCCCATGATCCTGTTTGCCTTGGCAGCCGCTGCCTTGCACTGGTTGCTCCAGGTAAGTTTATCATTAATAAAAGGTAAAACACAATAGCCCAATACTTTGCAAAGCACAAATGGCAGTAACCTGAATATATGGTCTGCCATGATAAGTGGTTCCACTCCATGGAACTATGTATACACAAGGAGAAAAGGGAGTGACTGAATCCAATAATTTTAGACTATAAAAATATGAAAATTTTATTATAATCAATAAGTATAGAAGAGCACAATAATCATAATACAATTACACATAAAATATGACACCATACACCAGAAGAGGAAATACACAACAGTAGCAGAAGGCACCAAACCGCAGAAAATGCCTAGGATATAATAGCCCTTATGGGATATAATTAGCAGACTGCTGCCTATATAAAAATTCTATCGTGACCCTAATATATCTAGGATGGCAGAGAGCTCCCAAAACGGGCTGACAATACAGGAATGAAAACAACGGTAAGAGTTCAGTCTTGCATAATTGTAACAAGGAGGTAAATAGATTATAGTGCGAACGCTTACCGGATGGTGCCCACTAGCCCCCGATTGTAAAGGAATCTCCAACGCGCGTTTCGCGCTTGCCACTAGCACTTTCTCAAGGAGATGCCGCTAGTACTGGCGCAGGACCTTTTGCAGCCATAACAACCGTCACATGTCTGACCACATGATGTGGATGAGCCAATCAAAAGCGGTTATAGTGGCGCATGCGCCGTGGCACCAGCCAGTCCTCTCACATAAAGACAGACGCCCATCGTTGGACGCGCGCTCAAAATCAGCGCTCACGTCACAAGTATAAAGGGCACCGCCCCCATGGGGAGGAACATGGGAGGGCACACAACGCATGCGCACAACCACAAAGTCACGGAACAGACGTGACAGCTGGTAAAAAATACATACAAACATAAAGATATCAAAGGAAGGGCACACAAATCAAGTAACAATTATACAACACAGTCCCACCCCACACAGAATGCCATAAAGATCAAAAATATATATAAAATAGATCTTTACAACCCCCGCTCCATTAACAGATATAACCAGAGGTAAAAAAGTATTCAATACATAGAGCAGGGGGAGATTCAGATACAGTGTCCAATCGATGGCAACTGAATGGCTGGAACCGGTGAAGAAGAAAACGGTAGATCCATGTATACCAGAACAACGACAGGAACGATAAAACTAAAAGATAAAAGATAAGAAACAATTAAAAATTAAGAACAATAAGAATACAAACGGGGAAGATAATGGGCAGTGGTGGACATGGACAACCCAAAAGGGTAACTTATTTTACAGGAAAGAGGCAAAGCTCAGAGACTCATTAAGACCTTTCGGGGTAATCGTATCCAGCATAACAATCCACTTAGATTCTCTTTGCGCCAAAACTTTCTTATAGTTGCCAGCTCTGATCCCTAGATGAACCCTATCAATCCCCCTCACCATAAATGTCTGTGGGTCACAATTGTGCACGAATTTGAAGTGACGAGGGATCGTCTTTAAAACAGAAAGATCGGTCACTGTCTTAGCCCCCAAGATGTCACGAACGTGTTCCCGGATCCTCACCCGGAGTTCTCTCGAGGTTAAACCCACATATATAAGAGAACACCCGCAAACGGCATAATACACCACATTATCACTGCCGCATGATATCCGTTCTGTGATTTGAAATTCTTTCGACCTGTTTGAATTATAGAATGTCGAGCACCGTGAAACATTGCGGCAGGCCAGGCAGTGACCGCACGGGACCGAACCAGCCACAGGGCCCCTAGTGCCAAACGGATTGATTATATCAGGGACATAATGGCTCTTAACCAAAAGATCCCTTAAGTTCTTAGATCTTCTTGCAGTCATCAAGGGATGATCACCAACAGCCTGATTTAATGCCGGTTCAGATTTCAAAATGGCCCAGTGCTTCGTAAGAATATCTCGCATATGTCCCCACTCATGATTATGAGTAGAAACAAAACGAGAAGGGCCGTGTGATCGGAAAATCCCATTTCTCCTGGGACTATCCCCACCAATTTGTGCATGAGGGTATAACAAGTCCCTACGTGCAGTTCTCCTCGCCCGGTCGTAACCCCTCCCTATACATCTGTTACTATACCTGCGATCCTGAAAACGTGTTCTCAGGTCGCGGGCTTGTTCCTCAAATTTATCTTCTGTGGAGCAGATCCGCCTCATTCGTAGAAACTGCCCGACAGGAACGGCCCTGATGGTAGACTGATTGTGTGTGGATGTGGCGTGTAACAGAGCATTCACTGAGGTAGGTTTTCTAAATACGTCAGTCTGAATACGACGTCTATGATCTACCTCCAAGAGAACGTCCAGGAAATCAATGGACCTTGAATCATATTTATAAGTAAGCTTAATGTTAAAATTATTCACATTAAGGCACGCCATAAAGTCCCCGAGCTGTTGATTATTGGGGTCCCAAAGGTAGGATACTCACAATAAAATGTACAGTAGATGGATTTTCCTAACAATAGATGATTATGCTAATTGGATTCATGTAGTAGTTTTTCAGAAGCTTTTTTTTCTTTTTAAAAATCGACAAACTGCTGTCAAACTGATGCATATTTTTTATTCTACATGAGACTGGGTATTCCATGGCCTACTGTACACATTTGGAAAGCGAATGAATTGCATTATGCTTTGTTGTTGAATGTGCCCAACAAAAATGTCACTTTCCTCAACTTTTTTTCTTACATTTTTCTTTATGAATCTCCACCATTATTTAGATTGCGTATGTTATCTATTTTAAAACCAGTAACAACTTTGGCCACTTGCTGATCATTGGATGTCCGACTGTTGGGACCTTCACTGAGTCAGATTTCGAAATGTTCCCTGACGGGGAAATTTTATTCCCCTTTACAAAATGGCGCTGCAGTTCGAAAGCCCGACAGCCGCTTCATTCATTCTGTAAGGGGATTTCAGGAAAAATCCTAAAGTAGCAAGTGGTCAGACCCCCGCCTATCAACAAGTTAAGTTATCATGTATCCTGAGTAAAGGTGATAACTTGCATAATAAATGCACATTTTTTACATATGGATGAAGTGGTATGGTGCTATATTTGTCCCCTAAAAATGATACATATATAGGTTTTGTAAAGATCAGGTATGGCATTCCTGAGAAATCTATTGTAGAAACCAAATACAAATCAGACTAGAAGGTGGGGGGGTCAATGCACTTAGACTGCTTCTTTGACATTCCTCCCATCACCACTACCCTCTCCCTGATTGACAGATTGACAGCTTTGTCCTCTATTGTGTCATCCTGTGGCTGAATTTGCACCCCAATCACTCAAAAGAGAATCTGTTGCATATGCGCCAACCCGGGCAGTAAAAGATCATGTTCAACGTTTCAGTCGACCACAACCCCAGAAAATCACAAAAATACCTGCAATGTTCCCTAGTTTCATCTCAAAAGGACATTTCGCCAGTTTGAACATGTTATACTGGTCACATAGCGGCATATTGGCTGTAGAGCTAAATAAAACCTAGTGTTTTTTTTTATTTTTTTCATTTCTAAAGCATGAATATTAGTTTGAAAAATTTAGATTGTAATAACCATTATAAAAAAGGGGACATTACCAGAGATTTGGCTCTGGGGCGTTTACTTCTTTCACTACATGATGTTGTCCAATTACAGTATAAACAGGAGTCGTCATGCAGGTGATGGAAAGAACTACTGTGTTTTTGATTTAATGCAGAAAGAGATTGGGGGCAGTGTCTCAATAGCTCAGTCTAAACATAGTTACATTCACTCACTAGAGCCTTTCATGACTCCTGATTTGAACACGATGGAGATGATATAACAGATTCTCCTGATATTTCCAATTCATATGTACTGTCCTATAAATCTGAAAGGTGTTCTGCTCACAAGCGTAGCCAAAAATTCCACTATACAAAGAGATGCGTAATTGATGGACCAAGGACTGAGTGAAGCATTTATGTCTTGCTTGTGGACCGGTTTCTTGTGGGGGCAGCTGTATATGGGGCAGCTTGTATGGTTTATAGATTGGAAGGAAATCTGCATTAGACTGAATTCACTGCTTGACCATAGAGAACAGAGGAACACTCACTTTTGCTTGTTTACTATGCCGCTTTTTATCTCTCAAACGGTTTCTCTTATGCATTCTCCATAAAACCAGCAAATGAACTCCAAGTAAAACCAGTAATAGATCAGCCATTTTGCGATCTATATTACTGGTTAAAAGGAACCATGAAACAGCCTGTAGGTCATGGGCATGATTGATGGATGTATGTAAGGACTCCACATGTGCTTGACCATCAACATTCTCTCCTGTAGATGGAGATGGTCAAGTCGATGTATTGCTGATGTGTTATCTTTACTGAATGATGATGGTAAAGTGGCAACCAAAGGTTTTAAATAAAAATCAATTACTTTACCCACCATTTCATATAGGCCACAATTGCCAGCCGCTATAGGTCTCCCGTGTGGGTATAAAGGGTCTTTATGTAGTTTCAGAATTAAATAGAATGTTACCATTCTAGGATTCAAAATTTTCAAAGATTCCAGCATCTCTTTTAGAATTATACCTTCTTGAAATTCTCTATCCAGTATGGGAAAAGTTCTGTCTGAAAAGAGGTAAGCGGGTTAGAAGGTAACTTCCTATAACATTGCTTTTCCTTCAACAATTTGAAAGCTTGTTCTTTATATTTAATGTTAGGCCAAATTACCACATTACTCACCTTATCTACGGGTTTGAAAACCAGATTTTTAAAATTGTGTAACTCCTTTATTGCATCTCATTCTTGTTTGCACAGATTAAAAGCTGAAGTAGAAGCATTTTTTAGTTTCTCTGTTTCTTCAGAGACTGTTTAAAAAAAACTATGGAAATTTTTGGGATTTGTTGCAGAAGTGTGTGTCAAAGGGACTTACCTGTGAACTTTTTGCAGTTGTTCTAAAATAGCTAAAGCCTCTAGCTCTTCAATAGTAGTAAATGGCTTATGGTTTTAATTTTTATTATGAAAGCATTTCAGAATCAATTTTCTCGCAAACAAGTGGATGTCTTTTATCGAAGTAATGGTGTCTACAGAAGTGGAAGGTGAAACAGTTAACCCTTGTCTATCACTATTTTTTTATTTTCACTGTTGATAAAAAAGATATAACGCTTTCTTAAAGGGAAGATTTAACTATCAAACCCTTTCTAACATCAGGCGTATTAATTCGTCCTTATGCCCCAGGCCTATTTGACCAGGGATGGATTATTCATTTCTCTTAAGTAGCGGAACACGTGACCGCTGGCAGCAGCAGGAAGCCGGTGGCTGACACTGCGTGCTACTGTAGAGCAATGAATACTCACTGCTCTATGCGCGCACAGTCCTGGTGATTATTCCAGCAGCTGTGCTCTCCTCGTGATCAGCTCATAATGTTCCTGCCACGTGCTGCTTGCAAGCATAAAGTGGTTGCTGGCACCGGAGCATGATGCTACAAGGGAGCTCCTTCTAGTTGTGTAATAGTTTGTTTTTTTAATGTTTTCTGATGGGGCCATGTATACCAGGACCGGGGTTGGGGGGAAATCATACCAAGATAATATTATTAAAGAGAAATGAATATTTATTGCCCTCCACGCCAAAGGCTGTGAAATGCAGTGAATATTCATTTTTCTTCAGCAGCGGGAACAGGAGTTAGCCACAGCCGCTGGCTCCAGCCTCCTATGACCCGCTGCTCCACTGATGCCATTCCCCCACTTCCCCACCACTGCCAGGGCTGATACATCTGGACTATAAGTTGCACATACCATTTTCCTCCACATTTTTGGAGGAAGAAAGTGCGTGTTATAGTCGGTAAAATGTAATTTTTTCTTTCTTCACTGCCCAATGGTATAACATTCTGTGAGACACGTGTCAATATGATCACTGCACCACTAGATGAATTCATTGGGGACATTATAAACTTCTGAGAGTTCAGTGTGCCCACCACATATCTAGATAAGTTCCCTGAGGGGTCTAGTTTCCAAAGTGTTGTCACTTGTGGGGGATTTTCACTGTTTAGGCACATCAGGGACTCTCCAAATGGACCATGGTGTCCGCCAATTATTCCAGCAAATTTTGCATTCTAAAAGTCAAATACCGCTTCTTCCCTTCCAAGCTCTGCCGTGCACAGAAACAGTAGTTTTCTCCCTCATATGGGATATCAGCGTACTCAGGAGAAATTACACAACAAATTTTGGGGTCCATTCTTTCCTGTTACCCTTGTCAAAATAAAAAAAATTGGATCTGAAGTAAATTTTTGGTGAAAAATGAAATGTTCATTTTTTTTCCACATTACAAAAATTCCTGTGAAGCACCTGAAGGGTTAAACTTCTTGAAGGCGGTTTTGAGCACCCTGATGGGTGCAGTTTTTAAAATGGTGTCACTGTTTAGGCACATCAGGGACTCTCCAAATGGACCATGGTCTCCGCCAATTGTTCCAGCAAATTTTGCATTCTAAAAGTCAAATACCGCTTCTTCCCTTCCAAGCTCTGCCGTGCACAGAAACAGTAGTTTTCTCCCTCATATGGGATATCAGCGTACTCAGGAGAAATTACACAACAAATTTTGGGGTCCATTCTTTCCTGTTACCCTTGTCAAAATAAAAAAAATTGGATCTGAAGTAAATTTTTGGTGAAAAATGAAATGTTCATTTTTTTTCCACATTACAAAAATTCCTGTGAAGCACCTGAAGGGTTAATAAACTTCTTGAAGGCGTTTTTGAGCACCCTGATGGGTGCAGTTTTTAAAATGGTGTCACTGTTGGGTATCTTCTATCATATAGACCCCTCAAAGTGACTTTTAATGTGATGTGGTCCCTAAAAAAAATGGTGTTATAAAAATGAGAAATCACTGATCAATTTCTAACCATAACTTCCTAATAAAAAAACTTTTTTTTACAAAATTGTGCTGATGTAAAGTAAACATGTCAGAAATGTTACTTAAGTATTTTGTGTGACATATCGATGTGATTTAAGGGCATGAAAATTCAAAGATTGAAAATTGCAAAATTTTAAAATTTTTTGTCAAATTTCTTTTTTTTTCTTAAGTAAACACAAGTCATGCTGAAGAAATTTTACCACTGTCAATAAGTTCAATATGTATAGAAAAAACAGTCTCTAAATCACTGGGATCCATTGAAGAGTTCCAGAGTTATTATCTCATAAAAGGACAGTGGTTAGAATTGTAAAAATTGGCCTAGTCATTAATGTGAAAACCACCCTCGGGGGTAAAGGGGTTAAATAAGTCTGATCATGCTTTGCCCATTTGGCTCTTGCATTAAAAATTACCGTATGTACTTGAGTATAAGCCGACCCGAGTATAAGCCAAGGCACCTAATTTTGCCACGGAAAACTGGGTAAGCTTATTGACTAGAGTATAAGCCGGGTATGCATTGTCCCTCATACCTGTCTTGCTATGTGTGGCTCCCTCAGTCTCCTAGTTGTATGCATGGCTCGGCGTCCTACCCCATGTATCAGAGTTTGGCGTCCTCCCCCTTGTATGCATGGCTCGGCGTTCTCCCCCTTCCTCCCCGGGGTATGCGTAGCTCGGCGTCCTCCCCCATCCTCCTCCTTGTATGCATGGCTCGGCATCATCCCCCGTCATACTCGCCCTCCTTGCGTGGTCGCTGCACGTCCCTGCATCTCCGTTGTCCCGGCCCACAGCTCTTCCTGTGCTCAGCAGTAATGTGGTACTGCTCATTAAGGTAATGAATTTGCACTCCACGCCTATGGGAGCAGAGAAGCGTGCATACTCATTACCTTAATGAGTGGTACCACATGACCGCTGAGCACAGGAAGAGCTGACAAGACAACAGAGATGCAGGGACGTGCAGCGGCTGCGGGAGAAGGGTGGGTATGATGTCACAGCCGCCGGCTCCTGCCTCTGCTCCGCCGCTCCCCCTCCCCGCTGGCTTTCTGGACAATGACTCGTGTATAAGCCGATGGTGGGGGGGAGGGAGGTCGTTTTCAGCACAAAAAAGGTGCTGAAAATCTTGGCTTATACACCAGTATATACGGTATCTACTCAATTAGAAGGGAATTCAAGTTTTAAATTTTATTTACAGTTAGGTTCATATATATTTGGACAGAGACAACATTTTTCTCATTTTGGTTCTAGACATTACCACAATGAATTTTAAACAAAACAATTCAGATGCAGTTGAAGTTCAGACTTTCATCTTTTGTTTGAGGGTATCCACATTAAAATTGGATGAAGGGTTTAGGAGTTTCAGCTCCTTAACATGTGCCACCATGTTTTTAAAGGGACCAAAAGTAATTGGACAATTGACTCCAAGGCTATTTCATGGACAGGTGTGGGCAATCCCTTCGTTATGTCATTCTAATAATTAAGCAGATAAAATGCCTGGAGTTGATTTAAAGTGTGGTGCTTGCATTTGGAAGGTTTTGCTGTGAAGGAAACATGCGGTTAAAGGAGCTCTCCATGCAGGTGAAACAAGCCATCCTTAAGCTGCAAAAACAGAAAAAAACATCCGAGAAATTGCTACAACATTAGGAGTGGCAAAATCTACAGTTTTGTACATCCTGAGAAAGAAAGAAAGCACTGGTGAACTCATCAATGCAAAAAGACCTGGGTGCCCACGGAAGGCAACAGTGGTGGATGATCGCAGAATAATCTCCATGGTGAAGAGAAACCCCTTCACAACAGCCAACCAAGTGAACAACACTCTCCAGGAGGTAGGCGTATCAATATCCAAATCTACCATAAAGAGAAGACTGCATGAAAGTAAATACAGAGGGTTCACTGCACGGTGCAAGCCACTCATAAGCATCAAGAATCAAAAGGCTAGACTGGACTTTGCTAAAAAAACATCTAAAAAAGCCAGCACAGTTCTGGAAGAACATTCTTTGGACAGATGAAACCAAGAACAACCTCTACCAGAATGATGGAAAGAGAAAAGGATGGCGAAGGTGTGGTACAGCTCATGATCCAAAGCATACCACATCATCTGTAAAACATGACGGAGGCAGTGTGATGGCTTGGGCATGCATGGCTGCCAGTGGCACTGGGTCACTAGTGTTTATTGATGATGTGACACAGGACAGAAGCAGCCGAATGAATTCTGAGGTATTCAGAGCCATACTGTGTGCTCAGATCCAGCCAAATGCAGCCAAACTGATTGGTCATCGTTTCATACTACAGATGGACAATGACTAGTGTTGAGCTTTCCGATACCGCAAGTATTGGGTATCGGACGATATTTGCCGTATCGGAATTCCGATACCGAGTACCGATACTTTTTTCGTATCGGATACCGGAATCGGAAGTCCAAAATGCAATGAGCCACTTTTGTGGCTCTGATTGGCTGCCGAAATGACGTCATCATGATGCGCTGTCTGTGCGCATCATGATGCGCCGTCAGTTCGGGCCTTCGGGGGGGCTGTGCCGACTGTCCGGGGGTCTGTACCGGCCTGCCGGTGGTCTGTGCAGGCTCCGGGGGTCTGTGCCGGCCTGCCGGGGGGCTGTGCCGGCCTGCCGGTGGTCTGGGCAGGCTCCGGGGGGCTGTGCCGGCCTGCCGGTGGTCTGTGCAGGCTCCGGTGGTCTGTGCTGGCCTGCCGGGGGGCTGTGCCGGCCTGCCGGTGGTCTGTGCAGGCTCCGGTGGTCTGTGCCGGCCTGCCGGGGGGCTGTGCCGGCCTGCCGGTGGTCTGTGCAGGCTCCGGGGGTCTGTGCAGGCATCGTCCGATGGGACTACAAGTCCCATCGGGCGATGCCTGCTACCATGACAGTGATTGACACATTAGCCAATGACGGGACAGTAGTAGTCCCATCATCCGGCTAATGTGTTGAATGTAAAAAAAAAAAAAAAAAATTTTACATGCTACATACATACAACATGCATACTACATATATACTACATGCAACATGCATACTACATACATGCTACATACTAAATGCATGCTACATACATGCTACATACTACATGCATGCAACATACATACTACATATATACTACATGTAACATACATACTACATATATACTACATGTAACATACATACTACATACATGCTACATACTACATGCATGCTACATACTACATACATGCTACATACATACTACATACATAATACATATATACTACATGCATGCAACATACATACAACATATATACTACATGCATGCAACATGCATACTACATATATACTATATATACTACATGTAACATACATACTACATATATACTACATGCAACATGCATACTACATACATGCTACATACATACTACATACATAATACATATATACTACATGCATCATACATTCAACATATATACTACATGCATGCAACATGCATACTACATATATACTATATATACTATGTGTAACATACATACTACATATATACTACATGCTACATACATGCAACATACACACTACATGCTACATACATGCAACATACATACTACATACATGCTACATACATACACACTACATGCTACATACATGCAACATACATACTACATACATGCTACATACATGCAACATACATACTACATACATGCTACATACTACATGCATGCTACATACATACTACATACATGCTACATTCATACTACATACATAATACATATATACTACATGCATGCAACATACATACAACATATATACTACATGCATGCAACATGCATACTACATATATACTATATATACTACATGTAACATACATACTACATATATACTACATGCAACATGCATACTACATACATGCTACATACATACTACATACATAATACATATATACTACATGCATGCAACATACATACAACATATATACTACATGCATGCAACATGCATGCTACATATATACTATATATACTACATGTAACATACATACTACATATATACTACATGCTACATACATGCAACATACACACTACATGCTACATACATGCAACATACATGCTACATACATGCTACATACATGCTACATACATGCAACATACATACTACATACATACTACATACATGCTACATACATACCACATGCATGCAACATGCATACTACATATATACTGCATATATACTACATGCATGCAACATACATATATACTACATACAATACATACATATAGACATACAGTACATATAACATAGAGTACATACTTACCGTCACTTGTCACTTTGATCCCCGAAGCCATTGTCACCTGAGGGATAAATATCAAAATAAAAAAACACCAATATACTTACCCCGATCCGCAGAAGTCCACGAGGGTCCCACGTCCATCTTGCGTGGAGAACAGCAGCATCAGCTGATGCTACCGTTCTCTACCAGCACCAGGAATACAATGACGGAAGGTAGGTATCCTTCCGCACTGTATTCCTCCACCATTGTAAAAAAAAAAGTCCCTAGTCTCACTTTATGCCATTGCTGCGTGGGAATTTCCCACGCAGCAATGGCATAAAGTGAGACTAGGGACTTTTTTTTTTTAAAGTGGTGGAGGAATACAGTGCGGAAGGATACCTACCTTCCGTCATTGTATTCCTGGAGCTGGTAGAGAACGGTAGCATCAGCTGATGCTGCTGTTCTCCACGCAAGATGGACGTGGGACCCTCGTGGACTTCTGCGGATCGGGGTAAGTATATTGGTGTTTTTTTATTTTGATATTTATCCCTCAGGTGACAATGGCTTCGGGGATCAAAGTGACAAGTGACGGTAAGTATGTACTCTATGTTATATGTACTGTATGTCTATATGTATGTATTGTATGTAGTATATATGTATGTTGCATGCATGTAGTATATATGCAGTATATATGTAGTATGCATGTTGCATGCATGTGGTATGTATGTAGTATGTATGTTGCATGTATGTAGCATGTATGTAGTATGTATGTTGCATGTATGTAGCATGTAGTGTGTATGTATGTAGCATGTATGTAGCATGTAGTGTGTATGTATGTAGCATGTATGTAGTATGTATGTTGCATGTATGTAGCATGTAGTGTGTATGTTGCATGTATGTAGCATGTAGTATATATGTAGTATGTATGTTACATGTAGTATATATAGTATATATGTAGTATGCATGTTGCATGCATGTAGTATATATGTTGTCTGTATGTTGCATGCATGTAGTATATATGTATTATGTATGTAGTATGTATGTAGCATGTATGTAGTATGCATGTTGCATGTAGTATATATGTAGTATGTATGTTACATGTAGTATATATGTAGTATGCATGTTGCATGCATGTAGTATATATGTTGTCTGTATGTTGCATGCATGTAGTATATATGTAGTATGTATGTAGCATGTATGTAGTATGTAGCATGTATGTAGCATGCATGTAGTATGTAGCATGTATGTAGCATGCATGTTGCATGTAGTATATATGTAGTATGTATGTTACATGTAGTATATATGTAGTATGCATGTTGTATGTATGTAGCATGTATGTAGCAAGTAAATTTTTTTTTTTTTTTTTTTTTTTAACATTCAACACATTAGCCGGATGATGGGACTACTACTGTCCCGTCATTGGCTAATGTGTCAATCACTGTCATGGTAGCAGGCATCGCCCGATGGGACTTGTAGTCCCATCGGACGATGCCTGCACAGACCCCCGGAGCCTGCACAGACCATCGGCAGGCCGGCACAGCCCCCCGCCAGGCCGGCACAGACCACCGGAGCCTGCACAGACCACCGGCAGGCCGTCACAGCCCCCCGGCAGGCCGTCACAGACCACCGGAGCCTGCACAGACCACCGGCAGGCCGGCACAGCCCCCCGGCAGTCCGGCACAGACCACCGGAGCCTGCACAGACCCCCCGGCAGACCGGCACAGCCCCCCGAAAGGCCCGTACAGACCCCAGAGAGGCTGTACAAGGCAAAAATAGGGTTTTTCTTATTCCGATACCGGAAGTCCCATAGACTTGAATGGGACTTCCGGTATCGGAATCGGCGATACCCGATATTTTTTTTAGATCGGCCGATACCATCCGATACGATACTTTTAAGTATCGGACGGTATCGCTCAACACTAACAATGACCCAAAACATAAAGCCAAAGCAACCCAGGAGTTTATTAAAGCAAAGAAGTGGAATATTCTTGAATGGCCAAGTCAGTCACCTGTTCTCAACCCAATTGAGCATGCATTTCACTTGTTAAAGACTAAACTTCAGACAGAAAGGCCCACAAACAAACAGCCACTGCAAACCACTGCAGTGAAGGCCTGGCAGAGCATCAAAAAGGAGGAAACAGCGTCTGGTGATGTCCATGAGTTCAAGACTTCAGGCAGTCATTGCCAACAAAGGGTTTTCAACCAAGTACTAGAAATTAACATTTTATTTACAATTATTTAATCTGTCCAATTACTTTTGGTCCCTTTAAAAACAGGGTGGCACATGTTAAGGAGCTGAAACTCCTAAACCCTTCATCCAATTTTAATGTGGATACCCTCAAATGAAAGCTGAAAGTCTGAACTTCAACTGCATCTGAATTGTTATGTTTAAAATTCATTGTGGTAATTTCTAGAACCAAAATTAGAAAAATGTTCTGTCCAAATATATATGGACCTAACTGTATAAGGTACTATATTTTTCAGACTATAAGAGGCACTTTTTCCTCAAAAGATTTATGGGAAAGTAGGGGTGCGTCTTAAAGTCCAAATGTACCTACCAGGAGAGTTGTGGCAGCAGGAGTCGGGCGATTCTGCCGGCCCTGGGCTGGAAGAGGGGGTGGGTGTTGCATGGTCCAACACTGCATGGCGATGATCTGACTCCCATCCCAGGCTGGTTTGTCAGTGCTCGGTGGTTCGTGGGCTCCATCTGCCAAGTTCTCAATCTGCACATGCGCCGCCTTCGGCGGCCATTTTCCCGGAGGCCACCGGAGTGCAGAAGTGGATGTGCAGGGGCTCCAGGCTTTCACAAAATGTTGATGGAGCCACTCCACCAAAGAGCAGCGCTGAACCTGATGCACCAGCTTGGTATTGGAGTCAGATCATTACTTGACCACCGAACACTTCATGTGACCCTGCTCCACCAGCGCTGCTGATCCCTCCTCCCTCAGGAAGCTGAATTCAGACTATAAGTCGAACCTCTTGATGCATTAATTTTCTCCTTATTTTCCTTCTGAAAAATTTGGGTGCATCTTATAGTCCGGTGCGTCTTATAGTCCGAAAAATGCAGGTAACTGTTCTAGAGAAAGATGGCAATATTTCAGATATGTTTATACATATGTACAAATAGATCAGATATCACTTGGTTAGATAGTGACAGAATGATTAATTTAATATTAAAGTAAAATAGAACATATACAAGACAAAATATTAGGTATGACTTTATTATTTTCCTTTCCTATGATCCTTTTTTGTCATTTTATTGAAAGCTGAGAAATTTCTAAACATTATTAAAATTATATTTCAGGAGATGGATATCAGGCTTCAGCCCCTTTCTCCATCCCTCTATGGCTCTTCGCAATAGGAGACAAAAATAGTTCACCCTCTCCCCTTATTTCGGTCAATATTCTCAGCAGTTTACCAGCAAAAATGGAAGAGTGGGGTCACCAGGAAATTAACCTCACTGCGTATAAGTTTATCTTTTGTTTAGATTTAAACTTTGGTCTCAGTTTAGTGTTCCTTTCAAGGATTTAATCCCATTTTATAAAATGTTGGCATGGTAGTGTTTAAAACTTGATTTTTTTTTTCACAGATTATTAAAATCTTGGATAGTCAAAAATGTTTACAAAGACATTGGAAAAACATAATCATTAACTTTTTAAGTGATACATTAAACAGGATGTCTCATGAAAGACATAAATATCTGATGGATGTGGGTCGCAGAGGTGGAATTAATCTAGAACCCAGGTCCCCTGATAGTATTCCCTCTTAATTGAGTAATCAGAAAAGGAAAGCGTTTAGGTTAACAAGCTCAATTGGAGATATGCTCCGGGAGTCGGCAGTGTGCTTTTTTATCATTTCCAGAGCGCAACTAACAGAACAGTGTCCCTTGATCCCCAATTCCAGACTGTGCCGGGCCACTGGCTCTCTCAATTTATTGTTATGGGAGTTCTGAATTCACACAAAAGTATTTGTTTGGCTGTATTTGGAACTTTTATAACAATGAATGGATTGAGGGTTTCTTTGTCATGCTCACAGGTGGTGCACATGGTTTGGGGACCCACTGTGAAACAGGGATCAAATTCTTCCTCCTGAACTCTTACAACCTCTCATCAGGACCACATTCCCTCCAAGCCACTAGAAGAAAGCTTACATCTCCCACCTTCTTCTTCGTCAAGATATTTCTCACAGACAAGACATCCTCAGAGCAGAACAGAGTGAGTTTGGACACAGGAACCTTAACCTGTTGAGTCTCTCTTAGTCCAGCAAGAATAGCTGTCCCCTTGGAAGAAATGAAGATGTCCTGGGACTCTTCCTCCTGGTCGGACAGCAGAGACTTGGACGATGCCACCACTTTTACAATGTCATCCTGCGACCTCATGGAACTAGCAGATACCTTCACAGGGTTGATCTTACCCAGGATACATTGTTGAGGCAAGGGGCTTTTAGTAAACAGGACATTGGAACAATCGTCTGGTGAAGATTACAACACTGGCGACCCTGCTGGAAGTACAAGAACCAGACAACCCTTGTGACACGACTCCTCCCATCGAAGCACCTCACCGGTCTTCCAAACTAAAACAGACTCATGAGTTCTCAGCTATAAAAGAAGGGGGTGAAAAATGGTAGCCAGCACATAGAAAACAATTTTCTCCGAATGGAGTGCTCCTATCTGTAGCTCTAGAGTTTCAATGACAGCTTGAATGACTTTGGGTAGGTCCTTCCCTTCAACAGTGACACTCTCAGCTGATTCTGGATGTGTCTAATGGGAATTTGATAACAATCCATCATGTCCTGCTGTAAGAAATTTCCCTTTGAAACAGAGTCAAGAAAGGCCGTTTTGTTGAACCGGATTGTCCACAGGACACGGAAACATTCAAAGTCAGTGGTGAATAATCTCCTCTCTCACCTAGAGAAACTTCACCTACAGGCCCTAGGTTTAGGAGTTTAGACCTCTCAGGACAGACATAAAGTACTCTGCGCTACTGCAGCTTAAGCACACTCTTGGCATGACCACTTTCTTGTTGCCGCTCTGCTAGCTTAACACTATCAACCTGCATAGATTACGCGAGGATGGCTGATTCTGGAGGCTGAGGAAAGAGCGGTCTTTGGAAAGACTGACCCAGATGTGACAATCGATTTGGATTGCCAGACAGATTAAATAGTCTAGAGTAGCCAAGATGTCACTACAAGCCAATTTGCACTTGATCTATCCCGACAATACCTCCCAGAAGGCGGCTACCAATGCTTCCATCCACGTTCAAAAGACATTGTGAGGCACCGAATGGCATACTGGCTGACAGATAATTCTCTCTGATGCAGTCTGAGAAGGGAAAATGCAGTGGATGAAGTACGATCAGGTTCATCAAAGACCTTTTGGAAGTCACCTGTAGGTCCACAGGATCCCCTCTCTCCCACATGGGCTTAATCTATGCTACAGCTTGTCCTGTAAGTTGGGACATCAGGAATCCTACTTTAACCTGATCAGTCGGGAACTGATGAGCCAAAAGCTTATAGGGCAGGATGCACTGATCTAAGAATCCACAGCACTGCTTAAAGTCTCTGCTGAATCGTGGTGGAGCCAATAAATGAAGATGACCTCCTGTAGCATATGTCGTAGGCAGAGTGGGCTCAGCCATAGCTGTGGCAACTTGAGATTGGAGCAGAAGCACCCGTCATCAGAGCATCCATTCAGTTATTCAGTCCATTGATACAACAATTTTTTCTTGCTAACCTCGCTAACGGAAGAGTTCTTGTTACAGCTCCAAGGCCTGGGGGATCTTGGGATCAGCAGGATTCATAGCCTGAGCAAATTGTCATGCTTGAAGGTGGCACACGTGGTTCTTAGACCTACTGTGCCATAAGGCCGAGTTTATCTAGGAAGGAGCGTAGCTAAGCGGCTACCAGGTGTTCACTGGAACTCCTGATGGTGGAGACAGACTGAGCTGCAGGTAGCCACCAGGTACTACTCCCAGGCAGACCTCTGTACTGCAGCTGACAATCACAAGTGGTCGAGTTTGCTTGATGGGGAAACATGACCGGAGACATACGGACTGTACGGACAACTTGGATCTTGAAGATAGGCTCTTGTTCATACACGCAGGTATCAGAGATCAGTTTGGGAACTCTGCTGGACTAGGACCAGGAACTACAGATTCAGGAACGAATGCACCTTGGCCAGGGGTTCAGGTCCAGGTTCAGAGACCACCAATGCAGTTTCAGGGTTAAAATACGGATACCTCCAAAGTGGCCACAGGATAAAGAACACACCTTACTATACTAAAGGATATATAAAGTGCTCTCAGTGAGAGAAACAGAATAGGAATCTTGTGGGTATGATACCTTTTAATGGCTAACAAATAATAGTGAATGTTTGTTTGAATGTTTGTTTCTCTCACTGAGAGCACTTTATATATTTTTCTACTGGCTAACACGGTACCAAACCACTTTTTTCGTTATACTAAAGGAATGACACAGGAAGGGGAATAGTTATAACAGACTAAGGACTGGGGACCTTGCAACGGTTTCACACACCAACAACATTAACAGTAACCTATGTGGGTGCTCAAGCACCTACCAATTGGGGAGGGTGCCTTTTATACAAGATGTCTTACTGCTATAGGCTGAGAACCATGTTGCAGGTGTACACTTTAACTAAATGCCTTCTAGCTGTTTGCTGGGGACAGTTTTCCTTGTTTGCGCGCTGCTCCTTCCAGAGCAGGGTGCGCCAGCCATGGTTCTTACTATGTTGTTTTAATTCTTTATTCTAGATTGTCTCACTTTCTTCTTCACTCATTGGTGGTCAGATGCCAGCTTTAATGAGGGATCAAGGACCCCTATTCACAAGATAGTTCCCATTTCTGGCATGCACATTTATAAGACATTTAAGATTTATCCTGTGAGTATGCCAATGAATGTCTCTAATGAGACAGCTCCTTTAATGAGATATAATTAATAAATTACAATACACAATAGTGGATAAGTGATGGTTTGATGGAAGAATAATGAGAGAGAGAAAGAAAGAAAAAAATAAAGTATGTTTCTTTATATAGTTATTATATAATAACCTCCTTGAGTCAATAGAGATGAAATATGAGAATAAGAGAAAATCCAAAAATTGTAAATATGTAAACATAAATCTACATTTTTTACAGGTTGTCTGGTATCTGGGTGGGAATAACTAATGTCTTGAAACTCCATGTGCTATTTCAGTCTTTCTTGGTGTTTGATATGTGGTATTTTATGCAGTGTCTAATGAGACACAGAATAATATATTCTAAGGCAATGATTTTGCATTCGGTGACTCATTTGTGTATAGCTTGAATACATCGACACAATATGTTACATCTTATGTTTGAATACGTTATAGTTGACTTGTGGCCGTCTTAAGATTGTCGGACAGGGTGCGCACAGAATTTCAGTGCAGCAAATATTGAAAATAAGCCATTTTATTATTTTTACTCAATGTATAAAAGATTATTCTGGGAAATGGGCTCTGTTCTTGTGGAACTGCTGGAAAAGCTAATTTAGATGAAATTATTTTTAAAATAGAATTGATATTCCATATGAATCTATTTCCACTGAAATATCGTGTTGACATCTGCTTCCTGTCAGCTAAGATAATTGTAAAAACATGATTAATTAAGTATATTGTTCCATTTCATTCTATCGAAAGCTGAATTTATTAGTATTGTTTACCCTGACTGCACCAAGGAGAACATAACTTATGAGTTGCAAAATATTTGATGTTCAATGCCCGAAAATTGAAATACAGTTCACTAAATCCAGTAAACATTTGTCTTATCAGATTCTTTTGGTAGATATTCATTATTAGAAAATGGTGCTAATGGCAGCTAAGTTGCTCTAGTCACCTTTTAAATTGCCCACTATCCCAAACACTCCAGTGGTCCATGCTGGTCCGGCAGCAAAAATATTCTATACATTGTGTACATGGTCACTGTCATGGTCCAGTCCGGAGTTTTTCTGCTGTCCTCTCTCTGGACTGGTCATGCTTGGGTTAATCTCCTCGGCCTAAAGGCCCCTTTACATTTAGCGATGCACCAGCGATCCGACCAGCGTTATGACCCGGTCAGGATCGCTGGTGCATCGCTAAATGATCGCTAGTGAGCTGTCACACAGGCAGACCTCACAGTGATGCAGCAGCGACGCAGCGCACGATACTCACCTTTCACACACAGCGATCCTGACGTCCTCCCGCCCGCCTCCACACGTCGCTCATCATCACAGCAGGAAGCTGACGACGAGAAATGGAGCCGGACATTCTCGCGCGATCAGCGATAACCAGCGGGGGAGCCGATCAGAGGTAAGTATCACACATAGCGATATCACTAGCGATATCGCTATAACGTCACAAAATTGGTGACGTTATAGCGTTATCGCTACCGATATCGCTGTAATAGCTCAAGCTTCCAGTTTAGAGCCTCTGACCCTTGTACCTTGGTGATCCCTCTGCCTTTGACTTGTATCCACGTGTATGACTTGAACTGATCTCTGACACCGTCTCTTGGTATCTGTCTCTGCTGCTACATTCTCTGTCTTTCTTTTGATTCCCTGGCTTGTACCCCAACCACGTCCCCCGTCTCACGTTTTTGGACCCCGTGCTCATGTTTGGCATTTTGACTCTTTGACTACGTGTATTGCTGCTACTTCTGGTACGTCTGCTCCTGATCATTTCTGACTCGGTTCGTCTGACCATTCTCTCATTACCTGTGACACCTGTGCGGTTGCTCAGTGTTGCTACGCATAGTGTGTAACCTCTCTTCCCTCACCAGCTCCCCCTGGTGGAGGTTTTACTACATTCGCTGAAGCTATTGCTGCAGGTCAGTCAGAGACCACCACAGCGCTCGGATTGAATGCATTCTTTTTTATGTTAAAACACTTTTATCCTAAAAGGGGTTGTCCACTACTAGGAATACCCTTTCTTGAACTAATTGTTTGGCCCAGATAAAAAAAAAAAATATATACTCACCTCCTGTGCTGACACTGTTCCAACTGTGTCAGCACTCACTGTCCCAGAGCTTTTGTGCCGTGTTGTTGCACGTGGTGCCCGGCGTCCAATCTTCGCTGGTGTCACGGTTTCCACCTTTGTACGGATTGAACATGAAGAGGAAGCCAGGACTTCAGCTGATCCCTAACATACCCTTCATGTTCAATCTGTATGATGGCGGAAACAGTGATGCCAGTGGTGAATGGGCACCACATCACAATACTGCACAAGAACTCCAAGACCACAAGTGCTATTTTATCGAGAACAAATATTTAGTTCAATTACAAGTTTCTCATCATTTTCACCTGGAATTTTTTCACCACTCTTCATTGGCAAACTGCTCCAGATCTCTCATATTTGAAGGGTGCCTACTCCCAACATCAATCTCTCCACAGGTGTTCAATGGGATTTAGATATTTAGATCTGGACCCATTGCTGCCCATTTCAGGAATCCATCCAGACTATCCTGTATTTTAAACTTTCATATTTTTTTCTCTGCCGTCCACATCCAGGAAGATTAGCTACAGTGCCATGGGTTGTAAACTTCTTGATTATCTTACACACCTTGGACCAATAAATATAGAGATCTCTGGAGATGGACTTGTAATTTTTAAATTGTTGATAGTTTTCTACAATTTTTGTTCTCAAGTCCTCAGACACTTCTCTTCTCTTCTTGTTCTCTGTGCTTGGTGTGTCACACACAGATACACAATGCAAAGATTTCATCATACTCCCCCCTTTTTATCTGGTTTCAGGTGTGATTTTCATATTGCCCACACCTGTTACTTGCCACAGGTCAGTTTGAATAAGCATCACGTGTTTGAAACTAAGTTGTTTACCCACTTTTTTGGAAAGATTATAATCTCTAAATAATGCAATATTTGCACATTGATTGCATTTAGCTGAAAAACTCCACCAAATAGTACTACAAAAAGGAGAAAGAGGAGTCGTAAAGATTAAGAAATCACTTTTTGCATGACTGACACATTTATTGTACAGAGAAACAGCGTTGTTCAGCCCCTGTCATCACTATTTCATTAGTGATAAGTCTAAGAACCTCAATAATTGTATTTTAATTTATTGAAATAAAAGTTTATTTTTTATTGAATTATGACTCCATTTTTTCCTTTTTGTGAAAAATTAAAAAAAGTCAATTTTTTCCTGCCCATTTTTGGGGTTTTTTGTGTGAAAAAATGTCCAATATGCCCCTTTTCTCTATTTTTTGTGTTGTTCCAGTACACACAAAGAAAATAATCATGTGTATAACAAAATATGTGTAATTTCAATAATTTTATGATAGAAATACTTCATTTTCTGGAACAGTTTCAAGGGTGCCAACACTTTCGTCCATTACTAGTTTTTCCTGGGTCTGCGATATTACAATACAGGTTTTAATTGTTTTCAATCATGCAGTATCTATTACACTATGTAACAAATTTCAGGGAAGTTTTTGTCCCCTGAGAAAATTGTATTGTATCTTATAGAATTTGATATGCTGAACACAAATATGTGCTCTAAAAGTTTGTAGCACGTAAGGTTTTTAACCCCTTCATGACCGGAGCTTTTTTCGATTTTTCGTTTTTCGCTCCCCTTCTTCCCAGAGCCATAACTTTTATACTTTTCCGTCAATGTGGCTGTGTGAGGGCTTATTTTTTGTGGGACGAATTGTACTTTTGAACGACACCATTGGTTTTACCATGTCATGTACTAGAAAACGGAAAAAAAATCCAAGTGCTGTGAAATTGCAAAAAAAAGTGTAATCCCACACTTGTTTTTTGTTTGGCTTTTTTGCTACGTTCACAAAATGCTAAAACTGCCATTATGATTCTCCAGGTCATTACGAGTTCATAGACACCAAACATGTCTAGGTTCTTATTTTATTACATTTCATCAAATGATATGTTGTGAGCATGTTGTCCACGAGTTGTTCAAATTTCGGTGCTCTGCTGTCGCCAAGGAAGTTGAAGGTCACATCTTTAAATGCTCTCCATGCCACTTGTTCAGCACCTTTCAAAAGACCATCAAAGCTACTGTGATTCATTATATCTCTGATCTGTGGTCCAATAAAAATACTGTACCTTCTTTAATTTTTGCATCACTTATTCCTGGAAATTTCTGTCGCAAGTAAGAAAGGGCTTCCGATTCTTTGTTCATTACTTTGACAAAATTCTTCATAAGCCCAAGTTTAATATGCAAAGGAGGGAGAAATACCTTTGCTGGATCAATGAGAGGATTATGTTTAACATTCTTCTGTCTAGCAACCAGGTGTTTGTGGAGTGGCCAGTCCTTTCTAAAATAGTTCATTTCTCGTGCACGACTGTCCCACTCACAAATAAAACAATACTTGGTATATCCAAGCTGCAGTCCAAGAAGTGCAACAACTTTTAGATCACCACATAAGTTCCAGTTTTAATTTCTATAATTAATGTGGGTCAATAGTAACTCCATATTCTCATACGTTTCTTTCATGTGTACGGCATGTCTAATAGGACAGCCTTCAGACCTAAAACTGACGAGTCAATGAACAGTCGCCATTCCTTCGGGTCATGTTCGCATCCAAGAGCACCAAGCAACCCCAAGATGTCGTTGCAAAAGGATAACTGTCGACATGGTTGAAAAATTGATTAAGGTTTTCTTGACGACTGCGAAAAACAGAAACTCTTGTTTCTGGTAATAAGAGATTCCGTTCTTGTAGCCTTGATCCCAATACAGTAATTCTGACTGCCTCTTTGACAATTTCAAATCTCTGACCAAGTCACTCAGATCAGCTTGACTGAACAGATGTGGATTACATTAGATGTAGAAGGCTCAAAGTCTGGGTCTGCAGCAGTTTCATTTTGCACTGACATCTTCGTCTTCCATTTTCTATACTTTGGGTGGCTTTGGAACACGAAGACTTTCATTGTGTGGCACTGGTCTTATGGCTGAAGGAAGATTAGGATATTTAATTGATTTCTTGATTTTTAGGCTGAATATTCTGTTACAATTGTAAGGCAGAAGTAGCAATCTGTTACATTATCTCTCCGCTCTCTCCATATCATTGGGACAGCGAACGGCATTGAAGGGCGTTATCCATTCAGCCATGCTCTAAGTATGTCAGTATTGTCTTTTGATTCCTCCCATGCCCAGGAGATGTGGTATGCTCCGTACACGGTCAGCCGATTGATTCACTGCGCCTGCGCGGAATTCGCATAATAAGTGCTTGCATATGTTTAGATCAGTAATTTGTTATTTCAGTGGAAAATTCAGAATATACTGTTTCAGAAAAAGTTCATATGAGTTTTTTAGAATTATAACAATATTATGATGTTTTGTATCATTTCTCAAAAACCTGACATTATAGGAAAAATCTGAAGTCATTTCTGAAATCGGCATGAAAAAAATCTATCAGGAATACTCAAAATTGTCAGAGGGACAAAACCTTGGTAACAGTGTTATTTGTTCTTAGTCTATGAATAAAATTTCATTTGATATAATGCACACATTTTAATATATATGGTCTTTCTCTTCTCATAACTTTTGAATTTTGATACTTCTCTAACACCCTTACTTAATACAGGGTGAGCCATTTATATGGATACACCTGGGTGGGCCCACTTCAAAATGGCCACCATGGTCACCACCCATCTTGAATATTTACCCCCTCCCATATACTAATGTGCCATTTTATTTGTGTATCCATATAAATGGCCCACCCAGGTCTAACTTTATGAGCGTCCCAACCTGT
Source organism: Dendrobates tinctorius (assembly GCF_039654945.1). NCBI lineage: Eukaryota > Metazoa > Chordata > Amphibia > Anura > Dendrobatidae > Dendrobates > Dendrobates tinctorius. The sequence continues at coordinate 85,102,793 of NW_027361728.1, read as the reverse complement.
ATATTTGGGCTTTGCATCTTCAATATTTTGTGCACCTGTAGGGAGGATGAGTTGACGGACAGATCTGCCTGTAGTAAGAGGCAGAGGGGTGGTGCAGTGTTGGTACAAAAGCGCTGAGATAAAGAGAAAAGGTGCCGTGTTGTAGTTTGACCATTAGAGGGCAGTGGGGAGTGTAGGAGTGGGACTGTGTAACTGCCATTGGTCAAAGAAACTGTCAGGTGATGGTGGGCAGAGCTACCAGGACTGGGAGTATAAAAGGCTGAGGGAAGGTTCTGGAAAGTCCAGTCAGCCAGGGGAGCTCACTAGTAAGGAGGTTCTGCTGTAGAGAGAGATGGCAGAAAGGCTCCAGAGAGGACTGACAGTTGAGGCGGTCACGGGGGGTGGCCCAGAGGACAGTAGCCGCAGACGTGGACGGTCTGGGGGTACCAGGCACATGGCGTACTTGGAATGGTGAAACGCTGTGGTGGATGGGCCTAGGGCAGCCACAGTGAGAAGAGCCACAAAGGATGCCACGGCGATAAAAAATAAGAAGTGAAGGTACCCGGGTCGGTGAACAAAAGAAGTGTGAAAGTCCTGTGGTGAATTACAGCGGTCGGCAGAGAAGCGGCAAATAAAAACGGACCTGTTGAATACAATCCCTGTCTCAGTCTCGTGTCTGTGTGCGGCAAGAAGCGGGACACCCCCCATCCCTGTTGGTTAAACTTTCCCCTATCCTACACTTGGCGTAGTCGGCAGGATAATTGCCGCAAATACAACATCTTCAGCGGCAAGTCTTCCACAAAGTACCAAAGGACCCCAAGCTGTACGGGGTGAAGATATTTTCCCTGTGGAATACAAATTGGGACTGTGCCTAGGAATTGCTGGCTGTCATTAAGTGGATCCAGAGCAGGAAAGTGTTCTGTCAAAAATGGCTGTGGCATTACAGCGTCAGGAAGAGACACAGGAGTTTGCAGCCGTAATGGAAAATCTGGGACTATGTCGCATCTGCCCCTGGGGGGGAGCGGCCTACATCAGGAAACAGCCGCCCTCCCATGCTGGACCTTGGAAATTGGGTGGAGATGCCAACCAACGCCCCACCCCCGAGCAGGAGTGGCCCTGGTGAAGAGACTGGATGTAGGTTCTTGGCGCCATTAAGCTTCGGGGACTCAGGCGATAAGCGACGCTGCAGTTGCCGTGGCCTTGGACGCCTGGAGTGGAAATGGCGTCAGGAAGTTGAAACCTGCCAGGAGACCTGCCCCTGGGAGCCATTCTCAGTACCCCGTATCTTGTTGCAACAGCTGTTGGAAGAAGCTGCACAAGTACCTCCCGCAGTCATTGAGGCCGGTCCTGCCGGATGGAAGGGTGAAGATCCATGGCTATTGGAGGAGCTGCGGGAAAGCCTGCTGGGAGCTGCGACGCTGGGGAAGGGGAGTTCCCCCGGCCTAGCCGGCGGAATCGCAAGCAGATCCCGCCCCCATGCCCAGTGCACAAAACTGGCCCCCGGGCCCTGACGCTGGCCCTCGACCTCCCCAGCCAACCTCCCGCTCTTCAGTGACTACGGCCCTGGATGACTTCACGGCTCTTGATGACCATCCTGATCTGCCCCGCCCGGCGGCGCCGGTGCGGAGCCAACCTGTGGCTTCTCCTGCTGTGATCTGTCTTCTGGCCGCGGCCTATTCATCGTAGTCTGCTGCCACTTTGGGCCCGCTGCAGGTCGCCGTGGCCTACCTACCAGCACCCGCCGCTGTCCCATCCAAAGCCTACCCGATGACAACTGTGGCCGTTTCTGCCCCGTGCGCTACTCAAGTTGCGGCCTGCTCCCCAATGTCTGTGGCCGCCTCTGCTCCACTTTTGGTTGTGGCCTGCCCACCGGACTCTGCGGCCTATACCGGACCCTCTGCTTGGGTTGCGGAGATCATTGAAAAGAAGGCCAAGGAACGGGAGGTGTGGGTGTTGCTCCATGAGAAGGGGGAGGCCGCCATGTCTACTCCTCGGTCATATGGGCGGCTGGTGTATATGGATACTGGCAAGGGCTATGGTTTTATTCGAGACCTCACCACCGGCTATAAAATTTGTCTAAACGTGGCCTCAATCAAGCACAGCCGGGTTCCGTGGGAGGGAGACCTAGTCTCCTATTACAAAGAGTATTGCCCCCAAGGCTTCTATGCTGTGGCCATGATCACGTACCCTGTTGGGTATGAGCCCCCATAAAGAGACGAGGAACCTGGGTCTCGAGCATCAGGGACACTCGAGGCCCAGGAATACTACAAGCATCCCAGAGACCCCACGGCTGTGGAGTCTCCTGTTTGGCGAAACATCGGCCACCAGGAGGTGGCCCGGAGCACCTATTACGATGGACTGCCGGGACCACCGTTGCACAATGAGGGGACTGGTCCATGTCCCCATGGGGAAGAATATCCTCCTGGTGCAGCAGGGATGCCTAGAGGGAGTGTTTTTCTTAAAGGAAGGGGGAGCACCCCTGTCCTCATATGGTTAACATTTTTAAGAGTGTATTGTTTTTTGTTAAAAAAAAAAGTAAAAGGCTAAAAAAATGTTTTGATAAGAACGTATTGCAGTAAACGTGGTAAGATATATGTAGTAAATTTAAAATGTTGAAGTGTTAAAAAAAATGTGTTCAACAGGCCCCGGGTACTTGGAGTATGCCGACCATGACATATTTCAGTTGGCAGGATGACGAGACAGGTAGAATGTAGACAGACAGTGGTCCTTGAGTCAGGCCCCCAGTATCACGTACCCCCAGAAGAATAGGATAGGATTGTCGAGGACAACAATGGACAAAGGAAGGGGGAGTGTAGGGAGGTTGAACTGACGGACAGATCTGCCTATAGTAAGAGGCAGAGGGGTGGCGCAGTGTAGGTACAAAAGCGCTGAGATAAAGAGAAAGGGTGCCGTGTAGTAGTTTGACCATTAGAGGGCAGTGGGGAGAGTAGGAGTGGAACTGTGTAACTGCCATTGGTCAAAGAAACTGTCAGGTGATAGTGAGCGGAGCTACCAGGAATGGGAGTATAAGAGGCTGAGGGAAGGTTCTGGAAAGTCCAGTCAGCCAGGGCTCACTAGTAAGGAGGTTCTGCTGTAGAGAGAGAGACGGTAGAAAGGCTCCAGAGAGGACTGACAGTTGAGGCGGTCATGGGGGGTGGCCCAGAGGACAGTAGCCACAGACGTTGACGGTCTGGGGGTACCAGGCGCACAGTGTACTTGGAATGGTGAAGCACTGTGGTGGATGGGCCTAGGGCAGCCACAGTGAGAAGAGCCACAAAGGACGCCACGGCGATAAAAAATAAGAAGTGAAGGTACCCGGATCTGTGAACAAAAGAAGTATGAAAGTCCTGTGGTGAATTACAGTGGTCGGTAGAGAAGCGGCAAATAAAAATGGACCTGTTGAATACAACCCCTGTCTCTGTCTCGTGTCTGTCTGCAGCAACAAGCGGGTCACCCCCCATCCCTGTTGGTTAAACTTTCCCCTATCCTACACACCCTCCAGCAATGGGGAAATATGAGGCTGGGGAGCAGTTTGCTTCTAAACCATGAAAGAAGAGACAAATCCATTATGCAAAAAAATATAAATCAAGATAAGTGAGGTGATTAATGTAGATTTACCAGTATTGATAGTCATTTTAAAGAGAATCTGTCAGTTTGATCTCCCCTTCTAAGCCGTCTCTATAGCATGCAAGTCATTGGAATAAAATGATATGTTGATATCTGCTATCCTATGTCTTGTTCCAGAGTAATCCATGTTTTTCTTATGTGTAAATGACATTTTCAGAACTATGGACCGGACACTGATCTGCATGCAGTAGGGTTGATCTTACTGACAGATTCCCTTTAATGCAAACTTTTATCTTGGGTGGCACAATAAACTACACTAAAAGAAAATCCAGTGCAGCATACTAAATATCAAATTTTATTTTAAGAAAACCTTTACATCTGAAGACATCTTCACTCCATAATTTTATCACTATCCCTCTTTCCCTAACATTTATATTTTGTATTAAACAGTTTCATCGCATAATGTATGCATGTTAATTGTAAGAGATATATTGGAAGTGCTTAATTAGAACTGATGCTTCAGACTTTTATGAATTAATGATGCACATAAATAGAAAATCACAATCATCTACCACAAAACGTTTCTATACAACTTTACAAGTTAATTAATTCCCAGTTGAATGTTAGAAAAAGTCACAGTTAATTACAATAGATATCGTGTTTGTTCATCTCTACAGCTCTGTTTTAGATATCTGAAATATTGCTTTTTCTGTCTTCTCGTTGCTTACAGCGCTAAGCACTGCATCGTGGGATCTCGCTTTTCTATGTCTCATCTTCTTGACTTACATGGAAGTCACAAACTCAGCTCAGCATGTGTGTCTATGTTTAGGGATATTAAATTCCCTTAGGCCATGTTCACACGGTCAGGAGTTGTATACACACAGCATTTCCAGGAATATCTGCAAGAGAAGTCTTTGGTTGAGACTTTGGAGCTAATTCACAGCTTTTCACTGCAGATTTAGTCCAAAGAAAGTACATGCTGCAGATATCGTAATCCACTCCTTTTTTATTGTTCTTCATGGAATTTTTTTGGAGCATAAAATGAGGCTTTAAGATCTCATTATCATGCATTGACCATGGAAGATGCCTTCAGTTACTAGAGAAGTCCCCTTTTTCAGGTCTTACAGATCTTGATCCTGCAACTGGAGGAGAAACAGAGTTGTGGTGACAGAATGTCATGCACCTGGCTGAAAGATTAGCGGCTGCTGTCGGTGTGCAACAGAAGATAATACAGCTTGGTGTGTGATCTTAAAGGCAAACTATCACAAGGTTTTCCCAATACAAAGTACTGCCACCAACTGTACCGCCTGTTTTACCGTATCCTAGTAAGATGTATATGAGTTTCCAACACCCTCTGCATAGCCCCCAAAATTTCTTTTATTATGCCCTCATACAGCGTGGTGTGGTCCGTCCAATGGGCATTTCTGGTCTTAATGCAGCATCTCCTCTTTGGTCGCAAACGCTGTCCTCTGTCTGTGATATACAGTGGGGCAAAAAAGTATTTAGTCAGTCAGCAATAGTGCAAGTTCCACCACTTAAAAAGATGAGAGGCGTCTGTAATTTACATCATAGGTAGACCTCAACTATGGGAGACAAACTGAGAAAAAAAAATCCAGAAAATCACATTGTCTGTTTTTTTTTCATTTTATTTGCATATTATGGTGGAAAATAAGTATTTGGTCAGAAACAAAATTTCATCTCAATACTTTGTGATATATCCTTTGTTGGCAATGACAGAGGTCAAACGTTTTCTGTAAGTCTTCACAAGGTTGCCACACACTGTTGTTGGTATGTTGGCCCATTCCTCCATGCAGATCTCCTCTAGAGCAGTGATGTTTTTGGCTTTTCGCTTGGCAACACGGACTTTCAACTCCCTCCAAAGGTTTTCTATAGGGTTGAGATCTGGAGACTGGCTAGGCCACTCCAGGACCTTGAAATGCTTCTTACGAAGCCACTCCTTCGTTGCCCTGGTGGTGTGCTTTGGATCATTGTCATGTTGAAAGACCCAGCCACGTTTCATCATCAATGCCCTTGCTGATGGAAGGAGGTTTGCACTCAAAATCTCACGATACATGGCCCCATTCATTCTTTCATGTACCCGGATCAGTCGTCCTGGCCCCTTTGCAGAGAAACAGCCCCAAAGCATGATGTTTCCACAACCATGCTTTACAGTAGGTATGGTGTTTGATGGATGCAACTCAGTATTCTTTTTCCTCCAAACACAACAAGTTGTGTTTCTACCAAACAGTTCCAGTTTGGTTTCATCAGACCATAGGACATTCTCCCAAAACTCCTTTGGATCATCCAAATGCTCTCTAGCAAACTTCAGACGGGCCCGGACATGTACAGGCTTAAGCAGTGGGACACGTCTGGCACTGCAGGATCTGAGTCCATGGTGGCGTAGTGTGTTACTTATGGTAGGCCTTGTTACATTGGTCCCAGCTCTCTGCAGTTCATTCACTAGGTCCCCCCGCGTGGTTCTGGGATTTTTGCTCACCGTTCTTGTGATCATTCTGACCCCACGGGGTGGGATTTTGCGTGGAGCACCAGATCGAGGGAGATTATCAGTGGTCTTGTATGTCTTCCATTTTCTAATTATTGCTCCCACAGTTGATTTCTTCACTTCAAGCTGGTTGGCTATTGCAGATTCAGTCTTCCCAGCCTGGTGCAGGGCTACAATTTTGTTTCTGGTGTCCTTTGACAGCTCTTTGGTCTTCACCATAGTGGAGTTTGGAGTCAGACTGTTTGAGGGTGTGCACAGGTGTCTTTTTATACTGATAACAAGTTTAAACAGGTGCCATTACTACAGGTAATGAGTGGAGGAAAGAGGAGACTCTTAAAGAAGAAAGTTACAGGTCTGTGAGAGCCAGAAATCTTGATTGCTTGTTTCTGACCAAATACTTATTTTCCACCATAATATGCAAATAAAAGGAAAAAAAAACAGACAATGTGATTTTTTTTTCTCAGATTGTCTCCCATAGTTGAGGTCTACCTATGATGTAAATTACAGACGCCTCTCATCTTTTTAACTTGCACTATTGCTGACTGACTAAATACTTTTTTGCCCCACTGTATATGGATGAAGCATCCTATGCAGGGCAGAGTGTAGTACACCTGCATAGTAGCACATTTGGAGAACACTCTGTGGATGAAGTAGGACGTGTCATCCACATGAAGCAGGGAAGGATGACCGTGTTTGGGACCAGAGAGGAAGCCCCGGATCAAATCCAGAGATTCCCATTGGACTGGATGGATGCCAAACCGGGCATTATAAAGTATATTTTTGAGGCTATGCAGAGGGGGTTGGAAACTCATAAGCAGTCATGGCCAGAAGTGTTGGCACCCTTGAAATTGTTCCAAAAAATGAAGTATTTCTCCCGGAAAATTATTGCAATTACACGTGTTTATTCCTTTGGAACAACACAAAAAAAGAGGAAAAAATGCATATTGGACATCATTGTGCACAAAAGTCCCAAAATGGGCCAAACAAAATTGTTGGCACCTTTCCAGAATTGTGGTTGAACAACTTTGTTTTAAGCATGTGATGCTCTTTCAAACTGACCTGTGGCAAGTAACATGTGTGCGTAATATAAAAATCACACCTGAAACCAGACAAAAAGGAGAGACGTTGACTCAATCTTTGCATTGTGTGTCTGTGCATTCCACACTAAGCATGGAGAACTGAAAAAGGGAGAAGAGACTGTCTGAGTTTCTGAGGACTTGAGGACCAAAATAATTTAAAAAAATCAGCAATCTCAAGGTTACAAGTCCCTCTCCAGAGATCTTGATGTTTCTTTGTCCATATTGCACAACATAATCATGAAGATTACAATCCATGACACTGTAGCTGATCTCCCTGCACGTGGCCAGCAGAGAAAAATTGCTGAAAGATTTCAATGCAGGATAGTGGATAACCAGCTCCAATCAATTCCAAAGAAATTCAAGCTGTCCTGCAGGCTCAAGGTGTATTATTGTCACTGGAAACTGTCAGCATTTAAACAAAATGAAATGCTGTGGCAGGAGACCCAGGAAAAACACACTGCTGACACAGAGACATAAAAAAGCTAAACTACAGTTTGCCAAAATGTATGTGAGTTAGCCAAAATTGGGAAGATCTCTTGTGGACAGACAAGACCAAGATAGAGCTTTTTGTTAAACACATCATTCTGCTGTTTACTGAAAACGGATGAGGCCTACAAAGAAAAGAATAAAGTACCTTAAGTCAAATATGGTGGATGTTCAAAGATGTTTTGTTGTTGTTTTGCTGTCCCTGGCAGTGGGTGCCGTGACTGTGTGCAAGGCATCATGAAATCTGAAGATTACCAAAGGATTTTAGGTCCCAATGTCAGAAAGCTCAGTTTGTGTCCTAGGTCTTTGGTCTTCCAGCATGACAATGACTACAAACATACTTCAAGAATCATGATCTCAGGTTATAATATTAATAAGGTGTTTCTAATTAATGAACTTATAGAAGCCGTCTATTCTAACTCTATTTGCATTGTTATAGATAAAGCACAGAATAATGAGAGTCTGGCAGGTTTGTGTGATGATAGAAAGCTTCTGTTAGCAGACAAGTACAAGTTTTATTGCAGCAGGAAAAAGGATGTTTGTGCAAAATATTCATTATAGCATTATTGATTTTACAAATACTTTCCTCCTCCGGAAGCAAAGTTTAAATATAAAGGTTATAGATGGGAACTCTTTTTACCATTATTCTAATATCACCAACATCTGCACTAATTGATGCTATTGTCAAACATTTTATTTGTAATAAGAGACACAAAGTCTTTACGTTTTGTGTCTAAATCGGTAAATAAGGGTATAAGTAAAATCTTATATAAAGCATGTCTCAGAAGCCAATGACAGCTATTTTAAGGTGTTTTCAGTAGAAAGGTTTTGTCTTTGTTGCATGTAGAAAATGAAAATTTTGCCACAAATTAATTTTTTTGTAATGCAGTTTTTGGCCACAACAGGTAAAGCCAAAGTGTTTAGCTAGTTTCACCTTTAGAAGTGACCCCATATGGTGTCTTCTTGAGTCGTCATTCTGAATACGTCTGTAATTCCTACATCTATGTCTATACTGGCTCCCTCTGCTTCTGACGTCAGGTGGTGCCGCACTTTCGTTGAGGATTACGCGGGGCTACAGTCCAGCAGCTCTGTGTCATATTCTGGGACATGTGCTACTGTCCAAGCAGGGAGATTGAGAGTTAATTCCCATACATGGTCTTCTCATCAACTCTCTTCTGTGAGCCTTTGACATGGATCTCACGATTTAAAACCCCTAGCTCCCTGCCACTAGTTGACAGTAATAGATCACTCTTCGTGTGGTTCACTTTTGATTCCCATCTCTGACTAAGTGAGTTTATACCTGTTATTGAATTCAGCCTGTGTTTTTGACTACCCAAATGCCTCTCGATTTTGTCCTGGTTCTGACCTGACTTTTATGCCTATTCTGTTTCAGCCCGCTCCACCAGTTAGCAGTTCCTCCCTGGACGTAATCACGAGGCACTGCATGACACTAGATTCCTGCATAGGCACAGTGTCTAGCACAAAGCCTGTTTGTGGAAGATTTTTTACTCCTTACCTACATATGATGTACAGTTACGTCATATGTTGTGTCCCTGACTTGACTGCGGGTTTGCAAGCTGAGCCCGCATCTTTCTCGATGGATGCAAGCTGAGCCCGCATCTTTCTCGGTGGATGATGGCTGACATTATTCAGCCATCATCTGCCTCTAACAGCTGCTTGTGGGGCAGACCTCCGCTCATGGATGTGAACATGTTAAATGCCCCTGTCAATCCCTGACAGCATCATTTAACTCGTGCCAGCTGGGTGGGACATCATTCTATGCTCCCATCGGATGGGTTGCTGTGACAGCTGGTGGTCTGCTGAAGACCATGCTTGTCATAATGATTCTACTGTGAAAACATTCATAGGAGACTGTGATTTTTGCTATGCATAGCAGTGATGATGCACTTTCATGTATAGTGAAAGCGATCAGATGATTGCAGGTTCAAGCTGCCTAAGGTAACTATTAAATACAGAAAACAGTGAAAAGGTTTTTAAAAATATGGAAAATAAAAACATAAAATGTTAATCACTTCCCTTTTGTCCCATTAAAAATAAAACAAATCTAAATATACACATTTGCTATTTCTGTGTTTGTAAAAGTCCAATCTATCAAATCACATCAATCCAGTCGGCAAACAACAAAGCTGTAATGACAAAAAAAATCAAACCGCTAGAATTACTTTTTTTGGTTGCCGCAACATTGCAGTAAAATGCAATGAGGCAATCAAAACAGTGTATCAACTCCAAAATGGTATCCCTAAAAACGTTGGCTTAGGGTGCAATAATTAAGCCATCGCACAGCCCCAAATCCCGAAAATTAAAAGCATAAAAACATTACGGGCCTGGAAAAATGGCAAAACAAGCAAACTTTTTTTCATTTTTAAAAAATTTCCAAATTTTTTTTGCCACTTAATTAAAAAAAAATATACGTTTGGAATTTTTTTCCCGCATTCCAGTGTATTACATGATAAAATGAATGATGTCATTCAAAAGTACAACTTGTCCTGCAATTTGCGAGCCCTCATACGGTTATGTGGATGGAAAAATAAAAAAGTTGTGGCTCTTGAAAAAGGGGATGAAAAAAACGAAAATAAAAAAGTCCATATTTTTGGTCTTAGTCTTCGTAAAAACCCAAACCGTACACGGACCAATATAATTCAATGGGGCAATTATTTTCACTTACTGAGTCTGCGTGTGAAAAAAATTGTAATGAAGAGAAAATCCAGCTAAACGATGAAGTTCATGACTAAGGGTGCTGTGATACCTGAAACGCATTGATAACGCAACTTTTTGTCCGTACTATGCTGAATTTTATCCTCTATTTTTGCAAAAATCTGAGTGAATAAAGAATTGTGTTTTCACTTCATCGTTGAGCTGGTTTTTCTCTTCATTGGAATTCTATACGCCAAGACACGGCGGTTCCGTGCTCCGAGCCTCATGATGTCCTGATTGGTGAGCTGCATTCAGGGGTGGACCTACCGCCCGTGCAGCCCATTCATTGAACGGGGGCCCCGGGGGAGAGGGGACCCCTCCAGCCTCCAGCACCGCATGGCTAATTCATGGCTCCCAAGCTCCCGATTCCCGCGGGACAGTCCCGTTTTTGACACCCCCCCTCCTTTACACCCCCCTCCCATGTCCCGCCCGGATGCTATTTTTCCAGCATTGCACTGAGCCGAAAGACCCATTGCAGCCTGCCCTGCAATGATGTGGCTGGGCTGTGTTTTTTGTGTGCACAGGACCGGTGAGAGGGGAGGAGTCAGGGGTCACATGATCAGGGGCCTCCGTGTCTATGTGGCTGGGCTATGTGTTCTGTGCGCACAGGACCTGTGAGAGGGGAGGAGTCAGGGGTCACATGATCAGGGGCCTGAGGCTCCATGTCTGTTTGTACTCTGCAGGACTCTGCTGCGCTGGTTGTCATAGTGCTGGTCTGGATGAGGTAAAGTTTCTGTGTGAGATCGGGAAGGTTTTACAGTGTGGATGTAGCAGAGCTGTGTGTGTTTGAGGTGTACGGAGTGGAGACACACATGTGCGAGGTGGACAGAGCGGAGCTGTGTGTGTACGAGGTGTACGGAGCAGAGCCGCATGTGTACGAGGTGTAAGGAGCGGAGCCACGTGTGTACGAGGTGTACGGAGCAGAGCCGCGTGTGTACGAGGTGTGGGGAGCGGAGCTGCGTGTGTACGAGGTGTACGGAGCAGAGCCGCGTGTGTACGAGGTGTACAGAGAGGAGCCGCGTGTGTACGAGGTGTAAGGAGTGGAGCTGCGTGTGTACGAGGTGTACGGAGCGTAATCGCGTGTGTACGAGGTGTGGGGAGTAGAGCTGCGTGTGTACGGAGCAGAGTCGTGTGTGTACTTGGTGTACGGAGCGGAGCCGCGTATGTATGGGGTATGCGGAGCCGTGTGTGTACGGAGTGGAGCCATGTGTGCACTAGATGTACAGAGTGGAGCCAAGTGTGTACGAGGCATACAAAGTGGGTTTTTCCCAAGAACACAGGAGTACATGTAGGAGCCACGAGGAGCACTTTAAAACTCGCACATGACGTTCCACCGGAAGTGATGTGCTGGAAGCTGACCTGTAATGAGGTAATTTCATGAGGTGATTGTGACGGAACCAGGAATGCTTCAGATCCATCACCATGTCCTCCGACAGCGCGGACAGCAGGATTGCCTTGGAATCAGGGATGCCGGCCATGTGTGCGGATCATGATATGTCCTGCACCGGGAGGCTCAGGTGGGCATTACAATGGGAGCCGGGCTGCTATAGAATCTTTCCTTATTTCTTTCTTTCTTTCTCCCTCTCTGTTTCTTTCTTTCTCTCTCTTTCTTAGTCTCTGTTCTGTCTTTCTCTCTCTTTTTCTTTCTCTCTCTTTGTTCTTTCTTTCTCTCTAATCTTTCTTTTTTTTCTTTCTCTCACAGTACCAGCCATTGTGCCCATAATGCCAGCCACTATGCTCCCAGTACCAGTCAGTGTGATCAGCAGTGCTAAATGGGTGGAGTTGGGCGTGGACATGGGTGTGACTAGTCACAAAATGAGTGTGGGCAGGGGCATGGCCTTAAATTTGAGGCGGTGCGTGCCTTTGTCCCTCTTTCCCTTCTTCAAAAGTTGGGAGGTATGGCTAATTATTTACCTATTCAAATTTACCATGTGGAGCGCCACAGGGGCCCTGGCCTGGAGAGAAGCATGGCCTGGCTGCTCATGAATGGGGGGACCCCTGGCGTGGGGATAAGCATGGCCTTGGCTGCTCATGAATGGGGGGGCCCCTGGGGAGAATCATGGCTGCTCGTGAATGAGGGGGCCTCTGGGGGAGATGCTTGGCTGCTCATGAATGGGGCGGCTCATGGGGGGAGAAGAAACATGAATCGGGTGGCCCACATAGGGGGAGATGCAGCATAAACTGGGGGGCCGCATGGTGAGAAGCAGCATAAACTGGGGGATCACATAGGGCGAGAAGCACTATGCCAAAAGTAGACCGCATATGGGGGAGAGAATTATGAAACAAAGGGAAATGGGGGTGCTTATATATATATATTACCTGGAGGCTGTTTTGGGCTATATATGTTATTTAGAGGCTATGCTGGGCTGTATATATTACCTGGAGGCTGTATATATTACCTGAAGGCTATGCTGGACTGTATTACCTTCAAGCTATGCTGGACTGTATATATTACCTGGAGTGGAGGCTATGCTGGGCTGTATATATCACCTGGAGGCTGTGGTGGGCTGTATATATTGCCTGAAGGCTTTGCTGGGCTGTATATATTAAGTGGAGGCTGTGCTGGGCTGTATATATTACCTGGAGGCTGTGCTGGGCGCTGTTTATATTACCTGAAGGCTACTGCTGGACTGTATATATTAACTGGAGGCTATGTTGGGCTGTATATGTTATTTGGATGCTGTGCTGGGCTGTATATATTAACTGAAGGCTATGCTGGGCTGTATACCATATTTTATTTGGAGGCTGTGCTGGGCTGTATATATTAACAACTAGAGGCAATGCTCGGCTAGTGGGCTATATATGTTAATTGGAGGCTGTGCTGGCCTGTATATATAATTTGGAGGCTGCATAAGGCAAATAATAAATACAGCCCAGCATCACCCTACAGATATATCCAGCCCTGCATAGCTTCAATATTAGATAACAGCAAATAACAAATAACTTTGTTGCCCTATGAAGGTCGGGGGGGCCCGAAAAATTTCTTGCACAGGGACCCACTACAGTCTGTGTCCACCCCTGGCTGGATTGTTTTGTATTTGAAAAAAATTGTAGCCTGCTCTAGTTTCTTCCTTGTGTCAGATGAGAATCGCCCATTCTTATCTGGGATTCCATATGTATAACATCCGATTTTTACAGATCTGTCGCAAATCTTTACCTTAGGAAACTGTAAATAGTCTTGTAAATGATTAATAGCTGCTGCTAAAAAATGTAATAAGAGAAAAAAATCTTCATTTTCAGGATGACACTCTTGATGATTTTCTTTATTAGTTAACGTAGCCCAACAGTGCACCCCCCATTACAGTATTACATTGCATGATGGACCATGGCAACTTTTAATCCTCTTTATAAATTTGGTGGCCCACAGTGGCATAATTTGACATAATGTGCATAAAAAATCTTTCAGAATTCAATTCTACATAACTTATTAGAAAACATACAATATTTCCTAACTTTGTAATACTTCGCCTTACGTGTTTGTACTGCTTTTGAGTTATACAGTGGAGAGAATGTCAGTAAAGAGATGGATGTGTTTATGTACCATATATACTCGTGTATAAGCAGACCCGTGTATAAGCCGACCCCCCCTAATTTTGCCACAAAAAACTGGGAAAACTTATTGACTTGCGTATAAGCCTAGAGGGGAAAATGCAGCAGCTACTGGTAAATTTCAAAAATAAAAATAGATACCCGTAAAAGTAAAACTAATTGAGACATCAGTAGGTTAAATGTTTTTGAATATCCATATTGAATCTGGAGCCCCATATAATGCTCCATACAGTTCATGATGGCCCCATAAGATGCTCCATACAAAATACACCCCATATAATTCTCCATAAAGGTTAATAATGGCCCCATAAGATGCTCCATAGAATAATATGCCCCATATGCTGCTCCATAAAGGTTATGGCCCCATAAGATTTTCCATAGATTATGCCCCATATGCTGCCCCATAGAATATGCCCACATAAGATGCTCCATAGAATATGCCCCCATAAGATGCTCCATAGAATATGCCCTCATAAGATGCTCCATAGAATAGGCCCACATAAGATGCCCCACAGAATATGCCCCCATAAGATGCCTCATAGAATATGCCCCCATAAGATGCCTCATAGAATAGGCCCCATAAGATGCCCCATAGAATAGGCCCCCATAAGATGCTCCATAGAATATGCCCTCATAAGATGCCCCATAGAATAGGCCCCCATAAGATGCTCCATAGAATAGGCCCCCATAAGATGCCCCATAGAATAAGCCCCCATAAGATGCTCCATAGAATAGGCCCCCATAAGATGCTCCATAGAGTAGGCCCCCATAAGATGCTCCATAGAATTGGCCCCCATAGAATAGGCCCCCATAAGATGCTCCATAGAATAGACCCCCATAAGATGCTCCATAGAATAGGCCCCCATAAGATGCCCCATAGAATATGCCCCCATAAGATGTTCCATAGAATAGGCCCCCATAAGATGCCCAATAGGATGTGCCCCCCATAAGATGCTCCATAGAATATGCCCCCATATTCTGCCCCCATAAGATGCTCCATAGAATAATCTCCATATGCCGCTGCTGCTGCAAGCAAAATAAAAAAATTACATATTCACCTCTCCGTCGCTGGTGGTCAGGTGCCGATGTCGCTGCTGGCTCAGGGCCCCGGCACCTGAGATATTCACCTGTCCCCGTTCCCACACTGCTTGCCGCTATCTGCAACGTAGTCTGTCAGTGACATTCAGGCAGCAGAGGGCGCGGCGCGCACTAACTACGTCACTGCGCCCTCTGACCTGAACATCACTGACAGAGGATGCAGCAGGCAGCGGCGAGCAGTGTGGGAATGGGGACAGGTGAATATCACATATACTCACCCCCCTGGCGCGGTCTCTGCAGCGCCCTTCTCCCACGGTCTCTGGCACCTGCCTTCCATGGTCACGTGATACCGCTCATGAAAGACATGAATATGCGCATATTCATGTCTTTAATGAGCGGTACCACGTGACCGCTGAAGGCAGGCCCCTGAGACCGTGTGACAAGCAGGGGGGCTGCAGAGACACACCGGGGGGTCAGTATGATCTGACACCCCCGCTCCCCCTCCCCCGCCGACCCCCTAACTTATGACTCGCATATAAGCCGAGAGAGGGACTTTCAGCCCAAAAAATGGGCTGAAAATCTCGGCTTATGCACGAGTATATACGGTAATTTTGATGTTTTATTATAGTGTTGGCCTTTGTCTAATGCTGCTTTGTTCATATATAAATATATATTGGTAGGAGATAGTGGGAAATATACACTCACTGGCCACTTTATTAGGTACACCTGTCCAACTGTGTGTTAAGACTTAATTTCTAATCAGCCAATCACATGGCGGCAACTCAGTGCATTTAGGCATGTAGACATGGTCAAGACAATCTCCTGCAGTTCAAACCGAGCATCAGTATGGGGAAGAAAGGTGATTTGAGTGCCTTTGAACATGGCATGATTGTTGGTGCCAGAAGGGCTGGTCTGAGAATTTCAGAAACTGCTGATCTACTGGGATTTTCACGCACAACCATCTCTAGGGTTTACAGAGAATGGTCCGAAAAAGAAAAAAAATCCAGTGAGCGGCAGTTCTGTGGCCAGAAATGCCATGTTGATGCCAGAGGTCAGAGGAGAATGGGCAGACTGGTTCGAGCTGATAGAAAGGCAACAGTGACTCAAATTGCCACCCGTTACAACCAAGGTAGGCAGAAGAGCATCTCTGAACGCACAGTGCGTCGAACTTTGAGGCAGATGGGCTACAGCAGCAGAAGACCACACTGGGTACCACTCCTCTCAGCTAAGAACAGGAAACTGAGGCTACAATTTGCACAAGCTCATCGAAATTGGACAGTAGAAGATTGGAAAAACGTTGCCTGGTCTGATGAGTCTCGATTTCTGCTGCGACATTCGGATGGTAGGGTCAGAATTTGGCGTAAACAACATGAAAGCATGGATCCATCCTGCCTTGTATCAACGGTTCAGGCTGGTGGTAGTGGTGTCATGGTGTGGGGAATTTTTTCTGGGCACTCTTTGGGCCCCTTGGTACCAATTGAGCATCGTTGCAATGCCACAGCCTACCTGAGTATTGTTGCTGACCATGTCCATCCTTTTATGACCACAATGTACCCAACATCTGATGGCTACTTTCAGCAGGATAATGCGCCATGTCATAAAGCTCGAATCATCTCAGATTGGTTTCTTGAACATGACAATGAGTTTACTGTACTCAAATGGCCTCCTCAGTCACCAGATCTCAATCCAATAGAGCATCTTTGGGATGTGGTGGAACGGGAGATTCGCATCAGGGATGTGCAGCCGACAAATCTGCGCCAACTGTGTGATGCCATCATGTCAATATGGTCCAAAATCTCTGAGGAATGCTTCCAGCACCTTGTTGAATCTCTGCCACGAAGAATTGAGGCAGTTCTGAAGGCAAAAGGGGGTCCAACCCCTTACTAGCATGGTGTACCTAATAAAGTGGCCAGTGAGTGTATATTGGTAGGAGA
The DNA here is from genome assembly GCF_039654945.1 of Dendrobates tinctorius. Taxonomy (NCBI): domain Eukaryota; kingdom Metazoa; phylum Chordata; class Amphibia; order Anura; family Dendrobatidae; genus Dendrobates; species Dendrobates tinctorius. The sequence goes on along the minus strand of NW_027361728.1, from coordinate 85,085,943 downwards.
TAGTGGAGGAAATTATGTGAACCCCTCGTCACATTACAGAAAAGCACTTTTAGCTCCTGATGTTCTTCTATACAGATTTTTCATCTTCATCACTGTCCAATAACCAGATATTTCATAAAGATTGCCTTTACTTGTAGAGCCTTGAGGAATAGAACGTAATGAAATTGAAATACAAATTATTGGTTCGCTTCTTTTTTTTTTTTAATCAAATCAGCCATGGTTTTAAATTATGCAATTTGTAAATGTTAGTAATACAGAAATCTTACGTGAATGCCATATTAAAGGAGTTTTACCGTTTTTCAGCTCTGTGCAATATGGATAAAAATCCTGCAGTCTTGAATTATGATTTGAGACCCTTTTTGTGTTGCTTGAAACCTTACACATTACATTTATACAGTGTTGTGGAAGAAACCCCTTTTAGCCTTTTTAGTTTTGCCTTGCCATACATTGCCAATTATCTGCTACGTTCTAAAGATGCAAATAGTTGACTGCGCAATAATCTACTGTAGAAAGCGAGTAGGAGGACCCCTGCTGAGACGGGTGGAAAACAGCACTGTGTACAAATGACAAATGTATTTTTTATTGAGCAATTTGTATCAGTTTTTTCAAGTACCCCAGAATATGCAGGGAAAGCTCCTTATTATTTTTTGATCTTTTACTTGCCTTCCAATCAAAAACCAAAACTTATCACATAAGGAAAAAGAAAGAGCAATAAATAAAAGGCGCCCTGCACTCTGTAATCAACAAGACTACTGAAGGCTCCTTCCAATAACAATTGACACTTTTATTTGCTTAAAGAGAACCTGTCATTTCAAAAAACGCTGATATGGGAATAACCTGTAGGTTAGCATTGTTCTTAATCTGCCCGGCCACTGCACAAAAAGCCCCACTACCAAGAGGAAACTAACTTTATTCCACCCAGCATCCGCCGGCTTTCAGTCATAGAGGCGCATCAATCACCGCTCAGTGCACAGTGAGTTACAGCTGTAACCACGTCCCAACACTGAGTGACAGCGGGGCTTAGCAGTGCATCAATGCTAAGCTGGCTGTCAGTCAGTACCACAGCGTGAGTGGTGATTGAGCGGCCTCTATGGCTGAAAGCTAAACTCTGCCAGTTCTTTACCTCCCAGTAGCCAAGTTTTCAGTGTGGTAGCCTCGCGGCTTTAGAACACTATTAACCTGCAGATTGACCCCATATCTACAGATTAATAGCGTTTTTGATATGACAGGATCACTTTAACACTGACAGGCAATGAAATGATTGGGTGCCGTCACAGGTTCTTACACTTGCTGCCATTCCAGTGTTGATGGCAACATAGGCAAAGATGCTAAGCAGCTTGTGTGTGGAGCCGTCCAGCTATTCAGGTGTGCACCAGATGAACTAGCCCCGTTCTAATGCTCTATAGGCATATATTGTAAAAGCCACGCAGAGTGCAACGTGAGCCGGAGAGTCTGCAGAGAGGTGACATCTCTGAGAAGAGGGAGAAGAAGAACGCTGGATCCCAGAGAGAGCAGCGGTAGGTGATTATATTAGTGCACTCACTCTATATTACATACACCTATAAACACATTTCATTAAAAAAAGACAGATGGGACAGCTTTATTAGGTAACAGGATGGTGGTTATTTTCAGACCCGATGTGGCGGTAATATATGGTCATGGTGTGGTGACATTATTTTGCTTTTGTATTGTGTTATTGGTAATATTGGTCCTGTTATAGAAAAAATTGATCAATAACAGTATAGTGATAATTGTTATTCAGTAGCTATATGATTGTATTGCTGGTGGGTGTGGGCAGATCCAAATTTTGCCTTGGGGTCCATAAGGGTATGTGCACACGGTGCGGATTCTTCTGCAGTTCTGCAGCAGATTTTACCCTGCAGAACTGCAAGTGATGTACAGTACCATTTAAGGCTATGTTAAACAAAAAATGCTGTGCACATGCTGCAGATTTTTCCGCGCAGATTTGGTGCGGATTTAAAACTGCAGCATGTCACTTCTTTTGTGCAGTTCTGCTGCAGTTTTACATCTGCTACATTATAGAAATCCGCAGGTGTAAAACTACAGGGGAAATCCACACAAAAACTGCACAAAAACTGCACTAAATCTGCAGGTAAAACGCAGGTCATTTTACCTGCGGATTTAGCAAAATCTGCGCGAAAGATTCCACAGCAGAATCTGCAGCGTGTGCACACAGCCTTAGTCTCTTGCTACGCCACTGCTGCAGACTACAGTATTCTAGCCATTAAAAACACTGCGATGCTTCAGAATGTAAGCAAAACACCATTGTGAGCAAAGCCTAAATCCCACTAGCTCCTGGACACCTGATTTCTTACCTGCCTGGATACATTTTACTTACTTTTTCTCCTGAGTTGATACATCTAGAAACGTGGCACTGTTTTGAAATAGCATGTGCTATATGTGTCTGCATGACACCCGCTGATTGCGATGTGCTTTGTAGCCTTTCAATGGTTGTCACCACATTGATTTTGTATAGTGAAATATTAGAGTCCTTAAAAAAAATTCATAGTAACTTAAAAGTGGAGACGTCCGTCTTGGTCTCTCCCTGGAGTGGAGGAGACCCTACAGAGATCCCATTTAAAAATAGATGAACATAAAGGGAGTTGAGGAGCGCTGCTCTTTAATTTGATGCCCACGTGCATTTTGATTAGTTATTCAGTAGGGTGCAGCCGGAGAAAATACAGAAAGAAATACAGTAGAACGTTGAAAGATCTAAGAAATAGTTTAAAGTAAGACAGATTTCCAATGAACTAGGACAGACACAGCCAGAAGTATGAAGAGGAGTGGAACAGTTTGAAACTTTAAAGGCTTTTTGTAGGTTAGAAAAGGAAAATCAGGATTCAAAAATGAGATGTAAGTGGTGTGAGTAGAAAGCTGCCGAATGATAGACCGGCAGATTACGGTAGAATTATAAAGCGAGAGGTGAGAAGCAGGTGCTCAGCTCCCTTTGATCTCTGTTTCATCATATGTCCGTTTGTATAACGCTCTATAGGTGCAGAATACAGAACTGGGCTTTTAATTCACTCTCGCTTTCTGTAGTGACACCTGATGAAAGGCAATGGGCAGCAACTGTGTGCTTTACCTAGCGCTCTTCCCGGTGCCTTCTTACTAAAGCATAGCTATGGGCTGTCCCAGCCTATATTCAATCCTCCTGCCAATGTTTTTCTGTTTGATCTCAAATTGATTTGATTGAAAGGTAGAGAGTTTTTTCTATTTCAATCCTTAAGCTACTACAAATCCTCGTTTTACTTCCCATCATGGTAAATGGAAAAGTTTTTTTTTTTAAAGTATCTTTTCAAAAAGACATCACACAACAATATTCCGCCGGTCAACCTTGCAGACAAGAAGTAAACTTGCCAAAGATTGATGCTTGCTGTTTTTCATGTGTATCTGTTCTGCTGACTTGTCGCTTAAAAGCGGACAACCCTTTTAAGCTTGTCTCCAATATGCCTGGCCCTGCAACCCAGCAAAAAATTGACTTATTAACCGATCAACAGATTTAAGTCTGTGTTCTCTGCCAGATTTCTACAGGACACTGTTTATATCATGTTTACTTTTAGCATTGATTTCTACAGTTGATTTTTTTTTAATATCCATACTGGAAGTGAGGCATAATAGAATACCAAGCGTACCTCTGATTTATGTTCATCATAATTTTTTTTCTGTTCTCTTTTTTTTCCTATGTAGTGTTAAAAATAATCTGCTGTACATAGTTGGATTGTACAGTATAAAGCAAACTTATTTTGGTGAAACATAACATTTTTGCTGAGAAGCTAAGCAAAAAGTGTAATAAAATCACACAATGTATTCCTGAATCCACAGCAGTTAGCTACTGCCTAGTGAATGTAATACTGCATATTTACGTCAGGAGCGCACAATTTTTTTTTTATCCAATTGCCATACTGAACCAATCTGAAGGGCCACAAAAATACAAATGGTACTTATATGAATACAACAACAGAATCACTGTCAGTACATTAATAAATCATCAAAGCCAAGTTTTGAGTATTTTAAAAAGTTTTGGAGAGTTTATCGTCCAAAAAGTTAGTTTGAACACCCAAACTTACACTGAATTTTTTGAACAGAAACTCAGTTAAATCCTCCTCATATTCTCAAAAGTAAGTTTTGAGGATTTTTCAGTTTTAACCTGAAAGCACTTTATGGTTTGCTACATGTTCAGAAACACCATCAGCACATGAATGCAGCACCAGAACCATAATCAGTACAGGAATGCAGCACCAGAATGAACAGTGCGATATAGTGCCAGAACCACCATCAGTACATGAATACATCACTAAGACGACCATCAGTACATGAATACATCACCAAGGATTGTACAGTGATCAACTGCAGTTTCAAGGCAACCCTATATATGTATAACCTGAGCCTGCAACTTTCATTGTGTCCTTAACAATGGTAAGAAGACACTGGAAGTTATTGTTACCAGCCATCGTCAGACTGCGGAATATATAGCAACCACAGTACTGATGAAACATAGTTAGTATAACAAATAAACATTTATATCCAGATATCTTATATATAATATCTTCTTTGATTGAAGCCATTCCCATCCTTCTTGTCTCCAACCAGTTTGTCATAAGCACAGATAGCTTGATGAGATTTCTCTTCAAACTTTCCTTTTTTTTCGGCTTTCTGCAGCACATCCCAACACGGTGCCCTTAAAAATCAAAGTATCATTATACTGTCCCATGAATAAAAAGATCTGCGGTGCTAAACTCCTTAATAATTACTTACCCTTGCAGTGCTTCCTGCACAAACTTTCCCCTTACTTACTGTGCCTCTCCATAATATAACCCCACGCAGCCCCTGTGAATAATATCACCCGCACACTGCCCCTCTCCACAATATACTCCTTACACTCTCTCCATAATGTCCTCCCTCACACTGACCCCAGTCCATAATGTCCCCCTGCAATAAGTATTTGATAACACCCACTTGAACATAACAAAAGTCAACTCATTGTGTTCTATATATTTTATTGCTAATATCTCCGCAACGGAGAAGCAAAATTTAAAAGAAAAAAGTTTTATTTTGCTTTGCAGTCACTACTACATCATATGTCCAGTTCAACATGAAAAATAGATTAAAAGTCCTTTATAAAGCATATTTCAAGAGATTTGAGACTACAGAGATGACAAATTCCAGCTTATCAGATGTCTTTTTTTAATCGCGTAATACGCCATGCCATCTATGCTCTTTGTGTTGCAGTCCCGTTCCTACACTATTTAAAACTATAGTTTCTCCATCTGTATGTTAAACTGACTTCTTGCTTCAACCTGTAGCAAGTAGAATCTGTTTCACATCCAGCAATTTAATAAAATAGATCACTCAGTTCTAATGAGGATGATGCACTTACTTTGTAGATCCATCCCAAAATGATTCTATAATCACTTTTGCTTTGCCGGATTTAATGAGTCCAAGCGTCTTCAGGCGGCAAACTCTATCTCCTCCCATTTGGCTTGATTAACAGCTCTTTTCACTGGCCTCCTCCTAATGAAATCTCGCATATTCTCAGTAGAAAGTTCAGTCTACATAGAACTACAGCAAAAACGGAAATTTGTCGAAAATTTTGCAATGAACATTTAACTTTTTACACAAAAAAATTACTTCAAATCCAATTTTTTTATTTCACCAAGGGTAACAGGAGAAATTGGACCCCAAAAGATGTTTTGCAATTTCTCCCGAGTACACAGATACCCCATATATGCAGGTAAACCACTGTTTTGGCGCATGGAAGAGCTAGGAAGGGAAGGAGCGCCGTTTGACTTTTCAATGCAAAATTGTCTGGAATTGAGATCAGACGCCATCTCGTGTTTAGAGAGCCCCTGATGTTACTAAACAGTGGAAACCCCTCAATTTTAACTCCAACCTTAACCCTAATCCCAACCCTAACCATAACCCTAACCACAATCCCAACCCTAATCCCAACCCTAACCCTAATCCCAATCGTAATCGTAATCCTAACTTTAGCCCCAACCCTTACCCTAATGGGAAAATGGAAATAAATACAATTTTTTAATTTTATTATTTTTCCCTAACTAAGGGCGTGAAAAATGGGGGTTTGATTTACTATTTATAGTGGGATTTATAGCGGGTTTTTATGTTTGGCAGCTGTCACACTAAAAGACACTTTTTATTGCAAAGAATAGTTTTTGAATCACCATCACATGACATTTTTTTATTGCTTTTTATTACTATTTTTGGGTGGCAAAATGAACAAAAACCATCAATTCATGAATTTCTTTTGGGGGGGGCGTTTATACCGTTCCGCGTGTGGTAAAATTGATAAAGCAGTTTTATTCTTCGGGTCAGTACGATTACAGCGATACCTCATTTATATCATTTTTTTTATGTTTTGGCACTTTTATACAATAAAAACTATTTTATATAATAAAAACTATTTTATATGAAAAATAATTATTTTTGCATCCCTTTATTCTAAGAGCTATAACTTGTTTATTTTTGTTGTGATGGAGCTATATGGCAGCTTGTTTTGCATAAAAAGATGACATTTTCAGCTGTACCACGCTTATTTATATCCGTCTTTTTGAACGCGTGTTATTCCACTTTTTGTTCGGCAGTATGATGATAAAGCATTGTTTTTTTGCCTTGTTTTTTTAATTGTGTTCGCTAAAGGGATTAACTCGTCGGACAGTTTTATATGTCGGGTCGTTACGGATGCGGTGATACCAAATATGTGTAGTTTTATTGTTTAGATTTTTTTTAATTCAAATATTTATTTATTGATGGAATAAATATTGATTTTTTTTAATATTACTTTTATTATTTTTTAAATATTTTACAGTTATTTAACCCCTTTCTGACATATGACATACTATCTCGTCCAGGTACCCTGGTCTTGAATGCCCAATGATGGGATAGTACGTCATACGCGATCAGCCGCACTCATGGGGGGAGCACGGCTGATCGCGGCCTGGTGTCAGCTGATTCTCACAGCTGACACTCGGTTTAGGCACATCAGTAAGTCCCAGGACACATGGACAGGATAGTACATCCAATGGCAGAAAGGGGATAAACCATCAGCTGCAAGAGTCAAGTTCACCAAGGAAAAGTCTGCACATGTGAACACTATGGCTATGGTAGAACGTGGTAGATTTGCCCAGACTTCAGAAAGATCTTGGTTCCAGGAGAAATAGATGAATAAACGCTGCACTCAACAACTTGATCATCTGACTCCGTTTATTTATTTGTATTTATTTTCCTCTCTAGTACAGTATAACGCCATTGTTCAGTGCGTAAGCAAATCGGTGAGAGGACATGTAGAGCAGACAGACTATGGCCACTGTGGGCACTCAGAAAAGATATTGGCTGTCCCAGTGCTGAGATGAAGATTGATGAAGTGCAAGCCTGCTGGACTGCATTTCATGCAGTTATAATCAAAACCAAGCATATTGATTTTAAAGAAAGCTCACATAAGAGGACAAGCAAGCTACTTTCTCCCACACTTGTGCCACCACTGAACTTAAATGGCCAAAACACCATGTCTCGAGTACAATATCAGTGTTTGGATGTCTTCACTTTATGTTCTTCATTTTTCTGTGGACGCTGTATTCTGCCATAATCTCTTACTGCTGTTCATCAATGTTGGGAATATAAACATTGTGGCGTCACGTTAAATTGAAGAGATGACTGTTTTGATCTTGAAAGGCAAGTAATGATCTCAGTTGGAAATAAAACCTAGAATTTCAAGAAAGCAAAACAATTAAGCAGTTGCCATCTACTAAACGGCAGGAGTTATTGGTGAGAGATGTGTGTTCCGGTGAGATAAGGAATTAGCTTTCGTTACATAGGAGACGTGACAAAGCCTCGCAGATACCAATTGTTACAGTAACTTTTACAGCACAAAAGGTAACTTATTTGTGTCCTAAGGTCAATTTGTAAACTTGAGTTATGGCTGGGATGTAAACGAATAATAATTATGTAATAGAAAGTAATATTCATATAAACTAGTGTGACAGTAATTAGCTAGTTAATTAATTTAATTGTAACAGCTTCAATCAACTTGACATACAGTGGGGAAAAAAAGTATTTAGTCAGTCAGCAATAGTGCAAGTTCCACCACTTAAAAAGATGAGAGGCGTCTGTAATTTACATCATAGGTAGACCTCAACTATGGGAGACAAACTGAGAAAAAAAAATCCAGAAAATCACATTGTCTGTTTTTTTTTCATTTTATTTGCATATTATGGTGGAAAATAAGTATTTGGTCAGAAAGAAAATTTCATCTCAATACTTTGTGATATATCCTTTGTTGGCAATGACAGAGGTCAAATGTTTTCTGTAAGTCTTCACAAGGTTGCCACACACTGTTGTTGGTATGTTGGCCCATTCCTCCATGCAGATTTCCTCTAGAGCAGTGATGTTTTTGGCTTTTCGCTTGGCAACACGGACTTTCAACTCCCTCCAAAGGTTTTCTATTGGGTTGAGATCTGGAGACTGGCTAGGCCACTCCAGGACCTTGAAATGCTTCTTACGAAGCCACTCCTTCGTTGCCCTGGCGGTGTGCTTTGGATCATTGTCATGTTGAAAGACCCAGCCACGTTTCATCTTCAATGCCCTTGCTGATGGAAGGAGGTTTGCACTCAAAATCTCACGATACATGGCCCCATTCATTCTTTCATGTACCCGGATCAGTCGTCCTGGCCCCTTTGCAGAGAAACAGCCCCAAAGCATGATGTTTCCACCACCATGCTTTACAGTAGGTATGGTGTTTGATGGATGCAACTCAGTATTCTTTTTCATCCAAACACGACAAGTTGTGTTTCTACCAAACAGTTCCAGTTTGGTTTCATCAGACCATAGGACATTCTCCCAAAACTCCTCTGGATCATCCAAATGCTCTCTAGCAAACTTCAGACGGGCCCGGACATGTACAGGCTTAAGCAGTGGGACACGTCTGGCACTGCAGGATCTGAGTCCATGGTGGCGTAGTGTGTTACTTATGGTAGGCCTTGTTACATTGGTCCCAGCTCTCTGCAGTTCATTCACTAGGTCCCCCCGCCGTGGTTCTGGGATTTTTGCTCACCGTTCTTGTGATCATTCTGACCCCACGGGGTGGGATTTTGCATGGAGCACCAGATCAGTGGTCTTGTATGTCTTCCATTTTCTAATTATTGCTCCCACAGTTGATTTCTTCACTCCAAGCTGGTTGGCTATTGCAGATTCAGTCTTCCCAGCCTGGTGCAGGGCTACAATTTTGTTTCTGGTGTCCTTTGACAGCTCTTTGGTCTTCACCATAGTGGAGTTTGGAGTCAGACTGTTTGAGGGTGTGCACAGGTGTCTTTTTATACTGATAACAAGTTTAAACAGGTGCCATTACTACAGGTAATGAGTGGAGGAAAGAGGAGACTCTTAAAGAAGAAGTTACAGGTCTGTGAGAGCCAGAAATCTTGATTGCTTGTTTCTGACCAAATACTTATTTTCCACCATAATATGCAAATAAAATGAAAAAAAAACAGACAATGTGATTTTCTGGATTTTTTTTTCTCAGTTTGTCTCCCATAGTTGAGGTTTACCTATGATGTAAATTACAGACGCATCTCATCTTTTTAAGTGGTGGAACTTGCACTATTGCTGACTGACTAAATACTTTTTTGCCCCACTGTATGTGTTCATCTTTATAGTATTAGTACTAATATGACATGTCTCATTCTTTTACTGCCTGATATGTGGACTGTAAAACTCTTACAGTATGTAATGTTTTAAATGTTTTCTGTATATTTAATTTTTTTATCATATTTAGTTATTATTAAAGGGAACATGTCAGCAAGATTGTACTCAGTAAACTACAGACAGTGTCAGGTTGGTGTCATTTATACTGATTAAAAATGATACCTTAGTTGATGAAATCTGTCTTGTGGTTGTTGTATAACCTCTGTTTGTAGTTTAGAGTTAATGATATGCTCGTGCTCTGGGTAGGGGCTGTGGAGGGGTCTTCGTGTGGTGCTCTGTTTATAGCGCCATTGTTCAGTGCCTCTTGAAGCTCATCAAGAGATTGCCAAGAGTGTGCAAAGCAGTAATCAAAGCAAAAGGTGGCTACTTTGAAGAACCTAGAATATAAGACATATTTTCAGTTGTTTCACACTTTTTTGTTAATTATATAATTCCACATGTGTTAATTCATAGTTTTGATGCCTTCAGAGTGAATCTACAATTTTCATAGTCATGAAAATAAAGAAAACTCTTTGAATGAGAAGGTGTGTCCAAACTTTTGGTCTGTACACTATATATATATATATATATAGTGTGTATTTTTTGTACTTTAATTTGTCCAAACAAACATATTTTTGTTTTGTTTCTGGGGTTATGTTATCATACCGAAGTATAACCAATATAATTTAATTTTTATTCATTTTTATCCAAAGCAAATAAGACTGAAACTGGAAAAAAAATCGCTTAACTTATCTTATCTGTTTAATCAAAAAAAGTATTCCAAAATATTTTTACTATATCTTTTAACGGCCCCTGTTTGTTGTCTCCCATTCTTAACTCATAAATGGGTTCTGTAAGCTAGTATAGTGCCAAAAGTTGTTAGTTAGCTACATGGAACATTGGCAGTTTGGATCCAAATAGAAAGGTTGTTGATGGGGATGAGTTAGTAATATGGGGCAGATGTGGTTGAAGATGACAGTTTCTTCTCTTGCTCCATTTAGATGTTTGTGGTCCTTGTAGAAGTGATTTATTGCAGCATACTGTCATGCCAAATTTGTGCTTACATTGCTTTGTCTATTCACTTGACACATACATTTAGCTGTGGCCAGCATCTCCTGTGACTGTAAACATACCTCTTTACCAGCAGCCAGTGCGCAAGAGGAAAATATGTGACATAAGATGTACATTTCAATACATTCTTTACAGGGGTCTTTGTGAGCATCCTAAAGCAAGTTGATAAGACCTATTTTAAAAGTAATCTGTTAGTAGGATAAAGACTCCTAAGCCGTCGATATGGATATGTGTCATAAGAATCTGAAAACAATTATACCTTGATATATGCAATCCGATGTCTTATTCCAGAGAAATCCATGTTTTTCTTATTTATAAAGTAGTTGTTCTGCCGGGCTATAGTCCAGATACTTATCTGTATGAAAATCTGCCTCCAGAGCTTATTTTTAATAAAAAGTTGAGCTACCAGTGTGAAATATGTAACTAACACAGAACAGTAGAACTGAACTTTGTCTTCTTACAAACACGTTAACAGCTGCAGCTCTCATAGCTTTTCTGTATTGCAATAATATTGCAACCATGTTTGCCTGTGAGATGGAAGCTGAAGCTGAGAGGAACCTGCAGATGTTTCAGGTATAATCACACCTGTACAGCTCTGCAGTGAGATCAGTAGAGCAGAGAGTGGCCATTACATATCACACTGGTAACTTACACTTTTATTTAAAATAAGCTCTGGAGGCAGATTCTCCTACAGATAAGTGTCCGGCCCATAGTCCTGATCAGCTCATTTACATATAAAAAAAACACAGATATTTGTGGAACGAGAAATCGAATCGCCGATATCAAGGTATTATTTTATTCAGTTTCCTATGTTACGTAACCATATAGATTGTTAGGAGAGTTGATCCTATGGACAAATTCCCTTTAAGGGCTGTACTAATCATACACATTTTTAGATTGGTGTCAGTTTCATAAACTATGTTCATCAATTCATTCCTTTCTCCATGTGTTGGTCAATTGAGAGGTGACCATTGCTTGCTTACCATTTTTCATAACTATTATTCACTTCTGTGGGGATAATTGGGCATCTCAGAACTTCTACTCTTGGAAGAGGTCCCTGCACATTTATATATCATGCATTTTTTATTTTTCTGTGGATATGCCACAAATTTTTTGTAAGGTGAATATCCTGTTAAATCATTTATTTCAACTGCTTAAAATCTAACTTATATATTTTCTTTAGCTAATGCTATTTTCAAGGATATCATGTACCTAGTTTGGTATGTATATAAGAATGTGTATCTATACATATTGTTTGTGGTATTGCCTTGCTTGCCTCCATTTCATCACAACTTACAAGAACAAGATGTAGACCCGTATTCGTTAAGACAGGCATTCACAAGGGGCAAATAGGAATAAGATGCGCCAAATTCAATAAAAGATACACGCCACTTAATGAATTTGGCGCATGAAATCAGTGATGTGCGCCTCTCCAGAATTGTCACTCCAGTCAAGGACTGATGTAGTTTTTCTGGCATAATAAATGCTACCATGTTTGATGAATTGATTGAGTGGGAGTATCCAGGCTCCTTTCCAGCTTCACCCATTTTTAGTGGCGCTAAATGAAACTGGTGTGAAAACACCAAAAGTAGCAACATTTTCTGCACAACGCAAAGTTGTGCAAAATCTGTAAGAGTTTTACGCCAGAAATACTGATGAATCTGGGCCAATACGGTATTGAAATCTGTGTTACGCCTGGTCTTATAAGTGGAAAAATATCAGTATTCATCCTTATTTCACCCATCTTTATAATCTGGCTGGTGACTCAGACTGTAATCACGGAAGATAGTAGCTTGGCCGTAGGCTGATTATAGTGTCTACTGCTTGGCACCAGCTGATCCTTGGTCTCTACCTACCTGAAAGTATGATGTAATAAATCCCAGAAAGCTGATGCTGCCTCTAATGAGTAACTATAATGAGAAGCTCAAGCTTTATTGGATTATCTCCACAACTGTGCTTCCAGCCATCCGGTCATACATGTGTGCGCATGGTCAACAATGTAAACTCGTCTGCATGTTCATAGACTGGTAAATGTAACACCTCTCATTCTGTTCTTTCTGTTTTCCACCACTTTCAGCTTTTCGAATTCATGAACTTCCTGGCGGAGAACTTTATCTTCTGTTATATGGGGCTGGCATTATTTACTTTCCAGAACCACATCTTTAATGCTCTCTTTATATGTGGAGCCATTGTATCCTTTTTTTTTAATCCAAAATCCAAACAAATTGTCGAGTTAAATTTTGCTCTCCGGGAAAGTCAAGTCTGGAGATTAGAATCAGAGAAAAGAATCCAAGTTTCGATGTTAATTCAAAGCACATTTTTATTGAAATGTAATTAAATCTGTGTGGTTTTCCTTTCAGATGATTCCAGGGCCGCAGCAGGTCTGATATTACGTGCTTGTTCCTTGATTATAAAGTAACCACATGTGTATGGAATTAAACAGAGATTAAGTCATTAATGCTTTATGATGAAGGGAAGTATTTTAACTTTGTAGAAATGTGAAAATGGTCTCCATTACTAATATGGCAATATTACTGCTAGCAATAGATTATCTTCTAAACATGTTGTTACTTTGAGATCCTCATTATGAGAATGCATGAGAAGTCATAGGGTAGTTTCAGGTGGCCGTATTGCCCCTGTGGGGTATCGTACATTACGTTGATCCACGACAGGACAATCACTTATAAATGGTCCCAGAGTGCTACAAAAAATGTATCCTTCTCTCCTAGACCACCACCACCTCCAAAAACGGCCCTGATGGGGAAATCTGAATTCTGCAGCTTGTCAGCAGACACTGATTGACTGCAGCAGTCGCATGACGTTTTTATGTTGAGAGACTGACGTTGATCTAGGAGGAACTGTCATTTTTTTTTCATTTTATTAAACACTCCGAGGCCATTCATAAAGGGTTTTCCAATAGTGGACCAGTCCTTTAAAGACAGGATTCTGGAGCATTAGGGCTCATGCAGACGGTCATATTTTCGGTGCGAGTGCGATTTGACACAACATTGGATTGCACGCTGATCAAATCTTATTCTATATAGAAGAAAGAATGTTCAGCTCATCCCGTTATGTCCTGGTTCCTTGTCTGGTCATCGGCGCATGGAGCCGCCCTGGTCCCGGCGGTAAGGAAATCCAATGTGCAAGAAGAGTTGTATCCAGTGACCACAGGAGATATGATTCTTAAAACTTGACGTTTATTTAGCCATCTGTTGTGAGTTCATTTTCCCCTTCGTCACTGAGGTCTGGTGAACTCCCTATTCTGGTAAAGGAAGGTAATGAGCCTGATTATCAGGCACCTGAGCCTGATGAGGATGACTGGCTGAGTGGAGTCACGGACTGGATATAAGGCTGCCGACGCTCTTCTGCCCTGCAGGTGATTTCTCTGTGGACTTCTAGGACACCAGTCTGATTCCTGCTCCTCTAAAGCTAAGTTTTCTGCTTTGCCTGTTAGCAATTGTGTTTTGTTTTTGTTTTCCTTGCATTTCTGGATTCTGCCTTTCCCTGCTGTGGTGATCTGAATCTCCTTTTGCCGGTTGCTCTGTCTTCAGAATATTCCTGAGTACTGACATAGCTTTTTTGAAGCCTAGCGTCTTCAGGGCCTTTTTCACGGTCAGTCTGTTGGCTCTTATTTTCATAGGGTTTTCACGGATTGCAGACAGCAGCCTTCCTGTCCTTTCCTATCTAGTTAGCTTGGGCCCCGTCTTTGCTCAGTCTATCTTTCTGTCTGTTTTAGTGTTTTCATCTTGCTTCACCGTCATTATATGTTGGGGGCTGCCTATTGCTTTGGGGTCTGCTCTGGGGCAGTTTAGATTTCCCCTTTCTTTAGGCCTATTTAATTCTCCGGCTGTGATCGAGGGGTCTAGGGCATCGTAGGAACCCCCCACGGCTACTGTTAGTTGTTGTGGATAGGATCAGGGGTGTGCAATCCGATAGCTGCCAACCTCTCTGGTTTTCTGGACTTAGCTAGCATTTCTGTTTTTGCCTCCTACGGTGACTCAATCATAACAGAATCACCCGCCATACCGCAGATCCTAGGGTGCTCAATAGCAGGAAAGAATTGTGTTAAAAAAAAAAAAAGGTGTGTGTATATTCTTTCCTCTATATCTCTGAGGCCGTAGGGGGAATTTTTTTTTCTCTCAATGGAGATAAAGCAATTGTCTGATCATGTGGAGCAGCTCGCTGCGGAAGTGCGGGGAATTTCCGCCTACCTTGCTCGTTCGCATGCTACTGAACCAAAGATTCCTACACCTGATGTATTTTTTGGGGATCAATCTAAATTTTTGAGTTTCAAAAATAATTGTAAATTATTTTTTGCCTTGAAGCCTAACTCGTCAGGGAGCTCCGCGCAGCAGGTTAAAATTGTCATCTCTTTGCTGCGTGGCGATCCCCAGGATTGGGCGTTTTCTTTGAAACCAGATGATCCTATTCTGACTAATGTGAACGCATTCTTTCAAGCTTTGGGGTTGTTGTATGACGAACCTAATGCTATTGATCAGGCTGAAAAGACCCTGTTGGCATTGAACCAGGGTCGAGATTCTGCAGAGTTGTAATGTCAAAAGTTCCGAAAGTGGGCGGTCCTTACTACCTGGAATGATAATGCCTTGGCTGCTCTCTTTCGGAAGGGTTTGTCAGAAGCCGTAAAAGATACTATGGTGGGACTTCCTGTTCCCTCTGGTCTGGACGATTCTATGTCATTAGCCATTCAGGTTGATCGGCGTTTACGTGAACGCAGGATTGCACGAGAGGTGTTGCCACTGGTTGAACAGACGTCTGAACCTATGCAATGCGATAGAGTTTTGTCTAAGGCGCAACGTCAGGAGTTCAGAAGGCGTAATAAGCTGTGTTTTTTCTGTGGAGATGCCTCGCATATTATTTCTGTTTGTCCTAAACGAGAGAAACGCTTTGCACACACGTTTTCTGTTGGTGGTGTTCAACCTAAGTTTCTTCTGGCAATTACTCTGATCTGCTCCCTGTCCACATTTTCCGCCAAGGCTTTTGTGGATTCGGGAGCAGCGCTAAACCTAATGGACTTAGATTTTGCTAAACGTTGTGGATTTCCGATGACACCTCTGCAGACGCCTATCCCTTTGAGGGGGAATGATGCTACTCCTTTGGCTAAAAATAAACCTCAGTTTTGGACCCAGGTGGTCATGCGGGTCACCCCAGACCATCAAGAAAATTGCAGATTTTTGGTGTTGCATGGTCTGCATGATGCCGTTGTTCTGGAGTTTCCCTGGTTGCAAATTCATAATCCAGTCTTGGATTGGAAATCTGTGTCTGTGGTGAGTTGGGGTTGTCTGTGTGCCTTTAGTGAGGCTCTGGTTTTTTCCACCTCTCCTCAGTCGCATGATGTTCCTGACTATTTGGCGGACTTTTATGATGTATTTAGTGAGAATGAGTCTGCGTCTCTGCCTCCTCATAGGAGTTATGACTGCAATTGAACTAAGCCCGGGGTGTAAATTTCCCAAGGGTCGGCTCTTCAATTTATCTGTACCCGAGCACGAGGCTATGCGGTCCTATATTAAGGAGGCGTTGGAGAAGGGTCATATTAGACCATCCTCTTCACCCTTAGGTGCCGGGTTTTTTTTTGTGGCCAAAAAGGATGGTTCTTTAAGGCCTTGTATTGATTATCGTGCCCTCAATAAAATTACTATTAAATATCAGTATCCGTTACCCCTGATTTCGGATCTATTCTCTAGAGTTAGAGGTGCTTGCTAGTTTACCAAGCTTGACCTCAGGGGGGCGTATAATCTTATCCGCATTAAGCAGGGGGATGAATGGAAGACGGCGTTTAATACTCCGGAGGCACATTTTGAGTACCTGGTGATGCCTTTTGGGCTTACTAATGCCCCTTCTGTCGTCCAGTGCTTCATGAACGATATTTTCCGAGACTTTGTCGATAAATTTTTGATTATCTATCTGGATGATATTTTGATCTTCTCCAAGGATTGGGATTCTCATGTGGAACATATTCGGACTGTGTTCCGGATCTTGAGGGAGAATTCCCTGTATGTCAAAGGATCGAAATGCCTTTTTGGAGTACAGAGGATTTTATTTTTGGGATTTATTTTGTCTCCGTCAACTATTGAAATGGACCCGGCCAAGGTACAGGCCATTTATGATTGGGTTCAGCCCACTTCTTTGAAGGCCCTCCAGAAGTTTTTGGGTTTTGCTAATTTTTATCAGAAATTTATAGCAAAATTTTCTAGTATTGCCAAGCCATTGACTGATCTGACTAAGAAGGGTGCTGATGTGTTGAATTGGTCTCCGGAGGCTGTTGCTTCCTTTCTGGAGCTGAAGCGAAGATTTACCTCCGCCCCGGTTTTGCGGCAACCTGATGTCTCACTCCCGCTCCAGGTAGAGGTGGATGCTTCTGAGATTGGTGCAGGAGCTGTTTTGTCTCAAAAGGATCCTGTAACATCTAAAATGAATCCCTGTGCTTTCTTTTCCCGAAAGTTCTCTCTATCTGAACGTACCTATGATGTGGGGAATCGGGAACTGTTGGCCATGAAATGGGCATTTGAGGAGTGGAGACATTGGTTGGAGGGAGCTAAACATCAAGTTGTGGTCCTCACTGACCACAAGAATTTGATTTACCTAGAGTCGGCTAAACGCTTGAACCCTAGACTGGCTAGGTGGGCCTTGTTTTTTACACGTTTTGATTTTGTGGTCTCTTTTCTTCCTGGAACTAAGAATGTCAAGGCAGACGCCCTCTCTAGGAGTTTCTTTGCTGATTCTCCTGTGGTGACCAAGCCTGCTACCATCTTAGGCGAAGGGCTAGTTCTTTCTGCCATCTCGCCCGATTTGAGACTTGCTCTGCAAGAGTTCCAGGAGGACAAACCTGAGCGTTGTCCCAGTGGAAAGTTGTATGTTCCTGGCCAGTGGAAGAAGAGAGTGATGTCTGAAGTTCATTGCTCTGCATTGGCTGGTCATCCAGGTATTTTTGGTACTAGAGATCTGGTGAGTCGCTCTTTTTGGTGGCCCACCTTGTCTCATGATGTCAGGAATTTTGTGCAGTCCTGTGGGACTAGCTCCCGGTCTAAATCTTGTTCTCGCTCTAGTGGGTTGTTGATGCCTTTGCCGGTCCCCAGGAGGCCATGGACCCATATTTCAATGGATTTCATCTCTGATATGCCGGTCTCTCAAAGAACGACTGTTATTTGGGTGATTTGTGATAGGTTCTCTAAGATGGTTCATCTTGTACCACTCCCTAAGTTGCCATCTTCCTCTGAGTTGGTGCCCCTGTTTTTGCAACAGGTGGTTCGCTTACACGGGATTCCTGAGAACATTGTATCTGACAGAGGAGTTCAGTTTGTGTCTAGATTTTGGAGGACTTTCTGTTCCAAGCTGGGAATTCAGTTGTCCTTCTCCTCTGCTTTTCACCCTCAGACCAATGGGCAGACAGAGAGAACAAACCAGACCTTGGAGTCGTATTTGAGATGTTTTATTTCCGCTGATCAGGATGATTGGGTTTCATTTTTGCCCTTGGCCGAATTTGCTTTAAATAATAGAGCTAGTTCTGCCACTTTGATGTCACCTTTTTTTTGTAACTTTGGTTTTCATCCTCGATTTTCTTCAGGGCAGGTGGAGCCTTCTGCCTGCCCAGGTGTTGACACTGTGGTGGAGAGAATGCACCAGATCTGGGACCAAGTGGTGGATAAGTTATCTCTCTCCCAGGAAAAGGCCCAGCGGTTTTCCAATCGACATAGGACCATTGGTCCCCAGTTTAAGATTGGTGATATGGTGTGGTTATCATCAAAAAATATTGCTATGAAGGTAGCTTCTCCTAAGTTTAAGCCTAGATTTATTGGACCTTACAAGATTTTGGAGATTATTAATCCGGTCTCTTTTCATTTGGCGCTTCCTGTCACATTTAAAATCCATAATGTGTTCCATAAGTCCTTGTTGAAGAGGTTTGTTGAACCAGTTGTTCCTGGGGTGGCACCTCCAGACCCTGTATTGGTTGAAGGTAACATGGAATATGAGGTAGAGAAAATACTGGATTCCCGTCTGGCTAGACGGAGACTCCAGTATTTGGTTAAGTGGAAGGGTTATGGTCAGGAGGATAATTCCTGGGTCTCTGCCTCTGATATTCATGCCAAAAGATTGGTGCGTGCCTTTCATCGGGCTCACCCTGATCGCCCTTGTGGCGTGGTTGAGGGTTCGGTGACCCCTCCTCAAGGGGGAGGTACTGTTGTGAGTTCATTTTCCCCTTCGTCACTGAGGTCTGGTGAACTCCCTATCCTGGTAAAGGAAGGTAATGAGCCTGATTATCAGGCACCTGAGCCTGATGAGGATGACTGGCTGAGTGGAGTCACGGACTGGATATAAGGCTGCCAAGGCCATTCTTCCCCTGCGGGTGATTTCTCTGTGGACTTCTAGGACACCAGTCTGATTCCTGCTCCTCTAAAGCTAAGTTTTCTGCTTTGCCTGTTAGCAATTGTGTTTTGTTTTTGTTTTCCTTGCTGTTCTGGATTCTGCCTTTCCCTGCTGGGGTGAGCTGAATCTCCTTTTGCCGGTTGCTCTGTCTTCAGAATATTCCTGAGAACTGACATAGCTTTTTTGAAGCCTAGCGTCTTCAGGGCCTTTTTCACTGTCAGTCTGTTGGCTCTTATTTTCATAGGGTTTTTCACGGATTGCAGACTGCAGCCTTCCTGTCCTTTTCTATCTAGCTAGATTGGGCCCAGTCTTTGCTCAGTCTATCTTTCTGTCTGTGTTAGTGTTTTCATCTTGCTTCACCGTCATTATATGTTGTGGGCTGCCTATTGCTTTGGGGTCTGCTCTGGGGCAGTTTAGATTTCCCCTTTCTTTCTTTAGGCCTATTTAATTCTCCGGCTGTGATCGAGGGGTCTAGGGCATCGTAGGAACCCCCCACGGCTACTGTTAGTTGTTGTGGATAGGATCAGGGGTCTGCAATCCGATAGCTGCCAACCTCTCTGGTTTTCTGGACTTAGCTAGCATTTCTGTTTTTGCCTCCTACGGTGACTCAATCATAACAGCCATCATATTAAAAAGCACAGATATGCAGAAAAGAGCAATCCCAGTGCAGGGAATGAAAACCACATGTTTCAACCTACACGGTCATATTACATTTTGTAATTGTATTAGTCCCCAAAAGGACACAAGTACAGTCATATGTAAAAGTTTGGGCACCCCTATTAATGTTAACCTTTTTTCTTTATAACAATTTTGGTATTTGCAACAGCTATTTCAGTTTCATATATCTAATAACTGATGGACTCAGTTATATTTCTGGATTCAAATGAGGTTTATTGTACTAACAGAAAATGTGCAATCTGCATTTAAACAAAATTTGACTGGTGCAAAAGTATGGGCATCTCAACATAAAAGTGACATTAATATTTCGTAGATCCTCCTTTTGCAAAAATAACAGCCTCTAGTCGCTTCCTGTAGCTATTAATGAGTTCCTGGATCCTGGATGGAGGTATTTGTGACCATTCCTGTTTACAAAACAATTCCAGTTCAGTTAAGTTTGATGGTCGCCGAGCATGGACAGCCCGCTTCAAATCATCCCACAGATGTTCAATGATATTCAGGTCTGGGGACTGGGATGGCCATTCCAGAACATTGTAATTGTTCCTCTGCATGAATGCCTGAGTAGATTTTGAGCGGTGTTTTGGATCATTATCTTGCTGAAATATCCATCCCCTGCGTAACTTCAACTTCATCACTGATTCTTGCACATTGTCAAGAATCTGCTGATACTGAGTTGAATCCATGCGACCCTCAACTTTAACAAGATTCCCGGTGCCGGCATTAGCCACACAGCCCCAAAGCATGATGGAACCTCCACCAAATTTTACTGTGGGTAGCAAGTGTTTTTCTTGGAATGCTGTGTTTTTTAGCCTCCATGCATAACGCCTTTTTGTATGACCAAACAGCTCAATCTTTGTTTCATCAGTCCACAGGACCTTCTTCCAAAATGTAACTGGCTTGTCCAAATGTGCTTTTGCATACCTCAAGAGACTCTGTTTGTGGCATGCTTGCAGAAACGGCTTCTTTCGCATCACTCTCCCATACAGCTTCTCCTTGTGCAAAGTGCGCTGTATTGTTCACCGATGCACAGTGACACCATCTGCAGCAAGATGATGCTGCAGGTCTTTGGAGGTGGTCTGTGGATTGTCCTTAACTGTTCTCACCATTCTTCTTCTCTGCCTTTCTGATATTTTTCTTGGCCTGCCACTTCTGGGCTTAACAAGAACTGTACCTGTGTTCTTCCATTTCCCTACTATGTTCCTCACAGTGGAAACTGACAGGTTAAATCTCTGAGACAACTTTTTGTATCCTTCCCCTGAAAAGCTATGTTGAATAATCTTTGTTTTCAGATCATTTGAGAGTTGTTTTGAGGAGCCCACTCTTCATAGGAGAATCAAATAGGAGAACTACTTGCAAGTAGCCACCTTAAATACCTTTTCTCATGATTTGAAACACCTGGCTATGAAGTTCAAAGCTCAATGAGGTTACAAAGCCAATTTAGTGCTTCAGGAAGTCAGTACAAAGTAGTTAGGAGTGTTCAAATCAAGAAAATGATAAGGGTGCTTATACTTTTGCACCGGTCAAGTTTTGTTTAAATGCAGATTGCACATTTTCTGTTAGTACAATAAACCTCATTTGAATCCAGAAATATAACTG
This sequence comes from Dendrobates tinctorius, assembly GCF_039654945.1. NCBI lineage: Eukaryota > Metazoa > Chordata > Amphibia > Anura > Dendrobatidae > Dendrobates > Dendrobates tinctorius. The sequence goes on along the minus strand of NW_027361728.1, from coordinate 85,064,502 downwards.
AGTCCATCAGTTATTAGATATATGAAACTAAAATAGCTGTTGCAAAAACCAAAATTGTTATAAAGAAAAAAGGTCAACATTAATAGGGGTGCCCAAACTTTAACATATGACTGTATGTGATCCTACGATGTTCATTTGTAGTGCAGTGCATTACTTATACTGTTAGTGTAAGATGGAGAAGTAGAATATCAGACTTGGCGTATGGTGGCATCTTATAGGCTGTAGTGTATGGCAGACCCACAGGCCACTCTCACTACTATAGCAACCCTCTGAGCTCTCTCTTATTATGCTATGGTGGATGCCGATGGGCTGACAGAGGAAGCACTCTCCCTCTGTCAAGCTCTTCATATCCGTTATGGAGTACAAAGTGACATGCTCGACGGATATTTTTCTCAAATAGCGCTAAGGAGTTAAAGAGATTGGCTAAATATCAAGTTTTTCTGGCATTTTTCCATGGAAGAAAATATGCATATTAGTTCTCTCACTGATGAGAAGCAAACAGGCTGTCTGTAAATCAGTGTTTGGCTTGGTATGGTTTGCAAAGTTTGCTAAAGGGCTAGATGTTACTCTATAGGAAACCCTCCTCTTTTAGGTGCTACTTGATGGATAATTTGTTTTGTTCTGTGAAAGAGTTAATTTGCGCACTATAAAGTAAAAAAGTGCATAACCCTCCTGTATGAGTGCACTGTTCTTTCAGAAGTATTTTTGCTCCATATTATGGCCAAGTGTCCCAGCCTGAGCACAGGCTTAATGTTTCAGTCTGACAGTGTCATAGGATTGTGTAAGTTTAGATAATTAAACCCACAGTCAGACCACGACACTCGGTCATAATATAGAATAAAAACGCCCCCTTTATATCCTCATGTGAAACCAGCCTAAATTTGTAAAATTCTTTTTCAAAATAATAATTAAATCAAACACTGATTGTTTTTTGGAGCAGCATGTTTTATACTGTGTAATACCAGATATGAAGCTTGTAACTGGCTGTCATTATAAAGATTGTTGTATTTGTAATGTTGGAAATGAAATACTCAAGGTCACATGTATTTTTTCCTTAATGAAACATATACAGGTATCAATATTTGTTGCAAGAGCTTGTAACATATATCCACTTACATTTTTCTTGAATTTGGGTCGTAAAAGAAGAATTCCCTGGAATTTTCAACACATGATGATGTTTTCAGGTACGTGGATATTAGTCTGAAGCCAGGCTCTGATGAGCTTACAAAAAAATTGTCTATTTTTTATCATGTGTGGTAGTACATCTGTATGTCATTCATGTGTCTGTTTTTCACATCTGTATGTCATCCATGTGTCTGTTTTCACATCTGTGTGTCATCCATGTCTGTTTTTCATATCTGTGTGTCATCCATATGTCTGTTTCTCTCGTTTTTGTGTCATCTATATGTTCATTTTTCACGTCTGTATGTCAGCCATGTGTCTGTTTCTCACTTCTGTGTGTCACTTATATGTCTGTTTTTCACGTTTGTGTGTAATCCATATGTCTTTTTCACGTCTGTATGTCATCCGTGTGTCTGTTTCTCTCATCTTTGTGTCATCTATATGTCCATCTGTAGGATCTCATTGCCTCTTTCCTCTCTGGAAAGTCTACCACCTTGAGACAGGTTTTGGAACCTCGTTCCTGGTCCCTACTATATTCTTTCGAAATATCCTTTTCTGATCTTATCATTATATGCATATAAAAATCCTTGTCAATCAATACACAGAAAATTGCAGTTCCTTAAAACACAGAAAAGTATAATTTGACAATGGATGTGTAATCGTTGTATCCTATGTACGGTAATATGAAAAAAATCCTTTTTTTAAATGACATGATTTTCGTTCGATACGTAAATATGTATGTATTGTCACTACTCATTATTATTGTTTTTTCCATGTATTCTGTGCAGTTCAGATGAAGGTCTGTTTGGACTGAAATGTTAACAACTATTTGGATTGCCAATAAAATTTTGTTCAATTTATTGCAATTTTGAGTGCCAAACTCTATCAGAGTTTGGGCTAAGTGTCCTTTGAGTGTGATCCGATTCTGTCGCATGAGAGAATCAGAGGATAGGTGAGGAAAAGATGGAGAACTTAATTTGTCCATCTTCTCCTGTGTCTGTGTCCGCGTAAATCAGACTGCACTCGAATGAGATCCTAGCGCAGTGGGATGCTTTACACACACCCGTAGACTTGTATGGGTGCACATGGTCCGATTATTGCATGCACTGCCCCATAATATAACAGTGCGCCGAGTGCCATCTGATAAAACATCATAGAGCACTTGGACGTGTTATCCGCTCATGTGAGCGAGCTTTAAATAGATCTGTAAAGGCCAGCACAACTTACACATGGAGAGAACAAGGCATTTGAAGAAGCACATAGCTCCAGACAGAGTAGAGAGTGGTGATTAGAGGGCTTGTCCAGTCTAAATTGATAAGTCTGCAGTCACTCTGCATATTCCCGGGGACCACAGTACTTGGGCAGTCCATTAATTTCTTTTAGCTTTGTGACCCTGGCACGCATTGTTCACTACAGAACGCTGAGGCGCGTGCAATCAAAGGTTATGTTCTAACACCAGTGCCAGCATCAGGACATACTTTGTGGGTGGAGTTAGCAATGTGCGGCCCTCCAAGGATGGTATACATATCCAAATAACCCTTGGCAGAAAAAAAATTCCCCACCCCTGGCATAGAATGAAATAACTGATCCTCACTCCAGTCACACTCTGTGACTGACGACTTTTGATTCCCCCCAGTGCACACACTGTGTACTGCGAGGATTCGCCGATTTCTGAGTATATTCTGTGCATGCAGTGGGGGGATTCATACGTCTGTAGTCACACAGTGTGACTGCAGACTTACCAATTTAGACTGGACAACCCCTTTTAAGGGCTCTTACAAATGGTCCGAGTGCGAGCTGACAAAACATTCTATGGGGTCGTGCACATGTTCAGTTTTTTCCTAAGAGTCTGTCTGAGGAGAAAGTCACAGGGTGCACCATTTGTATCTGATATTCAGATCGTTTTTGGCCATGCAAGTCAATGAGTTTGTGTGGGAAAAATTGGACTCTACTCGGCTGACATGTGAGTGCAGTCTGATTTTCATGCACTAACCGAATAGTGAAAATATTTTTTTACATCTTCTCCTCATCCAAGAAAAATCTGGCACTGTGATCAAACTTTGACCACAGTTTGATCAGAGTGTGAGTAGCATTATTGGCCCGATTCTCTCAGATGAGAGAAAATACGGTGGTGTGACCCTAGCCTACAGCTGCTGGTCTGGTGATGTTGCAAGAGAGGAAGTGGGAGATGAGCAGAAACTGCTGTCTAGAGATCAGTGGGTTGGAGAGAGGTGGCTAGTATGTTAAGAGTTAATCATTCTATTGGAATGTAGCTACTGCACACATGGAAATGAGTTCTGCACCATAAAAGTCAAAATCTCTCACTGCAGGAGAATGACAGAAGGTAGAAAAAGCAAGTCAATTGCAAACTCACTTATTTTCATGCTACATAACTGATAATAAAATTATTATTTAATAATTATTAAAGATGTTCTCTTGCCCCTTTACTGTCACTTTACTGTATGACTCTTTCACTAGGGATGTAGGTGTCAATAATTAAATTTTGTTTTCACTCATAAAGTTACAAGCGATACTGTAATAGAAAGCTGCAATTTTATTTCTGTAATTTCTGACTTTTTTAATTCTGTAATAGTTAATATTTGTGGTATTAATACTTTGCAATAATTTCAATACATGGCCAATCTGTACAAAGACATAGTAAATACATACAACAGTGGAAAAATATAAGCATGATAAATAAGGGAGATACAGAATACATATTAGTATATTGCAAACTTAGTCACTAAGCAAAGAAAATTTGGAAAATAAACAGTGACAATCCTTTCAGAAGAGAAATATCAAGGAAAGTGTTATGGTCCTAGAACAGGGGTGGGAAACCTCAGTCCTCCAGGCCGTATACGGCTCTCAATGACCTTTTATCCAGCCCTGGGCAAATTCCCGGGGACCACAGTACTTGGGCAGGCCATTAATTTCTTTTTAGCTTTGTGACCCTGGGCAATCAAAGGTTATGTCCTAACACCAGTGCCAGCATCTGGTCGTACTTTGTGGGTGGAGTTAGCAATGTGCGGCCCTCGAAGGATGGTATAAATATCCAAATAACCCTTGGCAGAAAAAAAATTTCCCACCCCTGGCATAGAATGAAATAACTGATCCTCATCTTAAGAACAAGAAGTTGAAAAGGGGCAAACTGGGGAAAAAGAAAGACATGGAGATTTGGTTAACCTTGTTTATCCAATGGTAAAAGTGGTATAAAACAACAGGCAGCGGCTAAAAGAGTAGATAAGAGGTTAGTAGACAAGAGGGTAGATTGGTAACTCAGGATGTTAGATGGAAATAACAATAGGAAGCCTATTACAAGCCGACAAGGGAGTGAGAACTTACCAATTGAGTTTAGTGTATTGTAAACCTCTTTCCAGAAGGTTTGAATACAAGAGCGTTCTCACCAGATATGTAGGAAGGTACCTCTGAAAGTCTGATTCTACATCTTCAGTAGAATCACTATTAGAGGGATGCAAAAGTTTTAATTTGGTAGGAGTTACAAAACAACTGTACTTGAATGTATTTTCCCGAAGACGACACATCAGAAAGTGGTTTTAGGAGCACTTAACACCTTAGTAACAAGGCCAAATTTTTCAAATCTGACGTATCACTTTCCAATAACTGTGGAATGTTCAACATATCCCACTGATCTTGAGATTCGTTTTTTCGTGACAGATTATACTTTCTGTTCATGGTAAATTTAGGTCAATATGTGCAGCACACAGCGAGGTTTCTTACTGTAAGAAATGGTATTGCTCTAAAATTGATTGAATCTATAGGTTGATCATGAATTCAGATGTCATATTTAAAAAATATTCAGGATTGAGAGTCCTCAGTAGTTGATACCTTTTAATGGCTAACAGAAAAGATGGTAACACAGTGCAAGCTTTCGAGACTACTCAGGTCTCTTCATCAGGCTAGAGTAATACAAAATCTGAAGTCAAATCAGATTTTGTATTAGTCTAGCCTGATGAAGAGACCTGAGTAGTCTCGAAAGCTTGCAATGTGTTACCATCTTTTCAGTTAGCCATTAAAAGGTATCAACTACTGAGGACTCTCAATCCTGAATATTTTTCTATCTACTGGCTTTCCCGATGTCATATTTAGTGATTTCATGCGCTCGACATGTTGTTGCAGCCTGTTGACATTCCTCATCCATATGTTATATTCTTTATTCTATTGCCTCGCCACTGCCTTCCCATAATGTTCTATTCACTTCCACTTGAAAGACTTGTAAAATATAAATGATAATGTCAAGAATGGAGTAGTTCCTTCTGAAAGCTCAGGCCCAGCCAATACATTACTTCTGCATCTTAATGTTGTAGCTAATTACAATTTGCAAGATGTCTGTAATGGAGACAGGCAATTAGGTAAGTGAAATATTTGTGGCAGACACAATTGTGATTTACTACACAGTGACGCAGATTTCTGGAAGATTTTTAGTTTAGCTGAAGAGCACAATACTGTAACAAAGGTATTAAGGATCACAGCGCTTTTTCCACTTTATCCTATGAAATGAAGTAAAGGGTTGGCACAAGTCTTCCAATTAATGCAAGAAGTTATGTCTTCACTTAACACCCTGCTCTGTACGGGAAATCACTGTACCAAAATCTGTTCTGCTGCCAGTGCAGATTCCAAGTCATGCAAGTTATCAGATGGTAAATAGGGTTGTATTGAGCGCAGTCAGACGGGCGTCTAAATTCAGACAAGATCAGAACTCAGACTTCATCTACTTTTGTGCTGCTGTTACACTTTGATCGGGAGACCCGCTGGCCAGTACAATCAATGCGTTTTGATCTTGGCCCGATTTATACGGTCGAGTGACTGCGCCTTTAGATTGAAAAGTTCTTTATTGAATTTGGGTTGTAAAACCTCACAAATTCCTGTAGTCGCCCATGTAAGTACTGTGATAAAACACTCCGGGATCGGCTTTGCCGGGGTCAAAGGTCACGTGCGTACAGCATGAAACTCAGGCGCAGAGCTGGGATGCGGGTGTAACTGACCCTGGGTCAGGTTTATTAACGGTGAAAGCAATGCAAAAGGAAATAAAACATAAAACAAATCCTTGCCTGTCCGGCACTAACTAAACAATGGACAACCTAACTACCAACTGGCGGGCTTCTCCTGTCCAGCCAAACCACAGTTGCAGTGGGCACTGCGTCCACTCACGTGTGTCTCTCACACAGACAGGCTCTCTGTGTTCCCAGGCTGAGACACTCACACAACCACCTGGCATCCTTTTATATCCACCTCCCATTATTCATTAGCAAGCAGGTGCGATACTGACCAGACTAGGCCACATAGGAAAGGAATCTGGGCGAGATATACCTGCCCTCATCCACTATTCCCACATGATTCTCAAATATCCCACCCCTCTGCTCAGACCACTCCGGTCGAGCAATGACACCCGCCAAACAGTGCACTCGGGACAGGTCATCTGCATTCCCCATCTGTACCCCTGGGTGGTGCTCCACCGTAAAAGTGTAGGCCTGCAGGGCAAGGAACCACCGGGTCACCCGGCTATTCCGTTCCTTGTTCAAGTGCATCCACTTGAGAGGGGCATGGTCCGTGATCAGCCTGAACTTTCGGCCCACCAGGTAATATTTGAGGGCCTCTAGAGCCCACTTAATGGCGAGGCACTCTTTTTATACGACTGCATACCTTTGCTCGTGTTTATTCAGCTTCCTGCTGAGATAGAGGACTGGGTGTTCCACTCCGTCCCTCACTTGTGAGAGTACTGCCCCGATACCGGTATCAGAGGCATCCGTTTGTACCACAAACTCGCTGCGGAAGTCCGGAGTCACCAGTACAGGCTGAGAGCAAAGCGCCCGTTTTAGGCTATGGAAGGCTTCTTCAGCCGCTAAACTCCATTTAATCATGACGGAGTCTTTCCCTTTTGTAAGATCCGTCAGGGGGGTAGCGATGGCTGCAAAATTGGGTATGAACCGGCGATAATAGCCGGCGATCCCCAGGAAGGCTTGCACCTGCTTCTTGTTGACAGGTTGTGGCCAGTCCTGAACCGCCTGAATCTTATTGACCTGGGGTTTAACAACACCCCTCCCAATTACATACCCCAAATACCGGGCTTCTTCTAGCCCGATGTGACATTTCTTGGGGTTCGCGGTTAGACCTGCCTCCCACAGGTCGTCAATCACAGCTTGTACTTTCTGGAGATGAGTCTCCCAGTCCAAGCTGTAAATGACAATGTCGTCCAAATAGGCCGAAGCGTACTGCCTATGTGGCCTCAGGACTCGATCCATCAGTCTCTGGAAGGTCGCTGGTGCTCCATGCAGTCCAAACGGCATATACACATACTGAAATAGACCCTCTGGGGTAGCAAATGGTACGGTATGCGAGCAGTCGGGACGGGCCACCTCCGCTGACAAGGCAGACCGATCTTTCCAGGGTTTTATCAGATTTACATGATAAATCTGTTCAGGTTTCCATTTACCTGCCTGGTATACTTTGTAGTTTACTTCACCAACTCTTTCCTTAATCTCAAAGGGGCCCTGCCACTTTGCCAGGAACTTACTGTCCACCGTGGGGACCAGGATCAACACCCTATCTCCGGGTGCAAACGTACGGATCTTGGCGCCCCTATCATAGATTCTTTTTTGGGCTCCTTGAGCCTGTATCATGTGTTCTTTGATGATAGGCATAACAGCCGCAATACGGTCCTGCATTTGTGTGACGTGATCTATCACTGTTTTAAATGGTGTGACCTGACCCTCCCAGGTTTCTTTTGCAACGTCTAACAGTCCGCGAGGACGTCGGGCGTACAATAACTCGAAAGGCGAGAATCCCGTGGAAGACTGGGGTACTTCCCTGATGGCAAAAAGCAAATACGGAATTAAATAGTCCCAGTTCTTCCCATCCTTGTCTATCACCTTTCTCAGCATCTGCTTCAGAGTTTTATTGAACCGTTCGACCAACCCGTCTGTTTGAAGGTGATACACGGATGTGCGTAACGGTTCGATTTGTAACAATCGGCAGAGCTCCTTCATTACCCTGGACATAAAGGGGGTCCCCTGGTCGGTGAGTATCTGTTTTGGTATACCGACCCGACTAAACACATGCACCAGTTCCTTGGCAATCGTCTTGGTGGCCGTGTTACGCAAAGGGATGGCCTCCGGGTAACGAGTGGCATAATCCAAGATGACCAGGATATGTTGGTGTCCACGTGCAGACCGTGGAAGGGGTCCAACTAAATCCATCCCAATCCTCTCAAACGGGATTTCAATAATAGGTAGGGGTACCAAAGGGCTTCAGAACCGGGGCTTAGGTGCAGAGGCTTGGCTGTCAGGACAAGACTCACAATATACACGAATATCGTGATGCATGCCTGGCCAAACAAAACAGTGTAATATCCTTTCGGTGGTTTTCTGGACTCCCAGGTGACCTCCCATCACATGTCCGTGGGCCAGGTCCAGCACCTGCGGCCGGTAGGGTTTTGGCACGACTAATAGTTGCACCGTATCTTCCCCCTTTTTCTCTATTTGATAGAGTAAATCATTCTCCAGAACCATGTAAGGATATGCCAGCCTAGAGCCAGGTTCTACGGGTACCCCATTTATCACTTTTACATTTGTCCTAGCCTGAGAAAGGGTAGGATCCTTTATTTGCTTGCTTTGGAAGTCATCTTTCTGAACTTCTAAATCCGGCAAACGGGGAGGTGGACAGCTGTCGGCCTCCTCCGCTTCCCCGGTCTCCTCCGTATCACCCGCCATGACTGAAAACGGGAACTGCAGGTCATTTCCCGCAGACTCTTCCCCCGAGTCTTCCGGGGAGACCTCTCCCAGGGGTTCGGGACCCACACGCGCCCTGGGAGAAGAATCATGTACACTATTACCTGAGGGCATCAACTGATTCTCCCACAATTGCCAGAAGTGGGGAAAAATCCCGGCCCAGGATAACATCATGCAATAACGCCGGGACGAGTCCCACTTTATGTTGCACAGACCCATAGGAAGTAGTAATGCATATGACCGTGGTGAGGTACGAACAGGTGTCTCCATGCACACACGTTACAGAAAATTTGTCTGATGGTCCAGTCGGGGCTGACACCAGACTGGCCATGACCAGAGTCACCACACTTCCCGAGTCTAACAATGCCACCACATTTTTGCCATCAACAGTTAAATCACACAAGTGTTTTTCCACATCCTTTTGACCGGCATTCACACTCACTACCCGTGCAACCATAGACATGCGGTTTTTAGAGTCTGTGACGTCGCACTGCATGGGTTCAGTAGTGACCGGACAGTTCACAGCAATATGTCCCATCTCTTGGCAGCGGAAACACCTAACGGGCCCCTTGCTTAGACCATAGTTCGTTACTCTCGGCCTCGCAGTGCAGGCAGTCCCATTTTCCTCCCCCACTGTCTTAGGGATTTTTCCATCTCCCCTACTCCCTGGAACAGTCTTACCGGTTCCACGTGGAGATGATGAAGAACGAGGTGGGGTAGCGTCGTCTCGGAGTCCTTCCGCCACGGAGTAACGTTCAACCAGATCCACCAGTTGATCTGCCGTCGTAGGATTTCCATGGCTTACCCACTTCCTCAGGGCTGGCGGTAGAGCTCTCAGGTACTTGTCCATGATGACTCTCTGGATTATCTCTGGCGCTGTCAACACCTCGGGTTGTAGCCACTTCTTCGTCAAGTGGATCAGGTCGAACATCTGTGACCGCGGTGGTTTATCCGGCTGATAAGTCCATTGATGCACTCTCTCTGCATGGACAGCGGTCGTCACTCCCAGCCGGGCCAAGATCTCGGCTTTCAATTTGTCAAAGTTCTGCGCGGCTTCAGTCTTTTGGGCCTCACCGGAAAGAAACGGGGCAATCAGGCCGGCCCATCATGCCTTCGGCCATTTTTCTCGCACCGCCGTCCGTTCAAACGTGGACAGGTATGCCTCGACGTCATCTTCGGTCGTCATCTTCTGCCAGTACCGACTCACGTGAATCACTCTCGACTCTGCTTCCAGGTTAACCTCAGGTAAGCTTGCCAAGCGCTGCGCCACCTGCTGGAGAAGCGAACGATCGGTAGCTGTCATGTCCACCAACTCCTTCAGCTGGGCCATCATCACCTGATTAGCTTCTTGCTGGACGGCGGTGGACTGTACCAGCGCTTTCACCACGTCCTCCATGCTCATGCTTGCAACGTGTTGCCCGCGTTCTCCACCACAATGTGATAAAACACTCCGGGATCGGCTTTGCCGGGGTCAAAGGTCACGTGCGTACAGCATGAAACTCAGGCGCAGAGCTGGGATGCGGGTGTAACTGACCCTGGGTCAGGTTTATTAACGGTGAAAGCAATGCAAAAGGAAATAAAAAATAAAACAAATCCTTGCCTGTCCGGCACTAACTAAACAATGGACAACCTAACTACCAACTGGCGGGCTTCTCCCGTCCAGCCAAACCACAGTTGCAGTGGGCACTGCTTCCACTCACATGTGTCTCTCACACAGACAGGCTCTCTGTGTTCCCAGGCTGAGACACTCACACAACCACCTGGCATCCTTTTATATCCACCTCCCATTATTCATTAGCAAGCAGGTGCGATACTGACCAGACTAGGCCACATAGGAAAGGAATCTGGGCGAGATATACCTGCCCTCATCCACTATTCCCACATGATTCTCACAGTACCTACCATCTTCTTCAGGATTCACAGGCCTATTTCAACTATTTCAGTCAATCATCAGGTAAAAATTAGATGACTGTGTGTAGTTATGTGATCTCCAATGTTTGATGTACGTGAGAAGTGAGGAGTCTGTAACTAGTCACTGCAGTCCCCTACAATAACCCTAAAAAAAGGGGAAATTAAAGGGTCATTTCAGTTAACTCTCCAGTTTATGCTGTTGTGCGTATGTGAGGAACATCACTGCCGGAGGACAGTAGCGTGTTTATCTAAGTTTATCTTTATGATAACTGAGACTTTTTGTCCCTTCCTCCAACTCAACTGTATTTTGCAGCAATGGGCTGGGTATTAGTGTAATGAGCTCCCTGCTGGGATCTATGAGTAGAGGCCCCGTCACACATAAAGATGCACCAGCGATCCCGACAACGATACGACCTTCTCAGGATCGCTGGTGCATCGCTACATGATTGCTGGTGAGCTGCCAAACAGGCAGCTTCACCAGCGATCAGCACCAGCGAGGACGCTGGTCTCTAAGGTAAATATCGGGTTACTAAGCAGTGCGCGTTACTTAGTTACCCGATGTGTACCTTACAAACCTGCGTGCTCGCGCCGGGAGCTACCAGCACGCAGGTTTTTAAGGTACAAATAGGGTAACTAAGTGACGTGCGCCGCTTAGTAACCCGATATTTACCTTAGAGACCATCTCCCAGCGCCTGCTTAGAGCGCTGGGAGCCTCACTGATTGTTGGCTCCCGCTGCCACACGCAGCGATGCTCGCTGGCCAGCGGGAGACCAGCGATCAAAAAATGGCCCAGGCCGATCGAGCACGATCAGCGATACCTGGCGGGGGGGGCCGGTCGCTGATCCCCGTCACACACAGGGATCTCGCTGGTAAGATCGCTGTGGCGTCACAAAATCAGCAATCTCGTTAGCGAGATCACTGTGAAGAGAAGTGAGAAGACGTCCGCATACTGATGGTAGGGTTCAGGAAGCGTGGAGAGATCTGTAGGCAGCTCTGTAGACGCTACCTGAAGACTGTCCCTTAGACACCTTCCCTTGCAGTCCTTGCTCCAGCCCAGTATTCTCCCCGACGCCCAATGAATGTGAGGGGAGTGACAACGAAGCCGGGGAACCCCGAGGAGTACCTGATCGATGCCATGAGGCATAATAAGCAAGGACAGGGTCTCCCGATGTGAGGGGGACATGGCGAGACCAAGTGGGACCATCTGATGGGTCACTTGAGACGGCAATGGTGCCCCATCCACTACCCTGATGGTCAGAGGGTGTGGGAGTAATACCAGAGGGATAGTGTGACTCTGGGCAAAACTCGAGGACATAAAGTTCCCCTCGGCCCCGGAGTCCAGAGTAACCTCTGCCTCCCAGGTGGAGGAACCATTATCCAGAGTACCCCGGAATACCGGCTTAGGCGAAAAGGGCTCCATCTGGGACTGGCCACCACCTACAACCATGGAACGGGGTCGTTCCTTCGGCCGCTGAAGACATGTGCCAGCCGAGTGGCCAAAGTGTCGGCAGTGATAACAGCGCACAGAGCCCCGCACCTGATGTGGCTTAGTACCGGTGCGAGATACCTCCATGGGCTCGGTGGAGGGGAGCTCCTGTGCGGAATGGCTCAGCGGTTTGGAAAAGGTGGGAGCCAGGTTAATCTTACGTCTGGATTGAGTCCTCTCCAGCCCGCGCTCCGTGAACCGGAGATCAATACGGGTGGAGACGGAGATCAATTCCTCCAGAGTTGTGGGAATATCTCGGGTGGCTAGAGCATCCTTGACATGCTCAGCTAGGCTTCTCCAGAACACTGGGACTAACACTTTGTCCGGCCACTCCAGTTCGGAAGCCAATGTCCGAAACTGGACAGCATAATGGCTAACCGAGAGTGACCCTTGTGTTAACGCTAACAGTTGGAGAGCCGTATCGTGCATGACCCGTGGTCCCAAGAAGACCTGCTTCAGAGCCACGAGGAACTGAGCAGGCCCCTGAACCATGGGATCATCACGTTCCCACAATGGCCTGGCCCACTGCAATGCCCGGCCAGCTAACAAGGAGACAATAAAGCCCACCTTAGCCCGCTCTGTAGGAAACCGTGCAGCCAGCAACTCCAGGTGAATGGAGCACTGACTGACGAATCCCCTACAGGTGGCGCTTTCACCCGAAAACTTATCGGGGAGCGGGAGGGAAGAGATTGTTGGCGAGGGCAAAAGTGTGGGCACACGTGAGACGGCCTCATCGACTGTCTGGGCGGCAGCTAGCGCAGCATTCGCAGCTGAGTTGGTGCTCTCAATAGCCGCCAACCTGCTCTCCAGCTGCCGAATGTAGCGCTGCAGCTGAAGCACGTCCGCCATTGTCAGCCAGACCCTGGCACTAGTGTAATGTTAGGACGGCGAAACGCACCAAATATAAAATAACAGGAGGTGCGTTCGCCGCCCGGAGTCCACCGTGCGGTAGGTGACAAGACCGCTAAAGAACAATGGCAGGTGCACCTAATCAGTGAGGTACTGCGCTCGGGTTAACGTCACCCGAACGCTAAGGACGGCTCTGTTCTGGCACACAGTCGCAAGGGACAATGTGATGCCGAGACGCGGCTCTGTTATTGTCACAGAGGCCTGCGTGTGGCGTTGCAACAGCGACCAAGAGTAGCTGCGGTTAGTGCAGCGCAGCGGCAGGTAAAGCCGCAGACGTCGGCGCTGAGACACAGGCGCCGACAGACGCTAGTGTAGGTGAGGATCACGTGGCGTGTAGCTTGCCACAAGCTGAGACTGACTATCCAACTCTGTCACCATTCGTAATATCCGAGGGAAGGGGTTTCATAATGCGTCAGTCACCAGTCCACACATCCATCACCATACACACACAGCATAATCGCCGAGCCGCCATGCGAGCTATTTATAGCGATGCGCTTCCGGGACCTTCCATTAGCTTGGGAAGGACCAATCAGATCCGACGTAGGACCTGAGCATGTGACCCCTGCTCTCCAGTGAGAGGTCAAGTTGCAGGCATGCCCAGTAGCACGGCATGAGGACTTAGCCTCAGGAGCAGTTCCTTGCAGAGCAGGTTGCGCTGCTATTGCTGCACCAGAGGTGGCAGCAACATCCAGGCTGTCAGAGCAAGTCTGAGCAGCAAGCCTGGCTTGCCGTGTTTGCTGAGCAACACCCGGAGCAGTCGAGGAAGAATGGGAGACCGCAGGATGTCTGGCTCTGGACTCCCGCTGTGCAGTGCCAGGAATCCAACGCCTAAGGCCTGTTTCACACTTGCTTTTTTTTGCAGCGCGTTTTTCCCGCAAAAAAAAACGCATTGAAAAACGCATACAAAAGCATACAACTGCTGCGTTTTTTTCAAGCATTTTTATGAGCATGCATGAAAAAAACGCAGCGTTTTTAAGCGTTTGTATGCGTTTTTAGTGCGTTTTTACCGCGTTTGCGTTTTTTTCCAACATTAGGTGGCCACTCACACTAACCCAAACCATGACTTTACTAACCCTAACCCTGACCCTAACCCTAACCCTGACCCTAACCCTTAACCAAACCATACTTAACCCTAACCCTGACCCTAACCCTAACCCTTAACCAAACCATACTTAACCCTGACCCTAACCCTGACCCTAACCCTAACCCTGACCCTAACCCTTAACCAAACCATACTTAACCCTAACCCTGACCCTAACCCTGACCCTAACCCTTAACCAAACCATACTTAACCTTAACCCTAACCCTAACCCTTAACCAAACCATACTTAACCCTAACCCTGACCCTAACCCTGACCCTAACCCTGACCCTAACCCTTAACCAAACCATACTTAACCCTAACCCTGACCCTAACCCTTAACCAAACCATACTTAACCTTAACCCTAACCCTAACCCTGACCCTAACCCTTAACCAAACCATACTTAACCCTAACCCTGACCCTAACCCTGACCCTAACCCTTAACCAAACCATACTTAACCCTAACCCTGACCCTAACCCTGACCCTAACCCTAACCCTAAACCCCCTTAACTAACCCTAACTTTACCCAAACCCCTAAATTCCATTGTCTAAACTAATGGTAAAAAAAAACCGCATGTGCAAAAAAACGCATACATAAGCATGCCAATGCGCACATATGCTCACCATAGACTTATAATGGGTGTCTTGCTGTAAAAAAACGCATTGCGCGCGCATGCGTTTTTTTGAGGCAAATCGGACGCACAAAAAATGCAACAAGTTGCATTTTGTGCGCCCGAGCGCATACCGCAAAAAAACGCATGCGCGGTGAAACGCGTACAAACGCATGTGTATGCGCACATAAGCGCATCCCATGCAAAGTATAGGGAAAAAAACCGCATGCGCTATTTAGCGCTAAATTACCGCGAAAAAAAACGCAAATGTGAAACCAGCCTAACACATGGTACCGATTAAAACATCATCTTGTCCCGCAAAAAACAAGCCCCCATACAGCTCCATAACCAGAAAAATAAAAAGTTATAGCTCTCAAAATAAAGCCATGCAAAAATAATATAAAATAGTTTTTATTGTATAAAAGTGCTAAAACATAAAAAAATATATAAATGAGGTATCGCTGTAATCGTACTGACCCGAAAAATAAAACTGCTTTATCAATTTTACCACAAGCGGAACGAAAAAAACGCCCCCCCCCCCCAAAAAAAAAGAAATTCATGGAATGCTGGTTTGTGTTCACTCTGCCTCCCAAAAATCAGAATAAAAAGCGATTAAAAAATGTCAAGTGCCCAAAAATAGTACCAATAAAAACATCAACTTGTCCCGCAAAAAAAACAAGACCTCACATGACTCTGGGCCAAAATATGGAAAAATTATAGCTCTCAAAATATGGTGATGCAAAAACTATTTTTTGCAATAAAAAGTGTCTTTTAGTGTGTGACAGCAGCCAAACAGAAAAACCCGCTATAAGGCCTCTTTCAAACGTCCTGATATTTCCGGTAAAGGAGATGTCAGTGTCCGTGTGTCTCATACTTGCGGCACACATGTGGCATGCGTGTGTTGCATTAGTACCACAAGGACAGGCGCAAGGGAAGAAGCCTTACAGTAAGTACTGTTCCTCGGTGCCGGGTGCTGAACACAGCTCTCATCATTCTCCCCTGTTTCTTCCACCGGTGCTGATGCGTGTCACATGGATGACATCCATATGTGTTTTGCGTATGCACTTGTGCTGGATGTTTTGTGGCCCATGCTGACATTAAAAACATACATGTCAGCGTGTTTTGCCCACAGACACACCCATGGTGTCAATATGACCACTGCACCTCTAGATGAATTCACTGAGAGGTGTAGTTTGTAAAATGGGGTCACTTTTAGGGGGTTCTGCTGTTTTGGCACCTCATGGGCTCTCCCAGTGGGTCATGGCATCTGCAAACCATAACAGTAAAATCTGGCGCTCCTTCTCTTCTAAGCTCTGCCATGTGCCCAAACAGTGGTTTACCCCCACATATGGGGTATCAGCGTACACATAACAAATTGCACAATAACTCTTGGGGTCCAATTTCTTCTGTTACCCTTGGAAAAATATAAAAAATTGGGGTGAAAAGATCATTTTTGTGGAAAAAATATGATTTTTTTATTTTTACAACTCTACGTTATAAACTTCTGTGAAGCACTTGGGGGTTCAGAGTGCTCACCACACACCTAGATAAGTTCCTTAGGGGTTCTAGTTTCCAAAGTGTTGTCGCTTATGGGGGATTTTCACTGTTTAGGCACATCAGGGACTCTCCAAGTGGGCTATGGTCTCTGCCAATTGTTCTAGCAAATTTTGCATTCAAAAAGTAAAATACCGCTTCTTCCCTTCCAAGCTCTGCCGTGCGCAGAAATAGTGGTTTTCTCCCTCATATGGGATATCGGCGTACTCAGGAGAAATTACACAACAATGATTGGGGTCAAATTTCTCTTGTTATCCTTGGGAAAATAAAAAATTGGGGGCAAAAAGATATTTTTTGTGGAAAAAATATGATTTTTTATTTTTACGGCTCTACGTTATAAACTTCTGTGAAGCACTTGGGGGTTCAAAGTGCTCACCACACATCTAGATAAGTTCATTGGAGGGTCTAGTTTCCAAAATGGTGTTGTTTGTGGGGAGTTTCCACTGTTTAGGCACATCAGAAGCTCTCCAAACACGACATGGCGTCCAATCTAAATTACAGCCAATTTTGCATTGAAAAGTCAAATGGCGCTCGTTCCCTTCCAAGCTCTTCCATGCGCACAAACAGGGGTTTACCTACATATATGGGGTATTCGCATACTCAGGAGGGGTGCAGTTTTTAGAATGGTATCACTTTTGGGTATTTTCTATCATATAGACCCCCCCTCAAAGTGACTTCAAATGTGATGTGGTCCCTTAAAAAAAAATGGTGTTGTAAAAATGAAAAATCGCTGTTTAACTTGTAACACTTCATAACCAAAAAAAATGTTGGTTCCAAAATTATGCTGATGTAAAGTAAACATGTGGGAAATGTTACTTATTAAGTATTTTATGTGACATACAGAATCGTTCAAAAGTTTGGGGTCACCCAGACAATTTTGTTTTTTCCATGAAAACTCATACTTTTATTAATAAAATGAGTTGCCAAATAAATTTAAAATCTAGTCCAGACATTGACAAGGTTCGAAAAAAAAGATTTTTATTTAAAATAATCATTTTCTCCTTCAAAGTTTGCTTTTGTCAAAGAATGCTCCTTTTGCAGCAATTACAGCATTGCAGACTTTTGGCATTCTAGCAGTCAGTTTTCTGTGGTAATCTGGAGAAATTTCACCCCATGCTTCCAGAAGCCCCTCCCACAAGTTGGTTTGGCTTGATGGGCACTTTTTGCGTACCATATAGTCAAGCTGCTCCAACAACAGCTCAATGGGATTGAGATCTGGTGACTGCGCTGGCCACTCCATTACAGATAGAATACCAGCTGCCTGCTTCTTCCCTAAATAGTGCATAAATTGGAGGTGTGCTTTGGGTCATTGTCCTGTTGTAGGATGAAATTGGCTCCAATCAAGTGCTGTCCTCAGGGTATGGCATGGCGTTGCAAAATGGAGTGATAACCTTCCTTATTCAAAATCCCTTTTACCTTGTACAAATCTCCCACTTTGCCAGTACCAAAGCAACCCCAGACCATCACATTACCTCCACCATGCTTGACAGATGGCGTCAGGCACTCTGTCAGCATCTTTTCAGTTGTTCTGTGTCTCACAAATGTTCTTCTGTGTGATCCAAACACCTCAAACTTGGATTCGTCTGTCCATAACACTTTTTTTCCAATCTTCCTCTGTCCAATGTCTGTGTTCTTTTGCCCATATTAATCTTTTCCTTTTATTAGCCAGTCTCAGATATGGCTTTTTCTTTGGCACTCTGCCCTGAAGGCCAGCATCCTGGAGTCACCTGTTTACTGTAGACGTTGACACTTGCGTTTTGCGTGTACTTTTTAATGAAGCTGGTAGTTGAGGGCCTGTGAGGCGTCGATTTCTCAAACTACAGACTCAGTTGTGCAGCGGGGCCTCCCACTTCTCTTCCTACTCTGGTTAGAGCCTGTTTTTGCTCTCCTCTGAAGGGAGTAGTACACACCTTTGTAGGAAATCTTCAGTTTCTTGGCAATTTCTCACATGGATTAGCCTTCATTTCTAAGAACAAGAATAGACTGTCGAGTTTCACATGAAAGTTCTTTTTTTCTGGCCATTTTGAGAGTTTAATGGAACCAACAAATGTAATGCTCCAGATTCTCAACTAGCTCAAAGGAAGGTCAGGTTTATAGCTTCTGTAATCAGCCAAACGGTTTTCAGCTGTGCTAACATACTTGCACAAGGGTTTTCAAGGATATTCTAACCATCCATTAGCCTTCTAACACCATTAGCAATCACAAAGTACCATAAGAACACTGGAGTGATGGCTGTTGGAAATGGGCCTCTATACACCTATGAAGATATTGCATTACAAACCAGACGTTTGCAGCTAGAATAACAATTAATAATAATAATAATAATAATAAGAATTAACAATGTATGTAGGGTATTTCTGAATCATTTAATGTTAGCTTCATTGGAAAAAGCTGTGCTTTTCTTTCAAAAATAAGTAAATTTCTAAGTGACCCTAAACTTTTGAATGGTAGTGTATCTCTGTGATTTAAGGGCATGAAAATACAAAATTTTCACCAAAAGTTCCATTTTTTTCACAAATAAGCACAAGTAATATCAAATAAATTTTACCACTGTCATGAAATACAATATGTCATGAGAAAACAATGTCAAAATCACCAGGATTCATGGAAGCGTTACAAAGTTATTACCTCATAAAGGGACAGTGGTCAGAATTGTAAAAATTGGCCTGGTAATTAACATGCAAACCACCCTTGGGGGTAAAAGGGTTAAAGGTGTTGTCTGGTCTTAAGGTGCAAGTCTCCTTCGATGGAAGTCTTCAAACAGAGGCTGGACAGACATCTGTCTGGGATGATTTAGTGAATCCTGTTTTGAGCAAGGGGTTGGACCAGTTGACCCAGGAGGTCCCTTTCAACTCTACCATTCTATGATTCTTCAATCATTCTGTGTTACTGCATTCTTGTGAATCCTCACATCGCATGCCTGTTGTGAGGATTCTATTGCGCTGGGACTGGTGGGCATGTGACTGCAAGTAATTGTTTTGCATACATGCATTCACATGCCAACTAGATGTGCACAGCCTCGCGCAATGCAAGTGTATTGAGTGAGGCTGGACACGTTTAGTTAGTATGTTGCTGGAAATATGCAAATAATTTACTTGTGCACGATCAACCACTCCCAGCACCGGTGAATCTTTACAGCGTGTAGTGCACACTATGTTTCAATTCTGCAGTTACATTGCAGGTACATACATTGTGCCCGATCACCGCTTACCTAACACATAATATATTTTTAGAGCTGAAGTCACTTTTGGTACACACAAACACAGTCAATTGTTCCAGAAAGTGGAGTATTTCTCCTAGAAAACTATTGCAATTGCACATATTTTCTTATACACATGTCTGTTTCCTTTTTATGTATTGGAACAACACAAAAAACAGAGAACAAAGGCAAATTGGACATAATTTTACACAAACAACGTGGGTAAACAACGTTGTTTCAATTATGTGATGCTAGTTCAAACTCACCTGTGGCAAGTAACAGGTGTGAGCAATATGAAAATCACACCTGAAATCAGATAAAAAGGGAAGACGTTGCTTCAGTTTTTGCATTGTGTGTCTGTGTGTGCCACACTAAGCATGGAGAAGAGCATGAGAGAAGAAGAGAACTGTATAAGGACTTGAGAACCAAAATTGTTGAAAATAATCAACTACCTCAAGGTTACAAGTCTGTCTTCCGAGATCTTGATGTTCCTTTGTCCACGGTGCACAACTTAATCAGGAAGTTTACAACCCATGGCACTGTAGCTAATCTCGTTGAATGTGAACGGCAGAGAAAAATTGATGAAAAGATAGTCTGGATGCTAGACAAGCAGCCCCAATCAAATTCCAAAGAAACTCAAGCTCTCCTGCAGACTCATGGTGCACCAGTGTCAGCACAAACTATCCGTCGACATTTAAATGAACTGAAATGCTGTGGCAGGAGACCCAGAAGGACCACACTGCTGATACAGAGACATTAAAAAGCTAAACTGCAGTTTGCCGAAATGTACTTGAGTGAGCTAAAATCCTTCTGCGAGGCGTCTTGTGAACAGATGAGACCAAGTTAGAGCTTTTTGGTAAAGCACATCATTCTACTGCTTACCAAAAATGGAATGGGGCCACCAAAGAAAAAAACACAGTACTTACAGTCAAATATGGTGAAGGTTCAAAGATGTTTTGGGGTTGTTTTCCTGCCTCTAGCAATGGATGCCTTTACTGTGTTTACTGCATCATGAAATCTAAAGATTACCAATGGATTTTGGGTCACAATGTAGTGCCTAGTTTCAGAAAGCTGGGATTGCCTCCTAGATCTTGGGTTTTACAGCAGGAGAGTGAGCCCTGTAACAATGCTACTCCCTTGGGAGCGATCTGAGGTATCAAAGGATTCGTTTCTATTTAACCCCTTAACCCCCAAGGGTCGTTTGCACGTTCGTGACCCGGCCAATTTTTACAATTCTGACCGCTGTCCCTTTATGAGGTAATATCTCTGAAACGCTTCCATGGATCCCGATGATTCTGACATTGTTTTCTCGTGACATATTGTACTTCATGGTAGTGGTAAAATTTCATTCAAATAACTTGTGTTTGTTTGTGAAAAAATGGAATTTTGTCAAAAATTTTGAAACTTTTGCAATTTTCCAAATTTGAATTTTTATGCCCTTAAATCACAGAGATATGGCACAAAAAAACTTAATAAATAACATTTCACGTATGTTTACTTTACTTTACATCAGAACAATTTTGGAACCAAAATTTTTTTTTGTTAGGAAGTTATAAGAGTTAAAATTTGACCAGCGATTTCTCATTTTTGCAACACCATTTTATTTTTACAGACCACATCACATTTGAAGTCACTTTGAGGGGTCTATATGATAGAAAATACGCAAATGTGACACCATTCTAAAAACTGCACCCCTCAAGGTGCTCAAAACCACATTCAAGAAGTTTATTAACCCGTCAGGTGCTTCACAGGAATTTTTTGAATGTTTAAAAAAAAATGAACATTTAACTTTTTTTCACAAAAAAATTAATTCAGGTCAAATTTTTTTTATTTTACCAAGGGTAACAGGAGAAATTGGACAGGAAAAGTTAATATGCAATTTCTCCTGAGTACGCTGATACCTGATATGTGGGGGGGAACCACTGTTTCGGCACATGGCAGAGCACAGAAGGAAAGGAGTGCCGTTTGACTTTTTCAATGCAAAATTGGCTGGAATTCAGATCAGACGCCATGTCACGTTTGGAGAGCCCCTGATGTACCTAAACAGTGGAAACCCCCCACAAGTAACCCCATTTTGGAAACTAGACCCCCCAAGGAACTTATCTAGATATGTGGTGAGAACTTTGAACCCCCACGGGCTTCACAGAAGTTTATAACGTACAGCCGTACAATTAAAAAATCATATTTTTTCCACAAAAATGATCTTTTCACCCTCAATTTTTATTTTTACAAGGATAACAGGACCCAAAAGTTATTGTGCAATTTGTCCTGAGTATGCTGATACCCCATATGTGGGGGTAAACCACTATTTGGGTGCATGGCAGAGCTCGGAAGGGAAGCAGCGCCAATTGACTTTTTTGGCTGAAATTGGGATTGGACGTCATGCCGTGTTTAGAAAGCCCCTGATGTGCCTAAACAGTGGAAACCCCCCACAAATGACACCATTTTGGAAACTAGACCCCCTAAGTAACTTATCTAGATGTGTGCTGAGCACTTTGAACCCTCAAGGGCTTCACAGAAGTTTATAATGCCCGGGCGTGAAAATAAAAGCATCATTTTTTTTCCACAAACATGATCTTTTAGCCCCCAATTTTTTCATTTTCCCAATGGTAATAGGAGAAATTGGACCCTAAAAGTTGTCCAATTTGTCCTGAGTACGCTGATACCCCATATGTGGGAGAAAACTACTGTATGGGGACACGTTGGGGCTCGGAAGGGAAGTAGTGATGTTTTGGAATGCAGACTTTGATGGAATGGTCTGTGGGTGTCATGTCGAGTTTGGAGAGCCTCTGATGTGCCTAAACTGTTGAAACTCCCCACAAGTGACCCCATTTTGGAAACCAGACCCCCCACGGAACTTATCTAGATGTGTGGTGAGCACTTTGAACCCCCAAGTGCTTCACAGAAGTTTATAACGCCTGGGCGTGAAAATAAAAAAATCATTTTTTCCACAAAAATGATATTTTTGCCCCACATTTTTTTTATTTTCCTAAGGGTAACAGGAAACATTGGACCCCGAAAGTTGTTTTGAAAGTTGTCCTGAGTAGGCTGATACCCCGTATGTGGGGGTAAAACACTGTTTGGGTGCATGACAGAGCTTGGCAGGGAAGGAGCACCATTTGACTTTTTCAACACAGAATTGGCTGGAATTGAGATCAGACGCCATATTGCGTTTGGAGAGCCCCTGATGTGCCCACTCAGTGGAAACCCCCCAATTCTAACTCCAACCTTAACCCCAACACACCCCTAACCCTAATCTCAGCCCTAGCCCTAAACCTAATGGGAAAATGGAAATAATTACATTTTTTTAATTTTATTATTTTTCCCTAACTAAGGGTGTGATAACAGGGGGTTTGATTTACTATTTATGGCGGGTTTTTATGTTTGGCAGCTGTCATACGCTAAAAGACGCTTTTTATTGCAAAAATAGTTTTTGCATCACCACATTTTGAGAGCTATAATTTTTCCGTATTTTGACCCACCGAGTAATGTGAGGTCTTATTTTTTGCGGGACGAGTTGACGTTTTTATTGGTACCATTTTCGGGCACGTGACATTTTTTGATCGCTTTTTAGTCTGATTTTTTTGGACGCAGAATGAACGAAAACCAGCATTTCAAGAATTTCTTTTGTGGGGTGCGTTTACACCGTTCCACGTGCGGTAAAATTGATAAGACGGTTTTATTCTTCAGGTCAGTATGGTTACAGCGATACCTCATTTATGTTTTTTTATGCTTTGGCGCTTTTATGCAATGAAAACAATTTTATATAAAAAATAATTATTTTTGCATCGCTTTATTCTGCGAACTATAACTTTTTTTATTTTTTTGCTGATGGCGCTGTATGGCAGCTCGTTTTTTGCGGGACCAAGGTTATTTATATCCGTCTTTTTGATCGCGCGTTATTGCACTTTTTGTTCGGCGGTATGATGATAAAGCTTTATTTTTTGCTTCGTTTTTTTATTTTTTAATGGGTTCAATTAAGGGGTTAACTAATGAGACAGTTTTATAGGGCAGGTCGCTACAGACTCGACGATACTAAATATGTGTACTTTTATTGGGTTTTTTTTATTTCCAAAAAATGAAATTATTAGGGAATATTTTTTTTTTATTTATTTAGCGATTTTTTTTTATAAATTATTTTTACACTTTATTTTAAACTTTATTACAATGTCCCAGGGGGGACATAACTGTCATGTGACAGATCGCTGATCTGTCACATCACAGATCACTGCGACAGATCATCGATCTGTCACAGGCAGTGCTGCAGGCTTCCTCATGCCGGCGCTTTGCAGGCATGAGGAAGCCGCCGCCATTTTGGATCGGGAGACCTGCAGGGAAGGAGGCCCCCGCAGCAGCGCTGCACATTCCGCTGCTGTGGGGGTCTCAGGGAAGCACGGAGGGAGCCCCCCGCCGATGCTTCCCTAAACCCCCGGTACACTGCGATCGTGTTTGATCGCAGTGTGCCAGGGGTTAACGTGTCGGTGGCAGTCTGTGACCATCCCTGACACATAGTGCTGGGTGTCAGCTGTGATAATCAGCTGACACCCGGCCGCGACTGCGTGAGCGCCGCTGATCGCTATGACGTACTATCCCGCCCATGGGCATAGGGGCCCGGGTCCCATGGACGGGATAGTACGTCAGATGGCAGAAAGGGGTTAAAGTCTGGCTGGTTTATTTCAGTTCTTTCAAACCACATCACAGGAAACTCAAATACAGCACTTGTCTGACATGAAATAGAACATGAAGCAGCACATCTATACAATAGTTTTGGTTAGCCTGCCTGGCTTAGAGTCTAGCTTCTTAGTCCTTTAGCAAAGGCACTCAAACCAGGTGATCTGCCATCTCCATACACACAGCCATGTGTGAGACAAACAGGTATCATTTTACCAAGTGGCCGCACCCAGGGGTGGAGATATTACGAGCAGCCTTTTTGTCCTATATGTACTAAAACATTACTACAGGTTTATCTTCCATCCACAATGTTTCTAACAGACTCTTTACACCCCAAATATTCTTCAAATAGCACCCAGAAATGGATAGAAACAAAGCGCTAGAGAGTCCTGAAGTGGCCAGCAATGTGTCCACGCCTTTAGAGAGATCTCAAATATGACATACCTTGAGAAGTTTTCAAAAAGAGTGGTTCAAAATTCCAGTTGAGAGGTGTAAGAAGCTTTTTGATGGTTATAAGAAGTGATTTATTGCAATCATTTATTCCAAAGGGTGTGCAACAAAATATTAAGATGAGGGTGCCAACAATTCTGTCCAGTCTATTTTGGGGTTTTTGTATGAAATGATGTTCAATTTGCCTTTTTTTTGTGTGTTGTTCCAATACACACAAAGGAAATAAACGTGTATAACAAAACGTGTTTAATTGCAATAATTTTCTGGGAGAAATACATTTTCGAGAGCAATTCCAAGGGTGTCAGCTGCCAACACTTTCAGCCACCACTGTGTTTGTGTGTATATACGTATACTGCTCAAAAAGATAAAGGGAACACTTAAAGAACAAAATGTAACTCCAAGTCAGTCACACTTCTGTGAAATCAGCACTGATTGTGATTCAATTTCTCCTGCTGTTGTGCCAATGGAATAAACAACAGGTTGAAATGATAAGAAGGTCACTAACATCCATGTGTCGGCTCAGTAAGAGTGCCCAGTGTTCCCCTTATTTTTTGTATATATATACAGTGCCTTGCGAAAGTATTCGGCCCCCTGGAACCTTTCAATCTTTTCCCACATATCATGCTTCAAACATAAGATACCAAATGTAAATTTCCATTTCGTCCCTCCGGACAGCACCATGGAGGTAGTCCTCCCTTGACCTATAGCGGGACAGGATCACAGAGAGGTTAAAAGGCCCCTCCCACCTCCACCCTCCAGTGTTTTTTCTGTCCCAAAGGGGACGGTTGTATGAGAGGTTGCTCCATGAGGAGTGAAGATAGAAGGTGAATATTTGAAGCCACCGCTTCTACTGGAAATCGTGTGGCGGAGAAGGTTGTAGCTCCTCCGGTGATGCCAGTGCAGGTCGGCATGCGTTCCACGGTAGAACGCAGAAGTGCAGAACGAGACAGGCAACAGGCTGGTTTCCTGGATCTCGTGGGGCACAGGAGAGGAAATCATTGGCCGTACTGCAGCATTCCTGACAGGACGCCGCTTCTCCCTATGGTAGGCTCTCGGCGTTACAAGCTCCCCCTGGTTTTCTAGCAGGTATGGAGCCAGCACAGGTAAGTGCATGGTGGAATGCTATGTTGATGGCCTAGGCCTCTGGGCTGATGCTAGTCTCATGCCATTGTGCTGAAGCTGCTCATGTGCTGAGGTATATTTTCACATATATGCAGCTAAGCCTATAGCCATATGTCCAGGTTACATCCCATGATTTGAACCCAAAGGACACATGGAGTTAATGCAGCACAGTGTCTCCATGAAGACTGCCCTCCAGCTGCAGCTCAGTAATTACCTCCTTCGGGTGGGGTCAGTCTGACAAGTGAGATGTTTCATTCAGAGTCTCTTGGATGTAACTGGGGACCTGGTCTCTTGTTTGGCACCTTCAAACAGAGTCGTAGTCTGTCTGTGCCTCTGCACTTCATATTGCATCTTATTGCTTCTATGCATTATATTGAGTGCCTCTATGCTTCATATTGCATTATAGTGCTGCAATGCTTTATATTGAGTGCCTCTGTGCATCTTATTGCATCATAGTGCCTCTATGCATTACATTGAGTGTCACCGTGCATCAGATAGCTTTTATGCATTATATTGAGTGCCTATATGCTTCATATTGCCTTATAGTGCTGCTATGTTTTATAATGAGTGCCTCTGTGCATCATATTGCATCATAGGGCCTCTATGCATTATATTGGGTGCATCACGTTGCATCATATTGTAGCATGGTTCCTCTATGCATCATATTGCATCATAGGGCTTGGGCAGCACGGTGGCTCAGTGGTTAGCGCTGCAGCTTTGCAGCGCTGGGGTCCTGGGTTCGAATCCCACCAAGGACAACATCTGCAAGGAGTTTGTATGTTCTCCCCGTGTTTGCGTGGGTTTCCTCCGGGTACTCTGGTTTCCTCCCACACTCTAAAGACATACTGATAGGGAATTTAGATTGTGAGCCTCATCGGGGACAGTGATGATAATGTGTGCAAACTGTAAAGCGCTGCGGAATATGTTAGCGCTATATAAAAATAAAGATTATTATTATAGGGCTTCATAGTGCCATTGTGCATCATATTGCATCATAGTGCCTCTCTGCATCATATTGCATCATAGTGCTTCAGAGTGCCTCTGCATCATATCGCCTCATAGTACATCATATTGCATCAGAGTGCCTCTATGCATTATATTGAGTGCATCAGGTTGCACCATATGGCTTAATAGTGCCTCTATGCATCATATTGCATCATTGTGCCTCTATGCATCATATTGTATCATAGTGCCTCTCTGCATCAGATTGCATCATAGTGCTTCACAGTGCCTCTGCATTATATCACATCATAGTACATCAGATTGCATCATAGTGCCTCTAGGCATTATATTGAGTGCATCAGGTTGCACCATATGGCGTCATAGTGCCTCTATGCATCATATGGCATCATAGTGCCTCTGCATATTGAATCATAGTACTTCACAGTGCCTCGGCATCATATTGCGTCACAGTGACGCTGCATCATATCGCATCATATTGCATCAAAGTGCCTTTGTGCATCATATTGCATCATATTGCACCATAGTGTTTCACAGTGCCTCTGCACCATATTGCATCATAGTGCTTCATAGTGCCTCTGTGCATATTTGAATCATAGTACTTCACAGTGCCTCCGCATCATATTGCATCATATTGCATCATAGTGCTTCACAGTGCCTTGGCATCATATTGCATCATAATGCTTCAAAGTGCCTCCACATCATATTGCATCATAGTGCTTCACAGTGCCTTGGCATCATATTGCATCGTAATTCTTCACAGTGCCTCGGCATCATATTGCATTATAATGCTTCACAGTGCCTCCGCATCATATTGCATCATAGTGCTTCACAGTGCCATTGCATCATATTGCATCATATTACATCATATTACATCATAATGCATCATAGTACGTTCGTGCATCATATTCCATCAGAGTGCTTCATCGAGCCTTTGTGCATCATATTGCATCGGAGTGCTTCCTAGTGGCTTTATGCATCATATTGCATCATAGCGCTTCATAAGTGCCTTTTTGCTTCATATGGCATCATAGTGCTTCATAGCGTCTCTATGCATCAGAGTGCATCATAATGCTTCGGTGCATCAGATGGCATCATAGTGCTTTGGTGCCCCTGTGCCTCATGGGGTATCAATAATAATAATAAATTGTATTTTTATAGCGCCGACATATTCCGCAGAACTTTACATTTCAGAGGGGATTTGTACAGACAATAGACATTACAGCATAACAATAATCACATAGATTATAACAAATACCAAGAGGAAAGAGGGCCCTGCTCGCAAGCTTACAGTCTATGAGGAAAGAGGTAGACACGAAAGGTGGGTGGTAACAGTTGCCCTGATTGTATGGACCAGCCATAATGTTAAGTGTGTAACAGTAAAAACACAGAGGGCTAATGGATGCATAAAGCATGTGGGAACATGATGCGGGAAATCTGGTTATGGTAAAACTTTTGGCTTTGTCACACAGGGATAGATTAGGTTAATGTGTTGAGGCAATAGGCCAGTCTGAATAAATGCGTTTTCAGGGCACGCTTAAAATTGTGGGGATTAGGGACTAATCGTATTGACCTGGGAAGTGCATTCCAAAGAATTGGCGCAGCACGTGTATAGTCTTGAAGACGGGAGTGGGAGGTTCTGATTATTGAGGATGCTAACCTCAGGTCATCAGCAGAACGGAGGGCGCGGGTAGGGTGGTATACTGAAACAAGGGAGGAGATGTAAGGTGGTGCTGAGCTATGGAGGGCTTTGTGGGTGAGGGTAATAATTTTATACTGAATTCTGGAGTGGATGGGTAGCCAGTGTAATGACTGGCACAAGGTAGAGGCATTGGTGTAACGATTGGTGAGGAATATGATCCTGGCTGCAGCATTCAAGACAGATTGGAGAGGGGAGAGTTTGGTAAGAGGGAGACCAATTAGAAGAGAGTTACAATAGTCGAGTCGAGAATGAATAAGAGAAACAGTAAGAGTTTTTGCAGAGTCAAAAGTAAGAAAAGGTCGAATTCTAGAAATGTTTTTGAGGTGCAGATGACAAGAGCGAGCCAGTGATCGAATGTGGGGGGCAAAAGAAAGCTCAGAATCAAGTATGACCCCAAGACAGCGGGCCTGTTGCTGGGGAGTAATAGTGGAATCACACACAGAAATGGCAATGTCGGGTATAGGTACATTAGTAGAGGGAGGAAACACCAGGAGTTTAGTCTTTGACAGGTTCAGTTTCAGATATAGTGAGGACATGATATTAGACACAGCGTTTAGACAATCGCCGGTGTTTTCTAGAAAGGCTGGCGTGATGTCAGGAGAAGAAGCGTATAATTGGGTGTCATCAGCATAGAGATGGTACTGGAAACCAAATCTACTGATTGTTTGACCAATAGGGGCAGTGTACAAGGAGAAGAGGAGGGGGCCTAGAACCGATCATTGAGGGACCTCAACAGTAAGGAGAAGGTGAGAGGAGGAGGAGAATTAGCATGGAGTAATGTCCATTTGATTTAGCTGTTAGCAGATCATTAGAGACTTTAGTGAGGGCAGTTTCAGTGGAGTGTAAAGAGCGGAAACCGGATTGGAGAGGGTCGAGAACAGAGTTTTCTGAGAGATAGCGGATAAGATGGGAGTGGACCAGGCGTTCCAGGAGTTTAGAGATGAAGGGAAGATTAGAGACAGGTCTATAGTTAGCGGCACAGTTTTGGTCGAGGGATGGTTTTTTAAGTAGTGGATGTATGATGGCATGCTTAAATGAGGAGGGAAAAATACCAGAAGAGAGAGAGAGGTTAAATATTTTAGTTAGGTGAGGGGTGACAGCAGGGGAAAGGGACTGGAGGAGATGTGACGGAAATGGGTCACTGGTGCAAGTGGTTGGGCGAGAAGATGCAAGGAGCCTGCTTACTTCTTCTGTGACTGGTTCAAAATCAGAGAGTGAGCTAGATGCAGTGGGGGAGGGAGGACAGTGCATGGAATGAGGTGATTGGGAGATAATTTCCTGTCGAATCTGGTCAATTTTTTCTTTGAAGTAATTGGCCAGATCGTCAGCTCGGAGCTCCGTGGTTGGGGCCTGTACTCTTGGGTTGAGTAGAGAATGAAAAGTGTCAAAGCGATGTTTTGGGTTATTGGACAGTGAGGTGATGAGGGTGTTGAAATAGGCTTGTTTGGAGAGGTGAAGGGCAGTCCTATCATAGTGCTTCATAGTACATCATGGTGCCTCAGTGCTTCATAGTACTTTGGGCATTGTGGCTTTGTGCCTCTGGCTTGGACCATCTGACTTGTGCCTTGTTGTGTGGCCGCACCCTGTATTGTTGGCCTACCACTTTACATTTTGTCTCGGGCCCAGAGTCCTTGAGTTTTGGACCCAGATCCAGCTTCTGTTGCTTCATTCTTGGCATCCAGGATAGCAAAAAAAAAAAAAATACCTATGCTCCTATGTTTGAATTGGCTTAGTATAATAACATTTCTTCCATCTGGAACAGAACTCTCAGGGAGCTACTGCCTTGAGTGCTAACGGCAAGTTTCTTTCATAATTAGCTTTAAAGGGAGACCTATATCTTTGGATTCATCCTACAAGGAACATACTACTATCCTGGGAGCAGTAAATCCCAGGAGGGAGAAGGACAGAATCCTTCCCAGCTCCACATACAGCATTCAGACTAGTTGCCTTGATCAACATCCAGTAGACAAATTCTAGTCACATAAGTCTGTTGTATTATGTTTACCAGGGGCTGCATCACTGCCTTTGTACCCCGTGGCGAAACAGCAGCACTGCGTCAGGTGGCAGATGATCCCACACCCACTGTTCTTACAGCAGTCAGGGCTCCGAAGATAAAGAATCGGTAACCAGGACTCTTACAGTCCATAGTCCCATTGCCTCACAGTAGGTAATCCCCCTCCGTGATGGGGAGAAAACTACTCTCTCTAGCTATAAGGTATGGTTACTCCCACCATGGCAGTCTGGGTGTATAAATATCACTGAGAAGATTGCCTTTTAGGCCATGCGGGTATATATGTGTGTATATATAGATAGATAAGTTGACTTATATATAATGTCCGGACTAATGACTCGTATAGAGGCAGTTCGAAATAATCTCTCGTATCAGAGGATTTTTACCAACAACCCCCAACCAACACCACTTTCATTGATTCCAGAGTCCAGACTCCCTGTGTCTAACATACTGTAGGT
This sequence comes from Dendrobates tinctorius, assembly GCF_039654945.1. Taxonomy (NCBI): domain Eukaryota; kingdom Metazoa; phylum Chordata; class Amphibia; order Anura; family Dendrobatidae; genus Dendrobates; species Dendrobates tinctorius. The sequence continues at coordinate 85,033,509 of NW_027361728.1, read as the reverse complement.
AAAACAGGAGTGATGATCCACTTTTCCCTTTCCGTGCTTCTAATGAGAAGGCCGATGTTGGTAATGGCAGGAGATATTACCTGGCAGATAGCGTATTTCCTTAGTTTCTATAATATATAAAACCCTTACTTGGGGTTTAGACATCAAAGGATTCGTAATAGGCATGATCTCCTGGATGAGTAATGTATGTGCATCCCAATGCTCTGCCATTATCCATGTACTAACTGTTACTGGTTTGATCTTCCTGCAGTCCAGGGTCTCTGTCTTGCTGGTTTCCTTGTACTATGGTAAGCTGATCTCTAACCAGGGTTTAACCTGAGCCCAGGAGGACCGATGAAGGAACAGTCTTTTGTTGGTAACCACATGCAGCGGATTACTGGTCTGTACAGTCCTCATGGTGTTGTGGCTGTGGCTATCACCATACTTTGCTGGGCAATAAGGTTTTTAAACCTATTCTGTGGCGGCGGTGTTTATAAGTATCTGTCACAACAACTATAATTCACTGCGGTTCATTATTGGTATTGGGATACAAGGGGTGTGTTTCACTCTGTTTCTGCTGCATACCTTGTTTACCACATTCATACTGAAATTGGCCATTATAGACATAGATCGGACACTCACTACGGTGTTTCTTTGTGGATTTCTTTAAATATCTATATTTCTTTTGATCTTTCAGATCATTTCTATATCTGGCCTGGTTCTTGCCTAGGACTTGGGTCCTTGGGTTTCTGTACCCACCCTGGGATCTTTCCTTTGGTATTCTCCATGGTGCTGTCCGGAGGGACGAAATGGAAAAGGGGAATTAGATCTACCGGTAATTCTGTTTCCAGTAGTCCCTCAGGACAGCACGCTTAATTCCCTCCCTTATGTTTGTCTTTAGGCTTGCACGGGATCAATCTTTCGGCAGATCGTTCGTCCGTCAGGTCGCCATGGCTCGAGACTAAGATGAAGCTGTTAAATGGTCTCTTATATACGCGTTTGTAAGGGCGTGTGTAGACCATTTCCATCCATCCTGGTGGTACTTTGAAAAAACACTGGAGGGTGGAGGTGGGAGGGGCCTTTTAACCTCTCTGTGATCCTGTCCCGCTATAGGTCAAGGGAGGACTACCTCCATGGTGCTGTCCTGAGGGACTACTGGAAACAGAATTACCGGTAGGTCTAATTCCCCTTTTTTGGTGAAGAATCAACAACAAGTGGCACACAATTGTGAAGTTGAATGGAATTTATTGGTTATTTTAAATTTTTGTGGAAATTCAAAAACTGAAAAGTGGGGCATGCAATATTACTCGGCCCCTTTACTTTCAGTGCAGCAAACTCACTCCAGAAGTTCATTGTGGATCTCTGAATGATCCAATGTTGTCCTAAATGACTAATAATGATAAATGTAATCCACCTGTAGTCTCCGTACAAATGCACCTGCTCTGTGATAGTCTCAGGGTTCTGTTTGAAGCACAGAGAGCATCATGAAGACCAAGGAACACAACAGGCAGGTCCGTGATACTATTGTGGAGAAGTTTAAAACTGGATACAAAATGATTTCCAAAACTTTAAAAATCCCAAGGAGCACTGTGCAAGCGATCATATTGAAATGGAAGGAGTATCATGCCACTGCAACTCTACCAAGATCCATCTGTCACTCTAAACTTTCATCTCAAACAAAGAGAAGACTGATCAGAGATGCAGCCAAAAGGCCCATGATCACTCTGGATGAAGTGCAGAGATCTACAGCTGAGGTGGGACAGTCTGTCCATAGGACAACAATCATTCGTTCCTTTATAGAAGAGTGTCATGAAGAAAGATTTTTCTCAAAGATATCCATAAAAAGTGTTGTTTAAAGTTTGCAACAAGCCACCTGGGAGACACACCAAACATGTGGAAGAAGGTGATCTGGTCAGATGAAACCAAAATCGAAATTTTTGTCAACAATGCCAAAAGATATGTTTGGCGTAAAGGCAACACAGCTCATCACCCTGAACACACCATCCCCACTGTCAAACATGATGGTAGCAGCATCATGGTTTGGACCTGCTTTTCTTCAGCAGGGACAGGGACGATGGTTAAAATTGATGGGAAGATGGATGGAGCCAAATACAGGACCACTCTTGAAGAAAACCTGTTGGAGTCTGCAAAAGACCTGAGACTGGGACAGAGATTTGTCTTCCAACAAGACAATGATCCCAAACATAAATCTAAATCTACAATGGAATGGTTCACAAATAAACGTATCCAGGTATTAGAATGGCCAAGTCAAAGTCCAGATCTGAGTCCAATCGAGAATCTGTGGAAAGAGCTGAAAACTGCTGTTCACAAACGATCTCCATCCAACCTCACTGAGCTCGAGCTCTTTGCCAAGGAAGAATTTCAGTCTCTCGATGTACAAAACTGATAGAGACATACCCCAAGTGACTTGCAGCTGTAATCGCAGCAAAAGGTGGCGCAACAAAGTATTAAGCTAAAGGGGCCGAATAATATTGCACGCCCCACTTTTCAGTTTTTGAATTTCCACAAAAATTTAAAATCAATAAATTTCGTTAAACTTCACAATTGTGTCCCACTTGTTGATTCTTCACCAAAAATTGACATTTGGTATCTTTATGTTTGAAGCATGATATGTGGGAAAAGATTGAAAAGTTCCAGAGGACCGAATACTTTCACAAGGCACTGTATGTTTTTTTTTTTTGTTCATGGAATGAATACTCTAGCAACAAATCATTCAGCTGAAAAGAAGGAACGCATCCATTGTTGGTGTCATATCCTTGGTTGATTAGATTTTTATCTTTGCTATGAAGCTCCCTCATTTCTATGTAGAGCCAGCATCTATTACAACAGATTTTAGTAATTATGATGTGACAATAACATTTTCTGGGCTATTGAATATTATCATTGTCGTTGTGTTATATATAGGGTAATGTGAACTGATAAAATTCAACTGAGAAAACTGCCATTTATCATACATCACTGAGAAAGACTTTAGCTTTCCTTCAAAGTAAAAATCATGAAGTTCTATGCCTTTGCTGTCACAATAATAAGGATTTACTGACTTGGTTATTAAGAATGCCTTGCCATATGTCAGAAGCCATCTTCATCTATTTAATTTGTATTTAAACCAACACTTCCCCATAAAATAGTTTTTAATGATCGGCAAAGTCATAAAATGCTACGAAATCTGACCCAAAGATCTATCTGTAACATCCTCATTGGGATCATATTTAATGTAATGTGAGACAATAAACCTAACTCCATTGCACAATTATCTACATGTATGGAAGAATCCAACCTAACCATAAAGAGGCGCTTTCTACCGACTATCTTAGCTGCATGCACAGAAGCTAAATGACTGGCTGCTCTGTTGGGTCGGTAATGAAATGCACAGACTTATTTTCCGGGTTTTTATTCATCATCCTTATTCATATTTAATGTTGCATGCGCCACCATTGTGAAGCCTTTCAGGCACTTTGCGCACACTGATCCGATATCTGCCTTTTAATAGCCGCTGTTTCATTTATCTGCATTGGTGTCTGGCAGCTATGTTCAAGGCTTTAAAAGGTTGAAATCTGTCTTTATCAACGACCTGCAGTCTTCTATTATTTTCTCTTAGCATTCCCTTGTCATTCTCTACTGTCTGGCCTTGCACTTTGTTTCTCTCCGAAGCTCTTTGTTTGTCACTTTCAGAATCTCAGCCAGGAGAACCTTCCCAACCTTCTCGCTCGCTCTTTAAATAATGCCATGCACCACAGAGTGCATCAGCAGTGATGGCTATTTAACATGACTTTACCATTTCACAATCAATTCTGCGGCCATTATACCTTTCATCACTTTTCTTGACCTTCTACGTGATACACATGTGATGGCTAGAAATAGACAAGATATTATTTTTGCGCTTTGCAAACACCAATATATCATTTACAGCTGGTAGCCATTTGCTGATGAAAGGACATTTTTGTGAAATGGTCAGCAGTATGAGAAATTGCATAACAGCACAGAGTGGAAGGTGAATCATTTCATATTAATAAATTGGGAAGGATATCACTATACCAAATAGACCAGAGTGTATACAAGGAGCAAAAGGGGACCTACAGCAAAAAATCAAAATGGGCTGCTCTCCTTGCATACCACCTTCTACTTGAGAGAAAGGTGGCATGACTATCAGGCTGGATTTTTTTCGTTCTTTTGCCTCCTCTTACAAGTGTCTTTTTTCACCTTTTTTCGTTGAGGCTCAGTAGGGGTGGTACATTTAACTACAAACAGTCGTTTCTGAGCCTGCTGCAGTTTGGTTTCAGGAGACAAATGAGAGGTATATTAGGCAATATTTTCAATTTTCATATTGAGGCTAGAAAAGCTAAAGTAGAAAAAGTTTCAGACACTATGTCCTACACCTAGCTTTGTCCAAAATAAATGAGTTTGTCACTTTGCCAAAATCCACATGCTCCTCTGAACTTACTGTTGCTTTCCATTGTCATTTTGTCTTTCCTTTACAAAGATATGCCCTTTTTGGCACAAAATGTGCTCGTGGTCCAAGATGGCATCTCACAAGAGCTTAAAGGGAATCTGTCACTACATTTGACCTATCTAAACTATTAATATGGGCATACAGATTATAGACTGCTGAAAAGAGTGATACCTCAATGTCTCATATCAGATGCCTTGTTGCTGATAAATCATCTTTTATCCATTTAAGGCTATGGGGAGGACGTTGCCCAGAAGATAACTGTGGAGGAAACAGGATCCGTTCCTCTCACGTCACCAATGTGACGTAACTACACAGGCACAGCTCTCCGGCACCCCCTTTGTCTCTCAGGTCAGTAAGGGAACTGCACCTAGAGCAAATGGCCACCGGGGAGGATGTCCTGTTACCCGCTGGGCATTTTAACATTCGTAATCAGAGTAAAAGCATCAGCCCAAGATTAATTTTATGGTTTAATTGCCTTAAGGGCGCACTAGATAATTACAGAAATATACAGTAAGCTATACAATGGAAGTACAGTGGATTTGCAGTCAGAGTAAAATATAAAAATAAGGGTACAAGAATTAGAGATATTAAGCTGGAGGTCAATTTACCAGATTGTAGGTTGCATGTGGGTGCCGGGAGCTCTGCAGTCCACAGGTACAAGAATCTTAGTTGCCGGACAGACCCCAAAGCATGGGCCGCTGCTCCCCTTGGCAGATCTGTCCGCAGTTCCTTCTTAGATCATCATCGTCTGGTTCTTCTGAGAGAGAGACTCTGCCATGGGCTGCTAGTTTTCAAGCACGCTAGGTCGCTCCCCCTGTGTCAAAGGGTGGGCTAATAATCTCCACCCTTTAGCTCCCTGCAGAACTTATTCCCAATATCTAAGAAAGGGGGTAACTTTCGACAGCATGATCGGATCAGGACATGAGAGGTACCAGTGAATGCGGTTTGTTTTGCCTGTCGTGTGGAGAGAAAACATGGCCCCGTTGGGTTGCTGCAGAGGGCCAATCTATGTATCTCAGGCCCCAGAACCCTCACCACCTCAGGAGTTGTACTGCCAGATGCGTGATTTCCTCAGGGTCACTCGGATATTTTTCATGAGTCCATAACTCGAAAGATGTGCTCATAATCCATGATCCTAGCATGGAGTCAGGGCGGCTGGGAGAGACAATGGATGTGTATTTCTGTGTCTAGCTGACAGGTATATTCTAATTGAAGCCCCCAGGCGCCTTCCTGCCCCATGCTGACATGGCTCCTACTCAGCTTTGAAGTTCTGTTTTGGGCCTTATCTCATTATCATACTAAAAGGCCTTGCTATTCAACATTGGAGCCCTAAATCCTGCTTTGTTCATCACAATAACTTTACCTTCGCACTTCATCTTCAAACATCTCGCCTCCTCTCAGTGTCAATCTGTCCCTGTGACATCGGAGACTTAAGAGGAAATCTCTCACGTGATCATTACTGTTCTTTTCTCTCCTCTGCAGTCTTCCGCCTTTGTATAGGCACAGGTTTCAAGTGCCTTCTGCGCAGGGGCCATTCCTAGTGTTCTGCAGTGCTTGCCTAATCAAGCTGGGAACACTGGGAGAGGCACCAGAGCAGGAGACACTTGATGCCAATGCCCATAGAAGGGTGGAAGACTGTGGGGGAAAGGGAGAGAACACTAATGCTCACATGCAAGATTTCCTCTCAACTGGCCAACGTCACAGGGACAGAGTGACAATGATGGTAGGGGAGATATATAGAGATGAAGTTCTGAGGCAGAGTTATCTTGAGCGTCCTCCCCATTGCCTGTAAAAGGTCATTTACATAAATGGATAGAAGAGGAGTTATCATCAACAAGCTATCTGATATGAGACATACAGATATCACTTTTTCAGCAGTTTGCCCATATTAATACTTTAGATAGGTTAAATTTGGTGACAGATTTCCTTTATGGGTTTTCTCTGGGGGCCTGTAGTCCTCCCTCCTTAATAACCGATCAGCTGCATTTGACCCTGGTTGAACAACATAACCTCACACAGTAGTTCTTCCCCTCTATGATGCTGCCTAATCATGCTTGGCAGTGTCTGATCCTGGTTGAACAGTGTCTCACTGTAGCTTTTCCCCTCTAAGAAGCTTCCCAATCATGCTCGTCAGCACCTAAGCATGGTCGAACAGCGTGATCTTGTATAATCATGTTTTTAAACCAGGATCAAATGCGGCCAAGCGTAATTGGGCAGCATCATAGAGGGGAAGAACTACACGACCGCTAGAGAAAAAGGAAAACCGCAGCCTGTCCAGAGAAGCACAGGGATTTTAGCAAGGTACCAAACTAATTTTTTTTTTTACATGTTACAGGAATGAATGTAGGGATATAGGGAAAGGAAAAAAAATTTTCATGGCTTCCCATTAATGATTATGTAAAATGACTTCCCTAGATGTGATATCTGAATCCCGTGCAGCACCTAATGTGTCACAGTCACATTTATTACTCATATAATTGCATCGGTGGTGGAAAAGAACATCATCATACAAAAAGTCACAGTATTAAAGCAGTATGAGCAACACTAATCAGTAGAGAAAGCACATACTGCATATGAATTTGTGAAATATACAACTCAACAAATCTAACATCTAGTATAACAACAGGTTAAATGATGTACTAAGACCTTGAGTGATACATAAATGTTCTGCATATTGTACTTCCTCTAATTATAAGAGTCTGTATATTGTCTGTAATGGCATTTAGTTACAGATCGCTTCTCCTATGGGACTATTTATCTGCCCGTACTGTGGCTAGCTATTGTGTGCTGTGCATTCATGTCTGCCTGTCAAGAATAGGTCATTAACTGGGCTTGGAGAGAAGGAATTGTAGACGTTCATTACCTCCATGTAATATGTCACCTAGTGAAGAAGAGACAGTGCGACTGGTAATGAATCAGGAAATGCTGTGTAATAGACATCGCTCATTATTTTGCTTGTAAGAAATTAAAATAATAGTAGCTGGACATGTGTGATCTGTAAGATGAATCGTGTCTCTGAATCCTGTCTTCAGTCTGTAAGCCCTGAAATACAATTATTTATTTGTGATTAAGACATTACACGGCAGGCGCAGACATAGACAAAACTATTCAGTTTCCGAAAAAATGGTTCTTTCTGTTTTAAGATGCAGTACGACATGGTACAGTATATGTATACAAATAGGACAAACAGCAAAAGATTCAGTATACCCAAAATATCATTACACTGATCAGATCTCCGTCATTGTCCTTGCAAAGAGTTAATATTTTGAATAATGCCAGATGATTTTTTTTGCCTGTCTGTGTTTATATATGTGCCTACATACAGTATATATTTTTAAGTATTCGACCCCCCCCTTGGCTTTTTACCTGTTTTTTACTTTACAACCGGTGTTTAAATATTTTTGTAATCTGATTTGCGTGTGATGCTTCAGCACTAAACAATCTAAAGGGGGTTTTACACATAGCGATATCGCTAGCGATATCGCTATAACGTCACCGATTTTGTGACGTTATAGCGATATCACTATGTGTGATACTTACCTCCGACTGGCTTCCCCGCTGTCCATCGCTGATCGCGCGAGAATGTCGGCTCCATTTCTCGTCGTCAGCTTCCTGCAGAGGCTTCCTGCTGTGACAACGAGCGACGCGTGGAGGCGGGCGGGAGGACGTCAGGATCGCTGTGTGTGAAAGGTGAGTATCGTGCGCTGCGTCGCTGTTGCATCGCTGTGAGATCTGCCTGTGTGACAGCTCACTAGCGATCATTTAGCGATGCACCAGCGATCCTGACCGGGTCGGATCGCTGGTGCATCGCTAAATGTAAAGGGGCCTTAAGTTAGTGAACTGAGAAAAATATAGGCATAAATTAAATTTATGGGATGAAACGGCAAAAAATTAGCATGTGCACATGTATTCTGTCCATTTTCGATGAAGCCCCTAAAATTTTTTGGTGCAACCAATTCGTTTCATATGTCACATGCTTAGCTAAAGGAAGTCAACTTGTGTGCAATCGTGTGTCTTATGGTCTGTCAATATATGCACACCTTTTCTGAAAGGCCACAGAGTCTGCAACACCATTAACCAAGAGGCACCACTAAGGCCTGTTTCACATTTCAGTTTTTTGACGTTAGTCAAAATCCGCCAGAGTGTGAAAAAACGGATCCGTTTCCATTTTGCCACAAACGGATGCCACCGGATCATTTTTTTGACGGATCCGCTTTAGCGTCAAGTGCATGAAATTTAAATGAACACGACTCTGGAAAAAGGAGAAAGAGAGAGATGCCAGAACAGTTTTCGGGGTTAAATTTAATGAAAGGAAAACCTTCCGGGCATGCACAGTATAAAACGGTGGATCCGTTGGCGGATTCTGTCAAATAACGGTTGGCAACGGATCCGTCGCCCATTGGCGTCCATTATAACGCATGGCGGACAGCGACAGATCCGTTGCTTTCCGTTGTTTTAACACAGACAAAAAAAGTTTCATTGTCCGTCCACCCCAGACAGCAGACACCAAAATTATGATGGATTCGTCAAAAACGGATGACCATCCGTCAAAATCCGCCGCTAATGCAAGTCAATGGGAAAAAAAAGGATCCACCAAAAAAATGGTGGATCCGTTTTTTTGGCAAAACAGCGGATTTTGACTGACGTCAAAAAACTTAAGTGTGAAACAGGCCTAACCAAACAACACCATTAAGACCAAGGAGATCTCCAAGCAAGTCAGGGACAAAGTTGTTGAGAAGTACAAGTAAGTGTTGGGTTATAAAAAATATCCCAATCTCTGATTATCCTCTGGAGCAACATCAAATCCATTATCATCAAATGGACAGAACATGGTTTGACAACAAACCTGCCAAGAGAGGACTGCCCACCAAAACTATCATCCCGAGCAAGGAGGACATTAATCAGAGAGGCAGCAAAGAGACCAAAGGCAACCCTGAAGGAGCTGTAGAGGTCCTAAGCAGAGACTGAAGTATCTGTCCATACAAACACAATAAGGCAAATACTCCATAGAGGTGGCCTTTTTGGAAGAGTGGGAAAACATTTATTTGCACACAAATTTTAGGGCTCATTTTGAGTTTGTCAAATGTATTGAAGAAGGTACTGTGGTCAACTGAGACTGAAATTTAACTTTTTGGCCACCAGGGTAAACTCTATGTCTTGTGCCAAACCAGCACTTCTCATCATTCCAAGAACACCATCCCTAAAATGAACAATGGTGGCAGCATCATTCTGATGGGCTGTTTTTTGGCAGCAAGGAAAGAGAAAATGGTCCGAGTCGAGAGAAAGATGGATAGTGCCAAATACAAGGAAATTCTTGAGCACTGTTTGCTGTCAGTCTTTTGAGATCGGGACAGAGGTTCATCTTCCAACAAAACAATGGAACAATGCATACTGCTAAAGCAATACTCGAGTGGTTTAAAGGGGAAATGTGCAATGTTTTGGAGTGACCTAATCAAAACCCAGATCTTAATCCAATTGAGAATCTGTGGTGAGAATGTGGTGAGATTGCTGTTCACCAGAGGAAACCATTGAACTTGAAGGAGCTGTAGCTGTTTTGCCTTGAGGAATGGGCAAAAATCCCAGTGGCAAGATGTGAAAAGCTGATAGAGACTTTTTCAAAACAACTTGCAGCTATAATTGCCACATATTGAGGCTCTAGAAAGTACTGACTTTAGGGAATCAATAGTTATGCACACTGAAGTTTTCAGATATTTTGTTCTATTTGTTCGCTTCACATTAAAAAAAAAAATTCACAGCTGTAGATATGTTCTTTACATGAACTGATGCAAACTCTAAAAAAAAACAGTGAAATTCCAGAAAATGAATACTTGACACCCGGACACCCCCCATCCCATAACGGTAAGGCATATACGCATTTGGGAGAAAAATGTGTCTTATAATAAGTAAAATATATATATACACACATATACACATACACACACAGTACTTTCACAAGCCACTGTGTGTATGTGTATATGTGTGTATATATATATTTTACGGATTATAAGACACATTTTTCCCCCAAATGCGTATATGCCTTACCGTTATGGGATGGGGGGTGTCCGGGTGTCTCTGGGTGCCCGGCGGTTACTGACCGATGCTGCGGGTGTCTCTGGTGCCCAGCGGTGCTATGGGAGTTCCCTGTGCGGTGGTTTCCAGAAAATGGCCACCGGGGGCGGCACATGTGCAGATGGAGATCTCTGGCCCAAGTGTTATGAATGAGTCACCGGAGGAGGAAAAAACAAAAATGCAAGCTAAGTCCAGAAAACCAGAGAGGTTGGTAGCTAGCGGATTGCAGACCCCTGATCCTATTCACAACAACTAACAGTAGCCGTGGAGCGTTCCTACGGTGGTCCTAGATGCCTCTTCACAGCCGGAGAACTAAATAAGCCTAAAGAAAGAAAGGGGAAATCTAAACTGCCCCAGAGCAGACCCCAAAGCAATAGACAGCCCCCAACATGTATTGTCGGTGAAAACAGATGAAAACACAAACACAGACAGAAAGACAGGCATAGCAAACGATGGGGCCCAACTAACTAGATAGGAAAGGACAGAAAAGATGCTGGCTGCAATCCGCAAAAACCCTACCAAAAATGTTCCAACACGTCTGATAGGAAAAATGGCCCTGAAGTCACTAGACTTCAAAATCCCTAAATCAGCACTCCGATATATTCTGAAGACAGAGCAAAAGAGACTTAACCGATCAGGGACAGAAATGGAAATTCAGCAGAGCCCCAGCCAGGGCTGGCAGAACACAAAACTAAGCAAATCAGACAAAATCTCATGGAACAATAACAGAGCAAAACTTAGCTTTAGAAGACAGGAACTGAACTGGAGGCCAGAGCTCAGAGCAGAGAAATCACCAGCAACCCTACAGGGCGTCGGCTGCCTTATATCCACTCAGAGATTCCGGATGTCCAATCGCAATCCACCTGTTCAGGTGACAGGTTTCTCCCATCCAAATCTGTTTCACCACCTCCTTTCACCAGCAGAGGGAATTCATCGGACATCAAAGGTGAACGAGAAAGTGAGCTCACAACACCAAGATCTCTAGAGATGAGATCTTGGCGCTGAAATCTCATCTCCCAAGATCTTGGTGCCGAGATCTCTAACTGCACATGTGCCGCATCCTGGTGGCCATTTTCTCGAAGTCCACCGCACAGGAAAGCATGGACGAACTGCCGAGGGGCTCTGACCTTTCAAAAAATGTCAGCAGAGCCCACCCGCAGCAACGGAGACACCAGCATCACCAGAAACACCCGCAGCCCCGCCAGAGGCGCCAGCATCACCGAAGACACCCCCACAGCACGTGAGCCCCCTGCAGCACAGGAGTCCCCCGCAGCACATAAGCCCCCCACAGCACAGGACACCCCGCAGCACAGGTATTCACACTCTCAACCCTATGCCAGGGGTTGGGCACCATCTGATAACACACAGAGCCAACATGGCTTTAAATTGATTCGAATGTGTGGCTCATGCTTGCTCACACGAGGGTGACCTAATACCTCCAAGAATCTGCCCCTATTTTTGGGTACCGATTTTCATTTTTGCTATTTATTTGAAGGCGGCAAAGTTCCTGCCGCATTGACACTCGCAATGTTAGCTTCTGACTGGGCCATCAAGCAATCAAGCAAGGAGGTGTGGCCTAACCAGCAATGTGAGCGGTCGCAGTTCGGAGCTCTCCCGAAGGTAACTTTGCTGGTGACCTGAGACCACGGCTATACAGGGCCCATTAATCACAGGAGCTGGTGAGCGGAAGACCTTGGACCCCAAAGGTGTACCTGGAGCTGAGCGGGACATCAGCATGACCCGTAGACAGCAGAAAGATGCTGGCATCGCCAAGGGCTGCAGGATCCAAGATGGCGCCGAGGCGCTGGAGGAGGCGGCAAAGGAGAACGCTGCTTGTGCAAGGAGGATGTCAGCGGCTGCATGCCTGGAAAGGTTTGCAAGAGTGGAGGTGGAGGAGCAGTCAGTAGAGGAGAGGAGGGAGCTGGAGGCAGGGGTTGAAGAGGATGATGAAGATCAGGAGCAGGGCAGGGAAGAGCCTATAGTGTGGGATGGAAGCAGGTCTGGAAGCCCAATTGTGAGTGGAAGAGTTGATGTTTCAAGTGATTTGGCTGGCACTGTTATTACTGAACCCACTTTAAACATGTTTTTGCCATTGTAAACTTTTGTAAGGAGACCCTAACCGCGCTAACTCAGCAGGTTCATGGCTGAGTTGGTGAACATGAGGGCTTCTATGCAAAAATCAGATGCCAGGATTGGAGAAGTGGAGGAAAGAGTTGGTTCTGCAGATCAAATAGTTAAATTGCAAAAGGCGCATAAACAATGTGCTAAATAACTGGCTGAAGTGATTGCTAAAAATGACGATCTGGAGAACCACTCGCGGCGGAACAATATTCGGATAGTGGGAGTTCCAGAAAAGCTGAAGGCTCTGATCCCACTGAATTTATTGAAAAATGGTTATTACAAAAAACTGGTGCTAATGTACTCTCCAAGGTGTTTGTGGTAGAGAGAGCCCACAGAGTACCGCTAAGACCCCTGCCCCCTGGCGCAGCTCCCTGTACTATTCTGGCAAAGATCTTGAATTATCGGGACAGAGACTGTATTTTGAAGGAAGGCTAGGAATGCTAAAGACATGATGATTGATGGTCAGAACGTCTCCCATCTATTCTGATTATTCTGCAGTGGTGCAGAAATTAAAGATGAGGTTTGGCGAAGCGAAAAAGAGACTGAGAGGTTTTGGCATCTCATGTTCTATGCTGTATTCCGCAAAGGTCAGAGTAGTGGCATTTGAAAAGGTCCATTTTTTTCAGTCACCGGAGCAAGTCATGGAGTGGATCGAACGCAATGACAAGCGGCTGAGAGACTTGAGAGATGACTGGGAGGAGCAAGGTTTGAATATTTTTTTTTTCTTTTATGGTTCTGGGCACTTCAGGAGAAAATGTTCTTTCTGGGCTGGAATTGTGGACCGTCAGCTGTTAAGCTGGGACATTGCGTTGAGTTATTATAGCTTACAATGAGTATTGTTATTTGAACTGTACTAAAGGCGGAAGGGGGAAGAGGGGTATATTAATTGTTTTTTACGGTTTATATAAGAGAGTGATTTGGGGGTTTGTTTATTCGTAGTGGCGAGCAGAGGGGCTGAATATAGGCGCTTTTACCCACTATCAGATAGAGAGACGCTAATCTTTGGGGGGTTTGGGTGTTTAGGTGTTGGTAGTTTATGGTTGGTTTGGAGGGAATGTTTGGCAGATTGTGTGGGGTATGGGAGGAGTTTGGTTGGGGGTGGGAGGGTAGGATGCAAGAATTGAAGTTCTTTTGGGTACTAATGCTTGGTATAACTCTTGTTATTGTAAGATGGCTAGACAAGTTAGGATAATTAGCTGGAATATTCGGGGCCTTGCTGATAGGAGTAAGAGAGCGGTTGTTCTGCGGCATGTTTTTTCTTTTAAACCGTCTGTTATTTGTCTAATGGAAACACACCTGGTCAGAGAGAAGATTGGGGTTCTGGCTAGGAGGTGGATTCAGCATTCATATCATGCTACATACTCTAATTATGCAAGGGGGTCTCAGTCCTGGTTCATATGTCGGTGCCATATGAGGAAGTGGAAGTGCGTTTGGATAAGGATGGGCAGTATGTGTATTTAGTATGTCATGTGTATGGGTATGTGTTGTGTTTGGCTGTAGTGCATTTTCTGCCACCATATATGGGCTCGAAACTACAAGAGATCCTGGAACTCACGGGGCACAGAGAGGGGATACTGTTGCTCATAGTTGGGGATAGGAACAATATTCTGCATTAGGAGTTCGATAGACAGGGGGGTGGCATGAGGGACATGGGAAGAGACGGTGAAACTTCCTTTGCAAAACATATTAGATAAGTTAGATTGGTGGATTTGTGGAGAGTTATGAATTTAAATTGTGAGGGGTTACACGTGTTTTTCGGCCTCTCATAACAGTATGTCCCAAATTGATTTGGTGCATGGAAATAGACTTTTGGATGTGTGGGTTAGGAAGGTGGATTATTTACCTAGAGTGGCCTCAGACCATAAACCGTTAGAGGTGGTAATTCAGACTGGATCGGGTAATATGGAACTAAGTGGGGGGGAGGAGAGTTCACCCAGACAGGCTAAGATCTATTGACTTAGAGGGAATTAAGGGGGAGGAGCTATTCTTCCACGCTAACAAAGGGAGTGCACCTGAGGGAATTGTATGGGATGCCTTGAAGGTCTTTGTTAGAGGTCTGTGGATAAGGGATATTTCCAGATGTAAAAATTAATCTAGACGGGAGGAGAGTCGGGCGTTGGAGGATTTGAGGACTGCAGAAAGTGATTCAATGAGCTGGCCCACCCCGGAGATGCAGCAATGCCTAAAGGGGGCCAAAGAGGTTTTGAACAAAATCCATTTTAAAATTGCAAAAAAGAGGCAGGAGTTTCACAGGGTTGTTTTTTATGAAGATGACAAAAAAGTGGGCCACATGCTGTCCTTGATTGCTTCTGCTCAGAGGGGTTCGTCCTGAGGGGAGGTGGTGGAAACAAGGGATATTTTAGGCGTATTTAGGAGGTTTTATATGAAGCTCTACAGTTCTAAACTTTTGGCTTCTAGGGAAGAGATTCTAAGTTTTTTGGAGGATGTGAGGTTGATACAACTTAGTGAGGAAGAGAGGGAAAATTTGGAAAAATCCATAACAGTAGAGTACTAATGGTAACAATACAGTGATATGAGAAGAATCTGCATAACTAATCATATGCAAAATAGTTGAAAGTCAAATTTGTGCATGAGCTAGCCAAGATGATTGTCTATGATATGATGGTAGTCTCAAATTCGAAACAGTAGTGGATGGTGATATATGGAGTCTGACAGTCAAAAGTTTAAAATATTGTTAGCCTTTTGCTCGTCAGTGTAACAGGCCGCACACCTGGGACTGCTGAGGTTTGTCTCTTTGGTAGCGCCAGAGATACACCCTTGATGCCCTTATTGCCAGGGATACACCCAAACATGCCATAATCTCCACCTTGAAACTGTTGGATCAGGAGTTTGTTAGTCTCCTTGTGGGTCTGCTGCTGCTGTATCTGATGTTGCTACAACTGCAGATTGGCCTGGACCAGTTAATTATCAAGCTCCTCCATGCTTTCAGACTGTGTTTGCATTGCTGTAGCTGCCTTTACCCAGCACACTTAATATTTACACCACAATCGCCTGTTCTCTCTGAGACTTCATGGCAGCATTCTCCACCAACTGTAGGTTTCTCCCTCTCAGGTAGGCATTAAGTAGTGTTCACACAGCCACTGGGATCTTGAGTTAAAACAATGTGACATTTATTTGCACTGGTGGCACAGCACCAAAAGAAAACCATAAACACAAAATCCCTAGCCTTGTCCAGGCACTGACTAAAGAAAATAGACCCTGGCTACTCACACACCGCTGACTTGGTCCTCATAGTGTGGTAAAAAACAGCAATTGTTGTCCATAGCAACCAGTGATGCTTGCAGTTTGATGCACACATGGCCTTCTCAGAGAGAGAAATTCTGGCTTGTCTCCCTCTTCAGCACCAACACAAATCCACTCTGGTCAACTTTCCTCAGGTGACTGACTAAGTTAAATATCTAGCCTGGTTATATGCAGAGCCAGTCAGGTGCAAATAATCAGAGCCTGCAGAGCGAGATCTTAACCCTAGTCTAACTGGCTTTACTACATACAACACCCCACCCCCTGCCAAAGTCAGGGGTTGTGCACCATATGTCAGCACACAGGGCTTAAAATTGACCCAAATGTGAGGGTCATGCTTGATGAATCATCAAGTCTGGTACACCAGGGGTAAATCCTAGCTCTATTGGTTCTGATTATTTGCACCTAGCTGAATCAGCTAGTTGCAAATAATCAGAACCAATAAAGCTAGGATTTACCCCTGGTGTACCAGACTTTTTTATAATGTATATAGTTAGGTCCTGAAAAACAGTGAGGAAAATAAGTATTTGATACAAAATTGGCAGTGCAAATTTTTCCACCTACAAAGAATGGAGAGATCTGTATTTTTTTTTTATAGGTACACTTCACCTGTGAGAGACAGAATCCAAAGATAAAAAAAATCACATTGTATGATTTTTAAATAATTAACCCCTTTCCTACATTAGACGTACTATTCCGTCCATGTGACCTGGGACCTAAGTCCCAAGGATGGAATAGTACGTCTAGCACGATCAGCTGCACTCACGGGGGGAGCGCAGATGATCACGGCCGGGTGTCAGCTGATTATCACAGCTGACACCCGGCACTATGTGTCAGGGGCGGTCACGGACCGCCCCCGACACGTTAACCCCTGGCACACTGCAATCAAACACGATTGCAGTGTACCGGGGGTTTACGGAAGCATCGGGAGGGAGGGGGCTCCCTCCGTGCTTCCCTGAGACCCCCACAGCAGCGCGGTGTGCAGCAAATTGTGCTGATGTAAAGTAAACATGTGGGAAATGTTACTTATTAAGTTTTTTGAATGCCATATCTCTGTGATTTAAGAGCATAAAAATTCAAAGTTGGAAAATTGCGAAATGTTCAAAATTTTTGCCAAATTTCCGTTTTTTTCACAAATAAATGCAAGTTATATGAATTAAATTTTACCACTAACATGAAGTACAATATGTCATGAGAAAACATTGTCAGAATCACCGAGATCCATGAAAGCGTTCCAGCGTTATTACCTCATAAAGGGACAGTGGTCAGAATTGTAAAAATTGGCCTGGGCATTAACATGCAAATCACCCTTGGGAATAAAGGGGTTAAAATGCATTTTATTGCATGAAATAAGTATGTGATCACCTACCAGGAATAATTCTGGCTCTCACAGACCTATTAGTTTTTCTTTAAGAAGCCCTCCTACTCTCCATACATTGCCTGTAGTAATTGAACTCGTTACCTCTATAAAAGACACCTGTCCATACACTCAGTCAATCATACTCCAACCTCTCCACCATGGCCAAGTCCAGAGTGCTGCCTATGGATACCAGGGACAAAATTGTAGACCTGCACAAGGCTGTGATAAGCTACAGGACAAGCAATCAGCTTGATGAGAAGGCAAAAACTGTTGGCACAATTATTAGAAAATGGAAGAAACACAAGATGACTATCAATCTTCCTTGGTCTGGGGCTCCATGCAAGATCTCGCCTCAAAGGGTGAGGATACTTCTGAGGAAGGTCATGAATCAGCCCAGAACTATATGGGAAGACCTGATCAATGACCCAAAGAGAGCTGAGACCACAGTCTCAAACATTACCAACAGAAACACAGTACGCCGTCATGGATTAAAATCCTGCAGCGGACGCAAGGTCCTCCTGCTCACCCCAGCACATATACAGGCCTGTTTGAAGTTCACTAATGACCATCTGGAAGATCCAGAGGAGGCAAGAGAGAAGATCTTGTGGTCAGATAAGACCAAAATAGAACTTTTTGGTATCAACTCTTCTCGCCGTCCTTGGAGGAGAAAGAAGGATGAGTACAATTCCAAGAACACCATCCCAACTGTGAAGCATGGTGAAACATTATACTTTGGGGTACTTTTCTGCAAAGGGGACAGGACGACTGCACCGTATTGAAGAGAAGATAGATGGAGTAATGAATTGTGAGATTTTGGCCAGCAGCTTCCTTCCCTCTTTGGAGAGAGCTGAAACAATGTTGGTCAGCGACAGACCTGAGACCTGAATGATCTGAAGAAGATCTGTATGGAAAAGTGGGCCAAAATCCCTGCTGCAGTGTGTGCAAACTTGGTCAAGAACTACACGACCTCTATAATTGCAAGCAAAGGTTTCTGTACCAAATATTAAGTTCTGTTTTCTAATGTATCAAATACCGTATATTCTCGAGTATAAGACAACCCGAGTATAGTCGAGGCCCCTAATTTTGCCACAGAAAACTGGGAAAACTTATTGAGGGTGGTGCTGCACAAGTGTTAATGCTGGCCCAAGAAGATGCTCCATAGATAAATACCCCCATAAAATGCTGCACATGGGTTAATGGTGGCCCAAAAAGATGCTCCATAGATATACAGTATACCACCATATATTGCTGCACAACGGTTAACGGTGGCCCAAGAAGATGCTCCATAGATAAATACCCCCATATATTGCTGCCCCTCCTGCTGCAATTAAAAAAAAATGACATACTCACCTCTTGTTGCTGGGGGTCCAGGTGCCGGTGTCACCACTGGCTCAGGCCCCCCGACACTGGCGATATTTGCCGGTCCCCGTTCCATTGCTGCGAGTCGCTCTGTCTCCCCGGTCTCTGCAGTGACATTCAGCAGAGGGCGCGCACTGACTACGTCATCGCGACCACTGCTGAACGTCACAGAGGACACGGAGGATAGAGCTGCCGCAGCAATAGAACGGGGACAGCTGAATATGGCTCCCCCGTCATACTCACCCCCTCCTGGTGCAGGTCTCTACAGCCCCTCTTCTCCCATGGTCTCAGCGCCGCAGATCTTCCAGGTTTCAGCGGTCACGTGGTGCCGCTCATTAAAGTCATGAATATGCGCATATCCATGACTTTAATGAGCGGTACCACATGACCGCTGAATGCAGGAAGAGCTGTGGCACCGAGACCATAGGAGAAGAGGGGCTGCAGAGACAGTGTGCAGGAGGGGGTGAGTATGATCTCTGACACCCTGCTCCCCCTCCCCCGCTGACTCCTGTAAATGACTTGAGTATAAGCCAAGAGGGGGACTTTCAGCCTCATAAAATGGGCTGAAAATCTTGGATTACACTCGAGTATATACAGTATTTCATTCAATAAAATGCTAATTAATTTTAGAATTAATTATGTAAAAATCATACAATATGATTTTCTGTATTTTTTTAAGATTCTATCACTCACAGCTGAAGTGTACTTGCGATAAAAATTAGAGACCTCTACATTCTTTGTTGGTGGGAAAACTTGCAAAATCGTCAATGTATCAAATACTTATTTTACCCATTGTATTTGTTCAGTGACACAAGTTTTGGTGTTTTAGATATTGCTCAAAACCTATTCAAGAAAGAGTTATGTTTATCAATATGGACTTAAAATGTAGACTCCCAGCTTTAGAGCTCATACTCACATGCGAGAAACTCGTACGAGTCTTGCACGTCAATACCCGGCACTGCATAGAAATACATGCAGCTGAATGCTCCGATCCGAGTGCCGGCGGCAGTGCCGGGTATTGATGTGCGAGACTCGTCCGAGTTTCTCGCGTGTGAGTTTGAGCCCTTAATTTGAGAGTATTCCCATCCTTATTGGAGTAAAGGTTTAGGAATTACAGCTCTTTAATATGTGCTGCCTCTTTTTCAACGGACCAAAAGTAATTGGACAATTATCTAAAAATCTCTTTAATGGGCTGCATGGGCTTTTACCTTAATAATTCACCGACAATTAGGCAGGTAAAAGGTCTTCAGTAAAGTGAGTGGAGCTGTGAGCAGTAATTGTAGCCGCTCCATGCATGCCCCCACGACTCTATGCCAGTGGCTCTCGGATTAGATAAATTAATTTTCTCTGAGTAGCTGCACTTTTAGTAAGGCGGCTTGGCACAATGCCTTATACAATAGCATAACACTATTAGAGAATAATATATAATATAGAATAGCATAACACTATTTATCTGCAGATTAAATTAAAATCTGCAGGTGTACAGTGTTTTCTAAGGTGTCCTGGTCCCTTTGAAAAGTCCTTCCAAAAAAACAAGAGATATCCAGAATCCCTGTTATCTACTGGCCCATTTACACTGGTCAATTTCAGGCCTGTAACTACCACTGATGGACTAAATGCAAGTCATTTGGCATTCTTTTACCGGGCCATTAATGAAGATTGGAAGGGAACAATCCCTAATTCAATAATCTTGTATAAGAGGATAATGTTATCGGCAACACATCTCCTGCTTACACATGGACGATGTGCTGTTAAATTATTTCTATGCTGGCATAAAAATAAAATCGCCATCGAACAATTCTTTTTCCTTGTTCATTGGGTGATTGCCAGAATGTTCACACGGGCTGATAATCGGGTTTGAGTGTTCCTACAAACACTCATTCACATATAATTGATTCATCTAAAAAGACTTTACTCTTTCAATTTTTAATCCTTAAAGGAAAGGTGCCGCAATTTTATATAATTTGCAAAAAAAGAGTAAGTAACAAAACATGTTGTTACAGCAAATGTTGTACTAACTAGGATTTATGGTTTGTTTGTAATAATGTTATAATGTAGCCACTGGGCGCTGCCATCTTGATTTGCAGATCTGTGGAGTACTCATACAGTCTTCAAATATGGCCGTCCCTGGAAATAGGAGACTGCGGTCGGCTCCCGACCCCACCATGCAGCCTCATTAGCAGTGAACTGGGCACGCCCCTGTGGGCTGCACCATTCACTGCTGTAGGTGTGGCTGGGCGCCATTTTACTGTAGCCCAGTGCTATCTGCTCATTCTGCTGAGCTCCACTTTCTGCACTGTGCTTCCTGCTCCTGCTCCACTGTCCTCCTGCTCTGTCTCCGCCTCCTCACTCACACACAGCCCCAGTGATCTCCGGTAATCTGACACCTTTGCTTTTATGAGAGCTTTTATGGCTGTCTGAGGAGGACAGTGACATATACAGCCCATAGTCTAGTGTATAATTGGGGGGGGCTGGAAGTTTCACCAGTGTGGGCATATCTGTAATACTGTCTGGTGTGATAGTCTGCTGAGCGGTGTATCTAATCCTCTCCTGTGTGATACTGACTGCTGAGCTGTGTATCTAATCCTCTCCTGTGTGATACTGACTGCTGAACCGTGTATCTAATCCTCTCCTGTGTGATACTGACTGCTGAGCCGTGTATCTAATCCTATCCTGTGTGATACTGACTGCTGAACCGTGTATCTAATCCTCTCCTGTGTGATAGTGACTCCTGAGCCGTGTATATAATCCTATCCTGTGTGATACTGAACTGTGTATCTAATCCTCTCCTGTGTGATAATGACTGCTGAGCTGTGTATCTAATCCTCTCCTGTGTGATAGTGACTGCTGAGCCGTGTATCTAATCCTCTCCTGTGTGATACTGTCTGCTGAGCTGTGTATCTAATCCTCTCCTGTGTGATACTAACTGCTGAGCTGTGTATCTAATCCTCTCCTGTGTGATACTAACTGCTGAGCTGTGTATCTAATCCTCTCTTGTGTGATACTGACTGCTGAACCGTGTATCTAATCCTCTCTTGTGTGATACTGTCTGCTGAGCCGTGTATCTAATCCTATCCTGTGTGATACTGACTGCTGAGCTGTGTATCTATTCCTATACTGTGTGATACTGTCTGCTGAGCCGTGTATCTAATCCTATCCTGTGTGATACTGTCTGCTGAGCCATATAGCTAATCCTATCCTGTGTGATACTGACTGCTGAGCCGTGTATCTAATCCTATCCTGTGTGATACTCTGCTGAGCTGTGTATCTAATCCTCTCCTGTGTGATACTGACTGCTGAGCCGTGTATCTAATCCTCTCCTGTGTGATACTGTCTGCTGAGCCATGTACCTAATCCTCTCCTGTGTGATACTGTCTGCTGAGCCATGTACCTAATCCTATCCTGTGTGATACTGTCTGCTGAGCCGTGTATCTAATCCTCTCCTGTGTGATACTGACTGCTGAGCCATGTACCTAATCCTATCCTGTGTGATACTGTCTGCTGAGCCGTGTATCTAATTCTCTGCCATGTGATACTGCTCTCCTGAAATACTCTGTGCTGCTGTCACCCTGCTGGTTTTATGTGTGATCTACATGGTGGTATTGCGTATGATCTATATGGCGGCATTGTGTGTGAAGTATATGGCGGTGGTATTTGTGATCTGCTAAAAGGGGACCCATTCTAGGGTTTTATACACATGGATGGACCGTCTGGTTGTCTGCTCCACAGGAACCCAGGAAACATTTCTGCTGATTGGTGACCTGTTCTGATCCAGACTTTACATGAAAAGACAGTCAGTATAACTTTGCAGGCCCCATGAAAATGGCTGCTCACTGTGTTCCTAAATGTCATCCTCTCTTTTCCCTTAGCAAGCACCCAGTAGGGGCGGAGAGGATTGACACCACACCCATGTCAGCAGATTCCGCCCATACAGTATCCATTTTAGGGCATGATCATATATCAAAATCAAACATCATGGACACTGTACGCCCATAATTACTGCAGGACAGTAATGTGAGCTAGTTGTACACTAGGTTTGTGTGCCAAATTTCAGTATCTGCTCCCCCTAGTGTTAACAAGTAGAAATGCCAAACTTTTTAAAATTATTTTTCATATTTTACAAAATTAAAAACAAATGATATTTTTTAAGAAAATGTAAACATTAATTCTTTACATTTTTTCAATTGCTGAAAAAAAATTTTTGGGATGGCACCTTCCCTTTAAGGATGAAAACTCTCTTTCTCGTAACACCGATAGGGATCTACCCTGTAAGTCAATGTCCAAACCATTAAAGAGCCTTGAAAAATCGCAAAGTATTTCCACCAAACCAGAGACAACCATTTGTAGGCAGCTTTTTCTAATATATTTAGCAAATTATCGTAGCTTTTAAGATATACAGGTTGTTGCTATTAATGTTTCATGGCTTTTAAATGTCAATGACTTAGTAGAGGGCAGTTACCGGGTATCGCTATAGAGATCGTAGTCTCTTCCTTCTGAAGCAGATATAATTTGCATGCTAAGCAATTAAATACTTATAACTAAATGAGCGTTTAGTCTTAAGGGTTGTACCCTACTTTAAAAAGCAGACTTAATGATACCAGGGTGGTGTAGAAAAATTTAAAAAAACTTAGTTTTGGGACTGGTCCTGTTCCTCCACATTTGGTACAATGTCTTCTGGCATTAAAATTATTCAGAGGGTGTCATGTGACTATCGAGTGGCCACTGATTGGCTGCACCCTTCACATTTCGTATGAACTGGAAAAGAGATGTTTCTTCCTGTTTGGACAAGCTGGGCATGTTGATGCTAGGGGACCGATGGGGGACACAGTACTGAGTGCAGGGGATTGGTGCCACTCCAGAGAAGTTTTGTTTTTATTATTATTCTTAAACCACCCAAAATGTGATTTATTTATTTTTTTAAATCACATAATGTCACATTTTGAACGCATAATTATACACAATTTCTTCCTACAGGTTTACGTGGTGCCATAGCTTTTGCACTTGCTATTCGAGATACAGATTCTCAGCCGAAACAGATGATGTTCACCACAACGTTGTTGGTCGTCTTCTTCACAGTGTGGGTTTTTGGAGGTGGCACGACACCAATGCTGACATGGCTCCAAATCAGGTTAGTTATGCACAATTAGATATGCAGATAGTGGGAGACTAAATATGATTTTCATCTTTACTCTAAGCAGTGAATATTGTTAATATACAGGTATGTGATCTTTGTAACTATACAGAAAGGCTAAAGTCAATTCTAAGGATAGATATTTTCTCTTGTACTGCCTAGACTATGGTGTGCCATAAATCCTGTATTTGTACCTTTAAACCGTATAATCTGCTAAGTGGGATAATTTACCAGAATATTTGGGGAATGCTGGACTCATTGTGCATAAAAAGGCCCACTTCTCAAACTCAGTATACATAGTTTATCCTCCAAAGCTTTGCTGTTGAGTAATGTAGCCCTTTTCAGTAAATGTTAAAGACTGGAACAGACACTATTCTCTGTACAGAAGGAGAAGGGCCTCCATTTAGGTTCATGATTGGCAAGTTGTAGGAGCGATGGTAATTATCATTTTATAAAGTTTACTCCCAGTGAAGAACCAGGAGAAAAGAACAGAAGTAAAGTCAATAAAGCAAAGAAAGGAACCAGGATTAGTAGTCAACTGAAGACAAGAACATGTGAGACCAAGCACTCAGTGTACACAACGTTACTCCGGAGACTAAAAGAAGTCAGGAGAAGATTTGAGGGAAACACTTTTACAAAATATACCATATATTTTGGACTGTAGGATGCACATCACTATAAGATGCAGCCCAGGTTTACATAGCAGAATATAGTAAAAACGTACCGTATTTCCTACTAATTAAAACTTTTCTATATGTGTAAAGAGGTGAAATGGTCAATATCACTATTTTTCATTCTCTAGAGTAGAATAGGGAGATAATAGATCTTTTGTTAGTGTTTCTCTGCAGCTTGTACAGTCATAGCTAAAAATGTTGGCACCCTTGAAATTGTTCCAGAAAATGAAGTATTTCTCCCTGAAAAATATTACAATTACACACGTTTTGTTATACACATGTTTATCTCCTGTGTGTGTATTGAAACAACACAAAAAAAACAGGAAAAAAGGGAAATTAGACATAATTTCAAACAAAAATTGTGAGTAAACAACTTTATTTTAAGCATAACAGATGTGCGCAATCTGAAAATGACACCTGAAACCAGATAAAAAGGTAACGGTCTGAGGACTTGAGAATTAAATTTGTTGAACAGTATCAACAATCTCAAGGTTCCAAGTCCATCTCCAGAGATCAACAAATATGAACCTAGCACTCAACTTAAAGGTATTTGTAAGGCGGTTTATTGTAGTACACGAAAAAAGACGTTTCGGTCAATGTGACCTTCTTCAGTTACGTGTGGTATATAGATTGTGTAGAGCTTATAGGCATCTATCAGAAAGGACGATGATGCTTTAGGCATTGAGGAGAATGATCTCTCTAAGGTAATGAGCTTGTCAGTATATAGGAGAGGGGCAAACGTGCCTCCAGATGCGGTGTCCATGAGATGGCCGGTGTCCACCGCATCTGGAGGCACGTTTGCCCCTCTCCTATATACTGACAAGCTCATTACCTTAGAGAGATCATTCTCCTCAATGCCTAAAGCATCATCGTCCTTTCTGATAGATGCCTATAAGCTCTACACAATCTATATACCACACGTAACTGAAGAAGGTCACATTGACCGAAACGTCTTTTTTCGTGTACTACAATAAACCGCCTTACAAATACCTTTAAGTTGAGTGCTAGGTTCATATTTGTTGCTTTAACGGTTTGGGAACCTAACCTTAGCACCATCTTGAGTTGTGCTCACGGTGTTCTTTCTATACGCATCTCCAGAGATCTTGATGTTCCTTTATCCACGGTGCACAACATAATAAAGAAGTTTACAACCTATGGAACTTGGACTTCGCTGCTGGCTTTTGGGTCAAAGACCTTAAGCCGCGAGTCTTGTGATGGGTCGGGCACATGACGTCATGCACCATATTCATCCAACCTTCTCACAGCAAATTATACTGATTTGCTCCTTATGTGATGCATCACATAACATTTCAGTGGATACACACCAATACTTAATGTCCATCATCACCCTCCCTGACACACTCCATGAGGAAGTGTTATGAAAAGCATATCAGGATAAAGTAGTGTGTGGCAAGCTGTGCAACAGCCCACACAACCCAGGCTCCTGATTTCTGGTAAACAATCCCCTACACTTTATGATGATTGCGCTACTCCTCTAAGCACAGTCAATTTAATTGGCCGCTGGCCTGCATAAGATGATAGTAGTGTTTCTATGTTAGGCGTCGGGTTCTTGCCTCTGAACAGCAGAAATTCCGGGCCTTGCTCTCTGCAGCCTCCCATTCCTCCAGCCGCAGAGGAGCCTGCTCAGCAGAGACGTCGTTCCCAGCATCTTGCTCAGTCTACTTCTGTTGGCTTGGTTACTGCTGCCAAACAGGGTCCAGCTATGGTAACCTGCAACAGCCAGCAGCGAGCAGCTCTTGGGACTAAGTCCTTATTTCGGCCCACTGAGCATGCCCGTGGGAAGTCCTCTCATTGGAGCTCTGAGGTCACATGCTCAGGTCCTATTGCTGCTCCAATTAGTCCACTAGGAAGGTCCCGGAAGGACGTTGCTATAAAAGGTTTGCATGGCCGCTCGGCCATGCGCTAGTTTAGTCTCATAATGTTTGTTGGTATGTGTGATGATGGATGCATGAATCTGGTGAATAACTCATTAAATTACCCCCTCCTTTGATACGCATGAGTTAGGGTATTTGAGTCCGCACCAACAGGTGGCTATGCTTCCGCCACCGTGCTCCTAGCACTCGCACACTAGCATCCATTGGTGTCGCCCACTGCTGGGCACTATCAAACCGCTGCAAGTGTTAGCGGCACTGTGCACACTTGCACGCGTTAGCTATTATAGTGACTCTTGCTGGCACCGCAGTCGCGGCGCCGAGCGCTAGTGGTCTAGACGGATTCCAGTCCTGCGGTCTAAAGGCCGAGTCCTGTAACCTTACGCTATGCGCTCCTTCTGCCAAGTCCTGTGGTGTTAACAGGCTCTGGCGTTTCTTTCAGCGGCTCTGTGGAGTAACAGAGTTCGCCCCAGTGCACACCGGGTCAGTGGGTAACCCGCCGGTGTTCACTTACTACTCCGCCATTACTAAGCAGCAGTTTTCTATCTCTGCACGGTGGACCCCGGGTTGCGATCGCACTTCCTTATATTTTATATTTAGTGCGATCCGCAACCTTAACATTCTATTGACATGCATTTGTGTTAGGGATGGCGGAACATACTAATAAATAAATAATAATAAGTGCGATTGCCGCCCGGGGTCCACCGTGCAGTAGGTGTTACACCGCTGTTAGATAATGGCAGACGCACAATATGGCGGTATATCGCACACGGGTTGAACGTCACCCGGTGTGCATTGAGTGTACTCTGTTATCACCACAGAGACGCTTAGAACTTAAATGTAAATGCTGAGCCTGTTGACCTCACAGGTCTCAGCTGTGTGCATACACGGTATACGGTCACAGGACTAGGCCCAAGACTCAGGGTAAGTGTCCGTCTAGACCTACCATGCGTGCGGCGGCGCTACCGTGGATGCCAACAAGTGCTGATTGCAGCGCGGCGACCGAGTCAACTGCCACACGACAATGCCCAAGAGTAGGCGCACTGTCAGACGCTAGTGCTGTAAGATGTGAACTCTGGCCTGTAGCGCGCCACTGACTGGCGCTGACTCTATGACTAAGTCCCTATCCACACACGTAATATCAGAGGGAGGGGATCTTAATGAGTCATTCGCAGGCACATGCATTCATCATCATTCACACAGATAGCAATAAGAGTCTATACTAGCCTTTTATAGCCGTGCGCTTCCGGGACCTTCCAGATCTCTGAGATGGACTAATCAGATCAGAAGGACCCGAGCACGTGACTCCCGATCTCCACTGGGAGATCGTCCCGTGAGCATGCCCAGTAGCGCGTCGAGAGGAAATAGCCTCTGGAGTGACTTGCTGCAGAGCAGGCTGTGCTTCTATTGCTGGTCTAGAGGTGGCAGCAACAACCAAACCCAGAGAACTGGTCTGAACAGGGCGTCTGGATTGCCAAGATTGCTGTGTTGGTCCCTCAGAGGTCGGAGGGGAATGGGAGATCGCTAGCTGCATGGCTCTGGATTCCTGCTGTGCAGCTGCAGGAACCCGACACCTAACACATTTGTATATTAATGGGATTCATTGTTTCTATCTATTCTATACCATAGAGCCATGTTATTATATAAGGCCAATAGCAGCATGCACTTGTCCACTAATGCTAGTCCCTGGAGCGACCTGTTTTTATAAGTGTTTGTGTTTGCAAGTTACCGTATATACTTGTGTATAAGCTGACCCGAGTATAAGCCGACCCCTCTAATTTTGCCACAAAAAATAGGAAAACTTATTGACTCGAGTATAAGCCGAGGGTGGGAAATGCAACATGCGCCATATTAATATATGCCCCATATAATGCTGCACAAAGGTTAATGGTGGCCCATAACATGCTCCATATTAATATATGCCCCATATAATAATGCTGCACAAAGGTTATTGGTGGCCCAAAACATGCTCAATATTAATATATATGCCCCATACAATGCTGCACAAAGGTTATTGGTGGCCCATAACATGCTTCGTATATGTCCCATATAATAATGCTGCTGCTGCGATTTAAAAAAAAATGTCATACTCCCTTCTCCTTATGGCATGGCTGGCTCACCCTCCCCCAGTGCTGCTCACCCTCCCCCAGTGCCACTCACCCTCCTGGTGTCTGCATATCCTGCTCTTCTACATCTCAGTCCTAGCATCTGTAATATGTATCTCCCTTCCTGTCTACTTCCTGTGCAGTCACATGGTACCGCTCATTAAAGTCATTAATATGCGGCTCCACACCTATGAGAGTGGAGACACGTCCATATTCATGACTTTATTGAGCGGTACCATGTGACCGCACAGGAAGAAGACAGGAAGGGAGTTACAGACGCCGGGACTGAGATGTAGCAGTCAGATATGCAGACACCAGGAGGGTATCATGTCTCCTGCTCCCCCTCCCTCGCTAGCTTTCAGGTATATGACTCGTGTATAAGCCGAGAGGGTCTTTTTCAGCCCAAAAAAGGGGCTGAAAAACTCGGCTTATACACAAGTATATACGATAAGTTTTTGTTAACTTAATAAAAATATATATATTTTATTTAATTGGTATTGGTGATCACTATACTTACCTGATACTAACAGTTTAGGACTACCAGGTGGCATTTCTGATATTTAACCCATGGTACTGTAGCTAATCTTCCTGGACGTGGACAGCTAAAAAAAATTGATAAAAGGTTGCAACGCAGGATAGTCCGGATGGTGGATAAGCAGCCCCAATCAAGTTCCAAAGAGGTTCAAGCTGTCCTGAAGACTCAGGGTGTATCAGTGTCAGCGCGAACTATCTGTCAACAGTTAAATCAAATAAAACGCTATGACAGGAGACCCAGGAAGACCCCACTGCTGACACAGAGACATAAACTAGCTAGTGTCATGATACCAGTGCTGGTGGACCTGCACTTCTGGGGTTAATGTTTTGATCTCAGTGCAGACTCTTACCTGCACACCTGGGACTTATTATGGTGGCCTCTCATTGGTTCTGGGAAAGCTTCTTATAGCCTCAGGAAGCTCCCATCCCCGTCAGTTATACTTTCGCCCTTGGCAGAGTTGTGTTGACCCCTGAGAGTGTTTGTGCTGTGTTCTGGTTGCTTGATACTTTGTGTACGACTCGGTCTGTTCTCTGGATATTGCTTGTTGGATTCTGCTTGGTACCTTCTATGTCTGTTTGGTTTTGACCCCTGCTTGGCCCCGACTATCCATTCTGTTTCATCCGTGGTACTTTACTGCTATCTCTGTGTATGACCTCCGTTTTGCCTGACTCTGAGTATTTCTGTATAGTGTCCTGCCGATCTCTGGGAGCAGGATGCTAAGCCCCACCCCTTGCAGTCACATGACCATAGGTCCTTCACTGCTTGCTAAACTTCAGCATCTCCAGGTCCTGTTTGTCTGTACTTTCCGGCCGTACCTGACCCCGGGCCCCCCTACAGTGTGGGTGAGTCCCTGCTCAGTGAAAGCTGCACACCGGCGCTGACAGGACCCTGACAGCTAGACTGCAGTTTGTGAAAATATTTGCGAGTAAGCCAAAATCCTTCTTGGAAAGCGTGGTGTGACAGATGAGACCAAAATAGAGCTTCTTGGTAAAGCACATCATTCTACTGTTTACCAAAAACAGAATGAGGCTAGAAAGAAAAGAACAAATATGATGGAGGTTCAAAGATGTTGAATGTATGCAAGGCATCATGAAATCTGAAGATTCCCAAAATATTTTGGGTCATAATTAAGTGCCCAGTGTCAGAAAGCTGGGTTTGTGTCCAAGGTCATGGGTTTTCCAGCAGAACAATGACCCCAAACATACTTCAAGAAGCACCCAGAAATGGATGGAAGCAAAGTGCTGGAGAGTTCTGAAGTGGCCAGCAATGAGTTTGGATCTAAATGTTATTGAACACCTGTGGAGAGATCTTAAGATTGCTGTTGGGAGAAGGCACCCTTGAAATATAAGAGACTTGGGGCAGTTTGCAAAAGAAAAGTGGTGCCAAATTCAAGTTGTGAGGTGTAAGAAGCTTATTGATGGTTATAGGAAGGGATTGATTTCAGTTATTTATTCAATGTAAATACTTATGTCCCCCCAAAAAATTGAGAAAAGTATTCAAGGTGTGATACCTTTATTGGCTAACCAGAGAAATTATATTTGCAAGCAAGCTTTCATTCACTTGTAATCTAGCCTGATGAAGGGGCCTTTTGAGCCCTGAAAGCTTGCTTGCAAATATAATTTCTCTGGTTAGCCAATAAAGGTATCACACCTTGAATACTTTTCTCAATTTTCTGGGGGGACATAAGTATTTACATCTATTTTTCTGGCTAACACGGTACCACAATTTTATTTTGTATTGTACACAGTTATTTATTCCAAAGGGTGTGCATTCAAATATTAAGATGAGGATGCCAACAGATTTGTCAAGCCCATATTTTGAGTTTTTGTGTGAAATTATTTTCAATTTACCTTTTTTTCTCTTTTTTTATGTTGTTCCAATATACACAAAGGAAATAAACATGTATAACAAAATGTGTATTTGCAATAATTTTCTGAGAGAAATACTTGATTTTCTGAATTAATTTCACGGGTTTCAACACTTTCACCAATAACTGTATTATATAATTCTAGATTTACAGCATGAACGTTATCTACACTATATGCAGCACACACGTATACACAACACTGCTGCATGTAGAGTACATGCATGCTACATTTTTTTACATATTAACACTGCTCTTCTACATACACACCCAGCTCTGCTACATGCACGAAAACACAAAAGTCAGCCATCAACACACGCAGCTCAGCTACATCAACTCACACAGTTCTGCTACAACTCTGCTAAACACACATATCCCTGGTACATACACACATACACAATCATACTGTACATATTACCACATTTTAAAGTTCCTTCCAGGCTTAAGACAGATCACATAACCTGAGAGCTCATTCAGCTTCTCATGTTGTACCAGTAGCTTTTTCCTGCCTTGCAGCAACAAGAACAATCAGTGTGGGGTCGGACGAAACAGAGCAGTTCTCTTTGTTTGAGAAGGATGCTGTCATGTGACTGTAGTTTAATATCCTGGGGCTATGGGCTCCTTCCCTATCCCTAAACCTAGGGGTGCCATTGCTATCCCTGCTACTCAGATCACTTCTAATGGTGAAGATGCTGGGTCCACATACCTTGCTGAGCTTCTGAATCAGCCCTTATCTATCCCCTCCCCCACCCAGGGAAGTGGGGAGTAGTTATATATAACAATACACAAACCAGACTCACAAGGGCAGACGTACAATCATAATTGAAAATACCAATCATACAAATATGCACTCACAAACAACAGAGTGGAACACTGGAAAGTAAAAGGAAGGAACAACCAGACAGGAGAGGATGAGGATATACTGTACACACAGACAAATCACCAAGCAACAGTCTCTAGAACAACACTCCAAACGCCTCCTTACCTCACTTCAAACACCTTCAACTCCACACCAGGCAGTATAAAACTTTAGCTGGCAATTCTGATAACCAGAGGCAAGTATATATATCAGAGGGAAGTTACCAACACTGAACAGCTGAGATCATCAAAGCAGGGAAACTTCAGAGATGCTCAACTGAACAGATTAATCATTGCACTTCTAACAGAAACCTGCACTGTTTGATATGATAGTGAAGTGCTTCTAATCAGTGCAGGAGTACATGAAATCAGACAGATTGGTCTTCTGACCCCTCTCTGTCATGGTAAATCAATGACAGATGCTGTGTCAGTATTCTCGATCAGAAAAATTTGCCGGACTTTAAGAAGCACATACTTTTTGGCAAGTTTTTTTGTTGGTAAAAAGTATGTCTTATAGTCTAAAACATAAGGTATTTATAACATTGCAGTTTAAGCTACAGAAAATACACTAGCAAAGTTTGAAATCTACCAGTCTTTCACTACTTTTGAAATTTGTAACAGATATTGTGATTTAGGAAACCAGTTTTCAAACACCTAACTAGAGAATCACTTTAATACCAGTAGCCTAAGCATTCATGTATACTGTATGGGCGCTGTATGGTAATTGTATACTTACCGGATAATCTCACAGGTTACAGTTGACCTCTTGATGACACCTCCGACAGTGTAAAGCATATTGTTGAAGTTCAGATGAGTTTTAAGAATTAGGGTATGTGCACACGTTGCGGATTCGTCTGCGGATCTGCAGCAGAATCTCATGCGGTGTACCGTACCATTTTAACCTATGTAAAACAAAAACCACTGTGCACATGCTGCGGTAAATTCAGCGCTTAAGCGCAGCGGTTTATTTTCCGCAGCATGTCAATTTTTTGTGTGGATTCCGCAGCGTTTTTACACCTATTCCATTCTAGGAATCCACAGGTGTAAAAACGCAGGTGAAATCCGCAGAAAATGTGCAGTTAATCCGCAGTGAACCGCAGGTAAAACGCAGGTCAGTTACCTGCGGATTCTGCAGAATCCATGCGGAAAATCCGCAATGAAATCCTCAACGTGTGCGTGTAATACTTATACAATTGGGAATTTAGCAAGATTTTGCTTAGTAAAGGAGAGCTGAAGAACATAACTTTAATTTTACTGACTTCTACAAAATTATGAATCCAACTGCAAAAAGGCAAGACAGTTTTATTAAATTAGCACTCCCTGTAATACCTACTCACCACTATTTATTTTTAAGATTGTAATTTGTTTAATCCCAGCTCATTTACAATTTACATCCATATATTTCCTTCCCATCATTATGATCAGCCTTGTTATCCGAGCTGCAGTCCACCACAAACCATCATGTGTACTCAGGAAGTCAGCCTCTTATTTGTGTAAACTACAGGATGACATCACCACCTATCCCTCCTAGGTGGTCAGACCCAGTCCACCCAGTTCTACCCTCTGTCACTTTTTCATAAATATACCCATTGTTCCTGCTTGAAATAAGAGAGCTGTGAAATAGAAGTGGTATACCATACTGTACTCAGCTGCTAAGTTCAAAAGCTCACATTACCCACACTCCCTGCCTACATCTGTGTAGTGCTGTGTGCAGAATCTCCTTCCTATTTCTCCGAGATGAAGCTTTATAACGCTTTATAACGCGAAGCACTGACAAGGAGGAACTTATCTCCATCTGGAGATGGGGGCATGGGCTGAAGTTGCATCACATAGGATACACTGAGAATCTGTCGTATGCACTGTATCCGGGGACAGTACCAATATTGCAAATGCCCCAAACTAGGTAATTTACGCTGTGTTTGTCAACACCCCAGAAACAATACAGTATACCCACTTTTTTAACATTTGCCAAGGTTTTACTACCAATATTGAGATTGTTGCCAAGCACAAATTCTATTTTACTGATATTAGTAATTGCAAGACATAGGAGCAAGAGTGATGTGATGAGGCATTATGGGAAATGTAGTTTGCATTAGGTGAATTATATTGGAATGGAAAAGGAATCAAGATGGCAAACAACCCAAAATTGCCACATTAAGTAAAATTGGTATACATACATAAAAAACTCTACATTTTCTATAATCTCTATATATAACAATGAATGTGTGTGTATCAGCAGCCAATCACAAAGCATCTTTCATTTCACCAGAGCTGTTCAAAAGAAGCTGAGCTGTGATTGGTTGCTATGAGCAACAGTTTTTCATGCAACTAATCACTAACCATCTCTCATTTCACCGGAGCTGGTTAAAAGAAGCTGAGCTGAGATTGGTTGCTATGAGCAAGTTTTTCCACTTGACAACACTTCAGCAGACACTGACATGGTGGGAGAAATCTAGCATCCCTGGGAACATAAGCTCCCAGCCATTGTCTGCCCCCCAGAAAGGAGCACAGAGCACATGACAGAACTGAATCCCCCCTCCCGTGCCTATGTACCCATCACACATCCTCCGTCCCATAGGCACATCTTCCCTCTTAAAGAGATCATTGGTATGGAAGTCAGGGCAAATCCATCCAACACTTTGGTTCTGACCCCAGGCCTCTCTTAAAGGGATCCCCTGTATGGAAGTCAGGGCAATTGCCTTCAAATGCTCTGGTACTGACCCCAGGATCTCTTAAAGGGATCTCCTGTATGGAAGTTAGGGCAAATCTCTCAGCACTCTGATTCTGACCCCAGGGTTCTATTAAAGGGATCATTGGTATGCAAGTCAGGGAAAATCCACTCAGCGCTCTGGTTCTGATCCCAGACTCTCTTAAAGGGATCCCCTGTATGGAAGTGAGGAAAATCCACTCTGCGCTTTGTTACTGACCCCAGGCCTCTCTTAAAGGGATCTCTAGTATGGAAGTTAGGGTAAATCCCTCAGCACTGATTCTCACCCCAGGCTTCTATTAAAGGGATCATCGTATGGAAGTCAGGGCAAATCCACTCAGTGCTCTAGTTCTGACGCCAGGCCTTTCTTAAACGGATCCCCGGTTTGGAAGTTAGGTCCGTTCCACTCAGTGCTCTGGTTCTGACCCCAGGCTGACGGGATGATGTGGGATATTAGGGGTAGTAGTCCTGTGGCTCTGGCTGATGGGATGATGTGGGATATTAGGGGGAGTAGTTCAGTGGCTCTGGCTAACCGGATGATGTGGGATATTAGGGGTAGTAGTCCAGGGGCTCTGGTTGACGGGATGATGTGGGATATTAGGGGTAGTAGTCCGGTGGCTCTGGCTGATGAGATGATGTGGGATATTAGGGGTAGTAATCCGGTGGCTCTGGCTGACGGGATGATGTGGGATATTAGAGGCAGTAGTCCGGTGGCTCTGGCTGACGATATGATGTGGGATATTAGGGGTAGTAGTCCGGCGGCTGTGACAGGATGATGTGGGATATTAGTGGTAGTTGTCCGGTGGCTTTGACGGGACGATGTGGGATATTAGTAGTCCGGTAGCTCTGGCTGATGGGATGATTGATGTGGGATAATATAGTGAATGTGGCTATGTGGAGTGGGTGGGGCTATACACTCAGCTTTATATATATATATATATATATATATATATATATATATATATATATAGATATAATCATTATAATTTGTTATAACTAACCGTACTTAGTTACTATGATCCCAGCAAAGAGCAAACAGATGAATGGCAAACTAGGGCACACAAATCACCACATTAACAGATGGAGCTATTTATCTGAAGTATTGCGGTATATATTTCAGTCAAAAAATGGAAGTTCTTGCATGAAAAAACATGAATGTTTCAACGTGAAGCAAAAAAGAAGAAATATGCAGCACTCACCAATATAGTTGAAAAACTGTGCGTCTTTATTTCACATGAATTCCATGTCCAGGACCTATAGAAGCGAGTAATCGCGAAACGGCCGTTGGCAAGAACGTCACGATCATTTAGATGTGTGTAAGGCAACAAATGGAGCCACATTGACCTGCACTGAATAGGTATGAAACTGGGAGAGTTTTTCTTTTATTTGGTGCAGATTTCATTTTTCTATCATCTTTTGTTGCTTTCCAGTGACTGGTTAAAAGTGCACCATGACTATACGGACACACTGTAATGCATATCCTATATTATCTAGTATCTATGGAAACATTAAAACCTTAATTGTCCTCTCCTGCTATGGACAATCTTTGTTTTTACACTTTTTTTCCTGCTCTTCTTTGAAGAGCCATTTTTTTTTCCATCTTCATAGCCGTATGAGGGCATGTTTTTGCGGGGATATTTTAGTTTTGAATGACACCATTCATTTTACCATACAATATACTGAAAGTGGGAAAAAAATTCTTGAATTGATGAAGTAACACCAACATTCCTCGATTGCAGATTTTTTTTTTATAGAGTTCATTCTATAGTAAAAATGACCTTGTATCACGATTCCCCAGGTCAGTACGATGACATCGATACCGAGCTTATAAAATTGTCTATTTTAGTGGCTTAAAAAAATTGAAAACTTTGTAAAAAAAATTAGGTTGAGAGAGACCTGTAACTTTTTTAGCTTTCTGTTGATAGAGATGTATGAAGGCATACATGATGTTTTAATCGCTTTTTATTGCGTTTTATTTTGGCTTGCAGTGATTGGAAAACCACATTATTGGTATTTCATTTTTTTTCACGTTTACCTAATGCGTTACATAATTTTATATTTTCATATATCATACTTTTACTGATTTTGCCAATACTGACTCCTTTCCTTTTTCACTGTATTTCTTAGTCACCATATGGGATTTGAACCTGCGTAGGCATAATCACTTATTCTATATATTGTAATACTCCAGTACAAATCATGATGCCCAGAACAGGGCATCAATATTAGATAGAACCAACACTTGGCACCCCCCACTATCAGCTGTTATGAGCTCTGAGCTGCTCTCTGACCACTTGATGTTAAGGATGTCAGAAGGTGAGAACAGTGACGTCAGCGGTGATTGGGCTCAGGTGACGGAACAACCTCACGTGAGTCTCAGGAACATGAGTGCCGACACTGCCGGCACTTGAGGTGAGTGTAGGTGTTTTTATTTTAATGGACTCAAACATGAGGAATAAAAAGGAGTTATGCAAGTAGAGGACATCCCTTTTAAAATACTCATCTCCATCTTTCATCGGTTTACAGCATTGCTCCAATCGTCTTCTAGGTCGTCCGCTTGCTCCTATTCTTTATCGGCTCTCACAGGAACCACTGTATAGGGCGATGCTACTTCCACCATTGTTAACCTATAGAGACTCAGAATGAGTCTCCAAAGCCTTACATTGTGAAAGTGACTTCCGGTTCACACATAAACCCCAGTGTGATCCGTCAAGCCTGATTTGAAGTCACCCAGAAAAAGAATGCAACAGCACGGGAAACTGAAGAAGGTGGTAATTGGTAAGTATTTTCATATCAATACAATTCCTTATAGGCATTTTTAGAAAGGTTTTGGTGGATAAAATGTTTATCAGGCATGTTTCTTTAACCCCAAAACAAGTTTGACAGAAGAAGCCAAACTTTTTAAATTGAATAATATGAGTTGTTGTTGTTATTGTTATTATTATTATTATTATTATTATTATTAATATAGATATGAAGTGCACACAGACCACAGACATAGCCTAAAAACATAAATTCACACAGGAATACGAATAGCACAAATTTTGATGATGGGAAAGATACCGCAGTGCCCCATAACAGTGGAGAAAGAAAACAAGCTCTTTTCTGTAACAGAGCAGACCGCTCACATACCGATTTTTATCTTGTGCAATGTGACTGCACATTATACATTTGCCATGCCCTGCACATAAGGGCTGTATGAATGCTGTTGGGCATCATTGGAATAAATATTTTTCTATTTTTGTGAAGAATTATTGGGATTGTTTTTTTGTTTTTTTTGTTTATTATGGTCGTATTTCTTTTTTTTTCTTTAGTTGGAAAAATAGGAATTAAGAAGTATTATGCTGGAAACTAAAGGAGGAAAAACTACTGTATATGTATTTTTACAGTGCAGCATAACAGGACTATTACTTTCTAGAACATTAAAACAAGTAACAATAAACACACTGGCGCTAGTCCACTTGAAAATGTGTAAAAGATCCCAGAAGCGGCTGGTGAAAACAGGCTCTGTGCCGGTGCCTGTTAAAAAGAGCTGAATCAGAAATTGAAAAGGATTCACCGCGCTAACTGAGGAAAAAAAAAATCTGATTACACGGATACTCACTTAATGGTGTGAGAAGGAACCCAAGGACAGAGGTGATACTTGATGTCAGGGATGCTTCACTCTGTTTGGTGATCT
Source organism: Dendrobates tinctorius (assembly GCF_039654945.1). Lineage (NCBI taxonomy): Eukaryota > Metazoa > Chordata > Amphibia > Anura > Dendrobatidae > Dendrobates > Dendrobates tinctorius. The sequence goes on along the minus strand of NW_027361728.1, from coordinate 84,995,444 downwards.
GTATATAGGAAAAACTGCAGGATAAAGTAGTAAGAATTTTTAGGATTGTACTGACCAATAGAAAAGGTAGCAAGCTGCTACCTGGACAGATGGTACTCACTTGAGTATGTCCAGGTCCAATGGTGAATGATACCGATGTCAGATTTAGGTGATTTTAGATCCAGAATAATCTGATTCTTAACTGGGGATATAGCAGTGACAGTAAGAAGTAACAATGACAAGTTTGGCCTGATGTAGAGATAATAGTTAAGTAACTGGAAGCTGCACTTACCGTGCAATAGTATAAATTGCAGTATTAAATGATTGATTCCTTAGGCCTCTTTCACACTTCAGTTCTTTGCATCAGTCAAAATCCGCCAAAAGGACGGATGGCGGATCCGTTTTAGTACTGATGACAACGGATGGCACCTGTCCGTTTTTTTGACGGATCCGACAAATGAAGAATTTTAAAGGAATCGCAGCCTGGAAAAGGGGGAGAGGGAGAGAGATTTTTTTTGGTCCGGCACCCAGAAAGAATTTCGGGTTAAATGACTGTCTGGAGGATCCGCCAGAGAAAAAAACGTTGCAAGCTCCGTTTTGAAATCTTTGAGGATGGTGACGGACAGCAACTTTTGGCGGATCCTCAAAAAAACCGGATGCAACGGACGGCAATCCGTCACAATCCGCCATTAATGGAAGTCAATGGGGAAAAAAACGGATCCTCAAAAAAAAATTGAGGATCCGTTTTTTTCAAAACCTGGCGGATTGTGACTGATTGTAAAAAACTGAAGTGTGAAAGAGGCCTTAGGAGCGCTGCTGGAAGTGAAGCGCTGAATTAAGGTTATAGATGGGTAGCTGAGTAGCAGTCTGTGTCCGCTGATGGAATGAGGTGCTGGGCTAGGTGAACCTGCTAGTGACCGCTAGTTGATCCAGATGGAGAGCGGTTGGAGGTCAGGCCCTGTGTGATAGATGTGGGTGAATGACAGGCTAGGCCAGCTGTGGAAGCGAAGTGCTGGGTTGGTGCACTTACTTGGGGTGGCTGGTGCTCGGTGAGGAAGGCTGGGTGATGGTGCTCGGCTGGAGCACTGATCCTGCAGCTGCTGCGGCTGCACGTGGAAGACGCCGGCACCTCGCGCGCTCCGGCCAGAAGCTACGCAGAGGGGCACGGCGAGTGGTGGGGGCGGAGCTTGTGTGACGTCACACTGGAAGCAAGGACCAGGGCGCAGAAGATGCACAAAACCAACGCGTTTCAAGGGAATACTTCCCTCTTCCACGTAGGTACAGGTATTAATTGTGTGTACCTATGTAGCGGCATCTCTTTGGATTATTGATTAATTGTATATAACTGTCTCTCTGAGTCCCTGGGCGTCGTATGAGTTATGTGAGTAAGTTTTTGTACAATTCCACCTTGTCTGATATTTGGCAATATGAATTTTAATAATGTCCTAATAAAAAATATATTTTTTATGACATCACTGCCTTTTGGTCATAAATTTTCTTTTGGGTCTATGTGATATTGATGATAGGCTATATTAATCCAGCCCTGTACATGGTTATTTAACCATGTGTAGTTGTCAGACTTTGTTGTATATTTCCCTCTTCCACATGCAGATTTTTTTTTTCTCAGTTAGCGCGGTGAATCCTTTTCAATTTCACTTTCAAGAACATTCCATAGGTGCCTTCTGAACACAATTTATTTGTTTAGGACGAATACACATCAGTCAGGAGTGTAATTATTGTGCAAATCGCTTTAGAGACTTTGTTTTCTGCTTGAAGTGCTCTTGAACTACAAGTGTATTGTTTGTTACAGTTCGATCCTTGTGTCATGTAGGAACATTCTGTGCTCTGTAATTTCATTTTTGAAGAATTCAATTGAAGGTTCAGGAAAGCTTATGAAAATTTAATGTTACATATAATATTGCATTAACTTGAATCTATTTTTCTTAGCGGACTTCTGGGGAATTGCTGGTACAAAAATAGATTCCAAACTTAATCAGATTCATCAGCATGACACATGCAAAGTGTTTGCGAGGGTTCTAAATACAGTCTTTGTATTGTCTTAGGATGTCTTAAGCTTTAGATCTGTGATGTTCAGTATATTATTAGCACCTTGTGTTAAGTTTGCATATATAGCTGTTCAATGTTTGTCCTTTTTTTATTGAACTTTATATTTTTGTGAACTTTATATACAGTTTGTAGTTTTGACTTTATGTTCCGTTGTCTTATGTCCTGTGACTCCATCAGATATACAGTACTTAAATGAGCTTCATTCAAATCTATGTTGTAAATCTTTCTTGTCATTGATGCCAAAGTCTGTGAAATCTTTGAGAGCAAGCTATGTATTGTCCTTTCTCATTTACATCTTTTTCATTCTTATTCTTATTACCATTATACTTACATTTGTTACATTATAGTTGTTTTTGTAATGTGTAATTGTAAGCTCCCACCTCCCATCACTTCTGTCATTCTTCCCTTAAATGATTTTGAATTATCAACCTGTGTGTTCTAGCAAGTGAGCTATTCCTCTTAGTTTAACTGGTGAGTCCCATCCTTAGTTGGTGAGATCTTGGAATTTAGTTTCATTCCTTTTGGCTTATCTAGTTGGACTCGTCCTAAAATGGTGGTTTTAGCTTGACTGGTGGGACCCATCCCATATTTTAGCAATGTTGTTTTTTATGTATATAGCTTGTTATTGGCCTATAAGAGTGAGACCACACATGCAGTTGAATACACTGTTCCATTCAATGCCAACCCAAAATGGCTAATGGCCACTTTATTTACCTTAAAATTTGGGCATCCATTGGTTACTGTGAGTAGTGTGGTTAGGCAACAGCACAAATTATTTGGTGTATCATTTAGACTGATATCACACATGTAGCATGATTTTTTTTGAGCCTAAGCCAGAACTGTATCAAAAAAAGAAGGAAACATATAACGGAAGAATCTTCTCTCTTTTGTATAGACTCTTGTGTTTGCACCAAAAAACTACATACAGTGGGGCAAAAAAGTATTTAGTCAGTCAGCAATAGTGCAAGTTCCACCACTTAAAAAGATGAGAGGCGTCTGTAATTTACATCATAGGTAGACCTCAACTATGGGAGACAAACTGAGAAAAAAAAAATCCAGAAAATCACATTGTCTGTTTTTTTTTCATTTTATTTGCATATTATGGTGGAAAATAAGTATTTGGTCAGAAACAAGCAATCAAGATTTCTGGCTCTCACAGACCTGTAACTTCTTCTTTAAGAGTCTCCTCTTTCCTCCACTCATTACCTGTAGTAATGGCACCTGTTTAAACTTGTTATCAGTATAAAAAGACACCTGTGCACACCCTCAAACAGTCTGACTCCAAACTCCACTATGGTGAAGACCAAAGAGCTGTCAAAGGACACCAGAAACAAAATTGTAGCCCTGCACCAGGCTGGGAAGACTGAATCTGCAATAGCCAACCAGCTTGGAGTGAAGAAATCAACTGTGGGAGCAATAATTAGAAAATGGAAGACATACAAGACCACTGATAATCTCCCTCGATCTGGTGCTCCACGCAAAATCCCACCCCGTGGGGTCAGAATGATCACAAGAACGGTGAGCAAAAATCCCAGAACCATGCGGGGGGACATAGTGAATGAACTGCAGAGAGCTGGGACCAATGTAACAAGGCCTACCATAAGTAACACACTACGCCACCATGGACTCAGATCCTGCAGTGCCAGACGTGTCCCACTGCTTAAGCCTGTACATGTCCGGGCCCGTCTGAAGTTTGCTAGAGAGCATTTGGATGATCCAGAGGAGTTTTGGGAGAATGTCCTATGGTCTGATGAAACCAAACTGGAACTGTTTGGTAGAAACACAACTTGTCGTGTTTGGAGGAAAAAGAATACTGAGTTGCATCCATCAAACACCATACCTACTGTAAAGCATGGTGATGGAAACATCATGCTTTGGGGCTGTTTCTCTGCAAAGGGGCCAGGACGACTGATCCGGGTACATGAAAGAATGAATGGGGCCATGTATCGTGAGATTTTGAGTGCAAACCTCCTTCCATCAGCAAGGGCATTGAATATGAAACGTGGCTGGGACTCTCAACATGACAATGATCCAAAGCACACCGCCAGGGCAACGAAGGAGTGGCTTCGTAAGAAGCATTTCAAGGTCCTGGAGTGGCCTAGCCAGTCTCCAGATCTCAACCCTATAGAAAACCTTTGGAGGGAGTTGAAAGTCCGTGTTGCCAAGCGAAAAGCCAAAAACATCACTGCTCTAGAGGAGATCTGCATGGAGGAATGGGCCAACATACCAACAACAGTGTGTGGCAACCTTGTGAAGACTTACAGAAAACGTTTGACCTCTGTCATTGCCAACAAAAGATATATCACAAAGTATTGAGATGAAATTTTGTTTCTGACCAAATACTTATTTTCCACCATAATATGCAAATAAAATGAAAAAAAAACAGACAATGTGATTTTCTGGATTTTTTTTCTCAGTTTGTCTCCCATAGTTGAGGTCTACCTATGATGTAAATTACAGACGCCTCTCATCTTTTTAAGTGGTGGAACTTGCACTATTGCTGACTGACTAAATACTTTTTTGCCCCACTGTATGAAACTGACAAAAGATGAGTGAATCAATTTGATGTGAATTGAATTTGTGTCAAATTGAATAAAGATCCCAGGTGACGTCGAACAGTTTGCTCTTTTCTATGCCTGAATTGCTAGAAAAAAACAAAAAAAAAACAAACAACATTTAATTTATCACTAAAGATTATAGCAGCAAAAGAGAGCTCACATGATGACGAGTGCAGTTGTGCATGTGTAGGGAAGTTGGACTGACGGACAGACTTGCCTGTTGTGAGAGGCAGAGGTGTAGCGCAGTGTAGGTGTGAAACCGCTGAGATAAAGAGAAAAGGGTGCAGCATGATAGTTTGTCCATTAGAGGGCAGTGGAGAGTGTAAGAGTGGGACTGAATAACTGCCATTGGTCAGAGAAACTGTCAGGTGATAGTGGGCGGAGTTACCAGGACTGGGAGTATAAAAGGCTGAGGGAAGGTTCTGGAAGGTTCAGTCAGCGAGGGGAGCACACTAGAGAGGAAGTTCTGCTGAGGAGACAGAGACAGTAGAAAGGCTCCAGAGAGGACTGACAGTTGAGGCGGTCACGGGGGGTGGCGCAGAGAATGGTAGCCACAGACAAAGACGGCCTGGAGGTATTGAACGGACGGTGTACTCAGACTGGTGAAGCGCTGTGGTGGATGGGCCTAGGGCAGCCACAGTGAAAAGAGCCACAGAGGACACCACGATTATAGTAACAAAGGAAGTGAAGGTACCCGGGCCTGTACACAGAGAAGTGTGAAACTGCTGTGATGAATTGCTGTGGTTGTCTGAAGGACGTCCAATAAAAACGGACCTGTTGAATACAAAGTCAGTCTCGTATCTGTCTGCTGCAAGAAGCAGGTCACCCCCCATCCCTGTCAGTTAAACTTTTCCTCCATCCTACACATGCTTCTAGATAATATCTTGCAGCTATCAGATCACATGGTTTAGCGCAACCAATCAGTTAAGACTATCGGTGCCACTATAAAAGCTGATACAGGGAATGCATCAGCCATAACTAACTAATTAACAATCTTTTGATATTTGCGTGCATATATTCTCTGACCGAGTACTCCAGGAAGTGGAATCACATTAGGCTGGGTTGCCAGCAAAGAGAATCGCCTTGTCATGGCTGCTGGGAAGACATGAATTGGCCATTTTTATTGATACCAATCTGGTTAAATTAATTTATAGACTGGACTTTTAAAAAAAAATCTTTTAGATTGGACTTTTAAAAAAAAAATCTTTATTTCTAATCAGGAAAATGGGTTTAATTAACAGTTTAACAATTGCAGGCAAGGCGCCGGTGCACAGTCAGCTGTTAGAAATAGATCCTGACTGTAAGTCACAGCCATTATCTGCTATGAATGGCACGAGCTCACCTCATGATCACGCTCCATACACCCACTCCCACCTTGCGACGTACAAGTACAGTTGATGTTGGGAAAGGGGTAAACATGCTGTTTGTTACCACTAGTTAAAATCTGTTTATATGAGGAGTTCACATTGATATTGCCAAGACTGTGTGTGTTAAACCCCTTAACACGTCTTGATGTACTTTTACATCATTGAGAATGACAGGATGTTTGGAGCAGGATTAGGAGTACAGCTCTCTTCACAGGTCAGATACTGGCAGTATTAAAAAGATGGCATTTGTCTTTAACAGTATTGATCAGTGCTGTTAATATTTTAATATTTTAAATGCTGCTGTCAATAAGTGACAAAGTAATTAAGCAATGCCCGGGTGTTAATTTGAATGCCCATTGCCCCCCACAACATGACCACAGGGAGCTGATGTATTGCTGTAACAGTCAAGGGCCTGCTGAATGCCTCTGTGCCTGGACTTCACAGTTGGCATTGATTTTTACTATGTACAGCAGTGCTATAATAGCTTAAGTCTCCTTCATCAGCTAATCGCTGCTTTTTTGAAATTATCCAATGATCTGGAACCATTTTTCAGGGAGACATAAGCCTAGGTAAAAGAGCCTTAAGAGGTGGGTAGTCTGGGTACAAGTGACTCTTCTAATACTCACTAAATATGGCAAAAAAGATAAATCGGATCTTACAGATGTAGAAGGTTCAATATCCCCAGACGCAGACTATGTTCCTGTTTTGTGCTCCAAAACATACAAAAGTAGTTGAAAGTCCAACCACATGGAGTATACTTTTGGTTGGCTGGACTTTTGACAAGACTTGCTCCCTAAATATCTTTCATTGGGATCCCTGAGTCTCAGCCGATCCACAGTTTACAGAGTCTTTTCCTATCTGGATTTTGAATCCCTCTAGTTTCGCTCAATCCTATATAATGACAATTTGTTTCCCATGCCAAGCTAAACATTGCCTTTTTTGAAGAGTGAACTGGTGCCTGACAATGTTGTAGGATGCATACAATAAGGCTATGTGCACATGATGCGTTTTTGATGCATTTTCGCTGCGTTTTTTTCCCTGCGGAAATGGTCCAAAACCCAATGGAATCCTTATGCAAGGTAATTCAATGACAATCCTGAAGTGTTGTTCACATGATCAGTAATTTTCCTTTGAGTATTTGCAGTGCATTTTTTCTGCAGTATGCAAATTCTTTGTGCGTATTTTTAGTGTTTTTTACCCATTGACTTCAATTTAGTCAGTCAAATCAAAAAAAATGCAGGTATAAATATGTTTTGGATTTACTGAGCTTTTGTCTTGCGTTTTACCATCTTTCTATGGTGTTTCCCATGCTGTCATCTGTGTGACAGTATCGGAATCACTGTCGCGGTGGTTCTTATCGGCGGTAACGCTACTGCCGGTAAGGCCATCAGTCAGAGTGCTGCAGGATCATGCTGACAAATGTCAGCATGATCCCGCAGCTGTGGCTGTCACCCGCGGTAATGCTACCGCTGGTACTGTTGGTCAGAGCGTTGCAGGATCATGCTGTCAGATGTCAGCGTGATCCCGCATCTGACTGTGAAGCGCAGCAGTGACCTGCAGTGAATAGCTGGTGTGGGCCGATGAGACTACTGCTCCCATCAGGCTATGTCTGCTGTCACTGATAACAGTGATGGTGTCATGATCCAGGGAGGATCTGACAGATTAAATGCACAAAGTAACCTTTTTTTTCCTTTGGCTGTGTGCCAAAGGTGGTTTTGCCCCCGGTGGCCATTAGGGTCATTGCACTGTGGTGATTTCAGTTGTAGTTTTCCCCCCGGTGGCCATTAGGGTTATTGCACTCTGGTTACCTTAGTTTGTGCACGTGATTATGTAACAGGTGGGATTGCTCTATAAAAGAGTATCAGGTGTGTTAATCACTGTTGGTGATAGTTCCTCATTTGCAAGCAAGCCTGGGTAAAGAATGGAGTTGAAGGAGAGTCACGGGCAGCCCAGTCAGAGTGCTGGAGTAGCAGCTATGGTGTCTGCAAGGAGGGCTGGCATGGATTGGTGGAGTGTCAGCTATGGTGTCTGCAAGGAGGGCTGGCATTGCTTGGTGGAGTGGCAGCTATGGTGTAGAACTGCAATCAGGATGCTGGACTCGGTTGCGGACAGCTGGACTCAAAATGTCTGATTCTTTGGCAGAAAAGCTGGACTCATTTGCTGGACTCTGTTACTGGAAAGCTGCACGCAGGTGTGGACTCTGTTTGCTCCAAGGCTGCACTATGGTGCTGAGAAGAGTCCAGGACAACTCAGTCAGAGTCCTGGAGTTGCAGCTATGGTGTCAGCGAGGAGTTTGTAGAAAGCATGGTGGAGTGGCAGCTATGGTGTCAGTGAAGAATTCTTGCAAAGCTTGGTGGAGTGGCAGCTATGATGTAGAGCTGCACTCAGTTGCTGGACTCTTTTGCTGAAGCTGCACTCAGGTGCTGGACCCCGTTGCTGGACAGCTGCACTCAGGTGCTGGACTCCATTGCTGGACAGTGCACCCAGATGTTGGACACGGTGGAGGAAAAGATGCACGCAGGTGGTGGGCTCTGCTACTGGGAGCGTAAGCAACAGAGCAAAGCTAAGTGGTGTTCCCTTGTTTTGTCACTTTTCCTTATGTGTGTTTAGTGCAGTGGTGGGGTTAGTTTCCGCACTGACCATTTCCCTAGTGAGGGTTTAGGTGCAGGGCGAGTCAGGGTTTTTAGGTTCCTGATCGGCACCCGGTGTGGAACCGGCCTAGGGAACGTTAGGAGTGTAGAGACACTGACACAGGGGAGTGCAGGAGGTCTCCACTTCCCCGTTCCCTATCGCAGGGCCACCATTGTTATTGTTACCCAGGTTTTCCCTATTCCCTTGTCTTATTGTATTAGTTACCGGCCTGCGGGCTATATCACATAGGACAATTACACGTGCCGCGTCCTATTGTATCAGTTACCGGCCAGTTGGCCGTGTCACTCAGGACGGGGCACGTGACAGATGGCAGGAGCCGCTGATGGGAGACGTAGTATCATCTGTCAGCACCTGTGCTCACAGATAAAAAAAAAGTAAAATTACATACATGTTCACATAAAAATAAGAAAATCATTATACTGACCTAACGCCAAATCCCCGATGCCCTCGTCTCTTAGAAATAATGTAAAATAATAAACCCCCATATATTCACCTGTCCGCCGTAGTCCATGTAATCCAGATTGTCCCACAGCGTGTAGAACAGTCACATCGGGAGAAGTACCACTCTACCCAGCCGCCGACAATACATTGACAGGAGGTAATCGCTCCTGCGGTGTATCACTGAGCTGCCATGAGAGTTCACTGGAATTCATCAGCTCCGGTGCTCTCACATCACTGCTGCATGAGAACTTCCCCACATAGCAATGGTGCCATAAGGGAGATCACCGGAGCTGATCATCTGATGAACTCCGGTGACCTCTCTCACTGCAGCTCAGTGATACACTGTAGGAGCAATTACCTCCTGTCAGTGTATCGCTGGCTGTCTTTGAGAGCAGTCACATCACTGATGTGATTGCTCTCAAAGTGATCAGGATTGTCATGGGACATTATGGATTATCTTCTCTGCGGACAGGTGAGGAATATTGTGGTTTATTATTTTATTTTTGTTGCAAGAGACGTTGGCTTCGGTGGATTAGGCGTTTGGTGAGTATAGTTTAATTAAGTTTATTAAAAGAGTCTATGTCATTATTTCAAATAAAGGACTTTATTCTGGGTGTCTATGTTTTTATACACTATCACTATGGGGTTAGTAATGGATAGGTGTATTATAGACTCTTCTCCATTAGTAACCTGTGGGCTTGATGTCACTTAACAATACAAAGGTGACATCAACCCCACAAATATGAACCCCACTTGCCACCGCTACAGAGCAAATGGGAAGAGTGAGGCTAAGCACCTGATTTGGCACATCTTATAGATGCGCCTTTTCTGGGGTGGCTGAGAGCTGGTATTTTTAGTCTGGGAAAGGCCAATATTCATGGCCTCTTACTAGGCTATTATTATCAGCCCGCAGCTGTCTGCATAGCCTTTGCTGGTTATTAATTATAGGGATACCCCATGTCATTTTTGGGGGGTCCCCCATTTTAATAGCCAGTAAATGCTAAGTATACAGCTGTGAGCTGTTATTAATATCCTTGGGTATTACCCATTCCCAGGCTATAAACATCTGCCCCCAGCCATCAGCTTTCCCTCTGCTGGTTAATAAAATGCGGGAGTTCACACAATTTTTTTTTTTCATTTTTTTCTTTTAAAATTAACAGTTGCTGTCTGGTTACAGCCTTGGTACGTTCATTCTGTTGAAAGCTCCTCCATAGGCTGGAGACAATGTGTATGTAAGTTTGTGTGTGTTTATGTTTACTTATTGGCTTAGTAATGAGGGTGATGGGTGTTGCCCTAACACCATTACCCTGATACCACAATGCATCAGCATGGAAATGGTGGTGTTGAGCCAAGAAATTACATCACAAATTTTTTTTCTGAAATATCTTTCTTTAGCTCAGAAAAGCCTTCAATGCTGTACAAAAATGAATACAAAAACGCACCAAATTTCTGCAAAAACGTGAGTTTTTGCTGAAGCGTTTTTCCTGCCAAGAGATGGATAAACCTTGCAAGAATTTCTGCAAGGTTTACAGCAAATGATCTACTAGCTAGAAATAATATCTTCACCAGCAAGCTAGACAAATACTAGAAATTAAAACTAATAAACTTTATTTTAATTTGATTAAAAAGGGACTTAGTCCATTTTAAAAAATGCACATGTACAAAAACATAAACACAAACAAAAGAACCGCTAAATGCGGTAAGACCAAACTTCAGAAACTTTCCGGTTTACTCTTAGTGTCGTAGTCCAAATAATACACAGGCACTCCTTCAGAGTATCCGCTTAGTATAAATTTGTTTGGAACAAGCACTCTCTTATAGTGCCGTAAATTGTCTATATTAAATCCATTGCTTTTAAATCGATGTGTTACTTCTGTGTTACATCCATCATTCACACTCACAATGATTTTTGACAATTTTTACAACAGCCTATACTATACACAATGGCATGGCACTCAGTCTGAGATTCTTCAACTCGGTGTGAACCTATACATTGCTCTACTTATGCAGTTCACCACCTCCACAGACTTCTTTTAGAAAAAAAAAAAATCTCGTATATCATGGAGAGATCTCACCCAAATATTACTCAGTAACGGGTTCCTCCATGTGACGCTCCCATCTCCCTATGCGTTTCACCGTCCAGATCATCAGGGGAGTCTCTGGGTCAAACTTAATGCCTTCATGGAAAAAGTGCCATCACAGGGCTGTTCATTTGCTTGCTTTTTATAACATGCACTCATTAGTATGTTCCCGCCTCCTACAAGTAGGCCTGGTGTATGCCCATGACCACTTCCTGTTGATGCGTTACCATAGTGATAGACCTATTACTCATATGTTTCCAATACCACCTTCTGACTCATTCAAATTAAACCCTTATCACAGGTGTACTTAGACATATTACTAATCTATGATTGCGCAGGAATCAACCTTCTCATAGGGTATACACTCATGCGCGCTCTTTATACTTCGTTCAGCTTATCGGGTTGCCTGGTAACGCGCTGACGTCACTCCTCTCCTTCCTTTCTGGCGTGGAGGCACCGCGCCTGCGCGCTCTACCGTGTCAAGTCCAACCCTCTTTCCTATGTCAGAGCGCCTATTTCCTCCCATCACTGAGTCACCATCCAGGGGCACACCGCGCCTGCGCTCTCCATATGCAGCCGCTTCTTACAAGCTCCATCCTCTGAGTGCATATAATCCCATCACAGGGTTATCACGCGGGAGCATTTGTATATCTATCTACCCTTCACATGCGCTTCATCTAACACTTTCTTTGCGTCTGTCAGCTTATGTCAATTTTCATATAAGTATAATCAGCGTTATTTAACGAAGCGACAGTATATGAAAACTTTAGTATTTTTTTAAAAAGTCAATAACGATCTATAACCGCATATAATTACAATTAACATATTTTAGCGTTATATGGCAGATGTCCCCTGCTATTTGATAGTAAATGGCATATATATACTTTAATCACTATTATTAACGGAAGTGTTCCCTCTACAATCCCCAGGATACATGTGGGCATAGATTTTACCCTTGTATAAGATATTGGAGTTAATACATAACAGTCATTTTGGGCATACTTCACAAATTCATCATCCGATATTGAGATCTTTAAGTAATAAAACTCTGTTTCAATACTTCTTGATTTTCTCTTTTCAACTATCTCAATCGATCACCTAGGACTATGTACAGTACTTGACTTGGACTTGATACATCTACCTTCGAGACGAAACTTCTTGTCGTCTCTTTGTCTCACTTTAGTTTATTAAACGGCTTACCCCACACTTAAGGGAACAAAAAAAGACCATAAGTCCTATTAAAAAGGTGTAACCCCATCGGTCTCCCTCCAGAGTAACCCCACTACCCTTTAACCCCTATACAGGGATCTGGCTTTACGTGGGGCACAGTGGAGTTTGTCCTCTGGGGCTCAGCACTCATTGTATGTGGTAGGATAGGTTATAAAAAAGCCGCAAAGGATAGTTGGTCGTTCAGGCCTGTTGGTTGGAGTGTCCTCAACCAGAAAATCCATTTACATTCTTTCTGGAGGATCACTCTATCCCAATCGCCTCCTCTATGGGGGTAAGGAACTTTCTCAATCCAAATAAATAGAATTTTACTATAATCACCTTGATGTATCCTATTGATGTGGTTTGCTATGGCTGTATCTCTTCGATTCACCACATCACCAACATGTTCACGTATCCTCTTCCTGAACTCTCTTCTGGTTTTCCCTACATATTCCATCCCACATATACAGGTTGCCTTATAAATCACCCCACTAGTGCGACAATGAATAAACTGTCTAATAGTGTAAATTTTCTTGTTGTTCGTACTCATAAAAGTTTTCCCTTGCGTTACTGACTGACATGCTATACAGTTACCACATCTATAGCACCCTTTTACCTCCCTTTCTAACCATGTGCGTGCTGGAATCTCTCTGAAATGACTGTGCATCAGTCTATCTTTTAAAGATTTATTCTTTCTCTATGTCACTTGTGGTTTGGAGCCTAACGTTTTCTCAATATCTGTATCCATTTTAAGGACTGGCCAGTGTCGTTCTAAAATTTCTTTGAATTTTTCTGACCCATTCGAGAACTTAGTAATAAACCGTGTGACCTCTTTGTCTTCTTTTTTTTCTTTTTTCCTTAATAGTTCTTTTCGATCTTTAAAGATTCCCCATAAGCGGCCTTCAAAACATGATCTGGGTATCCTCTCTCCCGGAATCTCTCCCTCATATCATCGGCTTGTTCTTTAAATTTCTGAGGGTTTGAGCAGTTACGACGTAACCTCAAATATTGTCCTTTTGGTATCCCTCTTTTTTGTGGAAGAGGATGATTGCTCTCCCATCTTAGAAGTGAGTTAGTAGCTGTTGGTTTCCTATAATTGCTCGTTTCTAGGATTCCATCAATTCCCTTTTTGACACACACATCCAAAAATCTCATTTCTGATCTATGTACCTCATATGTGAATCTAAGGCCTAAATCATTACAATTAAGGTCATTCACAAACGAGACAAATTCAGATTCTGTGCTCCTCCAAATCACAAAAATATCATCAATATAGCGTAGCCATAGGGCTACGCTATCATGTCGAGAATTCATATCGTTAAACAATTTTTTCCTCCCACCAGCCCAGGAGCAAATTTGCATAAGTGGGCGCACATGGGCAGCCCATTGCAGTGCCCCTGAGCTGGTGGAAGTACTTATTCCCAAAGAGAAAAACATTATTTGTAAGGCAGAATTTCAAAGCTTTTAAAACGAAATCATTATGTTTCATAAAGAAGCGTCCCCGAGACTTAAGATAGTATTCCACGGCCATCAGGCCTTTTTCGTGTGGTATCGAGGAGTACAAAGCCTCCACATCTATGCTCCCAAAAATCATGTCTTCCTCCAGGCATATACCATCCAATCTACATAGAAGATCACCTGTATCTCTAATATATGAACTCAAGTTCATCACAAAAGGTCTTAATATCTGGTCAAGATACATTCCTAGATTTTGGGTCACACTATTAATACCTGCCACTATGGGTCGACCCTTTAAAGGGGTAAGACCTTTATGGATTTTTGGGAGGCAGTAAAAAGTCGCCATAGTAGGATGTGAGGGAATCAGGAAGTCTTTTTCTTTTTTATCAATGACTTCCGAATCAAAGCCTTCATTAACTAACATCCTAAGAGAATCACATATACTCACTATGGGGTTAGATGATAATATCTCATAACTCAACCTGTCCTCTAATATAGAGAGGCACATGTTCTTGTAGCTAGACGTATCCATAACAACAATGTTCCCTCCTTTGTCGTAGCTTTTTATAATGACACTCCTGTCATTCTCAAGTCTCTTTATACTTTCCATCTCCTCTTTCCCCAAGTTATAGAATCTTGAGTTCAAGAGATCTCCTGATTTCATCAAATCATTTGTAACAAGATTAACAAAGATATCAATTGAGTTAACATCACCTGTGGGGGGGGGGCATAACCGTACTTTTTTTCTTTAGGTCTGTAAATTGGCCCTCACCTCTAAGATTAGGATTATCATCCCCCAGGTGAAACAGGAACCGTACATCCTGTAATAAATCTTCGGAGATACCCAGTTCTTGGGAAAACCTCTGATCTTGTTTAGAAAAAATGCTTTTTCCATTTTAATTTACGGGCAAACAGGTGTAGATCTTTCACTGTTTCAAAGATGTCTATGTCTGACGTTGGTACAAAAGAAAGGCCTTTACTAAGCACACACATCTCAGTTTCAGTCAGGGGGCGTTGTGATAAATTAATTACCTCTGGCCCTCTGGTCCGCTGTGTGGATTTAAGCGGTTTCTTAATGGATAACTTAGGTCTAAAAAATCTCTCTTCGGTGACCTCTTATGGGAGCCTCTATTAAATTTACCCCTTTGTCCTCCTCTTCCTCTACCTCTGAAATGTCTTGATCTACTCTCAGTGTCAGAAAATTCTGCCTCTGATGAGGATATATCAGTTTCTATTGGTCTATTATTCCTGACTACTTGTACTGAGTAGGCTTTATTATCTCTAAACTCTTGGAGATCTCTATTATATAACTTGTGTTTCTTCTCTTTCAAATGGTACTGAAATTTTTCCAGAGTGTTTTGCAGATTGACCTCTTTTACAGAGAAATCAGACTCACTCGAATATTTTTTCGTGATCTCAATCTGCTCTCTCAGAGATTCTGTAAGTTTATTAAGATTACTTTTTTCTTCCTCTAAGAGGAGTCTCATAAATCTGATCGAACTCTCCATTGCCTCTTTTTCCCACTTGGTGAGTAGGGATGCACTTCTATATCTGAAACCTGGGGTGAGGGTGATCCTCAGATGGCGAGGTACAATACCTGATTGTATATAAATCTCAAGACTCTGAACCTCCCACCATGAGGCTATCTGATCCCTATAGATTTTATCCAGTTCTTTGAAAGCCGCACTATATGTCGGGGTATATCTTTTTTGTGTAAACACTTTATCAGAGAAAACTTCTTTGGCCTCTGTAATCCATAGGTTTGTATCAATACCTGTAGTCAAGAAACCTGCCATAACCTATACTTATACGGTTTACAGCAAATGATCTACTAGCTAGAAATAATATCTTCACCAGCAAGCTAGACAAATACTAGAAATTAAAACTAATAAACTTTATTTTAATCTGATTAAAAAGGGACTTAGTCCATTTTAAAAAATGCACATGTACAAAAACACAAACACAAACAAAAGAACCGCTAAATGCGGTAAGACCAAACTTCAGAAACTTTCCGGTTTACTCTTAGTGTCGTAGTCCAAATAATACACAGGCACTCCTTCAGAGTATCCGCTTAGTATAAATTTGTTTGGAACAAGCACTCTCTTATAGTGCCGTAAATTGTCTATATTAAATCCATTGCTTTTAAATCGATGTGTTACTTCTGTGTTACATCCATCATTCACACTCACAATGATTTTTGACAATTTTTACAACAACAGCCTATACTATACACAATGGCATGGCACACAGTCTGAGATTCTTCAACTCGGTGTGAACCTATACATTGCTCTACTTATGCAGTTCACCACCTCCACAGACTTCTTTTAGAAAAAAAAAAATCTCGTATATCATGGAGAGATCTCACCCAAATATTACTCAGTAACGGGTTCCTCCATGTGACGCTCCCATCTCCCTACGCGTTTCACCGTCCAGATCATCAGGGGAGTCTCTGGGTCAAACTTAATGCCTTCATGGAAAAAGTGCCATCACAGGGCTGTTCATTTGCTTGCTTTTTATAACATGCACTCATTAGTATGTTCCCGCCTCCTACAAGTAGGCCGGGTGTATGCCCATGACCACTTCCTGTTGATGCGTTACCATAGTGATGGGACGCTTGCAATCTGCGCACCCTATCTTTAGCATTCGGCGCACACGGGCACACCTTCAAAAGTGCGCAGCGCACGGCAAAATCCTGCTAGCGCACGGCCAGCACACGATCTGCGCACCCTATGCTAAAGATAGGGTGCGCAGATCGCAAGCGTCCATGTGCGCTAGTAGGCGGCGATGACCGGATGGGGTGGGCAGGGAGCCGGGAGGGGGCGGGGCTTAGCGGCGGCCGTGCGCAGGCCGTCGCTGCGCTATAAAGCGCAAATGTGAAACCGGCCTTAGACTTCTGTATTGTGTTGCATTTTTCGATCCATTAGTATGTTTTACTTCCTTGTACTTATCATTATTTATGACTAATCTTCATGATCAAAAGTTTCAATATTAAGACTTCACTTTTTTGATCAAATTTTGTGACACAACTTTAGCATTGGCTATATGAGAGAAGAACTTTGATGCTCTTTGCTCCATATTCTTTTGAACACACCATTGGATATTACATTCACATTTGCCATTTATAAAATTGTTATCAATTTTATATAATGCTCATTGCTTTTTAACTTCATGCAAAAAAGGGCTGCACATTCCTAGTTGTGCCCTCATTACACCACGTTAAATAAGACCCACATTGATCAAAATGTTTGTAGCCCTCTCTTAGAACGCCAAATTGTGCAAACAAACAGATAGTCAGTTTAGGTTTATTCCTATGAAACAGTGACTCACACAAACTTCTGTGCCTCATGCTACGTTATTAGTGATGATGGATTGTGTTTTTGTTATTTATGCACTTATTTTGTATGTTGGTGACTAGTTTTACTAACTGTATTTACACATGGTTCACAGATGACCGTTAATTGATGAATTTTTATTTATTATCACAACATTCGATTTCATTCTCAGAAATTGTAATTGAAATGATTGTATTCAACACTGATGTCTGCCCATCGGAGAGTAGTTAGACCATTCTGCTGCCTCAGGCTTCCAGAGTCTATTTTTGTCTCCTAGAGATTGATTATGTCTGAACTATTCTGTACTCAAGAGCTAAACCACGCTGGTTGAATTTCACCTGATGGATCACTGTAAATTTATTATCCAGACAGGTAAAAGGAGAAGTAAATTGCTACCAGCTGTATTTACTGGTGCCAAGTAGTCCTCATTAAATTGTCAAATATATCGTACACCTTTAGTAGCGTAAAGTATTAGTAGGAATAAGGGTCTATATTTAGTCAATATAAGCATGTTTAAAGAAAAGCAAAAATATATCGTATTTAAAAATAAAATCCCATTAACTATGTAGAACACTGGAGCTTGATTTGCTAGCCTGATGTGACATTATCTGTGCGGCGCATAGGTGACGCCTTGCCAGCCCAGCTAATCATTGTCATGATCCTGCGGTTAAGTTTGAGCAGGAGCCTTGGGGTTTAACTCTGTGGCCTCCATTTGGTTATGGGAGGGTTTTTATAGCCATTGCAGACTTCATCCTTGTCAGTTATACTCCTGCCCTCGGCCCAAGTTAAGTGACCCCTCTGCATTTGTGTGTTGTGCCTTGTGGCTGCTCTGTTTGCCTGAATACCGTTATTGACCCAGCCTGTCCCTCACCTTGCGCTTGTCTTCTGATTAGGTTCTGTCTCTGCATCTCTGGTTCTGACCTCGGCTTGTCTCCTGTCTATTCTATTGCCTGTGCCCTCTGTCCTGACATTGCCCACTCGGTTCTAACCCCATGTGTACCCGGTTAGGCTATTTGTCTCTACGTTTGTCTGCCTCCCTGTCCGCACCTCTCTGGGATCCCGTCGGCACTCCGCTGACACTCGGTAAGCTTCGGTTGCTGATCCCTCCTCGGCTCCTCCCCCTGCGATCACGTGCTGCAGGTCCTGCACACCTGCGGCCATGTCGTGCTGAGTCTGCGGGCATCTCACTCTCATCCCACTCTGATCTGCACGGGAGCACGGACCAGGAACTGTACAGGTCGGTTGTGAGTTCCATGACACTCAAAAGCCTTTTCCTCACCCCATTCTACCCAGCACAAGACTCGGACCCGTACCTTGACAGGTCGGTCACGAGTCTCGTTACAATCATAAGCTGACAAAACCCAAGATAGAGTTATAATAAGCAAATACCATGCAGTAAATAAACAGCAATAGTTCATGAAAATAACCTTGGGTACTTAGTTAACATAATTTTGATTAAAATATGCAAAAGCCATAAAAGGAGAAACGAAGCACAACTGGTGTGGTGCTCAGGTAGGGTCCCAAACCAATAGTATGAATAAACAAAACCTGGCACTCAACTTGTTTTGCTGATTTAGTAGAAATTTTAATGAGTAGTCAGTGATACAAATAATAGACGTTTCAGTCTGACTCGACCTTCATCAGTGTACCGACTACTATGGTAAATAAATCCTAAAGGAGGGATTTAAAATTAATATCCTCTCTGAGCCTGCTAGACTTCCTCAATCATCAGCCATCAGTGGTGGATACCTCGATAAGACCAGGACAGCAACACTCACTTTCAAACGGAGACATACTTGCCTCTCAGCACTCTCTTTATTAAGAAGGTGTCTATTCTAAGTGACACAGTACACAGGATTGAGGAAGTCTAGCAGGCTCAGAGAGGATATTAATTTTAAATCCCTCCTTTAGGATTTATTTACCATAGCAGTTGGTACACTGATGAAGGTCGAGTCTGACCGAAACTTCTATTATTTGTACCACTAACTACTCATTAAAATCTCTACTAAATCAGCAAAACAAGTTGAGTGTAAGGTTTTGTTTATTCATACAATATGCAAAAGCCATCCCACCACTTCACGGTGATTTTAATCAGGATTGTCCTATCCTCAAATATTAAAACCTTACCATTTGTCAAGTGATGTTCATGTGGATAAGGGCTGAGAAGGTCTGAGCCCAGCTAGAATACACCTAGCCATGTTTAACCACATAAATGTAATGTCCAGCCCAAAGAAAAGGCAGCCCATTATATGCACAAGGTACAAACAAACTGGAAAAAAACTAAAGAAATGAACTGGGATATAAGTTGGTGTGCGTGAGCTGGACATGCTGGACATCTTACAGATTCTTCTCTTCTGGGGTGGCTTGGGCAGATTTTTTTAGCTGGGGAGGCCCAAAACCAATGGTTCCTCTCTAGGCTATTAATATCTGCCCTCAGTCACTGGCTTGCCCTCTCTGGCGGAGAAAATTGGGCAGGAGCCCACGCCATTTTTTTCCGTGAATTAATCCTTAAATTTTGGAGCTGTAGGTGTTAAATTAAACACACAAACTACTAACATTATTAGTGAGGGACATATAAAAAAAAATAATGGATATGCAATGGTTTACTGTATGTAAACCATGTCTCATATCCTGTCGGGTTCTGTAATGATTTTACAGATGCCGACAATTGAATTTTCACCTATTTTGCTATCTATATCTCTATGAAATAGAAATATATGTCTCACTGACATGTATATATACAGTACCTATACTTTGTGTATACATGTTTTCTATCAATTCTATTTTAACATGTCAATGTGATTTTACAGTATAGGGACCTGAATTGCCGGCTTTTCTAAAGGACACCGGTGCACATTTCTCACAAGTCACACACATGGTCCGGGTGTATTCTGTTTATTTCTCGCACTCATAGACTTGCATTGGCGCGTCTTGGGCGTAATACGGTGCAAATTGCATCCTGCTGCGATTTCACCCGCACGTATAATACGGGTGAGAAAAAAACGGATGATGGGAGCTGCCCCATAGATTAAAATTGGTCCGAGTGCTATGCGACTTTTTCTCGCATAGCACTCGTCCGTATTTCTCTCTAGTGTGACTCCGGCCTAAAGCATAGACTTCTATGGGTGATTGTAATTTGTAGCACTGATAAGAAAGCAGAAACACGGTCTGCAAAAAAATACTGATATGTGAATTGCACCAGAAGCTACAATGAATCTGTATCCTATTTGTCTTTTTCCCAGATAGAACACATGCAGTGCGTGAAAAATGGATGCATGAATGAGGCCTAATGAAGGGTTTATCAGCACCTCTTCACCTCTTCTGTGTGTGCAATAAATAAGCTTCTCGGGGCTGGAATGTTTGACCATTATATTTTACATGGAAAGCATCATGAAAAGTACATTTTGGTACTTTCATGAGGCTCTGGTTTATCCAGGAATAATATTTGTCTCTTCTGGTTTTTCAATATTTGTAAAATTAGTGTCCAAAGATCTTGATCGAAAGTAAAGATACAAACGGCATGTATTTTTTTTTAATAAATGGACAATGGCAAAAAGCCTGCATAATGCTTTCCTAATGTGTTTTTTATGCGTGTCATTTTTGGCTTATGCCTTTGACCACGCAGGTGGTTGAACAGGACCTCTCACTGTTCTGCTCTATTTTTATAGTCTTCCAGCACAGAAAGGGAAGTACTCTGTTAAAATGGTAATCTCACTTGCAAAAAAAAATGTTATATTGTACAACAAGATGATGTATAATATAAAAGGTTTGCTTACTGGCTTTACTCCCTGCTAAGGTGGTCTCCAGGATAAAAATGTTGACGTACCATTCTTCAGTCACCTAATCAGTGAGGCATGCATTTGGTTGCAGTATTCATGTGACTTGATTTTGGATATGTACAGTTGTGGCCAAAAGTATTGACACCCCTGCAATTCTGTCAGATAATACTCAGTTTCTTCCTGAAAATGATTGCAAACACAAATTCTTTGGTATTATTATCTTCATTTAATTTGTCTTAAATGAAAAAACACAAAAAGAATTGTCCTAAAGCCAAGTTGGATATAATTCCACACCAAACATAAAAAAGAGGGTGGGCAAAAGTATTGGCACTGTTCAAAAAATCATGTGATGCTTCTCTAATTTGTGTAATTAACAGCACCTGTACCTTACCTGTGGCACCTAACAGGTGTTGGCAATAACTAAATCACACTTGCAGCCAGTTGACATGGATTAAAGTTGACTCAACCTCTGTCCTGTGTCCTTGTGTGTACCACATTGAGCATGGAGAAAAGAAAGAAGACCAAAGAACTGTCTGAGGACTTGAGAAATCAAATTGTGAGGAAGCATGAGCAATCTCAAGGCTACAAGTCCATCTCCAAAGACCTGAATGTTCCTGTGTCTACCGTGCGCAGTGTCATCAAGAAGTTTAAAGCCCATGGCACTGTGGCTAACCTCCCTAGATGTGGACGGAAAAGAAAAATTGACAAGAGATTTCAACGCAAGATTGTGCGGATGTTGGATAAAGAACCTCGACTAACATCCAAACAAGTTCAAGCTGCCCTGCAGTCCGAGGGTACAACAGTGTCAACCCATACTATCCGTCGGCGTCTGAATGAAAAGGGACTGTATGGTAGAAGACCCAGGAAGACCCCACTTCTTACCCCGAAACGTAAAAAGCCAGGCTGGAGTTTGCCAAAACTTACCTGAAAAAGCCTAAAATGTTTTGGAAGAATGTTCTCTGGTCAGATGAGACAAAAGTAGAGCATTTTGGGCAAAGGCATCAACATAGAGTTTACAGGAGAAAAAAGAGGCATTCAAAGAAAAGAACACGGTCCCTACAGTCAAACATGGCGGAGGTTCCCTGATGTTTTGGGGTTGCTTTGCTGCCTCTGGCACTGGACTGCTTGACCGTGTGCACAGGATTTCCATGCCACGACCTCCATCTGCACATGCGCCTCCTCTCAGTGGCCATTTTCCCTGAAGGAATCCACCACACACGCACAGAAAAGTATGGATGAAACGGCAGAGCCCCCCATGCAGCATCGGACAGAGTGCGGCGGCAGCAGCGGGGCACAGAGCATGGCAGCAAGCACTGGGTACAGCGCGCGGTGGCGGCAAGCATCGGGGGACAGAGCAGCGGCAGCACCCAGCAGCACCAGGGACAGAGTGTGGCTGCAAGCACCTGACACCCACAGCGGCAGCACAGATAAGGTATATCTGCATTGTAAGACGCATCCCCATTTTCCCCCCAAATTTGGGGGAAAAAGTGGGTCTTACAAAGGGAAAAATACGGGAAGTGTTGATACGATCCATATTTTATCATTACATTTGTCTGCTTTAGTAAATTGTTGTAAAAGACTATTTTGTGAGGTGATTTTAGCCCCTCTCTATTCATTTTTAATACACCTATGACTAAACTCCCCTTCCCATAATTTTGATTTGAGATTCATTGTTTGCATTTCATATTTATCCTAAGATGAGCAGATCTGGTTCATCCTGAGAAATTGCCCAACCAGGACAGCCATGATTGTAACAGCATTGTGGGCAGATGAAGCATGTAACAAAGAATTAACAGACGTAAATTTTCTAAAAACATCCATTTGGAAATAATGATTATTGTCCACTTCAATGCTGATATCCAGAAAATCTTTGTTTTTGACATCATACTTGTAAGTGAGTTTAATGTTGAGTGAATTCATGTTAAGTTGACTCATGAAACACTCGAGCTGCTCCACTGTCCCTTGCCAAAAAATGAAGAGATCATCTACATACCCTACTTAATTGTAACATGCTGCGGAATATGTTGGCACTATATAAATAAAAATTATTATTATTATATACCTCAACCAGCACTGGGCATGGTCCACTGCACGGGTAATCTCGCAGACTGAAGATATCCCTCTCCCAATGACCTAGAAAAAGGTTAGTGCATGAACATATGGAGGCAGTGCCCATCGCAGTGCCGCATTTTTGCAAATAAAAACAATCCTTAAAAGCAAAATAATTGTGTCAGCATAAAGGCGAACAGCTCAAGTATTAACTCAAAAGTGTGGCTTTCTGTTTGCCAGTCTCCAGTAATAAGCGGAACGCTTTAAGTCCGTCATCATGTCTAATGCATGTGCATAAGTGCTTGACATCTGCTGTTCCAATTTTCTTATCTTCTTCCGTAAAGATCCTCTCAACCCTGTTAGGAACATCCGTTATATCTTTAACTAACAAAAGCAAAGTCTCCACTAAACGTTTTAAATAAATTTGCATACAGAGGCACACAATACCTCATACAATTGGACACCCTGGGGGGGGAGTCGACGGAATCCTTATGGACCTTGAAAAGGAGGTACAGAGTGACTATTTTGAGGAATCACACTGTTAACCCATAAAGGACTTTTATTTTGATAATATCCTGATCATAAACCCTAATTAGTATGGTTTGGAGCTGATCTGAGAAGGAGGCCAGTGGGTTGGAATGTAATTTCAAATATGTATCCTTATCCCTCAATTGACGGTAAGGCTCATTCTCATATTTGTCAATAGGTCAGATAACAATATTGCCTCACTTGTCCGCTGCTTTATATACTACATCATCAAATGATTGTAAATCCACCAGAACCATTCTCTGTTGATGATTCAAATTATGTCTACGTTTAAAGAATACTCTCTTAAAGTCATCCAATAATAGATTTGGGAAAATACCTTAATGATCAGGCATTTGCTCCCTCAATAGATCTTCCAACACCAAAAGAACCTCTCTCGGCATTGCTCCCCAAATCTTGAACATATTTATTTTTATTATGTCATTTCTTCAGTATGAATTTTCGTGAAAAGATGTATAAATCTTTTATAGGAAGGAATTAGTTGGTGAAAGTGTTTACATAACACTTTAAGTTGTGTTTTTGTTAGAATATGAGGCAGCAAGTTAATTACCTGCAAGCTATTTCTGCTTTCTTTATTTTGTAGTATATTATTGGAAATGGGGACTGTCTACATATTTGGCTGGATATTTCCCTCGGGGCTGCTTTTAGTTAGTGCTGGATTCCACCTGCCGCATAAATTTGTAGATTTTTAGCTCGGGAGAGGCATATTTGAGAAATGTCATATTAGGTTTAGAGTGTCTTTAAAGAAATATCACCTAGTTGTAATGCAGTAGATTTTGCATATTTAATATTTGCCTATATAGTCGCCCACACAGTTTACTGCTGCACTAAAGTCACAGCAGTTTGCACCTGTTCACACATTCTTTTCCGTTAAGATAGCTGGTCAGATTTCTTTGTTTCTTTGGAATGGGATGTCATCAGACATTACCCAGATGATTTCACTCACGTCCCAGTCGTGTGCGCTGGAGATACAGGGGTTAGAGCTGGTGACTATGCAGTTTTATTATTTTAAAACATTCTTTCCCTTTCGAAAAAAAAATTGTAAGTTGGCCGACCCCTTTAATAGCTATTCTTTATATCATCCATTGCTATATAGGCACTTTCCTAATGTACTGTACATGCTTAGCGTTGACTGTGGATGAACATAGGTGAATCTAGACATGGATCATGTGATTTCCTAAATAACGACACACGATGGGGCAGACAACTGTCCTGCTATTAGGCGCTGTGTCTGTAGCTACCGTAGATCAAAGTTAATTACTTTTTTTTTAGCTGTCCTATTTTCAGCTGCTACTGTCATCAATTCCGTTCAGGTAAGTAAGCATCTGATCTTCAAGTTTAGGTTTTCTTGTTAAGAACCTACAGTTATCCTTAAATCCCTTTCTGTTGAAAACCGAAAAGGATTACTGGCATCTACTTATTTTTGTAACCTTATTAGACCATGACCAGCCTGGAGGCTGTCGCACGGAAAACAAAATCCCTGCTAAACAATATCTCCTGCAGGGCAGCCAACCGGGTGAGAAATTAATTAAAAGACAACGAATCTGCTCTAAAAGGAGTTAGAAATCCGGTATTCAGTTACTGAGCATTATAAGCCTTGACTAAATGAAAATGAATGTTATCTCGTCTGCAATTCCAATAACATATTATGATCTAAGTGTCCCATTTCTGTGGTTTTACAGGTGTTGTTTTATAGACTTATTACACGGGACTCCAGTGTGTTATAGGTTTTCTTGAACAGTCATTACTTTTTATGGCAAGTGTGTCTTATTTAGATGTATATACTATTTAATAAAGTACTGGGGTACAGAGAGCCCATCAGTTACCTCACCATGGGGGCCCACTTTTCAGCTGCAATCAAATATTAAATTATCCTCATTCATAACCTACCTCTGCTTCTTGATAATAATAAACTGGCCAGTGATGGGTTACCACCTTTATTCGTACTTATGAATAAATTATACTGTACCAAGAACTGCTCATATAGGGGCCCACCGGAGGATTCACCTGTTCCCCAATGGGCCAGTCCAAGACTATTTTCTCTCATTTGAATAAATGAGGGTGGAGATTGTTTTCACATCTAACAAATGCAATGTTTTATTCTATAAAAAAAAGCTTAAGATGACAAGACTGATAAATTCCTTATGCATTTTATTTTTATACTTCTTTGCGCATAAGATTGTTCCTGATATGTTCAAGATGACTGTAGCGATATTGATCCAAGGTATCCATACGATGGAGACATTTATTCCATTATATAAGAGCATATATATATACAGTATATATACACAGTTTTGTACATACAAAGCTGAATATTGTGTGTCGGTGATCATTCTCTTCATAAAATTGTTGGTGGACAACTACATTTCCAGATTTTGCTTTGTGAAATCATGTGGACTGATCATGCATGTTGCAACTTTAGGAGGAGCAGGATTTATTTCAGGCTCCTTGGTCCTGCGATTCATGGATATAATGGAATGCCCAGTTCTGCCCACAAGGCAAATGGCCATTTCATCTGTGTAATGGTCTGCTCACATTTTGGGCTGTCTGCCAGAATTTTTGGTAATGTTAGCTGGCTTCTACGTGACCTTAAAATGATTAGAACCATGAAAGACCCTTTAAAGTTAGCAGGGTTTGCTAGGATCTAGTTGAAAAAAAGATCAGTTATGGGAGGATGCCACGTTGCTATTGAAATCACATGTTCTCGAAACAAGTACATCATGTAAATTTCACAAATTTTCTATTGCAAGAATGGTGATCATTAATTATTAGCGTCGATTGATTGGTAATAGTGTGGATCATGCTAGCTTACTTCAGGTGAGGTTGCATTACACCCCACTTGAGGATTATTTTTCATCCTAGCAAGATTCATAAAGAGGGCAAATAGTTAAGGAGAATCTACAGATATGGGGTTAATCTGCAAGCTAAGAGCGTTCTGAAGCTGCCCATTTCTCGCACTGAAGGGAGAAAACGACCTTTGTTCCCCCCAATAGCCTTGGGTTTTTAGTTATAGGGGTGCGGCCGGCATGGGTTCAGTCACTTCTCTGCATATAGTGAGAGGCAGCTATAATCACACCTTTGCACTGACTGACAGCTGGTTTTACAGTGCGTCAGTACCGAGCCGGCAGTCAGTCAGTGCAGGGAGCAGTTACAGCCGCTCACTATACACAGAGAAGTGACTAAAAACGCACCAACCCACCCCTATGACTGAAAGCCAGAGGCTGCCGGGAGGAAGAAAGTTAATTTTGTCCCGTCAGTGCGAGCATCGGGGAGCTTCAGAACACTATTAGCTTGCAGATTAACCCCATATCTGCATGTTAATAGCAACAGGCTCCCTTTAACTTTTTGCCCTATTTATGAGCCTTGCTGGGACTATAAATATTCCACCATAGTTAATAATATGGGGTGTAATGCAATTATTACGCTACTGAATTAGTTTGATACTGCTTTTGAAGAATATGTTTCAATGCAAAAGTAAATGATACTGCATTCTACGACTTCTGTGCAGTTTATATGTTAAATGATTGCCAATTGAGATTCCTTAAAGCTTAATCATAACAATTTCCAACCATTCATTTCTACATCATATTTTAAACAACAAAGTACTGGAAGAAGATTGCAGATGGGAAATCACTAGCATTGGAAGCTCTGCTGCTTTCTTGTGCTGTATATTTCTTCAAATGAAACCGATAGAGCATTTTTTTTGCCTGATTGTATATTCATTTCATATTTCTCCTTACACAACAAAGTAGTTCAACATTAAAGAAATTTGCATGAAAAACTACAGTCATCATCCTTCCCCATTTGAACAAAAAAATCCCTTGGTAACTAAATGCCTTATCTTTTAAAGATTTAACTTGGAAAGGAAGTATTGGCACAATTGAAATTCCGCTAATGACATTTACTATGTTATCATGCTTCCTCAGTATTTGTGTAATCAAATTATATTTGTCGGGGAGGTTTGGCTCAGTGGTTTGAACCTGCATAGAATACAAACAAATGGTTGATTTCAAATGATCCAGCAGCAGAGTTCCAGCTTTCTTACCCTGCACCACATTACAATTCAGTAACCTTCTATGCGAAAATTTAGAGGATGTGAAAACATTATCTAGAATTAAAAAAAAAAAAATTAGCCAAACGTAAGAAGGGTTATATACACTGTGTTCCAAATTATTATGCAAATTGGATTTAAGTGTCATAAAGATGTAATTTTTTTGTTTTTCAAATAAACTCATAGATGGTATTGTGTATCAGGGCTCTTTGGATCACTGAAATCAATCTCAAATGCCTGTGATAATTAGTTTACCAGGTGAGCCCAATTAAAGGAAAACTACTTAAGAATGATGTTCCACATTATTAAGCAGGGCACAGGTTTCAAGGAATTTAAGAAAGAAAAAGGATCTCTCTGCTGCTGAAAAGCATCAAATAGTGCAATGCCTTGGTCAAGAGATGAAAACATTAGATATTTCCCAAAAATTTAAACGTGATCATCGTACTGTTAAGAGATTTGTGGTTGATTCTGAGCACAGACATGTTTGTGCTGATAAAGGCAGAATGAGAAAGGTTTCTGCCAGGCAAGTTCATCGGATTAAGAGAGCGGCTACTAAAAAGCCATTGCAAACCAGCAAACAGATATTTAAAGCTGCTGGTGCCTCCGGAGTCCCTCGAACCTCAAGGTGTAGGATCCTTCAAAGGCTTGCTGTGGTGCATAAACCTACTATTCAGCCACCCCTAAACAGTGTTCACAAGCAGAAATGGTAGCAGTGGGCCCAGACATACATGAAGACTAATTTTCATACAGTCTTGTTTACTGATGAGTGTCGAGCAACCCTGGATGGTCCAGATGGATGGAGTAGTGGATGGTTGGTGGATGGCCACTATGTCCCAACAAGGCTGCGACATCAGCAAGGAGGTGGAAGAGTCATGTTTTGGGCTGGAATCATGGGGAAACAGCTGGTAGGGCTCTTTAAGGTTCCTGAAGTTGTGCAAATGACCTCTGCAAATTATATCGAGTTTCTGACTGACAGCTGTCTTCCATGGTATAAAAAGCAGAAATGTGCCTTCCGGAGCAAAATCATCTTCATGCATGACAATGCACCATCTCATGCTGCAAAGAATACCTCTGAGTCATTGACTGCTATAGGCATAAAAGGTGATAAACTCATGGTGTGGCCACCATCTTCCCCTGACCTCAACCCTATAGAGAACCTTTGGAGTATCATCAAGCAAAAGATCTATGAGGGTGGGAGGCAGTTCACATCAAAACAGCAGCTCTGGGAGGCTATTCTGACTTCATGCAAAGAAATACAAGCAGAAACTCTCCAAAAACTCACAAGTTCAATGGATGCAAGAATTGTGAAGGTGATATCAAAGAAGGGTTCCTATGTTAACATATTACTTGGCCTGTTAGGATGTTTTGGAGTTAAATATCTTTTTTGTTCAGTGAATGTGACCTCCTAATGCTGCAAATTCCACAAATGAACATTTTCAGTTCTTTAAAACATATCAAATGTTTAGAAATTCTACTGTGCCTAATAATTTGGAACAGTGCAATTTGAGTTTTTATTCATTTTGGAGATTATACTGTTATCATTGGGAGGTTTCTTCAATAAAATTTGATGTATACTCTAACAGGTGATGACTTTTCTTAAAATGACTGTCATTTGTACCGACTATTTAGGAAAATCATAGAAAAATATAATTTGCATAATAATTTGGAACACAGTGTATATAACCCATCTTACGTTTGGCTAATTTTATATATGCACACACACACACGCACATACCATATTTTTCGGATTATAAGACGCTCCGGATTATAAGACACACCTCAAATTTTGAGGAGAAAAATAGGAAAACATTTTTTTAATAAAATGGTAGTGCTTCTTATAATCCATGTGTCTTATTGCTTACCGGGATTGGTGGCTGCGGTGAAGTAGGGTCCCAGGGTCGCTGCTGGAGGAGAGGCAGGAGTGGTTTGACGCTGCAGGCCTCAGGCTAGGATGAGGGGGTGTTCCGATGTGCGGCGCACCGCTGCGGGTTTCTGGTGTTACTGCAGTTGTCTAGTGTTGCTGCAGGTGTCCAGTGCTGCTGCGGGTGTCCGGCGCTTGTTTCCGGTGCTGTGGGTGCCCGGCGGTGCTACAGGGGTGTCCGGCAGTGCCACCCAGTGCTGTTGCGGGTGTCTCCAGTGCTGCGGGTGCGCAACAGTGCTAGAGGGGTGTCCGGCGCTGCTGCTAGTTGCTTCTACGGGTGTCTACAGTGCAGTCGGGGCTCTGCTGACATTTTGTGAAAGACCACAGCCCCAGCAGTTCCATGGTTTCCTGTGCTATACTTGTGGCCACAGAATGTTTGTGATGTAATATGCAGATAGTCAAGGGGTTTGCTAGTATGTCCCATTACTATATTGAATTTGTTTAATGAGATGTGGAAATTAAATGGGTTGCTTCAAAATAGCAAGTTCTCTCATATACACACACTAGCTATGGGACACCAGAAACAGTGATAGTGGTATCCCACTTGGAGACTGGGTGAGAGAGACTGAAAACAGGTTCCCTCCTTGTAAAATTTGGTTAGTTCACAAGTCTGGGTAAGGGCTTGTGCAGACAACCATATTTTTGGTCGCAGTGTGACCCAACAAAATATCGTGGAAAAATTTGGACATCACTCGAATGACATCCAAGTGAGGTCTTATTTTCATGGACCGACAAAATGAAGGAGTTGGAGAGAACAATTTTCTTTAGTTTTTTGGCATCTGAGAAAATTGGATCACACTATGATCATACTCTGTTCAAACTCTGATCAGAGTGTGATTAGCATAATCAGACTGATTTTCTTGGATGAGTGAAAATACGGTTGTGTGACCCTCACCTAAGGCCCAGACGTCGCCTTGGTCTGTCTGGCAAAGTCCCCAGAGGGAAAAGTTTTATAAGGCTTGCCATTGACATTGAATGGAGCGGTGGTTAGTGTGCATTCTAGGACCCTCATCTATCTGGATAGGTGATAAATTGCTAAGTTAGGAACAACCCCTTACATTAATTCTTAGTAAGAATTCTGACAACTAAACTAACAAGATCTTCCTTGTCTGCCATAAAAATATGTTGGTTCATCCACACTTGGTTGGAGTTCAGTTTTAGGTTAAGTTCCCACAATGAGTTTTTGACAATGCATATTTTTTTGGCACAAAAAAGGCAGCGTCTCACAATTCCCATAAAGTGGTTGGGATTTAAGTATATAAATTTCATGCCAGTTGTGCTTTGATAACGCAGCGTAAACTGATCCGCGGTACGTTTTTTAAATCTGCAACATTTGTTTTGCCATAAATATGGGTTGTTTGTGAGGATTTTTTATATAAGTATTTTTATTTAAAACATGACATACCAAAAGTAGACTAAAAATGCAATGAAAATGCTTGTGTAAAAATGTGCTCAAAATTCAATGAAAAACACAAGTGCGGTAACCTAACTTACCTAATTGGGGCTATAATTCTGCTTCTAAGTTTTCACCTTAATTATACAGCACTTGACTTTTAACCCAGTCTATCTCTAAGTGGTCAGTCTATTTATTGCAATGTTATGCAATGTAAACCCAAAAAAAAATATTCCTATTTAAAAATGTAAACTCAGATTTCATTTTCATATTCTGAGTAAAACTACCAATTTTTACTTCAGTATCCAATTTTAAGGCTGGAGTCACACTAACCTGCGCAAAATGCGGTCAGTATTTTACATGCGTAATACGGATGACAGACCCCTAAACAGTGCTCCGTATGTCATCCGTAAGCAAGGTGTGGTCGCGTATTTTGCGCATGTCAGCATCCGTATGTAATCCGTATGGCATCCGTATGGAGAGATTTTCTCGCAGGCTTGCAAAATGGACATATAATGGAGCCCTATGACAGTTTTAATAAAGAAATGAAAGAATAGATATACACACATAGAATGCATATACTGTATATATATGTATTCTATGTGTGTATATCTATTCTTTCATTTCTTTATTAAAACTGTCAGTGTGAGTTTACTGTATCGCGCAGTGAATTGCCGGCTTTGCTAAAAGACACCTGGTGCGTATTTCTCGCAAGTCACATGTGTGGTCCGTGTGTAATCTGTATTTTTTGCGCACCCATAGACTTGCATTGGCGTATTACGGGCGTAGTACGCTGACAATCGCAGCATGCTGCGAGTGGCACGGAGTGTAGGATACTGAGGAGAAATATACGGCTGGTGCGAGGGACCCCATAGAGAATCTTTTGTCCGTGTCTAATGCGTGCTTTTTGCGCCTCTCACTTTCCCGTATTCCTCGCCAGTGTGACCCCGGCCTATGTCTGCATTACAAAAACAGTTTATGATGATTTCTCTCTTAGTTAATTTGACAATATTCTGACTGGCAACAGTGATTAAATTATTTTATCTACACACTTCTGAAAATACTTCTTAAACATGACCTGTCATTTTCCAATGGAAACTGTCATGATCTGAAGTGATCTGACAGTTTTAAATCACTGGGTGAACTTTTTTTACTTTGGAAAGTTCCAAGGTGTCTTGACTGTCCCCGGTGGTGGTTTTGATATTGCACTTTAGGTTTTGTGCACTTAATCATGTATCAGGTGTTACACCCTATAAAGGTGTGCTAGAGGTGTGCAATCACGGCCTGTGATATTGTGAGTTTGTGTTCACTCTGTTTTTGGAGAGCCTGGATGAAGGATGGAGCTGGTGAGGAGTCCTGCGCAGCTTAGCCAGGGGGGATGTGTTTCAGCTATGGTGTCTGGACGAAGGGCTGGCATGGCGTGGTGGAGTCGCAGTGATGGTGTCAGCGGGAAGTGTCTGCATGGGCTGGTGGAGTGGCAACTATGGAGAGTGGCACTCACCATGTGGGACTTGGCCGCTGAGCTGGACTCAAGCATGCTCGACTTCGTGTCAGCAGCTGAACTCATCCTTGGGACTCTGGTTCTAAGCAGCTGCAACTGGTTTTGGACTCTGCTCCAAGGTTGCACTAAGGTGAAGGATCCTGTTATGGTGATGTACTCGGGTGGAGGAGAAGATGCACTCAGGTGGAGGGCTCTGTTGCTAGGAGCGCACGCAACAGAGCAAAGGTAAGTGGTGTTTCCCCTGTATTGTCTCTTTCCTCATGTGTGTTATTAGTGCAGTGGTGGGATTAGTTTCCGCACCGACCTATTCCCTAGTGAGGGTTTAGGGTCAGGGCGAGCTAGGGCGTTGAGGTACGCGTGCGGCGCCCGGTGCGAAACCGGCATAGGGAACGTTAGGAGTGCAGGGACACTGGCTCAGGGGAGCTCAGGAGGTCTCCAATTCCCTTTCCCTATTGCAGGGCCCACCATTGTTAAAGTTACCCAGGTTCCCCCCTTTATTATTTAAATGCGCCTTACTGGAGGCGGTGTTTCCAGATATTGTATGTATAACGTGTAATACCTAAATTCGCCAGGTGGAGGCGGCATATCCACCTGCACGTTTTTATTATTTAAATGCGCCCCACTGGAGGCGGTGTATCCAGGGTCACGTGTGTTATGGGTTCGCCTTGCGGCATCATCTGCGTCCTGACACACATGACCATGACAGAAACACTAAAATACCACATCCTAGATATCACTGAATGAAATATTCCATATGCAAATCTTTATTCATTACATAGTGGAATGCGTTGGGAAAAGTAAAACATAAATGTAAATCAAAATGAACCCCTTTACCCCCAAGGGTGGTTTGCACGTTAATGACCAGGCCAATTTTAACAATTCTGACCACTGTCCCTTTATGAGGTAATAACTCTGGAATGCTTCCATGGATCCCGGTGATTCTGACATTATTTTCTCATGACCTATTGTACTTCATGATAGTGGTAACATTTCTTTGATATGACTTGCGTTTATATGTGAAAAAAACGGAAATTTGGTAAAAATTTTGAAAATTTCGCAATTTACCAACTTTGAATTTTCATGCCCTTAAATCACAGAGATATGTCACACAATAGTTCATAAATAACTTTCTCACATGTATACTTTACATCAGCACAATTTTGGAACCAATTTTTTTGTTATGAAGTTATAAGGGTTAAAAGTTGACCAGCGATTTCTCATTTTTACCACACCATTTTGTTTTTAGGGACCACATTACATTTGAGGTCACTTTGTTGGGTCTATATGATAGAAAATACTCAAAAGTGACACCATTCTAAAACTGCACCCCTGAAGGTGCTCAACACCACATTCAAGAAGTTTATTAACTCCTCAGGTGCTTCACATGAATTTTTGGAATGTTTAAAAAAATGATCATTTATCTTTTTTCACAAAAAATTTACTTCAGATCCAATTTGTCTTATTTTACCAAGGGTAACAGGAGAAATTGGACCCCAAAAGTTGTTGTACAATTTGTCCTGAGTAGGCTGATATGCATATATGCATGTAAACTACTGTTTGGGTGCATGGCAGAGCCGTTTGACTTTTCAATGCAAAATTGGCTGGAATTGACATCGAACACCATATCACGTTTGGAGAGCTTCTGATGTGCCTAACCAGTGGAAACCCCCCAATTCTAACTCCAACCCTTACCCCAACACACCCCTAACCCTAATCCCAACCCTAACTTTAGCACCAACCCTAACCCTAACTTTAGCCCCAACGCTAACCCTAAGTTTAGCCAAAGCCCAAAACCTAAGTTTAGCCCCAACCCTAACTTTAGCCTCAACTCTAACCTTAACCCTAACCCCCAACACTAACCCCAATGGGAAAATAAATAATTTTTTTTTATTTTATTATTTTTCCCTAACTAAGGGGGGGGGTTTGATTTACTATTTATAGTGGGGTTTTATGTTTGGCAGATGTCACACACTAAAAGACGCTTTATATTGCAAAAAGTAGTTTTTGCATCACCATATTTTGAAAGCTATAATTTTTCTGTATTTTGGCCCACAGTCATGTGAGGTCTTGTTTTTTGCTGGACAAATTGACGTTTTTATTGGTACCATTTTCAGGCACATGACATTTTTTGATCACTTTTTATTCAGATTTTTGGTCGACAGAATGAACAAAAACAAGCAATTCATGAATTTCTTTTGAGGGGGGCATTCATACAGTTCCCTGTGTGGTAAAATTCATATAGCAGTTTTATTCTTTGGGTCAGTACAATGACAGCGATACCTCATTTATATCATTTTTTTATGTTTTGGCGCTTTTATACAATAAAAACTATTTTATTAAAAAAAAAAATATTTATTTTTGCATTGCCTTATTCTGAGAGCTATAACTTTTTTATTTTTCCGGTGATGGAGCTCTATGATGGCTTGTTTTTTGCTGGACAAGATGACATTTTCAGCAGTACCACGTTTATTGATATCCATGTTTTTGATGGCGAGTTATTGCACTTTTTGTTCGGCGGTATGATGATAAAGCATTGTTTTTTGCCTTGTTTTTTTATGATGTTCACTAAAGGGGTTAACTAGTAGGACAGTTTTTTAGGTCGGGTCATTACGGACACAGCGATACTAAATATGTGTACTTTATTGTTTAGATTTTTTTATTTAAGTATTTATTGATTGAATAAATATTGATTTTTGTATTATTATTATTATTATTATTATTTTTTGTAATATTTTTACAATTATTTAAAAAAAAAATTTTTATTTCATTCTAACTTTTACACTGTGTCCTACTATGGGACACTCATTTAATGCAGGCTGATCGCTTATATGGCATGCAAAGCTGCATGCCATATAAGCTGTCAGAGCTACACTCTGTGCACACTGACCTCAGAGACTTCCTGACATGCACTGCGCATGACAGGAAGTCTCTGAGCTCTGGTAACCTGGATGTCATCATGCCGACATCGGGTTAGTATGGGAGCAATCGGGACCCTGCGTCATGCCGCGTGGTCTCTGATTTAAAGGCAGAGGGGCTGTCAGAGCTGACAGCCCCTCTGCCTGCTCCCGAGACGCTGTGATCACTTAGTACCTGGTGTCAGCTGTGAGAATAAGCTGACATCTCGCCGTGATCAGCTCACGGGGGGAGCGTGGCTGATCGCATATGACTTACTATTTCATTCATGGTCATAGGGGTCCAGGTTACATGGACGGAATACTACTTCCAAGGTCAGAAAGGGATTAATATCCCATAGAGATCAAATTAGAGGCAGATCCAACTTCAGTGGAAATGCCTCAAGACAAGAGAATTATGCTTAGTAGTGTGTGTGGCCTCCACTTGCCTGTATGACCACCCTACAATGCCTGGGCATGGTCCTGATGAGGAGGCAGATGTTCTCCTGAGGGATCTCCTCCCAGACCTGGATTGAAGCATCAGTCAACTCCTGAACAGTCTGCTGTGCAACGTGACATTAGTGGATGGAATGAGATTCAATGTCCCAGATGTGCTAGATTGGATTCAGATATGTGGAATGGGCAGGCCAGTCCATAGCATCAATGCTTTCATCATGAAGAAGCTGCTGACACACTTCAGCCATATGAGACCTAGCATTGTCATGCATCAGAAGGAACACAGGGCCCAATGCACCTGGATATAGTCTCACAAAAGGTCTGAGGTCTCATGACGGTACCTAATGACAGTCGTGATATCTGTGGCTGGCATATGTAGGGCTTTGTGGCCCTCCAAAGAAATGCCTCCCCACACCATTACTGATGCACTGCAAAAACGGTCATGCTGGAGGATGTTGCAGGCAGCAGAACAATCTCTACGACGTTTCCAGACTCTGTCACATGTGCTCAGTGTGAACCTGCTCAAATCTGTAAAGAGCACAGGGGGTCAAAGTTGAATCTGCCAATCTTGGTGTTCTCTGGGAAATGCCAATTGCCCTACACGGTGTTTGGCTGTTAGCTCAACACCTACATGTGGACGTCGGGACCTCATACCACCCTCATGGAGTGTTAGACGTCGGGTTCCTGCCTCTGCACAGGAGGAATCCCGAGCCTTGCCTTCTGCAGTCTCCCATTCAGTCCTGGCCGCAGAGGAGGCTGCTCAGCAAAGACATTGTTCCCAGCATCTTGATCAGGCCAGTGCTGTCGGTTCAGTTGCTGCTGCCATCTCAGGGTCAGCAATAGCAGCCTGCACTGGTCAGCAGCAAGCAGCTCCTGGGACTAAGTCCTTCTTTTGGGCTACTGAGCATGCCCGCGGGTCGTCCTCTCATTGGAGGCAGGGGTTCACATGCTCAGGTCCTGTTGCTGCTTGGATTGGACCATCTGGAAGGTCCCGGAAGGCTGCGCCTTTAAAAGGATCGCAGGGCTGCGCGACCGTGCGCTAGTAAAGACTTTTATGGTTAAGGGTGTGTGAGATGATAGATGCGTGTGTGTGCAACTGACTCATTATGATTCCCCTCCCTTGGCTGTGTATGTTGCAGGGTTCTGGTTTAGAGTCAGCGCCTATTAGTGGCATTGTCTAGCGCCACAGTGCTACCTAGTCACCGCACCTCACACTAGTGTCCAACTGTGCCATCCCATACATGGCACTATTGTACCGTGCCAAGTCCCCGCTCCCACCAGTGCAGCATTGTGCGCAAGTTGTGCGCTTGTTAGCCCAATCCTGGGCGATTGGTGGCGTGCGCCAGAGAGGCTCTGTGCACACTTGTGTGCTATCTTCATATTACCCCTAGCTGGCACCGCGGCTGCGGCGCCAAGCACTCGTGGTCTAGAGGGACTCTAGCCCTTGTCTCTAGGGCAGAGTCCCGTGACCGTTTAAGAGCACTCCTTCCGCCGAGACCTGTGAAGTTAACAGGCTCCGGCGTTTGTTTTAGTGGCTCTGTGAGGAAACAGAGTTTGCTCCTGTGCACATCGGGTCAGTGATTAACCCGCCGGTGTTCACTCAGTATTCCGCCATAACTGAGCAGCAGGTTTCCATCTCTGCACGGTGGACCCCAGGTTGCGATCGCATTTCCTTATATTTTATATTTAGTGCGATCGGCAACCCTAACATGGAGTCTGTTTCTGACAGTTTGAGCAGACACTGGCACTGCTCCTCCTGTTTCTCCTTGCACAAAGGAGTAGGTAGCATTCCTGTTGCTGGATTCTTTCCCTCCTATGGCCCCCTCCACGTCTCCTAATATAATGGCCTATCTCTTAGTATCTGCTCCATGCTCTGGACACTGTGATAACACACACAGCTAACTTGCTTGCCACAACTCACATTGATGTGCCAACCTGGATGATCTGCACTACCTGAGCAACTTCTGTGGGTTGTACTGTAGACAGCGCCTCATGCTACTGTGCCTCTAGGGGAGAGATCAATTACAAAATGTAAAAGTGACCTAAACAACAGCCAAAAAAGATGATCAGTGTTGATTTATAACTGGACAGGTTGATTTCACAGGAGTGTGATTGACTTGGACTTACATTGTGTTGTTTTACGTGTTTCCTTTATTTTTTTTGTGAGCTGTGTATAACTACAGCAGTGGTTTTAATGGTGCCTATAGCTAATATACAGTGGGTGCTTCCATTTTGGCACTGCTAAAACAACACTAGTCCCTTCTGGCTTCTCTTGTGAACTTCTAGTCAGTTTAGACGCTGAAATAATTAAATGCATATTCTGACGTTGTGTCTTGATTATCTCATAACTCTGCGGACTCCATACTACATAGTTTCTGGCAGGGCAGGCATTGCACCTTGAGTAAAAGTTCTGGTTAGTAGCAGAGCTACATTATTAAGGCTCGCTCACACGATTGTATAACACGGCTGAGTGCTATCTGATGTTTTATCAGATAGCTTTCGACCCAATGTTATACTATGGGGAAGCTCCGACCAGTGCTTTTTTCTCATGCCGATTCAGCATGTAAAATAGATCACAATATGCTGCAAATTCAGTACATGATGTGCGTCAGTCCTCCTGGCTTAATTGCTTTCAGTCACAGAAGGAAGGTCTCTTTAAAATGCCTCTTTAATAATGCCCCCTTTGTCAACCTCTCCTCCTGAAAGCGGTTTCTTTAGCATTGCTGATTTTATAGATGTTTTATGCGCTGTTAGTTGCCTGGACAGAAAGACAAGCTCTTTAATTGGATTCCATCACGCTTACACGTGCATTCTGCATTGTACGTCTCATTACTTTACAATTGTTTTTCCTGACAAGTATCTTTTTTTTCAGTTATGTGAACTCAAGATAGAATGAAATTCCAAAGCTTTAAACTCTTAGTTCCCATAACTAAGTGCTAAACTTTAGACCACAGAAGAGGTTCAGGTTGAGGACAATAATCCCAGATCTAATGTAGCATTAAGTCATTGCTTAAATATTGCTGCTATTTACTAGATGAAGCTGAAATGCTTCTGCTCACAAAACTTACAGGCATGGCCAAAAGTCTTGGCCCCCTTGAAATTGTTCCAGAAAATGATTGCAATTACTCATTTTGTATACACATGTTTATTTCCTTTGTGTGTATCAGAGCAATACAAAAAAACAGTAAAAAAGGCAAATTGGACATAATTTCACACAAAACCCCAAAATTAGCACCCTGAACTTAATATTTGGTTGCACACTTCTTGCAATAAATAACTGCAATAAATAGTTTCCTATAACCATCAACAAGCTTCTTACACCTCTGAACTGGAATTTTGGACCACTATTATTTTGCAAACTTCTCCAGGACTATAGTATTTGAAGAGTTCCTTCTCCCAAAAGCAATTTTAAGATCTCTCCACAGGTGTACAATGGTATTTAGATTCAAACTCATTGCTGGCCACTTCAGAACTCTCCAGCACTTTGCTTGCATCCATATCTGGGTGCTTCTTGAAGTATGTTTGGGGTAATTGTCTTGCTGGAAGATCCATGACCTAGGACGCAATCCCAGCTTTCTGACAATGGGCACTACAATGCGACCCAAATTTTTTTTGATCATTTTAGATTTCATGATGCCTTGCACAAAGTCAAGGTACCCAGTTCCAGAGGCTGCAAAACTACCCCAAAACATTTTTTAACCTCCACCATATTTGAGTATAGGTACTGTGTTCTTTTCTTTGCAGACCTCATTCCATTTTTGGTAAACAGTAGAATAATGTGTTTTACCAAAAAGCTCTATCTAGATCTCATCTGTGCAAAAGATATTTCCGAGAAGGATTTTGGCTTATTCACGCTTATTTTGGTAAACTGCAATCTAGCTGTTTTATGTCTCTGTGTCAGCAGGGGGTCCACCTGGGTCTCTTGCCATAGCGTTTTATTTCATTCAAATGTTGAAGGATAGTTCGCACTGACACTCTTATCCACCATTCGGGCTATCCTGCGTTGCAACCTTGCACACCATGGTCAAAGGAACATCAAGATCTCTGGAGATAGACTTGTAACCTTGAGATTGTTGATATTGTTAAACAATTTTGATTCTCAAGTACTCAAACAGTTCTCTTCTCTTTCTGTCCTCCATGCTTAGTGTGGCACACAGAAACACACAATGCAAAGATTAAGTCAACTTCTCCTCTTTTCATCTGGTTTCAGGTGTGATTTTCATATGTCCACATCTGTTACTTACCACAGGTGAGTTTGAGCGAGCAACACATGCTTGAAACAAAGTTGTTTACCCACAATTTTGGTAAGGTGCCAACAATTTTGTCTGGCCCATTTTGGGCTTTAGTGTGAAATTATGTCCAATTTACCTTTTTATCCTTAGTTTTTTTGTGTTGTTCCAATACACACAAAGAAAATAAACGTGTCTAACAAAACATGTGAATTTCATTAATTTTCTTGGAGTAAAACTTCATTTTCTGGAATAATTTTAATGGTGTGGTCACTTTCGGCTATGACTGTAGTAGCATTCCATAGTCCCTTGTATGTACTTTACCAGTTTTTATATTCAGATCTGCTTTGCCAGTGACT
Source organism: Dendrobates tinctorius (assembly GCF_039654945.1). Lineage (NCBI taxonomy): Eukaryota > Metazoa > Chordata > Amphibia > Anura > Dendrobatidae > Dendrobates > Dendrobates tinctorius. The sequence continues at coordinate 84,955,125 of NW_027361728.1, read as the reverse complement.
TCTGTCACTATAGGGGAAATAAAAAAATGCCACCAAAAGAACTTTTATGATCTCTTTGGGTACGAATTATTACAAAAAATATGTAAACATCTGCAAAGAAATAAATAAAAGTAAACAAAAAAAATTAAAGTTCAAATTAAAATGAAGTCCATCCCCCCAAAAATGAAAAAATCCATACATACACTATAACTAAAGAACAAAACACAAACACATGTTAAGTTAAAACACAAGAGTAATAACTTCTAGATTTAATCAACAGGTTACAGTGGGGAAAATAAGTATTCAACAAACTGAATACAGAGAGGTCTGTAATATTTATTGTAGGTGCACTTCAATTGTGAGAGACAGAATCTTAAAAAAGAAGTACAGAAAATCACATTGTATGATTTTTACATGATTAATTTGCTATTTATTGTATGAAATAAGTATTTGATACAATAGAAAACCATAACTTAATATTCGGTACAGAAACCTTTGTTTGCAATTACAGAGGTCAGACATTTCCTGTGGTTCTTGACCAAGTTTGTAAACACTGCAGCAGGGATTTTGGCCCACAGATCTTCTCCAGATCTTTCAGGTTTTGCGGCTGTTGCTGGGCAGCATTGAGTTTCCGCTGCCTCCAAAGATTTTCTATTGGGTTAAGGTCTGGAGACTGCGTAAGCCACTCCAGGACCTTGCAATGCTTCTTACAGAGCCACTCCTTAGTTGCCTTGGCTGCGCGTTTCAGGTGATTGTCATGCTGGAAGACCCAGCCATGTCCTATCTTCAATGCTCTTACAGAGGGAAGGAGGTTGGCCAAAATCTCATGGTACATGACCCCCCCACCCATCCTCCCTTAAATACGGTGCAGTGGTCCTGTTCCCTTTGCAGTTGTGACAGTGTTCTTGGGGTTGAACTCATACCTTTTCCTTCAAACACAGTGAGTTGTGTTGATACCAAAAAGTTCTATCTTGGTCTCACCTGACCACATGACCTCCCATGCCTCCTCTGGATCATCATCCAGAGGGTCATTGACAAGATTCAAATGGGCCTTGACATGTGCTGGTGTGAGTAAGGGGAGCTTGGTGACCTGCAGGATTTTAATCCATGATGGCATAGTGTGTCACGAACAGTAATTTTTGACACTGTGTTCCCAGCTCTCTTCAAGTCATTGACCAGGTCTTCCCATCTAGTTCTGGGCTGATTCCTGACGTTTCTCAGAATTGGCCTTATCCCACGAAGTGAGATCTTTCATAGAGCCCCAGAACAAGGAAGATTGACTGTCATCTTGTTTTCGTTCCATTTTCTAATAAATGTGCTAACAGTCATTGCCTTCTCACCAAGATGCTTGCCTATTATCTTGTAGCCCACCCCAGCCTTGTGCAGGTCTACTAATTTGTCCCTGGTATCCTTAGACAGCTCTTTAGTCTTGGCCATGGTGGAGAGGTTTGAGTATGATTTGAATGTGTGAAAAAAGGTGTGTGAAGAATATAGAGGCTGTAATTTCTTGCCAATCAACCATCAAATCCGGTTCAAGATTATATTCCTTTTACAAAGTGTGAAGCTGAGACAGGAAACCATTCTCAGTAAGTTGCCGAGCTAAATTTACACCTCCAGCAAATAACTGGGAACAAGCTATTTCTGGTGGGATGGATCCCTATTGAAAGTGTAAGGCTAATTAACTAATGAAAGAATTCCGCCAGCCAGACAAGAGCTGTAATTTCATAAGGAGTTATTGACCTATCATACGTCCTAGCTGTATACTGTTTACATTTTTGAGATCTCAGGAATGGACCGAACGCCCGCCGGGGTCTTGACCCATGCTAGCATCCAGGGGTAGGGAGATACATAAAACAGCTAAGAGAAGCCAGATAGCGAAGCTGTGTTTGGTCTAATTATAAAGGGGGATGGTTCCAATGGTACCAAAACCGCCGCCCTATGACCTTCCTTAATTATGATCCTTAAAAGGTTTTCGGGTTTCACCTGCCAGAGCAAGTTGAAGGAAAGCTAAGACTATCCTGGGGGGTGGGGAAGGACGTGACTGACCAAGTGATGTTAAGTGCATGTGTGACCATGTGGGACTTCGATCTCTGCCAAGGGAGGTCACCTTGTGCAGCATGTTCGAAGAAACTGGAAAAATAACTGGCCCCCACACCTCCCATATGGTTGCCAGCATCCAAAGACTGAACATCAAGCTGATAACTGACTTTTGTACCATCTGCTTATACTTTTGTACTACCACCTGTATTTGCATATCTGACCATTATATGTATATAGAGTGTATTGTCTATTGTGCCCTTAAGGCGATTAAATATATAATGTAACCTTGAGCTGCTCTTTTATCTCAATTCATGAGTCCACACATCCGTGTTCTCGGGTTTTAACTTTCCATGCATCTGGGGCTGATTTCTGGCCCGCTAAAATTTTGTTAATGGATCGGGCATATATCTAGTGAGGAACTGGTGACATTCCTACTGGGCTGGCAGTGCTCTGTTTCACTGGTGCTAGTGAAAGAGGCCTTTGAGTGTTGTGAGCGAGTGTGGTGCCACATCAGCGGCTGCGTGGGCCACCTTCTCTCACTCCCGGTTCCTCCCTGGGTCCACATAGACAGGTGTCTGTGTAAAACCGTGCCTAGCTGACCTTACGTGTCCCTAGGAGTGTGGAATGTCACATTGGTGCAAAAGGGGAGACCATACCGCATGATCCTCCAACATAAAAGTGACGTCAGGCGGGGTGGCAAGGTGCAGGTTCATCACATGGTGCAATTAATACAGGTAATGATTGCAGAGTAGGAGGGCTTCTTAAAGAAAAACTAACATGTCCGTGAGAGCGAGAATTCTTGCTTGTTTGTAGGTGATCAAATAGTTATTTCATGCAATGAAACACAATTTATTTCTTTAAAAATCATACAATGTGATTTTCTTGTTTTTATTTTTAGATTCTGTTTGTCACAGTTGAAGTGTAACTAGGATAAAAACTACAGAACTCTCCATTCTTTGTAGGTGGGAAAACGTGCAAAATCTGCAGTGTATCAAATACTTATTTCCCCACCGTATTTGTGTCAAATGTGAACAGTAAAAATTGAAACACAAAAAGTGCTTTTCTCTCTGTTGCATCACAATAAAAATAAAATTGCATATAAATTTTAATCCCTTTACTCACAAAGGTGGTTTGCATGTTAATAATCAGGCCAATTTTTACAATTCTGACCACTGTCAATTTATGAGATAATAACTCTGCAACGCTTCAACAGATCTCGGTAATTTGAGAATTTTTTTTTGTGACATATTGTACTTCATGATAGAAGTAAAATTTCTTTGATATGACTTGTGTTTATTTGTGAAAAAAATGGAAATTTTGTGAAAGTTTTGAAAATTTTGCAATTTTCCAACTTTGAATTTTCATGCCCTGAAATCACAGAGATGTGTCGTACAAATTACTTAATAAGTAACCTTTCCCACATGTCTAATTTACATCAGCACAATTTTGGAACCAAAAATTTTTTTTGTTAGAAAGTTATAAGGGTTAAAAGTTGACCAGTTGTAGTTAATTTTTACAACAAAATTTCCAAAATCCTCTTTTTAGGGACCCTATCACGTTTGAAGTCCCATTGAGGGTCTACATGACAGAAGATACCCAAAAGTGACACCATTCTAAAAACTGCACCTCTCAAGGTGCGCAGAACCACATTCAAAAGGCTTATTAACCCTTCAGGTGCTTCACATGAATTTTTGGAATGTGGAAAAAAAATGAGTATTTACCTTTTTTTCACATAAAATTTCCTTCAGATCCATTTTTTTATTTTGACAAGGGTAACTGGACAAAATAGAACCCAAAATTTGTTGTGCAATTTCTCCTGGGCATGCCGATACTCATATGAGGAAGAAAACCACTGTTTGATTGCATGGCAGAGCTCGGAAGGGCTGGAGCGCCATTTGACTTTTTGAATGCAAAGTTTGCTGGAACAATTGGCGCATGCTATGTCGCGTTTGAAGAGCCTCTGATGTGCCTAAACAGTGAAAATCCCCCCCCCCAAAAGTGACTCCATTTTTGAAAATAGATCCCTCAGGAAACTGATCTAGATGTGTAGAGAGCACATTGAACCCTCATGTGATTCACAGAAGTTTATACTGTTGAGCCATAAAAAATAAAAAAGTCACATTTTCCCTGCAAATATGTTTTAGCACAAAATATTGCATTTTCATAAGGGTAACAGGAGAAATTGCACCATACAATTTGTAGTGCTGTCAGTTCACTGTGGGTCAGGCGGGGAGTCAGCGCAGCTTAAGTGACATCAGCGGTAGTCACAGAGGCTGTGCAGACTCCCCACCTGACCCGCGGTGAATTGATAGCATGGGAAAAAGTTCCGAAACTTTCCCACGCTAATGAGTTCATGTCCGGTCAGGGAAGGAGGCTGCGCAGGCAGCTTTTCATTCATTCCTCCGTGGTTTACAGCCAGGCCAGATGCATTAGCACCAGTCCTGGGTGTAAACTATTTAACCCCTTGAGATGGATTGCAGCGTGGCACTTGACTGTGCTGCATACAGGTATGAGACATTGTTGCTTTTTTATTTTAGATTTTTTACAGGAGAACAAGGGCTTCGATTGGATTGGGACACACATTATTTCATTAAAAGACTTTATTCTTAATGTCTGTGTGTTTTTTAGCCCTTTCATACTATTGGATTAATAATGGATAGGTGTCTTATTGACACCACTCCATTATTAACCAGTCTTAATGTCACCTTACAATAGCAAGGTGACAATAACCCCTTATTACCCCATATGCCACCCGCTACAGGGCAATGGGAAGTGAGAGGCTTTGTACCAGACTGGCGCATCTTACAAATGTGCCTTTTCTGGGGTGGCTGGGGGCATCTGTTTTTAGCCAGGGGGAGCCAATAACCATGGTCCCTCTCTAGGCTATTAATACTTTTCCTCTCTGGCAGAGAAAATTGTGCGGGAGCCCACGCCAGTTTTTTCCATGAATTAATCCTTAAATTTAACACAGCTCCAAGATTTTACACACATACACTACTAACATTATTAGTGAGGGACATAGATTAATATATCGGATATGCAATGGATTACTGTATGTAAACCATGTCTCCTATCCTGTCGGGTTCTGTAATGATTTTACAGAAGCCGACAATTGAATTATCACCTATTCTGCTATCTATAGCTTTAGGAAATATAAATACTGTGTGTGTATATGTGTATATATATATATAATATATATATAGTGGTGTGACTGGTGGTCAAGTGGATAATGGAAGTTATGTGTCAAAGGGATGGTAGCTCCCTGTGATGTCGCCCGGAATGTTTTTCTTAAGTGAACATAGATTTTTAAGTAGCTGCTGTTCACATTTGGGTCCGGACTACGGGTAGCTATGAGAGATGGGAGGGTCTGGCTATCCATGTACCACACACCATGGTGAGGGGGTTAACTGTACTCCGTTTTGTCTGAAGATATGTGTGTGGTTGTGAATCTGCAGGACCTGTGATGAGGTCATGATCATGTGACTAGCCATGTGGTAGGTAACTGGGAGTGGTTACGCTATCTAAGGCAGGTGTGTTGCACATGTGAGAGAGTGTGTTGGAGTTTGTCAGCCCAGACAGAGCGCCCATGTTCCCGACTCGGACGTCGCATGGCCTGGGGAAGCAGTGCCGGCCACTCTGAGCCAAAAGGAGCGAACGGTCTTGAAAACCGTGTGATACTGACCAGGGTCAGAGAGAAATGTGTACAGGATGCCTCTGTGGTAAGAGGAATCCGGGAACCTGCGTGGCCAACAGGTAACCGTCTTGAAAGCCATGTGATACTGACCGGGGTCGAAAGAGACTGTGTATGAACTGATATCTATCGGATGCCTCTGAGGACAGGAGGGATCCGCAAACCTGTCCGGGCGATCCAACAGGTAACGGTCTTGACAACCGTGTGTTATACTGACCAGGATCAGTGAAAGACTGTGTGGGAAGTGGCTATAAGGTGCCTATGTGGATAAGAGGTACCCGGGAACCGGTGTGGCCAACACCAGCAGGTAACGGACAGGTGTCCGTGTTATACTGACCGAGGTCAGTGAAAGACTGTACCCGCATCCATGTATTAAAGCTGAAGGTTTAACAGACAGTGTAATGGCTGCTGGAACTGTCTAAATAATAAACTGAATGGCTTAATTTTAACCCTGAGGGTGCCAGTGGAAATATCTGCCAAGAGAGTATTCCCCGTCCACTCACATGGTGGAACGTTACTATGTGTATATATATATATATATATATATATATATATATATATACAGTATATATAAATATATATATATATAAATAAAAAAAGATGGAGGCAGCACGCCATATGAAATCTTAGAAAGAAGTGTTATTTAATAGCCCATATGGCGACGTTTCGGTCTTGAGTGCAGACCTTTCTCAAGCAGTTACAATAGTGCATATGCTCAGTATTTAAGGCAACCCAAATAACAAGTATTTAGTAGCAATTAATACAATGTGTAGCATTGTGATAATAATTTCACATAAGTTATACAAAAATGCAATATAGCTCAATGGTCTAAAGTGACATAGTGCAAAATATAGTGCAAAAATATTTAATAACATACAAAACATATATATGTAAAAAAATTGATCATTAAGACCAGCTGTGCATAGTCAAACATCATGGCTCAACCCATCCTAACACATTGCACCAAATACCGGCGTCCAGCAATAGCTAATGTGTATATCTACAAGATTGCATATGGGAATTCATATTATGCCATCTTAAAATATGGCAACTTAATGCCACGTGCACACGTCAGACACTGCTGACAACCCCTTAAGCATCTGCATGTTCAGTAAATAAGGCAATATTTTCAAAAAGTCAGCGCAAAAAAAAAAAAAAATTGCATAAAAAAATAATAAAATCATATATCAATGCACCCTATTTTTTCCTGTGCTGTTGTTTCTTATTTTTTATCTATTACCATTTGCAACGTGAACGGATTTTTCTTGCTATATTCTATTCTATTCTATTATATTCTCTCGCACGTATATTACGGGTGAGGAAAAAAACGGATTATGGGAGTTGCCCTATAGATTTACATTGGTCCGAGAGCTATGTGATTCTTTTCTCACATAGCACTCGTACGTATTTCTCTCTACTGTGACTCCGGCCTAATGGGGTTTTTTGTTGACACTACTTTGAGGGGGGTGGGAGCTGGATGTGGCTCGCGACACTCTCTCAGTGCTTAATGTGGCTCTCAAGGTCAGAAAGGTTGGGGACCACTGCTTTAGGGTTTCCATCTAAATCTCTGAGTGATGTGATTAAGATGAAACCCCCGAGGGATCCATTCACTATAATGAGGCAGCAGAGTTACTCTGGATTCTGTCTGGCCTCTGTTCAGTGTTGTCTTTCTTTTCAGAAGTGCACGAAACTGTGGCCGATAGCACTTTTATGCAGTCCTAAAAAGACGGACACCGCCGGTCACAGGTCAGACAGCATCCACAGTGCGTCTGCCTCATTATAGGGAATCTTCCACCAGAGATTCCGTCTGAATCATGTATTTCAGATATTTACATGGAAACCTCGGTGCAATTGCTTAGCGCAGAGCACAGGATAAATGTGCGCTGAGCCTTACTGCGATCTTTGGAGGCAGAATGAAAAAATCAACAGCAGGTGAAGAATTGGTTTTGTTTATTTTATACGCCGTTCCTCGTGTGGTATAAGTGATTAGGGGACTTTATTCTTTGGTACGGTGCGATTACAGCGATACCAGATTTATATTGGGTTTTTATGTTTGGCTCCTGTGACACACTAAAAGATGCTTTTTATTGTAAAAAAAAATAGTTTTTGCATCACTACATTTTGAGAGCTATAATTGTTCCATATGTTGGCCCACAAAATATGGAGGGCTTGTATTTTTGCGGCCAAGTTTTTTTTTTTTTTTTTTATTGGTACCATTTTCGGGCACATGACAATTTTTGATCGCTTTCTATTCCGATTTTTGTGAGGCAGAATCAACAAAAAACAGCAATTCAGGAATTTTTTTTGTGGGGGGGGCGTTTATGCCATTCTGTGTGTGTGGTAAAATTGATAAAGCAGGTTTTTTTATTCTCCGGGTCAGTACAATTACAGCGATACCTCATTTATTTAGTTTTTTATGTTTTGGCACTTTTACACTAAATTTTTGCATCACTTTATTCTAAGAGCTATAACTTTTTTATTTTTCCACTGATGGAGCTGTATGGCAGCTTGTTTTTTGCGGGACAAGATAATGTTTTCAGTGATACTAAGTTTATTTATATCCGTTGTTTTGATCACATTTTATCCCACTTTTTGGTCAGTGGTACAATGACAAAGCATTGTTTTTTGCCTTGTTCTTTTTTTTTAATGGTGTTCACTAAAGGGGTTAAATAGTGAAACAGTTTAATAGGTCAGGTGGTTGTAGATGTGGCAATTCCAAATATGTGTACTTATATTGTTTATATTTTTTCACACAATTATTTATTTATAGATACAATATCTTTTTATTTTTCATTTTTTTATTTTATTTTTTTAAATATTTTTACAATTATTTAAAAATATTTTTTTTAAACTTTTTTACTTTGTCCCAGTATGGAACTATCATTTTTTGCAGGCTGATCGCTTGAACAGCATGGGAATGCAGCAGCATCCCCATACTATTCAAACTGTCAACTGTGCACTGACAGAGAGACCTGTTTATCATACACTGCGCATGATCAGCAAGTTTCTTAGCTCTGGTGACCCGGATATCATCATGACGTCATGACGACATCGGGTCACCATGACAACAATCGGGACCCCCCGCTTCACGCAGCGGGGTCTCCGATCCAAAGGCAGAGAGGCTGTCATCTCTCTTCCGGCTTCTGGAATGCTATGATCGTGTTCGATCTCAGCATTTTGGGGGTTAAAGTGCCGGGAGTGATGAGTGACCGCTCCTGGCACTTAAGGCCGGGTGTCAGCTGTTAGAATCAGCTGACAACAGGCGGCAATCGCCCGCACGCCACCCATGTGCGCAGGTGAGCGAAATGACGTAATAATCCGTCCCTGGTCAAATTAGCCCTGGGCACATGGACGGATTATTACATCAGATGTGAGGAAGGGGTTAAATATATCCCAAAACAGTGCTGAAAAATAATTTATCACTCACAAAGCAAAACATCATGCAACCGTGTCAGAGAAATGTTATGGCTACTGAAAAACAGGCAAAAATGATAAAAAATTAGCCAGTCAATATGGCTTTTTCAGGCTTGGTCATTAAAGGATTAAATAACATTTGAATCTGACCACAGTTCTTTTGAATGTAAGAAACATTAAAAATTCTAATGTAAATATGGGCTGTGTTGTAACGTTCTAATTATGCTACTTTATATAATATTTTAACATAATCCAACATAGCAATGAACATGATACTTTTTCCTATCTAGAAAAAAGGACGTTCATAATGGCATAAACAAGAGGACAACTCCCTTAGAAATATATGAACCTACATAGAAAACAGAGTATAACGCCAGAGTCAATAAACATAAATGGTTATAATATCAAAAATTATTCGCTCTTTATTAGTACAGGTGCATAAAAGGTGTACATTACAAAATACAATCATATGATCAGATGTCGGACATGACACTAAGAAAGAGAGGGGATGGATACACCGCACATGTATGGTAAATGCAATGGTACAAAAAATGATAATACATAGCCCCAAAAACCTGCATAAAGACTGATACCCATGCTGAAGAGTCTCACACTTGGCCGTCTAGTGTTACTACCAAAGTGAAGTACATACCAAAAGACATGGGGAATTCATACAGGACCTTCCAGTAAAGTGCTATGTGCAAAAAGATGTGGGGAAAATTATGGAAAGGTAACCATGCTTACCCATAAGGAAAGTGCATGTGCGTGGTGTCCAGCCCCAGAGCCCCTACGCACGTTTCGCGCTGGGCTTCATCGGGGGGCATGTCCTTTATATAATAGTTGAATTTTAAATAGCAGAATTCTGTACTGTAGAAGTTTTCTTGTGTACCTTTATTGGCTTTATGTTATTTAATCATCCAAACGAGATACTATACTAATTATACAAACTGCAATCATAGACATAAGCTTTGCAAATGACACAAATTTTGTTTACCTAAAGGTTTGCCGCTTCAGTGTTTTTAGATCTTTTAGTCAGAGTTTTCTATGGTTATTGAAATGAAATGAAAAGCATTTCGTAAGTTTTGAAATACATCAATACAACTTTGACAAATACATCAATCATCTCCCATATCTTTACCCCATTCCTCTGCAGTCCAACCCCTTTATTTCTTGCAAAGTTATTTTCTCTGATATGAAAAAATGCAAGAGTTCAATAGGGTCTTGTCAAACATAAATAATTGGAAAAGAAATAATAGATCTGCTCACCTAATAGGGTTGTGTGAGGCACGACACCTATAAAACTTAGAATCCAGTTTCTGCAGCTTCCTGGGGATATGTCAGAAATTGATGCCCGGAATGGAGGTTGTTCTGTGCTCTCTGGAATAACGACAGCTCTGGATAAAAATGTAGGTTTATTGCTTACGAGTTTCAGAGTCTACCAACTCCTTCCTCAGAACATCACTACATAACAAGATAATCAAACATACGTGGTATAAATATATATATAAAAAAATCAAAATAGGGCACCAAGGATCATTTTCTCTGATGAAACCCCCTTCAGTCTGTTTGGGATATCTGGAGAAGAAAAAGTGAGACCTGCCATGAATCCTGTGTCATGCCAACAGTAAAGCATTCTGAGACTTTTCATTTGTGAGGTTTTGAGATTCCCAGAGCAAATAAAAGAAAAACAGGGCCTAAAAGCAAACGCCCGGAAAAGTCAGTGGGTTGTATAGTATGAGGAGGAAATGGCATTACTTTCGGAGGATGCAACAATAAAGGATAACAGAGATGCAATATTCAGAGCCCATGAAGGGTAGCTTGCGTCGAAATCAGCTAAAAGCCACAGCCAAATATTTACTCCTACACCCACCATGAGGGATTTCCCAAGAGTTGGCCCCAAGGAATTTAAACCATATAATAAAGCTGCAAGGAACGGTGAGGCATTCTTTTTGGAATTTAAACATCAATGTTAATTAAAGGAAATATTAGAAAATCAATGTATCCAGCTTCTGGTGACATTTAGAAGGTAGAGCTGCAGAAGTCTATTAATCCATGTTGATATAGGAAAGATATTTGTCTTTGTACAGTGTTATCCAGTAGATAGAAAAATATTCAGAATTGAGAGTTCTCAGTGGTTGATACCTTTTAATGGCTAACTGAAAAGATCGTAACTAGAGTTGAGCGAAACAGGTTGGTCAGATTCAAAAGTCGCCGACTTTCAACTAGTCGGGTTTCGCCGAGTGAAACCCGATCATAGCGTGAGGTCGGCCATGCGGTCGCCGACCCGAGAGCCAAAGTCGCGTTTCCCATAATGCTTACAGGCGCCTTTTCTCAGCCAATGAGCAAGGCCGCACACTGTGGGCAACGCGATGGCATGGGCAGCGGCCAGCACCATCTTAGAGAAGGACATTGCAGTGATTGGCTTGTTTTGTGTGGCGTCAGTGGCTATAAAAGCCCTGACCGCCGACCGCCATTTTACTTCTGCCAATCTTAGCATAGGGAGAGGTTGCTGCCGTTGTTTTTCAATAGGGAGAGTGTTAGGCAGGAAAGAAAAAAGATAGGCAGGAAAGAAAAAAAGAATATGTGCTTCTGCTGATAGCAATTGTGCTGTACAGTTGTGTGCAGCAGTGCTGGTTATTAGGCTGCCTGATAGCTGCATTGCTGTGTGCACACTGCTGTGCAGACTGCTTTTTACACAGCACTCATACTTTTATTCTTTTTTCTGCACAGTTACAGAGCATTCATTTTTTTCCACACCGTATAGAGCTGTATGCTCCTCACACACTACCGTGTACCGGCTGGTATCCTGGACAAATACATGCTGACTATCTGTGTGTGACTCTGGAAATAAATATATGGAGATTTAAATTTTCCCCTACACCGTATTCAGCTGTCCGCTTCTGATACAGTACCGTATATCTGCTGTTTGGATTACGGTCAAATCCATACTGAGACAACGTCTGTGTGTGACTCCGGAAATAAATATACGGAGATTTAAATTTCCCCCTACACCGTATTCAGCTGTCCGCTTCTGATACAGTACCATATATCTGCTTGTTGGATTATGGTCAAATACATACTGGGAGAGCGTCTGTGTGTAACTACGGAAATAAATACCGAGATTTAAATTTTCCCCTACACTTTATACAGCTGTACGTTTCTGATACAGTACCGTATATCTGCTGTTTGGATTACGGTCAAATACATACTGGGAGAGCGTCTGTGTGTGACTAAAGGAATATATAAAAGGAGATTTAAATTTTCCCCTACACTTTATACAGCTGTATGTTTCTGATACAGTACCGTACATCTGCTGTTTGGATTACGGTCAAATACATACTGGGAGAGCGTCTGTGTGTGACTAAGGGAATATATAAAACTAGATTTAAATTTTCCCCTACACTTTATACAGCTGTACGTTTTTGATACAATACCGTATATCTGCTGTTTGGATTATGGTCAAATACATACTTGGAGAGCGTCTGTGTGTGACAACGGAAATACAGAGATTTAAATTTTCCCCTACACCGTATACAGCTGTACGTTTCTGATACAGTACCGTATATCTGCTGTTTGGATTACGGTCAGATACATACTGGGAGAGCGTCTGTGTGTGACTACTGTGGCAGGGCTACGGGTCGTGTAATCAATGGGAGATATGTGTCTCATAAATGGCTTGTCTCCATAATGTAAGGCATAACAAATATTGCCTTATTATTATTATTTTGAAGGACCTGTGGTGAGGTCAGTCATGTGACCAGTCAGCTGCTGGGTTCGTGGGTGTGGCTACACCCTTATAATGTGGCCTGCTCATGAACAAGGCAGCTGTATGTGAGGGGGGTATACACCTCCTGTGTGCGCTGGGGCTCGCGGACTGAGCCTGAAGGAAAGGACATTTTGATGTTATTTTGTCGTCTTAACTGAAGGCTGTTTATTTTGGTGACATGCTGTTTGGTTTATGATGTAATAAACCGCATGAACTTCAAGGGAACCTGCCTCCTGACTGTCTCCCGTCGCACCTAAGCGAGTAGAATCCCTACAATTGGTGCTAGACGTGCGTGCAGAGTTCCCAGCAGAGACGTGAGACCGTTGCTGCATGTCCTGGGTAAAGTTATCAGCGAGGCAGCAAGCTCTACCCGGAATAATGGAGGACCTGCTGAAACACCTGGTCCAGGCCCAGACACAGCAACAGGAGGCCAACAGGCTGTTCTTACAGCAGCTCCAGCAGAGCCAGCAGGAGCAACGGCAGCAGAGCCAGCAGGAGCAACGGCAGCTGATGCAGCTTCTGGCAACCGCCATCCAGGAGGGCAGGACAAGTGCCCCAACCCCAGGTCCGGCTGATGCAACCCACGTCACGAAGGCGGAAAGACGCGCATTGCAAAAAATGACCCCTGAGGATCATGTGGAGGCCTTCCTCACGGTGTTTGAGAGGGTGGCTGAGAGGGAAAAACTTCAGCCAGAGCGGTGGGCAGAGGTACTGGTCCCATACCTAACGGGGGAGCCCCAGAAGGCGTACTTCGACCTGACTGTACAAGACGCCAGAGAGTATCCCAAATTAATAGCGGAAATTCTCGCACGCTTGGGGGTAACAATGACTACCAGGGCACAGCGAGTTCATCGCTGGGTCTATCACCGGGACAAACCGCCGCGCTCCCAAATGTTCGACCTATTGCACCTGGTCCAGAAATGGCTGGAGCCAGAGTCGTCTTCCCCAGCACAGATTGTAGAGTGAGTGGTCATGGATCGGTTTGTGCATTCTCTGCCAAGACACCTACAGACTTTGGTGGCCCAGGGTGATCCCCAAAATGCCGATGAACTGGTCGGACTGGTCGAGAGATACCAGGAGATGGAAGGTTCCTTGGGAAGCAGCCCATTCCGTATTGGAGGACCCAGAAGGGGGCGGAGTCCCAAAAAGGGGTGGTGCGTCCAAGGTCAAAAGGGGCGGGGAGGCGGTGCCCAAGGTCCCCTCAGGTGATATTATTTGCTGGAAGTGTCACTGGCAAGGACATATAGCTGCCCGTTGTTCCCAAACCAGCGAGCAGGTGGACTGCAGCATGGGACGCCGTAGTTTCATACTACGCATATCCAGCTTGCAGTGTGAATTCGCCACCTAACGAGGGGCCACAAGCGTGTCCCGTGAAGGTGAACGGGCGAGCAGCAATGGCGTTTCTAGACTCCGGGAGCTTGGTGACCCTTGTGAGGGCCAGTTTTCCTCTCAACATACTCCCGGGTAAAAAGATTGGCGTTCGGTGCATACATGGCGATGCAAAGAACTACCCTATGGCTAGGGTGAATATTGAAACGGCGCATGGCACCGAGTCGCATGAAGTTGGCTTTGTTCAAGACTTGTTGCATCGTATAATTATTGGCCAGGATTTCTGTCTGTTTTGGGATTTGTGGGGTAAGGGTTCTGAGTGTGCTAGCAAGAGCAGGGAACCAATTCACCCCAATGAGGTATCGCCACCACCAGAGGCAGACGGGTTTCCTTTATGTGTCCTTGTTGGGGATAAAGAGGAAGGGTCCACTGTCCCTGACATCCCAGAGTTAGGGGTGACCGGAGAGAATTTTGGGACTGCCTAACATAGGGACGCCACGCCGAGGGAAGCCTTTAACAATGTCACCGTCATTAATGGGATTGCACAAGAGCCGGGAGCAGACACAAGGTTTCCCTATTTTATGTTGAGTGGGGAATTATTGTACCGGGTCACGAAAATAAGGGAGGAGGTGGTAGAGCAGTTAATAGTACCAGGCCCCTATAGACGGAAAGTGTTGGACATGGCCCATTCACACATCTTGGGGGGACAAATGGGGGTGGAAAAAACAGGAATGGGTTGTACAGAGGTTCTATTGGCCTGGGTGTTACCGGGAAATAGCAAACTATTGCAGGTCCTGCCCGACATGTCAGTGAACTGCCCCCACATCTAATTTTCGGAACCCTATTGTGCCACTGCCCATTATTGAGGTGCCATTTGAGAGAATTGCCATGGACTTGGTCGGTCCCTTAGTTAAATCAGCTTCAGGGCATCAGTATATATTAGTCATCCTGGACTATGACACACGCTATCCTGAGGCCATTCCCCTGAGAAACTCCTCCGCGAAGAGTATAGCCCACGAGTTGGTCCATGTGTTTTCCAGGGCGGGTTTGCCGAAGGAGATCCTGACCGACCAGGGGACACCTTTTATGAGCAAGGTGATGAGGGAATTGTGCAGAGTCTTGCAAATCTCCCAGTTGAGGACTTCAGTGTACCATCCACAGTCAGATGGCCTTGTTGAGAGGTTTAACAAGACACTGAAGAGCATGCTGAGAAAAGTCATAGAGAAAGATGGTAGAGACTGGGATTGTCTCTTACCGTATTTGCTGTTTTCTATCTGTGAAGTCCCCCAGGCTTCCACGGGGTTCTCGCCCTTCGAGCTTCTGTACGGCCGACATCCGCAAGGTCTCCTAGATATAGCCAAGGAAACCTGGGAAGCCGAAGTCACGCCCACAGAAGCGTCATTGAGCATGTGGCACTGATGCAGCAGAGGGTTGCGAAGGTGATGCCCATTGTTAAAGAACATCTCCGCCAGGCATAAGAGGCTCAGGCCAGGGTCTACAACCGGTCAGCCAGAGTGAGGCAGTTCAATCCGGGAGACCGAGTTCTCGTGCTAATCCCGATGGTGGAGAGTAAGTTCTTGGCCAAGTGACAAGGACCATATGAGGTGGTGGAGAAGCTGGGAGACGTAAACAAGATCCACCAACCCAGAAGACGGAAGCCATACCAGGTTTACCATGTCAACCTCATCAAGCCGTGGCAAGATAGAGAGCCAGCGGTAACTCCGTGCTTGCTAGGCAACCTAGAAGGGGAGGTTGGAGCGGTTACCATAGCGGAGACACTATCGAAGGCCCAGAAACAGCAGTGCCAGGAGTTACTCCAGAAGAACAGGGACCTGTTTTCAGAGTTGCCTGCGTGCACGAAGTTGGTGGAGCACGAAGTTCTGACCGAGCCACATGTGCGGGTGAACGTGAAACCGTATTGTATTCCTGAGGCCCGGCGAGATGTAATCTCCAAGGAGGTGCAGCGTATGTTGAAGTTCGGGGTCATTGAGGATTCTAAGAGCGGCTGGTCGAGCCCGATTGTCCTGGTCCCAAAACCTGATGGGGAATGGAGGCTCTGCAATGATTACCGGAAGCTGAATGAGGTCTCCAAGTTCGACGCTTATCCCACTCGGGGATGAGCTCATCGAGAGACTTGGACCTGCCAGGTACATAACCACCTTGGATCTGACAAAGGGATACTGGCAGATCCCTATGGCACAGGAAGCCAAGGAGAAGACGACATTTTCCACACCAGACGGGTGCTTCCAGTATGTCCAGATGCCGTTTGGCCTGCAGGGAGCTCCGGCAACATTCCAAAGGACTATGGATAGAATCCTTGCGACTCATAAACTATACGCTGCCGCGTACCTGGATGATATCGTCATCTTTACCCCGGACTTGGAGACTCACCTGGAAAAGGTTCAAGCAGTGATGCGCTAAGAGAGGCGGGGTTTACAATAAACCCAAAGAAGTGTGCCTTGGGTAAAGAAGAAGCCAAGTACCTCGGATATGTAGTGGGGCGTGGCGAGATCAAACCTCAAATTAATAAAGTGGAGGCAATTCAAACATGGCCGAGGCCTCTGCCAAAGAAGCAAGTTAAAGCCTTCCTGGGGATTGTGGGATATTACAGGAGGTTCATCCCAAACTTCACCACAATGGCTGCACCGCTAACTGATCTGCTTAAGGGGACAAAGTTAGTGATGGTCAGCTGGTCCGAAGAAGCAGTCATCTTTCCAAGAAATGAAGGGAGCTCTTTGTAAGCAACCCATTTTGGTGGCCCCAGACTTTAAACGTGAATTTGTCCTCCAGACAGATGCCTCATATGTCGGGGTAGGAGCAGTCCTTTCCCAAGAGATACGTGGGGAGGAGCATCCTGTTCTCTACTTGAGTAGGAAGTTGACTTCTTTTGAGAGAAATTACTCAGTTGTAGAGAAGGAGTGTTTGGCCATAAAATGGGCAGTGGATACATTACGGTGCTAACTGGTGGGATGGAAGTCTAGATTAATATCCGACCATGCCCCACTCAGGTGGATGAGGGAAACAAAGGGAAAGAATGCTAGGGTCATCCGCTGGTTCTTAGCCCTACAAGACTTTAGCTTCCATGTAGAGCATAGGGCCCGGAAGCGACATGGGAATGCCAACGCCCTCTCCAGAATCCCTTGCCTGGTAGGTGAAAGTGCGTAGCCCCATGGCTTTAGGCAGAGGGAGGAGGTATGTGGCAGGGCTAAGGGTCGTATAATCGATGGGAGATATGTGTCTCATAAATGGCTTGTCTCCATAATGTAGGGCATAACAAATATTGCTGTATTATTATTATTTTGAAGGACCTTTGGTGAGGTCACAGTCATGTGACCAGTCAGCTGCTGGGTTCGTGGGTGTGGCTACACCCTTATAATGTGGCCTGCTCATGACCAAGGCAGCTGTATGTGAGGGGGGTATACACCTCCTGTGTGCGCTGAGGCTCGCGGACTGAGCCTGAAGGAAAGGACATTTTGATGTTATTTTGTTGCCTGAACTGAAGGCTGTTTATTTTGGTGGCATGCTGTGTCGCATGTACTTCAAGGGAACCTGCCTCCTGACTGTCTCCCGTCGCACCTAAGCGAGTAGAATCCCTACAATATGGAAATAAATACCGAGATTTAAATTTTCCCCTACACTGTATACAGCTGTACACTCCTCTTACAGTACCATATATCTGCTGGTATATTTGATACATGTTCCCAAACATGAGGAAGTTCGGTGGAAGAGGCCATGGACATGGGCGGGGGGGCAGCTGGTACTGATGGTGGTGGTTGTGCATCTGCTGGTTATGCCAAAAGCACAACAGCAGCAAAGGCAGGAGGTGTTGATCCTGTGTCATCGTCTGGCTCAAGAAGGCCTGGAAGGTTCCCTTTTCTGGGAGCAGGTAAACCGCTTTTAATGCTGGAGCATCAGGAACAGGTTTTGGCTTACATTGCAGAAACAGCCTCCAGCTCTATTGCCTCCTCTTCTGAAGTGTCCAAAAATGCAAGCACCGAGTCGTCAGTGCAGGCTTCTGGTAAGGAACAACACCTTTCCTTGTGTCCTTCACCCCCACCAAAAGTGAAGGGTGCGGCAGGCCACACTTCTGATTACTCCATGGAGCTCTTTTCACATACCATGCCTGGGTTACCAAGTCAAATCCTGAATTCCCCTGTCCAAGATGAATCTGACATGGAGTGCACTGATGCACAGCCACTGCTAGATGATTCTGCTGGTACATTGACCCAGAGCACTACATTGCCCTCGCAGTCTACTGAACCAGAATCTGACCCTAATGAAACTCAGGTGCCCCTTCCCGCATACTATACCACCTTACACAGTGACACAGAGGAAGGTGCAGCTGAAATTCAAGAGGAGGTGATGGATGACCCAGTTGTTGACCGGATTGGCATCCATTGGGGGAAGAGGGTGCTGCTGGCAATAGCTCAGAAGAGAAGAAGGATCCGCAGCAGGCATCGACA
Source organism: Dendrobates tinctorius (assembly GCF_039654945.1). Lineage (NCBI taxonomy): Eukaryota > Metazoa > Chordata > Amphibia > Anura > Dendrobatidae > Dendrobates > Dendrobates tinctorius. Next base: position 84,936,443 of record NW_027361728.1, on the reverse strand, counting down.
TCGCAGCAGCGGTTATCTGGCAGGCCCGTAGCTGTCCAAAAAATGTGGTAAAAAAAAGAGTTGCAGGACAGCTTGCCCAGACGGTCAAATTAGCACAGCGTGCAAGCCCTGAAAATTTATGCCATAGTAGGAAGAGTGCAATGTGGCACTTTTTGACCAAAATCCTATTGATGAGGCAAAGGTTATCTATAAGAAGTGCGGAAGGACCTTTAGCCGAGGGGAAAATCTCCGAAATTTGAATACTAGTTGCATGCTTAGACATTTAATCACCATGCACTTGCAAGCGTGGACGGACTACAAAACCTCAGGTAGCACATGTGCACCTGCTCTGACTGAAGGTAGCCAGCAACACTCCATCGCTTCCCTCACTGTAAGCTGACCGGTAAGCACACCACCAGTAAGAAATGTTGAGGTGTCGTCGCAAGGCCAAAGCAGTCAGGGATTCACAATGATTTTGCAACGAAAGACTGAATCTAGGCCATCACAACTAGCACCATCACCAACCCCCTCTCAGTCCGTCAGGTCCACCACTATTCCCCCATATGCAGGTCTCAAGTCCAGCTCACCCTAGCAGACACTCTGAGTAAGACAAGAAAGTACACATCCTCTCATCCGCGTACACTGGCTTTGAACGCCTACATTGTCAAACTGGTCTCATTAGAGATGATGCCCTTCTGTTTGGTTGAAAGCGCAGCATTCCGAGAGCTCATGGCCTACGCTGTCCCACGCTATGACCTACCCAGTCGGCACTTCTTTTCTAGAAAAGCCATCCCTGCCCTCCACCTGCATGTGAAAGACCGCATTGTCCATGCACTCAAATAATCAGTGAGTGGAAAGGTGCACCTCACAACAGATGTATGGGCCAGTAGGCATGGCCAGGGCCGTTATGTTTCCATCACTGCGCACTGGGTTAATGTGGTGGATGCAGGGTCCACAGGGGACAGCGGCGTTGGAACAGTGCTGCCTAACCCACGGTATAGGAAACAGTTGGCTGTAGGCGTTCGACCCTCCACCTCCTCCAGAAGTGAAAGCTCGTCGACAGAGCGCAGTCACACGAGCACTCCCGTCTGCAGCTGCCAGTGTTGCACACGAGGTGTCCCACTATCGAACAGCTAGTGGTAAGCATCACCAGGCTGTTTTAAAGATGATGTCTTTGGGAGAACACAGACACACCGAGGAGGTACTGACCGACTACTTGCAGCGAGAAACTGAGTCATGGCTGGGCAGTCTACATCTTGAGCCAGGCAAGGTAGTCAGTGATAATTTTGTGGCGGCCATAGCCCTTGCAAAACTCAGACACATACATTGCCTGGCTCACACCTTGAACCTGGTGGTGAAGTGCTTCCTAAATAATTATCCAGAGTTAACAGCCCTGCACTATAAGGTCCGAAGGACTGTGCTCGCACATCCATCGCTCGCCCGTAGACTCCAGTCGTATGCAGAGGCTGCAGCGATCGCTCAACCTCCCCAAGCACCGCCTAATCATAGTCATTGCAACAAGGTGGAACTCCACCATGCACATGGTTGAGAGGCTGTGCGAACAGAGGCAGGCTGTAATGCATTTGTGGGAGGATACACGGGCAGGCAGTTTCAGGGCAGACATGGAGTTGTCGGGTGTGCAGTGGTCAAAGCTGAAAGACCTCTGTAAAGTCCTTCAGTGTTTTGATGAATGCACACGGCTGGTTAGCGCAGACGACACCATCATAAGCATGAGCATCCCACTTATGCGTCTGCTCATGCAAACTTTGACGCACATTAAGGATCAGGTGTCTGCAGTGGAGGAGGAAGAGGAGGAGGAGGGAAGCCTTGATGACAGTCAGCCATTGTCTGGTCAGGGAACTGTCATGGACAAGGTGGAAGAAGAGGAGGAGGAGGAGGATGAGGGGCATGATTATTTTGGGGAGGAGGATGCTTCTCGGGGGCAAGATAAAAGGTTGGCTTGCCAAGGTCAGGTACAGAGTTTGTGCGTGACTGGAGGGATGTAGATTTGGCAGAAAGTGCTCCTCCACCCACCACTGTCAGTGCATCATTGACACCTGGAACATTGGCCCACATGTGTGATTATCTCTTGCGGATCCTAAAAAGGGACCCCCGCATTGTCAGAATCATGAAGGATGATGACTATTGGTTGGCCAGTATCCTCGATCCACGATATAAAGGCAAATTACAGAACATCATGCCACAGGAGAACCTAGAGCTAATATTGGCGAACAAACAAGCAACTCTGGTAAACCGTTTGTTAAAGGCATTCCCAGCACACAGCAGCAGTGCAGGTTCTACCATGAGCCATACTGGGCCAAATTTAAGAGGTGTTTGTGGTGCACACAGCCGAACTGGCGTTGGAGACGGGTTTCATGACCATGTTGTGGACTGATTTCTCAAGGACCGCTCACACGACTGATAATACTGAATCGATTGCAGCAGACAGGAGACAGCAGTTGTCAACTATGGTTCAAAATTACCTCTCCTCCCCTATCGATGTTCTCCCTCACAGTTCATTCCCCTTTGACTACTGGGCCTGTAAACTGGACACCAGGCCTGAATTGGCACACTTGGCTCGCTTGCCCTGCTGATTGTGTGCTATCAGAAAGAGTCTCCAGTGCAGCTGGATCAGTCCTAACAGAAAGAAGGACCCGGCTGTCGACCCAAACTGTTGATGATCTCACCTTCATTAAAATGAACCATGCATGGGTTTCAAAGGATTTTGTCCCACCTTCCCCTGATGACACATTGGTTGCCGGCAAAATGGCTCGCTTTGTCCCCCTCTTCCTCCGACTTCTCCAATTCCTTCATTTGCAGCTGCTGAATGTCCAGCCTACACCTCAACATATGCCAGTTTTTCCACCTCCCTAACTGGGCTGTCCCCCCCTCGGCCAGCGTCAGCACCTGGCGCACCCAGGCAAGTGCCGAGGCCCTGAGCAGGTGGGGGGCCCCACTCATGTGTGACGGCACTGGCACAGGGCCCCTCACAGTAGGCCGATGTCTCTGACGGTGAGGGGTCCACTCGTCATTACAGACACCGTAGTACTATGAGGGGCCCTGCGCCAGTCCCATCGCCCACAAGTGGGGCCTCCCTGCTTGCTCAGGGCATCAACACTTGCAATACTTACCTCTCCCTGCTCCACCGCTGTGACCTCTTCCGCGTTTCCTGACAGTGACATTCAGGTCAGTGAGCACGATGACGTCACATCTGTACACCCTCTGCCTGAACAGTCTAAGTGCACAGAGCTGGAAGATGGCGATGCTGAGGAATCTAGAGTAGAGCAGTGCCCAGCGAGGAGAGGTATTTCATTTTTTTAATTTTTGGAGCAATATATGGGCATTATACACTGGACAATTATATATGGTTCCCATCATACACTTGAGCATCATAGATAGGGCCCATTATACACTGGAGCATCGTATGGGGCCCATTACATATGGATCATTATATGGGCCCATCATACACTGGAGCATTGTAAATGGGGCCCATCATACACTGGAGCATCATCCATGTTGCCGATCATACACTGGAGCATCATATATGGGTCCCATTATACACTTGAGCATTATAAATGGGGCCCATTATATATGGAGCATTATACACTGTTTGCATAATTATTATTAGGCAAGTTGTATTTGAGAGGATTCTTTTTATTATTGAACAATAACTATGTTGTCAATCAACTGAAAAGACTCATAAATTTCAAAGCTTCATATTTTTGGAAGTTGGAGTGGGTTTTTTTTAGATTTGGCTATCTTACGAGGATATCTGTTTGTGCAGGTAACTATTACTGTGCATAATTATTAGGCAACTTAATAAAAACCAAATATATACTCATCTCACTTGTTTGTTTTCACCTGGTAAACCAATATAACACAAAATTTAGAAATAAACATTTCTGACATTCAAAACCAAAAAAAGGGACCAACATAGCCAGCTTTCTTTACGATGAGACTCAAAAGCCTTCCATCCATAGATTCTGTCAGTTGCTTGATCTGTTTACGATCAACATTGCGTGCAGCAGCCACCACAGCCTCCCTGACACTGTTCCGAGAGGTGTAATGGTTTCACTCCCTGTAGATCTCACATTTTATGAGGGACCACAGGTTCTCTATGGGGTTCAGAAAAGGTGAACAAGGGGGCCATGTCATTATTTTTTCTTCTTTTAGACCTTTACTGGCCAGCCACGCTGTGGAGTATTTGGATATTGTGATGGAGCATTGTCCTGCATGAAAATCATGTTTTTCTTGAACGATACCGACTTCTTCCTGTAACACTTGCTTGAAGAAGGTGTCTTCCAGAAACTGCCAGTAGGTCTGGGAGTTGAGCTTCACTCCGTCCTCAACCCGAAAAGGTCCCACAAGTTCATCTTTGATGATACCAGCCCATACCCCAGTACACCACCTCCATCTTGCTGGCGTCTGAGTCAGAGTGGAGCTCTCTGGCCTTTATTGATCCTGCCTCGGGCCCATCCATCTGGCCCATCAAGAGTCACTCTCATTTCATCAGTCCTTAAAGCCTTCCAAAACCTGTCTTAACGTATTTCTTGGCCCAGTCTTGACATTTTATCTTATGTTTCTTGTTCAAAGGTGGTCGTTTTCCAGCCTTCCTTACCTTGGCCATGTCCCTGAGTATGGCACACCTTGTGCTTTTTGATACTCCAGTAACGTTGCAGCTCTGAAATATGGCAAAACTGGCGCCAAATGGCATCTTGGCAGCGTCACGCTTGATTTTCCTCAATTCATGGGCAGTTATTTTGAGCCTTTTTTTACCAACATGCTTCTTGCGACCCTGTTGGCTATTTGCCATGAAACGCTTGATTGTTCAATGATCACGCTTCAAAAGTTTGGCAATTTCAAGACTGCTGCATCCCTCTGCAAGACATCGCACAATGTTTGACTTTTCAGAGTCCGTCAAATCTCTCTTCTTACCAATTTTGCCAAAGGAAAGGAAGTTACCTAATAACTTATATAGGGTGCTTATGTGATTAGACCACACCCCTCCTCATTACATAGATGCAAATCACCTGATTTACATAATTGGCAGTTGGCTGTCAAGTCTATACAGCTTGGAGTAGGACAACATTTGCCTTATAATTGTGCACACAGTGTATATATGCACATCATACACTGGAGCATCATATGGGGCCATCATATACTAGAGCATCATATGGGGCCCATTATATATGGAGCATTATATAGGCCCATCATACAATGGATCATCATCCATGGGGCCCATCATATACTGGAGCATCATATGGGGTTCATTATTTATGGGGCATCATATAGGGTATGGAGCACATATGAGGCCTATTCTGTATGGAGCATTATATGGAGCCCATTCTGTATGGAGCAATATATGGGGCCCATCATATACTGTATGGAGCTTTATATGCAACTCATACTGTATGGAGCAATATGTGGGGCTCATTCTACTCTATGGGGACCATCCTATACTGTATGGCACATTATATGGGGACCATATTATACTGTAGCATTGTGTAGAGCTCATCATATACTGTATGGAACATTATATGGGGCCAATTCTGTATGGAGCAATATATGGGGCTCATTATTCTGTATGGCGCACTATGTGGTGGCCATAATACTGTATGGAGGAATATACTGTCCGGTTTTTGAGCTATTGTATTATTTAAAATATATATCAGTCATGTAATGTAAGAAGTGAAGTATTTGTCATTGCACTATACCAATATTTCTCTGCCGTATCTGAGCGTCATGAATTGTGGTATGTGTTAAAGGGGCCCACTGACACTTTCGCCCGGGGCACACGAAAACCTGGAGCCAGCCCTATCCCCCCCACAACTTTAGCCAAATAGCCCCCAGTTTTCAATGCATAACTATTATTATAAAGTAAATTAAGGTTGACAAGCTTAAGTAATAAAAATTGATGTCGTTGGCATTGAAATGGGCACTGTTTGTGTGTTTACTGTCCTCCACTCCCTGCCGACTTTGCTTCCCCATTGACTTGCATTGGGTTTCGTGTTTCAGTCGGACCTCCGACTTTTCACGATAGTCGGACGATTTCGTTCGACTCGACTTTTGAGAAAGTCGGGTTTCATGAAACCCGACTCGACCCTAAAAAAGGCAAAGTCGCTCATCCTTAATCGTAACAAATTGTAAGCTTTCGAGACTACTCAGGTCTCTTCATCTGGCATTGACTAATACAAAATCTGAAGAATCACATATTTACAGTGGGTACAGAAAGTATTCAAACCCCTTTAAATTTTTCACTCTTTGTTTCATTGCAGCTATTTGGTAAATTCAAAAAAGTTAATTTTTTTCTTATTAACCCCTTCACCCCCAAGGGTGGTTTGCACGTTCATGACCGGGCCAATTTTTACAATTCTGACCACTGTACCTTTATGAGGTCATAACTCTGGAACGCTTCCATGGATCCCGGTGATTCTGACATTGTTTTCTTGTGACATATTGTACTTCATGTTAGTGGTAAAATTTCATTCAAATAACTTGCGTTTATTTGTGAGAAAAATGGAAATTTGGTGAAAATTTTGAAAATGTCGCAATTTTCCAACTTTGAATTTTTTTGCCCTTAAATCACAGAGATACGGCACACAAAAAACTTGATAACTAACATTTCCCACATGTTTACTTTACATCAGCACAATTTTGGAACCAAAATTTTTTTTTGTTAGGAAGTTATAAGGGTTAAAAGTTGACCAGCGATTTCTCATTTTTACAACACCATTTTATTTTTAGGACCACATCACATTTGAAGCCACTTTGAGGGGTCTATATGATAGAAAATACCCAAAAGTGACACCATTCTAAAAACTGCACCCCTTAAGGTGCTCAAAACCACATTCAAGAAGTTTATTAACCCTTTAGGTGCGTCAGGAATTTTTTTGAATATTTAAAAAAAAATGAACATCTAACTTTTTTTCATAAAAAAAATACTTCAGGTTCAATTTTTTTTATTTTACCAAGGGTAACAGGAGAAATTGAACTGCAAAAGTTATTGTGCAATTTGTCCTGAGTACGCAGATACCTGATATGTGGGGGGGAACAACTGTTTCGGCGCATGGCAGAGCTCAGAATGGAAGGAGCGCCGTTTGACTTTTTCAATGCAAAATTGGCTGGAATTCAGATTGGACGCCATGTCACGTTTGGAGAGTCCCTGATGTACCTAAACAGTGGAAACCCCCTACAAGTGACCCCATTTTGGAAACTAGACCCCCCAAGGAACTTATCTAGATATGTGGTGAGAACTTTGAACCCCCATGGGCTTCACAGAAGTTTATAACATAAAGCCATACAATTAAAAAATCATATTTTTTCCACAAAAATGATCTTTTCACCCCAATTTTTATTTTCCCAAGGGTAACAGGACCCTAAAAGTTATTGTGCAATTTGTCCTGAGTACGCTGATACCCCACATGTGGGGGTAAACCACTATTTGGGCGCATGGCAGAGCTCGGAAGGGAAGCAGCGCCATTTGACGTTTTTGGCTGGAATTGAGATCGGACACCATGTCGCGTTTGGAAAACTCCTGATGTACCAAAACAGTGGAAACCCCCCACAAATGACACCATTTTGGAAAATAGACCCCCTAAGGAACTTATCTAGATGTGTGGTGAGAACTTTGAACCCCCATGGGCTTCACAGAAGTTTATAACATAAAGCCATACAATTAAAAAATCATATTTTTTCCACAAAAATGATCTTTTCACCCTCAATTCTTATTTTTCCAAGGGTAACAGGACCCTAAAAGTTATTGTGCAATTTGTCCTGAGTACGCTGATACCCCACATGTGGGGGTAAACCACTATTTGGGCGCATGGCAGAGCTCGGAAGGGAAGCAGCGCCATTTGACGTTTTTGGCTGGAATTGAGATCGGACACCATGTCGCGTTTGGAAAACTCCTGATGTACCAAAACAGTGGAACCCCCCCCACAAATGACACCATTTTGGAAACTAGACCCCCTAAGGAACTTATCTAGATGTGTGGTGAGCACTTTGACCCCCCCAGTGCTTCACAGAAGTTTACAACGCCCGGGCGTGAAAATAAAAAATTCGTATTTTTTCCACAAACATGATCTTTTAGTCACCATTTTTTTATTTTCCCAAGGGTACCAGGAGAAATTGGACCCCAAAAGTTGTTGTCCAATTTGTCCTGAGTATGCTTTGTCCTGAGTATGCTGATGCCCCATACGTGGGAGAAAACTACTGTATGGGCACACGTCGGGGCTCGGAAGGGAAGTAGTGACGTTTTGGAATGCAGACTTTGATGGAATGGTCTGCGGGTGTCATGTTGCCTTTGGAGAGCCCCTAATGTACCTAAACAGTGGAAACCCCCCACAAATGACACCATTTTGTAAACTAGACCCCCCAAGGAACTTATCTAGATGTGTGGTGAGCACTTTGAACCCCCCAGTGCTTCACAGAAGTTTACAACGCCCGGGCATGAAAATAAAAAAATCGTATTTTTTTCCACAAACATGATCAATTAGTCCCCAATTTTTTCATTTTCCCAAGGGTAACAGGAGAAACTGGACCCCCAAAAGTTGTTGTCCAATTTGTCCTGAGTACGCTGACACCCCATATGTGGGAGAAAACTACTGTATGGACACACGTCGGGGCTCGGAAGGGAAGCAGTGACGTTTTGGAATGCAGACTTTGATGGAATGGTCTGCGGGTGTCATGTGCGTTTGGAGAGCCCCTGATGTACCTAAACTATTGAAACTCCCCACAAGTAACCCCATTTTGGACACTAGACCCCCCACGGAACTTATCTAGATGTGTGGTGAGCACTTTGAACCCCCAAGTGCTTCACAGAAGTTTATAACACTCGGACGTGAAAATAAAAAAATCATTTTTTGCCACAAAAATGATATTTTTGCCCCCAATTTTTTATTTTCCTAAGGGTAACAGGAGAAATTGGACCCCAAAAATTGTTTTGCAATTTGTCCTGAGTAGGCTGATACCCTACATGTGGGGGTAAAACACTGTTTGGGCGCATAGCAGAGCTTGGAAGGGAAGGAGCACCATTTGACTTTTTCAACTCAGAATTGGCTGGAATTGAGATCAGACGCCATGTTGCATTTGGAGAGCCCCTGATGTGCCCAAACAGTGGAAACCCCCAATTCTAACTCCAACCCGAACCCCAGCACACCCCTAACCCTAGCCCTAACCCTAGCCCTAGCCCTAACCCTACCCCAACACACCCCTAACCCTAATGGAAAAATGGAAATAAATGCATTTTTTTTATTTTATTATTTTTCCCTAACTAAGGGGGTGATAACGGGGGGTTTGATTTACTATTTATGGCGGTTTTTATGTTTGGCGGCTGTCGCACGCTAAAATACGCTTTTTATTGTAAAAATAGTTTTTGCATCACCACATATTGAGAGCTATAATTTTTCCGTATTTTGACCCACCGAGTCATGTGAGGTCTTATTTTTTGCGGGACGAGTTGACGTTTTTATTGGTACCATTTTCGGGCATGTGGAATTTTTTGATCGCTTTTTATTCCGATTTTTGGGATGCAGAATGAACAAAAACCAGCGTTTCATGAATTTGTTTTGGGGGGGTGCGTTTACACCGTTCCGCGTGCGGTAAAATTGATAAAGCGGTTTTATTCTTCGGGTCAGTACGGTTACAGCGATACCTCATTTAGGTCATTTTTTTATGTTTTTGTCGTTTTTTGCGGGACAAGATGATGTTTTCAGCGGTACCATGGATATTTATATGCGTCTTTTTGATCGCGCGTTATTACACTTTTTGTTTGGCGGTATGATAATAAATCATTATTTTTTGCTTTGTTTTTTATTTTTATTTTTTAAGGGGTTCGCTAAAGGGGTTAACTAATGGGACAGTTTTATAGGGCGGGTCGTTACAGACGCGGCGATACCTAATATGTGTACTTTTATTGTTTTTTTTTTATTTCCAAAAAATGGATTTATTGGGGGAATATTTTTTTTTTTTCTAATATATTTGGCGATTTTTTTTTAATTATTTTTACACTTTTTTTTATTTTTTTTTTTACTTTATTAAATAGTCCCAGGTGGGACATCACTGTCCTGTGACAGATCGCTGATCTGTCACATCACAGATCACTGTGACAGATCAGCGATCTGACACAGGCACTGCAGAAGGCTTCCTCATGCCTGCGCTTTGCAGGCACTGAGGAAGCCAGCTTCCTGCAGGCCCCCGAAGGCCCCCGTCGCCATCTTGGATTCGGGGGACTGGAGGAAAGGAGCCCCCGCAGCAGCGCTGCACATTGCGCTGCCGTGGGGGGCTCAGGGAAGCACGGAGGGAGCCCCCTCCCTGCCAATGCTTCCCTTTAACCCCCTGGTACACCGCGATCGTGTTTGATCGCGGTGTGCAAGGGGTTAACGTGTCGGGGGCGGTCCGTGACCGCCCCTGACACATTGTGCCGGGTGTCAGCTGTGATAATCAGCTTACACCCGGCCGCGATCAGCGGCGCTCACCACGTGGGCGCCGCTGATCGCGGTAGACATACTATCCCGTCCACGGTCATACGGGCCCGGGTACCGTGGACGGGATAGTACGTCGGATGTCAGGAAGGGGTTAATGTACACTCTGCACCCCATCTTGACTGAAAAAAGCAGAAATGTAGAAATTTTTGTAAATTTATTAAAAAAGAAAAGCTGAAATATCACATGGTCATAAGTATTCAGACACTCACATTTAAGTCACATGCTGTTACATGTCAATCTGGGCTAAATAAGAAATATTATGTGTCCTTCCATTGTATATTGCTGTTTCCCATTGTATCCTTTTTAAAGGTCTTTATCGCCATTTCCTTTCCAACAGGAGTTTATGAAATGTCTCATTTTATCGTCTGATTTCACTGTCTCAATAAAATTTGTATTATGTGGACTTTAATAAATGGATCTTGGACATACAGTATCTCTGCCAATGTTGTCACCAAGATATTTTAACCCTTCGGCCACTATATTCAAGCCATAAATCTTTTTCTTCAGCATCAATACCTTTTTTTGGTACCATTTATTCTACACCACACCACACTTTCAAATTGTTGCGTTACTTACAATGTACACATACACATAGTTATTATTATTTGAATGTATTCCCTATTCCCAAATTGTATACATTTGAATGTATTTACCCTTTTATTTTATCTTTACTACTGTTGTATGTGATATAGTTTTAGTTGATAACGCTGCTTTAGCCATTCCACAAACCAGAATTGGATTGATCTCTGAGTTGTATTGTTTTCCATGAAGCAAGACCACTCTCTTAGCTCTTGATTGCGCTACAGTCCCATGGGAAACCTCCAGATAGTCACTTATCAAGCCCTCCAAAGCCATAGATATTGGTCATAATAAGAAATTGTATTGCAATATAGCATCCAGTACTTAAAAGTGTGTCAGAGGAAAGGATATAATCTATTTTAGATTATCTTCCAAGAACCTTTCAAAAGGCTGAATATTTTTCTTTAGCAAGGTTACACATGCTTTGTTGATTGACCTTTGAGGTTGACTGTATGTCTCTACTTGTAGCCTCCTCATCTCTGACATAGAACTTGCCCCTTGGGAGACTGACGTATTCAAAAATCATTACTCACGCTATTAAAAACTCTACCCAAGACCTTGTTTTGGGCATTATCAAGTTAGCCAAATAGTAATTGAGGGCTTATAAGCTATAAATCATTTACTCCTAGACTTCTAATCTGAGGTAAACACTCAGTTAAACCCTCAATGGTCTTCCCTCTTCTGTATATTCTGTGGAAAGAGTTCAAAAATGTTCCCTGTTTCAAAGAACATGTTCCAATGTTCATTTACCCCTCACTTTACCCACCCAGCTCTCAACAGTTTCTGTAAGTTTGTTACTGATAAAGAGAAATTATACATGAACCCCTTCATGATGTATAGGGACATCATAGGTCGTGTCCCGGCATTTGATGCTGGCTCTAGCGCTGATCCGGCATCTTTTCAGGCACATGACAGCTGATATGATAATCTGTCATGTACCTCTAAAAGCCACTGGTGGAATTGTGATCCACCAGCGACTGTTAACATGTTAAATGGCCTCGCGCTTCCTGGAAGTGTGTCACAAACCCCGCCCATCGGCACCACCGTCACATGATTGCTGGGCGCCGATTGGTTGGCTTGACAGCCAGAGGTCTGATGAAAACCCCCGTGCTTGTCATTGCAGATCTCCTGTGAACGCCGGAGATTATTTTTGCTACAAGAAGATCACAGCTTCAAGTCTCCTAAGGGGACTATTGAACCAAGCAAAAAGTGAAAAAAAATGTTTAAAAAATGTGAAGAAAATATAAAAGTTCAAATCAATCTACCTTTTACCCATTCAAAAGAAAACATTAAAAAATACACATATTTAGTATCACTGCATTCAGAAATGCCCAATCTATCAAAATATCAAATAAATTAATCCGATCGGTTAACGGGGTAACAGGAAAAAAAAACGCCAGAATTACGTGTTTTTGGGTCGTCGCAACATTGCATTAAAAGACAATAACAGGTGATCAAAAGATCGTATCTACACCAAAATAGTTTCAATGAAAACGTCAGCTTGGAGCGCAAAAAATGACAAAAATGACTATAGGCCGGTGAGTCTGACTTCTATACCAGGAAAGATCTTTGAACAAATTATTAAACAACATGTAAGTCAATACCTGGATAAGAATGAAGTGATCAAACAGAGTCAGCATGGGTTTGTAACTAATAAGTCATGTCAGACTAACTTAATTTCCTTCTATGACGGTATCACTGATTGGGTGGATCAAGGAAATGCTGTAGATATAGTATATCTTGACTTCAGCAAAGCATTTGACAAAGTCTCTCATACAATCCTTATTGAAAAAATGACTAAGTATGGAATGGACAAGGCAACTGTTAGGTGGATTCATAGCTGGCTTAGTGATCGGACCCAAAGAGTGGTCGTAAATGGCTGCACATCCAGTTGGAAGAATGTCTCAAGTGGGGTACCACAGGGCTCTGTCCTGGGCCCTGTATTGTTCAACATCTTTATCAACGATTTAGATGAAGGAATTGAGGGTAAACTGATTAAATTTGCTGATGACACAAAGCTAGGAGGGATAGCTAATACTAGAGAAGAGAGAGAGAGGATTCAAAAAGATTTAAATAAACTGGAGAAGTGGGCAGTAACTAACAGAATGGTTTTTAACAGGGAGAAATGCAAAGTACTACATCTGGGCAATAAAAATGAAAAAAGCATATATAGAATGGGAGGGATAGGGCTAAGTGACAGCACATGTGAAAAAGACTTGGGTATACTAATAGATCACAGACTGAATATGAGTCAACAGTGTGATGCAGCAGCAAAAAAGGCAAATGCAGTTCTAGGATGTATTAACAGAAGCATACAGTCTAGATCACGTGAAGTCATTATTTCCCTCTACTCCTCTTTGGTCAGACCTCATCTGGAATATTGTGTCCAGTTTTGGGCACCACATTTTAAAAAAGACATCAACAAACTGGAGCAAGTTCAGAAAAGAGCGACCAGAATGGTGACCGGTCTGCAAACCCTGTCTTATGAGGAAAGGTTGCAGGATTTGGGAATGTTTAGTTTGCAAAAGAGAAGACTGAGAGGAGACTTAATTGCTGTCTACAAATATCTAAAGGGCTGTCACATTGTAGAAGGATCAACTTTATTCTCATTTGCACAAGGAAAGACTAGAAGCAATGGGATGAAACTGAATGGGAGGAGACACAGATTAGATATTAGAAAAAACTTTTTGACAGTTAGAGTGATCAATGAGTGGAACAGGCTGCCACGAGAAGTGGTGAGTTCTCCTTCAATGGAAGTCTTCAAACAGAGGCTGGACAGACATCTGACTGGGATGATTTAGCGAATCCTGCTTTGAGCAGGGGGTTGGACCAGATGGCCCAGGAGGTCCCTTCCAACTCTACGATTCTATGATTCTATGAAAAATAAGCCCTCTCCCAGCGCTACAGGTCTTGAAAAATAGCTTTTTTTTTTTTTTTTACAAACGGTATTTTTTTCACCACTTGAATAATAAAAAAAAAAATACGCTTATTTATATCTGCGTACTCGTAATAGCCTGGAGAATTTAAATAGCATTTAGTGAAGATGGTAAAAAAAAGTTGTGAAATTGCACTTTTTTTGCAGTTTCACCGCACTTGTAATTTTTTTCCGCTTTCTGGTGCACTATATGGTAAAATCAATGGTGTTGTTCAAAAGTGATACTCATCCATCAAAAAAACACACCCTCAGACAACCATATTGACCTAGAAAAAAAGTTATGTCTCTGGGAAGAAGGGGAGGAAAAAATGAAAATGCTAGTACGGAAAATCCAAAGGTCTTGAAGGGGTTAATGTATAATATGATCATATCATAATTCTTTTATACAATGCTGTTTTTTGCGCAGGACAGACTACTCCTTAAATACAAATTATTTGTATAAGAGATGAATATATAAAATTGTTTGTACACTGAAACCTCTTTGAGTCGAGCAGCCAAAATTGCACTGAAAAGTGGTCTTCTAGGACGGTGGTCTTCTGAAAGCAGAAGTATGCATAATATATAGTGGAGCAAAATATTTGTAACAGAAAATCTGATCTGTATATGGGTTTGTTCTTTTCAGAAATGTGTTCTTTTTAGGATATATGCGGCGATCCGAAACTGGCAGCGCTTTGGACACAGTGCATGTTTGCTGCATCCAAAACGCCGCTGGCTATAGAACGCGGGTGATTCTGCATGTTTTCACGTAACCGTGCGGATTCACCGCGTCAAATACATTCTATGGGTGAAATTTCTCTTGCGGAGACTAGGGTCTCCTCAAGAGAAGTCGACGTGCTGTGGTCTTGTGAGACGCGTCGCTTGTCCGTCTTCACGGGTGATCCGCAGGCGTCTGTGGATATGGGATTTCTTTTAATCCCCTTCACTTTGCTGTAATATCTGGACGCTGCGGGTTGGACGCTGCGCAAAAACACAGCATCCAATCCCCAGGGTTTACAGATCGTCTGCACATACCCTTAGAGGTTTCACTGCATATAGATTTATGTTTGATAATTATTTACTAAAATACCTCGAAATATTATATTATTGGAGCAGATTAGGGTTAAACATCAAATCTGCTTATGGGTCGCCCTCCCAGGGCTGGGTGTATTTGGTACTGGGCCGGTGTCACAGCAGCGGTGACCCGGTCCGTGGCCCTGGGCACCCAAATAATCAGGGGTGTTGAATGGTGGTTTGTAGTTAATGGAATAGTTTGACGCCACCTGTGGTGTTTGGCAAGTGGGATCTTGGGCCGACGCTTCATGCAGATCCTCTGGGGCTGGTGGTGTGTTGCAGCCAAGATGGTGAAGCTCCCCACAGGTGGAGCTGTAGCCCCAGGGCAGTGTAGATGTAGGGGCAGAGGAGAGGTGCAGGCGGTGTAGAAGCTGATACCCAGATGTAGTGGTACAGGATGTGTTGGCGCAGGAATAATTGGAGGACACCAGGGTGTGCAGTTCCAAAGCTTTACTCACAGTCCGTAGCACACACAGATACCTGCCTCCGTGCTGTGTCCTCCGGGTCAGGGACTCAGTCAACCTCCAGATCAGATGGAATGCTCCCTTCCAACACTCCGCCAACATGTGCCTTTCTGAACGTCTCCTCTTATAGTGCCTTTAAGTGTGAAGTACTCCCAGTACTGAGTTACATTGGAGTGCCTCCTGACAGATGTTCCCAAGAACTCTATTTGTACGGCAGACAGCTGTAGCCTGCTTCGGGGACTCCTCTCTCCTGAGTCCCCGCTCACTATTCACATTGCTGTTGTGCCCCCAAGTCTTAGATGGGAGTAGTGCATTTACAGCCCACTACTCCACCGGTGTCTGCTGCAGGACCTTCAGTATCCATACAACCTCGGGGACCAGGCCCCGGCCTTGCGCTTAGAACTTCTAGGCAGGGTTCTCCTCTAACCCACGTCCTCTCTGTTCCCTTTTATTCCTTCGTTCCGTACTAATCCCTCTCTCTTACAGAAGATCAGGTTTCAGTCCAATGTCTTTCTCCTTCTTTCCTTTCCTGTGCCAGCTGGCTCAGATCACTGAGGCAGCTGCAGCACTCCTTCCTCCGTCCCTCTTCCAGGGATCCTCACTCCTCTCTGAGTAACTCTCTCTGACTCACTGACTGACTGACTGACTGACTGTAAACCTAAACCTTCCCACTCTTATGTATTCTAAACTCCACCCGCCTCCTAGCACATTTCGTGTTCCAAGCAGGGAACCACGAAAGGTGCTCTGCTACACTCCAAGCAGGGAGCTGCAATGTGGCTTTGCTGAACTACCATGTTGTGTGGGATGCGAGTGTTGGAGCGTGGTTAGGAGCCTCCAACTCACCTGGATGGTGGGGTACCACACCTCAGGAGGAGGTGCAGTACCTCTGTGGAAACTGAATCCTCAGGGGCACCACACTTATATGATGTTGAAAGATAAATCCTATATAACCCTAGCCATGACATACAAAGCCATCCACAACCTGAGTTCTCCATACATCTGTGACCTAGTCTCCCGGTACTTACCTGCACGAAACTTCCGATCCTCACAAGATCTCCTTCTGTACTCCCCTCTTATCTCCTCTTCCCACAATCGCATACAAGACTTCTCCCGCGCTTCCCCTCTACTCTGGAACTCTACCACAACATAACAGACTCTTGCCTACCATGGAAACCTTCAAAAAGAACTTGAAGACCTACCTCTTCCGACAAGCCTACAACCTGCAGTAACCACCAATCCACCAAACCGCTGCACGACCAGCTCTACCCTCACCTACTGTATCCTCACCCATCCCTTTGTAGATTGTGAGCTCTCACGGGCAGGGTCCTCTCATCCTGTACCAGTCGTGACTTGTATTGTTTAAGATTACTGTACTTGTATGTATTATGTATACCCCTCCTCACATGTAAAGTGCCATGGAATAAATGGCGCTATAATAATAAATAATAATAATAATATTTTCCATATAGTCCAGCTGTATGTAGCTGAAAGTAAAGCTGTCCGTGATAATTGAAGGATTCATCCGCATAAGCCATAAATATTCATAAACCCTATACACTGTAGTTGGAATAGAGATGCCGGATCCATAGTATTTATGCAACTATGTCAAGTATGTAGCAATTTTAAAGCAATTAACTTACATGTTTTCCTATTCCGTTGTACCAGCATCTCAGTAAATGGAGAGTTCATTGATTATAAGCACACTTTAAAAATCTAGCCATGTCCTTACACGAAGAAGGCCATGTATCTATGGCAAGTATGTGCTTAATCAATGAATACTATTAAAGTTCGGTAATAGAATGTAATATAAAGCACATTTGTTCTGTTCGTATTGGCCTATTTCTTCATACTGCATGAATAAATTGTACTTGATGCTCGCAAAACGCATGCAATTCACTGTGCATTGTGCAATTAAAGACATATTTATGCTATTCTTCATCATAGATGTTAATGTAGCTTTAACACATAATCATCCTCAAAAATATAATGCCCTCATATAAAAAAAGCATATAGAAACCTATTGACTGCAATTAAGAGATACTGGGATCCAAATAGTACCAATATCAATAAACATTTTATTAATACAACATAGCACATACAGTGGTATACCGAAGGCATCCACATAAATAAATAATGCTAGATAGACGACAGAAGCAGATAAAAACAAATTACCAAACTGTGATACTGGTGTATATTGGCTTGAATGTTTAGATATTCATGAATAAGATAAATAGGTAATATCCATGCTAGTAGGATTATACATGATTATGTAAGGAAGTGTCACTCCTATGTGTTAAATAAATAATTTGCAAAAACAGCAAAGTATATAGATCACAACTGATATTAAACAGCACTTCTATGTTAATTAAATTGAACCTGCACCATGTGTGAATACAAACAAAGCACAGAATGAAAAATGTGCAAAAATACCTTGCAGTAAGACATATAACAGTAGTCAGCAAGTGCTGATAAAAAGATGACAACAAATACAGGGTATTTAGTCAATACTTTTTTTGCAAAAACATGTATGCCAAGCTGCTCCACCACGTCAAGGTAACCCCTATTGAAGCAGTCCCTATCTAATATATTTAAAACCTGAACATGTGAACAGTGTCTAAATGAGCAGGATTAAGACAGGTGCTTACCTGTATGGGCTCGTGGTGTGAGACAGCTCCTTTTGTGCATGTCACACAAAAGAGGGGTGGGGTCTCTCAAATCATGCAAAAGCATGAAAAAACTGGATTAAAAACACATGTGAAATGCACAAATGTGAACAATTCTGTAAGACAATGTCCACACTACCCACTGACTGAAACACAAAGAAAGCACAGAATGAAAAATGTGCAAAAATACCTTGCAGTAAGACATATAACAGTAGTCAGCAAGTGCTGATAAAAAGATGACAACAAATACAGGGTATTTAGTCGATACATTTTTTTGCAAAAAAATGTATGTCAAGCTGCTCCACCACGTCAAGGTAACCCCAATTGAAGCAGTCCCTATCTAATATATTTAAAACCTGAACATGTGAACAGTGTCTAAATGAGCAGGATTAAGACAGGTGCTTACCTGTATGGGCTCGTGGTGTGAGACAGCTCCTTTTGTGCATGTCACACAAAAGAGGGGTTGGGTCTCTCAAATCATGCAAAAGCATGAAAAAACTGGATTAAAAACACATGTGAAATGCACAAATGTGAACAATTCTGTAAGACAATGTCCACACTACCCACTGACTGAAACACAAAGAAAGCACAGAATGAAAAATGTGCAAAAATACCTTGCAGTAAGACATATAACAGTAGTCAGCAAGTGCTGATAAAAAGATGACAACAAATACAGGGTATTTAGTCGATACTTTTTTTGCAAAAAAATGTATGTCAAGCTGCTCCACCACGTCAAGGTAACCCCTATTGAAGCAGTCCCTATCTAATATATTTAAAACCTGAACATGTGAACAGTGTCTAAATGAGCAGGATTAAGACAGGCGCTTACCTGTATGGGCTCGTGGTGTGAGACAGCTCCTTTTGTGCATGTCACACAAGAGTGGGGTGGGGTCTCTCAAATCATGCATAAGCACGAAAAAAACTGGATTAAAAACACATGTGAAATGCACAAATGTGAACAAGTCTGTAAGACAATGTCCACACTACCCACTGACTGAAACACAAACAAAGCACAGAATGAAAAATGTGCAAAAATACCTTGCAGTAAGACATATAACAGTAGTCAGCAAGTGCTGATAAAAAGATGACAACAAATACAGGGTATTTAGTAGATACGTTTTTTTGCAAAAAAATGTATGCCAAGCTGCTCATCAAAATCATCCCAGGCTGGACAGACATCTGACTGGGATGATTTAGCGAATCCTGCTTTGAGCAGGGGGTTGGACCAGATGGCCCAGGAGGTCCCTACCAACTCTAAGATTCTATGATTCTATGCTCCACCATGTCAAGGTAACCCCTATTAAAGCAGTCCCTATCTAATATATTTAAAACAGGCGCTTACCTGTATGGGCTCGTGGTGTGAGACAGCTCCTTTTGTGCATGTCACACAAGAGAGGGGTGGGGTCTCTCAAATCATGCATTTAGACACTGTTCACAATATATTAGACGACACATAGGCCTAGCTGTTGACTGAAGAATTAGATCGAGTCCCCACCCTGTGGCTCAGGAGCCACTTGTGACTCGCAGGTCATTGATACGCGGCTCATTGGACAGTGATATGTGGCTTGCAGCTGTCTGGCAGCTTGGTGTATTAGCACCAGTTCTAACAAACAGCCATGAAGAGCAGGTCTCCAGATTGTGAATTTTCTGTTTAATCCGGCACAGGAAAGCAGATCTAGATGTGCAAAGTCTGTGTGATTTCTGGTGGGAAGCTTTGTCTTTCTGGGGGGAAACTTTGTCTGTGATTATACCGGTAATGGTTGGCTCTGGGTGTCTGCACTTGGAGGGCTCGCATGTGACTTTCAACCATCTATTCGAGCTAAATGTGACTCTTAGGTTAAAAAAGATTGGAAACTACAGAATTGGATGATTAAGGCAGTCGGGCGCTGCTTTAACATTTAAGTCGGCACCACTGGTTTCTTTCCACAGTGCAGCATTCAATTAATTTGTCAATATAGCGCCATCCTATTCCACAGTGTTTTACAAACATTATCATCACTGTCCCAATTGGGGCTCACAATCTAATTTTGTATCAGTATGTCTTTGGAGTGTGGGAAGAAACCGGAGAATAAATAAATAAAACTGATACGTATTTGTAAAAAAATAAATAAGGGTCCAGGAAGGACCACACTTTCATGAACCCTGGTATAACATTTGGAAATAGTAATAATATACCAGTGTCCAATACTAAGAGGCAATTGCACTTCAAGTAGACATGTTAAACCAAATTCAGACTTACATTATTATTTGCCATAAGAAGAGAACCATTAAATGATTAAGATTATTTCAATTATTTAAAAATAAAACAATATTATAAATATCTCAGAGTGCCCAGTAGGGGGAACCCTAATCCAATCCTGTTCAGGAATATATAGGACATTGTACAGTATAGTTATAAGAATCAAAATAGGATACAAATAAGAACAGGTTGGATCTAAAGGTGAGATCTAGGTCCAGTGACCATACAATCAACAAGAGATCAATATAATAAGTAGAAAAGTACAATAAGGTATACCTAAAGATCCCACCTTTACACATAAGTATATTCTTGCCACTCCAGTATACAATAAAGGGACGCGGTCCCTACCTAGTAAGTGCTGACACAGATCCAATGCTGTAAGACTAAACAACCTCCTACCATCTATAGTCCTACAGAGAACATTAACCATAGGGTGGTGCCATAAGTATGAACCATTCCAATGAAAGAAGGTATATTAAACCACATAATCAGAGTGTCAATGTTAGGCGTCAGGTTTCTGAGTCTGCTCTGCAGGAATCTAGACCCTTACATTCTGCTGTCTCTTGCTGTTTATCTACTTCAGAGGAGATTGCCTTGCAGCAAATCTCTCCAGGGGCTAAGTCCCTCTGTCCTCCTACTGAGCATGCTCATGAGACGATTTCCCATTGGAGATCGGGAATCATGTGCTCAGGTCCTGCTCCAGATCTCATTGGTCCATCTCGGAGATCTGGAAGCTTCCGAAGGTCCCGGCTGCTATAAAAAGCGCGCAAGGTCGTTCCGCCATGCGCTAGTATAGTCTCTAGTTGCTACTGTGTGAATGATGATGGATGTATGATTCTGGTGAATGACTCATTTCAAACCCCTTCCCTCTGATATTACGTATGTGGACAGGGACTAAGCTTAGAGTCAGCGCCAGCGTGCCACTACTACATCATCCACAGTTGCTAGCGTCCGACATTGCGCTTGCGTACTAGCTTTGTCGTCTAGCGGCAGTGTCCTACGCCGCGCTGCAGTTGCAGCCCTCGGCGTCCGCTGTTGTGACGTCACACGCACGGTAGGTCTAGAAGGACGCAGTTCCGCTGTCTTTGGCTCTGCTCCTGTGACCATATACCGTTTGTGCATTTACTCTGAGTACTGTGACTCCAACAGGCTCAGCCTTATTGTATTTGTCTTTGTTGGCACCTCTGTGACTTAACAGAGATTGCTCTGCGCACCTGGGTGACGTTTAACCCACTTGCGCATTTCCACCATATTGCTCGCCTGCCACCACTTAGCAGCAGTCATATCATCTACTGCACGGTGGACCCCGAGCGGCGAACGCACTTTATTATTATTTTTATTTAGTGCGTTTCACCGTTCCTAACAATCAAAATTGGAGGCAAGACCACTAATCTGAACAAGAAAGCAGACTTACTGTCCCCCTCACCCAGATGTACGTTTCACCCTTAGCTTCTTCTGATGGAAGATTGGATTAGGGTTAATATCAATATTTGCAGCAGATTTTTCTGCTGCAAATACTGAATGTGTGCACATACCCTGTTATTTTGATTGGATCATTTTTTTTGTAACGTAATAACGGTATTACACACTTGGCAGTTCTGCAGTCATTATTTTGCATCAGCATTGGAACACCTACTGTAAACCACTAGTGGAACCTAAACACAGAACAGGCACAAGCCTATTCATTGTACTCTTTCTCTCTGTAGGCTCCAGATTCTGGCTTCCCAATACTGATATAAAATACTGACCATAACACTGCCATGTGAATGATTACACATTTTTCAGTTGATATATAAAGTATACCTACCATTATTAGCACTCTGAACATGGACCTCTGTTGTGTATTTTCTGACTCAATTTATTTAAATTGTCAAATTGATTTAACCAAATTAAACTAACTGCAGTAAAAATCTGAAGATATTAATAGCAGTGTGACAAGAACATTAATGGTCAGAAGCTATTACATGTATCTTCCTCAATAACCATAAAATACTGGACAGGACATTGATCTTTGTATTTTATAGATTTGCATTAAATCTAACAATAGGGAAATGGTAACACAGCCATACCCAAAAATCATACAGATCTAGGGCTGCCATACACAAAAATCATACTGATCTAACACAACCATACACAAAAATCATACAGATCTAGAGTAGCCATACGCATAAATCATACAGATCTAACACAGCTACACACAAAAATCATACAGATCTAGAGCAGCCATACACAAAAGTCATTCATATCTAGAGCGGCCATACACAAAAATCATACAGATCTAGCACAGCCATACAGAAAAATCATACAGATCTAGAGAAGCCATATGCAAAAATCATACAAATACAATACACAGCCAATATTACACATACAGCACACTAGAAAAAAATAATGGTGCTCCCTAGAATCTGATCACACAGCTTTCATAGACTGTAAGGCTTTATTGCAATACCATTTTTATGAGGACAGATCCTTTTTTTACATTGATTCCGTGTGCTGGTCAGCGAATAATCTGTAGCAGAAAACTTGACACTCAGAAAATAGATGAGATGAGTATATCTTTTTCTAGAAATCGCAGGAACGCGGGATGCAGTGACGGACGGGAGGCAGAGGAAGGGTTAACAGGTTTATTTACAGGGGAATACTCCACACAGGGGGGTGAAGGGTTAAACAGTATAAATGGTAAAGGGAAGTACAACGGTTCAAATAACGGCAATTCAGTAGCAAGCGTATCAGGAAATCGTAACACTGCAGCTCCTGCAGCGAACTCAATAGTGCCTGCAACGGCGTGCACAGCACCTTCTCCAGGATGGTACTGTAGTCGTTGGTCCGTATTCCGGTGGCAGAGGTCAGTCTCCAGTACTGCCCCTAGTCCATATACTGATGTGGCTAACAAAGGCACGGGTCACAGTCCTGTACGAGCCCAACGTGGCTCCTTAAAAATCTTAACTGGTGAAGTCAGGTCACAAGGGTCAGGGCAACTAACAGTCTGGCAACATCAGGGTGTAAGTATCAGTCTCGTATGCGGTCCCTCTTGGGCAGCGTGTGTGCTGTACTCACAGTCATGCAGTGTATGGCACCTGGTTCTCTGGTCATCACTAGACACACACTGCACATCCCGCTCTCCCTGGTCCCTGCTGTTGATGGCGGGTGATGACGGACGTTGGTCTGCGTGCCGCTAGTACTCCCGGGATGGAGCACTCCTCTTTTTGGCTGCTACAACACTCGGCTCGGCTCTGCTCTTTTTGCACGGCTCTGCTCTGCATGGCTCTGCTCCACTGGCATTGCTCTGCTCCACTGGCCCGGCTCTGCTCCACTTGCCCAGCTCTGCTTTGCACGGCTCTGCTGTGCTGGCACTACTCTGCTCCACTGGCCCAGTTCTGCTCTGCATGGCTCTGCTCTGCTGGCATGGCTCTGCTCTGGGCTGCTCTCTCCGCAGTCAACTGGGGCTCCTTCTATGTGGCCTGTCGCCACACCGGTACCCTCTGGTGGGGCAAGCAGGGTGCACCGCTCACCATGCTGCTTTCTGCACTGTCCTCCACACTGCACTCCGCCGGCGCCAGACTCCTCTACTTTGCGCGCTTTCCTCCTCTTCTACTCCTCCACTGCGCATACTTTTTTAGCTCCACCCCCTTCGTCAGGAGGAAGATCCGGTTCCCTCAAGCTTCCCCTGGGAACAGAGGATGCAGCCATTTTAGTTCTGGACCCGGCATGCAGGTACCCACGGGTTGGTCGACCTCCTTACATTTTTAATAGGCAATCTCAAAAATAAAATGTACAAACATTTCAGTCTGTGTTAGCCCTTCATCATTCTACGATATAGAAATAGAAAAAGAATTTTTTGCAATAAAGCAAACAGCATAAATATATGTCACAAAATGGCGCTTATCATACGTCAAAAGATGAAAAAAACAACATACTGACGTCAGATCATGTCAATATTTTATATAAAGGGTAACATACCATAAGATTTAAATGTATGACTGATAGTCTGTAATAAGAAAAAGGAAAGAAGCACCTAAGAATAATACTGAAAGAGGCCGAGAAGGATTGTTGAGAATGACAAAGAGGCAGACAAAATCTAAGAACTTGTACAATAGGGACATACCGGATTGAGAATGTTTCTGTAAGAGACAGGAGGTTAGTAATGAGAAAATGCTGAATGCTGTGTCCACCGCTGGTTACAGGCAAGCGCTGAGAGACACATGCAGAGTGAGAGAGAAAGGGAAGAGGTGGTGTCCAAAGCACCACCCCCACCAATCAAACTGCAGCTTTCTATTTGATTGGTGGGGGTGGTGCTTTTGACCCCGCCTCTTCACTTTATTTCCTTCACTCTGCGCATGTAGTTCAGGCGGATAAGAAATATAGTTAATTCATAAACTACGCATTACGGAGTCGATCAGACTCCTTCATCAGGTCTGTGCTCACATTATATAATTCATGTTTCTTTATAGAGCTCCCACAGTGACGTGTTGCTGTTTAGAATACAATAATTGATTATCCCATTGTGCATCTTATACCTATGTTTATTCATCCTATTATGGATGAACTGGATGGTTTTCTCTACACATTGTAACTTACGTTTGAACATTGCAATAAACATAAGATCTGACTCTTGCTAATTCCCTACCTAAGAAACTAAATATTATATTTCGAAGAAATATGAATCTAAAAACACATATAGCACTGAGCAAGATTAGAAACATTAAAACCGATAAGAGGCCCCTCCCTAGTGGGATTATCTTCTTCTGAACAGATTAGGGGATCCATCGTTGTGGGGGAACTACATGTTTGTGTTGGAGAATGATGAGAAGTTCAAGCTGTAAAGATTACGATCTGAGAATACTAATGAAAGTCTTTATATCACACAATTCTTAAACTGTAACACTAGTTATGCAATTTATTTATTGCAATGTGAATGTAAGGTACAATATGTAGAGAAAACCATCCAGTTCCTCCATAATAGGATGAATAAACATAGGTATAAGATACACAATGTTATAATCAATCATTGTGTATCTAAACATCTTTTAACTGAACACCACAAAGACCCCAGTAATTTAAGATTAATATTAATAGAACATACACCAGAGGATATCCCTACCTTTTTCTACCAAAGGGTGAAAATGTGTAAATCCAATAGGATTCACCATTAATCAACCCTGTCACTGGATGTATTAAGCGAAGACATAGAGAATACTATCTAGGGGATAGTGTTTGAAGCTCACATGAGATCAAATGAGAGTATTGAGAATACTCCACAAGGGTTAATGCTACAGATTCTCTTGTGGCAACCTTTTGCCTAACTGTTCTAAAAGAAAACTAATGTTTGGGATATACTAAGTGGTTTAAAGGTACATTTATTGTAGTGTGTTACAATATTTATATATTACTTGTTGTTTTTTTATTTTATTTGGTGTATACTAAGTGCTTCCATTTGGAAGTGGACTTTGTGTGGTCAACACGTCACTGTGAGAGCTATACAAAGATGCATGAATGATATCCTGTGAGCACAGACCTGATGAAGGCGTCTGAGCGACTCAGTAATGCGTAGTTTTATGAATAAATTATATTTCTTCCCTGCCTGGACTACCTACGCCTTGGCAGCGCAAATTTAGTTTGTGGATTTTCTATCGTTTTATCTGTAACGCCCTGCTTCTTCAGTCCAGGGAATAACCGGCATTGCTGCAGCCGAATGAAAAATGCTTCATTCACAGTTGTGCCTAAATTTTGCACAACGCTAACAGGTGAGTGTATTACTCACCAGTAAAACCACTTTACCAGCCGATCTGCACTAGGAGCGCCTTCTTTACCTTGTCTCTCAATTATACTGTGCCAGCCAAATTACAACTAAAGTATTAAAGAATAAATTATAATTACCTGTGGTGTAATGACCACTGTGTCCGCTATGGAGCGCTGTGTGGATGTCCCAAGAGAGAGGATAAGTGGCAGAATATGGAAGGACCGTTATGTATCTCAAGGTGGGTGGCCTTGAGATGGAGACTTAAGTATGTGTGTGGATCAGCAATGATATTGCTGAGGTGTTGCTTCAATGTGTCAGGGAGAAGTCTCCAGGTATCTAGAGAGATGGGCTGGCCTTGTTTCCTACAAACCCACCCAGGGGGTGTGTTTAAAGAACACTGTTGAAAAGAGTGAGTGGTTGAAGGACCTGTGATCAGGTCATAGTCATGTGACCCAGTGGGCGTGGCTATGGACCATATAATGTGGCCAGGGTAGGTCACATGTGGTGAATGCTGGGACCTGGTTGGTCCAGTGTGGAAGGCCCTGTCTGAGAGAGAGATGGGGGCATCTTCCTGACAGCAAGGAACGCTGTGTTAATGGCTGCACGTGCCTGGTAATTCCCTGGAGAGAATAGACGTCTGCCGCATGATGGTGAAGGAACCACGAGTGACCATGAAGTGGGTGAGATAGCACTGAGGCTGAAGAGCCTATGTAATGGACATTTGCATTACCTGTGTGACCATAAGGATAACCAGAGTGAAGCTCTATAATGGACGCTATGCTGTAATGCTGTTGCATATTGCTGCTGTGGGTTTATGATGCTGAATAAACCGCACGGACTGTTTTGGTTTTGTGGAAAACCTGGTGCTGGATGTGTTTGGTTCGCTGCCTAGCGAGGATCCCCTAACTGAATAACAGCGCTACCTCACATACCATAAAGAATTATTTAAGGCCAGTAGCGTAATATCCAGTAGCCAGAATGATTTCACTGTTCGACAGCCAAATATTTTCAGAGATGAAAACAGATGAACTTAACTAATTTTGTGGTGCTGAAAGCAAATATGATGCTTTAATTTGCTGATTGGCTCTAATTTTCAATATCCAGAGATTATAATTACTTATGACACCTTTCATGCAGGCTTATATAAAAAATGTGTCTTTATTATTTTGTTATCAGTATTGCATTGTTAGTAGCTTGTCTATTACATTATCTATTTAGTCTGTTGAGCCTTCGGTCTTCTATCATCTTAGGGTGACCAATCAAGAAATGCCAACTAATCTCCGATGATGTACTACTATTTACAGTTGCATCACCTACTTTTATAAATGCTCTCCGTGTAAGGCTTATGTTTTGGATTTCTTAACGTAGTTTCTTAGCATGTTGACATGTTTCTAAATGTTTTTTCATATATGCCTCGTTCTTGCATTAACAAAGTGAATAGGTTTTGCTACATATGCAGAGAAGTCACTTTTGCGTCACAAATGTAATGTTATGCACACGTGATAGTAAACACGGGGATAAAGTATCTAACTATGAAAAAGCTGCACAAACCCCACCGGTTCCTGTACAGACTATAGTATCCAGCAATGCAGGCCCTAGCGGCATTAGTGCGACATGGATACACTGTGAAGGTGAAAACTAGAGGAGACAACTTGGACCTGGCTCTCTACAACGCTGATGAGTGTATCACATACCTCCTAAGGAATCAAGGGAGAGTGCAGCGTAAAAGCAGAAACTCCATCAGTACACTAATCTAACTGGGTTAGATTCTGAGAAGTAGGACTAGAACTCCAAGCAGAAGCCACTGAAGACTATCACCAGCAGAGAAGACCAGCGGCGGCTGGGATAAAATAGTAGCATCTGTAGTGAGATAGGACAGGCTAGATAAAAAATGAAACACACTTGCTGTTCGAAAAGAATGAACAAAGGCAAAAGGTAATCAGCACCCAGACAGTGACAGAACCTGCTGTGGCTCAATGGACAGAGGCATCGGCAGAAGAGCACAGGACTGCTGTCTCAAATCCTGAGGCATGACAGACAAAACTTGACTACCGTGATAAGGAAAGCCGACAAACTGTATTTTGGCTGCAGAATAGGAGATCAGGACAAGAGTTGGGCTCCACAAATGTGCTGCAATAGATGTGCATTACATCTTACCACATCTTGAATGGGAAGAGGCAGTCTCAATGATCTGGAGAGAGCCAACCTGTCACACTACCAGTTGCTATTTCTCCTTTGTGTCCCCCATTAGGAAAGGAGTTTCAAGGAAGAAGTGAACTTTACAGTAGCCAAACATTCCATTTGCAATAGGCCCTTTTTTAAGTACAGAAGAACTGCCGGTTCCAAAAGCACCAGATACATTTTTGAGTCAAGTCAAGTGAGGAAGAAAAGGGCGCTTGGTGTCATGAAGCATCTTCCTTTCACTACCCAGACTTTCTGTCAGCAAAAACAGCTGAACCACTCCTTATAACACAAAGTGAACTGAATGATCATGTTAGAGATTTGGATCTGCCGAAGAGTAAGGCCAAGCTTATAGGTTCCTCGTAATAGCAGTGCAATCTCCTAGCGGGAGACAATGTTTGAATTTCTTTGTTCTTCAAACATGATAAAGATCATGTCCAATACATATTTATGGAGGGCGATCTTGTGGCATGCAACAACATCAACAGTTTAATGGAAGCTCTGAATATAAGTCATAATCCCGAAGAATGGAGGCTCTTCATTGAATCGTCCAAAACCAGCCTAAAAGCTGTCTGTCTGCATAGCAGCAATGCACTTCCTTCAATTCCAGTTGGTTATGCGGTCCACATGAAAGAAACCTATAATAATATGAAAGAGGTGTTGAATTGCCTCAACTGTGACCAACACTTTTTGACGCTCTGTGGTGACATAAAGGTGGTTGCCCTCTTACTTGGTCTCCAGATATATAAAGTACTACTGCTTTCTGTGTGAGTGGTATAGTAATGCAAGAGAATATCCCTGCAATAAGAGACTGGCCTCTCCGACATTCACTTCAGTCAGGGAG
This sequence comes from Dendrobates tinctorius, assembly GCF_039654945.1. Taxonomy (NCBI): domain Eukaryota; kingdom Metazoa; phylum Chordata; class Amphibia; order Anura; family Dendrobatidae; genus Dendrobates; species Dendrobates tinctorius. The sequence goes on along the minus strand of NW_027361728.1, from coordinate 84,907,285 downwards.
TAAAAATGTCCTGCAACCAGCATTTGTTGACCCACATAAGATTTTGTTTCCACAATTGCATATCAAGTTGAGCCTAATGAAGAACTCTGTAAAGGCAATGGATAAAAATGCAAAAGCATTCAAGTTTCTCATTGATAAATTTCCAAGGTTGAGTGAAGCAAAGATAAAGGAGAAAGTCTTTATTGTATCTCAGATTCATAAGTTCTTCGAGATGAGGAGTTTCTACGTTTGTTGCCGGGCAAAGAAATGCTGCATGGGTAGCATTCACATTAGTGGTACTGGTAACTAATGTTTTTGGAAACTCAAGAGCAGATAACTATTTAGAGATAGTGAAAAAACTCATGAAAACATACAAGGATCTTGGCTGTAACTTGTCCTTGAAGATTCATTTTGTATATTCGTGTTTTCCACCAAACTGTGGATCAGTGAGCCAGGAGCATTATGAGAGATTTCACCAAGATATTGTGGCTATGGAAAAAAGATATAAAGGAAAATGGAGTCCATCAATGATTGCAGATTACTTTTGGACAATTGTAAGAGATGATCTGATGCAGGAGTACAAGAGACAAGCAAAAAAAAAGAGTTGTCACTGAATGAGGACCACATTTTGCAGTGCGATTCTGTAACTGTTTAAAAAGTTTAAAAGTAAAAAAAGTAAAAGTTTCCTCTAAATAAATATCAGAAAATTGTCATGAAAAATATTCTTATTCTGTATCTTTAGATTTGCAAAAGTAATACTGTCAAATTACTGAAACTTTTATGCATTAATTATTTGTAACAGTAAAATATCATAGAAACACGAGGCAACTAAAAATTTTCATTGTCAGATTTGAATTCAGGAGGTCAAAATCATTAAGGAATGGCTCATTTCTTTACTGAACCTGACAATTTTTGAAAATATGTAGAACCGTGTTATACAAGTCTACCAATAAATATGGAGCAGGTTAGAACAAATTAGAGAGGATCAAGATCACAATGCACACAAGATGTCTAAGTAAAGAAAACAACAAAGAACTTAAGAATATTTTATAATACAAGTATGCAATGTATTGAATTCATTTAAATTGCAAGTAATACAAGAAGACATACAGAGTACGTGGCAAAAAAGGTGTCTGAAGCATAATACAAAGTCTACATCATGCAGAATATACATTCCATGGCAGAGCATGGAAAATAGCTATGCTGGATCCCCTGTATGTATGTACTGCCCCATTTACGCCTTGTTTGATGCTTCAGAAGTCTTGATTTTTTTTGTTGATTACACTCTTTATGTACTCTTCTATTACTTACAATTTAAATAGATTTCACTGCATTGAGGATTTGTGCCATTTGATATTCTTACATTCCTTATTGTTTTTGGGGGGTTATTGTGCCATTATTTCTGTTTAGATAGATTTGTGCTTTAAAGTATTCATGCATTCTTTATTGTTTTTTTTGGTTTTTTTTACCTAGACAATAGGACTGTGCCCTTGCTGGTTTTCGGTTTGATTATGACTGATTGTCATCTTGATCCTCAGCAATGTTGCAATGTTTTTATATCCTGCTCCATATTTATTGGGTGCCTGTTATAACTATTCTGGGATTTTTTGGATATTATGAATATATTTATCAATTTTTTGGTTGTGATTGGGCTAGCGCATTATAATTTTTAGGTTTCTTGTTGTTAGTGGCAGAGGTTGTGGGCAGTAGCCAGATCCTGAACATACCCTTTCTGTTATTCTGTTATTTAGATATGCCAGTGGGCATTTTTTTTTAATTATTTTTAAGATATTTTGCGTTATGTTTTGTGATAAAATATTTGTTTATTTTTGGAAGTTTCTCACTTTGTGTGCTTACTTTTTCATTTTCTGCTTTTTTTAGCCCCTCTTTGCTCACGATTTTCCTGTACAGCAATAAATCATAGTTTTAAGGCTTTATTAACGCATTAGTATTTTTGATTAGTATTTCATCAGCATATGTATGCCAAGACAGGGAAAAATTCTACAAAATACTGATATGTGAATAAGCCCAACAGCAAAAATTGGAAAAGCAGTTGACTTTAATGGAGATGAGCTGCAATGTCAGACATCACGCACGGGCAGCTATGATACTGTTTTTCTAACTATGGACAATGCCTTTAAATAAATCTAATGCAAATCTCTCAGAAAACCTACTGAACGTACACTGACTTATAATATGCTCGTCTTAGATCTGTCTTCAGGCAGCTGTAATGTGGCCATATTTTAGTGTCCATATTACTGTTTGGTTTGTTATATCCACAGTCTGGTTAGGATTTGCAGCTGTAGACATGCCAGGCTTGGCTTGTCTCCTCCACAAGGAGAAACCTTACCCCTTAGACCTCAGTCCAGAGCCTCTCACTTAGCCAAATCAGATCTCACACTTTGCACCGATGAGGAACAACAACCCGAAACACTGTGTCTGCAAAATGAGATTCTGATTTATTGTGTTAACGTTGTTACTTATGACTGTTGTGTTTGAAACTGTTCAACTGTAAAGCGCTGCGGAATATGTTGGCGCTATATAAATAAAGATTATTATTATTATATTATTATTATTCTGATTTGACTTTTATCCTCAGTCATATTGCAAGGCTTGTTAAAGAGTCGATATTGACTTTCAGGATCTCTGCATCCAGTAGGTGGTGCTAGAGTTCTAGTCTAATTCCTCTCTGAAGAGGCAATTTGCATATTTAATTTCCCAGAGAAACATGCTTGGCTTAAATGTTTCTTTTATACTGTAAGGGGTACTTCACACTAAACGAGATCGCTAGCGAGATCGCTGTTTCGTCACCGATTTTGTGACGCAACAGCGACCTCGCCAGCGATCTCGTTACGTGTGAAACTTAGCAGCGACCAGGCCCCCGCTGCGATGTCGCTGATCGTGCTCGAATGTCCTGGGCCATTTTTTGATCGCTGGTGTCCAGCTGGCGAGCATGCATCACTGTGTCAGCCGGAAATTTAACCCTGAAATCCTTTCTGGCGGATGGAAAAAATTCATCTCTCTCTCACTCCTCCCCGGGCTGCGGTTCCTTTCTAATTCTTCAGTCACCGAATCCATCAACAAAAACGGTCCGGTGGCATCCGTTCACATCCGTTACCAATGGATCCACTTTCCGCCATTTTGGCGGATTTTAGCTGACACAAAAAACTGAAGTGTGAAACAGGCCTTAAGGAGAAACATTACCCCTTAGACCCCAGGTGTAAAACAGAAAAGTAAAGTAATGGGTATTTTTTATGGCCTAGCCACAAGATAGGTGATAACTACCAGATCAGTGGGGGCTCGACCATGGAGAACCCACCAATTGAGCATGTACACCGCCACTCTATTCATTCTCTATGGGACTGCCAGAGCTAACTAAGTACAGTAATGTCGATAAAGATCACAGATGGGAAAATCTCATTGAAATAAACAGGTGAAAGATCAGGATAAGATTCATAAGTCACACATATTACCTTTTAATAATCAGGATGTAATGGTAAGATTGTGTTTGCAACTTTCTTTCATTTTCATACAGAAATATTACTAGGTTACTTGAGCGTAGCTTAATGATAGACTTCAATCAATGTGTGATTGAAATGTATTGCAATAACCGGCACAAATCATTAGCGTTTCTAAACAAGTAAACTAGTGTGATTGTAGCTGACACCATTCTGTATTAATAGGATTGCTGGGATTAGACAGGTGGTGTTTTACGTTGTAAAACTGAATAGTAAGCCTGTAGTGATGCTAGGGCCGCCATCCCCAGACTAACCGCGCTGTGAGTCTTGTGGCTTGCATAATGAAACACATAGCTAATAGCACTGCGAGCCAGTAAATGCTACAGTAATCTTGCACATATTAGTGTGACCTCAGTAGTGCTGCCTGATGAGACAAATGGATTTTCAATCCTGATTTCATTAAAATTATCAGTCAGGTATTTCTGCAGAATCCGAACAATTGACTGTTTAATTTCTATCCAGCTCAGAGTTGAAGACCATGGACCATATGTAACCTGATAGCAGCCCAAGTAATTGGATTTAGATACATTGGCAGCTTCGGCTTTGGCCAAATGTTAGAAAAGGTTTCAGATTTTAAAAATTAGTTGTCTCGATTCAGTGAGCACATCTGTCAACATATTTAGATATTGTTGTTAGCATTATGTTTTACAGACTGTAAGATGATGTAAGGAGCATCAAACTGTATGTCCATATTATAGTCAAGAAGGTTGTGATGGTAAAGAATCCAGAAGCTTGGCAACACTCAGTCATTAAGTTATGGGTGGTGAAATACAGTAGATTTATTTTGGGCAAACATACTAATTTTGGCAGAACCGACTAACCATTTAAAAGGACTCTGTCACTAGAATTTTGCAAACTCATCTCAGAGTAGCATGATGTGGGGGCTGACACCCTGATTCCAGCGATGTGTCACTTACTGGGCGGCTTACTGTCATTTTGATACAATCCCTGTTTTCTCTTCGGCAGATCTAGTAGTTCTCAGAATGCTGAGCCCTGTTTAACCCCGCCCACACAGCTGATTGGCCGCTTTCTGTGTACCCTGTACTTTGACAGAAAGCTGCTAATCAGTGGAGGGGACCGGGTTTCAAAGAGCAGTTGACTAGGAGGCACGAGTCACCTAGTCCTGTAGTGGTATTCTCCTGCTGCTAAAACACTTTTATTGAAATACAGCAAAGTAAGTAACACATCACTGGAATCGAACTGTCGGTAAGCTGCTCTCAGATTGCTCAGTGTGTCTTAACTATCTTTTAGCCTCACAATTCTGTTCCTGTCCCTTCTTTCTTGATACTGAACCAAAAAAACCTGACTATTCCTGCCAACTGGATCCCCCAGCCAGTGGCTACTCTTAGAACTTATACGATAGCCCTTGTATAATTACACATCCCTGTACAGGGATTAAAGAGTGAAGGTCAGAGCTCCCCTGGGATCTGTTAGTCAAAGTAGCTAGTGCAATATATATCCTTGAAATCTGCATTTAGAGCTGCCAGGTGACCACAGACGGAGCCTCATTGCAAATAGGTCATCAATATCAGATAGGTGGGGTCCAACCCATGGCACCATCAAGACTAGCTGTTCTCCATTTCAGGGGAAGCAGTTGCATAGCTGAACAGTACTGCTCAGTGAATTGCGGTGAATGCTGGGTACGACAGATCTTTCTTCATCTGCAGTTAATGTGCTTATGGTTGGGGTAGGCAATTCAATTTTCCAAGCGGTCACATAAGAGACCGTGACTGATGTGGGGGTCCGAACCAATAGGATGGACTTAAACGGCTTGTACCCTCTCAGTTAAATGTTATCAATGAACGCAGTTTGATATAAAAAAGGAAACCAGACTGTACTTAGCTTCCCCTAGTCTACCGGTGAGTCTCCACTGCTGTTCTCAGTGTCGGTAATTGGCTGCGGTACTGATGTCATGTCTACAGAGCAACAGCCAATTAGTGAGCTCAGTGGCTCTGTACGTATAGTCAGAAAACCACACTCAGAGCTGCTAAGCTCACTGATTGAGAGCTGCAACCAATGCCAGACACGTGAGCAGCAGCAGAGACTCGCCAGTAGACCCGAAGAAAGTGAGTACTCAGCAGTATTTTTTTTTCTAACAAACTGCACTCCGGCACAAATATTAAATGAAAGGGGATACGCCCTTTAATTCTGATCATTATTATTATTGGATATTCATTTGTATAACTTAATATTGAGCAGAATTAAGTATGCTGACTAGCTTCTACTGTTAATATATGTTATGATAGGGCTTAGTGTAACACATTCTTACCTTGCTTTAAGTGCATATGCAGTTGTATATACTGTATATATATTTACAGAGAGAGAGAGAGCTCCATCCACACAGTATGATGCCCCCACAGCTTTTCCACATACCGTACCCCATAGTCCTTCATAAAGTATAATGCACCCCATAGCCCTCCATATAGTATAATGCACCCCATAGTCCTCCATATAGTATAATGGGCCTCACATTGCACCTGTGTTTCTCATTGCCTCCACCCTGACTACGCTATGTGCTTCTCCTTTAAACTACATTGCTGCTCCTATGTACCAACTCCTTGGCTATCCCTGACTATGCTACCTGCTGGTGCTACCCCTAGTGGCTGCAATGCCACTGCTCCAACCCAGATCAGTCCATTACAGGGCCTCACATTGCCTTCCATATAATGTAATACACTGGAACTGATAAAGTAAAAAAAATTCAACACTCTGCAGACAGGTAGAATTGTGATTGGACTCATTTTTAGATTTTTCTAACCCTTTAATTTCCAAACCGATCAACTTATAACATGCAAGTAGCCTCTTCAGAGAGCAAGTAGACTGAAACTCTAGTGCCAACTTCTGAAAGTAGCAATCCTAAAAGTCAATACCAATCCTTCAATGGGCCTTACCATATGACTTAGGATAAGAAGCCAAATCAAAATGTCCTTTTGTAGGCACGTATTTCCGGAGGGTTGCCGTTCATCATTGCAAAGCAGAAGAACTGGTTTGCCTGGCCGAAAAGACTCTGATAGGGGTCTAAGGCCTCTTTCACACTTCAGTTTTTTGTATCAGTTATAATCCGCCAAAAAGGCGGACAAGTGGATCCGTTCTCAACTGATGTGAACGGATGGCACAGGATCCGTTTTCAGACGGATCCTGAAAATGAAGAAATTTAAAGGAATCGCTGGCCGGGAAGGGGAGGGAGGGAGAGAGAGAGAGAGAGAGAGAATTTTTTTTTTTTTGTCCGGCACCCAGAAAGAAATTCGGGTTAAATCAGTGTTTGCAGGATCCGCCAGAGAAAAAAACGGCGTTTTGAAATTTTTGAGGATGGTGACGGACAGCAACTTTTGGCGGATCCTCACAAAAAACGGATGCAACGGACAGCAATCCGTCACAATCCGCCATTAATGCAAGTCAATGGGAAAAAAACGGATCCTCAAAAAAAAATTGAGGATCCGTTTTTTTTCAAAACCTGGCGGATTGTGACTGATTGTAAAAAACGGAAGTGTGAAAGAGGCCTAAGGTATAAAGTTTCTCCTTGTGGCGAGCACCAATAGTAGCACTAGAGAGTTCCCTTCCTTTTCCTATCTAGAGAGGTTGTTTGCATATTTAATTTCCTAGGGGAACATTTCATGGCCTATAAGTCTCTACGCCAACTTGGATGCTCTCCACAATGAGAAACATTATCCCTTAGATCCCCTCATCGTAAAAAATCACTGGACATAAGATCAACACATTTTATAAAAGATATCCAAGACATCACTCATAATTTTTAATGAACACCAAATCTTTGAAATTGAGGAATCTTCCATGTTGAGTTGTGGCACGTGACAACCTCAGCTCAGATGTCATCTGATATATACTGTCTTCACATCCTGTTCCTTCCTGATGTGTCCGAATTCCAAGCAGCAGAAGTTCACCGACCGCCATATTGTGACACCCAAGTGATAGGTGTCTCAATATAAAAACTGCTGGCAGGACCAGCTTCTTGCGCGGTACCACTAGCGGAACAATTTCGCACCTCACACACACACTGTATGCGCAGTACGCACCACACACACTGTATATGCCATATGCACGACACACACACATTGTATATGTCGTACACACCACACAGACACACAGACACACACACTGTATACGCCGTAAGCAGCCTCTTGCGTGGTACCACCAGTGGAACACCGTCGCGAACACGCCGCCGCCGGGATCAGCCAAATGATTCACTGACTGTCGACATCTTTGTACAGGAGGATCGATTGCACAGTTTTAATGTGAACACTGCTATCTGTCTGCACAAAGATGGCGGCGGTCTGATTTTCTGCACCTGGGCGAATTTCGCACAGACGCAGTAGATCATTCAGCTAATCCCGGTGGCAGATGCGCAACGTGTTTACAGGCAGAGGAAGCTGGTCACATTAAAGGGGTTTTCCCACGAACAAAAGTTCATTTAAAAAATTGTCTGTGTCTGACTGTGTACGGAGCATACCACATCTCCTGGGCAGGTGAGGAATCAAAAGACAATACTGACATTACAGCAGGGGATCAGAGAGGTTTCATTTTGTGAGGTAAAATATTTCACTGACTGTTTTTAAACATTATTTCACCTCAAAAAATTTATCTTCTGCGATCTCCTGCTGTCATGTCAGTATTGTCTTTTGCTTCCTCCCCTGCCCAGGAGCTATGGTATGTTCTGTACACGGTCAGACACAGGAGAACACAGCACAGGAAGGAGAGAGACAGCAGACAAGGGAGATAGCACATGGAGTAGACAAGTCAAAGAAGAGAGCACAGACGGGAGAATTCAGCACACGGGGAAAGAGAGAGTGGATAGGTGGGTGAGCACATGGGGGGAGAGATTCTCAATGCTGCAAGGCCTGCCCCCATCATGACATTGCCACCCTCCCGATGCGATAGCATTGGGCCTCGATCTGGTTAGATATATAAAACACAATTTCATCTTAATAAGCCCTGCACTTCTACTTGTAGGGATGCTGGTGCTGTCTGGATACTGTAATGTCGTCCAGCTATTGGAAAGGAACTTAACAAAGTGCAGGAAACCCTACATGACTGTTATTAACCCATCAATTATCATCCGGAGATCTCTGAAGTGTTGTAGATACCTGCGCTGCATTTACAAACGGGGATCCACAGTAAACATTTTATCAAAACTCTACTTGGCATTTGCTTAAGGACATTCCCAGAGCCTGTAATGACGGCCATGGTTACTATGGAAACCGGATACGACACGTGCTTCACATGTAAGTGACTGAGCATTAGTCAGCAGCCACACTACATACGTGTCTGTAAGGTCTGCTAAAGGGGACGATATAATTGGTCACTATCACTAATATAATTAGGAATATGCAATTAATAAGTAATTTTAGCCTAACCATCTGGCATGAAGCATTAACAGTGCTATTCTGGATTTCCAGGAAATGTGAACACTGATTACTCATTAATTTCCAGTGAAGGAGACACAAGCAGATAAAATAACCTCTGTATAAGTGGTGAGGGGACGTCATATCTGTCCAATATGTCCTTGAGATCATTAATATCACTTTGCTCTTATAGTTATTAATGTCTATGCATCTCGGGAAAGGTCCTGTGACCCCTGTGAAACTACTTTATGTGTATTATGAGGTTCACAAATCTTCTCTGTAGCATCTGATGGTAGACTATTCAAGGAATATTATTTATGGCACATACATTACACCATAGTTCTCACACGATGTGCTTTTTAGACAAAATAGAACTAAATTAATGACTGAAATATTACCGAGTAGGAAGAAGAGACTATTTAGTGCCATGTCTGGCTGTGTGCACATTGAGGTTTTTTAAAACAGACATTAATTGGAACCTCCTCAAAAATGTGGAGGTTCTGCTCAGATCCTGCTTTGAAAACCATGAACAAGGCTCCATGTGCCGCATTTAAAACACTTGCTGCCTTTATGATGTTGCCTTCTTTATCTTTTATCCCATGCTTCTAAGACTCATAACCTATATACTGTATATTGGCTATATAGATGTAGCCTTAGAATGGCTTGTATTTCATTTCATGAGTCTTGTTTTTTAATGGCTTGATTTCAGGTTACATGTAATGTATTAAGAAATGTTTATTAACCCTTTCACAACATATGACGTAAGGCTATGTAATGTGTTGTTTCCCTGCCTTTGATTCAGGCTCACAAGCCGGCCTGCACCTTTCCCTGCACATGATGGCTGTTAACCTGTTCCATGAACCCATCAGCACACCCATTACAAAATCGAGGGGCGTGGATGGGATGTCACGACTAGAGATGAGCGAATATTACAATGTTCGGTTTGAATTACGATCTCCGGATTTGCAATATTCGCCAATTAATATGTTTAATTTTGAAAAAAAAAGGGGGAAAAAATGGCGTGGGCTCCCACACAGCTTTCTGCACCACACAGGGAAAGTCAATGACTGGGGGCAGATATTCATAGCCTAGGAAGGGACCATAGTTATTGGCTCCCCCTGGCTACAAACATCTGCCCCCAGACGCCCCAGAAATGGTGCATCTCTAAGATGAGCCAATTCCGGCACTTAGCCTCTCTCTTCCCACTGCCGTGTAGCAGTCGCATATGGGGTAATAAGGGGTTAATGTCACCTTTGTATTGTAAGGTGACATCAAGCCCGGTTAGTAATCGAGAGGCATCAATAAGACACCTATCCATTACTAATCCTATAGTTGTAAAGGGTTATAAAAAGGCAGCCAGAAAAAAAGTCTTAATGAAATAAAACTCTACACAATTTTGCCATATTTATTAGATCCAACCTACAACAGCAATTGAGTTCAAAAGAGCCCAACCATTTGGTACTCAAAACTACAATATAAAGCACACTCAAGAATTTATACGTGCAAAAAGTACTTTATTTTTGTTATTATTAATAAATAAGTTCCTTAAAAGACAAAATTACAAAATGAGTATGCATAAGGTTCCGAGGCTAGGACCCCCTGACACATAACAATTAATGCCACATCAAAAAGGGTTACCACCAGGGTGATAATTAGTACAGGGATAGGTATAAAATAGAGCAGTGTATCCCAGATTCAAAAGAATCAGTATGTAGGTTCAAAGTATTCAGTTAATAACATGTCTAGTTCATACCAGCTCATATATGAAGGAGGGAAACATAGCAACCAATTGGTGCCTATGGCTGTTTGGACTATAATAGTCATCCATCTGACCTAAACCCCTCATACCATGCTGTGGAAAAAACCCCAACATAATGCCGCAAAAGGTTCCTTACCCATGTGGAACTTATTAATAATAACAAAAATAAAGTACTTTTTGCACGTATAAATTCTTGAGTGTGCTTTATATTGTAGTTTTGAGTACCAAATGATTGGGCTCTTTTTAACTCAATTGCTCTTTTGTGGTTGGATCATATTCCGAGTTGCCCATAGTGATTTATTTAGCGATATAAATGATCAATTATGATTTCCTTTGTTAAAACATATTTATTAGATGCCTAATCCATGCGATGCCCTCGATCTCCTGCAAAAAAAAATTAAACAAACAAATTCTCCCTGTTCCGATGTAGTCCATTTAATAACGAGTGTCCCATGACGATCTACCCTATAGAACAGTGCTCTATAGGGCCTCCCACGATGCACTGACAGGAGACAATGGCTCCTGCAGTGTATCACTGAAGAGGTTACCTGAGTTCATCCTCTCACTTTACGGCAGTGCTGCATGAGAATTTTCTCACACATCACTGCAGGTCAGAGAATGAACTTAGGGTTAGGGGACCTCTCTCGCGGCGGTGGAGGGATATAACGCAGAGGATTTTCTCCACCTGTCAGTTCATCATGGGAGCCCCTGTAGAGCACTTACATCACTGATGTCAGTGTTCTACACGGGAGATCGTCATGGGACACTCGTTATTAACTGGACTACGGCGGAAAGGTAAGTATAGGTTGGTTTATTTTTTTTATTTTTGGTTACAGGAGATCGAGGGCTTCAGGGACTAGGTGATTGGTGAGTATGTACTCTATGTTGTATGTACTGTCTGTAATGTATGTGTATATGTATGTACAGGGTGGGCCATCTATATGGATCCATATAGGTGTATCCATATAAATGTATCCGTATAGATGGTCCGCCCTGTACTGTATGTTCTGTATGGTTTTTTTTTTAATACTGAACACATGCATTGTCTGATGGGACTACTTTCCCATCATTGGTAATGCTATCACTGTGATCATTCATAGCTGGATGGGAGCAGTAGTCCCATCAGACAATGGCTGCTTACACAGACACACACACACACAGGGACACACACAGACACACACACACACTACACGCACGCTCCGCTCACAGACACGCACACAGTCTCCACCCACACACTTCCCTCCTCCCGTTCTGCAGCGTTTCTAGCACCCACATCTGCAGAAGATCCGCAAATCTTTTTTACATCTGCGGTTTTGCTGCGAATGTGCATGACACAATGGAAGTCAATGGGTGCAGAAACGCTGCAAATCCTCAAAAAGAATTGCCATGCTGCAGAACAAAAACACTGCAGATCTGCGTTGATTTTTCCGCAGCATGTGCACAACAAACCCAAATTTCACTTTCACTAACATTGACTGTGCACTACACTGCGGATTTGATGTGAATCCGTGCGGCCAAAGATGCTGCGGATCCGCATCTAATTCCGCAACGTGTGCACACAGCCATAAAATACTAAAAAAAAGGTGTATTTTTATAATTTGCAATCAGCGGTTCTGATGAGACTTGAATTCGACAAATCACATGGATTTTTCTGTGAAATTCAATTTGCAGCAAATTTAGTCTCCTCGAATTGAATGTCCCTTGTGCTTTCCTCAGCCCCACTTCTTACTCTCACCATGAGCTTGAAGGCGTCCGGTCTAAAGTAAAAAGTCTGTAGTCACTCTTTATGTTTGCAGACTTTTGAATCCCCCCCAGCACATGCACACTTCGCTGCAAGGATTCGCCGGTTTCTGAGCCCGTAATGGTGGTGATGTGTGTTATAGGCATACTCTTGGACAGAGCATGTCTAGCATGTCTGCTTCATACACTCCATACAGACTTCCACTGGGCGTGGACGTCACTACATACACTTGTATGTATGGAGCGTGGCTACGCCCACTTAACAGGTTGTGCCCAGGAGCAGGCATATTACATACATCACCGCCATTCCCGGCTCAGACACCGGCGAATCCTCGCAGCACACAGTGCGTGCGCTGGGGGAGGATTTTAGTTTTAGACCAGGCAACAACTTTAAGCTGTAGGCATATTTATGCTAGACCGGAACTTCGATTAGGCCTAGGACTTCCCTGTGCTTAAGGTTTGTTCATTTATTAAAAATAAACACTTTGGTCTCGATTCAGCAAAGTGATTACGCCAGTGCAGTAAATCACTTTGAAAAGTTGCAAAACTTTTAGTTGCGCTAAAATTATTTATTTTTGGGGGGAGGGAGTTTTCACCCCAGTTTCTCTGAACATTACCAAATTGAGTGAAACTGGGTTGGGACGAAGACGTTACACCACTGCTCTTCAGAATCATCATGAGCTGTGGCGTTCCTTACTCCAAAATCATAGTCCAGTTACCGCCTCTTGATGAATCAGGAGAGTCAAACTCCAACATGCCCTCTCATCAATAATTACATTGCTCACGGTGGTCTTTATGAAACGGGACCAACTTGTCTATATATTTAGTTCATTTAAAAAACTTTTTAGCTTATTGAATTTTTTCTTTAAAAAAAATAAACATAACGAATATTGATAGTTATAGCATTGGAGATCTGTGCTACAGTCTACCATCAAAGCGTTGTATGATCCTGCAGTCACACCACGATACTCCACTTTTTTGCCCCCTCTTCTTGCTAACATACAAATAGTAGAACAGACGTCAGATGGAAGAAAATTAGTGATTTGCAATATCTGACTGCACACCGTTAGGTCATAGTTGTAAAGGCGGTGTCTATACAAACAGGTAGGATAGTGAATTAAGCCTACTTGCAATGTCTCTATATTTTCCACTTTATTTACTTTGTAGCAAAAGAAAAAAACTGCAGAGTATCAGTAAAATATATTGCATTGCATGTGCAAAGAAAAAAACAAGAACAAAAGATAAGAGCTATAGACATAGCACAGGTGTCATATAACTGTGCCACTTGCAGCAACGTGCGGATCACTCAAAGAACTGTTCACGCTAGCATTGGATCAATTTGTTATTTATAGCTGGATAATTCCCCACATTCTTAAATAGCAGGTAAAAAAAATCTTGTGCAGATGACTCACGTATAAATCTCATCTCTAGTACAAGGGATAAATAAAATTACAGTGTATGCAGGCTGACGCTTAGAAGAATAAGGCAATTATAAGCAATTGACTTAACAATGAGTAATAGGTAGTATTAGGAGGCGCCTTGCAGTGAGTTCAGTATTGTCCCCTACTTGTATCGACTTATCTGGTCCCTTAGGAGCAAAGAAGCTTTGACTACAAAAACTGTAGTGAACAGCTCCTTCTCCTTAATGAGAGCAATTCATAAATGCAACGTAACCAACAAATTCAATCCAGTCTGTGCTGCAAACAGCGACATGTAGGTAGCGCTGCCTTGGCTTGTACAGTTTATTGCATTTCACAGAGGTCTCTTAACGCCTTCACGACCGATGACGTATATTTACATCATCAGCCGTGTCCTTTCCCTTGATGTGGGCTCACATGCATCTTTCCCCGCAGTTCATGACTGGTTTAATCAACCATCAAGCGCCTCTAACACCCACGGAAGGACCTCGGCACTAAATCAGGTAGATGCCGCTGTCAATTACTGACAGCATCAATTAACACACAAACAGGAAACGCATAATTGATTCCGCCTATCGGAGCACCCATCACATGATTGCGGGGTGCCAATGGGTTATCATGACAGCCGGTGGGTTTGCTGAAGACCCCCCGTGGTTTTCATCACAACCCTCCTATGAGTAGGAGATGTGATTTTTGTCATATATAGCAGGGCTGAAGCACTGCTATGTATAGCACAGGTAATCAGACGATCCCTGCTTCAAGTCTCCTATTGGGGACTATTAAGTGCAGTAAGGCTGTGTGCCCACGTAAGCGTTTTTAAGCGTTTTTCAAGCATTTGTTCCTGTCAAAACGCTTTAAAAACGCATAAAAGAAGCATCCCATTCACTTTAAATGAATTCCGCACTTTTTGTGCACATTGATGAGTTTTTTTCTGCTCAAAAAATGCTTAACGCCAAAAACGCAGCATGCTCATTAATTTTGCAGAAAAGTCAGCGTTTTTAGCTATTTTCTATGAGTCAGAAAACGCACGGAAAAAACGCATCAAAAGCAAAAACGTGCAGAAATAAAATGCGCATTTTCTGGGAAGGTGTCCAGTTTTGAAGCAGAAATTTTCTGCAAACGTGTACACATAGCCTCAAAAGTTAAAAAAAAGTTAAAAAAAATAGAAAAAACACATAAGTTCAAATCAGCCCCCTTTTTGCCCCATTAAAAATAAAACAATAAAAAATGCACATATTTGGTATCATTGCTTTCAGAAATGTCTATCAAAATATGAAATAAATTAATCTGATCGGTAAACGGCATAGCAAGAAAAAAAAAATCAAAACTAAAGAATTACGTTTTTTTGGTCCCTGCAACATATCAATAAAAAGCAATCAAAATATCGTATCTACCCCAATATGGTATCATATCAAACTTTAGCTCAGGGCGCAAAATAATAAGCCCTCACCCAGCCCCAGATCCTGAAAAAATGAGAATGTTACCGGTCTTGGAAAATGGCAAAAATTTAGGAAAAAACAAAAACTACACTTATTTGGTATCTACGTATTCGTACTGACCAGGGAAATCTTTTTGTCAGGCCAATTTTACTATGTATTGAACAGGGTAGATAAAAAAAACTATTGTAGAATTCCACATTTTTGCAATTTCACCACCCGTTTTACAGTACACTATGTGGCAAAATGAATGGTATTATTCAAACGAATAATTTGTCCCGCAATAAACAAGAAAATGTAAAATCTGGGGCTCAAACAAAATTTTGGTGGTAAAAATTCTATTATTTTTTCTTGACTGCCCGATGGTATAAAATTATGTGACACACCTGTTGTGTCAATATGATCACTGCACCCCTAGATGAACTCACTGAGAGGTGTAGTTTGTAAAATGAGGTCAGTTGTGGGGGGTTCTGCTGTTCTGGTACCTCAGGGCCTCTGCCAATGTGACATGGAACCTTCAAACCAGTGCAGCAAAAACTCCAATATGGTGCGTCACCCCCTCAGAGCTTTGTACTGTGCCTCAAAGATAGTTTTCGCCTACATATGGGGTATCGGTGTACTCAGGAGGAATTGAGCAACAAATTTTGGGGTCCATTTTCTCCTGCTATCCTGGAAAAAATGCTAAAGCATTTTTTTGAGGAAAATTACTTTTTGCTATTTTTAAAGTTCATTATAAAATTCTGTGAAGCACCTCTGGGTTCAAGGTGCTCACCACACATTTAGATGAATTCCTTGAGGGGTCTGGTTTACAAAATGGGATCAATTTTAGGGGGTTACCACTGTTTAGGCACATCAGGGGCTCGCCAACACGACATGACACCCGCAGACTATTTAATGAAAGTCTGCGCTACAAAAAGTCACTTCTTCCTTTCTTTGCCCTGCCATGCACCAAAACCAAAACAGTTTTTTCCCCACGTATGAGGTATTGGCGTAATGAGGAGAAATTTTTCAACAAATTTTGGGGTGCATTTTCTCCTGTTACCCTTGTGAAAATGAAAAATATAGGGCTAAAAACATTTTTGCGGGAGAAAAAGTAATTATTGCAGCCAATTTTACGTTCAAAGAGTCAAATTACACTCCTTCCATTCAGAGCCCTGCCGTGCACCCAAGCAGTAGTTTTCCTCCACATGTTGGGTATCAGCATACTCAGGAGAAATTGCAGAACAAATTATGTGGTTCAACTTCTCAGGTTTCACTTGCAAAGATGAAAAATTTGGGGCTAAAAATCATTTTTGTGTGAAAAATGTGATTGTTATTTTCATGACTCATGTATAAACTTCTGTGAAGAACCTGGGGGGGTTCAAGCTGCTCATCAAACATCTAGATAGTTCTCTGAGAGGTCTAGTTTCCATAATGGTGTCAAATGTGGGGGTTTCCACTGTTTAGGCAAATCAGGGGCTCTCCAAACCATTGTGAAAATAAATAAATAAATGTGGGTCTAAATGAACATTTTTGTGGAAAAAAAAGTTAAATGTTAATTCTTTCCTTCCTTCCACATTTCATCAATTCCTGTGAAGCACCTGAAGGGTTAATAAACTTCTTGAATGTGGTTTTGAGCACCTTGAGGGATACAGTTTTTAGAATGGTATCTCTTTTGGGTATTTTCTGTTATATAGACCCCTCAAAGTCACTTCAAATGTGAGGTGCTCCCTAAAAAAATGGTTTTGTCAATTATGTTTGAAAAATAAAAAATCGTTGGTCAACTTTTAACCCTTATAACTAGCTAACAAAAAAATTATGTTGCAAAAATTGTGCTGATGTAAAGTAGACAAGTGGGAAATGTTATTTATTAACTATTTTGTGTGACAGAACTCCGTGGTTTAAGGGCATAAAAATTAAAAGTTTGAAATTTGCAAAAGTTCTAAGTTTTCACCAACTTTCCTTTTTTTTTCACGAATAAAGGAAAGTCATATCAAAGAAATCTTATCATGATCATGATGTACAATATGTCACGAAAAAACATTCACATAATCAGTGGGATTTGTTGAACCGTTCCAGAGGTATTACCTTATAAAGTTACACTGGTCAGAATTGTAAATTTGGCCTTATCATAAAGGTTAAAATAGGCTCTCGGGTGAAGGGGTTAAAATGACAAAAAGGAAAATGGGCCAATGCAGAAGTTTGGGCATCCTTGGAGATTTGTGTGCTCAGACGAAGCTGCCCTGTACAGGGATACGCGTGGGGCTCTCCCCACACCTCTGTTCCCTATTGTTTTGTGTACCCTCAGCCCATTTCTACTTGCTCCTTGCCTTTATTCAAACCGGCTTGGTAAATATTATCAGAGCTTTTGCCTTTCATTTGGTCCTTAGCCTTTTTGGCTTAAGGGGCTCTTATTTTTTGCTATAGGCATGGGTTATTCATCCTGGGTTTGGGCATTTATGACTTTCTAATATAGGGGTTCACTGTTTTCTATTCAGCTATATTTGGACATTTGTACACATGTGTATGATTCTTTATGTTTTGATTCTATCATAATTATTGCCTGCTTATTGAACGTGATATATACACATGGTCTCATATACCAGTGGTATAGTGCAATAGTAGGTTGTATTATCATTACACATTTATATTGGGCCAGGGGTGTTGTGATTTGATTTTATATGTGTTTTTAAATTGTTTTAAGATTTATTGTGTGTGTTTTTTCCCTAATAAATTGTGATTTATATATTTGATATTCATTCAGGTGTGCAAGCCATTTATTGCTTGGTCTTTTCTCTTTTTCAAATTCATGGTTTATTTTTCCATGCATGGTTTTTGCACCCGCATTGACTAATATCTGGTTTTTGGTGCACCCTATAGTTCTTTGTGTCAGCTCACCATAATATTCAGCATCAGATATATGCAAAAGAACATCTAAACACACCTGATGCATTTTGGAATCAAGTCTAGTGAACTGATGAGAGTAAAATAGAACTTTTTGGTCACAATGATCAAAGATACAGGAGCTTCTCACAAAATTAGAATATCAAAAAGTTAACTTATTTCAGTTCTTCAATAGAAAAAGTGAAACTCATATATTATATAGTCATTACAAACAGTGAGCTATTTCAAGCGTTTATTTCTGTTTATGTTGAAAAGACAATGACTTATACAAATGTATAATGATCCTAAGCACACGTCAAAATCCAAAATAGGTTACGTCAAAATGCGCAAGCTCAAAGTTTTACAGTCCCCTGATTTGAACGACATTGGAAATCTGTGGCTAGACCTCAAAATAGCATAGAACTGGAAGAATTTTCCATGGAAGAATAAATGAAAATCCCTCCAACAAGAACTGAAAGACTCTTGGTTGGCTACAAAAAGCATTTTCAAGCTGTGATACTTTCAAAAGGGGATGCTGCCAGGTACTAACCATGCAGGGAGCCCAACTTTTGCATCAGCCCGTTTTCCTTTTTATAATTTTTAAAATGTTAAAAATGACAGTGTGTATATATACAGGGGTTGGACAAAATAATGGAAACACCTAACGTTTTGGCATCATAATCTTCGAACATGTTATAAACATGCAAACCGTGACATATGGTAATGTTTTGTAGTTGATTATTTGTGTTATGTGATATGTGTATGTAAATTAACTGTTTGTTTTGCAGAATTGTAAGAACATTGATGAAAACCTGATACCAATGGCAGACCTCGTATTTTCAAAGAGGCCAAATTGTTGGTGCTCGTATGGCAGGCGCTAGTGTAACAGAAAGTGCCCGAATGCTTGACGTGTCAAGAGGTACTGTCTCCAAAGTAATGACTGCGTTTGAAAGAGAAGGAAAAACGTCCGCAGCAAAGCACAGGTCCGGCCAAAAGTCGAAGTTGACTGAGAGAGACCGTCTGACTCTAAAGCGAATTGTGAGAGAGGATCGCAAGACCTCGGCTCCGAAAATCACTGCTGAGCTCAATGAAAACCTACAGAACCCAGTTTCCACGAAAACTGTTCGTCGGGAGCTGCATAAATCTGGATTCCACGGAAGAGCTGCAATTAGAAAACCGCTGCTCTCAATGACAAATGTTTCCAAGAGTTTAGAGTGGTGTAGAAACCTCCAGAATTGGTCCCTCGAGCAGTGGAAACATGTGATATTCTCAGGCGAATCATCGTTTACCCTATTTCCGATCTCCGGCCGAGTGTACGTTTGGAGACAGCTGAAAGAAGCATTCCATCCAGACTGCCTTCTCCCAACCGTAAAACATGGCGGAGGTTCTGTGATGATCTGGGTTGCTAGTTCGTGGAGATCCGCTGGGCCAATGATATCCCTTCATGGAAGAATTAACAGCCGCGATTATTTAGGCATTTTGGGCGACCAAGTGCATCCTATGGTTCAAGAATTGTTCCCGGAGGGGAACGCCGTCTTTCAAGATGATAATGCACCAACTCATACAGCTAGAATCGTTAAAGCATGGAACAAGGAACATTGTAATGAAGTTGAGCATCTCATCTGGCCCCCACAATCCCCTCAACATTATTGAGCATTTATGGTCTATTTTAGAGATTCAAGTTAGACGTCGATTTCCGCCGCCATCGTCGCTCAAAGAACTGGAGGGTGTTTTAATTGAAGAATGGGCTACAATTCCTTTGGAAACAATTCACACCTTGTATGAATCCATACCTCGGAGAATTGAGGCTGTAATCGCCGCAAAAGGTGGACCTACACCATATTAAACTAACTTTTGTTGATGTTTCCAGGTGTTTCCATTATTTTGTCCAACCCCTGTATATACAGTTGTGGCCAAAAGTATTGACACCCCTGCAATTTTGTCAGATAATACTCAGTTTCTTCCTGAAAATTATTGGAAACACAAATTCTTTGTTATTATCTTCATTTAATTTGTCTTAAATGAAAAAACACAAAAAGAATTATCCTAAAGCCAAATTGGATATAATTCCACACCAAACATAAAAAAGAGGGTGGACAAAAGTATTGGCACTGTTCGGAAAATCATGTGATGCTTCTCTAATTTGTGTAATTAACAGCACCTGTAACTTACCTGTGGCACCTAACAGGTGTTGGCAATAACTAAATCACACTTGCAGCCAGTTGACATGGATTAAAGTTGACTCAACCTCTGTCCTGTGTCCTTGTGTGTACCACATTGAGCATGGAGAAAAGAAAGAAGACCAAAGAACTGTCTGAGGACTTGAGAAACCAAATTGTGAGGAAGCATGAGCAATCTCAAGGCTACACGTCCATCTCCAAAGACCTGAATGTTCCTGTGTCTACCGTGCGCAGTGTCATCAAGAAGTTTAAAGCCCATGGCACTGTGGCTAACCTCCCTAGATGTGGACGGAAAAGAAAAATTGACAAGAGATTTCAACGCAAGATTGTGCGGATGTTGGATGTTGTGCGGATGTTGGATAAAGAACCTCGACTAACATCCAAACAAGTTCAAGCTGCCCTGCAGTCCGAGGGTACAACAGTGTCAACCCGTACTATCCGTCGGCGCCTGAATGAAAAGGGACTGTATGGTAGGAGACCCAGGAAGACCCCACTTCTTACCCCGAGACCTATAAAAGCCAGGCTGAAGTTTGCCAAAACTTACCTGAAAAAGCCTAAAACGTTTTGGAAGAATGTTCTCTGGTCAGATGAGACAAAAGTAGAGCTTTTTGGGCAAAGGCATCAACATAGAGTTTACAGGAGAAAAAAAGAGGTATTCAAAGAAAAGAACACGGTCCCTACAGTCAAACATGGCGGAGGTTCCCTGATGTTTTGGGGTTGCTTTGCTGCCTCTGGCACTGGACTGCTTGACCGTGTGCATGGCATTGTGAAGTCTGAAGACTACCACCAAATTTTGCAGCATAATGTAGGGCCCAGTAGAGAAAGCTGGGTCTCCCTCAGAGGTCATGGGTCTTCCAGCAGGACAATGACCCAAAACACACTTCAAAAAGCACTAGAAAATGGTTTGAGAGAAAGCACTGGAGACTTCTAAGGTGGCCAGCAATGAGTCCAGACCTGAATCCCATAGAACACCTGTGGAGAGATCTAAAAATGGCAGTTTGGAGAAGGCACCCTTCTAATATCAGGGACCTGGAGTAGTTTGCCAAAGAAGAATGGTCTAAAATTCCAGCAGAGCATTGTAAGAAACTCATTGATGGTTACCGGAAGCGGTTGGTCGCAGTTATTTTGGCCAAAGGTTGTGCAACCACGTATTAGGCTGAGGGTGCCAATGCTTTTGTCTGGCCCATTTTTGGAGTTTTGTGTGAAATGATCAATGTTTTGCTTTTTGCTTCATTCTCTTTTGTGTTTGTTCATTTAAGACAAATTAAATGGAGATAATAATACCAAAGAGTTTGTGATTGCAATCATTTTCAGGAAGAAACTGAGTATTATCTGACAAAATTGCAGGGGTGTCAATACTTTTAGCCACAACTGTATATATTGCCTAAAATACAAAGTAATTGTATCATATTTAACTTTAGGCCTTTTAGAGATCATGTCATCTTCAACTTGCTTAACTGTTTAAAATAGCAGTAATTGTGACCAGTGGTGCTCAGAGTTCTCCATGCCACTGTATATGACTGGAAAATTATAAAAGTTATGGCTCTTGGAAGAAGGGGAGGATAAAACAAAAACAAAAAAAACAGAAAATAGCTTGAGGATGAAGTGGTTAAATTATTCTAGAAATAGTACATGCTTATGTCACTTGTTATCTTATATTCTTATCTGTATTCCACAATCATTTGAAGGAATGTTCTAAGTTTTGATATATTAAATGATTGTTTCATTCTTTGTTATCATGAGAATAGTTTATTTTAACTATGGGAATATGGCAGTAATAATATGCCAGAAAAGCTCTCTGTTTGGTCAGTACAGACAGCTAATGGGCTTGCAGGAAAGCATTAAGATGTAAGAAATTGCCAATGTTGTTATCAGAACTAGTGTAATGGAGCAAAATATAATATTATGAAAGGGAATCACTTTACTGGAACAGTCGTGACCAAAGGTTTTGAGACGGACACAGTTTTTGGTTTTCACAAAGTTCCTTTAGTCAGATGTTTCTATGATTACTGAAGTACAATTATCAGCATTTTATATGTTTTTATATACAAATATATCGTTTTTATATACAAATATATAAAGTTTGTGCAAAAGCTCAATAATTACAGTGTTGACCTTTATTTTTCAAGACTTCTGCCCTTCTCCCTGGCAGGCCGCTTGATATCAGCTTCTGGGCCAAATCCTGACTGATGATAACTCGGTCTTCCCTAGTCATTGCTTGGCAATTATAACAATTTCTGTGTTTTGTTTGTCCACTCGTGTTTTGAGGATTGACCACAGTTTCTCAGTGGAATTGAGATTTGGGGAGTTTCTTGGCCATGGACCCAAAATGTTAATGTTTTGCTCACCAAAGCATTTACTATAGTCATCACTTTTGCCTTGTGATACGATACTCCATCATGTTGGAAAAAGCATTGTTTATCACCAAATTACTCCTGGGTCGTTGGGAGAATTTGTTCTTAGAGGATGTTTAAATGCCATACTATATGGCACAATGGTTAGGCAAATTTGTGAGTGAGCCTTCTCTCTTGAATGACAAGAAACTCCACCTATGAATGGTCTCGGGATGCTTTACTGTTGGCATGACACATGACTCATGGTAGTGCCCATCTTTTCTTTTCCTTACACTTATTCTTGCAGATGTTCCAAACAGTCTGAAGGGGCTTCATTGGAGAACTTTACCCCAGTCTCCTGCAGTCCAATACCTGTACTTCATGAAAAGTTATTTTCTCTGAAAATAGAAAAAGAAAATTAAGTACATCTGATCATACCAAATTACAATGCCATGGTCACATGTTCAGTATTTGATCAGTATTTTACCTCAGTATTTGTAAGCAAGAACAAGGACTGGGTGATAAATACAGAAGTGGTGATGTGTTTCTATTATACTTTTCCTCTGATTCTTCCACTCCCGAGTTTGGCTTACAAATACTGAGGTAAAAAACTCACCAAATACTGAACGTGTGAACGTGGCCTAATAGATTTGTCATATCCATTATGGTTCCTGTATAAATCAAAACAGTTTGTGCTTAAGAGATTCACCTTCCATGCAAACTTATAAGCTATCCAGGGGCAAGGTTGCTCATTGCTTGGGGTCAGACTATTGGGACCACTACTGATGCTGAGAATAGGACTCTGGATTTCCTGATTTATTGGAGCAATGCTTAAGCCTTACACATATTTTCATTTAGACCCTTGACTCTCACTTTATGTGCTAAACTTTATGTGCAAGAGTATACGAGTACTTTGAAAAGTCCAGATGTATAACATCCACACCCTGGTCCATTCTGAACCTTATCTCCTCATAGAAGCTGATGAAATTAGTCTGAGATATTTTTAACGTTCTTTACAGACGGTAAATTTTCCTTTAATTTTGCAGAGGAAATCTAGTCCGTCACTGGACAGAGACATAAAATGTTCTGATGGGTCTGGGTTTGCACTGGACACAGCCATGTTAATGTGTAATTATCAGTTGAGGCTCAAAGAGGCTGCCCGGGATGTTCCAAAACTGTGGCAAGTTCAAATAATAATATAAAATACGGGAGTAATAAAAACGCATTATTCACCTCTCTGGAGTCTGCCATTACAGCAGATGTCCCTGCTAGTCTTTTAAGGTATGACATCTTGTCCATCATTAATGTACCTACTGCAGCCAAAAACTTACCTGAGTTGTTACATGTAAAAACCGGAGAAAAATGGAGTCTAGGCTGGTTATAGCAAAAAATATCAAATTTTTTTTTATTTTATTATTAGTCATAAAAAATGACAAGACATATCAGTGTGTACAAAAAAGACACAAAACATAATATAAAGGCGAGCAGACAATATGAGGGAAGGTACTGGTATGATTAAAAGTGACCTCAGAACCGTGGCAAAAATCTCCTGGAGTCACGCCTGGTACATGTGAGATAACACAAATGTATGGATACTATCACTGATCATAGTACTCTTAATGGAAAAAATGGTCCCAATTATAGTCAACATTATGCTGCACCCCAAGCGTCGGGGCTCCAACCAATCATCATCAGTGTCACAGGTAAACAAATCCAATGGTACTCAAATAATATGGAGGAGCGCCGAACACTATGGCATACAGCGGGACTAAAGATCCATTATTTGAAAAAGTATGTAGAGCGGAGCAGCTATGATGAATAGTTCAGCCAAAATGCATTAAAAGTGTGTAATTACCCGTCATGTTTCCAGGCGTGGAACATACTTTTTCATTTGTGGGGGGTTTCTGCTGTTTTGGTACATCAGGGGCTTTCCAAACACGACATGGTGTCCGATCTCAATTCCAGCCAAAAAGTCAAGTGGCGCTGCTTCCCTTCCGAGCTCTGCCATGCGCCCAAATAGTCGTTTACACCCACATATGGGGTATCAGCGTACTCAGGACAAATTGCGCAATAACTTTTAGGGTCTTGTTACCCTTGGAAAAATAAGAATTGAGGGTGAAAAGATCATTTTTGTGGAAAAAATATGATTTTTTAATTGTACGGCTTTACGTTATAAACTTCTGTGAAGCCCTTGGGGGTTCAAAGTTCTCACCACACATCTAGATAAGTTCCTTGGGGGGTCTAGTTTCCAAAATGGGGTCACTTGTGGGGGGTTTCCACTGTTTAGGTACATCAGGGGCTCTCCAAACGTGACATGGCGTCCGATCTGAATTCCAGCCAATTTTGCATTGAAAAAGTCAAACGGCGCTCCTTCCCTTCTGAGCTCTGCCATGCGCCGAATCAGTGGTCCCCCCCCACATATCAGGAATCAGCGTACTCAGGACAAATTGCACAATAACTTTTACAGTCCAATTTCTCCTGTTACCCTTGGTAAAATAAAAAAATTGAACCTGAAGTATTTTTTTTGTGAAAAAAAGTTAAATGTTCATTTTTTTTAATATTCAAAAAATTCCTGTGAAGCACCTGAAGGGTTAATAAACTTCTTGAATTTGGTTTTCAGGACCTTAAGGGGTGCAGTTTTTAGAATGGTGTCACTTTTGGGTATTTTCTATCATATAGACCCCTCAATGTGACGTCAAATGTGATGTGGTCCGTAAAAATAAAATGGTGTTGCAAAAATGAGAAATCGCTGGTCAACTTTTAACCCTTATAACTTCCTAACAAAAAAAAAATTGTGCTGATGTAAAGTAAATATGTTGGAAATGTTACTTATGTAGTTTTTTGTGTGCCGTATCTCTGTGATTTAAGAGCATAAAAATTCAAAGTTGTAAAATTGCGAAATTTTCAACATTTTTGCCAAATTTCTGTTTTTTCCACAAATAAACACAAGTTATTTGAATGAAATGTTACCACTAGCATGAAGTACAATATGTCACGAGAAAACAATGTCAGAATCGCCGAGATCCATGGAAGCGCTTCATAGTTATTACCTCATAAAGGGACAGTTGGTCAGAATTGTAAAAATTGGCCCGAGACTTAACGTGCAAACCATCCTTGGTAGTGAAGGGGTTAAAGACTTTAGGCAAATAAATATATAACAGTAAGAGGGAATACTTACCTTACCGGACTCCTGGGAAATGTGAGACCATTGCTTCCTCTTACGGTCTGTGTGGCTGATGAATAGCCCTGTGTTTCCATTATACTTTTTGTCTCTGTAGGCGCCACTCCTAGTTTTGGCTTACAAATACCGATGCAAGCTAGTAGCCAAAACTCTGACGTCTGAAAGAGACCAAGGATAAATAAACAATGAGTCCTTGGAATTTTGATTTTCATAGTTTGGAAGAAATTCACACACAGATTATTTATTTTGACATTGAAAGCACATTCTGTAGGAAAAAATTGTAAAGGAAAGAAATGGATGCTCCCAAAAGAATATGATCAACAAACATCTTGGCAAGTTATTTACATGAAGAAAATTTGTTATCCCTGGTTATGTGAAGACCATTACATCTTTTATCCTTTGTGTTATTTCTCAGAAAATAATATTGTTTCTTTTTCTTGTGTTTGTTATTTATATACATAGAATTTCAGTTGAATTCCAGCTCCGTTATTGCACATTGAGGTTTATCACTAGACAGTACAGGATTAGGTGTTTAATTTCAAGGTGATAATTGTAATGGAATTTTCTTATTTTCAGGTAGAAATGTGAGGCGTAATGCTAAGTTATATCAGGGTAGCCACAGACAGGAGGAGAACAAAGTAAAAGAAAACTAATAATATGTTTTGATGAATCGAATAGTTTTATATTACCGTATATGCTATTTCTTATCCCAGCTGGCAGTGTATTTAGTTAGTCGACAACCATACGGCTTCTATTTAAAAAACACTGTCGTATGCCTCCTTCACACGTCCTGGTGATTCCTGTACAGTAAAATCCAGTGGTGAGATCTGTGGTCTGTGTCCGTGTGCCGTCTGTATATACCTATGTGACATCCGTGTGTCCGTATTTCACATCCGTATGATGTCCATGTACCGTCCGCATGTCCTTGTGATACGTACGGTGTTATGAATGGGTCACCGAGGAGAAAAAGACAAAACAAGCTAAGTCACAGAAAACCAGAGAGGTTGGTAACTATGCAGATTGCAGATCCCTGATCCTAACCACACAACTAGCAGCAGCCATGGAGCGTACCTACGATGATCCTAGACGCCTCGTCACAGCCGGAGAACTACATAAGCCTGAAGCAAGAATAGGGGAAAACTAACTGCCCCAGAGCAGACCCCAAAGGAAAGACAGCCCCCACACATGTATTGACGGTGAAACAAGATGAAAGCACAAACACAGGCAGGAAAATAGGCTGAGCAAACGATGGGGCCCAAACTAACTAGAAAGGATAGGAAAGGAAAGACACTGTCTGCAATGTGCAAAAAAAAACCTACAAAAATAATGTCCAACACTTCTGATAGCAAAATTAACCCTGAAGTCACTAGAATTCTCCCACTATATCAGCACTCTGAAATATTCTGAGACAGAGCAAAAAGAGGTTAATCTAATAAGGGACAAAAAGCAAATTGGCAAATACAGGTAAATAAGAGTGGAAATTCAGCACAGCCCCAGCCGGGGCTAGCTGACCACACAAAACACTGAATAGACCAACAAAATCAAGTGTGAACAATAGCAGAAAAACTTAGCTTTAGATGACTGGAACAGAGCTTAAAACCAAGAGGTGACAAGCCAGAAGGAATCACCAGCACCCGAATAGGGAGTCGACTGTCTTAAATCCAGTCTGAGATTCCTGAGGTCCAATTGTCATCCTCATTATCAGGTGGCAGATCTCTACTGATTAAATCAGCCTCACTACCTCCTGTTACCACCAGAGGGAGCCTGGCAGGAGAACTCACAACTTGTGGACCAGAAAATGAACTCAGAACAGTACGGGCACCTAAGAAAATACTTTTTTGCCATTTTTTTAATTTATCCTTTATTTTTAGTCTTTTCATGGGACTTGAACCTGGAATAGTACTTTTATACCGCAGTAAAAGTGACATTGATGTTCTCCTATGAAGCCTAGCCCAAAGCTGCTCTTCATATGAAAACTATAATGGCAGCCATGGGGCCCTCCAGTAGGTCTTCAACTGTAACGGTAGCTCATCGGCAATGGTAACCCATCGACATAATTGTGGGGTTGGGGGTGCAATTCAAGCACTTGCATGCAAGCCTTTCAAATGCTACTGACAGTGATTGACAGATGCATTTAAATGGTTAAACAGCAGTGATCAACAGTAACGCTGGTCGCTGGTGTTAGAGGCAAATGCTGGCTGAGTAACACATGCAGTCAGGCTTCTCTGGTGTTGCCAGTGAGAGCATTTGGTTACATGACCATAAGTATGCAATTTACATCCAGCCACATTCCAACTAGACATGCAGTACTCAGTCTGGCTCAATTCATCCTATATTGAGTGAGGCATGGTCTAGTTGGCATAGCTTGTATAGTTGGCATGTGGCCACATATATGCAAATCACACACTTGTGGTCACGTGATTGTCCACTCTTACCAACAGTTTCAGAATTCTGCAGTCAGTTACTATTCTTTTGAAAAATAGGAGTTCAATGTGTTTGGATTATACACAGAAGAACTACACCATGAATGTGTATTGAGTAATGTTAGCAGTGTAAGTCAAGGACTGGATTTTGCTGCTATGTGCTTGCAGGCAACAATCCGAAAGCCTTCAATTATGAATGGGGAGAAGTCTCTACCTCTTTGTGCATTGACTTGTGTCTATAACTCAAATTTTTGAGACTTCCATGTAAAACCTTAAAATTCTTATGCATAACTAATGGTGTATTTTGATATGCCGATTTTTGCCTCTCCATTCACTTTACCGAGTGCCATTCTATTATATGCCTATAGTAAGTCTATCATCCATTTGTAAGAGGGTGGACAAGGAGTCCTGTCTCCCTCGCAAAGACGTTGTGGCAAGTGTGTACTAAAAGTCATAATGTGTTGTGTTTCTACTTATTACATAAAAATGCATTTATCCCTATGGCCACTGTTTGTGTTAGGTTCCTGCAGTGTTAACTACTAGTTCGGCCCCCAGGGGGGTAGGGCAAAAAGTTCGTCCTATAGCGGAACCAGTGGGTAAGTTTTAGGGCTATAAGAAGTAAGTAGTCAGTGTTGGAGAGAAGGTGAAAGGGAAATCACAGGTTTTCCAGTGGTGGAGCTACAAGGCTTAGCATTTAAAAGAACTAGTTACAGAGGCGCCAGGACATCACAAGGCAAGTAGGGACCCCCGCAAGGGGAAAGCTTATAAGCCTGGAAACGTAGAGTCCAGTGAGAAGAAGACCTAGGGACAAGGTAGAGCCCTGAAAGTAACATCTCTATGTGCGTCCCTTGGGACTTATATAAGCAAGGACACAGGGTATTAGGGTCAATGTGACACACCCGGTCCCGTATTACCCTACACCTAGGAAAATGCAGGCATTCCAAACTTCTCCCCATTCTGATGTCATAACCATCGCTAGGAAGAAAATGCTAACTGTAACTCTGTGAAAGGAACTGGTGTATTGTGTAAATGCCGATGAAGAATGCCTAACCTGTTATCCCCTGTTCACCAGTTTGGCCGTACATAAAAATTACATTGTTTGCAAGAACTGGTTTGGCTTTCCGATTGAAAGCGTTAAGGGGAGTGGTACTGCACCAAGTCCAAATACACATGATGCTCGCTTACGGCTATCACCCTGGACATGTTTACACATTGAGTAATGGCTGAATTATCTCCAATGCAAATAAGTAAAGCACTAATGCATTCATTCTGTCCCCATACAGTGTCTTGTTATCAGCAGCATATTTACCATTTACTCACCGAGTGGTTACCGGCATGGTTACACAATCTGATAATCTGGAATGAACGTTCCTATGAATGCTTGTTCGCCAATGACCTATTATAAATCCATAATTTGCAAATCTGCTTGTTTCAGTCACTTCACTGTTTCCAAGTTTCACGCAAGCAATAAAGATTGATGACTGCCCGCAGACACAGTTTGCTCGTTTTCTTAGATTCCGGACACAAGGATTTTCTGTGATCATGTTATTTTTTTATTTTGTTATTAAACACCGAGTTTCGTCACCAGATCTTTTCCCTTCCAATAGTCTGTTTGGATTTTAGGAATACACATGGGGAACATAGTTAATTCCTCTAACTCTTGCAAATTACATTTACAGTCTGGCCCGGGACCCACTATTAACCAGCTTGGTGGATACAACCGAGAAGGCATATGGCCATATATTAGGAACATCTGACACATTTATAAAACTGGCAACCTCTGCTCAGGCGCAAAATTGGTCAGGGATTAAATATCGGGACAAAGGTGTCTTGCTTAAAGTACATGGAAAATGCAATCTGTGGTTTGGCTTTAGCTCTGGAGGCTGCCACCGATGGTGCTGAAAGTGAAG
Organism: Dendrobates tinctorius; assembly: GCF_039654945.1. Classification (NCBI taxonomy): domain Eukaryota; kingdom Metazoa; phylum Chordata; class Amphibia; order Anura; family Dendrobatidae; genus Dendrobates; species Dendrobates tinctorius. Next base: position 84,877,186 of record NW_027361728.1, on the reverse strand, counting down.
GCTGCCTGCCGGGAACAGGTTAAACTGCGTTACGTATATTAGGGCTGTTACCATGCTGTAGTGTGGCCAGATTTATTTCTGCGTGGTTTGAAAGATAACTTTCAAAGGACCTTGGTTTATTTATGCCTCAGATCCACTTTTTTCAAATCAGTCTTCCATAAAGCGCAAGCAAATGCTTGCAGGCAGTCTGGACCCCTCTCCATCTGTCCCGTCCATATCATGGCATTCCTCACACTGGCACATACAGCAATGAACAGATTGCAGAGTGGAATGAGATTAAAGTCAGTGAATGAGTGAATAACAAACTAATTTGGTAAGGAGGCTGTTTGACCAATTCAGCATCAAACCCAGCTCTATATATTCACTTATCTCGGTATAAGTACATGATAGCATTGGCTGTGTCTGAGCATAATACAAGGTGATCAACAATACACATGATCTAGGACCAAGGTATTCATTACCCTGCTGACCATATGGATATGTGGTACATCTGGACTCTGTTAATAGCTTAGCATTGCCATACCATTGCTCACCTTATTATTATTTTGGCCTTACTAGAGGTTCTAACCTTGAAAGGCGTTATGTTTTTGCTTTGTTTCCCTCCTAAAATGTTGTGCAAATTATTTGCTGCAGAATACTTAAAGCTCTGTATTAAGCTTCAATCACTATGAAGACACGTAGGGTTTGCTGTTGTGAACACTTTTGACCTGGCTTCTGAGTTTGGGCTCCCTCCAGTGGTTGCTGCAGGTAATGGAGCTGGTCTAGCTGACAGAAGTCAATCACCTGAGCAGGATGATTGGAGGTCAGGTGTTACAGACTGGGGAGATTTAAGTGAACAACCTTCCCTCAGCTCTTGCTTTTGATTTGGTTTGCTTCCTGAGCGCAATTTGATGTCTGCTTGTCTCCTGCTCTGTCCTGCATCTTTCAGATAAGTTATTTGTCTTCTTGAATCTTTTTTTGCATTTGATCCATTTTTGCTTGTCTCTGATTTTTGCTTAGCTGGTGTGAGTTCAGCCTGGTTCCCTGTTGGGACCTGTGCTGGACCCTGTTCCATATGCCACAGCGTATGTTAATCTTTTTAGTAACCAGTTCACACCAGAGTTCTGATTTAGTGAGGGAGAGGTCGTGTAGCCTCAGTATTTTTCCATATCAGACATGTTGGATTTTTCTTAGGGTTTTTTGCGTGATTGCAGACAGTATCCATTCCTGTCTTGTTATTTCTAGACAGTTTGGGCCCCATCATTTGCTTACTCTATTCTCTGCCTGTGTTTTGTGCTTCATCTTGTCTCACCGGCAATATATGAGGCGTCTAGGGCATCGTAGGTATGTCCCACAGCTAATTCTAGTTGTGTTGTCAGTTTAGGGGTCTGCAATCCGCTAGCTACCAACCTCTCTGGTTGCCTAGGCTATTCCCCATTGTCCTCCTCGGTTACCTAATCATAACAGTTTGCCCTCTCCCAAAAAACTGGCGTAAAACTGTTATAATATCGCAAAATTTAGTTATGGAAATAGTCTTTTCAGAGAAGAAGAGGACAGGCACTCTAGTGCCTCCTATTGGAAGTAGCAATCCTGAAAGTTAATATTGACTCTTTAAAGAATCGCTCCCATCAAAGTCTTTATCCTCTTAATACATTCCCGTGATTATATTATATAGCACTTTGTACTTACAATTGCTCTTTTGCCCTTCTACCCAGTTAATTTTCTTTCCCATTAGGCCTATGAATTCACAACTGAATAGTTCTAATCTCTTCATTAGAACTACAATTCTATCTCACTGCCAAGTCCCTGGCATGGAAGAGTAGCGGAGTAGCTGGGTCATGAGGTGAAGATAGGGTGGAGCTGGGCTTCAAGGGACTTTGCAGTGACTTAGGATTGTTGTTCTAATGATGACTCATGCAGGGAAAAGAGACTTCCTTAGAAAGATTTAGCTAGTCTTGTCTTAATCACGTGGACAACTTCTTGTCTTACCCTTCGCTTGGCCCCCGTAAAAATAATAAAGCTTATACACCTCCCGTGCTGGCGCTGTTTTGGCTCTTATGCTGTTGTTGTGATATGTGACTTCAGCTCCCAATCAGCCTTGGGATCACTGTCCACACCTCCTGTGAAATTGAGCATGAAGAGAAAGTCCAAGATCAGCTGCGGCCCGGATATCCTCTTCATGTTCGATTTGTCCAAAGGCGGGGATAGTGACGCTAGTGCTGATTGGATGCTAGCATCACATGTCACAACAGCCACCCCAGTAGATCGATTGTCGACAATGCGGGAGCATCGCCAGAGCGTAAGGTGAGTATAAGCTTTATTATTTTATGAAGGCCAAACATTTTGATCAAGAAGGGGTTGTCCTAATAGTGGACAATCCCTTTAACTGGGTAGAAAGACAAAATGAGCAATTGTAAGTACACAGTGCCATATAATATGATGACTGCAATATATTAAAGGGATAAAAACTTTAATGTGAGTGCTTCTATAAAGCATCATGGAATATGAAAAATAAAAATTCTGGCGTTTTTATGCCAGATCTAGAATTTAGTTGAAGAGCGTGCACAGGTTATCTGCAAGGCCAGTCGTTATATGTAGCAAAATATGAGTAATCATAATTTATGCTATAAAAGTAGCATAAATTAAGACATAAATGTGCCTGTAGTCCATGGCTGTAGTACATTGCTGGCGCACGGCAGCTGAGAGATGTCTCTTGATGAATTTGACACTACTTACCGTACTCCAGGGCACCCTGGACCAAGACTGGTGTATATTTAAAGGAGGTATTAAAAAAGGACATTTTACTGCAATGTCTGATGATATGACAATTAGGTATTGGGTCTGTTTAGATCCCGAAACTGCAAAATACAGTCTAAAAAATGATTTCTTTAGGAGAAAAATTCTTTTAGCCATCAATGAAAACCATCCGTGTCCTGCAGTTGGGTTTTTCTGCTAGGGCTCACTGGTGTTTTCGTCATACTGACGTGGTCCCTTGCAGTTGTTACGTGACCTAGTCCTAACAGTTCTTAGAGCAGGCTCTCTCATTTGAAGATGCAGTTATATAAATGCTTCTCTTCTGACTTTGATTCAGGAGTAGTGTTGAGCATTCCGATACCGCAAGTATCGGGTATCGGCCGATACTTGCTGTATCGGAATTCCGATACCGACTTCCGATATTTTTTCAATATCGGAATTCGGCATCGGAATCGGAAGTTCAGTTGATTGATGGCCTGACGTCATCATGATGCGCGGTGTGTGCGCATCATGATGCGCCGTCATTTCGGGCCTTCCGGGGGTCTCTGCCGGCCTGCCGGGGGGCTGTGCCGGCCTGCCGGGGGGCTGTGTGGACTGCCCGGGGTCTGTACCGGCCTGCCGGGGGGCTGTGCCGGCCTGCCGGGGGGCTGTGTGGACTGCCCGGGGTCTGTACCGGCCTGCCGGGGGCTGTGCCGGCCTGCCGGTGGTCTGTGCACCCTGTGGGGGTCTGTACCGGCCTGCCGGGGGGCTGTGCCGGCCTGCCGGGGGGCTGTGCTGATGTCCGGGGGTCTGTGCAAGCATCGTCCGATGGGACTACAAGTCCCATCTGGCGATGCCTGCTACCATGACAGTGATTGACACATTAGCCAATGATGGGACAGTAGTAGTCCCATCATCCGGCTAATGTGTTAAATGTTTAAAAAAAAAAAAAAAAAAAAAATACTACATACATACTACATGCATGCTACATACATACTACATGCTACATACAGTGCCTACAAGTAGTATTCAACCCCCTGCAGATTTAGCAGGTTTGATAAGATGCAAATAAGTTAGAGCCTTCAAACTTCACACAAGAGCAGGATTTATTAACAGATGCATAAATCTTACAAACCAAAAAGTTATGTTGCTCAGTTAAATTTTAATAAATTTTAAACATAAAAGTGTGGATCAATTATTATTCAACCCCTAGGTTTAATATTTTGTGGAATAACCCTTATTTGCAATTACAGCTAATAATCGTCTTTTATAAGACCTGATCAGGCCGGCACAGGTCTCTGGAGTTATCTTGGCCCACTCCTCCATGCAGATCTTCTCCAAGTTATCTAGGTTCTTTGGGTGTCTCATGTGGACTTTAATCTTGAGCTCCTTCCACAAGTTTTCAATTGGGTTAAGGTCAGGAGACTGACTAGGCCACTCCAACACCTTGATTTTTTGCCTCTTGAACCAGGCCTTGGTTTTCTTGGCTGTGTGCTTTGGGTCGTTGTCTTGTTGGAAGATGAAATGACGACCCATCTTAAGATCCTTGATGGAGGAGCGGAGGTTCTTGGCCAAAATCTCCAGGTAGGCCGTGCTATCCATCTTCCCATGGATGCGGACCAGATGGACAGGCCCCTTGGCTGAGAAACAGCCCCACAGCATGATGCTGCCACCACCATGCTTGACTGTAGGGATGGTATTCTTGGGGTCGTATGCAGTGCCATCCAGTCTCCAAACGTCACGTGTGTGGTTGGCACCAAAGATCTCGATCTTGGTCTCATCAGACCAGAGAACCTTGAACCAGTCTGTCTGAGTCCTCCAAGTGATCATGAGCAAACTGTAGACGAGCCTTGACATGACGCTTTGAAAGTAAAGGTACCTTACGGGCTCGTCTGGAACGGAGACCATTGCGGTGGAGTACGTTACTTATGGTATTGACTGAAACCAATGTCCCCACTGCCATGAGATCTTCCCGGAGCTCCTTCCTTGTTGTCCTTGGGTTAGCCTTGACTCTTCGGACAAGCCTGGCCTCGGCACGGGAGGAAACTTTCAAAGGCTGTCCAGGCCGTGGAAGGCTAACAGTAGTTCCATAAGCCTTTCACTTCCGGATGATGCTCCCAACAGTGGAGACAGGTAGGCCCAACTCCTTGGAAAGGGTTTTGTACCCCTTGCCAGCCTTGTGACCCTCCACGATCTTGTCTCTGATGGCCTTGGAATGCTCCTTTGTCTTTCCCATGTTGACCATGTATGAGTGCTGTTCACAAGTTTGGGGAGGGTCTTAAATAGTCAGAAAAGGCTGGAAAAAGAGATAATTAATCCAAACATGTGAAGCTCATTGTTCTTTGTGCCTGAAATACTTCTTAATACTTTAGGGGAACCAAACAGAATTCTGGTGGTTTGAGGGGTTGAATAATAAATGACCCTCTGAATAAACTTTTCACAATTTAAAAAAAAATTAAACAAAGAAATAACATTCTTTTTTGCTGCAGTGCATTTCACACTTCCAGGCTGATCTACAGTCCAAATGTCACAATGCCAAGTTAATTCCGAATGTGTAAACCTGCTAAATCTGCAAGGGGTTGAATACTACTTGTAGGCACTGTACATACTACATACATGCTACATACATACTACATGCTACATACATACTACATGCATGCTACATACATACTACATATATACTACATACATACTACATACATGCTACATACATACTGCATGCTACATACATACTACATACATACTACATACATACTACATGCATGCTACATACATACTACATATATACTACATGCATGCTACATACATACTACATGCTACATACATACTACATATATACTACATACATACTACATACATGCTACATACATACTACATGCATGCTACATACATACTACATGCATGCTACATACATACTACATGCATGCTACATACATACTACATGCATGCTACATACATACTACATGCATGCTACATACATACTACATGCTACATACATACTACATGCTACATACATACTACATATATACTACATACATACTACATACATGCTACATACATACTACATACTACATATATACTACATGCATGCTACATACATACTACATGCTACATACATACCACATACATACTACATACATACTACATACATACTACATGCTACATACATACTACATATATACTACATGCATGCTACATACATACTACATGCTACATACATACCACATACATACTACATACATACTACATACATACTACATGCTACATACATACTACATATATACTACATGCATGCTACATACATACTACATGCTACATACATACCACATACATACTACATACATACTACATACATACTACATGCTACATACATACTACATATATACTACATGCATGCTACATACATACTACATGCTACATACATACCACATACATACTACATACATGCTACGTATATACTACATGCATGCTACATACATACTACATATATACTACATGCATGCTACATACATACTACATGCTACATGCATGCTACATACATACTACATACATACTACATGCTACATACATACCACATATATACTACATACATACAATACATTCATACAATACATACATAGACATACAGTACATATAACATAGAGTAACATACTTACCAATACTTGTCACATTGTTCCCCGAAGCCATTGTCTTTTCTGGAATAAATATTAACATAACAAACCACAAAAATACTCACCCACGATCCGAAGCAGTCCACGAGTGTGTCCCACGACGATCTTGGGTAGAGAACTGCAGCATCAGATGATGCTGCCGTTCTCTACGGGCTGCAGGAATCCAATGACGGAAGGTAGGTATCCTTCCGCACTGTATTCCTCCGCCACTTAAAAAAAAAAAAGTCCCTAGTCTCACTTTATGCCATTGCTGCGTGGGAATTTCCCACACATCTTTTTTTAAAGATCGGCCGATACCATCCGATACGATACTTTGAAGTATCGGACGGTATCGCTCAACTCTATTCAGGAGTATATTCTAAAATTCATGGAATTATAACATGGCTGTGATAGGTCATACCCCTTATAGGATTTTGATGATAAGAAGATACAGAGTGTTGGGGTATTCCTTGAATATATTGTGCCATGAGAGAACTTGAGATCCATCCTTAGGAAGAAGAGACTGAACTCTGACTTTCTCACTGTATAGCACCTCTTGATAAGGGTTGTATTGCAGTTCCCTGCAGAGCAGCGCTCACATCCACCTTGTGAAAAAAGGCAATGTGGTTCCTTCCTTCTGATAATTGTGGGGTAGTGGTAGACAGACCCTTATAAAGTCATTTCAGGCTTTTCTATTGTGATATGTACTGGAATCATCAGAACAGACACAAATGGACACAGCGCTGCAGAGGATTGTGCATCTCTTTGTGCAACGTTTATTAGTGAATACGTCACTGTTTTATGCTTTTGCTGGTTTTATGGTTTTCTTCCATATATAGAAGGCTTGTGTCACCCCTCTATGACAATTGTCACCCATGAATGCTTATTAATTGCACCACGTCGTTGTCAAACCAGCACATGCACTTCCAGCTGTGGGCAGATGAAGCCACCGCATGGTGTAATTTGTGGAATCCCTTCATATTCCGCTGTCATGATTCTCAGCAGGATTCATTATTTTCTCTAAGTTTAATTGTTTCATGAAGATACAGTCACATATGAGTCAGAAAAACATTTCTGACATTATTAATTTTAGTGTTTCATTGTCGTTTTCTAAAGCAGGCAAGCTTGTATTTCTTGTCCATGACATATTTTAAATCTTGCATTGGAGAGCCTGCGACGATGATCTGACGCCCCAAAACTCAGATTTGGCATATGACCTGCCAGTGATGACCCAGGATTGGGGCGGTTTCATGCCTTCATGTTATTGACCATCTTTTTCTTGTATATATCTACGTCTACGCAAGTCTGGTAAAATGTCCAAGCTGATACATTGTTAATCCAGCTTCCACCTTACCTCCATGCTTAATCTGAATGCACTTGTCGCACTTACCTCCCAGTGACTGTGTCCGCTGACAATTTTCTGCTCCATTGCGTCGGCTCGTTGCTGAATTAGCAGCTCTGTCAGGTAAACTTATTTCAGTTTTGTGCTCCCCTGAATGGCTGCATTTTTCACTGCAGATTTCTTGCCTTGCTCAGATAAGAGTCCAGTACATAGTCACCATATACCAGGGTTCCCCAACTCCAGTCCTCAAGGCCCACCAACAGATCATGTTCTCAGGATTTCCTTAGTATTGCTCAGGTGATAATTGCTTCACCTGTGCAATACAAACAGGGCTGGCGTTAGAGGAAGGCAGACCAAGCAGCTGCCTAGGGCCCCCGCTCCCCCAGGGGCCCCCAGCTAGCAGCGCATCATGCCGCCGCTATGGGGCCCCTATGAGGCAGGGAGGCCCGCCTGCCCCCTCCGCCACCTGCCCCCCCAGCGCCACCTGCCGCCGCCACAATGATGGAGGGGAGAGTGTCAGCTGACGCTCCCTCTCCCATCACTCCCCGCTCTGCCTCTGACACAGCGGGTGCGTGATGATGTCATCGCGCTCTCACTATGTATCGGGCAGAGCGAGAGACAGGAGCAGCCAGCAGCGCAGGCACGAGGAGAGGTGAGGAGTGTTTTTATTTTAATCAGTGTGAGTACTGCCTTGGGCCATTCTTGGGGGGGCTGTATATCGTGCTGGGCTGTATAATGTGGGCTGTATACCATGCTGGGCTCTATACTATAGTGGGCTGTATAATATGGTGGGCTGTATACCTTCCTGGGCTGTATACTATGGTGGGCTATATACCATGGTGGGCCGTATGCCTTCCTGGGCTGTATACCATGGTGGGCTATATACCATGGTGTTCTGTATTCAACGGTGGGCTGTATACCATGGTGGGCTGTATATTGTGCTGGTCTGTATATCGTGCTGGGCTGTATACCGTGGTGGGCTGTATATCGTGCTGGGCTGTATATCGTGCTGGGCTGTATACCATGCTGCGCTGTATATCGTGCTGGGCTGTATACCATGGTGGGATGTATACCGTGCTGGGCTGTATACTATGGTGGGTTGTATACAATTGTGGGCTATATATCGTGCTGGGCTGTATACCATGGTGGGATGTATACCATGCTGGGCTGTATACCATGCTGGGCTGTATACCATGGTGGGATGTATATCGTGCTGGGCTGTATACCATGGTGGGATGTATACCATGCTGGGCTGTATACCCTGCTGGGCTGTATACCGTGTTGGGCTGTATATCGTGCTGGGCTGGATATCGTGCTGGGCTGTATACCATGCTGGGCTGTATACCATGGTGGGCTGTATACCATGGTGGGCTGTATACCATGCTGGGCTGGGTTGTATGCCATGCTGGGCTGCATACCATGCTGGGCTGGGCTGTATACCATGGTGGACTGTATACCATGGTGGGCTGTATACCATGGTGGGCTGTGCTATATACCATGTGAGGCTGTGCTATATACCATATGGGGCTGTGCTATATACCATGTGGGGCTGGGCTGTATACCATGTGGGGCTGAGTTATATACTCTGCGGCTGTGTTATATACCATGGGGGGTACATTTTACATTGTATTCTATGGGGGAGGCTGTGTTATATAATATGGGGGGCTACATTATATTCTATGGGGAGGTGGGCTGTATTATATTCTATTTGGGGCTACGTTATATTCTATGGGGGGCTGTATTATATTTATTATATTCTATGGGGGGTGATTCCATCATACTCTATGAGGGGGCTACATTATACTATATGAGGAGACTACATTGTATTCTATGAGGGGGCTGCATTATATTCTGTGGGGGGCTAGATTATATTGTATGGGGATTCATTATACTATGAGGGGGCTACATTATATTCTATGGGGGCTGCATTATACTATGCTGGGCTGTATACCATGTCAAAGTGACAGGGCGGGTACGCCCTTACTTACGTAACGCTCACAAATATATACAAATTAGGCATACCGAATACAGTTTTATGGTAAAACAATAATGTAACAATTTATTAAGATTACATCAGGTTAATGCTGAATTATGGAATGGCAGATATAATATTACCCTGTTTTGTGTTAATTCATTTCATGTGAATCATACAATTAATATGAATTATAGTACATAGAGAAATAAGTATCAATACATTACCAAGTATTGTAACATCACTTTTCCACTGGAGGGACCACAGTGTCAGTGAGAAGGAAATAATCTGGTCTTGTCATCACAGAAACCGTGCGTCCACCATACCTCCTGGAATGTCCCTACCTCGCTGACACAGGGTCCCCTTTTTTATACACAGCTACCACATCCTCCCCTATCACATATGTGCAGTATATTTAGGCTGAATCATCAGTATCTTGCCATTGCACAATAGGTTGCTTGTTACTGATTACAACCCAAGATTTGTTTGCCACTGGCATGTCTCTTAACAATAGCACAATGCTTCAAGTTTGTTTTGTTACTGTTCAAAATTCCCCCATATGTTGCTTGTCACAAAGTTAACTCTTCATGATCATAGCATAACGCTCTAAGATGGTAGCATATGGGCAGCATGACTTCCATAATCACCTATTCTGAAAGCTGGATACCTGTCGTAACTCAGGCACACACTCATACTTGTCTCATTTGTATCACAATTATTTATGTGAGGAGGGCTACATTGTATTCTATGGAGGGGCTGCACTATACCATATAAGGGGCTGCATTATACTCAATGAGGGGGCTGTATTATATTCTATGGGGGGTTACATTATATTCTGTGGAGTGGCTGCATTATTCTCTAAGAGGTGGCTGCATTATACTATAAGAGAAGGGCTGCATTATATTCTATGGGGGGTTACATTATATTGTATGGCAGGGCTGCATTATACTCTGGGGTGGCTGCATTATGCTCTATGGGGTGGCTGCATTATACTATATGTGAGCTGCATTATACTGTATCGACTATGGGGAATACATTATATGAAGAATTATGGGGTGGATTATACTATGGGAAGTGAATTGTTCTACATGGATGACTATGGCGGTGCATTATACTATATGGAGAACTATGAGGAGTGTATTATACTATATGGAGGACTATGGGGAGTGTATTATACTATATGGATGACTGAGGAGTGTATTATACTATATGGAGGACTATGGGGCAGATTATATTATATAGAGGACTATGGGGTGTAAACTGTAGATGTGCTGCTGATAACATGATACTGTATGGTGATCTGTTATTGATCCATTAGTCATCGTTTTGTCCCCATCATGTGTTCTCAGACGGTGTAAAGAGGCTGAGAAACAAATGTTGAACGACTTCAATATTGTCGATCACACTCATTTAGCGGCCTGAACTCAGCGCATATAAATACAATCGAAATGCTTCTGTGTGATGTGCAATATGTTAGCATTTGGGGCCCCATTTTAAACTTTGCCTAGGGCCCCACTTTACCTAAAACCGGCCCTGAATACAAAAGAAATCCTGAAAGCATGATCTGTTGGTGGGCCTTGAGGACTTGAGTTGGGGAACCCTGCCATATACCACAGCATGTTTGTCACTGATGTATCACATATGTTACTAAAGTTATTCATTTCTGAAGATTATTTTTTTATTAGTAAATATACCAATAGCAGATTCACTGAGTGATGCAAATGTTGCCCAGATGTGTTTTTTATTGAAAAATGAATGTGGTGCTGCATAAAAATGCCCATGTTCCCATACCCTTTATATTGCTCTTTGGAGATTACTACAGATATTCCAGTGGGTTGTGGAGACTATACAATATGGGTTCAATTACATTTCATATTAACCCCTTTCTGTCATGTGACGTACTATCCCGTCCATGTACCCTGGGACTTAATTCCCAGGGATGGGATAGTACGTCACAGCGATCAGCGGCGCCCATGTGGTGAGCGCCGCTGATCGCGGCCAGGTGTCAGCTGATTATCACAGCTGACACCCGGTACAATATGTCAGGGGCAGTCACCGACCGCCCCCGACACATTAACCCCTTGCACACCACGATCAAACACGATCGTGGTGTACCGGGGGTTAAAGGGAAGCATCGGCAGGGAGGGGGCTCCTTCCGTGCTTCCCTGAGCCCCCCACAGCAGCGCAATGTGCAGAGCTGCTACGGGGGGCTCCATCCCTGCAGGTCCCCGGATCCAAGATGGCGACGGGGACCTTCGGGGGCCTGCAGGGAGCTGGCTTCCTCATGCCTGCAAAGCGCAGGCAAGGAGGAAGCCTTGTGCAGTGCCTGTGACAGATCGCTGATCTGTCACAGTGATCTGTGATGTGACAGATCAGCGATCTGTCACAGGACAGTGATGTCCCACCTGGAACAATGTAATAAAGTTAAAAAAAAAAAAAAAAAAGTGTAAAAATAATTTTTAAAAAAATCGCTAAATAAATTAAAAAAAAAAAATATTCCCTAATAAATTCATTTTTTGGAAATAAAAAAAACCAAACAATAAAAGTACACATATTTGGTATCGCCGCATCCGTAACGACTCACCCTATAAAACTGTCCCATTAGTTAACCCCTTTAGCGAACCCCTTAAAAAATAAAAAAAGAAGCAAAAAATAATGATTTATTATCATACCGCCGAACAAAAAGTGCAATAACGCGCAATCAAAAAAACGCATATAAATATCCATGGTACCGCTGAAAACATAATCTTGTCCCGCAAAAAAAACGAGCCGCCATACAGCATCATCAGCGAAAAAATAAAAAAGTTATAGCTCGCAGAATAAAGCGATGTAAAAATAATTATTTTTTATATAAAATAGTTTTCATTGCATAAAACCAACAAAACATAAAAAACGACCTAAATGAGGTATCGCTGTAACTGTACTGACCCGAAGAATAAAACCGCTTTATCAATTTTACCGCACGCGGAACGGTGTAAATGCACCCCCCAAAAGAAATTCATGAAATGCTGGTTTTTGTTCATTCTGCGTCCCAAAAATTGGAATAAAAAGCGATCAAATGATGTCACGTGCCCAAAAATGATACTAATAAAAACGCCAACTCGTCCCGCAAAAAATAATACCTCACATGACTCTGTGCGTCAAAATATGGAAAAATTATAGCTCTCATTATGTGGTGATGCAAAAACTATTTTTACAATAAAAAGCGTCTTTTAGTGTGCGACAGCTGCCAAATATAAAAACCGCCCTAAATAGTAAATCAAACCCCCCCCCGGCTTTTTAACCCCTGTAGTTATAATAAAATTAAAAGAAAATGTATTTATTTCCATTTTCCCATTAGGGTTAGGGCTAGGGTTAGGTCTAGGGTTAGGGCTGAGATTAGGGTTAGGGGTGTGTTGGGGTTAGGGTTGGAGTTAGAATTGGAGGGTTTCCACTGTTTAGGCACATCAGGTGGTCTCAAAACGCAACATGGCGTCTGATTTCAATTCCAGCCAATTCTGCGTTGAAAAAGTCAAATGGTGCTCCTTCCCTTCCAAGCTCTGCCATGCGCCCAAACAGTGTTCTACCCCCACATATAGGGTATCAGCGTACTCAGGACAAATTTCAAAACATCTTTTGGGGTCCAATTTCTCCTGTTACCCTTAGGAAAATAAAATATTGGGGGCAAAAATATCATTTTTGTGGAAAAAAATGATTTTTTTATCTTCATGCCCGGGCGTTAAAAACTTCTGTGAAGCACTTGGGGGTTCAAAGTGCTCACCACACATCTAGATAAGTTCCTTAGGGGGTCTAGTTTCCAAAATGGTGTCATTTGTGGGGGGTTTCCACTGTTTAGGTACATCAGGGGCTCTCCAAAAGCAACATGACACCCGCAGACCATTCCATCAAAGTCTGCATTCCAAAATGTCACTACTTCCCTTCCGAGCCCTGACGTGTGCCCATACAGTAGTTTTCTCCCACATATGGGGTATGAGCATACTCAGGACAAACTGGACAACAACTTTTGGGGTCCAATTTCTCCTGGTACCCTTGGGAAAATGAAAAAATTGGTGACTAAAAGATCATGTTTGTGGAAAAAATAAGATTTTATTTATTTTCACGCCCGGGCATTATAAACTTCTGTGAAGCACTGGGGGGTTCAAAGTGCTCACCACACATCTAGATAAGTTCCTTGGGGGGTCTAGTTTCCAAAATGATGTCATTTGTGGGGGGTTTTCACTGTTTTAGTACATCAGGGGCTTTCCAAACGCGACATGGTGTCCGATTTCAATTCCAGCCAAAAAAGTCAAATGGCGCTGCTTCCCTTCTGAGCTCTGCCATGCACCCAAATAGTCGTTTATACCCACATATGGGGTATCAGCGTACTCAGGACAAATTGCACAATAAATTTTAGGGTCCTGTTACCCTTGGGAAAATAAAAATGGGGGGTGAAAAGATAATTTTTTTGGAAAAAATATGATTTTTTAATTGTACGGCTGTACGTTATAAACTTCTGTGAAGCCCTTGTGGGTTCAAAGTTCTCACCACATATCTAGATAAGTTCCTTGGGGGGGTCTAGTTTCCAAAATGGGGTCACTTGTGGCGGGTTTCCACTGTTTAGGTACATCAGGGGCTCTCCAAACGTGACATGGCGTCCGATCTGAATTCCAGCCAATTTTGCATTGAAAAAGTCAAACGGCGCTCCTTCCCTTCTGAGCTCTGCCATGCGCCGAAACAGTGGTTCCCCCCACATATCAGGTATTATTGTACTCAGGACAAACTGCACAATAACTTTTGCGGTCCAATTTCTCCTGTTACCCTTGGTAAAATAAAAAAAATTGAACCTGAAGTATTTTTTTTGTGAAAAAAAGTTAAATATCATATAGACCCCTGAAAGTAGCTTCAAATGTTATGTGGTCCGTAAAAATAAAATGGTGTTGCAAAAATGAGAAATCGCTGGTCAAATTTTAACCCTTATAACTTCCTAACAAAAAAAATTTTGGTTCCAAAATTGTGCTGATGTACAGTAAACATGTGGGAAATGATACTTATTAAGTTTTTTGTGTGTCGTATATCTGTGATTTAAGGGCATAAAAATTCAAAGTTGGAAAATTGCGAAATGTTCAAAATTTTCGCCACATTTCTGTTTTTTTCACAAATAAACGCAAGATATATGAATGAAATTTTACCACTAGCATGAAGTACAATATGTCATGAGAAAACAATGTCAGAATCACCGGGATCCATGGAAGCATTTCAGAGTTATTACCTCATAAAGGGACAGTGGTCAGAATTGTATAAATTGGCCCGGTCATGAACGTGCAAACCACCCTTGCGGGTTAAGGGGTTAAAGAGGAAATTCCATCTAATAATATCATATTGCTAGAATACACCATCACTTTATTGCATGTGGGAGTCTGACCCAAAAATGATCCTGAAAATAAAGAGGAGACATTGCCTCTTGCTGCACAGAAACTGCAGTGTGTTTGTATATAAAGCGGATCTGTTATTAGTTGTTACAATACAAAGTGCATACGTTATTAAATATATCTATTGCATCTGATAATGGTGCTGTAGTTACTTGGAAAATTCAAGTAATCATAGATGTCAGAAATGGAGGGGACCCCATGCTGTTTTTTAAAATTATTTAAATAATTTAAAAAAAGGCGTGGGAAGCTCTCTATTTTTAATAACCAACCTTGCTAAAGCTGACAGCCGAGGGTTGCAGCCCACAGCTGTTAATTTTGCCTGGCTAGCTATCAAAAATATAGGGGAACCCACTCCATTTTTTTTTAAATTATTTATTGAGAGCACAGGTGGGGGCTGATGAATACTCTCATCAGCTGCCGCCTGCTCTCGCCAGGGCCAGATTTAAGAGGTTGGTGGCCCGGGGCCCATTTTGGAGGGAAGCCCATTTTTCAAGGTGTTGCATTATGTAATGCAAAAACGCAAAATAAAACGAACACAAGTTTATTTACAAAAATCATTTACGCAGAGTAATTCAGGTAAAATCATTCATTTTTTACAATCCAGGCACTTTCCTGGATTTTCGTGCTGTAAAATCATTAATGATATCACTAAAGTCCAATTCACGCAGCATATCTGACTCGATGCTCATGATAGCCAAATTTACAAGTCGTTTCTGCTTCATTGATGTCCTTAATCGGTTTTCAACTAATTTGAGTTTTGAGAAGGAACGCTCACCACTGCAGTTTGTTACCATCAAAATTAGATATATCCTTAGAGCTATCTCAATATTTGGGAAAGTGTCCTGCACACACTTTTCCATGATAAGCTTGTACATGAAAAGTTCAGTGCTGTTATCTTTTGGCTCCTCATCTGTGAATAAATTGGCAAATGTTACAAACTGACACAGTTCATCGATAAATGTAATGTCCAAGTCATCTGAATAAGACCTGATGAGTTGCTCTGCTGTGGCCTTAAGCTCGTCTGAAGACAGTTCTTTCAGATGGCTAAAAAATCTAAGTTTGCTTGATATATCTTTATATGCCTGACGATGTTAGTCAAGAGAAGCGATAAACTGATCAATGATAGGCAAGAAAGTTTCTGTTGTGCATTTTTCAGAAGGCCTCAGTTGTACTTCTTCCGTATGGCCATAATCCAATGGATTGAGACACACGTTTCGGCACATGTGTCGAGTTATCATCTGAACATACTCAGATGAACCAAACAGCTCTTCGCGTTGCTTCTCATAAATTTTGAAGGAGTCACGCTTTGATGCGACATAGTTTTTTAAGCTGGTCAGTGACGCCACAGCAGTGTTTAGATCGAGTTTTGCGTGATGTAGATTTTTAATAGTACCATCTGTTCTTTGCAGGACATCATTCCAGAAGGTGGTGTTAATACCAATTTCAAGCTGATTCATTTGTCTTAACAGTCCTTCTGCTTCACACCGTACACAGCTTTTTTTCTTCAAAGTCATCAGCAATCTGTTTAAGTACATCTTTAATCTGCTGATAGTCATGCTTAAGGGCCTTAGTAGCGTCAGCTCTGCAGGACCAACGCGTTGTGACACCTTTGAGAGTCAATGCTGTTGCTGAGTTAATATTTTTAAAGCCTCAGTCAGGAGCTGATGCCGATGTGTTGAAACTGTGAAGAAGAGGAACAGTTTTTCAAGGAAGTCAAAAAAAATGTACAGCGCTCAAGCAGATTTCTACAGCATTTTTAGCTACCAAATTTAAACAGTGTGCCATACAAGGAATCCAGGATGCAAGATTGTTCTTCTCTCTCACTTTGGCTTGCAGGTCTTTGTATTTGCCACTCATTGCAGATCAATTGTCATAACTTTGACCGCAGCAATTTCCCAGGTCTAGATCATGTATCTTCAAAAATTCCAACAAGGCCTTTGTTTGCCATGAATGTTACAAAGCGTTCCACAGGGCTATCTTTCTCCATATACCTCAATACAAGGGTTAGTTGCTTAAAATGAACTGCATTGGGTGTGTAGTCCAAAGAGATGGAGTAGTATTTTGACTTGTTAACTCGAGAAATAATTTCTCTGAGGACTTGTTCACCCATTACATTGATAATTTCTTCCATAGTTGTAGATGACAGGTAATTTGTATGACCCTTGCCGCGATTGGCTTGAGTTTTGATATACTGTGCAAGAAAGTCGTCGTACTGGGCGATGAGTTCAAGAATGCCCAGAAATTTTCCATTTCAAGGTGACCAACCAATTCGTTATCTCCTCTAAATGCTAAGCCGCGCTCGGCAATAATCTGAATAACATTTACTACTCGTTTCAATACAGACCTCCAATAATGCTCCTGAGCCTCTACCTGTTGTGTTAGCTCGTTATCAATTCGCCCAATCGCTTTTAACCTCATATTGAAAGCAATTGTAGAGTTAAGATGTTCCGCTGACTGCTCATACGTTCTTGTGAATATTTCCAATCACAGAATCCATTAGACGAAAGCTGAGAAGACTCAGATGCTGTAATAAAGCACATCAATCTGCACGTGAAGCAGTAAATGCATCCTTTAGAGAGAGAGAAGCATGACCAATTCCTCATTATGACTTCTCCATTATGATTTTGACGATGGAAAAGCCGAAGTGTGCACATTCTTGGAATATTGCAGTCCTTTCTAGGTTGCTGAGCCGAGTATGCAATGAACAAACTTTCATCACAGTGCTGGATTGTTGATACACCCCTTTTCAGGCAGTAATCTTGCATCAGTTCTGAAATAATGCATGGTCAAAGTCCAATGTCATCGCCCCCTGGTGGGCCCACAACTTCACCTTCTTTATAAGATGTGCCACTATCAATCTCCTTTTCTTTGTGTTCTTCAGTTGTACACGTTACTACTTCAGCCTTTTCTTTGCCAGGATCAACAACCATTTCCACTGAAGCATTGTCAGGTTGATGAGATTCTACAAGGTCATTACTCCTTTCCGACACTTGCCTTCAATGAACAGTGAAGAACTCGTCCAATTTTCTTGTCTTCGCTCTCTATTCTGTTGATTTCATTGTTGCTTCTTTTGCCTTACATCTTTTAGAAGCCCCAGACTCCCAAATTCTTGTGCGATGTCTGTGCCTATCTCCTTTACGATTGTCCATGATGGTAATCTAAAAGTAACAAAATGACCTTGTCAACCCTTGAAGTCCTGAAAGGGAATTAAAGATTAAAATATGTACATATGTATGTATATTGTAGAAATTTGGGCTGTCAATATCAAAGACTGCTGCTGGGCTCTATATGTCAGAGGGAAGAGTCTTGAGGAGATCATTTGCATATTCCCAGTGCCTTCTGGGATAAGTGAAGAGTCTCCGCGAGCTCTACGATCACTGGGTTTTGGCCGTTGCAGCTGAAAAGAGGAAATCGGAAAACCAGGGGAAGAGTCTTGAGGAGATCATTGGCATATTCCCAGTGCCTTCTGGGATAAGTGAAGAGTCTCCGCGAGCTCTACAATCACTGGGTTTTGGCCGTTGCAGCTGAAAAGAGGAAATCGGAAAACCAGGGGAAGAGTCTTGAGGAGATCATTTGCATATTCCCAGTGCCTTCTGGGATAAGTGAAGAGTCTCCGCGAGCTCTACGATCACTGGGTTTTGGCCGTTGCAGCTGAAAAGAGGAAATCGGAAAACCAGGGGAAGAGTCTTGAGGAGATCATTTGCATATTCCCAGTGCCTTCTGGGATAAGTGAAGAGTCTCCGTGAGCTCTACGATCACTGGGTTTTGGCCGTTGCAGCTGAAAAGAGGAAATCGGAAAAACCGCGCGCCGGTAGGCGCGCGAATTTTGGCTCATCTTTCATCGTTTTTAAGAAATCTCAAGATGGAAGAGGCCAGGAGCCATTTGGTGAGCTGCATTTCTTGCTACATGTTCACAGACTTACCAGTGGAAAAGCCAAACTTCACATGCCACAAATGCAAGCTTGTGTCCCTGTTGGAGGAAAAGTTGCAAAATCTCGAAGAGAGGTTGGCTACGTTGAAGATCATTAAGGAAGGTGAAGAGTTCTTGGACAGAGCAGAATTATCTCTTCATGTTACAGAAAGAGAAGAAATTCGAAGTGCACCTGAAGAAACAGAGGAATGGAGACATGTGACCCAGAGAAGCAGGAGGATCAGGAGGCAGTCAGCACCCATACTGCTCAGAAACCAGTACCAGGCTCTCACGCAGGAAAATGATGAAGAAATACATCAGGATAAGACTTTGCCAACAAACAGCAACCTTGTACGCCTTCAGAGTCCTCCTGGATGGAGAAAGAAAAATGTTGTGAAGAAGAAACGGAGAGTGGTGGTCATGGGGGATTCCCTGTTGAGAGGAACAGAGGCCGCTATCTGCAGACCGGATATAACTTCAAGAGAAATGTGCTGTCTTCCAGGTGCAAAAATTAAAGATGTGTCTGACAGGATATCAGGACTCTTCAGACCTACAGATGACTACCCATTCCTGCTACTTCATGTGGGGACAAATGACACTGCAAGAAACGACCTGGAAACCATCTGCAGAGACTTTGAAGACTTAGGCAAGAAAGTGAAAGAACTGGGAGCGCAGGTGGTCTTCTCTTCCATCCTCCCAGTGGATGGCCATGGAACAATGAGGTGGAATAAGATTCTGCAGGTGAACAACTGGCTACGTCGATGGTGCCATCAGCAACGATTTGGATTTCTGGATCACGGAGTGAACTACTTATACGATGGACTACTTGCTAGAGATGGGGTGCACCTTACGAAGACTGGAAAGCATGTATTTGGAAGTCGCCTTGCTACACTTGTAAGGAGAGCTTTAAACTAGAACAACATGGGAAGGGAAGCAAAAGACCAGAAAAAGCCATACACCTGACAAATGCTATTGAGAACTCTGCTAATAGAAGTGGAAAGGAAGAACAAAGACGAAAGAATCTAATTAATAAAAATATTGGAGAAAGTGAAACCAATCACAAACTAAAATGTTTCTATACTAATGCACAAAGCATGGGCAACAAACAAGGAGAATTGGAACTACTAACACAGGAAAAGAAATATGATGTCATTGGAATCACTGAAACTTGGTGGGACGATACACATGGTTGGAATACAAGACTAGAAGGATACAACTTATTTGCAAGAAACAGACTTGATAAACGAGGAGGGGGTGTTGCATTGTATGTTAGAAACGCGTATATCTGCACAGAGATTGAAGCTTCAGAGACTGGGAGTTCTGTGGAAACTGTTTGGGTAAGAATACAAGGACAGAACAATGGAAAGGACACCATTGTAGGCATTTACTACAGGCCGCCTGTGCAAGCTGAAGATATGGATGAACTCTTTATGCATCAAATGGCCAAGTTCTCCAAAAAATATGACATAGTTGTCATGGGAGATTTCAACTATCCAGACATTTGTTGGGAATCTCTCTCAGGCAAAACTAACAGGTCAAGGAAATTCTTATCCTCTCTTGCTGACAACTTTATCTTCCAAAAGGTAGGGGAGAAAACAAGGGGAACTGCTACCTTGGATCTAATCCTTATAAACAGGGAGGAAATGGTTGAGGAGGTAAAAGTGGCTGGAACCCTAGGAGGTAGCGACCATGCTATTTTAGAATTTTGGATAACTAGAGGCGGAAGACCTGTGAAGACTCAGACGTCAAGGTTAGATTTCAGAAAGGCAGATTTTAAGGGATTCAGAAAGATAATTGGAGGGATCCAATGGCTGGATATCCTTAAAGACAAAAATGTCCAGGAAGGATGGGAAATCTTGAAAAATGAAATTCTCAAAGCACAGTTGTTAACAATTCCGAAAAGAGGGAAGAATAGGAAGCATTTAAGGAAACCAGGATGGGTGAACACAGAACTTAAGCACATGCTAAAAAGGAAGAAAAAAATGTTTATAAAATGGAAAGAGGGAGGCATATCTAAAGAAGAATATAATGCTGTCTGCAGAATCTGCAGGGCACAAATCAGATTAGCTAAAGCTGAAAATGAATTGAGGCTTGCAAGAGATGTCAAAAGCAATAATAAAGGATTTTGGGGATATGTCAAAAGTAAAAGAAAAGTCAAAGATGATATAGGATTTTTACAGGATGAAAATGATGAAATGGTAAGACAGGATGTTGAGAAGGCTGAACTTTTAAATTCCTATTTTGCATCTGTTTTCTCTCAGAAAGGAAATGTAACACCAACTGTTATTCACTGTCCTATTAAGGGAATAGAAGAATCCAGGATATCTATAAACAGAAAAATAGTGAGGAAACACTTAGCTAATCTAAATGAATTCAAGTCTCCAGGTCCAGATGAATTACACCCCAGAGTACTGAAGGAGATAGCAGAAGAAATTTCTGAACCACTCTCCATAATCTTTGAAAATTCTTGGAGAACAGGAGAAGTGCCAGAAGACTGGAGAAGAGCAAATGTTGTTCCTATCTTCAAAAAGGGGAAGAAGGTGGACCCAGGCAACTATAGGCCGGTGAGTCTGACTTCTATACCAGGAAAGATCTTTGAACAAATTATTAAACAACATGTAAGTCAATACCGGGATAAGAATGAAGTGATCAAACAGAGTCAGCATGGGTTTGTAACTAATAAGTCATGTCAGACTAACTTAATTTCCTTCTATGACGGTATCACTGATTGGGTGGATCAAGGAAATGCTGTAGATATAGTATATCTTGACTTCAGCAAAGCATTTGACAAAGTCTCTCATACAATCCTTATTGAAAAAATGACTAAGTATGGAATGGACAAGGCAACTGTTAGGTGGATTCATAGCTGGCTTAGTGATCGGACCCAAAGAGTGGTCGTAAATGGCTGCATATCCAGTTGGAAGAATGTCTCAAGTGGGGTACCACAGGGCTCTGTCCTGGGCCCTGTATTGTTCAACATCTTTATCAACGATTTAGATGAAGGAATTGAGGGTAAACTGATTAAATTTGCTGATGACACAAAGCTAGGAGGGATAGCTAATACTAGAGAAGAGAGAGAGAGGATTCAAAAAGATTTAAATAAACTGGAGAAGTGGGCAGTAACTAACAGAATGGTTTTTAACAGGGAGAAATGCAAAGTACTACATCTGGGCAATAAAAATGAAAAAAGCATATATAGAATGGGAGGAATAGGGCTAAGTGACAGCACATGTGAAAAAGACTTGGGTATACTAATAGATCACAGACTGAATATGAGTCAACAGTGTGATGCAGCAGCAAAAAAGGCAAATGCAGTTCTAGGATGTATTAACAGAAGCATACAGTCTAGATCACGTGAAGTCATTATTTCCCTCTACTCCTCTTTGGTCAGACCTCATCTGGAATATTGTGTCCAGTTTTGGGCACCACATTTTAAAAAAGACATCAACAAACTGGAGCAAGTTCAGAAAAGAGCGACCAGAATGGTGACCGGTCTGCAAACCCTGTCTTATGAGGAAAGGTTGCAGGATTTGGGAATGTTTAGTTTGCAAAAGAGAAGACTGAGAGGAGACTTAATTGCTGTCTACAAATATCTAAAGGGCTGTCACATTGTAGAAGGATCAACTTTATTCTCATTTGCACAAGGAAAGACTAGAAGCAATGGGATGAAACTGAATGGGAGGAGACACAGATTAGATATTAGAAAAAACTTTTTGACAGTTAGAGTGATCAATGAGTGGAACAGGCTGCCACGAGAAGTGGTGAGTTCTCCTTCAATGGAAGTCTTCAAACAGAGGCTGGACAGACATCTGACTGGGATGATTTAGCGAATCCTGCTTTGAGCAGGGGGTTGGACCAGATGGCCCAGGAGGTCCCTTCCAACTCTACGATTCTATGATTCTATGATTCTATGATTCTATGAGGCTGCTGCTGGGCTGTATATGTATGAGAGGCTTTTGCTGGGCTGTATATGTATGACAGGCTTTTGCTGGGCTGTATATGTATGAGGGGCTTCTCCTGGGCTGTATATATATGAGGAGCTGCTGCTGGCCTGTGTATATATACAGTGGGGCAAAAAAGTATTTAGTCAGTCAGCAATAGTGCAAGTTCCACCACTTAAAAAGATGAGAGGCGTCTGTAATTTACATCATAGGTAGACCTCAACTATGGGAGACAAACTGAGAAAAAAAAATCCAGAAAATCACATTGTCTGTTTTTTTTTCATTTTATTTGCATATTATGGTGGAAAATAAGTATTTGGTCAGAAACAAGCAATCAAGATTTCTGGCTCTCACAGACCTGTAACTTCTTCTTTAAGAGTCTCCTCTTTCCTCCACTCATTACCTGTAGCAATGGCACCTGTTTAAGCTTGTTATCAGTATAAAAAGACACCTGTGCACACCCTCAAACAGTCTGACTCCAAACTCCACTATGGTGAAGACCAAAGAGCTGTCAAAGGACACCAGAATCAAAATTGTAGCCCTGCACCAGGCTGGGAAGACTGAATCTGCAATAGCCAACCAGCTTGGAGTGAAGAAATCAACTGTGGGAGCAATAATTAGAAAATGGAAGACATACAAGACCACTGATAATCTCCCTCGATCTGGTGCTCCACGCAAAATCCCACCCCGTGGGGTCAGAATGATCACAAGAACGGTGAGCAAAAATCCCAGAACCACGCGGGGGGACCTAGTGAATGAACTGCAGAGAGCTGGGACCAATTTAACAAGGCCTACCATAAGTAACACACTACGCCACCATGGACTCAGATCCTGCAGTGCCAGACGTGTCCCACTGCTTAAGCCTGTACATGTCCGGGCCCGTCTGAAGTTTGCTAGAGAGCATTTGGATAATCCAGAGGAGTTTTGGGAGAATGTCCTATGGTCTGATGAAACCAAACTGGAACTGTTTGGTAGAAACACAACTTGTCGTGTTTGGAGGAAAAAGAATACTGAGTTGCATCCATCAAACACCATACCTACTGTAAAGCATGGTGGTGGAAACATCATGCTTTGGGGCTGTTTCTCTGCAAAGGGGCCAGGACGACTGATCCGGGTACATGAAAAAATGAATGGGGCCATGTATCGTGAGATTTTGAGTGCAAACCTCCTTCCATCAGCAAGGGCATTGAAGATGAAACGTGGCTGGGTCTTTCAACATGACAATGATCCAAAGCACACCGCCAGGGCAACGAAGGAGTGGCTTCGTAAGAAGCATTTCAAGGTCCTGGAGTGGCCTAGCCAGTCTCCAGATCTCAACCCTATAGAAAACCTTTGGAGGGAGTTGAAAGTCCGTGTTGCCAAGCGAAAAGCCAAAAACATCACTGCTCTAGAGGAGATCTGCATGGAGGAATGGGCCAACATACCAACAACAGTGTGTGGCAACCTTGTGAAGACTTACAGAAAACGTTTGACCTCTGTCATTGCCAACAAAGGATATATCACAAAGTATTGAGATGAAATTTTGTTTCTGACCAAATACTTATTTTCCACCATAATATGCAAATAAAATGAAAAAAAAACAGACAATGTGATTTTCTGGATTTTTTTTTCTCAGTTTGTCTCCCATAGTTGAGGTCTACCTATGATGTAAATTACAGACGCCTCTCATCTTTTTAAGTGGTGGAACTTGCACTATTGCTGACTGACTAAATACTTTTTTGCCCCACTGTGTATATATATATATATATATATATATATATATATATATATATATGAGGGGCTGCTGCTGGGCTGTATATATAAATAGCTGCTGCTGGGCTGTATATATATGAGGGGCTGCTGCCGAGCTGTATATGTCAGAAGCTGTTTTCCTGGTTGTATATAGAGGCTGTTGCTGTGCTGGCTGTATATAGAATAGAGGCTGAGGGGCTGCATAAAGTGTATACACAGCACTATACTGTAAACAGATCCACACTATATACATACAGTATACACAGACACTGTAATGCGGTGGGACCTGCAGAGCCACATCAGGTCCAGGCGGGAGCTCAACTTCTTCCTCCACTTCAACTCCCAGGCCCTCCCGACAACTCCTCCTGGCAGGCCTCACCCAGCGGTGATGACAGCGGGGAGACGGTGATAGAGGCTGCCGGTGGCATTGCAGCGGCCACAGGCTCTACAGGGTTGGCCTGGGGGAGATCCGGTGCAGCAGTGGCGGTTACCGGTGACCGGGGCACAGCCGATGGAGACCCCTCCTGGGCGTGCTGCCACTTCATCCTCCATAACGCCTCCTGCCTCAGTCGCAGATGGGTAGTCAGCTGGGCTATTTCCTCCTCCAGCTGCTGACTGTTCATGCCGGAAGCCAGATCGGAGCCTTCAGCCATTGCGCTGGGGAGATTCAGCTTAACCTCCCCTCGCTCTTCAGGCCTCCTCTCTCCTTCCATCATGGTGTTCTCTCCTTCTTCTTCCTGTCTCGTCTCTTTTCCCGCCACCGGCTTCCGACCCTCATTCTGAGGGCGGCGTCTTCTTCCTACTCCTCCATACCAAGCCAGTATACGAACCCCTCAGGGGGTGGGCCATGTTGCTGTCGCATAGAAGTTCAGACAGGGGAGGCCCAGGACAGTTCGCGCTCTTTTCTTAAGATCACCCATGTTGTCACGCCCTTCTCTGCGCTGGCGGCCATTTTTAGCATTCATTTTACAGTCTATCAAATTACAAACTTTTAAGTCCAATAAATCATAGGCACACAGAGCCCGGTGGCACCAGGCTTCGTCATCCTGTTCGTGACACCAAATTGGAGCGCCCTCACTCACCAGGGCCGTGGGGTACTTGGCACCGGGCCGGTTGATCTTCTCAGCGGGGGGTTGTCACGGCAGCAGTGACCCGGTCCGTGGCCCTGGGGCTCCATTACAAAAGGGGTTGTTTCAGTGTGCTTATGGTGGTGAAAGATTATAAGTGATTCGTTACGCCACCAGTGGTGCTCGGCAATAGAGATGCAAGCCGACGCTGCAGACAGATCCTCTGGGACAGATGGTGTGGTGCAGCAGCGATGCTACAGCCCTCCACAGGCAGAGCTGCAGCCCCAGGGCAATGTAGGTGAAGTGACACTTAGATGGTGTAGTGTCAGGCGCAAGGGATGTAGCAGTGCTGGGCAGGTTGGCGCAGGAATAAGTGGAGGACACCAGGGCATGTAGTTCCAAAGCTTTACTCACAGTCTGTTACAGGTACAGGTGCCCGCATCCGTGCCGTGTCCTCCGGGTCAGGAGCTCAGCCAACTTTCAGGCAAGATGAAGTACTCCTTTCCAACACTCCGCCAACATATGTGCCTTTTCTGAACGTCTCCTCTTATAGCGCCTTTGAATGAAGCACTCCTAGTACTGAGCTACACCGGAGTTCCTCCTGTCAGATGTTCCTATGAACTCTACTTGTACGGCAGACAGCTGTAGCCTGCTTTGGGTACTCCTTGCTACTAAGTCCTGGCTCACTAATATGTTGCTGTTGTGCCCCCAAGTCCCGAGTGGGAGCAAAGTGGTCACTACTTCCATTCCTCCGGTGTCTGCCGCAGGACCATTAGCATCCGTACAACCTCAGGGACCGGACCCCGGCCTTGCGCTTAGAACTTGAAAAGGGTTCTCCTCTAACCCTGGTCCTTGTTCTCTTATTCTCCTCACGTTCCATGCTAATCCTTCTTCCCAATGGAGAATCAAGCTTCCTTTCTCTTTCTCTTTCCTGTGCCAGCAGACCCAGATCACTGTGGCCTGCTGCAGCACTTCCTTCTCCCATCCCTCTCCCGGGGATCTTCTCTTTCTCACACTCTGTCCTTCTACATCCTCACTCATTGACTGAATGAAAGACTGACTGACTCAACTCTTCCCACTCTTTTGTGCGAACTAAACTCCACCCACCTCCCAGCATGTTTTGTGTTCCAAGCAGGGAGCCACCAAGGGGTGCTATGCTACACTCCAAGCAGGGAGCCGCCGAAGGTGCTTTGCTACGCTTCCTTGTGGTGTGGGGTGCAGGTGTTGGAGCGTGGTCAGGTTTCTCCACCTTACCTGGATGGTGGGGTATCACACCTCAGGAGGAGGTGCAGTACCTCTGTGGCGACTGAACCCTCAGGGGCGCCACACTTGCATAGAAGCATGCGCAAAAATGTCAGGCTCTAGATGTGTAAAGCTGGTGGAGACATACCCCAAAGTAATTGCAGCAGCAATTACAGCGAAAGGTGGTCCTGCAACGTATTTACTCAGGGGGAACTGAATATAAATGCACATCACAGTTTTCAGATTTATATTTTAAAAAATATTTAGAAAACGATGTATCATTTCCTTTACCCTTCACACATACTTGCTACTTTGTGTTGGTATATCACATGATATCCCAATAAAATTGATTTCAGTTTTGGGGTGTAACGTGAAAGAAAATGTGGAAATGTTCACGTGATATGAATTCTTTCAAGGCACTGTATGATTATAAATGCAGCACACTGAAAAAATTCTCAGATCAAGACATCATTAGCAAGGCTTGTGATGGTCTGAAGAAGCCCTGTACACACTACGGGTCAGTAATGGGATGTGGTAATCCAGCTATGATGTGCATGAACTTATACCTTGGCCGATGTAGTGATGTATTTCACGAAAAAGCCATGATCTTAGGGAAAGGAGACATTGCTATAGTCAGCAGGATTGACCGCTGGA
The DNA here is from genome assembly GCF_039654945.1 of Dendrobates tinctorius. NCBI lineage: Eukaryota > Metazoa > Chordata > Amphibia > Anura > Dendrobatidae > Dendrobates > Dendrobates tinctorius. The sequence continues at coordinate 84,849,557 of NW_027361728.1, read as the reverse complement.
CCATGAAAACTGTGGGTCTGCAGCTTTTATCTTGAGAAGCAGAGAGCTTGAAGCAGGAGATATGGCTGTCACAGACATGGCTGGAGGCTTTCTGCTGAAGAAGGTTTTTTTTTTCTTTGCTAAGGACACATCTAGGAAAAGTCAGAAATCGTTTTCTACATTATCCTAAACCAATCTCTCATAGGCAAAAAATGCCGCAGACTATTTCAGCTCCTTCCAGTGTGTACAACCTGTTCTGTAAATGAATTATTGATATTCTTCCTGGCTATATAGTAACAGAAATAACAAATGTAAGTATTTGGGGAAAACAATATCTCATTGTTATACAGCGACTAAATTATGTACAAAAATTCATTTTACGATACTTCTGTACATTTTTAGCCACATTAATAATTACAATAAAGCATTTCCAAACAGATTGCAGCTATGGAGGGATAAGTGCTTTCTGGTGGTTGATAAGTATTTGTGTGCATTTTATTAGGTCCCACGGTTTTTTTGATCCCCCACAATTCCATGTGTGAAAGCGCTATATTGAACACTCTACTGTTGGGTACCCAGAGCATGCAGATTTTTCTAGTTCACCAATAGACTTCTGCATATTATAGCAAAAAATGACACTTCGATGGACGCATGTCCGGAGGCTGCACAGACGCTAGGAGTCCCTGAGGTTTGCTACTATGGAGCCATGGCACTCCATGTGCCATAGTACAGCACTGTGGAACTTAGGTATTCCTGCAGAAAGCAATGGTTGTGGTTAAGATTAGGTGTTATGACATACGGAACAGGCCACATTTCTTCTCAATCATATTCACATGGAATCCACTGTATGCAACTATATGAATTTAGAGGTATATGGAGATAGACGTGGGCCCCATACACCCTGATGCCCAAATAGAAGGAGAAGGAAAATAAATGTGTCTCTGGCAACAGTGCAGATTTATACACCATACACCACTTGGAGTCAGCAGAGTGGAAAATATCCATGCTCGCCATCAGCATTGTTCACACAGCACTTGTTAAGGTACAGTTATGTCAATTTTCCACAATCAGTTTTGGGGATGGGATTTCTAGAAATGTTTTTTACATAGTGTACCCTCACCTGCGGTGAATGTTTCACATCCGCAACATGTCAGTTTCTGTTGGCGGTATGCTGCGTTTTCTGGGTGTATTTTCCCCATAGGATTGCCATAGATGTGGAAAATCTGTATGTACACAATGCACATTCGTTTTCAGTGCAGTTCCGCAGTAGATACGCACCAAACCGCATGTAATCTGCATATGATTGTATCCATAAAGTTTATCCAAAGCCAAACACAAAGGCGTTTCATTTAAAATATAAGACACAATAAAGAGACAAAAAAAGCGCAATGTCAATAACATGATAAAAACACACAAAAGAATCTCACTCAAAAACACAATGAAAAAGTCGAAAGTAAAATAATTTACCTTGATAAGTGTAACTTTGCTGTGCCACTAGAAGGTTTTCGAAGTAGGTTTATTACGTGAACAAACCCCCGTCCTCGATGGCGGTCTATCCTGTAGTACCTATGGCGGGCGGAGTAGCTTCAACTGGGATATATGTGGATGTCTGTTATCGATATAGCTGAGTTATGACAACATCTGGCATCTGTATAGTTCTTCTGAGTCTAATCCAAGCCCTGGAGAATCAAGTGACTAAAGATATTGGCAGATTCTCTCAGCTACGAGGTTTCTGGGCTCTGAACCACAACAGCAAAATTTGGATGCAGCCATGTTTTTGGTTTTCGGAATTTGTTTTAGATTTACGGAACTTTTGACATTAATAACATGTAGTGTTATCATACCATGGACGGGGGTCAGTATCAGATTTTAGTATTTGAAAGCACCATTTGTTCCATTTATCACTAAAAATAAGAGCTTTTCCTAATTAGCTGACATATTATAAAATGCATGTGAGAATATATTGTGCCAGTAAATAATTTTCTTATAATACTTTACTATGGACTTAAATAATAACAATAAACGAGCAGAAAACAAAGATAATAGGTAACGAGAAATAGGGTACTATAGCAAAAGGGAGAATGAGTGGAGCTACTCTCCCATACATTAGGTGCAGCTTTCATTCTATCTGCAGGGCTGTAGTTCCTCCGTCCATGCCAGGTAGTCTTTTCTAATAAATCAGTGCTCAGTGGCTTATGACTGTTCCCTATGCAAGAACAGCACACTGTATGGGTCCCCTGATTTCCTATAACTAATCCAGCTTGACTTTTACATGCAATCTGATAGGAGGATCCAGTATTGTTTCCTTTATAGGCATCGGTATATGTTATCTGTCAGTCTCAACATCATTTATATATAATGATCATTTCTTCTGTACTTTTACATTTTACTTCTAGAAATGAAAGTGAAACAGTCACCAGATTTCACAATACAAACTGACTTCATCATTAAATTGGTTTCTTAGACCTGATCTGAATGTCTGAAAATCCTGATACTCCAGCTAAAAAGTCTGAGCTCATGTACCTAGAGTATTCAGTATTTCAGCCTGACTAAAAGCTGCAGCTTTTACTGAGCAGCGTGAGATCTCAGCAGCAGGAGGTACGCTGAGGAGATGTTAATTAGGCCAAGTGGGCAGAGATTGAGTATACGTTTTGAAAAAGAAATATACAGCCTTTCTGACTTATCATAGTAAATACACTAGCCTCACTACAGTAGATCTATGCGATCCTTTTAAAATTGTATACAGTTCACATTGTGAAATCTGGCTACAGATCTTTTCTAATGGTAGTTATCAGTCTGTTGTCTAATTATAATGATGCTGCCACTTTGGCTACACAGGGTTGCTTTATGAAAATGGGAGGTATGAAATGTAACTTTTAGGCTAGGGCTACACCTCAACTTTGGCTGTGGCATCTGTTAAATAAGCAAGATTTGCTCGGCACCAATGCTACATTGCAGTACAATATCAGTGAATGGGGTCACATTGCAGGCTCGTGGGTACTGTGACAAGCAAATTGCAGTAAGTTCTAACCTTGTTGGGTTTTTGAGACTTGCTTGTCATGGTAAACACAGGGCTGCAATGTGAACCCGTTCACTTGTATTGGTCTGTACTGTAGTAGTGACACTGAGGCAACCTTGCTCACACTACCGGTATCGCGAACAAGTTCGCTGTGTAGGTGTAGCCCGAGTCTTACTGTCATCAGTTAATAGCTTACAATTAATAGAACGCAAAGTATCCCTACAGTGATCGTGAGCCGAGCAGTGATGCTGCTTTTCTTGGTTCCATATTTTATAATAGCCTATTGTTAGAATCCTTGTAGCTGCACAATAGCCGTTATAAAATGCTGCCATCCATCTGAAGATAATGACATTTATTTGCTCATTTTCTGACTTGGGTGAGCTCTTTAACAGAAAATACAATTATAAAATGTTAGAATAACAATGTTCTAATAACTGGGGAACATCCTTGCTCCAAAGGTCACTATCAGCAATTTATATCTCCATATCTCTTAGTAAAGAAAGAAAGAAAAAAGGCAGTACACAGCAATAAAAATGGATGTGTCCCTTTGTACTGTAGGGATTACAGCATACAGCAAAGAATTTGAATTTAATATTGAAAACTTCATAATGCAAAGATGACCTTGGATTGCATATCAGTAGTAACTAATAGAAATATCAGTCGCAATGGAAAATAAGTGGAATCTCACTTTTTAATTTGCAAATTGTATTTAAAGGGAATCTATCACCCTTTTTTTGGACTATGAGCTGCCGGCATCGACATCAGGGGCTTATCTACAGCATTCTGTAATGCTATAGATAAGCCCCAGATGTAACCTGAAAGATAAGAAAAAGGAGTTAGATTATACTCACCCCAGTGATGTCCTCTTTCCTTCCTGTCGTGGCTCAGTGCAGGCGCACTGCTCTGCCCTGTTGAGGGCAGAGCAGAGTCCTGCAGTGCGCAGGGGCCGGAAGAGGTCCGGCGTCTGTGCACTGCAGTATTCTGCTCTGCCCTCAACAGGGTAGAGCAGTGCGCCTGTGCCGGAGCCACGACAGGAAGGGGGCAGTGCAGTACACCAGAGCCACGACAGTAAGGGAAGAAGAGGACGGCATTGTATGAGGATGGGAAGCGCCGGACCGCAACACCCATCAGACCAAGACCGGACCACCCCCCGATGAGTATAATCTAACTCCTATTTCTTCTCTTTCGGGTTACATCGGGGGCTTATCTACAGCATTACAGAATGCTGTAGGTAAGCCCCTGATATCGATGCCGGCAGCTCATAGTCCAAAAAAAGGGTGACAGATTTCCTTTAAAGATTTAAACATGAATATTATGTCCATGAAGCCCTGCACCTCATTTATTTGCAGAACATGCACCTTTTGGAGAAATGTGGTGATTGCAGGGAACCAGGGGCAGACACATAAAGTTGGGCCCCTGTGCAAGAACAGTTTATTGGTCTTTTACAGTCAAATGTCTCATCATAATGCACAATTCCACCTGCTTTGGAGGTGTAAGTGGGCTCAAAAATAGAGATGTCCTTTTGCCATTTTTTTTATTTGAAATAAATAATTTTTAAAAATAGCGTGGGGTCACCTCAATTTTTATAACCAGCCGAGATAAAACTCATAGCTGGGGGATGGTATTCTCAGACTGGGAAGGGGACATGATATTGGCCCTCCCCAGCCTAAAAATAGCAGCACACAGCTGCCTTAGAAAAGGCACATCTATTAGATGCGCCAATTCTGGTGCTTTGCTTGGCTCTTTCCACTTGGGGAAACTTGGAACGCAGAGTGATGGAGCACAAGGCTCCCGAAACCGGAAGTTATGCTAGTCACATGATCGTAGCGCACCCTGCAGGTTGTTGGAACTCACGGGGACGGCTGTGGAACGCACAACCGATGAGACCGCAGGTTAGGAGGGGGCATGTTTCCTCTATTAGTGATAAGACCCGGGAGTAGTGCCGCCGGCCATTGAGTGGGCGAGGTCTATGACAGTTTTTTTAATCAAACCGGGGTTACTGTATTTAAATCCGCCTTTTTCGACCGCCAAGCATCCGGCATCTACATCATCGTGTCCTGATGAACCGTGATAACGGGGAAACGCGTCGTGGTGTCTTCAACTCATGCTAAGTCCAATTTAATTTGCTCTATTATTTCTATTCATGCTATAATGCTATTATATAGAGCTGTTGTGTGAGGATAGTAAGTAATTATTGTGGGATATCCTCAACTCATGTTAAGCTCCATTGTATTTTGGGCTTTATGCTTCTTATTGAGGCTATAGTGTCTTTTGTATAGGACTATTGTATTGAGATCTGTCAGCCATTGAGCGGGCATATTTTTGCATGTTTTTGAGATAATTTTTGTTTGTGTTTTATTGCTCCTGTGCTGCCAGACCCATAGAGCAACCTTTGATATGTTAAATATTGTATAAGGATCTATTCCTTTCATTTCTTTCCTTCACTATATTGTTTTCCCACCTATATTGATAGGGTTAAATCAGGGGAGAGAGGGAGAGTCCACGTTGAGTGGGGGTGCCAAACAATTGTTTCTTAGGGTGCCAACCTCCACAGCAAGGAAGGAGTAAGAATGGGTTTATTGTGGGGTTTTGACAAGCAGGTGTCTTGGTCAGCTATTGGTTTGCATCTTATGGTATATGTACCTTTCTACACTGGGTTAGGTGTTTTTAAAGGATGAAAATTAAATATTCTGTTTTTAAAGGAGATTGATGTTCACTCTATGATTGTAATTTCCTTGGTATAATTTTTTGAAAGTCAGCAAGTGGGGTAATAGTTGTGGGGTTGATGGCAGCTGTTTTATGGTTGCTGACATCAAGCCCACGGGATAATAAAGAAAACGTGTCTATCGGACTCCCTCCATATATGTGATTGCCTCACTTTACTCACCCAATGCCTCACAGATATTGTATAAACGAAAGTTCTTACAGAAGCTTAAAGGGGACCTGTCACGAGAAATAATGCTATCAACATGCAGATATGTTGTTAATCTGCAAGTTAATATCATTATCATGCTGTCCGGCGCCTGCACGTAGCGAAATACAGCGGAGTAGAAAATTAACTTTATTCTCCCCGCCATCATTCTGTTTCAGTCATGGGGTGGCGATGGGTTAGTCATCACTCTGAGTTTACACAGCAGCAGCTGTATCGGCCCTGGCTCTGACTGACATTGGCTCTGCATTGGGGCCGGCTGTCAGGGCTGGGGGCACCCCTGCCCCAATGACTAAACCAGCGCTGCCCTGCCTCCATGACTGAAGCCAAATGCTGGCGGGGAGAATAAAATTCATGTTCTCTTCGATGCATTCAGCTATGTGCGGCCACCTGGCATCAAATAATGCTATTAACCTGCAGATTAACACCATATTTGCAAGTTAATAGCGTTAATTCTGGTGACAGGTTCCCTTTAAATTATTTTCTCAAGGTTTTTGAAATTCTGTGCGGTGACTTTAATAATCCTATGTCTATTGGATTGCTCATCAGCCAATTTAAACAGGATAGAGCCTGGTCTCCTAATTGCAGAATATACTTTACCTGACATCTGGCAATATCAGCATACTAGTGAGAAAGACTACTAGTTTTTTTTTCTCTAGGCACTGCTCATATAGTAAAATTTGCTATTTCCTGGTTGATAGCAAAGTCTTGGTTTGTATGGAAGCATACGGTATATACCCGTGTGTAAGCTGAGTTTTTCAGCACATATTTTTGCGCCCCCTCAGCTTATACATGAGTCATTTTCCCAGAAAGATGGCGGGGGAGGGAAAGTGGTAGAGCAGCGGGTCACAGAGGCAGGAGCCAGCGGCTGTGGCTAAAGCCTGTGCCGCTGCTGTAATAGTGCACAGTGCCAGCCTCAATCGCCGGTTTCCAGCACACATCCTACTCACCTTCCTGCACATCCTCGCTGGCACTGCATCTCGTTAGTTCCGTAGGCATGGAGTGCTTATTCTTTACCTTAATGAGTGTGGCCTCATGATCGCTTTGCCGGAAGAGCTGCTGGTGCCAGAACGAGATGCAGTGCCAGCGAGGGCGCACAGGCAGGTAAATAGGATGTTTGTTTTTTTTAGCCATGAATACAATGACAAGGACGTTGGAGCCATGCATACAATGACAGCGACGGAGAGCCATGCATACCAGGAGAGCAACGGGGGGAGCCATGTGTACAATGGCAGGGATGGGGAGTGCCATGCATACAATGACAGGGACTGGTGAGCCATGCATACAATGACAGGGATGGGAGAGCCATTCATACCAGGATAGGGAAAAGGGGGGCAATGCATACCCAGCTTATACTCGAGTCAATAAGCTTACCCAGTTTTTCGTGGCAAAATTAGGTGCCTCGATTTAAACTTGGGTCGGCTTATACTTGAGTATATACGGTATATGGGTCACCCTCACACCCAGGGCAATGGGGTAGTCGGTACTGGGCCTGATGGTCCTCAATGGGAGATGTCACGGTAGCTGGAACCTGGCCCGTGGCCCTGGGCGCCCATTGTAAATGTTCACTGTCAATGTGTAAGTCGTGACGCCATCTGTGGTGTTCGGCAATGCAGATGTAAGCTGACGCCGCAGACAGATCCTCTGGGACAGATGGTGTGGTGCAGCAGTGATGTTATAGCCCTCCACAGGCAGGGCTGTAGTCCCAGGGCAGAGTAGGAGAAGTGACACGTAGATGGAGTAGTGTCAGGCCCAAGGGATGTAGCAGTGCTGGGCAGGTTGGTGCAGGAATAAGTGGAGGACACCAGGGCATGTAGTTCCAATGCTTTACTCACAGTCTGCTGTGCAAACAGGTTTCTGCCTCCGTGCCGTGTCCTCCGGGTCAGGGACTCAGTCAGCCTCCAGGCCAGATGGAATACTCCTTTCCAACACTCCGCCACATGTGCCTTTCTGAACGCCTCCTCTTATAGCGCTGTTAAATGAAGTACTCCTAGTACTGAGTTACACTGGAGTTCCTCCTGTCCGATGTTCTTATGAACTCTACTTGTACGGCAGATAGCTGTAGCCTGCTTCGGGGACTCCTTGCTACTAAGTCCCGGCTCACTATCCAGTTGCTGTTATGCCCCCAAGTCTTCTGTGGGAATAAAGTGGTCACTACTTCTATTCCTCCGGTGTCTGCAGCAGGACCATTAGTATCCATACAACCTCGGGGACCGGGCCCCGGCCTTGCGCTTGGAACTTCTAGGAAGGGTTCTCTTCTAACCCACGTCCTCTGTTCCCTTTTACTCCTCACGTTCTGTACTGATCTTTCTTTCTATGGAGAACCAGGCTTTCAGTCTATGCTGCTCTCTCTCTTCCTTTCCCGTGCCAGCAGACCCAGGTCACTGGGATCTGCTGCAGCACTTCCATCCATCTATCCCTCTCTCCAGGGATCTTCTTCTCTCCAACTCTCTAACCAACTCACTAACTAACTGACTGTCTGTTGTCCTAAACTCTTCCCGCTCTTTGTAATGTAATCTAACTCCACCCACCTCCCAGCACGTTTCGTGTTCCAAGCAGGGAGCCACCAATGGGTGCTTTGCTATACTCCAAGCAGGGAGCCGCCGAAGGTGCTTTGCTACACTACTTTGTGGTGTGGGGTGCAGGTGTTGCAGCGTGGTCAGGGGTTTCCACCTTACCTGGATGGTGGGATACCACACCTCAGGGGGAGGTGCAGTACCTCTGTGGCAACTGAGCCTCAGGGGCGCCACATATATAAGGCTGATTTCTTGGTCAGACTACACCCATATAGTCCTAAAAATAAAAGATTGATTTACTAATTTTAGACCTAGATGGCGTTTAAATAGGCAACTAATCACTAATGCGGGCATTGTAGCTGAAATCACTAGAAATCTCTGATTTCTTTGCTTACAATGATTGCTCTACTAAACCTAATAAACTAGTTCTGCCACCCTTAGCAGCAACAACTGCAATCAAGCAGCGAAACAGCCCCAGACCATCACACTAATACCACCATATTTTACTATTGGCATGATGTTCTTTTTCTAAAATGCTTTGTTACTTCTACTCCAGATGTAATGGGACATACACCATCCAAAAAGTTCAACTTTTGTCTCATCAATCCACAGAGTATTCTCCCAAAAGTCTTGGATATCATTGAGATACTTTTTGACAAAACTGAGAAGAGCCATTATGTTCTTATTGCTGAGCAGTGGCTTTCATATAGGAATGACTTCTGACAAAGCTGCTTCTATAGCGAAATGTGCATCGAGGACAGTGCTTGTTACCATTTTTATTGTAATATCGCTTGGTAAACTAGTTAAATATATGCATATGTATTTATATACATCCAACTTAATTCTGTGACCCGTATGAATTCAATATAATAGAAGCCTTACACTTAATTATTCTGGTCACATATGTGGCTTTTGGTCTTTGTAACAGTGTATGTATACTTATTTAGTCTTCTACAATCACATTCATTCGGTGTAATTCTATTGTCATTGTAGTATGGGACATTTTTTGCCTAGATGATCTCTTACTTTTTCTATGTATGAATATAATACTAAGGTGCCGTGTATATTTTATTCAAGAGCACTTTTTCATTTTTTTGTAGGATTATGGGTTATGGGAGCATATAGTACTTGATTATAATGAGGACTCTGTTGTATGTGTTCTTTATGTGCATTATCACACTGTGAGCACCGCCCCCTTGGCAAAGACCATAAAAATTAGCAATTTACCATGTAGTGAATTTAATAAAAAAAAGTCCTGTCTTTAGTGTAGATGTTGCAGTACTCAGCTTACCTTGTGAAGGGTACCTGATACTATTTCTTATTAGCCACCCACAGATACACTCCCCTGATAATTCCTCATCAGAGGAAGAAACGCGTCAGAAGGGATACTGGAGTTACCTTATTTAGGGTCAGGATCACAGTTGGGTACTGCCCTTGCAAGGTTGGGAGTGCTTACATGGGGCATGAAAGGGATTTTAGTTGAGGCAAATACATGACAGTTGTCACCTTTTGTTGGTCTGTTCATCAAAACATGACTTCAACAGACATGGGTGAAATATAAACAATACTTTTTGAGCATGGCTATTATTGGGTACATTTTGCCAGTGTCACGTGCCCCGTCCTGAGTGACACGGCCAGCAGACCGGTAACTGATTCAACAGGACGCGGCACGTGTGATTGTCCTATGTGACGCGGCCCGCAGGCTGATAACTAATACAATAAGACAAGGGGAATAGGGAAAACCTGTGTAACAATAACAATAACTGTGGTGGCCCTGCGATAGGGAATGGGGACGTGGAGACCTCCTGCACTCCCCTGAGTCAGTGTCTCTACACTCCTAACGTTCCCTAGGCCGGTTCCGCATTAGGCGCCGATCAGGAACCTCAAAACCCTGACTCGCCCTGCACCTAAACCCTCGCTAGGGAATTGGTCAGTGCGGAAACTAATCCCACCACTGCACTAAACACACATAAAGAAAAGTGATAAAAAAGGGGAACACCACTTAGCTTTGCTCTGTTGCTTACGCTCCCAGCAACAGAGCCCACCACCTACGTGCATCTTTTCCTCCACCATGTCCGACATCTGGGTGCACTGTCCAGAAATGGACCTTCTTAGCATCATAGTGCAGCCTTGAAACAAACAGAGTCCACACCTGCGTGCAGCTGTCCAGAAACAGAGTCCCGCAAATGAGTCCAGCTTTTCTGCCAAAAAGTCCAGCATGCTTCAGTCCAGCTCTCAGCAACAACGTCCAGCATTTTGAGTGCAGCTCTACACCATAGCTGCCACTCCACCAATCCATGCACAAACTCCTTGCTGACACCATAGCTGCGACTCCACCACGCCATGCCAGCACTCCTTGCAGACATCGTAGCTGACACTCCAGGGATCTCACTGAGCTGCCCGTGACTATCCTTTAGCTCCAGCCTTCCCCCAGGCTTGCTTGCAAATGAATACTTTATCACCAACAGTGATTAACACACCTGATACTCTCTTATAGAGCTATCACACCTGTTACATAATTACGTGCACAAACTAAGGTAACCAGAGTGCAATGACCCTAATGGCCACCGGGGGGAAAACTACAACTGAAATCACTACAGTGCAATGACCCTAATGGCCACTGGGGGCAAAACCACCTTTGGCACACAGCCAAGGGAAAAAAAGGTTACTTTGTGCATTTACTCTGTCAGATCCAATCTGGATCATGACAGCCTGCTTGCTTTGTTACCTATTGTCACTACTGTCATATACAGTGGCATGTAAAAGTTTGGGCACCTTTGGTCAAAATTACTGTAATTGTGAACAGTTAAGCAAGTTGAAGATTAGTGATGAGTGAATTTGTTCAGAAAACTATCGCCAAACATAAATTTGGCACGAACATGGCACATTCGGATTCATGATCGGAAACACAAGCAAAATTTTATTAAATCGGTAACATTCGGTTAAAGTGTGGGAAAATATTTGTGTTGCCACAAAAATATTTTCAGCACTTTATCAACTATAATGGTGGTGTATCATGAGAGTTTGGCACGTGTTTGATGAGGGGAGGGGGTTTGCAGAGCTCAGAGGCACGCCGTTCTTGCAGGCACAGCAGTCATTTTTTTTTCTAACTTTATGTGTGCATATTGCGGCTAGCCAATCAAGGAGCAGGAAACACCCACAATGTCCTGACACAATGGCTTGTGTCATTGGCTGCTGAAATGTCCCTCTCCATATAAATAGCGGACATCTTGTTTTAGCACCATTTTGACACTGTAAGAGCGCAGAGAGGCTGCTCCTGACGCTGGCAGGGTTAACAGAGATTTTAGCTAATTAGTTAGACAGTTGTATATCAGTCAGATAGTGTAGCTAGCTAGTGTCCAGTGTGGCTGTGAAATTTAACTTATGGATTTTTTCTTTGTGGGGGGGGGGCATTACTGAGGTTCACAGACAAAGCCAGCAGGGCACATGTCCTACAAGTTTGTTGTGCACTGCTTCTATTGTGCTCCATGCACGAGTATAGCATTCTAAATAATATTTCAGTAGCTAAATGTGAAAAAGCCTGCTGTATCCCACATTTTAGCTAGTTAGATAGGTGATTGTAGATCAGTCAGCTAGTGGACACTATCTAGCTGATAGTGTCCAATGTGGCTGTAAATTTACCTTCTGGAAATTTTTTCTCTTGGGGGCCATTACTGAAGTCCACAGACAGAGCCAGCAGGGAACATGTCCTACAAGTGTGTTGTGCACTGCTTCTATTGTGCCTCATGCATAAGTATAGCATTCTAAATAATATTTTTTCAATAGCTAAATGTGAAAAAGCCTGCTGTATCCCACCTTGTCATTTATTGCTGTGGTAATATGAAACTCTGCAGACCTAAGGCACATTAAAAAAAAAATATTTTTTTCTGTTGCTAAATGTGAAACAATCTGCCCCAAAAACCTCTGTTACTAAGTCAGACAGTAGGGGACATGTCACTTTTAAATTGTTTTGAGCATCCACTGAATCGTATACAGGCCTTATCGACAGGCCCAAAAAAATTATTCTGTTACTAAAGTCATACAGTAGGGGGAGACCTCAGTTTTAAATTGTTTGGAGCACATCTTCTTTATCATACAGGCCTCATCCACACAGAAAAATTTTGTTTTTTGGTGACTAACTCGATTCAACATGCCATATTTCACCTTATTATTTAGCGCCACTGAAATTCAGCTGTGCAGAGGTGGAGCAGAGTAAAAAAATCTAATTTAGGTTCGGGCTCGGTGTTTGAGGTCTAAATAGGGCAGTTGGTGAAACTGATGCCACTTTATTGGTGTCTGCCACTAATTTTTAGAAATGTGTACACTCTTGATTGGGTGTCCATTTGCTGGGTTAGCTGTAGTGGAAGATGCGTCTCTCCCTATTTTACTATTTCTACTCTCTTGAAATTGATACCACTTTGTTTGGTATCTCCAACTAATTTTTGGAAATGTGTGCACTCGTGATTGGGTGTACATCTGCTGGGTTGGCTGTAGATGAAGAGATGTCGCTCCCCATTATGCTATTTTTACACTTGTGAAATTGATGCCACTTTGGTGGTGTCTGCCACTAATTGTTTCAAATGTGAGTACTCCTAGTTGGGTGTGAAACTGTCCATCTGCTGAGTTGGGTGTAGTGGAAGACCTGTCGGTCCCTATTATACTTTTTCTACTGTGGTGAAATTGATGCCACTTTGTTGGTGTCTGCCACTTATTTTTGGAAATATAAACATTCCTGTTTGGGTGTCCATCTGCTAAATTGGGTGTAGTGAACAATGTGTCGGTCCTTATTATACTATGTCTGCTGAGGTGAAATTGATGCCATTTTGTTGGTGTCTGCCACTTATTTTTGGAAATGTGAACAATCCTGGTTGGGTGTCTATCTGCTGGGTTGGCAGTAGTGGAAGATTTGTCGGTCCCTATTATGCTATTTCTGCTGTGGTGAAATTGATGTCACTTTGTTAGTTTCTGCCAATATATTTTTGGAAATGTATAGACTGCTGGTTGAGTCTCTTTATTGTGTATTGCCTGTAGCAGTACAGTAGGCCTCCGAGACCGGCAGTCCTCCACTCTCATTGAGTCAACTACCCGTGTTACTATTCTTAAATTTTTTGACAATAGTAATCAACGAAACTGATATTTGTGCCATCTGAGTGTAGCTGAGCATCAATTTCAAATGTTTTTTTATCACTTATATAGCGCCAATAATTCATCATTCGCTTTACAGACATTCACAGACATTATTGTCACTGTCACCATTGGGATTCGCAATCGAAATTTACTGTCTGTATGTCTTTGGAGTGTGGGTAGAAAAATAAGTACTGGAAAGAAACCCTTGCATACACGGTTAGAACATACAAACTCTTTGCAGATGCTGTCCTTGATGGGGTTGCAACACAGGACTCCAGCGCTGCAAGGCTGCTAATGTTTTTGCATTGATGACTCAACGTTTCTGTGGTTGGAAGCCTATCACTGTGATGCAAACTGTGTGTGTCACTGCTGTTTTGGGGAAAACCACTGTCAAGATTGTCTTCAAGCCTACTTTGATACTGCAGAATGGGCGCATACTTTTTCAGGTGGGGAGGCAACTGGCAAAATGTACTTTTGTATCATGGATAGAACACACTGACACCCAGAAGTCAGCACTCTTTTGAAGCATAACTATACAGGTAACAATGATGTTGCAGGTAGTGCTGCAAGAAGGCATACATGGGTCTGTCTCTTTCATGAGGTCCAACTCCACAGTGTGTTGGTGTTGGGCTAACACTCAAGCTTTCTTCCTCCATTCCCTTGTGGCAACTATTGACAGCAGAGTGGGAATCATTATCCTCTTCATCTCCCAATTGGTGCGCGACCATCACCTCTTCCTTCTCGTCCTTTTCATTTCTTCCTCCCATGGCAACTGCCTCTTAGATGACAGACATGAACTTAGAGATATTGTTAACCCTAAAGGAATCCTCCTCTTCTTCCTCATCTTCCCCCGGGACCACCACCACCTCCTCACCCAGACTATTTAAAGTGTGGTCCAGCATTTAGATGACAGTAATATTGATGCTGATGATGGCATCATCACCGCTAACCATCTTAGCAGCCATTTCGAAAACATACAGAAGGGTGCAAAGGTCCTTCATCTGTGTCCTCTACGCAAGTGTGAATTGTACCACATCCATACTGCAATGTGCCAGGCGATGCAAAATTTCATACTGCACCAGGTCTCGGCGCTACTGCCACAGTCGCTGCAACATGTGCAGAGTTGAATTCCATGGTGTGGTCACTTTGCATATGAATCAATTAACCGGTAGTCCGAAAGATCTCTATACCAACTTAAGTGGAATGGTGAAAGTGAACACACAATGACAGTGTTTTCTACAGCAGCGCATCCATGCTGGGACAGTGGTGTAGGAATTGCTGTACCATCAGGTTGAGGATGCGAGCCATGCAAGGCACGTGTGTAAGGTTGGCCCGGCGTAGGGCAGCCAACAGGTTTGCGCCATTATCGCACACGACCTTCCCTGGCCACAGGTTGAGTGTAGGCAGCCATTGCTCAACCTCATCATGGATAGTTGTCCACAACTATTGATCTGTATGACTGTGATCTCCAAGGCATATCAATTTAAAAGCTGCCTGATTGTGGTGAGCCTTGACTGCACAGTACAGACGTGGGGAGACGGTGGAGGAGGCAGAAGCAAAGGAGGAAGTATTGGATACAGGGGTTTGTTCCGCAAGCCCTAGGGATTTCAAGACTTGGTGTCTAGTGACACCTTGCTGTCCAGTGCTTTATGTCTCCATCCCCTGGTGTGTAGTAGTTTAGTTCTCCAACTCAAGCTGTTTAGTAGTTTAGTTCTCCAGCCCCTGTTGTCTAGTAGTTTAGTTCTCCATGTTCTGGTGTGTATTTGTTTACTTCTGAAATCATAGCTGTTTAGTAGTTTAGTTCTCCAACCCCTGTTGTCTATTAGTTTAGAAGTTTAGTTCTCCATCCCCTGTTGTATATTAGTTTAGTTATCCATCGTATTGTGTGTAGTGATTTAGTTCTACAACCCTAGCTGTTTAGTAGTTTAGTTCTCCAACCTCTGTTTAGTAGTTTAGTTATTCATCTTATAGTGTATAGTGGTTTATCTTTCCATACCCAGACACCCTGAAAGCCTTGGGGATTGCAAAACTTGTGAAGCAGACCCTTCCACGACTGCCCCTACAGCCACCAGAGTCACTCAGTGCCCAGTCATCTAGCTGTAATTTCCCTGTCCATGCTTGCTCGTCCAGGTGTCATTGTCGAAATGCACCCTGGCAGACTTAGAATTTTTCAGGGAACAGGTGATGTTGTCTGTGACTTGTTGCTGTAGTGCAGGCACATCTTTGTTAGAGAAGTATTGGTGAAGGGGCAGCTGGTATTGCGAGGACTGTGACGGCCATCAGCTTTCGGAAACCATCTGTATCCATAAGGCGGAAAGGCTGCATTTCCGTGGCCAACAGATTGGAGTGGCTTTGCAATAATCACAGACCATGAGTCATACAGAAACAAGTGCTGTGATCTTAGTATCGAATAGCTCTCAGCTGGCCCCTATCGTCCAGACAGTGACACAATTGGGCCACAAATCATCCGAGGAGGCCGCAGGCTGGTCGCAATAATTAGTCCTCAGAAAAGTTATAGTGAGCGTACGGCTTATCCACATCCAGATTACAACACATGGAATATGCATATATCCTGCTCTACGATCACTGCTAACTCCACGATAACCCTATACTCCTCGCTGCCAACAACAATCCTGTTTTTAACCCAATAAATAAATGCAGGCCGATTGGATGCCATTATTCTTTTGAGGTTCACACCATCAGGATGTTCCATCTCCTCTCACTCAGAGTAGCAGTCATTTACTGGCCCCCAGGTTCACCCACCCTACTTCCTTGACCAATTTTATGCGTTGTGTCCACACTTCATGTCTTCAGAATTGACAACCCTTATCCTTGGAGACTTCAACAGCTCCACCTCCCCAACTGCATCCCAACTTCTATATCTAGCCAATTCTCATGGCCTCTCACAACTTTCAAACTCTGAGACACACAAAGACGGTAACACCCCTGATCTGGACTTTGTCCAGTTAAGTTCAATCTCCTACCTAGATGACACACCTCTTACCCTTTATCGCCCATGAAACTAGGAGTATAAGCTCAACCAGGTGCTCCCTAAAAACACGTGTTTAGGGCGGCCAATCACATTCCTTAATCAAAGTCCTTTTTATATATATATAGCTTATTCTCTACTTCTCTGAACATAATTCACCATCAAACTCAACCGTACCCAAAAGGTTCATGCAGCCTTTATCTACCCGCCATTTCCTCAAGATGGTTGTACCATCATTGCAAATAAGCAACTGTAATTAGTGTCACCCCCACCTCATTGTAGATTGTAAGCTCTGGAGAGCAGGGTCATCATTATTTTTGCTTGAATTGTTTGATTATCTTAAACTTGGTAACTTTTGACTTTTATATGAACTGCTGACTCGTAAAGCTATGCATAATGTGTTTGTGATATATAAATAAAGTTGATTATTATTAGTAGATTGAAGGTGGTGAAATTCAAACTGTTAACTGTGCCATGTGTAAGAGTGAAGAATCTTTTACGTGAGCACAACTGCACAAACGAGGGTTTGTGGTTGTGCTGACACAGGGTGGAGTAGGATGAACATGACAAGCTGCTGGGAGAGAGCTGCAGGCGGGAATGTGACGGTGGATTGAGAAAGATGAGGTGTGGTTGGTAGGTAAGCTCAGTCAAAAACAGCAGGCATGTCCAATTCCGTATCAGCTGACAGGCTATCAATCTTGCCAACAGTAGGGGGTAAACAAGCGGAGGTTCTTTGGCTGGAGACCTGTGTGACAACACTTGCCACAGTGAGGGAGGAAGGAGAATCAGAAGATACGGTTGATTGGGTGGACGGTGGTTGGTGAGAACCGCTAATCTGCATTTTAGCACAATGACATTCCCAGATTGAAACATGATGATTCTGCATGTGGTAGGTCATGCATGTAGTACTGAAATGATTTCATTTTTTTACTCTACTAGGTTGTTTTTAAAAAAAGTTGACAGATAACATGATTTTTAAGATTTTTGACAATCTGAAAAAAAAGACCCAAGCTAGGCAACTGCAGAATCGCGAATGCTGGTGTCCACTGCCAGAGTTGGACCTCAGGATGCATTGGTTGTCGTGGTTGCATAACTCTGTGTCTACGTAACCTCCTCATCTTCTTCCTCCTCCTCTGCTGAGCTACTCAGCTGCATGCCTGTGGGTTTACACCAAGTGTGATATACTACCTCATCATCATCCTCTCTGTTCTCCCACTCCTCGCCCTGAGAATCACCCTCCTCTTCCTGCCTTTACAGCACAGTACAGTCTGCGTGTGCCTCAGAAATCTGAGTCTCATCACAAATGGATCACCTTCACCCAATGGGGTTAACGTCTGTTGAGTAGGGTTTGGTTTATGTACGGACAAAATTTAGTCCGGTCATAGATCTAAGTCAGAAAAAATTTGGCCATTGATGCAGTTGATTTCCTCCTCTTGACACTGTGAATCTTTAGAGCAGACCTCTGATACCCATGGAATAGAATGTGTGAACAGGTCTGCACAATGGCCCATCTGTGGTTCCCTACGGTCAGTTGGGCGCTTGGAGAGTTGGGATGTGGGAGAAAAAAAAGGTTAATTCGGGTGTCACCATTGAGGACTGTACTGTGTGTGATGTTAAGGTAGAGGAAGAGGAGCAGAGGCCACTTAATGCAGCGTTTGCCATCTACTTGAGCACATGTTCTTTCTGGCCCTCATGAACAAAGCGTACCATTGTATGGCTGCCAAAAAAAGGGAGCAGAGTTGCCCGTCCAGTAACATGAGCTGTAAAAATTCTGCACAAATTTTGACTGCAGCAAAACAAACCAGCTTCTCATCCCTCATTTCATACTTGTCTCACAACCCTAAACAGCAATTCAGTGCTTTCAATTATTTCCTGCGTCCACCAGTTCCTCCTCCCTCTCCTCTCATCTCAGCTGAATACTTTGCCTCACCACCTGTGAACTTGACACAATAACGTCCCACCCCATTCCAGACTTTACCACAGTCTTCATCACAATCATAACCTACCTATTCAGCCTGTCACTAACAACTGGTGTCTTCCATCCTGATTGAAACATACCTCGATCACACCAATCCTCGTTACAGTCTCCATCTGCTGTGTTGGCTGTAGTGGAAGAGGTGCCGGTCCCCGCTATACTAATTCTACTTTATTGCAATTAATGACACTTTGTTGGTGTCTGCCACTAATTTTTGTAAATGTGTAGACTCCTGGTTGGGTCTTCTTCATGCGTGTTAACTACCCGTGTTACTATCCTTAAATTTTTCTGACAATGGTAGACTAGAAAACTGATATTTGTGCCACTCAATGTGGTTCAACATGAAAGCAGGTAGAGGTGTTGCATGTGCTATCAGGGCTCCCGGCAAAGGGGCCCTACACAGATCCCTCACCCACCTTGTCTTACTGAAAATTGAAAGCTGTAAATGCTGTCCCTGACCCCAATACCTCATGCCTGGCTGATTGCTGCAGTGCCAAGCTAAAATCTACTGTGGGTGAATTGAGGCCACTTTCCTGGTGGCTGTCCCTCATTTGATGTGTTTTGGCAGCATTTGGGTCCGTTCTAAGGTGTTGTCGAATATTGCAAATTCGGCTAATATAATCTGAACTGAACATTGAAATATTCGCTCATCTCTATTGAAGATCAAATGATCTCTAAAAGGCCTAAAGATGACACATATACTTTGTATTTTATGCCAAAGCAAAAAAATTGTCATTTTTTACATTTTAAAAATTACAAAAAAGAAAATGGGCCGATGCAAAAGCTTGGGCACCCTGCTTGATTAGCACCCCCTTCTGGAAATATCACAGCCTGTAAACTCTTTTTGCAGCCAGCCAAGAATCTTTCAATTCTTTTTTGAGGGATGTTCATCCATTCTTCCAGTTCTTTTAGATTCATGAGTTTTCTTGCATGCACTGCTATTTTGAGGTCTAGCCACAGATTTTCAATGATGTTCAGATCAGGAGACTGTGAGGGCCATTGTAAAACCTTGTGCTTGTGCCTTTTGAGGTAGACTATTGTGGATTTTGACGTGTGTTTAGGATCATTATCCATTTGTAGAAGCCATCCTCTTTTCAACTTCAGCTTTTTTACAGATGGTGTTACGTTTGCATCAAGAATTTGTTGAAATTTCATTGAATCCCTTCTTCCCTCTACCCGTGAAATGTTCCCCATGCCATTGGTTGCAACACAACCCCAAATCATGATTGATCCACCCCCATGCTTTAAGGTTAGTGAGATGTTCTTTTTCTGAAATTCTGTGGCCATAGAGTTCTATTTTACTCTGATCAGTCCACAGGACATGTTTCCAAAATGCATCAGGCTTGCTTGGATGTTCTCTTGCATACTTATGATGCTGAATTTTATGGTGAGGATGCAGGAGAGATTTTCTTCTGATGACTCTTCTATGAAGGCCATATTTGTACCCTAACAGAGTATTTAAGTTCTGAAAACTTGGTCAAAGTTATCTGGGCACACAAATCTCCAAGGGTGACAAAACTTTTGCATTGGCTCATTTTCCTTTTTGTAATTTTTAAAATGTAAAAAATGAAAATATATATTTTTTTGTTGCCTAAAATACAAAAGAAATGTGTCATCTTTAACTTTAGGTCTTTGAGAGATTATTTCATCTTCAACTTCCTTAACTGTTCACAATAATAGTAATTTTGACCAGGGGTGCTCAAACTTCTACATGCCACTGTATTTTGGTATTTGTTATTGTGTCTCCTATCCCTTCATGATACATTGTGCTCAATTTGTGAGCTAATATGGCTTTATATTTTAAATTTATTAAATAAAATTTATATTTTAATTATAGTCTCTCCTTGATGCTACATTTCCATGTTTGAGAGATCCGATATTAGCACTACAGTTGATGTCTTTTCCAGGGCTGTGGAGTCGGTAAGCCAAACCTCCGACTCCTCACTTCCCATGACTCCGACTCCACGACTCCGACTCCCTCATACATGGCTCATGTTTAAGTTTTAGTGATAAATGTACTGTAGTAAAATGGTAACATCAGGTTTTTAATCTTTATTATGATACAATAATCAAGCCATTTAGATAGAACATAAAATATATTTATTGGAATACAACTTCAGAACAAAAAAACTTTGCATATTTACAATTTGTTATACACTCTGCAGTAAGTGGAAAAAAACAGTTTTCAACAAAAACATACTCAATAGCATTTGTGCAGTCTATGAATTTGTTCTGAGAAATAGTATCACCTCCATCAGATCCTCCTTTGTAGATTACCTCAAATCTGACCTAATTATTTTAAGGCTAGAGAACAACCTCTCTACACTAACTTGGGTTGGTGGCAAAGCAGTAACCACATGGGCAACATCTCTAACAATTTCAGGGTATAAAGGAATTGCCTTGTGCACAGTCAGTTTTGATGAACGATTGAACTCTTCTACTTCTTTGACAGCAAGTGAAAAATTTTGCTGAAATATGGTCAATCTGTTTTCTAAGGGAGCGGAATCTTTTTCCCTGCAGCAACGCTTTGCCTGCTCCATGTCATCCAAATACTTGTCAAAATCAAACTCCTCATCTGATGAGGATGAAGAAAGGGCAGCAGCAGCATAGGCAGGACCCGAGTCCTCTTGCTCTTAGCTGTACTGTAGCCCATTCATCCTAACTGCTACCTCAATCAGAGCTTCTTTTCCTTTAGTAAGCTGTTGATCATCCTGTAATATACGATGACTCGGGTCCACATAAACAGCTGCCAGAAGAATATTATTTTCTAATATCAGTGTCTCTCTCCATTTCATTGAAGCAGCAATGCCATCTGCGATTAAACCTCCTCTTTGAGACAGGCAAAACAACAAGTTCTTCCACTCCTTTAGTCAATGTAAATGGGTGATGAAGCAATTCCTTCAATTCAGCCACCTGTGTCCATTGAGCTTCATGTAGTGTTACCTGAGGGTTGGCCATATCTACAAGGAAGGGTTTCAGCTTAAGCAATTGCTCAATCATTAAATAGGTGCTGCCCCATCAAGTGGCTTGATCCACAATTGCCCCTTTTCCTGCATGTCTCTTCAAGATGGAATCAATTTTAGGGGTTCTGGCAGCAATACCAATTTCCTCACTTTTCTAATCAGAGTTCCAGCATGTCCCTCTTACAGACTTATTGCCAGCAGCAGCGTGTGCACAACACAGCGCATGTGATGAATAGGAAAGAGGTGTGGAGCAGCTTCAACAAGATCATCTAATTGTAAAGAATCATTTTGCTGTTCTTCTGTAGTAATTATCTGTTTTTTCCTCCGTTATGGGAACAGGACTGTGGCCTTCCATCTCCAACATACTGATTGTGAAATGTTCTTCTAGCTGCTGTTCACCTTCATTATTCTCATCAGTTTAATTGTACTTATCATGTATGAAGCATTATCAGTTACAATAGCAAGGACCTGTTCTTTTTTGAGTTCATAATCTTGAAGAACTTTTTCCACTAAGCTCTGGAGAAACTGGCTGCAAATAAATGGGAGGACACAGCAAAGTGCAGTCTTCACTCTTTTACTCACAGTTTGTGATATAGTCTAGGGCACTGATTACAGCTGGTATTGGAGATCCGTTCAGCCTGGAAGCAGTTTGGGATTTATTTAGCCAGGTGGGTTCAGAGTAGGCCTCCCTATTGTGCTGTATACTAAGGTCCTTGCCTAAAGCTGTGCTCTGACCTTGGCTCTTTTCTGTTCCTTTGGTTCTTGCCTGTATAGCAGGCAGCTTGAACCTGTTGCAGGTGTCATTACTTCACTGTGGCTACTGCTCTGGTCTGTTGCTGCTGTGCCTTCAGGTGTTTTAGCGGGGCCAGGGGACCTGCAATAACCTGCCCTCCAGATTTAGTTGTCGAGGCTTCAGTGCCAACACAGCCATGGACTCCGGTATCCGGTCTTTAGCAATTGACCCTGAGGTGAGCTCAACTCTAGCTCCACTCCTCAGGTCCTTCATTCACATACTCCCTCCTCTCTGTCTCCCTCAGACTGACTAAACTAACTCCATCCCCAGCCCAGAACTTGCTTGACAGCTAGACCTTAGATCAGGAATAGGACAGACATTTATAGGACATTTCATAACTTTCCCAAATTCTTATGAAAAAAATATTCCCCACAAACTGCATTGAACTACTGTACCCAATTTATTATATATTTTAGGAGTCAGAGTCGGTTCATTTTATAAGGACTCCAACTCCGACTCCTCCAAAATGGGCTCCGACTCCACAGCCCTGGTCTTTTCCATGAAAAAAGAGAAGAGCCAGCACTGCCAGTGGTCAGAACGCATAACATGAGGTGCATATGCACATATCTTACTGCATTCAAAATGAGACATTTAGCAAAATATTGATCAATATATTGAGCCACCCCGCCATGCCAAGGCAATCTCATATGGGGGGTCCTACTCTACATTTTTATTATTCACTGTGCCATTGCGGCCTCCTAAATGTTTTAAAAGCAAGACCATATCAAATGCAATCCATACCTGAAGCATATCTGCATCACTCCCGTGCAGCCAGATGGAGCAGGTGCAGATGAAGGCCAACCAGGTCTGAACACAGACATCTCAGGTTTGACCTCCACACACTGCCTGACCAGCAAACACAGATGAAGGGCAATGCAGGCTCAGACATGGATGCAAAAATAAATAAAGCCTGGGGCAGGGCGGGGCTGCCGTGAGTGTGCACAGCAGCCTAGATCAATCACAATAAACACAGAAAACATGGCGAACATGACCCAGCGTGCACGGCAACAGTGGTGGTCAGCCACAAAACCAATTTGCAATAAAAAAAGAGAAGAGTCAGCACTGCCAGTGGTCAGAACGCATAACATGAGGTGCATATGCACATATCTTACTGCATTCAAAATGAGACATTTAGCAAAATATTGATCAATATATTGAGCCACCCCGCCACGCCAAGGCAATCTCATATGGGGGGTCCTATATTGATCAATATTTTGCTAAATGTCTCATTTTGAATGCAGTTAGATTTGTGCATATGCACCTCATGTTATGCGTTCTGACCACCGGCAGTGCTGGCTCTTCTCTTTTTTTGTTGGTCTTTTCCATGCTCCATATTAAAGATCACAAAAATTAGCACTAAATATATAGGCCCATATCACAGTTACCGTATGTTAGATTGAATTGAAAAAAACAAAACACAGAATAATCATGGGAATAAGCTAAGACCAAGACCTGGCCATTTTTGACCTAGTGACTTTTCTAGTCATGATCATGTATTTTATGGATTCTAATTTGGTGGGGATTTGCTCTCTGGGACCCTAAATGATTAATAAAGCAGTGGGACTGTGCTCCCCACTGTGCTGATGGACAGCAGGTGTTCTATCTCCCAGAGATCATACTGCAGTCGTTGGAATGAAAGGCTGAGATATTTCTTTAATGTTTTCTATTATTTTCCTTTGCTTATTAGACATTGACCCAGCATTTCTTCTAAAACCATGGAGTGACGCCCGTTCTGCATATAGCTGGCAGTTTCCTTTTAATACAGAGCGCACATGCTTGAACAAATAACGTAGGAGAACTATAGCCACGGTTATAGACCTTAGATGTGTGCACAGTACACGTGTCCATAAAACAACCTCGAGTTTGTGTAGACGCAGACACATAAATATTAAAGGCAGTATCTTTTCCAAGCTTGACGTGAAACTGTTGTGTTTTATATTGAAAATGTGATAAGAGATGGAGAAATGGAGCCACCCGTGGTTCTGGGGCCCCATGTTTGACTTGTCTTCATTACAGGCTGAATTCTATAAATATTCCATGAATGCTGAGAAGGTGAAACTTTAGAATTTCTGTCTGAATATTCCTGGTCTCTATTGTTTCTTTGCTAAAGATCTTGTTTTAAAGTGACGTGAAATAAACCATGTGGCTCTAAACAATAAAGGGAACCACCATTTTTTATCAATATTAGTTATTAACTTTAATTTTTTTGTCAATTAATAATAATAATAATTAATAAGGGTTGGAGATTTATTTTTCTGATACAGATCTCCAAATCCCTTGCTTTTTACAGTCATAATAGAGCGAACATTTCTGGCAGCCACCACTAGTGAGCGCTCATTAGCTTATCACATACAGTGTTATTATTGTGCGCAGTAGAAATCCAGATGCGACAAAACTACCCATAGTGGAGAAAGGATGCAGCTACAAGCTTACAGGTTAGAGGCTTATTCCTGTCTCTATTGATCTACTGGGTAGGCGATAACTGTTAAGGTTGGGGTGTTCTGAGCAATGAGACCCCAGAGGTGGGCAGAATTCCCTGTGTGAATGGAACTATTAAGCATGCATGCTACATCTCTATTCACCATCTATGAGACCTTCAAAGATAGCTAAGAACAGAACTTGCCTATCTCCACTCTCCTATAAGTAACGAATGGGGAGCAGTAATGGATTCAGGACTCAGGAACCCTGTGCCATCATGGCCAGTTACTGCATAAGGAGGCCGTGGCAGCGCTTTAGAATATGCCCCCACCTATTTATCACCAACATCTATTGATATTCACATTTTTAATTTAAACTGCTTATATGAAGTGCAATATCTCTCTAACTCATTGAGGTTAGCTTCGCCTAATGTACATTCCCCGTGTCAATCTCTTATGAATTCCTTGGAAAGCTGACAGCACTTGGTATCAGCCTCTATTAAACATGTCTTCAAGATTTACTCATCTCATTCATTTTTTTTAAAGAGTGATATTCACAGTTAATAGCTACTGTATCATTATATAATCATTGAGGGGCATGTTAAATTTCATGATTACCAAATTAAAATTCAGCCTCACAGGTAACCCATAGACTAGGTAACATTTCATTGGAGTTTAAAGGTGGATCAGTGGGGATCTGACCTCTGGGATCCCCATTCATGATGTGCTGGGGGAAGTAAAGACGCTAAAATGTGGAATCAGAGCTGTGGACCCTTCATGCTTAGTGGTGGAGGGCATCACAGATGTGTGACTGCCCCCCAAGTAATAAATTGATGCCCTCAATTCCCTATATGACGTAGAAATATCTTTTTAAGTTGCGGTATTATGGTTACAGCAAGTTACCCTTAATTATTCCATGTTGAAAAGCTTTGTAACTTCTAATTTTACTTTCTCTACCAGTTCTTTTTGGGGTTTCAGGATATCAGCTTGAACTTATTTAACCTATTACGCATGTGGTTGTGGAACCACTGTTCCATGGCCCATGGAGAGCCTGGAGGGGCCTAACTAAATGACCACCTAGAACCCTTGATGGTGTGGTTAGACTTGAACCCAGGTAATTGCCAGGTGCTACTCCAGTACAGACCCCGGAGCCGCAGCAGTGAACCCCCAAAGGGACAGGGAAGCAGGACTGGCCAGGAACTTGTTAAGAGGAGAAAATGTGGCTGGTTAGGCAGAACAGGTTTTTGATCTGGACTGCATGGCTGGTAGACAGAACAGGTTCAGAATCAGGAATGGACAGGATAGGTTCAGGAACAAAGGGTGGACTCAGGTGCAGAATCGCAGGTGCAAGTCCAGACTGGACAGGTGAGGATAGCAGTATAGGTGCAGACAAGGCGGATCAGGCTGAGAACTGGGTACAGGCAGGATGGACTTAGGAATAAGTTACAGCAGGATGGACAGGATCGAGTTCAGACAGGACAGACAGGAACAAATAGATGGCAAACGGCATAGATAAGATCATGTTCAGGGATCACAGGTACAGGGACCTTACAACTAGTGGATCAGTGGAAATCTGACCTTTCGGACTGCCACTAGTATTGATGACCTATGGGATAGGTTGTGAGTACGGATCCTACACCCAGCATCCCACCCTTCCCCCACTGATGGAGCTGGTTACAGCTGATTGTTAGCGTGACAGGTTTTGGATATTTACCTAAAGATAGGTCTTGAGTATCACTGTAGTGGAAATATATGCATACGGCAAATCTGTAATTTGTGTGATGGTGCATAATACCCTGTATGCTCTAGATTTATCAAAACTGGTGCAAATGAAATTGAAATGAGGAGCCATTGTCCATAATAACCAATAAGATTACAGTTTCCTTTTAAAACGGGCTTCTGAAGATGATAGCTGGAACCTGACTGGCCCTTTTGGATCCTTTATATTCTTTTCCACACTAATTGAAGGAAAAGCAATGAAAATGATTTCTCGGACTAGCAAAATGGGGAATCGGGAAATCAAGTGATTCTCTTAGCCATTACTTATATTACCATGTATTGCTACTTCTCCGAATCATAGATGGGAATTGTTGTAGTATAAATGTGACACTATTAACCTGATACATTTCTTATACTGGACCTTTAACGAAAGTAAAGAAATAAATTATGTGATCTCATAACTACGGTGTGTACCGTTTTGTATAGAATATGAAATGTGTTGCTTTTATGCTTTGTTAACCTTAAATCCTTACTAAAGTTTAGTAAGTCATTTACTTTCTCTTCATTACTGCCTCTTGTAAAATTTAGTAGATTATAACTGGTTGCAGGACAACTTTGAGTAGGTCTCCTTGTTTTACAAGCCAGTTAGGGTACTTTCACAAATCAGTTTTTTGCCATCAGTCACACTCCGTTGGCTAGCGGATCCGGCGAAAAAACGGATCCGTCGCATCATTTTTTCCATCCGTTTCTCGAATGATCAGTTTTTAAAAGCTGGCAATTCAGTGCACTGTACAGTAAAATCACACTGACATGTTAGAAACGAAAGAATATATATATATATATATACATAGAATACATATATTGAGACACACATTGAAACCAGGTGGTAGGGCCTCTTGTCACGTTTTGTTTCCTTGGAATGTTCCTGAAACCGCTGGTCTATCCGGGTTGCCAGGGATATCAAGTCATCCAGTGTTGTAGGCACGTCCCGTCCCGCCAGCTCATCCTTTACTCTTCCTGACAGACCTTCTCAGAAGGCGGCCACCAAGGCCTCGTTGTTCCATGATAGCTCATATGAAAGAGTACGGAACCGAACAGCATACTGAGCCACTGTAAGAGCCTCCTGGCGTAGCCGGAGAACAGCAGAAGCTGTCTATGTGACACGACCGGGTTCGTCAAAGGTCCTGCGGAATACTTCTAAAAAAGACTGGAGATTATTAAACAGAGGGTCCTCTCTCTCCCACAGCAGATTCAGCCAGGCGAGGTAATCTCCAGCAAGGTGAGACATAATGAAGCCCAACTTGGCCCGATCAGAAGCAAACATTTGCCCCAGGAGATCAAAGTGCAGCATGCACTGGTTGATGAACCTCCGACACTGGACAGGGTCGCCATGAAAGCAGGTGGGGGCCGCCAGGTGAGGACCTATACTTGCCATGCAACTGGATACCTGGATGCCGGTAGCAGAGACGGGTGCAGCCGAGGATATCAGAGAATCCATACGTGTAGACAACTTACACAGATAGGTCGCAATCTTGTCCTCTTGATCCCTCAGACGGGTAACCTCTTGACATAGCTCCACAGCCGTGGGTCCCTGGCATCCAGCAGGTTCCATGGCCTGAGCAGTCTGTAGTGAATGGAAGCGGAGGCACAGGTGGTGAAGTTCACATTCATTGATTATTGCAATATGTGTGGAACCTCGGGTCCACGGTCCGGGGGGCTCCGAAGGGGATGTGACTAAGTGAGCCCCAGACACCCGTAGTAAGTCCCCTCGAACAGGGTCAGAATGGAATGTCTGAAGAACACCAGTGCTACCTCCAGTTAGACTCCAGACACGTGTCAACTGTCCCAGCGGGACAGACGGATAAACAAGTTTAACAGGTATGGTGGAGCTGACCGGCGGGTTCCAGGTACACGGATGTAAGCTGGCACTGGCGTGGTCCAGAGGTTCGGATAGCTGAGTAGCAGAATGGGACGGAACTGGTATAGACGGTACGGACGTCATCCTGGACAGCCGGTTAACAGGTAACTGACAGTCTGCGGAGACAAACAGTGTAAGCGGAGTACTTGGCAGAACACTGCAGAAGCACAGGCACAACAACAGCGGAACCGGAAGCTAGCAACAGAAGATACTTGTTGCTCCAGTGCCCTCCTCATGGCGGAGGGGCCAGAAATAGTAATCAGTACCATGCCATTGGTCAGGCATTTTTGAAAAATGCGCGCTGTTTCTTCAAGAGACCGGGAGCACGCGCGTGCACGACCTAAGTACTCTCCCTGGGGGCCTGCTGATAGTACGCCAGGAAGCAGAGGGGAGGGAAGGAGCAGAGGCTGCAGCAGGATGGCGTGAGGCCGGCACACAATACTTCCACTATTTTAGCAGAGCACTGACCATTATTAATTTCTGCTATTAAACTGTTTTCTTCTCTACAAGGTTCTTGTATTTTGATGGTGATCATGTAGGGTAACAAAGGGATATTTATATTTCCAGCTCCTGCTCTCTATTATGTGATCGCTTTAAGGAAGTGAATTTAATGATAATAATAGCTGTTACAGTTCTCTCTAATTATCATGGTTATGTGCATTTATGAGGACAATTAGCAAAACCTTGGAAGAATGTTTTCTTTTTTAGTCATCCTTTTCTTTACAGATGGTTCTTTAATGATGACCTCTGGAGAAACCGTTTCATAGCAATGTAGTGTGTATCTGTGTGGGTCCTTATTTGATAATTTGCTTACAAGTGAAAACACATTGTATCAGTAATTATCTTCCAAAAACCAGATACTATAAGCATGAAAATAATGCGGTTTCAGGTTATTACATCCCACATGGAAATGTTAGAGCAAATTTAAACTCAAAGAGAAATTGGGCCTCCTCATACTTGTCTAAATCAATAGCTTTTCACATCAAGTACTGCCGTTTTTATGAATTAGCACACAAAATGAGTTGTGTTTTCTCAGCAATGTCAATAATAAACCCATCACAAGCCTTTTACACATAATCAGTCACAACCTGCAGCCAGTTGGCAAAGTACTGCAGAGGAACTAGATTAATTCTACCCAAGGAAAATGATCTTTCTGTGTCAACCGGAGAGCACATCATAAATGAGGTGTTGAGGGGGCGATACACAACTAAGCACTGAGGTTTTTTTTTATCTTTAACACTCCAGATTTATTTATGTACAAGTGTTTATGATGCATTTTCTAAATTTATTTTCATGTTCAAGTTTATTTTTCTGATTTCATACAAGTTTTTCGTGATTTCTTTTATTTATAAATGTAATGCAGAAACACTCATATATCAATCTTTCAAATAAAACAACAACCCAAAATCAAATAGTGCAAGCACACCAGGAGATATGGCATTCTACATAGGGCTAAGCAGTCGCTATGTATTCTTTTATTGGGCTAGTTATAGATATACAAAGCTGGGTTTGCATTTGGTACAACTCCGCATGATATCACAACATGATAGGAATCAAAGTAAACACTCAAAACTCAGCAGAAATGTATATTTGTTGAACAATGGCATAAAAATATATTTGTTTATTGCATTTATTTCTAAAAGCATCGGATCTAGCCCCAGTATAGAAATCAACACACAATCTAAATACTCTAAATGCAATAATATGAGAAAACTGACGAAAATGCCCGACATGCCTTTTTGCTGTAGTCATTTAAAAATGTATTGTTAAAAACTGATGACTTTCTGATTGCTGGGACCCCTACTGATCCCGAGAACATGTGTCTGAAGTGCCCCATTGTCTTTAGGACTACCTGAAGTAGCTGACTACTAAACTCCACTATCTTCACGAGTCCCATAGACATATACATTATATAGATTTATTAAATAAGAATGATATTTATGGAACGACACAGCAATAGAATAAAAACAGAATGGTTAAAAAGTAGAGGGAAAAAAATGAAAATCTAAACAAAGACAGAAAAAAAACAGAATGGGAAAAGTTGTAAAAAATATGTCTATTTTAATTTTTATATAATAAATTTATACCATTTATATCAATAGAGGTTTGTTGAGTGCCGGTATATTTTATATTCTCATTCTGAATTTTTTGTTCTCCATGGGTTTTGGAGAATACTGTACCACTTGTCATGTTTACACAAGTGGTGATGTAGTCCTTTTGAGCTATTTCCTTCTTTGCACCTTATTAGTTTCCTAGACAATAAATGAAGCACATGTGACTAAGTGATAGATAATTGAATTATCACAAATCCTTAAAAAAATGTACTTACCTGTAGACACAGTCGTTGCTTTGCGATGTTTTGTAAAGAACAACTTGAAGTAGTAAGTTGGCCCAAACACATGCATAATTCACTGTATGTCTACTCACAGTGGGAAATGCATCTATGCTTACATCACATTCATGGAACTTAAGCAGTAAAAGATTTGCTGTATACATCACATAGGAGACACTGAAGCTGGTGTGCATACATCACATAGGAGGCACCAACACTACTGTATATAAATCACATAGGATTAGTGATGAGCGAACGTGCTAAGACAAGGTGGTGTCCAAACACACTCTTGTGCTAATAGAGTATCTTCTGCGTGCTCAAATACTATGCCCTAGATGCTGTGGCTCATGGCTCGCGGCTGTTCAATAACTGCAACACATGCATGGATTGCCTAACAAACAGGCATTCCCTTCTTGTGTTGCGACTGTCTAACAGCCTCGAGACATGGAGCCATGGTGACTCGTATATATTAATCAAGCATGCTGAAGATACTCTATTAGCATATGAGCAGGCTCAGAAAACACCTTATCCGAGCACGGTCGCTCATCACTACATAGGATACATTGAGACTACTGTATATGCATTACATGGGATACACTGAGAGTGCTGTTTACAATGCTGTATAAATTCCATAGGAGACACCAAAACTTTTGTTGTACATCACATAGACACAGTGACTGCTGTACACTCACTGGCCACTTTATTAGGTACACCATGCTAGTAACGGGTTGGACCCCCTTTTGCCTTCAGAACTGCCTCAATTCTTCGTGGCAGAGATTCAACAAGGTGCTGGAAGCATTCCTCAGAGATTTTGGACCATATTGACATGATGGCATCACACAGTTGGCGCAGATTTGTCGGCTGCACATCCCTGATGCGAATCTCCCGTTCCACCACATCCCAAAGATGCTCTATTGGATTGAGATCTGGTGACTGAGGAGGCCATTTGAGTACAGTGAACTCATTGTCATGTTCAAGAAACCAATCTGAGATGATTCGAGCTTTATGACATGGCGCATTATCCTGCTGAAAGTAGCCATCAGATGCCTGTTCTTAGCTGAGAGGAGTGGTAGCCAGTGTGGTCTTCTGCTGCTGTAGCCCATCTGCCTCAAAGTTCGACGCACTGTGCGTTCAGAGATGCTCTTCTGCCTACCTTGGTTGTAACGGGTGGCAATTTGAGTCACTGTTGCCTTTCTATCAGCTCGAACCAGTATGCCCATTCTCCTCTGACCTCTGGCATCAACAAGGCATTTCCGGCCACAGAACGCCGCTCACTGGATTTTTTTTCTTTTTCGGACCATTCTCTGTAAACCCTAGAGATGGTTGTGCGTGAAAATCCCAGTAGATCAGCAGTTTCTGAAATACTCCGACCAGCCCTTCTGGCACCAACAATCATGCCACGTTCAAAGGCACTCAAATCACCTTTCTTCCCCATACTGATGCTCAGTTTGAACTGCAGGAGATTGTCTTGACCATGTCTACATGCCTAAATGCACTGAGTTGCCGCCATGTGATTGGCTGATTAGAAATTAAGTCTTAACACACAGTTGGACAGGTGTACCTAATAAAGTGGCCAGTGAGTGTATATATCACAATGGAGCCACAGACTTTTGTATAAATCACATATGAGACACCGTGACAGCTGTGTACATCACTTGGAGATATCAAGACTGCTGTATATACATAACATAGGAGACTCTGAGGCTGCTGTTTTTACATCATGTAGGAGACACTGGGGCTGGAGCATACACATCAGACAGGAGCATACACATCAGACAGGAGACACTGGAGATGAAGCATATACATATATTGGAGACACTGGGGCTCAAGCATATAAATCATATAGGAGACACTGAGGTTGGAGCATAAGCATCGCATACAAGAAAATGGGGCATATACATTACATCACACAGGCAACACTGGGAATATACATCTCCTAGGAGACACTGGGACTGGAGCATATACATCACATAGGGGGCACTGTAACCCCTGCCTTCACCATTGGGATGGGAGTGCAGATCTCCTTCATTTTATTTGCCACAGCGTTCAGTAGTAAACTCTGAGTACACATACTCACATTGTAAGGAGAATTTAAAGGGTCTGCGGCTGGAAAAATGGAGCCGCTGACCCAAGCACTGTGGTTCCCAGAAATCTGCCTGGGGACTGGAGTGAATGACATCTCGGGCATTTGTTACCCATCCCTTTCTTAAAGTAATGATGAACTGACATTTTTCCTTGCTTAGTTGAGTGGTTCTTTACATATTTTGGCTTAGAACAGTTGTGAAATAGGGCTGTGTGGAATTGTGTTCCAATACTGCCTGTGCAAAACCACCTGATGGTCATAAACATTTTTTGAAGTCAGATGATTTCACAAGCAAAAATTGATGAGGCATACCTGTTCATTACAAGCCGTTTCAGGTGACCTAATGATGCTGCTTGAGAGAAGGGGCAAGAGGGTGTAAAGTTGTCATCCTTGGTGCCCTAGGAGGCACGGTATTAGAAATTGCACTTAATTGATAGGGAGCCCTGTTACAGATTTGACATAGGGCACGATTAGCTTCAAGTTATTATTATTTATTATTATAGCGCCATTTATTCCATGGCGCTTTACATGTGACAAGGGTATACATAATAAATACAAGTACAGTAATCTTAAACAATACAAGTCACGACTGGTACAGGAGGAGAGAGGACCCTGCCCGCGAGGGCTCACAATCTACAAGGGATGGGTGAGGATACAATAGGCAAGGGTAGGGCTGGTCATGCAGCGGTTTGGTCGGAAGAGGTAGGTCTTCAGGTTCTTTTTGAAGGTTTCCATGGTAGGCGAGAGTCTGATATGTTGTGGTAGAGAGTTCCTGAGTAGGGGGGATGCGCAGGAGAAATCTTGTATGCGATTGTGGGAAGAGGAGATAAGAGGGGAGTAGAGAAAGAGATCTTGTGAGGATCGGAGGTTGCGTGCAGTTAAGTACCGGGAGATGAGGTCACAGATGTATGGAGGATTCAGGTTTTGGATGGCTGTGTATGTCATGGTTAGGGTTTTGAACTGGAGTCTTTGGGTAATGGGGAACCAGTGCAGGGATTGACAGAGGGGAGAGGCCGGGGAATAGCGGGGGGACAGGTGGATTAGCTGGGCAGCAGAGTTTAGAATAGATTGGAGGGGTGCAAGAGTGTTAGAGGGGAGGCCACAGAGCAGGAGGTTGCAGTAGTCAAGGCCGGAGATGATGAGGGCATGGACTAGGGTTTTTGCAGATTCTTATTTGAGGAATGTACGGATCCGTGAAATGTTTTTGAGTTGAAGTCAGCAGGAAGTGGAGAGATCAGTGTCAAGGATACGCCTCTATCTGGCATATTTACATGTAGATGGCATTAGGTTATTCTGCATGAGCACAAACACTCACTACCTGCTTTGCAACAGTAGAAAATTACCACCTGGTTAGTATATGAGTGAATATATGAGTGAATTAGAGAGGGTGTATACGTTTCCTAAAATATACTGTAGGGCGAGAACAATGTTTTCCAATTTTTTTTACCGTTACTGTAAATAAATTGTGTATGAAATTATTTTGATCGGTATCTGTGAAACGCCTTACCTTCATAAGTACTGTATGGGCTAAACTAATCGTTAGCTAAATTATACTGCAACTGCATGAGATGTTACCAAATTTTACCATGATCACTGACCAACCTACATCTAATATTTCAGTACCATTTTTTACCCTTAATAGAACTGTATGTAGTGCATATTTATCCAAAATAAAACAGATGAGATAATGTAGTTAATTCTGTCTTTCACTTGTGCTTCTGAGATTACCGTAGATTCATGTTCTGGATTTACAAAGTGATCTTTGTAAGTACTTTCAGGAGCCTTTTTCATTTTATATATACTGTATATATGGTCTTCTTGTCAGCATCATGGCAACATAAAGATCATCACTGTTGTGAATAACGTCTTGACATTTTGTAAGAGTAGCAATTTCAGAATGTCTATGTCTAGGACTGGAGGATAATTATATTTGAAGACTTATCCAAGCTCCTGAGCACATCTCTGTAAAGAACTCATAAACTTAATGCATTTTTGATCTCTGTAATATTTACAATCATTTTTCATTCAGGTATTTCTGAGATAAGTCTAGGAGTCTTATATACTTTGTTTTAATGCTCTCTTTATGTTACACATATTCTGTTGTTTCTGTGGTCTTGGTAGAGTAAGACTATGTTTCTCCTGTGTTCATTTGCCAGGAGAGTATGTGCACATGGAGTTTTTGAAGCAGTCAAGATGGATAAGTTTTACAATGGAAACCACTTCAAGAAAAGCTCTGTTGGGAGTTTTCAGAGAAATGTTGTTTCCTGCAGCATTTTGGAAGAGTTTTTCCAGTGGTATTTTGCAGCATTCTGATTGTACATCACTTAGTTTGGCGCATTTTCCATCAGTAGCTGCTTCAAAGAAGTGACATGTACTTCCTTTTTTGCCCACCATGTGTTTTTAAAATCATAAATTGGAAATAAAATACTCAAAAGACTGAACACATGAATAGCAAAGTGAATGGAAGGTTCTGTCGGGCATATTTGAAGAGACCATTTTTTTCAAGTGGACCTCCTCAAAAAACTCCTGACAAACCTCAGAGTATGCATACATCCAAAGTGTGTGCTGACCATATTAAGACCTACATTGACCATGCCAAGAGAGTGTTATGTTGAAAAATCTGACAGTAAGCTGTAATGGAAAACATGGTCAATTATGCTTTTCAACATAAAGGGATCCTTCAAAAAATAAATACTATGCAGTCATTTTTTGTGTGAGTTAAAAAAAAGTTGTATTCAGGAAGATGGGTATACAGTTATAGTAATAACATCAGAGTTTGTGTGTGAAGTATACATCATGAGATTTTCCCAGTGTATACGCCAGACTCTGCTACATTACAGTAGTGGTTATAGGAGGAGCAGAAGGTGATAGAGATATGAACATGGCATATTTTAGAAATGTGAAATTAAAATGTAGTTGTTGTCTACGAAGCACATACCCCACTCATGTAGCCTGTGAAGGAAATGCTGATTTGTTTCATTTCTTTGTCTCCATGCAGAGTTGGTGTAGATCCAGATCAAGATATCAAGGATCGACCTGCAAATCAGGTGAGTCTCTAGCTTACAGATTCTTTTAAAGGAGATGTCCTTATATATGATATTTATCACCATTTCACAGAATAGGTGATAAACGTATGATTCCTAGTGGCCGTATACTGGGAACACCATGATCGCTGGGAAAGGAGCAACAAATGACTGAAACCATGCCCCCGACCCTGACTGACCAATGACCTCAATGCAGAGCCAGTGTTGGTCATGGCCGGGGTCGTGGTTTCAGTCACAGGAGTGGAGTCGGAGCTGCTTCAGTCACCACTCAGCTGTAACTGCGACCCCAGCCTTGGAACCGGCGGTCAGTCAGTTCCAGGGGCACGGTTACAGCCGTCGCTCTGTGTGCACCACTGAACCCGCACTGACGGAGCCCCGTGTCTTGAAAAGGGAACGCTGCTGGGGAGAATAAGTTAATTTTCTCCCCACAGCGTTAGGCTACGTGCATTTCAAAGCATGTAATATATGTATATACCCCCTGGTATGGTCACTGCCACCTCTGTAGTAACAAAGCTAACTACTCACTGCCACCACCAATTGTTTATATAGGCCGAATGGACACCTGAAAGGTAGTGTATGGCTTTCAGGAGTGTGGTTTACAGAATAAAAGGAACAGAACTATTACATTTTATATTTCATCTAGAAAGATAGGCAGTGTTTATAAAAAAAAAAAATACAAAAGATTTTACAAAGGGGACAAAATAATGCAGCATATAAAATAAAACGATAAACAAAAGAAAATAACTAATCCTGACGTAACTGCAATGGCTTCATATTTATGGAGAGACTGCAATGGCTTCATATTTATGGAGAGAAGCGCGCTTCATGAAAACATCCTTAAATGTGGATCAAGCCTACACAATGATGTGTCTACCAGCAAAAACACAGATCATTAATTGCCTTGTCTTTTTATCAGCACCTACGTTAAACCCACACACCTCTCCTTGATGACTCATTACAGGGCTGGTCATGGGATGTGGCTTCAGTTTGAGAAAATTATGAGATTCCCAACATTCACGATATCATCACTCCTGATGATCGCAGCTATTCGATATCGCCGTCATGTTTTTGATAGGGATTTTACCTCGAATGCCTGACGATCACAGGCATTTGATATCGCCATTATATTTTTGATTGGGATTTTACCTTTCTATAGATGGGAAGCATGGCTGTTGTCAGCTATCTGGACACTGTTTATTTGGGGCTGATTGGCATGTCTCACAGTTATGAAAAAATAAGCATATTATTCCTGGTGTTGAACATGTCTGTCCCATCAATATATGATCAATACTAACCCCAAATATTCATAACTTTACATTGGAGACACTGTCTGGGGAGGTTCTTTCATCATAGCGGCTTATTCCTGTTCAACCCACAGACCCTAGACTCTGTCTGTTCCCTACAATAGATATCCTGTTTCAACCATTTGGTCACTGTATGTAGACCCAGCCTCAAAGGAGATTTTAATTAGTTTTGTCACATCTTGTCTATATATATATAATCGTCTTATCATGTCTGTCTGTAACCGAAACCGCGGGTCGCTGATTGGTCCCGGCCGCCAGGCCGCGACCAATCAGCGACAGGCGCAGCTGTTTGTAACAGTAAGCTGCGCTTGCCGCTGGCGGCCGCGACCAATCAGCGGCGGGCGCAGTCGGGTGCAGCGCTCAATGGGGCAGCAGGCCTTGATCTGTAAAAAAGAGAATTAAAATAAAAAAAATGTTATTCTCACCTTCCAACGGCCTCCGATCTTCTTTCCACGCGCCCGGCCTCGCGGTCCCAGTAATGCCTTGCGCCTTAGACCGCGATGACGTCACTCTCGCGAGAGCGCGACGTCATCAGCGGTGTTTCGCACAATGCATTACTGGGACTGCGAGGCCAGGCGCGTGGAAAGAAGATCGGAGGCCGTCGGAAGGTGAGTAAATAACTATTTTTTTTTTTTACAGAAACCACGCTACCAGGAAAGGGGGGTGAGTGGGGCCATGCATACCAGCAATGGGGGAAGGGAGGGTGACCATACATAGCAGCAAAGGGGGGTGAGGGGGACCATGCATACCAGCAATGGGGGGGTGAGGGGAGCATGCATACCAGCAATGGGGGGGAGGGGGACCATGCATACCAGCAATGGGGGGAGGGAGAGGGACCATGCATACCAGGAAAGGGGGGTGAGGGTGACCATACACACCAGCAAAGAGGGGTGAGGGGGACCATGCATACCAGCAATGGGGGGGAGGGGGACCATGCATACCAGCAATGGGGAGAGGGGGACCGTGCATACCAGCAATGGGGGGAGGGGGACCATGCATACCAGGAAAGGGGGGGTGAGGGTGACCATGCATACCAGGATAGGGGTGTGAGGGTGACCATGCATACCAGGATAAGGGGGTGAGGGTGACCATGCTTACCAGGAAAGGGAGGTGAGGGGACCATGCATACCAGCAATGGGGGGTGAGGGGGACCATGCATACCAGCAATGGGAGGGAGGGGGACCATGCATACCAGCAATGGGGGGAGGGGGACCATGCATATCAGCAATGGGGGGAGGGGGACCATGCATACCAGCAATGGGGGGGAGGCAGACCATGCATACCAGGATAGGGGGGTGAGGGTGACCATGCATACCAGGATAAGGGGGTGAGGGTGACCATGCATATCCGAAAAGGGAGGTGAGGGGACCATACATACCAGGAAAGGGTGGTGACGGGACCATGCATACCAGGAAAGGGAGGTGAGGGGGCCATGCATACCAGGAAAGAGGGGTGGCGGGACCATGCATACCTGAAAAGGGGGGGTGAGGGGACCAATCATACCAAGAAAGGGGGGTGATGGGACCATGCATACGAGGAAAGGGGGGTGAGGGGGACCCATGCATACCAGGATTGGAGGGTGAGGGGACCATGCTTACCAGGATTGGGGCGTGAGGGGTACCATGCATATCAGGATTGGGGGTGAGGGGACCATGCATATCAGGATTGGGGCATGAGGGGACCATGCATACCACAAAAGGCGGGTGATGGGACCATGCATACCAAGAAAGGGGGGTGAGGGGGACCATGCATACCAGGAAAGGGGGGTGAGGGTACCATGCTTACCAGGAAAGAGGGGTGAGAGGACCATGCATACCAGGATTGGAGGGTGAGGGGACCATGCTTACCAGGATTGGGGCGTGAGGGGTACCATGCATATCAGGATTGGGGGTGAGGGGACCATGCATATCAGGATTGGGGCATGAGGGGACCATGCATACCACAAAAGGCGGGTGATGGGACCATGCATACCAAGAAAGGGGGGTGAGGGGGACCATGCATACCAGGAAAGGGGGGTGAGGGTACCATGCTTACCAGGAAAGAGGGGTGAGAGGACCATGCATACCAGGATTGGAGGGTGAGAGGACCATGCATTCCAGGATTGGGGGGTGAGGGGACCATGCATTCCAGGATTGGGGGGTGAGGGGACCATGCATATCAGGATTGGGGGGTCAGGGGACCATGCATATCAGGACTGGGGGGTGAGAGGACCATGCATATCAGGATTGGGGGGTGCATTATTGCATTATTATTAAAACTTCATAAATAAATTACATACATATTCTAGAATACCCGATGCATTAGAATCGGGCCACCATCTAGTCTATACATAATTTCCTTTCTTCCCCTATGTTAAACATGTGGTTCTATTACCAAAAAGAGCTTTAGATTGTCAGCTCTTTCTCCTGGAGATTTTGTGCAAGAGAGAAGGCGGGTGAGGTGAATGCTCCCTCTGTGGAGACACCTTATGGATTTCAATTTTTCTCTGACACTTCTTATAAAAAATCCTCTCTGTTCTCATGAACAGAGGGATTTTTCATTCTATAGGTTACTTCTGGTTGCCTACGTTATCAGTCATATCTGAGTGGCCTGTCTCTTGGGCAAGAAGGGCGTGCTTGCAAGCTGTTTTCTAGACCGCTTGCAAATACTGCTCTGAAACTGGCCAAAGTGTTTTAGTCTGGTGCCATTCCCTCGTTGCACAGGTAAAGCTATCTTTTCTAGCATCATGGGAGAGAGTGCATAGTTCAGACCAGTGGTGCAACCATGCCATTGGTCTGACCTGTCAATGTGTAGGAGGAAAGCGCCCAGTGACCAGCAGGAAAACCAGGAGGTAGGGGAGTGGTGCCGTTTTAAAGACAAAAGATAATGCTCCATTAAAGAAAGATAACTTTGTGGTTTCAGACTTTTTTCATGTGGGTTTGCCAATCACAGATACATGCTGGATGTGACATCTGTGTGTCATGGATGCTTTTGTATTCACAAGCTCTCATGCATTAGCACTACTTAAAAATACTGCTTTCCCGTTCTACAGCTTATGAGGGATTTTCAGTGCAATTATAGTGGCATGATGCTGAAGACTGTGTGAGAGCTATCCTCTCTTTTTTTACTATCTGTGGACTCTCTCCCATAGCACATTCTGCTTTTATTCTCTCTCTAGATAGACTATGTGATCTTTCCGTCTCCTTCTGCAGATTGTGTTGTGCAACCACCTATCTGACATTACGCTCTGTGTGATATCTCCCACTACAGACCATGGATACTCTTCTATCTATCTCATAGATTGCACTTCTATTTTAAACTGTCCCCTCCCCTTTCCAAAAAATCTAACATTGATCAAAAAGAAGGGAGAGAATAGAGATCAGATGACTGATCACAGAGTGCACTGGATCCTGTCTGCTATGTCGGAAGCAGCAACACAGACGTCTTAGTGGAGTTACACAGACTCTATGGCAGTGAAATGGTAGGGTGTTTTAATGAAAACTATTCAGAAAGTTGCCTAACTTTGCATTTAAGAAGCAAATAAACAATATACTAAATAAAACAGATGACCTTTCCTTATAAAGGGATATGAGCAGTACACTGCCTTGACAGAGTAGCTTTAGGCTGTGTTCACAAGTAGCTTTTTTTGCGTTTTCGTGGCGATTTTTACCCCTTAACCCCCAAGGGTGGTTTGCACATTCATGACCGGGCCAATTTTTACAATTCTGACCACTGTCCCTTTATGAGGTAATAACTCTGAAACGCTTCCATGGATCCCAGTGATTCTGACATTGTTTTCTCATGACATATTGTACTTCTTGTTAGTGGTAAAATTTCATTCAAATAACTTGCGTTTATTTGAAAAAAACAGAAATTTGGCGAAAATGTTGAAAATTTCGCAATTTTCCAACTTTGAATTTTTATGCCCTTAAATCACAGAGATATGGCACACAAAAAACTTAATAAGTAACATTTCTCACATGTTTACTTTACATCAGCACAATTTTGTAACCAAAATTTTTTTTTGTTAGGAAGTTATAAGGGTTAAAAGTTGACCAGCGATTTCTCATTTTTGCAACACCATTTTATTTTTACGGACCACATCACATTTGAAGCCACTTTGAGGGGTCTATATGATAGAAAATACCCAAAAGTGACACCATTCTAAAAACTGCACCCCTTAAGGTGCTCAAAACCACATTCAAGAAGTTTATTAACCCTTCAGGTACATCACAGGAATTTTTTGAATATTTAAAAAAATGAACATTTAACTTTTTTTCACAAAAAAAATACTTCAGGTTCAATTTTTTTTATTTTACCAAGGGTAGCAGGAGAAATTGGACTGCAAAAGTTATTGGGCAGTTTGTCCTGAGTACGCTGATACCTGATATGTGGGGGGGAACCACTGTTTCGGCGCATGGCAGAGCTCAGAAGGGAACGAGCGCCGTTTGACTTTTTCAATGCAAAATTGGCTGAAATTCAGATCGGACGTCATGTCACGTTTGGTGAGCCCCTGATGTACTTAAACAGTGGAAACCTCCCACAAGTGACCCCATTTTGGAAACTAGACCCCCCAAGGAACTTATCTAGATATGTGGTGAGAACTTTGAACCCACAAGGGCTTCACAGATGATTATAACGTACAGCGGCACAAAAATGATCTTTTCACCCTCAATTCTTATTTTTCCAAGGGTAACAGGACCCTAAAAGTTATTGTTCAATTTGTCCTGAGTACGCTTGTAGGGTCGGTGGTGGGCCGAGCTGGGGGGGTGCCGAGCTGGGGGGTGGTCCCTCTTCTTACCGCGCAGAGATATAAACAGAGACACGATGAGGCAGATTCTGGGTGCAACAGGTCCAAGTTTATTGTTCACCGTCCGACTGACGGTCCTTGCAGCACACCGCGATATTCTCTCAGCCCTCCGTGTCCAGGGCCGCTTACAATAGGGACGTATTTATACGTACCGTCCCGTCTCACACTGTGACAATCCTGACAGCTCAGTCACTGTGGCCGCCTTAGGCCCGTACACCATCAGCACTTTACTGGCCAGTTTTGTCGTTACACATACGGTGTCCTTCACCCAGAGCCTCGTCTCTGCTGCGGTCCTTTCCTGTCAGGACCACCCCCCTGACGCTCTTTCTCCTCAGTCCCCTTGGTCGGATTCTCCTCAGAGCGCACAGACTGGTGCAGTCATCCTGTCACCTGAGCTCCCCCTGGGGACTGGAACCTTCTGGAACCCTCCCTCAATATTTATAGCTCTCCCGGTTATTTGAAACTGTCACTCTAACTGTCACTCCGCCCCCCATGACCAACGGTTTCTAAAGCCCTAAGCTGATGTCACGTCCTTTGCTCACACTCCACCCTGCCATCTAATGGTCATCCCAAGGTACTGCACGTCACCTACACTTTCCTAGCTGTTTCCCACTATATTACTGTCACCTACCTAAACTGTGCAAACCTATCTTTCTCCATTCTGACACGTCCGTCCGTACGTCAGGTCACCTTCCCTACACGCTGATACCCCACATGTGGGGGTAAACCACTATTTGGGCGCATGGCTGAGCTCAGAAGGGAAGCAGCGCCATTTGACTTTTTTGGCTGGAATTGAGATCGGACACCATGTCGCGATTGGAAAACCCCTGATGTACCAAAACAGTGGAAACCCGCCACATATGACACCATTTTGGAAACTAAATCCCCCAAGGAACTTATGTAGATGTGTGGTGAGCACTTTGAACCTCCCAGTACACTCATACCCCATATGTGGGAGAAAACTACTGTATGGGCACACGACAGGGCTCGGAAGGGAAGTAGTGACGTTTTGGAATGCAGACTTTGATGGAATGGTCTGCGGGTGTCATGTTGCTTTTGGAGAGCCCCTGATATACAGTACCTAAACAGTGGAAACCCCCCACAAGTGACCCCATTTTGGAAACTAGACCCCCTAAGGAACTTATCTAGATGTGTGGTGAGCACTTTGAACCTCCCAGTGCTTCACAGAAGTTTATAACGACCGGGCGTGAAAATAAAAAAATTGTATTTTTTCAACAAACATGATCTTTTAATCCCCATTTTTTTTCCCAAGGGTAACAGGAGAAATTGGACCCCAAAAGTTGTTGTCCAATTTGTCTTGAGTACGCTGATTCCCCATATGTGGGAGAAAACTACTGTATGGGCACACGTCGGGGCTCGGAAGGGAAGTAGTGACGTTTTGGAATGCAGACTTTGATGGAATGGTCTGCGGATGTCATGTGCGTTTGGAGAGCCCCTGATGTACCTAAACTATTGAAACTCCCCACAAGTGACTCTATTTTGGAAAATAGACCCCCCACGGAACTTATCTAGATGTGTGGTGAGCACTTTGAACCCCCAAGTGCTTCACAGAAGTTTATAAAGCCCGGGCGTGAAAATAAAAAGATCATATTTTTTTCCACAAAAATGATATTTTGCCCCCAATTTTTTAATTTCCTATGGGTAACAGGAGAAATTGGACACCAAAAGTTGTTTTGCAATTTGTCCTGAGTAGGCTGATAC
Organism: Dendrobates tinctorius; assembly: GCF_039654945.1. Taxonomy (NCBI): domain Eukaryota; kingdom Metazoa; phylum Chordata; class Amphibia; order Anura; family Dendrobatidae; genus Dendrobates; species Dendrobates tinctorius. Next base: position 84,805,939 of record NW_027361728.1, on the reverse strand, counting down.
CCCATATGTGGGGGTAAAGCACTGTTTGGGCGCATGGCAGAGCTTGGAAGGGAAGGAGCACCATTTGACTTTTTCAATGCAGAATTGGCTGGAATTGAGATCAGACGCCATGTTGCATTTGGAGAGCACCTGATGTGCCCAAACAGTGGAAACCCCCCAATTATAACTCCAACCCTAACCCCAACACACCCCTTACCCTAATCTCAGCCCTAACTCTAGCCCTAACCCTAGCCCTAATGGGAAAATGGAAATAAATACATTTTCTTTTAATTTTATTATTTTTCCCTAACTAAAGGGGTGATAACGGGGGGTTTGATTTACTATTTATAGCGGGTTTTTATTTTTGGCAGCTATCGCATGCTAAAAGACGCTTTTTATTGTAAAAATAGTTTTTGCATCACCACATATTGAGAGCTATAATTTTTCCATATTTTGACACACAGAGTCATGTGAGGTCTTATTTTTTGCGGGACGAGTTGGCGTTTTTATTAATATCAATTTCGGGGACGTGACATCTTTTGATAGCTTTTTATTCCAAATTTTGGGATGCAGAATGAACAAAAACCAGCGTTTCATGAATTTCTTTTGGGGGGGTGCGTTTACACCATTCCGCGTGCGGTAAAATTGATAAAGCGGTTTTATTCTTCGGGTCAGTACGGTTAGAGCGATACCTCATTTAGGTCGTTTTTTATGTTTTGTCAGTTTTATGCAATGAAAACAATTTTATATAAAAAAATAATTATTTTTGCATCGCTTTATTCTGCGAGCTATAACTTTTTTATTTTTTTGCTGATGATGCTGTTTGGCAGCTCGTTTTTTGCAGGACAAGATGACGTTTTCAGCGGTACCATGGATATTTATATGCGTCTTTTTGATCGCGCGTTATTGCACTTTTTGTTCGGCGGTATGATAATAAATCATTATTTTTTGCTTCGTTTTTTATTTTTTTTTTAAGGGGTTCGCTAAAGGGGTTAACTAATGGGAAAGTTTTATAGGGCGGGTCGTTACGGACGCAGCGATACCAAATATGTGTACTTTTATTGTTTTTTTTTATATATCCAAAAAATGAATTTATTAGGGAATATTTTTTTTTTATTTATTTAGCGATTTTTTAAAAATTATTTTTACACTTTTTTTTTAACTTTATTACATTGTCCCAGGGGGGACATACCTGTCATGTGACAGATCGCTGATCTGTCACATCACAGATCACTGTGACAGATCAGCGATCTGTCACAGGCACTGCACAAGGCTTCCTCCTTGCCTGCGCTTTGCAGGCATGAGAAAGCCAGCTCCCTGCAGGCCCCCAAAGGTCCCCGTCGCCATCTTAGATTCGGGGACCTGCAGGGATGGAGCCCCCCGCAGCAGCGCTGCACATTGCGCTGCTGTGGGGGGCTCAGGGAAGCACGGAGGGAGCCCCCTCCCTGCCGATGCTTCCCTTTAACCCCCGATACACCGCAATCGTGTTTGATCGTGGTGTGTAAGGGGTTAACGTGTCGGGGGTGGTCCGTGACCGCCCCTGACACATTGTGCCTGGTGTCAGCTGTGATAATCAGCTGACACCCGGCTACGATCAGCGGCGCTCACCACCTGGGCGCCGCTGATTGCTGTGACGTACTATCCCGTCCCTGGGAATTAAGTCCCAGGGCAAGTGGACGGGATAGTATGTCACATGACAGAAAGGGGTTAAACGCGCGATTTTGCCACGAAAACGCAAAAAAAAGGCATACCATGCAATCCTATGGCATTCCACACATGCTGTGCTAATGCTGCGGATTTTTCCACAGCGGAATGCATCTCGTAAAAGTACGCAGCGTGCTCATTCTTTATGCGGAATCACGGGAAAATCCGCACACACAGGAATGCATTGTTCTGCTTACTTTCCGCATGTGGCTGTGCCCACCATGCGAAAAGTAAGCAGAACATTTGCGGCTGGTACCCACGGACTGGAAGAGAGGAGATTCTCCTCCAGGCTCTGGGTACCATATCCCTGTAAAAAATAGAATTAAGATAAAAAAAATCGTCATATTCTCACCTTCCGATGTCCCTCGCAGCATCACCAGGCCTCAGCGATGCTCCCGGCAGGGCCTGTTCCCAGTGATGCATTGTGACAATGACCTTTGATGACATCGTGGTCTCGCGATACCGTAGCGGTCTCGCGAGACCGCGACGTCATCAAAGGTCATTGTCGCAATGCATCACTGGGAACCGGACCTGCCGGGAGCATCTCGATGATTGGGAACGCTGCTCGGGATGCCGGAAGGTGAGAAAAACATCATTTTTTATTTTTTTTATTAATTTTAACATTATATCTTTTTACTACTGATGCTGCATAGGCGGCCTCATAGTAAAAAGTTGGTCACACTAGTCAAACACTATGTTTGACGTGTGTGACCAACCTGTCAATAAGTTTTCCAAGTGATGCTACAGATCGCTTCGAAAACGCTAGCATTCTGCAAGCCAATTACGCTTGCAAATCGCTAGTTTTTCCGTGGGAAATAGGTGGGAATTAAAATGCGGTTTTCTCTCATATTTCCCGCGGAATGGAATTCTAGAATTCCCCCGGAAATTTCCGCGGCAATTCCGCAACGTGTGCACATAGCCTTACTCTTTGGGATTTAGCATCTGAAATATCCACTTTGGACATCTCTAATGCTTTGTGGTCTTTTACAGTGTAGCTCATTCATCAGTTTTTCATGAGAATGATGAGATTATGACCAAAGCATTTATTTCATAACTTTTCCATGAATCCATTATTTAATTAGTTGCTGTAAAAGGGTGAATTGTGCTACAAACTAAATATAAAGAGCATGATACCACTTTCCTATTCTGTCCGGTATCACCCTCCTGCCTTAAACATCCTTATCAGCTGCAAAACCTTTTCACAAAGCTGTAACAAACGCTGCTGTTCCCAATGAATGCAGGGAAATCTTTGATGTCTCCATCTGCAGATATCAGAACCATATAGTGTAGAAAGCTGAAGGAGCTATTCTGCATTCATGTTACCCATTGTGGAGAAATGCTTAGGAACATAATGCTTTACATTTAATGAATACACAGTACATAGTGGTGACATACAAGTATAGGCTGATCCTATCTAATGATAGAGATATGGCTGTGCTATAAATATTCTAGGGGAAAGTACAGAAAAAAAAGAAGTCATTTTCATGTACAGTAGATTTATTACGCACAAAGTATTAGTGACTAATTTGAATTTCCATCAGCGCGACCATGAACTTGCAAATGTGGTGTTTTGCATTTTTTCTTTTGTGGGCTCAACTCAGGTATTTCTATGTTTCAATTAAAAAAAAGTGATGCAGAGTGATGCAGTTTGTATAAACCATTCTGTATTCTTCACCTACAGGCCAATACCCACACCATTCTTATGTAGCCAAGTGGGAACACATTCTAGACAGAGAATTATCCACTCAAGTCTGACAGGCTATGTGGGTACAGGCAAACATGCATTTTTAACTTATACTGGGTAGATTGTCTGTTTTGGGAGTATGCTTAGTGTTGAGTAGATTATATTTCGAGCTACTGCTACATAAACTATTTCTAGTTCTTTAAAACTATTTATATTTTACTACATATATTATATACACACACGCACTCATGGCTGAAAGTGTTGGCATCCCTGAAATTGTTCCAGAAAATGAAGTATTTCTGTTTAATTCCTTTGCTTTGTGTGTATTGGAACAACACAAAAAAAACTAGGAAAAAAAGACAAATTGGATATAATTTCACACAAAACCCCAAAAATGCGCCCAACAAAATTATTGGCACCTTTCCAAAATTGTGGGTAAACAACTTTGTTTCAAGCATGTGGTGGTCATTCAAACTCACTTGTTTCCCCCTTTAACTTTTTGTCTGTCTCTGTCCCTTGGTGACATACTCAGCACCAGCACGTTATTACAGATATATGTAGAATATAATCTGGTTAGATGAGACCAAATTTGAGCTCTTTGGATGCCATAATACACACCATGTTTGGAGATCAAAAGGCACTGCATATCACTTCAAAAATAGCATACTCAGGCCGGTTTCACATTAGCGCTTTTTAAGCGCACGCACGGCCGGGGGTAGCTCCGCCCCCGAGCCGGCTCTCTGCCCGGCGTGCCCGCCCCTTGCTTGTAGCGCCGCCTACTAGCGGACAGCGGCGCCTGCGATCGGCGCACCCTATCTTTAGCATAGGGTGCGCAGATCGTGCGCAGGCCGTGCGCTAGTTGCGCTTTGACCTGCGCTGCGCACTTTTGACGGTGCGCCGTGCGCGCCAAAATCAAACTTTTCGGATTTTGGCGCGCACGGCGCACCGTCAAAAGTGCGCAGCGCAGGTCAAAGCGCAACTAGCGCACGGCCTGCGCACGATCTGCGCACCCTATGCTAAAGATAGGGTGCGCCGATCGCAGGCGCCGCTGTCTGCTAGTAGGCGGCGCTACAAGCAAGGGGCGGGCACGCCGGGCAGAGAGCCGGCTCGGGGGCGGAGCTACCCCCGGTCGTGCGTGCGCTTAAAAAGCGCTAATGTGAAACCGGCCTAACAGTGAAAGCAGAGGTAGGAACATCATGGTGTGGGGCTGTATTTCAGCATACGGCACTGGCAAACTTCATGTGATTGAAGGAAGGATGAATGGACAAATATACAGAGATATTCTTGGTAAATATCTGCTGCCATCTACCAGGATGGTGAAGTTGAAATAAGGGTGGACATTTCAGCAAGACAATGATCCTGAACACACAGCCAATGAAACTCTCACTCAGTTGGTTTCAGAGAAAAAAAATGAAGCTAATAGAATGGCACAGCCAATCACCTGACTGCAATCTAATATAAAATTTATGGAAGGAACTAAGGCTCAGAGTTCATAGAAGGAGCCCATGGAACTTTAAGGACTTAAAGAGTGTTTGTGTGGAAGAATGGGCCAAAATCCCACCTGAGCAATGAAAGCTATTAGTTTCACCATACAGGTGGTGTCTTGAAGCTGTCATCACCATCAAAGACTTTTGTATGAAGTATTACATTTCATTAAGCATGTTCAATACTTTTTCCTTGTGTCATTTCTCATAATTACACAACTTAATTTATGGACATCTATGGTTAGATTTCTTTGGCTGTGTGGATTGGATGGGTTGTTACTTACATGTAGTGAGAATTTCATGTCAATAGCACTTTTGTTAATATATTTGCCCTGTTTTTCAAAGATAACTGTGACGACTCCTGGAGTGGACCCTTTGGGTCGTGGCACCAACCCTCCCATGGCGAGCAGACCTAGTGAGGACCACCCCCTATACAGGGAGCAGGGAGTGTCAGGGGCAAGCCCAAGGGGGTAAGGTACCACGTCTGCTGGCACCAGGTGGCCGGCTCACAGGAGACACGAGTGTGTGCCTAGCAACAGGGAATGTGCAGAGTACAAGAGTGTGCAAAGCGTGGATGCAGGGACACGCAGGGTATAGGACAATACAGGGAGAGTGTACGGGAGCACGGAGAGTGCAGGACAATACAAGGCATGTACACGGGAGTGCGCTAGATGCAGGATAGTGCAAGGCAGGTACACGAGAGCACATATGGGGTGCACAGACAAGCATGCCCAGGTGCGAGCAAAGCAGGGTGCGTGCAAAGGAGCACGCCTGAGTATAGAGTTAGACAGGAGCATGCCTGAGTGCAAGTTTAGACAGAGCACAGAGCTGAGGCAGAGCATGTGAAGCAATGAAGCACGATAGAACACAGAGCAGATTGTATGCACAGAGGATGTGCTGGGAAGCACAGCAAGGCAGAGTACAGGAACGGAGCACAAGGCAGAGTTCAGGAACAGAGCACAAGGCAGAGGACAGGAACAGAGCGCAAGGCAGAGGACCTGAATACAGCGCACAGTCAGGCAAGGACCAAGTAGACCAAGCCAAGAAGTACAACAATAATCAGGCACCTCCCATAGGAAGAGGTAGCCTGATATAGGGCAGGCGCACAGGGACTTCCAGGTCAGGTCCTCCAGGACCATAGAGAGGACAAGGCTGCAGCTAGAACCAAGAAGAGCGTGCATGCGCACTAGCAACATTGTGCAGCCATGGAGCTAAGTGCAAGAAGTGCACGTGCGCACCCGACAAGAACCCCGGAGCGGCCGTGGTGCAGGAAGTGGTGACACTGGGTGCAGGGTCCCACCCCCAAGTGAAAGCGACATGACAGGCGGCGTGACAATAACACTACAGTAAACTGTAGGAGCTGATATAAGAGGTAAATAACATCCATTCATCAATTTACAAATATAAACCTACAAGAAGAATCAATATTTCAGACCCTTGACCAGCCGAAGAAACACATAAATTCTAATGTCAACATATAGAGAACAATACATACCTCCCAGCTTACTGAAAATAGACGTCTGGATAATTAAGATCCAACACATCAACTCATAAAGTTCTATGGAGAAATGTAACTGAGGTATCAGAAGAGAATTGCACCAGGATGCCTGTCGGCCTCTAGCTTCCCCTCCTATCCGCTCTCCTTAGAATTATAAAAGCACCAACTGCTATCTCCTATTTCTGTGATGTGAAATTCTGTCCTCACGGAATGCATATTTTACCCATGTATTGAGAGTAAAAGATCAGTCCAAGAGGTGAAAGAAGCCAATGTCTCTGATAAGATATATTGTATATCAATGTTTCTTACTTTTGTACGTTTTTTATGTACTATTGAGTTTTTAAACAAAAATAAAAACAATGGTTACTCTTTAACCCCTTAATGACTGCTGATACGCCTTTTAATGGCGGTAATTAAGGGTACTTAAACCACAGCGCCGTGAATTCACAGCGCTGTGAAAAAAGTGTATAGCACCCCCCAGAGTCAGATTTTCTCCGGAGTCTCGGCTGCCGGGGTCCCCAATCCCCCCCGGTACCTCCAAGTGGTCCTCGGGCCTTCCTGCATCCTCTGCTGGGTGCCACTATCTTTGTCCGGGAAGAAAATGGCGGATGCATGCGCAGTGCACCTGCCAAATCTGCCGGCTGGCAGATTCCATTCATTCATTCAATGTACATTTTGATCACTGTGATAAACCCTATCACAGTGATCAAAATAAAAAAATAGTAAATATCCCCCCCTTTATCACCCCCTTATATAATATAATGAAATAAAGTAAATTATATTTATTTTCATTTTTCCATTAGGGTTAGAATTGGGGTTAGGGTTGGAATTAGGGTTAGGTTTAGAATTAGGGTTAGGGTTGGAATTACGGTTAGGGTTGGGATTAGGGGTGTGTTAGGGTTGGAGCTAGAATTGAGTTATAAGTTATAAATTTTTGTGAAGCACTTTGTTCAATGTGCTCACCACACATCTAGATAAGCTCCTTGGGGGGTCTAGTTTCCAAAATGGGGTCACTTTTTGGGGGTTTCCACTGTTTAGGCACATCAGGAGCTCTCCAATTGCAACATGGCGTCCGATCTCAATTCCAGCCAATTCTGCATTGAAAAAGTCAAACGGCGCTCCTTCTGTTCCAAGCCAGTGGTTTACCCCCACATATGGGGTATTGGCGTATTCAGGAGAAATTGCCCAACAAATTTTGTGGTTCATTTTCTCTTTTTACACTTGTGAAAATAAAAAAAATTGGTTCTGAAGTAAAATGTTTGTTAAAAAAAAGTTAAATGTTAATTTTTTTCCTTCCACATTGCTTCAGTTCCTGTGAAGCACATAAAGGGTTAATAAACTTCTTGAATGTAGTTTTGAGCACCTTGAGGGGTGCAGTTTTTAGAATGGTGTCGCTTTTGGGTATTTTCTGTCATATTGACCCCTCAAAGTGACTTCAAATGTGAGGTGGTCCCTAAAAAAAAATGGTTTTGTAAATTTTGTTGTAAAAATGAGAAATCGGTGGTCAACTTTTAACCCTTATAACTTCCTAACAAAAAAAATTTGGTTCCAAGATTGCTCTGATATAAAGCAGATATGTGGGAAATGTTACTTAAGTATTTTTTGTGACATATCTCTCTGATTTAAGGGCATAAAAATTAAAAGTTTGAAATTGCAAAATGTTAAAAATTTTCACCATATTTCCATTTTTTTCATAAATAAATGCAAGTCATATCGAAGAAATTTTACCACTAACCTGAAGTAAAATATGTCACGAAAAAATATTCTCAGAATCAGCGGGATCCGTTAAAGCGTTCCAGATTTACACCCGCATAAAGTGACAGTGGTCCGAATTGTAAAAATTGGCCTGGTCATTAAGCTTCAAATTGGCTTAGTCACTAAGGGGTTAAGAGAGTACTACTTACTAGAAGGCTTTGCTTACTAACTCCTCTGGAAGTCTGGGAGGTCTCTGCATTTTCTTTCCTAGATATTCGAGGACAATTGGCAAATATGACCTAAATGAAGCCATTACAACCTGTGCCAATCTATGCAGCCAGAGATTTATTCTGATGATAAATCTGTCCAAAATTATCGTAACCATTTATTATGTCTCATTAAATCCTGGAAACTTGCTTGTCATGTTGAGAACCTGAATTGAATACATGGCTATATGTCACAACATGGTCACATTGTTTTTATTCAGAGGTTTTTGTATGAACAAAATACATTTTTAATCAATATACCTTGGAATAATAATAAGTGGCAAAATAAAAGTGTTCCTGTGCTGAGATAATCTTATAAATGTGCCCCTGCTGTGTACTGTGTAATGGCCGTATCTCACCGTACAGGAACATGGTCTGATCATACCACAGCTCCTGGGCAGGGGAGGAAACAGAAGAGAGTATACAGACAGGACAACAGGGATCACAGCTGATTCTTCTTGTGAGGTAAAACATTTCCCTGCCTGATTTTAAACAGGTTTTATTTCACAGAAAAAATTCTGTCCTGTCTGTATACTCTCTTTTGCTTCCTCCCTTGCCCAGGAGCTGTGGTATGATCAGATAATGTTCCTATTCAGTCAGACACAGCCATTACACAGTACACAGCAGGGGCACATTTATAAGATTATCTCAGCACAGGAACATTTTTATTTAAAGCATCCATTTGTGGAACTCATTATTATTCAAAGATCTATTAATTAAAATGTAGTTTGTTCATGGGAAAACCTCTTTAAAGGGCTTGCTCACTACTATAAAAGTTAACATTAAAGATCTCAGGGCAATGGAAAAAAAAAGTATACTTACCTCCTGGGGCTGACTGTCTGTATTCTGTAAAGTGTCCACCACTAGTTTCCTGGCATCAGCATTTGGTGAGGTCGTCACATGACTTCTGAGGCCGGTGATTGACTGCAGCCTTCACATTCCATCTGTAACGATCAACGTGTGACTGGACACAGCGCCTCCAGCAGGGCGAATTTATGGCACACGTGACCCTGGATACACCGCCTCCAGCCAGACGAATTTAAATAATAATGGGACGTGCAGCCGGATATACCACCTCCAGCTGGCGAATTTAAGAAGTACACGTAAAACTGGATACCCCACCTCCAGCAGGCGAATTTAAATAATAAGGGTAAACATCAGGGAACAATTACAGTGGTGGGCTCTGCACTAGGGAATGGGGACGTGGAGACCTCCTGCACTCCCCTGAGCCAGTGACCATGCACTACTCAACAGTCCCTATGCCGGTTCCACACCGGGCGCTGATCGGGAACCTAGAAACCCTGACTCGCCCTGCACCTAGTCCCTCACTAGGGAATTGGTCGGTGCGGAAACTAATCCCACCACTGTACTAGAACACACATAAGGAAAGTCACAAACAGGGATAAAGAAACACTTAGCTCTCGCTGTGCTAATGCTCCAGCACATAGTCCAGCAACCGAATGGAGCCTTCCACCTGAATAGCTGCCACCAAGCTCTGACAGAGCAGCAAGGAAATCCTTTCTGTGACTCCTTCCACAACAGTATAAAGAACTCTCTCCAGCTCCTTCCTCCACCAAGGTTGGTTGCAAAAGAACAACTATCACCAACAGTGATTAAACACACCTGAACTCTTTTATAGAGCGTCACACCTGTATTAATCATGTGCACTTTAACTAAAGTGTAACACCACTAACCACCACCGGGGTAACTTAGATCAAACGACACCACGTGTAATGACCCTAATGGCCACCAGGGGCAAAAACTCCTTTTGGCACTTCTTGTTTTTACAAAATGTGAAGGCTGATGAAATATAACTTTACAGCATCAGCAATCTTTAAAGCAGAATCCAAATCATCAAGAACCCTCCCACTTTGTCACACCTCCTGTGTCGGTGCATTCAGCCAATGATGTTGTCATCAGTAATTTTTTCTGATAGCCGCCAGGTTAGATGCTGTTGTGCCGCATGTTTTACATATGTTTTATAAGGTTTTAACTCATTTATTCTTGTAACTATAATAAAAAAACCTAATTTGGAAGCCAATAGTCCGGCAGTGCTGCTCTACATCCTTTTGTTGTTTAAGTGCTCATGACAGTATTTTTGGCGGTGATCGTTTGTGGTAGTACTGGTCTCAGTAGTACTCATAGCAACATCATTGGATGAATTCACCGACAATGAAAGAATGTTGGAGAGGGAAGATTGTAAGTTAAGTGGATCCTTTTCCAAAGATCATTGCAGTAAAGTTGGATTTTCTGTTTTTACTGTAAAGCATGGTGTAGTGCTTCATTGAACCATGCCTTGCTTGGATCTCATGGGTGTTCTTGTGGTGGAAAACGTGCCCTGTTAAATAATTATAGTGAAAAGTGTAGGCTGCAGCCAATCAGCAGCTGAAGTGGTCACATCACTTACCCCACTGGATGTTGATGCCAGGGAGCCAGCGGTAGACGCAGAACAGAGTGAGGAGTAGTGGCACTGGTCCAAGACGAAGATGAATTTAAAGTATACATGAAGGGTTCTTTTAAAGTCTCCTCCTAAACCTGAAATATTGTACGTACTGTAATTTTTGTTCCAGGTAAAACTTTGTAATTTATACATCTTGTAACTCGGCCCCCAAATCGTGCATATTTGCACCCTACATATCATTTATGGCAATGTTGTATGGTTGTGTGTAACTGTATACAGACCACTAGAAAAAAACTTTCCATGCAACTCTGCTTGGGGACCAGATTGTAAGGGTATGCTCACACAGAGTTTTTGATACTGTTTTTGGTGTGTACTGTGAGACAAAATCTATGTAATAAAAATCACTTTAAATCTGCTTGCAACTTTACATTCATTTGAAAGAGAAAATACTCCTATAATGAATGTCTCATCTTTTACTGTGTATATAAAAAAAAAGTGTTATTTTTTGGCCCGCTTTCATAGTGTAAAATGCTGCATAATATGTATTTTTCTATTAATTTTATTTGCAGTTTTTCTCTATTTTTGTTACAGATATTTGCAGCTGAAATGCACCAAAAACCACACTCTCGTTCTACATCTCATATTATAATTAAAAACCCATGAAACATCCAACAGAAAAAAAAACGCAAAAAAATGCATCTAAACCATTTCAAAATCATAGTGTTAGGTGTCGGGATTCTCCCTCTGCAGAAGGTAGATCCCAAACCTTGTCTCCCTCTGTGGTCCCCCATTCTGCTTGAGCCAGTGGGTGCTGCTCAGCAGAGACATCGGTTCCAGCGTCTTGCTCAGATTCGTGCTGTGCGCTTTGTTACTGCTGGCTCTCCAGCTTCAGCTATAATAACTAGCAATAGGCAGGGCAAACAGTCATTCCTGAGGTTAGGTACGGGAATCACCCTACTGGGCATGCTTATGAGGTGGCGACCTCTCATTGGTGGTCAGTTGTCAGCTGCTCCAGTGATGTGGCAGTCCCGGATTGGTCCATGAGCAAGGTCCTGTCCGACTGGACTTAAGCGCAGTCTGTAAAAGGGTCTTTGGGGCACCCGGCGGAGCGCTAAGATCGTTTGCGGTCATGTATGTTTGGGTGGAGACTTTGCCGCTCTGTCTGCATGTGTGAATGTCTAGTTTTACCTAGAGAGGCAGGTTTTTCCTTGGCTTGGCCTAGCGCCTGTCTCAGCTGCGTGTGCTGTTAGTACGGGCTGTTTTCAGGGCACAGTCAAACCCACGTGCTTTAACCCTTTTGTTTTGGGTATAGCACACACCTCTTTTGGCACCGCTTAGTGGTTAGCTGAGCTTGATACTCTTATTTTTGCGCCACTCAGTGGAGTTGAATTAGTGTTATTTCCGTTGCCATTTGGCGGTTAGCTGAGCTGGTATTCATAGTAACATAGTAACATAGTTTTGAAGGCTGAAGGAAGACCTTATGTCCATCTAGTTCAGCCTTTTTTTAGTGCAGCTGTTCTGCATTGTTATTCCTGTGGAATGCAAAAAACCCACAGAGTAGAAGCCAATTTTCTCCATAGGGAAAAAAATTCCTTCCCCTAAGCTGGGTCAACCATGTACCTATAATATTATATTATTTGTAACCTTCTATACTGTTACTCACAAGAAAAGCATCCATTCCTTTCTTAAATTCATTCAGTGAGTTGGCCATCACCACTTCCTCAGGAAGAAAATTCCAGAGCCTCACTGCTCTTACCGTGAAGAACCCTCTTCTATGCTGGTGCAGAAATTGTCTTTCCTCCAAATGAAGAGAATGCCCCCTTGTTCTTGTCACAGTCCTTGGTACAAACAGTTCATTGGAGAGATCTCTGTATTGCCCTCTGATATACTTGTACATATATATTAAGTCTCCCCTAAGTCTTCACTTTTCTAGAGTAAATAGACCTAATTTTGATAACCTTTCTGGGTATTGTAGTGAACCAACTCCATTTATCATTTTAGTAGCCCGCCTTTGAACCCTTTCAAGTTCAGTAATGTCTTTCTTGAGCACCGGCGTCCAAAATTGCACACAATACTCCAAGTGTGGTCTGACGAGTGATTTGTACAGAGGGAGAATTATGTTTTCATCTCGTGTCCCCAGACCTCTTCTAATGCATCCCATGACCCTATTTGCTTTGGTGGCAGCTGCCTGACACTGGGCACTCCAATTTAGCTTCTTATTGACTAAGATGCCTAAGTCTTTTTCCATGTCTGATTTCCCAGCAGTTTCCCATTTAGTAAGTAATTATAGCATCTGTTTCTCCTTCCCATGTGCATAACCTTACACTTATCTGTGTTAAACCTCATTTGCCATTTTTCAGCCCAATTCTCCAATTTACTCAAATCTGTCTGTAGTTGCAAACTGTCCTCCTTTGTGTTAACTACCTTACATAGTTTTGTATCATCTGCAAATACTGATATTTTACTGTGTAAGCCATCCACTAGATCATTAATAAATATATTAAATAGTAGGGGGCCCAATACAGAACCCTGTGATACCCCACTAGTAACCCTGGCCCAATCTGAATATGCCCCATTAATAACCACTCTTTGTTTTCTAATAACTTGGCCAATGCTGACCCCTCTGAGAAGCTATCAGAGTAGGGTAATCTGCACTCAGTCCACAGAGGGTGATGGTTAACCCCGTGTGTTCTTGGTGATCGCTCGCCACTCCTCTCCGCCATTACTCACTAGCAGCAGGTTAACATCTCTGCACGGTGGACCCCGGGTTGCGATTGCACTAAATATAGTGCAATCCGCCAACCCTAACACAGAGTGTTCTTACAAAACCTTATTTCTTTGCAATTTTTTTTATATCTGTAATTTTCATCCAGAAAAATCCACACCCAAAAACTCTGTGTGAACATACTTTTTAGGACTGAAATACACTTTTTTTGTACTACCTGTCTGAACGCCTTTAATTCAAGTCCAAAATAATTAAGTTTCTATAAGCAAATCCTGTAAGTGCTGAGAGGTGAGAAACCAATTAATTTGAAGATCATTTGCTTTTTTTGATCATCCATATGTCCAGTTGTACATTTGTGAGTATAGGAATACAGTTCTATTATCATTACTGTTATTTCTTTTATTGTTTTCATTATTTCTGTCATTATTTTTACTTGTACTTAAAATGATAGAAATGTATAAACTACTACTAACGACTTGATTCATGAGCGAGAATGTGCTTTTCTAGGTCTTGGTGACTTAGGTCAAGTTTGGCATTGACACATCAGTACATAAAATATCTTTAGCTAGAAGGTTTCCTGAGTGTTTGAAGAGATCCTGTAGAACAAAATGTTAGAAAACCATAAAATACACCAGCACCCAGATGGCTTTGTAAAATAACGTTCTTGTAAAAACAAGTCTACCTGTTTTTTATGGAGACATGTGTTGGAATCTGGACAGGGAGCATTTGATGTACTGCATTGTGACATTTATACGCATCCCACATTGTACCTAACAGTTACAATACATCATGTGTGAGTTATTAAAGTATAGTTTATAGCTGGATAAATAAAAGGCCTTTTTTCAAAGCTTTGTCCTAATTCACATGGTGAATTCTAAAGACATAGTCCCATCATCATAAATGGTTAATGTCGGATAGTGCTTGCAAATGCAAAAAAAATGTGGAATTGAGTGCTTATTAAAAAATTCAGCTGTTCTTGAGAAATTGACAAGTTTTAATTTTTTTTTTTTTTTACAGCTCGTTGCCTTGTAGACCAATGCTGCTTGAGGACAGAACATGCACAGTGCTTACAAGCTCTTTCCTATTTAGGCAGGGGTAGAGTTGATCTCCTAGGCAACAAGTTCTAAACAAAGGAAAAGTGTTGAAGTCTGAAGAATAGCTGCATTTTTAATAAGCAGTAAATTGCAAAAGTAACACACTATTCATCATTATCCATCCATGAAGATGGGAAGAACCTTTTAAGAGTATACATACCACAAAACCTGCACAAATAAATTTGTCCTAATTCCTGGATTGGTATTGGAGTAATTACAATTAGGGAAGAGTCGGACGGCCTTATAACTCAGACGAGGATTGGAATGCACTGCTTGGACTGACCGCTGGCTCTCCCAACCCGAGCGTGACAGCTGCATAGAAATACATACTGTGAAGCTTGGGTCCGGAGAGCTGGCGACCAGTCCAAGCATTGCTTTGCAATCCTCATCCGAGTTCTACCACCTTCTGACTCTTCTGGTAGAACTGTTGGTAATTCACACAGAACGTGAAGTCATGAGTAATTTCTCCGAATTTACATATGGCACCAAAGTGCACTTTTTTGTAGATGCTACCTAAAAGAAAAGGCAATATTTTCCTACTGAACTAAGTTGCCCATTTCAGCATTCAACAAGTGGCTTCCATTCTGGCTTATCACTATTCACCCCACTCACCCTCTATGACATCCATATGCCCTAACAAGGCCTCTTTACTGGGGTGGCACTTCTTCTGAGTCATTCTTATTAAATAGAAAAGAGTATTAATTACAGATGATGTTCGTTGACGATAAATTTATTTTTTGCCCCAAGAGGCAAAACGATATATTTTAGGCACATATATTCCTGGAGATTTTTTCATACGATACATCTGATGTGCCCATGAATTTTCAGGTGTCATTTTCAGCACATCTATAGGCAGAGGTAAAACACTCTACAGAGGAAGACCACACAAATGCTATGGTGCCTGTGGTGAGAAGGGCACAGTCTTTGCACTTTTTTTTTTACTTCTTAAGGCCTCATTCAGACATCAGTGATTTTTCTCACCCTTAAATATACAGAGATTTTCCCCAGTGTTTTAGATAACATTTTCATCAGTATTTGGACAATGAATCTATTTTTACCAGCAGAGTATCATCACTGATTTTCTAACATGTCAAAAATAAATAAATTTTGCAAAACTTCTATCCAACACAATGTTAAAAAGGACTACACACTGAGTGTGATGTGTGCTGTCAGTCATTTTCTTGGACCCAGTGACTTACAGTCATGGCCAAAAGTGTTGGCACTCTTGAAATTGTTCCAGAAAGTGAATTATTTCTCCCAGACAGTTATTGCAATTGCACTTGTTTTGTTATACATGTTTTTTTCCTTTGTGTGTATTGGAACAACACAAAAAATGGAGTAAAAAAGGGCAAATTGGACATAATTTCACAGAAAACCCCCAAAATGGGCCCAACAAAATTGTTGGCACCTTTCAAAAATTGTGGGTAAACAACTTTGTTTCCAACATGTGATGCTCATTCAAACTCACCTGTGGCAAGTAACAGGTGTGGGCAATATGAAAATCACACCTGAAATCCCATGAGAAGGGGAGAAGTTGACTCAATCTTTGCATTGTGTGTCTGTGTGTGCTACACTAAGCATGGAGAACAGAAAGTGAAGAGAACTGTCTGAGGACTTGAGAACAAAAATTGTTGAAAAATATCAAAAATCTCAAGGTTACAAGTCCATCTTCAGAGATCTTGATGTTCCTTTGACCACGGTGCACAGCATAATCAAGAAGTTTACAACTCATGGCACTGTAGCTAATCTTCCTGGATAACCAAGAAAAATTGATGAAAGGTTGCATCACAGGATAGTCTGGATGGTGGATAAGCAGCCCCAGTCAAGTTCTAAAGAAATTCAAACTGTCCTGCAGTCTCAGGGTGCTTCAGCATGAGCACAAACTATCCGTCGACATTTGAATGAAATGAAATGCTAAGTCAACAAATGCAAAGTGTCTTTTGGACAGATGAGAATAAGATAGAGCTTTTTGGGAAAGCACTTCATTCTACTGTTTGCCGAAAACAGAATGAGGCCTACATAGAAAAAAACACAGTACCTATAGCCAAATATGGTGAAGGTTCAAAAATGTTTTATTTTTGTTCTGCCCCTGGCACTCGGTGCCTTGACTGTGTGTAAGGCATGAAATCTGAAGATTTCCAAAGGAGTTTGTAGTGCCTAGTATCATAAAGTTGTGTGTGTATTCTAGGTCATGGGTCTTCCAGCAAGACAATGACCCCAAACGTATTGACTCCAAAACTCCAGTTGAGCGGTAAAAGAAGCTTGTTGGTGGATATAGGAAGCAGTTAATTGCTGTTATTTTTTCCAAAAGGTGTGCAACCAAATATTAAGTTGAGGGTGGCAACAATTTTGTCCGGGCCATTTTTGGGGTTTTATGTGAAATCATGTCCAATTTGCCTTTTTTTCTCTGTTTTTTTCTTATTATCTCGTTCCAATATACACAAAACATGTGCAATTGCAATAATTTTGTGGAAGAAATACTTCATTTTTTGTAACAATTTCAAGGGTGAAAACACTTTCGGCCATGACTGTATATGGGTAATTTTGATATATGATTCGGATAAAAAACAAACACGTTTCCATAATTCACTCAGTCTGCAAAAAACACAGATGTGAACAGCTTTATAAATTATATCTATTCTATATGTGAGGATAACATGTACGTGAAATACAGATATCTAAATGAGGCTTAACACAGAGATGTAACCTTTTGTCTGCATCAGAAAGCCTTGTTTTAGCATGGGTGGTGTTATAGGAAGCATTACATTCAATTTAGAGCTTGTAGGTGGAGACTTGTCAGTGTATTTATGCCAGTTTGTTGTGAATACATTTATGAAGATGGTGGGAATGGGGGGAAACTTGTGCACGTCATTGCTTTTTTTCAACAGTATATACTTCATTAGACAGTTTTTAATAGTTTCTAGAAATGAGTCCATAGATGAATGGACTTTAAAATAAATCCAATTTATTGATGCAAAATATGAATTCAAGCAAACCAGCCACGTGGTCTTGTAAGGAAGAATAAAATGTCTAAAATGTCTAGTAAGGTGTGGTAAGTTTATGCACAACTTCCGTCACTATGGTTCTTTAGGTGCAGTTTTGGTGCCTATTTTATTTGTATGCCTTCTAAACTTCAGGCAGCATTAATAAATCTGCCTCATGATGTTCAGACTGAGCACTATATTTGTGAAGCAGCTGTTCCATATTTTACAAAATATTCATCTGGTAAAGTTGACAGGGTATCAAAGTGGTGTGGAGTGTCCCTTCTCTTACCAAATGCCACCAGTTTTCTGCTTGTGTTCTAAAGCGTAGGGAAAATCCAGGACCGGTGTTCTTAGCCTTTAGTTTGAATTGAATGCATATAAGGCTAAGTATGAGTTAGAAAACCTGGTCATTCCTTGAAACAGAGTCATCTGAATTCAGCTTATAGTAGGCTTTATATGTCTGCAATTAACAGTCCATGTGTGGACCATGATATCTATATTGACCAAGGGTTTCTTGACCCATTTTCAACAGCTTCATATATGTTCAGATTGGGTGGGTAGATCCCTTACTAGTCCAGATATAGTGAATTTCAGACTTGTGAAGCCGTTCTTAGCCAGTCTCACATCTCCACGAGGACTTTCTCCTGCAACATTTGCTTCTGTCGCTAGGCACCATCGTATTCATTCTGTGGGCACCACTGACGATATAAGGGATATTGCAATCAGAAGCTCTGGATGGCACAGTCTCTGTCTGGTTAAGGTGCCTGTGACCTGCAGTACTGTCAGTATGGGTGAGTGCTTTCCAGCTGGAGTTGTCAGCTCCTTGCTTCAGCCAATTGATGATCACCACACCCTGCCAGATATAGCTTTGTGCTCCTCTAGGGTTGAGGTCTCTGCTGCTTTGTAGTGTTTGTGTTCCCTGTTTTGAACTCTGCTTCTTTTTGGATGTTTCTCCTGCCAATAATTTTGTGCTCTTGCTGCCCTCTTGGATTTGATCCATCTACCAGACCGTTCTCTTGCCCTGGTTCTCTCCTCCGAACACCAGCTCTTCCATGGAAGCTATCCAGTGGACCAGATCATTGTAAAGGGTGAAGGACAGGGTTTCTCTGGTATCTGCCAGACAGAGTGGCTGGCACCGAGTCTGTGCATGGTAGCCTTTTTGAGCCTGTGGCCTCTGACAGATGTAACATCCAGATTCATCAAAAATGTTTCCTGGTTGGCTGATGTATTCACACAGACAGAACTCTTCACTTTGTTTTTCAATACACAGCTCATCCTGTCATAAAATTACCATGTACATTAGAGATGATGGTTGATGCTGTGACCACTTATTGGCTGCAGAGGTCATGCACCATTTCCTTTGAAAGCAAAAGCAAGGGGACCGATGGGGAACCTGGCAAATGATATAGTGAAACAGAGATGAGGTGAGTAATGGAATTTTTTTATTTTTAGCACACGCTGGACCTGATTTTTAACTCAATCAAAAATGTCTTTAAAACAAAAGGATTTTATAATGTATTTAATATAAAAGAAAAATTTAAAGCTCATCGGGGATTCATGACTTAGAACTTGCTATGACACAGATAAATGGAAATGGACACTTTATTACTGGTGTCTACATTGGTTTAGTGTTTAGGAGAGACAGATTTATAAAGGATTTATCAGAGCTCAAGCCAGCAATATGCACTGCCAGATAAAAATCATGTACAGTGCATGAAGATCTTCAGTCTCGAATGAATAAACTACATATGTTCACCACACACATGTTGTGTCTGTGTATAGTTTATGGATGAAAACAACAGGCTTCATCGAGACTTCCAGGTCAGGTCAAACTGCCTTGATTGTGGTTGTCTCTTAAAGTTGTACAAGTGCTGCATTTATTAAAAAATGTGGCTGAAGCTGCACATTACTGCCTAAAAGTAGTAAAAAATTCCACAAAGAAAAATCGTCCACTTTTCATTCAGAAGAAAAATTATGATTTTCAACCATATTCCATATGTGCGTTATTCGTGTGTCAGATGTTTACATGTGTATGACATTTGAATGACATTTGTTTTTCTATATCAGACGTTAAAAAAATGTATAAGGCACAATATAGTTTTCTATGTTAATAATTGCAGTGTGTTGATAAAATATTGGATGCAGCACGCATTATACATATGGGATCCTTTTTTTTGTTCACCCATAGAAATGAATAAAGTAGGTAAGAGTCATCCAAAAAATGGAAGAGACTAGTGTATGCTATGATTTTTTTCACACAGACTCATCTGAGCAGCCCTCTTCAATAAAATTGGTCCTTGTGTTATTTGATTTATCTGATTTTAACAATGTTAACTCTCGTATGGTCATCTGAACCTGACCTTAAGGAAGCAAGATTTTACGAGTCACATTAATCTGTTTACACCAGATATTGGCGTAAACTGAACCCCAAAAGTTACATATTGAGCAGAAATTTTCAAAATGTTGGAAACTGCAAGGATCATAGGGAAGGGGACATAACAAAAAACCTGTGAAGAGATTTACTAAGCCAGAAAATTATGTAAATTTTGACAAAAAATCTTTCATTTTCAGAATGCCAATTCAATCATTCACAACTTCAATAAGGAGACACTGTACCCCTTTTCTCTGACCCATAGTGGTCTCACCACTGGGGCCTCAAGTGATCAAACATTATCTTCTATGGTGTGTATATTTAGTATCTTCTAAATAATTGTAATATGTTGCTGATCACTGAGGGGCAAGAGAAGACAGAATTAGTAAATGGCTCCTTCAGCCCTGTACAGTATGTACCAAAGAAGAGCGAGTGGCAAATGTAGTCACTTAATATGTCAGTAAAGTCAATTGGCTAAATCTAGATATGGTTCAAGTGAAGCTAAATAAAGTGTGCACAAAGCCCTGGATACAGATGGGCTGGATCTTGCTGTGCCCCTGTATATAATCTATAGAGACTTTCTAATGACTGGTACTGTACCAAGCAAGTGGAGCAAAGCTAGTGTGGTGCCATGTTCAAAAATGGCTCTGGCTCCTTTACGGGTAATAATACATTAGTAAGCATAACATCTATTGCCAAAAAATGTTTGCAAGGGTTATAAGGGACTACATATACTTTACTAAGAGCAAAATTTGTCAAACTTATCTGATTAGTTTGTGAGGGAGCGCCAGGGCCGTAGTCATGGCTGAGACTAATGGCTCTTGTGCACCCTGGTCTCCGTCAAATACAAAGAACGTACTTTAATCAGTGTACTTACCTCTCTGCACCTTCAGAGTCTCCTCTGAACTGCTACAGACTCTTTCCATATGATTGCGCACAAACAGAGACATAGTCCAGTTGCATCTTAAAACGTAGAACTTTACTTTTTCCTTGTCGCAGCACTTGTCAGATACAACATCAGCGTAGGGTTTCTTACAGTCCCAATTCTCCACTTCCCTGCACCACTTCCTATGACCTTTAGTACGTGCCCAGGTCGTACCACCTCTTGTGGTAACACAGCGTCCTCCCTGTTCAGACTCACTACGCTTAGGAGCTCTCTCGTCCGTTTCGCCCCGAATATGAGTGCATCTGCCCATGCAGTGTACTGCCACATTGTAGAGCCACCTGTGTCCCAGTACTGTTGTGACCTTTGCTTTAGCCTCTGTTCCACCACTGATGTCACACTGCTGCTAAGACTGTACATCTGGCCCGCTTGGCCCTGGATGGCTGCGTTCCTATCTTTGAACAATATGGAGCTACTGGGTTGCTCGGGCTCTAAAGCCCACCCAAGCTGTCTGGGATCTCTAGTCCCTCTGAATCTAACCAGGAAACTTCCTGCCTTACCCCAGTTAACTCCTCCTACAGTTAACTATATACACTACTTATTATGCTAAGGTGTCATGTGCCCCATTTAGTGACCAAACTAAAGTACTACACTGTCCCTAGACAACTATGGAAATACAATACACAATATTATAAAACATTATATACATAGTAATATAAAACATTATATACATAGCAACACATTTGCATACTACATTAAGAACCGGGGCGTGCTTAAAGAGGTAGGGGGCATGTCCCAGTCTTTGTACCCCCTTACAAGTTTTTCTTAAGATAAAAACCTGGAAATAGAAGTAGTGGGGTTTCGCACTTTGCAAAGGCGTTTGACACAAGGATTAGAAAGTAATGTTCTTTATTGGATCAAAAACTGGTTTAAGGCTATGTGCACATGTCCAAAATTCCCACGGAAATTTCTGCAGGAATTCTGCAACTCCCTACAGCAGGAAATATGCTAGAATTCCCCATGCGTAATTCCCACATATTTCCCGCGATAAACTAGTGTTTTGCAAGCGTAATTAGCTTGCAGAATGCTAGCGTTTTCCAAGCGATCTGTAGCATCGCTTGGAAAACTGATTGACAGGTTGGTCACACTCGTCAAACATAGTGTTTGACGAGTGTGACCAACTTTTTACTATTAAGGTTGCATATGCGGCATCAGTAGTAAAAAGATATAAAGTTTAAAATAATAAAAATATAAAAAATCGTGTTATTTTCACCTTCCGGTGTCCCACGCAGCGTTCCCGATACTAGCGATGCTCCCGGCAAGTCCCATTCCCAGCGATGCCTTGCGACAATAACCTTTGATGACGTAGCGGTCTCGCAATACCATAGCAGTCTCGCGAGACCGCAGTCATCAAAGGTCATTGTCACAAGGCATCGCTAAGAACGGGAGTTGGTGGGAGCATCGCTGAGGCATGGGGATGCTGCGGGGGATACCGGAAGGTGAGAATAACACCATTTTTTTATTTTAATTCTTTTTTTTTACAGGGATATGGTACCCAGGGCCTGGAGGAGAATCTCCTCTCCTCCAGACCCTGGGTTACATCTGCACATTTTCCGCTTACTTTGCGCATGGTGGGTATAGCCACATGTGGAAAGTAAGTGGAACAATGCATTCCTATGTGTGTGGAATTCCCACGATTCCGCAAAAAGAATGCTGCGTATTTTTCCACGATGCAATGTTGCCGTGGAAAATACGCAGCATTCGCACAGCATGTGCGGAATGCCATTGAATACAATGGGTTGCTTATTTTATGTGTTTTTGCAGCGTTTACACCACGTTTTTGCAGCGAAAAACGCAGCAAAAATGCATAAAATACGCGTGAATCCGGACGTGACATAGCCTAAAACTGCACCCTGAGATCCACTTTGACATCCACTTGGCAGATGAGGATTAATGTAGATAAATGTAAAGTTATGTACCAGGGCACAAATTACCTGCAGCACAATATTTCCTAGGCTAAATAAAACTAGGAGAGGTCCTTGTAGAGAAGGATCTGGGTGAACTTTTAGATCACAAACTAAATAACACTATGCAATGTCAATCAGTGGCTTCTAAAGCCAGCAGGATATGGTCAGGTATTACAGAGGGGCTTTAGTGTAACCTCATCTGGAATATGCAGTTCACTTCTAGGCCCCAATTCATAGAAAAAATGTCCTGGCATTAGAAATGGTAAGAGAAGAGCAGCAAAGCTGATAACGGTCATGAAAGATCCAAATTATGAGGAAACATGAAAAGAAGTACATTTCTTTAAGAGGGAACATTAACTTGTACAAGTACATAATTGGCCTATACAATAAGTATGTACAAAAGCTGTTTCATGGAAAACTCCCAAGATGTATTCATTCCATCTGAAAAAAAAGGTTCAATTTCCATCAGAGACAACCATTCATTACTTTGAAAATTATTAGGCTGCGTTCACATGCAGCGGTCATGTTGCGGTTTCTGACACCTGCAGCCCTGTACCACTGTGGAGTTTACACTCTTTCCCTGCATAAACGCATAATCTTTCAGAGAATCAGCTGTTTCATATGCAAAATCCAGTGGCCCCAGCTGTTTCCATGCAAGATTAAGGCCGATTTCACATTTGCGTATGGAGGAGCTGCGGACTTCCTCCGTGAAGCTCCGCCCATAGCCGCACCTCCTACAGTCAGCTCCGCCTCCATCGGCATGCAGCCTTGTACCCTATCTTTAGCATTAGGTACGCAGGCCGTGCTGATGTATGCGGATGCCTCCGCATGCGTCGTTTTAACGATGCGGTGACCTGCGCCGAACGCAACATGTTGCATTTTGGTGCGGTCGCCACACTGTCAAAACGACGAATGCGGAAGCATTCGCATACATCGGCATGGCCTGCGTACCTAATGCTAAAGATAGGGTAGGCAGGCCGCATGCCGACAGAGGCGGAGCTGACCGGAGGAGGTGCGGCCGTGGGTGGAGCTTCACAGAGGAAGTCCACAGCCCTCCACAGCTCCTCCATATGCTAGTGGGAAAATAGCCTAAGTAATTGTGCAATGGAAAAGATAAGACCACTTCCAGTTAAAAGCCGCAGCATAAGCACTGACTGTGAGCAACTAAGGGGCCAGCGCCGTTCCAGCTACGCCTGTTCTAGCCCCAACGTCATGCCTTGTGAGGCCGCAGCCATTCAGCAGATGCTGCCCACTCACTTTTTCTGGGCATAACTGACATTCAGAGGAAGGCCAGGTTCACATGTTCGGTATTTGGTCAGTATGTACTATTTGTAAGCCAAATTCAGCAATGTATATATGCTGCAATACATGTGTAAAATTTGTGTCCTGAATTTTGATGGTTGAGAAGAGAAGAAAAAGAACCACTGCAAATAGCGCACACTGAACCAGTACAAAAACAATGTTTTATTGATGCAGCAATACAATTAAAAACATAATAAAAACATATGAAGCATCCCACAATATATAACAGTGAAGTATGGTATATCACACTTATAGAATATGCTGTAATAACCTGTATATCAACCATGTGGTCCAACCTCACTGCAATTAATCACAACAACCACCCCATAAACCTGCTCATGGAGACCAAGGGCCCTAATATTGCACAATCACTGCATGAAATAATTCCATGCATGTGTCCCTAAATATTCACTGGTTAGGGCACACAGGCCATAATAAGCCAACAGCAATATGGCCAATGCCCACAATCCAATATTCAATTGTACCACACAATTGTGTAGCACTCACTTGGTTATAGCTGTATTTTTACTGCGACCTTATTATTGGTTGCTCTGGAGTAATTTTTGTGTGGTACATTTGAATATTGGATTGTGGGCATTGGCCATATTGCTGTTGGCTTATTATGACCTGTGTGCCCTAACCAGTGAATATTTAGGGACACATGCATGGAATTATTTCATGCAGTGATTGTGCAATATTAGGGCCCTTGGTCTCCATGAGCAGGTTTATGGGGTGGTTGTTGTGATTAATTGCAGTGAGGTTGGACCACATGGTTGATATACAGGTTATTACAGCATAATCTATAAGTTGATATGCCATACTTCACTGTTATATATTGTGGGATGCTTCATATGTTTTTATTATGTTTTTAATTGTATTGCTGCATCAATAAAACATTGTTTTTGTACTGGTTCAGTGTGCGCTATTTGCAGTGGTTCTTTTTCTTCTCTTCTCATGTTTATTATTCCACTGTTGCTGCACCTAAACCTTCATTTATATATTTGTGATTGGTACAGTTGGTGCGCCCCATTTTTGTTATATATGAATTTTGATAGTTGATCTATACTCTGGATATAGTGGGAAAACTTGCTTTTTAGAGAAGACTGTTTCATGCACTATGGTTGTATCTATACACCATTCTTTTTATCCTTTTCTATCCTTTTGTTGAATTTGATGGACATGTGTCTATTTTAAACTATACTAATTATGTAGCTATGGGATAACATCTTTTGTTAGAAAGGAAAATATTTGCTTCAATTATTCAAGGATCGCATCGAAATCCACGGACTGGCCGCCAGTTCATCTGACCTCAGCGTGAATGCATGTATTTCTATGAAGCGGTCATTCTCAGGTCAGGAAAGCTGGCGGCCAGTCCGAGGAGTGCGACGCGGTCCTTGCGCGAGTAATACTGCAGTCTGACTGCGCCCTTATTTTTGAGTATTTTTACAGAATTTCTTATAAGCATTTTTGGTGACATTTATTTTTTTGTAAGATTTACCACATGTTGTTTTCTGGTATTTTCCAGGTTAATTAACAAGCCTATTAGAACATGGCAGAAAAATGTAATAGCTGGAGCATGCTAAAAGCAACGCCAAAAATAATTTTGGGGGCAATTCACTAAACCTTTTCTGACAGAAAACTGGTGAACAAAGCTTAGAAAAATCACATTTTTTTTGCTCAATGTACACAGTACTTACAAAAACTTTTGTGCCTTTTGGCTTTTTCATTCCAGAAGAGGAGCTTTGGCCAGATGGGACAATTTGTCAAATTTAGCAAAAATTCCAATTTTTTTTTTACTCTACTAATGATATGCCAGTCCCTGATTAGAATAGCATCTCTGGTGAGGTGGACATAGTTGCATACCGCTGAGAAAATATGCCAAATTCATTAAGTGATGTGCGTCTTAGTCTACGTTCCCACGATGAGCTATTGGTGCGTTTTTGATGCTGTGTATTTTTATATTTATATTTAAACTCATAGTAAACTGGCCTGCAGTGCGGGTTTCACTTGCATTAGAGGTGTAAGATCCATAGGAAAAAGCACACATGCATTTTTAGTGCGTTTGCGCACCGGAAACACATCAGACACGTAATCCGCTCCTAAGTATATCAGTAAAGTTTTGTCAAAGCCAAAAAATTGGAAGCATCAAAAACAATGCATATGCATTTAAAGTATGACATTTCAACAAGAGACAAAAAATGCAGCATCAAGAACGCGATAAAAACGCTTGATAAAAAACTGCACACAAAAGCGCAATGAAAAAACGCAAGTAACCCAATTAGAATAAAAGGTGCAGAAAATCTGCAACATCAAAAACGCAGCAAAACGTCATCGTGGGAACGTAACCTAAGACTTGAGTGCGTAACACCAGTCTTAATGAATTGGCCCCTTTATGTTGAATGTTTAATATCTACTATAGAAGTCAAAGTAACATCTCTCTGAAGTTTTTTGTTCATGTAAAAACACATAAAATCACCATGAAAAATGCTACAAAACATGGAATTTTTATTTAAAAAAATACTTCTCATAAAACCGCCCAAACACAGGTTATATACTCCTAGAGAAACTTTCATATTCACAGCAGTTACTTTACATAGACTGTCTGATATAGTGTGGCCACTTCCAAACTCAGCCCAAAGTATATTAAATTCCAGCACTAATTTCTGGAAAGCGTCCAGCGCTCCCTGACCTGATAATTGCTTCGGTGCATTGAACTTATTGGACACAGGGCCTGTATTTAGCTTACAATTAAAATGAACAGGTATTGGCATGCTAAGACATTCACGATCACTACATAAGCGGCACACCAAGGAGATCTGACCTTTATTTTAAAAACTTCCGTTCTCCGGTATGGTTTTTGTTGACTGCTTTTTAGAAAAATATCGCAATTTTATATTCTGTATGCAATTACATGTATGAATAGGGAACAGATAAAAAAAAGTCAGAGGGTTAATTGCAAATTAAGGTAAAGTAGAATGGTTTGAACAAACCTGATCCATGCTCCCGAAAAGCTTTTTATTCCTTTTCAATTCTCTGTTACATCAGTACCCATGGCAACCAAATCCTTTTTAGAACTGTGAATAGCTTTTCCTAGACGGGAGCTCTGCGAGTGCCAGCCCTCTCTCTGGAGACAAATATGCCAGTTTGCTTGACTTTGCCTTCTTTTTTCCCTATTTTATATGGACATAAATGCCCAAAATAGAAAAGTATAACATTGTGTGCTTTTTTCGTATTTGCTGATGTTCTAAAAATACGGTATATTCAGCTACTTGATAAACATGTATTAGCATGTATTAGTGATGTTAAAGGGAATCTGTCACCCTTTTTTTTGGCTTGCAGCTGCCGACATAGACATCGGGGGCTTATCTACAGCATTCTGTAATGCTGTAGATAAGCCTCCGATGTAACCTGAAAGATAAGAAAAACATGTTAGATTATACTCACCGGGGGGGGGTCTGGTCCGGTGCCTCCCTTCTTTATGCAATGATGTCCTCTTCTCCTGTCCTGTAATGGCTGCGGCGCAGAGCAGAGTCCTGCAGTGCGCAGGTGTCGGGAGAGGTCCGGCGCCTGCGCACTGCACAAAAAAGTGAAGGTTCTGGAGTGGCCATCTCAGTCTCCTGACCTCAATATCATTGAGGTGCGCAGTTCATGCTAGACAGCCCAGGAATTTACAGGAAGAGTGGGCATCTTTACCATCTGAGAAAATAAAGAACCTCATCCACAACTACCACAAATACTTCAAGCTGTCATTGATGTTAGAGGGGGCAATACAGAATACACGGTGTTAAGCAATGGGGTATGTGAACTTTTGATTAGGGTAATTTGGATGTTTTGGGTTGTCATTATGATTTAAAAAGAGAAAACACAGTGATCAGATGGATCGTTCTTTGCAGAACAATGACTCGTCTGATGTGCCATATATTCCATAATGCCTCCTCTGCTTCCTTCTCAGTAATATGCTTGCCAGAGGCAAAGGTGGACAATTGTTTTGTGTGTCTCAGAGTATGCATGCCCCAATGGCTGGCTCCAGTGCTTGTGGTGGTGTTTCTGATACTTCTAATACTGCTTCGGACACTTCTGTCATACCCCAAAATCGGATAACAGAGCAGGTGCAGGCGTTGGTCTGCTTCCATCACCCAAATGTACTTTTCAGGTTATCCCTCAAGTACCTTCACTTGTCTTCCCTTCTTTTGAGATTTATGCTGTCAGACTCTACATCCCCTTCTCCATGCGAGTGGCAGTGGTGTATCATCCTCCGGGCCCCACCCAACAGTTCCTGGATCACTTTGCCACCTGGCTTCCACATTTTCTCTCCTGTGACATCCCCACCCTCATCCTGGGAGACTTTAACATCCCCTTTGCTTTTCCCCTCTCCCCATCTGCTACTCACCTTTTATCACTATCCTGCGCATGAAGACGGAAACTCCCTCGATTTGGTCTTCTCCCAGCTTTGCTCAGTGGATGATTTTATAAACTCCCCTCTCCCGCTCTCTGACCACAACCTTCTTTCATTCTCTGTCAAGAACTGTCATCCTGCTCAGGTCACCCCCACTTTCCATTCTTATAGAAATATACAGGCCATTAACACCCAGAAACTTATGAAGGGCCTGCAGTCATCATTGGCCCCTATCTCCTTCCTCTCATTCCATGATTGTGCACTGAAGCATTATAATGAAACACAGCAAAGTGCCCTGGATGAAGCTGCACATCCTATACATGGAACAACTGTGCAGAGATGGCAACAACACTGGCACACGCTGCAAGCACGTTTCCTACAGCGGTGCTCCAGGTGCATTGAATGCCTGTGGAGAAAATCCAATCTACCTGAAGATTTCATTCATTATAAGTTTATGCTTAAAACATACAACACTGCCCTTTACCGCTCCAAACAAACCTATTTCAACACCCTCATCACCTCACTATCCAATAACCCTGAATGTCTCTTTGACACTTTTCATTCCCTACTCAACCCAAGAATGCAGGCCCCAACCACGGATCTCCACGCTGATGATCTGGCCAATTACTTCAATGAAAAAATTGACCATATCCAACAGGAAATTTTCTCCCAATCCCCTCATACCATGCACTGTCCTCGCTGCCCCACTACATCTAGCTCACTCTCTGATTTTGAACCAGTCACAGAAGAAGAAGTGATCAGGCCCAGGCTCCTTGCATCTTCTCGCCCTACTACTTGCACCAGTGACCCTATTCCCTCACATGTCCTCCAGTCCCTTTCCCCTGCTGTCACCACTCACTTAACAAAAATATTCAATCTCTCTCTTTCTTCTGGTATCTTTCCCTCCTCATTTAAGCATGCCATGATACATCCTACATATTACTTAAAAACATCCCTCGATCAAAATTATGCCGCTAAGTATAGACCTGTCTATAATCTTCCCTTCATCTCTAAACTCCTCGAATGCCTGGTCCACTCCCGTATTATCTGCTATCTCTCATAACTCTCTTCTCGACCCTCTTCAATCCGGTTTCCGCTCTTTACACTCTATTGAAACTGCCCTCGCTAAAGTCTCTAATGATCTACTAACAGCTAAATCTAATGATCACTATTCCATGCTAATTCTCCTAGATCTCTCTGCAGCATTCGACACTGTGGATCATAAGCTCCTCCTCACTATGCTCCGCTCCATTGGCCTTAAGGACACCGTTCTCTCCTGGTTTTTCTCCTACCTCTCTGACTGCTTCTTCACTGTATCTTTTGCTGACTCTTCCTCCTCTCATCTTCCCCTTACTGTTGGGGTTCCTCAAGGATCAGTCCTAGCCCCCACCTCTTCTCTTTGTATTTTGCCCCTATTGGACAAACAATCAGTAGATTTGGTTTCCAGTACCATCTTTATGCTGATGATACCCAATTATACACTTCCTCTCCTGACATCACGCCTGCCTTTTTAGATAACACCTGTGATTGTCTTATTGCTGTCTCCAACATCATGTCCTCCCTTTATCTGAAACTGAACCTGTCAAAAACTGAACTCCTTCTGTTTCCTCCCTCTACTAACCTACCTATGCCCGACATTGCCATTTCCGTGTGTGGTCCTACCATTACTCCCCAGCATCACGCCTTCTGTCTTGGGGTCATACTTGATTTAGAGCTTTCATTCACAGCCCATATTCGGTCACTGGCTCGCTCTTGTCATCTGCACCTCAAAAACATTTCTAGAATTTGACCCTTTCTTACTTTCGACTCTGCAAAAACTCTTACTGTTTCTCTTATTCTTTCTCATCTGGACTATTGTAATTCTCTACTAATCGGTCTCCCTCTTACCAAACTCAACCCCTCTCCAATCTGTGTTTAATGCTGCAGCCAGGGTAATATTCCTCACCAACCGTTACACCAATGCCTCTACCTTGTGACAGTCATTACAATGGTTACCCTTCCTCTCCAGAATTCATTATAAACTTATTACCCTTACCCACAAAGCACTCCACGGCTCAGCACCACCCTACATCTCCTCCCTCGTCTCAGTCTACCACCCTACCCGTGCCCACCGTTCTGCTATTGACCTGAGGTTAACATCCTCAATAATCAGAACCTCCCACTCCCGTCTCCAAGACTTTTCATGTGCTGCGCCAATTTTTTGGAATGTACTACCTAGGTCAATTTGATTAATTCCCAATACCTACAGTTTTAAGCATACGCTAAAAGGGCTTTTTTTCAGACTTGCCTACTTCCGCAACACATTAATCTAACTCTCCCTGTGTTGCCCATTCAAAATTTTTACCATAACCAGGTTACTCATATCATGTTCTCATACGCTTTATGCATTTAATAGCCCTCCGTGTCTGTACTTTTACATATACTGGCTGATAACCGGTTCATGCAGTACTACATGAACACGCAATTTCCTACATTATGGCTGGTCCGAACAATGAAAGCTATTGCTACCATCCACCTTTCGTGTCTTCCCTATTTCCTCATGGATTGTAAGCTTGTGAGGAGGGCCCTCATTCCTTTTGGTATCTGTTGATCTATGTGTTTATTGTTATGCTTAATGTCTATTGTCTGTACAAATCCCCTCTAAAATGTAAAGTGCTGTGGAATACGAAATTTGTTGGAGCTATAGAAATAAAATTATTATTATTCTTCTGATGCTGTTAGTGCCTACCACATTCTTGGTATGTTTGTAGTATTTTTTTTAAATTTTCCTTTACACTACCCCCTGCATTACCTTTGCCACTTTTCTTTTACTTTGCATTTTGTACAACACTATAATCAATTTTACATTATCTTTTTAATCCTTGTTATTTAATTGTTGCCAAAAAGGATGTACCACAAATAGCTGGAAGGTATTTGTACCAAAAGTACAATGCTGCAGCAGGCCGCACAATAGATGTAGCATGTGTGGTGGTCAAATTGGATTAGTAAAACATGTATGCAAAAACAGACATTCGCAATTAAAGGTCTACATTTTTAAAAAAAATATTCTATTTTGTTATGAAAATGTAACATCCTTCCTAAAAATTACATAAGAAATTCTAGATCACTACACATCCAAAATGCAAGCATCTGCTACAGAAACCTATATTGGTGTGAAATGCGTGGATGAAAAATTTGACTTGTGAAACAGTTGTGCTAAGAAAATATTGTTTGTGACATGCACACTTTGTGAGATAGACAGCCACAGTGTAATGTCTGAATCTTGGGAATTTTTCTTTAGTATTTTTCAAAAATAATTATTCCACACTTTCCACAAAGATTTGTACAAAAATGCAAAAACTACAGTCTTTTGTAAATAGAAAACACAACAACTTTAACACTCATTTCAGATTTTTTTTTTCTGGAAAAATATTGTGCTGCCTTGATGCTGGTTTCTAGTGCATTATGAATCAAGGAAAAAAATATATAATTGTAATTCAAATGCAGTAGAACAGATGCTAGCTCCACTATATCACTATATCACTTTTGTTAGCACTTGTCCTATCTCTATCTCTTTATCTAATTCTTTCCCCATCAGTTGAATCTCTAGATTATTCCCAAATGATTGTACTCCTCTTCTTCACTGCTGCAGTTATGTAACACATTACTGTCTGGCCTATTTGTCCAATTGTTTAGGACTTTCCCTATCTGTACTGCTGTACTTTGAGCTCTGAGGTCCTCTTACTATACAAAATCACAATAAAAGAGTTGCTGCATTCCCAGCCTAGGATTTTATCCTGTATATACTAGTCCCGTCTGATTGGCTGCTCTATACCATATGATGTAATGACTACAAGGCTTAATGGGAAAACCTGTGTGGTTGTGCTTGAGCTCACATGGCCATTTTTTAAGTGAGTTACACAAACTGAATCACCAGTTGTTTGGATTCACTGAGACCTGCAATTTTTTTTATAAAATTCAACTCATATTCATGTTCAATTATTGATTCCCTAATCTCTAGTTACCAACACATGACAATTGGACATGTATGCAAGAACCTAACCTTATGCTTCTCAAGTATATCTAGTTTTTCTGTCACACTGACTTTATGTTGATTTTGAAGTGGTTTCTGCACCAAATCCCCTTTCATAATTGACTTCAACGTTTTTTTGTAACATTTTCGATTTCAATGGCAGAAGCACACTGCTTTTCATACAGCACATTTTTTTTTCCAGCTTGGCTTGTAAAACTTCTTTAAAAGGCTTGGGGAAAAAAGTAAAAAATCCAGAAATGGAACAAAAAAGCATAAAAACTGGATTAGAATTGAAAACATTATTAAAAAACACAAATGAATTTCTAGTGTGGATTAAAAAAATTTCAGAATTGAGAGTCCTCAGTGGTTGATACCTTTTACTCCATCTCCAAATAAACTCAGTGTGATCATACTCTTATGGTTACCAGTAGGAGACATCTGACAGTTATCTGGTTCTTCCAAGGGAAGGTTGAAAGGTAGAGACATTGTCAATCACAGTCCATTTAACCCCTTAATGACAGCCAATTTGGTACTGAATGACCAAGCCAATTTTTACAATTCTGACCACTGTCACTTTCTGAGGTTATAGCTCTGGAACACTTCAATGGATCCCATTGATTCTGAGAATGTTTTTTTCATGACATATTGTATTTCATGTTAGTGGTAACATTCTTCGATAT
This sequence comes from Dendrobates tinctorius, assembly GCF_039654945.1. Lineage (NCBI taxonomy): Eukaryota > Metazoa > Chordata > Amphibia > Anura > Dendrobatidae > Dendrobates > Dendrobates tinctorius. The sequence goes on along the minus strand of NW_027361728.1, from coordinate 84,772,814 downwards.
AACTTGCATTTATTTATGAAAAAAAAAAAAGAAATCTGGCCACGATTTTAAAAATGTTGCAATTTTCAAACTTTTAAATTTTTTTACCCTTAAATCAGAGAGTGATGTCACACAGCATAGTTAATACATAACATTTCCCATATGTCAACTTTACATCAGCACAATTTTGGAAACATAATTTTTTTTTGTTAGAACGTTATAAGGGTTAAAAGTTGACCAGCGATTTCTCATTTTTCCAACAAAATTTACAAAACCATTTTTTTAGGGACCACATCACATTTGAAGTGAGTTTGGGGGGTCAATATAACAGAAAATACCCAAAAGTGACACCATTCTAAAAAGTGCACCCCTCAGGGTGCACAAAACCACATTCAAGAAGTTTATTAACCCTTCAGGTGCTTCACGAAACCTAAAGCAATGTAGAAAAAATTTACTTTGGAACCAATTTTTTTTATTTTCACAAGGTTATCAGGAGAAAATGAACAATAAAATTTGAAACAAATTGATTAGAAACAAAAACAAAATTCCCAGTTACTGCAAAGTATCGAACAGAACATCATCGCAGATGTCACTTTTAGGCCGGGGTCACACTAGAGAGTAATACGGACGAGAGTCATAAAAGCCACGCATTGCACTCGGACCAATGATTCTCTATGGGGTAGCTCCCTTCAGCCGTATATTTCTCGCTCGCATTTTATGGTCCGAGACAATCGCAGCATGCTGTGATTGCCAGCGTATTCCGGCCGAAATATGCCAATGCAAGTCTATGGGTGCGCAAACACAACGCATTACACACCGATCAGATGTGTGACTTGCGAGAAATACATACCCGGTGTCCTTTACAAAAGCCGTCAATTCAGTGCGCGATACAGTAAAATCTCACAGACATGTTTAATAAAGAAACGAAAGAATAGATATAGACACATAGAATACATATATATATATATATGTGTGTGTGTATATATATATATATATATATATATATATATATATATATATGGTACATGTCATTGAGACACACACATATATATATATATATATTTATATTTCATAGAGTTCTACATAGCATAATAGCCGCTAATTCAATTGCCGGCTTCTGTCAAATCATTCCAAATCCCAACATGAAATGACACATAGTTTACATACAGTAAACCATTTTATTTCATGTATTTTTTATATGTCCCTGACTAATAATTAGATTAGAGTTTGTGTTCAAAATTTGGGACATCTAGGTGTTAAATTAAGGGGTTAATTCATTGGAAAAAAAATGCGTGGGCTCCCACGGTAAAATCGCAGCGAGAGGTAAAGCAGGTGAGTGAGGGCAGATTTTACTAGTCTTGAGAGGGATCAGTGTTTTTGCCCCCCCGGCGACAAAAATCGGCTCCCATACACCCCAGAAAAGGCGCATCTATAAGATGCGCCTTTTCTGGCACTTATCCTCTCTATTCCCATTGCCCTGTAGTGGTGGCTAATGGGTTAATATGAATAGGTTAATGTCACCTTGCAATTGGAAGGTGACATTAAGCCGATTAATAATGGAGAGGTGTCAATAAGACACTTATCCATTATTAACCCTAGACTATTAGACGGTTAAAAAACACACAGACATTGATGAAAAATTATTTTAATGAAATAAAGACACCTAGTTTTTGACCTAATTTATTCCTCTGCTAATCCAAAAATAAACCTGTACCATTGACCTGTACCAAAAATAAAACAAAAAAGCAACCATATCCTTACCTCTCCGCTGCTCAGTCAGGTCCCCCGCCGCAATCCATCAGAAAGGGTTAAATGGTTTACACAGGGATCGGTGCTAATGCGACCAGCCCCATGTAAACCACTGCCAGAATGAATTAGTTCCTCTCTGCGCAGCCTCCCTGGCTGCCCGAAGATGAGCTAATGAGCGTGAGAAAGTTTCTGCATTTTTTCCCACGCTCATTAGTTCACCTGAGGTCAGCCAGTGACGTCAGTCAGTGACATCAGTGTGGCTGCGTGGATTTCCTGGCTGACCTGAGGTGAACTAATGTGCGTAGGAAAAATGCAGAAACTTTCCCACGCTCATTAGTTCATCTCCGGGCAGCCGGGGAGGCTGTGCAGAGATGAAATAATTCATTCTGGCAGTGGTTCACATGGGGCTGGTCGCATTAGCACCGGACCCCTTTGTAAACCACTTAACCCTTTCTGATGGATTGCAGCAGGGGACCTGACTGAGCAGCGGAGAGGTAAGGATATGGTCGCTTTTTTGCTTTATTTTTGTTACAGGTCGATGGCTTTTATTTGGATTAGCAGAGGAATAAATTTTGTGAAAAACTAGGTGTCTTTATTTCATTAAAATAATTTCTCATTAATGTCTGTGTGTTTTTTAACCATTTAATAATCTAGGGTTAATAATGGACAAGTGTCTTATTGACACCTCTCCATTATTAATCAGCTTAATGTGACCTTCCAATTGCAAGGTGACATTAACCTATTCATATTAACCCATTAGCCACCGCTACAGGGCAATGGGAATAGAGAGGATAAGTGCCATAAAAGGCGCATCTTATAGATTCGCCTTTTCTGGGGTGTCTGGGGGCAGATTTTTGTAGCCAGGGGGGCCAAAAACAATGGTCCCTTTCAAGGCAAGTAAAATCTGCCCTCACTCACCTGCTTTACCTCTCTGTGTGCAATTTTGCCGCGGGAACCCACGCATTTTTTCCAACGAATTAACCCCTTAATTTAATACCTAGACGTCCCAAATTTTGCACACAAGCCCAAATCTAATTATTAGTTAGGGACATATAAAAAAATACATGAAATAATTTGGTTTACTGTATGTAAACCATGTGTCATTGCATGTCAGGTTTTAGAATGATTTGGCAGAAGCCGGCAATTGATTTTGCGGCTATTCTGCTATGTAGAACTCTATGAAATATACATATATGTGTCTCAATGACATGTGTGTATATATATATATATATATATATATATATATGTATTCTATGTGTCTATATCTATTCTTTCTTTTGTGTTATAAAACCTGTCATAGGGCTCCATTATATGTCCATTTTGCCAGCCTGCGAGAAAATCTCGGCATACGGATTCCATAGGGATTACATACGGATGCTTACATGCGCAAAATACGCTGCCACACAAATCAATCAGTGCAGGCTGAAGGCTACTGTGTGGGGACTTCGTGTAAGAAGATGGTGCTGGATGGTAGAGTGGATAGGTAGAAAGATGACCAGGGCCGGCTAAGGGGACAGAGGTGCATGGAGCTTTAAAGCATTGTACTATGGATATTGCAGCTGGAAACAAGCTGACTATTGTGGGATTATGTCTGTATGCACAACCTCTAGCAGTAAAACAAGAGGTACAATGATAAATTGCCAAATTTAGAAAGATTAAAATAATCTTTATTGGTAGTATGATAAAATTCAGTACCAACCAACAGTAAAAAATTATATAAATCAAGCTAACAGAACAAGAAGGAGCACAGATAGAAGGAGAATAAAAGGTTACTACCAGCAATCTGAGACACAAAAATGCTATTCAAAAAGAAAAAAACTCTAAAGAATAGCAAGAATCTTCAAAAATGATAATATGGGCAAAAAAACTGCTTTTTCACATGTGGAAGCATATAGTGCCTAGTGCAATGAATCAATATACCCTATGAAACCAGCAGCATTCCCAAATCACAATAGATCCTAATTAACAAAGGTAATTATATGAAATTGCATAGATTAACAATACTTAGTGAAAACAGCGTATAAATATCGATACATAATGCCAAGAGGGCGTGCCATAGAAGAAGCACTTTAGCGAAACGGCTCAGTCGGGGTGGGAGCATGCATAGCTGGAGTCTCTGCACTGAAGCACTTTCTAGGTATAACTCCATACTGTTATTTCTCATTTTGCATCATGGCTTCTTATATATCTTTTTTGCACTAAGCACTTTATAGGTACATCATTTTGATAGAGTTTCTTAGGCCCATGATAAATATATACTGATTACAGCATTTGCATTATATGACTTCGCACTGAAGCGTCTTTTCTATTATGCCATATCACTGTTTTTCCATTCTTTTAATGGCTCTTGGCATTATGTATCGATATTTATGGGATGTTTTCACTAAGTATTGTTAATCAATCCAATTTCATATAATTACCTTTGTTAATTAGGATCTATTGTGATTTGGGAATGCTGCTGGTTTCATAGGGTATATTGATTCATTGCCCTATGCACTTTATGCTTCCATATGTGAAAAAGCAGTTTTTTTGCCCATATTATCATTTTTTGAAGACTCTTGCTATTCTTTAGAGTTTTTTCTTTTTGAATAGCATATTTGTGTCTCAGATTGCTGGTACTAACCTTTTATTCTCCTTCTATCTGTGCTCCTTCTTGTTACGTTAGCTTGATTTATATCATTTTTTACTATTTTTGTACTGAATTTTATCATACTATCAATAAAGATTATTTTTATCTTTCTAAATTTGGCAATTTCTCGTTGTACCTCTTGTTTTACTGCTAGAGGTTGTGCATACAGACTTCATGAATGGACATTTTTGCCCTAATATTTGTTAATTGAGAGTGTTTTGAATTAATTTAATGTGAGATTATGGTTGAAAAAACGGACTGTCAGGACGGCGGCCGCAGACGCGGCCCAGCAGGCGCCTCCAAGCCCGCCTCCAAGCCAATGGCAAGGGGGCGGGCGTCCCCGGGGATGCAATATGGACCCTCTATACCACAGAGGGGGACCCGGGCCTATCCAGACTAGGGAAGGGCAGCGACCGGGATTCTGATAGGCCTAGGGAATGGCAGCGACCGGGATTCTGTGGCAGCTGAGCATGTGGACAAAGAAAACACGTAGGACTCGATAACACCGCACAACTTCAGGTATAAAGAACGTAAAGTTTACTTAAAGTAAAGTCACAGTACATAGACAAAATATGGCTATGCCAGGCTCCCGATTCCACACCTCCCAGAAGGGTACCACCCAGTGGACCCCAAGGCACCAACGGATCGCCTAGGCACACAAAGGCGGGACATCAGGACACAGGCAGGACATAAGGGTACATAAGGACATCATGACACAGGCCGGACATCAGGCTGGACATCAGGACCTCAGGCTGGACATCAGGACACAGGCTGGACATCAGGGTTCATGGGGTCGCCAAGACACAGGCAGGACATTAGGGTACATGAGGTCATCAGGACGCAGGCAGGACATCAGGGTACACGAGGTCATCAAGACATCAGGGAACATGAGGACATCAGGACAATCAGGGTCACCCACAGGACATCAGAGTCACCAGCAGACACCAGACAGGAGTCGCTTAGTTCCGGACATCCAACACAACCTACAGGCACCACTGCAGTCATCAAGCTCCAGGCAGCGGTCATCAGGTTCCAGACTGCGGTCGTCAGGCTCCGGGCATCGGACCTAGGAAGGAACTCAAGCGTGATGGTGCTAGAACTGCAGGATTGCTGGGCCTGCATGGAGCTAGCACCAAATGGTACTCAGAGCACAGGGTAGTAGATGCTCAGTAGGAACACCGTTTACAAGAGTCTCAGAGTCAATGGGTGCAGGGCTCCAAACTCAGAGGGATTCCAGGAATATAACACAGCAGACAGTTCAGACAGGGTCAGGTACAGGACAGGTACAGGATTAAGGATTCAGACCCGGATATACCACCTCAGAGGCAGGGCGAGGGAACAGGACAAAGCAGGAATCAAGGCAGGGACTTTGGTACCAATACAGAGACAAACGAGGTCCAAGGACACAGACCCAAAACACACATGGCAAGGTTTAGGAGCTTAGTGAGTTGTGAGTAGCTCTGGCCACACCCATAGGGCACGGTAAGTTTATAAAGGAGCTGCCCCTCAGCAATTGACTGGGGACAGCATTTCAAGTACACACACTAACCCTTATAAAAGCAGGGAGGTTTGGCCGCGAACTCCCTAAGCACACACAGAAACCATTGCAGCACAGTCAGTGCAGGAACTGCAGCATAGAGCACCTGGCATCGTCTGCAAGCCTAGACACACGAGGAAAGTCATGCACCAGCTGCAAATGACCTCGCAACCCGCGGACAGCTTCCACAGCGGCAACCAGGGACCGCACATGCGGATGGTCAAGCAGCAGAGCAAAGACCTAACAACACATGTGCAGTTAGGCAGCAGAGCAGGGAACTGAGCAGGCTCCAGCCAACAGTATCACAGCTCAATTAGGGGGAAAGGAGCAAAGGGTTAAAGCAAACACATGCATTGTCACGCCGACAAGCAGATGCAAACAGAATGGCGTGACACGGACAAAGCATAATTCAGGCACTTAGGGAGTAAAATGGAGGGAGTGGTAACAAACTTGGAGATAATGTTATAGTGTGGGAAAACCCCGCTGAGCACTAGAGTTATTTAAAATGGGCAACATTAATTCAGTATCAGGAACAGTGTATAGGGATTGAGGACTTTCTTTCTAGGCTTCATGCTCCACCCTTTGGTTTGTTTCTCAGTTTGATCTGATACCAAAGCTGAATGTGTGTCATTTTTCTTTATATGATTTGGATTACTGGCACAGTGACTATGCCAGTTCACCAACTGTGCCGAGAACTGCAAAACATGCTATTCACTTGAATGGGGTCATGTTCTAGTTCGCAGCACAGCCGTGAATTCTAAATCGTGGCCCTTTCCTTCCCTTTCCCATATCCAAGCAATGCGACATAACATTAAAAAAAAGAAAATACCCTTTTTAAATTTCTATTGATGCGTGTGTTCAGTGAATGATTGCGCTCTGTTCCTCAGTCACAGTGAATATATCACATTTTTTACAAGCCAACAAGATAAGATACCAGTAAATGTTCAGCTATCATATGACAACCCTGTTATTATTGAATTATACACATTGTCAAAAAATAGATTCGATTAACCTTGTACAGCATGCAATTTGATGTCGTGACGGAAATTTTAAAGACTGATCAGCATATGCAAAAAATCTACTAAATGTATTTTGTGTTTAACGCTATGTTGGTATGCAATTTGTGTTTGCAGATTATTTCATAGATGTAAATCATGAATAAAGATTTCTAAGTGTAATAAGACTCACACTGTGATTGCACAATAGAGTAACCAGTATTGAAGTACAGTATTCTGTAGCTACTAAAAAGAAACATAAAAATATCAGAAATAATGTAATTCCTAAGTTTCATTGTAAAAGAGACATCCAGGAGCATAACATATACCTTACCGAAGTACCTTAAAGTAAAACTTTGGTTGCATTTCACCCTGGGGTCCTGCTATTTGAATCTTGCTTTTGTTGTCACGTTCCATGTAGCTATTATCATAAGTTGCCCTGAAATCTATATAGTGTTATTTGCTATCTCCAATATAGGAAAATAGTAGACCAAGAAAGATTAGAAGAGTTCTGCAAGAAGATGATGGCAATCACAGGATTGGTGAATATTTGTGTTATGTCTGTCAGAAGCCAAAGGCCCAAAAAGGCAACCTCTGACAGAATTGGCGCAAGCCACTCCATCTGGCAGATACCATAGGAAACCCCGGCCTTCACCCTTTAACCCATATACAGGGATCTCATCCTATAAAGGGGTCCACTAGATTGGTTCCACAGAAGGTCTGCCGTCCGGAGGAGCGAAACAGGGCAACAGAATGGTCTGGTAGCTGGGAGAAATCCAAGAGGGGAGCAAAGGTACAAAATCATCAGGCAGGAGAAATGTCAATAAACAAGCTGAGGTCAAAACAGGAATCACATATACTAGGCAGGAGCAGAAAACACCAGCCTAAACCAGAGGAGCCCAAGGCTATATCTGGCAGCTTTAGTAGGGTGTGGTGCTTCCCAATAGGTTGAAGTACAGAGCTGAATACTCCAGCTGGACAACACATGCACCCATACTGCTAGACTGGCCAGTACTACAGATGGCTGGACAGAGCCTGCACTACCCAGAATGTCTAGTACCGACATCTCCTATCACCAACTACACCCGTATAATAGAGCAACGTCTGGTGATAGGAACAAACGTCACTGGAGCAGGTCCTTTTGGAAATGTGACAATTTGGAGGAGGGTGTATGGCACACAAATTTCAGGTATAATAAGTTTTTAGTTTTGTTTTGGAGCTATGCTTTAGCCCAATTTTTTGTGTGTGGTAAAACTTTACAATGTTGCCATTGAGGCTCCCCTTAATAAGCCACATCACCATGTGAAGGCAATACAGACTCGTGTATATGAAGCCCTTGGACATGGGGGGTCCCATTCAATATTTGTCATGTCTATATTAATAGGAATGGTGAAAACCCCTCAGTGGTTTCTGCACGTGCATTGTTAGCTTTGTTTGACCCGTTGAAGCGCTCGAGCAGCGCGAAACGGCCGTTGTCAGCCTTCCTTGCACTCCTTATGTCATTCCCCCGACTTGACATGTTCATGATATGTCAATAAATCAGTGAAACTTTCATCTCGATGAGTGCGACCTTTTCTCTTTGCATGGATTCCCAGGATTGACTGTTTCCAGGTCTGGCACCCGAGATTCCCAGCTGTTGGGCTTCTGCATGCCGCACATCATTTGAAGTTACACGGTAACAGCGGTGCCGTCCGCTTTTTATCTTGAGTTTTGTTGATAACTAAGGCTGTATCTACCCTCCTGTTACCTAAATATACCTGACTACAATATAGCCTCTTGGCATTCTCCGTATTGTTATCCTGTGGTTGGCCATTGTAAATGTATCATAACCCTCAGTACGCAACTGACGAAGGTCTTTTGTATGGACCGAAACGTTTTGTATATGCTGCTGTTTGGGATTGAATAAAATCACCTACAACTTTAACACTAAGTTGAGTGCCGGGTTCTATTTTTTCATTAATTACGGTTTGGGAACCTACCTGAGCACCATTAGTCATTGCTGTGCACACACTTTCTATGTACAATGAAATTTGGGAAACACTGGTGTAAATGGTGTAAATTAGCCTCCTAGACTATTGACACTCTTTAATTTCTGCTACTGCGTTATCATGACTCTGCATTCTTCACAGGCTGGAAAATGAACTTCCTTGCTGGAAAATGAACATATAATCAAAACATAGATAAGTTCACTGAGCTTGTGTTCTTTAAATGGAACCAACTCGACAAGAAGACCCTTTAAAAATTATTGTATGAGGCCCCAGAATTGGTAACCTGATTTATATAATCTGTGGAGGAATTAGGCACAGATGTACTTTACTGTTTTGTTCAAGACCTTGATTTATGAGTATTGGTGCACATTGTTACATCCGAATATTTTAGCAAAGTGGCACTTTATTATGCTGATGGTCTCTGATACAAGAAACTGTGCACATTGTTACATGAGGATATATCCATTCTCTGAACTATCACCTACATTTAGAATCTAGGAAGCACCAGATTTATATTATGGCTATATCTGTATTGTATATTTTTTCTATATGTGTGTGATCAATATAGGGGAATTCAGGGTCTGTCGACATTAAGTAGGGTAGACATGTCGAATAATTAGGGCGCCAACCTCCGCAGATAGACAGGTAATCAGCTCTATAGGGTCTACTAGGGTCAGTTAGCCTGCCTATCTATGTATTTTTTACTTTGATATCTTACCCATATTAACCCCTTTTAAAAAGGATTTGCCTGAACATATGTTTATATACTTTTTAAAGATATTTAATAAAGGTTCATTTTTAAGGGTTTTCCTTCTGGTGTAGTTCTTTCCTTATGGGATTTGGACCCTAGTTACTATATCAGTTGTTAAAATTGCTACAGGTGCATTTATCACCAAAAACTTTGGAACAATATGAAGGATATGGTTGTGCCGAACCATCTGATCAGCCTCATTACGAACCTTTACATTGACCATGAAGCAACAGTCCAAACAAAACACGGCGACATGGCATAATTCAAAGTAGAGCGAGGTGCCAGACAAGACTGCCTTTTGTCACCATTTCTCTTCAATTTATACGAAGAGGCTATTTTCAGGAAGGCTGGACTTGCTGAAAAAGAAGGAATTCAAATTTGAGTCATCAACAATTCTACATACCCAGACCTTACAACAATGATAGCAACAAGTGTAGATGGAGTAAATGACTTATTTTGGAGTGTCAAGATGTGACTGCTACTCAACACCAAGAAGAAAAAGATATCAACTACTGTCAGGTACGACCAGGACACAATTGAGATAGAAGGAAGCGAACTGAAGGTTGTAAAAGACTTCCATCTACTCAGATCGATGATTACTCAAGATGCAGCAACGACACCATAAGTCAATAGGAGAATAGCTATGGCCAAATCAATAATGAAGTCACTGGACAAGATCTTCAAATCGAGGAACATTTCACTGGCAATGAAGGCACACCTAGCGCATAGTTTGGTCTTTTGTGTGGTAACATACTGGATGCGAAACCTTGACGATAATAAAACAAGACAGAACAAAAATCGACGTCTTTGAAATGTGGTGCTGGAGAAAGGTGTTATTAATAACATGGATAACAAAAAGAACAAATAATAGTGGAACAAATCAAGCCAGACATGTCACTTGTAGCAAGCATCATCAAGCTACAACTTGCCTACTTTGGACACCTCACACAAAGACAGCAATCACTGGAGAAGGACATCATGGTCAGAAGAATAGAAGGAACCAGGAGAAGAGAAAGACCAGCAAAATAATAGCTTGACACTATCCAAACATGCACAAGATCAATCTTCCTACAGATCGTTCATTCATCAAGTCGCCATTGCTTGAGATCAGGCCGAAGGCCGTTAAAGAAAAAAAGGAGCATTTACACCATCCAATTATGTGGTGATAAATGAACATTGATTGGTAAATATTTACTGATCGGCCGTCGTTTATAGCCTGTTTATACAGGCAGACCGTTTTTCAGAACTATCTAGGGTAGTTCTTTCAGTGCAAACCGTTATATTCTTCATTTTTTCTTGAAACATTGTCATTAATTTTTTTGATGGAGTAAAGCTTTTAATACTTCATTCCCTGAAGTGCTGCGGTAAATCCCTTTCATGGTATACAGCCAGAAAAGTAAAGGGTCAGCAAAAAGTCTGAGGTAATCAAAACAAATGTGAGTATACATACAAAAATTTTGTTGATTGAGCCTGGGAAACCATTTTAATATTTCCAATCGAAATTTCTGCAGTATCTGATTTGCATAGTTGCAAATAGAAATACCAGCAAAAGACGTCAAATGCCCATGCTACAAGGCGACTCAATATCATACTACAATGAAGGAGGAACAACGAGTAAATGTAGCCAAAAATTTAAAGAGATAATTATATTTATCAAACAAGTTAAACTTTAATAAATATTTGTAATACAAACATCATACATAAAACAACATGCATGGGCATATATCAATGTCATGTGACTGACTCCATAGGTCAATATAATGACCAAGAGAAACGGGACCCACAATGTGAATAACATATGTACTATTCAAAAAAGGAAAAAAAGGTTTTTTTTCCTTATATAAAGAAATTAGAATATATTTTTTATTCACATATTCTCCAGGGATAGGGATTTAGGCGGTACTAACTTCCCCAAAACCCACTATTACTATACCGCTAAGTGAATGGCTTCACATAGACACAAATTAGCTCCTTTATGATACAGTGCACAATAAAGAAAGGTCTATAAGAAGGTAAGTGCAGAGTAATTACCCATAGCGGCGTGTGTGCAGTCCCGTCTGAACCTCGGTCAGATACCCCGACGCGCGTTTCACGATGTCGCTTCCTCAGGGGCCCGAGGAACTCCCTCTTCTGGTAAAAGAAGGTAGTGAGCCTGATTGTCAAACACCTGAGGCTGATGATTATGACTGGCTGAGTGGAGTTACGGACTGGATATAATGCTGCCGACGCCCTTCTGCCCTGCGGGTGATTTCTCTGTGGGATCCTTGGAGACCAGTCTGAATTCCTGCTCCTCCAAAGCTAAGTTTGCTGCTCGGCCTTTTGCTTTTGTTCTTTGACTTTGTTTTTGCTTTGTTTTTCTGGATTTCTGCCATTCCCTGCTGGGGTGTGCTGAATTCATTTAGCTCTGTCTTCTGAAAATACCTGAGTGCTGATTCAGTTTTTGAAGCCTAGCTGCTTCAGGGCCTTTTTCATATCAGCTGGTTGGCTTATGTCTTTGATAGGGTATTGGCAGATTGCAGACAGCAGCCTTCCGGTCCCTTCCTATCTAGGTAGTTTTGGGGCCCCGTCTTTGCTCAGTCTATCTTTCTGTCTGTGTTAGTATTTTCATCTTGCTTCACCGTCATTATATGTTGGGGGCTGCCTATTGCTTTGGGGTCTGCTCTGGGGCAGTTTAGATTTCCCCTTTCTTTCTTTAGGCCTATGTATTTCTCCGGCTGTGATCGAGGGGTCTAGGGCATCGTAGGAACCCCCCACGGCTACTGCTAGTTGTGTTGATAGGTTCAGGGGTCTGCAATCTGATAGTTGCCAACTTCTCTGGTTTTCTGGACTTAGCTTGTATTTCTGCTTTTGCCTCCTACGGTGACTCATTCATAACAGAATCACCCGCCATACCGCAGATTCTAGGGTATTCAATAGCAGGAAAGAATTGTAAAAAAAAAAAAAAAAATGTGTATATTTTTTCCTCTATATCTCTGAGGCCGTAGGGGGAATTTTTTTTTCTCTCAATGGAGATAAAGCAATTGTCTGATCGTGTGGAGCAGCTCGCTGCGGAAGTGCGGGGAATTTCCACCTACCTTGCTCATTCACATGCTGCTGAACCAAAGATTCCTACACCTGATGTATTTTTTGGGGATCGGTCTAAATTTTTGAATTTCAAAAATAATTGTAAATTATTTTTTGCCTTGAAGCCTAACTCGTCAGGGAGCTCCGCGCAGCAGGTTAAAATTGTCATCTCTTTGCTGTGTGGCGATCCCCAGGATTGGGCGTTTTCTTTGAAACCAGATGATCCTATTCTGACTAATGTGAACGCATTCTTTCAAGCTTTGGGGTTGTTGTATGATGAACCTAATGCCATTGATCAGGCTGAAAAGACCCTGGTGGCATTGAGCCAGGGTCGTGATTCTGCAGAATTGTACTGTCAAAAATTCCGAAAGTGGGCAGTACTTACTACCTGGAATGATAATGCCTTGGCTGCTCTCTTTCGGAAGGGGTTGTCAGAAGCCGTAAAAGATACTATGGTGGGATTTCCTGTTCCCTCTGGTCTTGACGATTCTATGTCATTAGCCATTCAGGTTGATCGGCGTTTGCGCGAACGCAAAGCTGCACGAGAGGTGTTGCCACCTGTTGAACAAATGTCTGAACCTATGCAATGTGATAGAGTTTTTTCCAGAGAGCAGCGTCAGGAGTTCAGAAGGCGTAATAAGTTGTGTTTTTTCTGTGGAGATGCCTCACATATTATTTCTGTCTGTCCCAAACGAGAGAAACGCTTTGCACACACATTTTCTGTTGGGGGTGTTCAACCTAAGTTTCTTCTGGCTATTACTCTGATCTGCTCCCTGTCCACATTTTCCGCCAAGGCGTTTGTGGATTCGGGAGCAGCCCTAAACCTAATGGACTTGGATTTTGCTAAACGTTGTGGATTTCCGATGACACCTCTGCAGACGCCTATCCCTTTGAGGGGAATTGATGCTACTCCTTTGGCTAAAAATAAACCCCAGTTTTGGACCCAGGTGGTAATGCGGGTCGCCCCAGACCATCAAGAAAATTGCAGATTTCTGGTGTTGCATAATCTGTATGATACTGTTGTTCTGGGGTTTCCCTGGTTACAGATTCATAATCCAGTTTTGGATTGGAAATCTGTGTCTGTGGTGAGTTGGGGTTGTCGGTGTGCCTTTAGTGAGGCTCCGGTGTTTTCCACCTCTCCTCAGTCGCATGATGTTCCTGATTATTTGGCGGACTTTTATGATGTATTTAGTGAGAATGAGTCTGCGTCTCTGCCTCCTCATAGGAGCTATGACTGTGCAATTGAACTGAGCCCGGGGTGTAAATTTCCCAAGGGTCGGCTCTTCAATTTATCTGTACCCGAGCACAAGGCTATGCGATCCTATATTAAGGAGGCATTGGAGAAGGGTCATATTAGACCATCCTCGTCACCCTTGGGTGCCGGTTTTTTTTTTGTAGCCAAAAAGGATGGATCATTAAGACCTTGTATTGATTATCGTGCCCTCAACAAAATTACTATTAAATATCAGTATCCGTTACCCCTGATTTCTGATCTATTCTTCAGAGTTAAAGGTGCTTGCTGGTTTACCAAGCTTGACCTCAGGGGGGCGTATAATCTTATTCGCATTAAGCATGGGGATGAATGGAAGACGGCGTTTAATACTCCGGAGGGACATTTTGAGTACCTGGTGATGCCTTTTGGGCTCACTAATGCCCCTTCTGTCTTCCAGTGCTTCATGAACGATATTTTCCGAGATTTTGTCGATAAATTTTTGATTATCTGTCTGGATGATATTTTGATCTTCTCCAAGGATTGGGATTCTCATGTGGAACATATTCGGACTGTGTTCCGGATCTTGAGGGAGAATTCCCTGTATGTCAAGGGATCTAAATGCCTTTTTGGAGTACAGAGGATTTCTTTTTTGGGATTTATTTTGTCCCCGTCAACTATTGAAATGGACCCGGCCAAGGTACAGGCCATTCACGATTGGGTTCAGCCCACTTCTTTGAAGGCCCTCCAGAAGTTTTTGGGTTTTGCTAATTTTTATCGGAAATTTATAGCAAAATTTTCTAGTATTGCCAAGCCATTGACTGATTTGACTAAAAAGGGTGCTGATGTGTTAAATTGGTCTCCGGAGGCTGTTTCTTCCTTTCAGGAGTTGAAGCGAAGATTCACCTCCGCCCCGGTTTTGCGGCAACCTGATGTCTCACTTCCATTCCAGGTAGAGGTGGATGCTTCTGAGATTGGTGGAGGAGCTGTTTTGTCCCAAAAGGATCCTGTAACATCTAAAATGAATCCCTGTGCTTTCTTTTCCCGAAAGTTCTCTCCATCTGAACGTAACTATGATGTGGGGAATAGGGAACTGTTGGCCATGAAATGGGCATTTGAGGAGTGGAGACATTGGTTGGAGGGAGCTAAGCCTCAAGTCGTGGTCCTCACTGACCACAAGAATTTGATTTACCTAGAGTCGGCTAAGCGCTTGAACCCTAGACAGGCTAGGTGGGCCTTGTTTTTTACACGTTTTGATTTTGTGGTTTCTTTTCTTCCTGGAACAAAGAATGTCAAGGCAGACGCCCACTCTAGGAGCTTCCTTGCTGATTCTCCTGTGGTGACCAAGCCTGCTACCATCTTAGGCAAAGGGGTAGTTCTTTCTGCCATCTCGCCCGATTTGAGACGTGCTCTGGAAGAGTTCCAGGAGGACAAACCTGAGCGTTGTCCCAGTGGAAAGTTGTATGTTCCTGACCAGTGGAAGAATAGAGTGATGTCTGAAGTTCATTGCTCTGCTTTGGCTGGTCATCCAGGTATTTTTGGTACTAGAGATCTGGTGAGTCGGTCTTTTTGGTTGCCCTCCTTGTCTCGTGATGTCAGGAATTTTGTGCAGTCCTGTGGGACGTGCTCCCGGTCTAAATCGTGTTCTCGCTCTAGTGGGTTGTTGATGCCTTTGCCTGTCCCCAAGAGGCCATGGACCCATATTTCAATGGATTTCATCTCTGATATGCCTGTCTCTCAGAGGATGACTGTTATTTGGGTGATTTGTGATAGGTTCTCTAAGATGGTTCATCTTGTACCACTCCCTAAGTTGCCGTCTTCCTCTGAGTTGGTGCCCCTGTTTTGATAACAGGTGGTTCGTTTGCACGGGATTCCTGAGAACATTGTATCTGACAGAGGAGTGCAGTTTGTGTCTAGATTTTGGAGAACTTTCTGTTCCAGGCTGGGAATTCAGTTGTCCTTCTCCTCTGCTTTTCACCCTCAGACCAATGGGCAGACAGAGAGAACAAACCAGACCTTGGAGTCATATTTGAGATGTTTTATTTCTGCTGATCAGGATGATTGGGTTTCATTTTTGCCCTTGGCCGAATTTGCTTTAAATAATAGAGCTAGTTCTGCCACTTTGATGTCACCTTTTTTTTGTAACTTTGGGTTTCATCCTCGATTTTCTTCAGGGCAGGTGGAGCCCTCTGCCTGCCCAGGTGTTGACACTGTGGTGGAGAGAATGCACCAGATCTGGGACCAAGTGGTGGATAAGTTATCTCTCTCCCAGGAGAAGGCCCAGCGGTTTTCCAACCGACATAGGACCATTGGTCCCCAGTTTAAGGTTGGTGATATGGTGTGGTTATCATCAAAAAATATTGCTATGAAGGTGGCTTCTCCTAAGTTTAAGCCTAGATTTATTGGACCTTACAAGATTGTGGAGATTATAAATCCGGTCTCTTTTCGTTTGGCTCTTCCTGTCACATTTAAAATCCATAATGTGTTCCATAAATCTTTGTTGAAGAGGTTTGTTGAACCTGTTGTTCCGGGGGTGGCACCTCCAGACCCTGTATTAGTTGAAGGTAACATGGAATATGAGGTAGAAAAAGTACTGGATTCCCGTCTGGCTAGACGGAGACTCCAGTATTTGGTTAAGTGGAAGGGTTATGGTCAGGAGGATAATTCCTGGGTCTCCGCCTCTGATATTCATGCCAAACGATTGGTGCGTGCCTTTCATCGGGCTCACCCTGATCGCCCTGGTGGCATAGTTGAGGGTTCGGTGACCCCTCCTCAAGGGGGAGGTACTGTTGTGAGTTCATTTTCCCTTTCATTACTGAGGCCCGAGGAACTCCCTCTTCTGGAAAAAGAAGGTAGTGAGCCTGATTGTCAAACACCTGATGCTGATGATTGTGACTGGCTGAGTGGAGTTACGGACTGGATATAATGCTGCTGACGCCCTTCTGCCCTGCGGGTGATTTCTCTGTGGGATCCTTGGAGACCAGTCTGAATTCCTGCTCCTCCAAAGCTAAGTTTGCTGCTCGGCCTTTTGCTTTTGTTCTTTGACTTTGTTTTTGCTTTGTTTTTCTGGATTTCTGCCATTCCCTGCTGGGGTGTGCTGAATTCATTTAGCTCTGTCTTCTGAAAATACCTGAGTGCTGATTCAGTTTTTGAAGCCTAGCTGCTTCAGGGCCTTTTTCATATCAGCTGGTTGGCTTATGTCTTTGATAGGGTTTTGGCAGATTGCAGACAGCAGCCTTCCTGTCCCTTCCTATCTAGGTAGTTTTGGAGCCCCGTCTTTGCTCAGTCTATCTTTCTGTCTGTGTTAGTATTTTCATCTTGCTTCACCGTCATTATATGTTGGGGGCTGCCTATTGCTTTGGGGTCTGCTCTGGGGCAGTTTAGATTTCCCCTTTCTTTCTTTAGGCCTATGTATTTCTCCGGCTGTGATCGAGGGGTCTAGGGCATCGTAGGAACCCCCCACGGCTACTGCTAGTTGTGTTGATAGGTTGAGGGGTCTGCAATCTGATAGTTGCCAACTTCTCTGGTTTTCTGGACTTAGCTTGTATTTCTGCTTTTGCCTCCTACGGTGACTCATTCATAACAGTTCTCCATATTAATATTTATCTGTGTCTAAACTGTGATGGATCTCTGCTTGGTCAGATCTACCGTATATAGCCACTGCCTGTTATAAATTCCATACCTCTGACAAATTCTAAAATGTTTTTAAACGTTAAGCCTACATTCACATCTGATACAGTACTACTATCTGTAGCTAAGAATAACTAGTGTTAATGTCTCCTAGGAGTAGGTATGAGTACAAAGCCCTATTGAATATTAAAGGGGTTGTCCTGCACTATGAAGAACTTTATGTCCCTACAAAAATAATATGAAACACTTTAAAGTAATAACATTAAATATCTTTATTAATTATTTTTATAAATATGTAGTAAAAATATTATTCAAATCAGGGAGCTACAAGACATAGTATAAAAGCGGATGTCTAAGGTGGAAGTGCAAAGGTTTAATTCAACAGTTCAAATGTCAAGGGATCATACCAAAATCAACATGTTTCGCTTGTTGCTTTTTCAAGAGGATGTGATAGATATGTATTACAGTGTATGACTATGAAGAACCTTTCTAAACTTCAATATAACCAGCATGCTTATTTTACCTATATACTTTAATTACTCCCAGTGTCCTGTTTGTGGATTTTGGCCTCATATCACGTGACTGCACTATTTGGATCTCTCGGCACTTCTGCTGAGAGCACATTTGGATACTCATTGAGTGAGGCATCCAAACTCAGAGACAGCAAAGAGTTCAGGATTCCAACGTAACCTTGCAGTTTTCTCCCAAACATTTTGACTAACTGACTAATATGCGATTAGCCTAGGATTGTGTATGTGAACTGATGGGTTGAAGTATTAGCCCAACTAAAAACTGAGACTGATAAGAATGAGGACAATCTGCATACAGCTTCACAGTATACATTACAGTGAGAAAATGTGGTTCAATACTGTAATCAATGACTTATTGCATTTGTTTTGTTCAACAGAGGACAGAAAACCCAGATCAAGGTTCTACAAAGGAAGAGAGTGCCCTGCTGTTCAGAATATGGTATGGTTTTGATCACAAGTATCCTTTGCCTTGTATTATAATAGCTTCTCTTTCAAGCAAGAATATCGATGTGTCTGTAATTAAAAGAATATTCTCATCTTAGTGAAGTAATCATGATATGATGTCTAGAAATGAATGTGACAGTCTGCAGTGATGATTCTCTTAAGATGGCTGCAATTCTTACGAAGAATAGGCTTTATTTGCGTGTCAACGCATTTCTAGATTGCTCCAATTTCCTCATCAGGACATAACAGCTATGAACACATATAAAGGTTTAAGTATTAAAAAAGGCAACTATTCATAAAAAACGTCTAGGTGAAGGTAAGTATAATGAACGCTAGCCAGTTTTTATGAACTTTGGTCCCTTTTTTGTCTGGAAAGCATAAATTTGAAATGCCAGTATATTCATTTTTTTGGTCACCATTAGTGTTGAGCTTTCCGATACCGCAAGTATCGGGTATCGGCCGATATTTGCCGTATCGGAATTCCGATACCGAGTACCGATACTTTTTTCGTATCGGATACCGGAATCGGAAGTCCAAAATGCAATGAGCCACTTTTGTGGCTCTGATTGGCTGCCGAAATGACGTCATCATGATGCGCTGTCTGTGCGCATCATGATGCGCCGTCAGTTCGGGCCTTCGGGGGGCTGTGCCGACTGTCTGGGGGTCTGTACTGGCCTGCCGGTGGTCTGTGCAGGCTCCGGGGGTCTGTGCCGGCCTGCCGGTGGTCTGTGCAGGCTCCGGTGGTCTGTGCCGGCCTGCCGGGGGGCTGTGCCGGCCTGCCGGTGGTCTGTGCAGGCTCCGGTGGTCTGTGCCGGCCTGCCGGTGGTCTGTGCAGGCTCCGGTGGTCTGTGCAGGCATCGTCCGATGGGACTACAAGTCCCATCGGGCGATGCCTGCTACCATGACAGTGATTGACACATTAGCCAATGATGGGACAGTAGTAGTCCCATCATCCGGCTAATGTGTTGAATGTAAAAAAAAAAAAAAAAAAAATTACATGCTACATACATACAACATGCATACTACATATATACTACATGCAACATGCATACTACATACATGCTACATACTACATGCATGCTACATACATACTACATGTAACATACATACTACATACATGCTACATACTACATACATGCTACATACATACTACATACATAATACATATATACTACATGCATGCAACATACATACAACATATATACTACATGCATGCAACATGCATACTACATATATACTATATATACTACATGTAACATACATACTACATACATGCTGCATACTACATGCATGCTACATACTACATACATGCTACATACATACTACATACATAATACATATATACTACATGCATGCAACATACATACAACATATATACTACATGCATGCAACATGCATACTACATATATACTATATATACTACATGTAACATACATACTACATATATACTACATGCTACATACATGCAACATACACACTACATGCTGCATACATGCAACATACATACTACATACATGCTACATACATACACACTACATGCTACATACATGCAACATACATACTACATACATGCTATATACATACACACTACATGCAACATACATACTACATACATGCTACATACATGCAACATACACACTACATGCTACATACATGCAACATACATACTACATACATGCTACATACATACACACTACATGCTACATACATGCAACATACATACTACATACATGCTACATACATGCAACATACATGCTACATACATACTACATGCATGCTACATACATGCTACATACATGCTACATACATGCTACATACATGCTACATACATGCAACATACATGCTACATACATGCTAATACATACTACATACATACTACATACATACCACATGCATGCAACATGCATACTACATATATACTGCATATATACTACATGCATGCAACATACATATATACTACATACAATACATACATATAGACATACAGTACATATAACATAGAGTACATACTCACCGTCACTTGTCACTTTGATCCCCGAAGCCATTGTCACCTGAGGGATAAATATCAAAATAAAAAAACACCAATATACTTACCCCGATCCGCAGAAGTCCACGAGGGTCCCACGTCCATCTTGCGTGGAGAACAGCAGCATCAGCTGATGCTACCATTCTCTACCAGCTCCAGGAATACAATGACGGAAGGTAGGTATCCTTCCGCATTGTATTCCTCCACCACTGTAAAAAAAAAAAAAGTCCCTAGTCTCACTTTATGCCATTGCTGCGTGGGAATTTCCCACGCAGCAATGGCATAAAGTGAGACTAGGGACTTTTTTTTTTTTTAAAGTTGTGGAGGAATACAGTGCGGAAGGATACCTACCTTCCGTCATTGTATTCCTGGAGCAGGTAGAGAACGGTAGCATCAGCTGATGCTGCTGTTCTCCACGCAAGATGGACGTGGGACCCTCGTGGACTTCTGCGGATCGGGGTAAGTATATTGGTGTTTTTTTATTTTGATATTTATCCCTCAGGTGACAATGGCTTCGGGGATCAAAGTGACAAGTGACGGTAAGTATGTACTCTATGTTATATGTACTGTATGTCTATATGTATGTATTGTATGTAGTATATATGTATGTTGCATGCATGTAGTATATATGCAGTATATATGTAGTATGCATGTTGCATGCATGTGGTATGTATGTAGTATGTATGTAGCATGTATGTAGTATGTATGTTGCATGTAGCATGTAGCATGTATGTAGCGTGTATGTAGTATGTTGCATGTATGTTGCATGTATGTAGCATGTAGTGTGTATGGTGCATGTATGTAGCATGTAGTATGTATGTCACATGTAGTATATATAGTATATATGCAGTATGCATGTTGCATGCATGTAGTATATATGTATTATGTATGTAGTATGTATGTAGCATGTAGGTAGTATGTAGCATGCATGTAGTATGTAGCATGTATGTAGTATGTATGTTACATGTAGTATATATGTAGTATGTATGTTACATGTAGTATATATGTAGTATGTATGTTGCATGCATGTAGTATATATGTAGTATATATGTAGTATGTATGTAGCATGTATGTAGCATGCATGTAGTATGTAGCATGTATGTAGTATGTATGTTACATGTAGTATATATGTAGTATGCATGTTGTATGTATGTAGCATGTAATTTTTTTATTTTTTTTTTACATTCAACACAGTAGCCGGATGATGGGACTACTACTGTCCCATCATTGGCTAATGTGTCAATCACTGTCATGGTAGCAGGCATCGCCCGATGGGACTTGTAGTCCCATCGGACGATGCCTGCACAGACCCCCGGAGCCTGCACAGACCACCGGCAGGCCGGCACAGCCCCCCGGCAGGCCGGCACAGACCACCGGAGCCTGCACAGACCACCGGCAGGCCGGCACAGCCCCCCGGCAGGCCGGCACAGACCACCGGAGCCTGCACAGACCACCGGCAGGCCGGCACAGCCCCCCGGCAGGCCGGCACAGACCACCGGAGCCTGCACAGACCCCCCGGCAGGCCGGCACAGCCCCCCAAAAGGCCCGTACAGACCCCAGAGAGGCTGTACAAGGCAAAAATAGGGTTTTTCTTATTCCGATACCGGAAGTCCCACAGACTTGAATGGGACTTCCGGTATCGGAATCGGCGATACCCGATATTTTTTTTAGATCGGCCGATACCATCCGATACGATACTTTTAAGTATCGGACGGTATCGCTCAACACTAGTCACCAATTGTCTCAAAAAAAAGTATGAAAAGTGATCAAAACATCATATATACCATATAATGAATTCATAAAATCAACAACTTGCCACTCGAAGACAAGCCCTCATAGATGTAAATGAATGAAATAATAAAAAATAATGGGTACCACAAAATGGCTATCAAAACCCTCCAAATAGCTGAATTTTATGTTTTCTTTTCCTTTTTACCGCATTTGAATTCATCCCCCATTATTTAGTACATTATATGATAAAACGCCACAAAAAAAGAAGTTAAAGTTATTTAACTATTAAACCAATAAAGGCAATACACTACGTTTAGGCTTTATATCTAGTTTAGAAAAAAATCAATAATAGATCCTATTTGTATGCCTTCCTTATATTACCGTAAATATGAAGAAATCACCAGACTGTTTCATGGATATATATTCAGCCATGTACATATTAACATTTAAAAAATATTTATTATATTTTCTGTGGTCTTTCTTATATTCTCACTATATTTAATATGTAATTTTGCTACTGCTGTAAACTAGGTTATTACTGTTCACCTCCAAGACTTTTTTTTCAAGAGATAAGCATACTGTCTATATTTCTTGAAATAAATTCCTTTGATGTGACCATGGAACCTTCATATATTTCCCTTAGAGTAAAATCAAAGGAACCATTGGATTGGCTTTAAAAGGATGCATACCCCAGAGGCATACTGTACTTTACCACTATATTTCTCTATTAAAAGTTTAGGTGGGGGTAAAGAAGTGCACGCATCAGCCACTGCCTGACCCAGATTGCTGCATCTTAGTTTGCACATTTTGTTTTACGATGTGATGTAGAAGAAATTACTGTGTTGTGATTTGATTTCTCATAGAGTGACTGAAGACTTGTATCCTGAGGCTGGAAAACCCCTTTAATTATTTGTATCACAGCAGCACAATAGCAGTATCTTAATATCTCTCCCATGGAATTGGCCAAACTGGGAGTTAATAGATTATCATTTTTTATACGCATTTGCTCATTTTATGAAGCACAGAAATAGACTTTCAAATAAGAGAAAAAAGAAACCTGAAGACACAGTAATCCCTTAATGACTGATAAACATAAAAACAGTGGCTGCTAAGGGGCCTAATTCCCTCACTGCCATTTTAAAATGACGATTGGGAATAAGGGTAAAGAGCGCCCCTGATAGTCCGAAAATCTCTGGGGCAACCTGATACCCTGGAGAACACAATCAGGGCCGGATTTTCCGGTCCCCGATCACGTAAAAAAGAAAGTGTGCTAGCTATCAAAATAATTTTCTCTCTTCTGACATGATATACATATCAAAGGAGAGAGAACGGATGTCATACCGCCGCCATGCCCTGGGTTCTCCCGCTCTGGCACTGCACTCGCTACTTGTGTTTGCATCGGGGAGCTCCAGTATGCACTGTGTATCGAATGACATGCTTGCGCAATTCCGATATGTTTTTTTTTCGGTGTCCAACAGCCACAAAACATGCAGGACAGGTACTTGAACATCAGCATCAATATGACGACCTAATGTTATCAAATTCTGTGATGTTCCTGTGGTTAAAAATGCACACTATACCCCAGGATAAAATCCTTGAGTGGTGCAGTTTCCAAAATGGGGTCAATTGTGGTGAGTTTCTGCTCTTTAGGCATCATAGGGACCCTGCAAATACGACATGGTGCCCGCCATCTTTCAGCCAAATTTGTGTTCCAAAATTCAAATGTTGCTCCTTCTGCTCCAAGTCCCGCCATTTGTCTGCTCCAAGTCCCGCCTTTTGTCCAAACAGGACTATTTGACTATATGTTGGGTATCTTCGCACTCGTAAGAAAGTGGTTAACAAATTGTTGGATACACTTTTTTGTGTAAAAGTGAAAAATTTGGCAATAAAGCAAGATTTTGGAGGTAAAAATTTAAAAAAAAAATCATTCCATTTTGCATTAATTCCTGTGTAGCAACTGAAGGGGTAAAACAATTCTTGCAACAGTTTTAAAGTATTTGAGAGGTGCAGTTTTTAAAATATCACTTTTCAGGTAATTCAAAATTTTTTTCGGACTGCATCGGACCATAAGACACACCCCAAATTTTCAGAAGAAAAATAGGGAAAAAAAATAATACATCAAATGAGGGTTCGTATTACAGTCTGAATTATTCAGCTTACCTGGGGGGTAGAGTGTGATCGTGAGAGCTAGTGGAACAGGGTCACATTAGGTGTTCGGTGATCTGGTGATGATCTGACTCATCCCAGGTTGGTGCAGAAGGTTTGGTGGTACGAGGGCTCAGCCAGTTTGTGAAAACCCCCACACATCCATCCCAGGCTGGTGCGCTGCAGTTTTGGGGATGCTCGGAAGTGCGGGGGCTCCGCTGACATTTTGTGAAAGGCTGGAGCCCCCGCACTTCCATTGCTGTAATAAGTAGGTCTCCAGGAAAATGGCCGCCGGAGGTGGCGCATGTGCAGAATGAGATATCAGGAGATGAGATCTCGGTGCTGAGATCTTGTCTCCCGAGATCTCAGTCTACACATGCGCCACTTCACTTCATGGTTTTAAGGAGTTTGAGGATGCCATTTTTTAGAATGGTGTCACTTTTGGTTATTTTCTGCCACATAGGCCCTCCAAAATCACTTTAAATGTGATGCGGTCCTGAAAAAAAAGATTTTGTTGCAAAAATGAGAAATTGTAGATTTTTAACCCTTGAGTTTATTCCATTTCTTTCCTATTACCATTACAAATCAAATCTGTGATGTTGATTTGTTTGATAACCACTTAATAAACTGATGGCTTTGCTTGGTGTGCTGTCCATCGAGTCCTGTTGAGTATGAAGTTCTCACGCTCTCCCGTAGAAGAGAAAACCATGTCCAAATAAAGCAAGTCTGGGAAAGTTTCATCAGCTTTTCCTTTATTTTATTCTTTTCTTCTAACTTCCTAACAGAAAAAAATGTTTAAAAAATGATGCAGGTGTAAAGTAGACATGTGGGAAATATTATTTATTAACTATGTTGTGTGGTATTAGCTATCTGATTTAAAGGCATAAATATTTAAAGTTTGAAAATTGCAAAATTTTTTATTTTTTTTGCCACATTTTCCATATTTTCTTAAATATACGCAAATAATATCTACCAAAATTTACCACTATCATGAAGTACAAAATGTCACAAAAAAATAATCTCAAAATCAATGGAATCTGTTGAAACATTCCAGAGTTATTATCACATAAGGTGATACAGGTCAGATTTAAAAAATTTAGCCTGGTGATTAAAGTCAAAATTAGCTCCTTCACCAGTTTCAACATGTTAAAATGGCCATATCATGCAATAGTGGCTGCAAAGCTGAGTAAAATGTAGTTTTTATTTTTTACCTTCTCTCCATTGCGAAGATATTAGATTGTCGTGTTAAGGTTATAATTTATGTTGTAGTTCAACTGGATGTTACCAGAGATTTAACTCTGGGGTGTGCTTCTTCCCCAGCATGAGGTTAACCAATCATAAGTAGGAAACAACATAAAGTGGAAAAGAACCTCTCCATAATATGTTAGAATAGGCTTTATCAGTATAAAACATGCAGTAATAGATGGTCTTCTCTTACTGATCTCACTGCAGAGATGAATGTGATTGCTACCAATTAGTTTTTAACTCATGGCAGCCAGTGTAGGAAGAGGTGAGTACAGTAAAACTGACAGCACAGTCAAGAGCTTATAGAAGTGTTTGTAACGATACAAAGCTCAGCTCTGCTGTATTCCCGTCCCTCAACACTGCTTACAGTGAGATAAAAACTGAATGGTGTCAGCTTCATACTCATCTCTGCTCTACTCTAATTGCACACATCTCTGCAGTGAGATCAGCAGAGCAGACTCCTCTATGTGAGAGATATAATGACAATCTGCTCTCCCTCTGCTGTCGTCCCCTCCCCTCACACTTGCTGCTATAAGAAGAAAAGGAAAGTAGTATTATATATGCTTTGTTCCCATCACACACTGAAAACCTCCTCTAAGCTATTGTGGAGGTGTGTTCTTGTTTACCTTGCATGTTAGTGCCTGCTTATTGATCAGCCTCACACAGGGGAAGAAGTACACGCCCCCATAGAAAAATCTTTGGTAATGTCCTGTTGGACTTTTCTTAAATTCCAATAAAAAATGTATTATTTATTATATCTTTTACAAGCTAAGCTGTCATGATCCCAGTGCAGGTTTTGACCTGCACGTCAGGGGTTAATGTCTTGAGCTCAGTGCAGGCTTGACCTACACGCCTGGGGTTAATTATTGTAGCCTCTCTTTGGCTCAAGGAGAGCTTCTTATAGCCCTGGGAGACTCCTATACTCCTATCCTTGTCAGTTATACTTTTGCCTTTGGCCGAGTGTGGTGACCCCTGTGTGCCTGTGCCTTCTGATTGTCTTCTAGCTTGCTTATATAGTTCTGACCCGCTTCGGTCCCCTGTTGTGAGTTTGTCTCTTGATTCTGTACTGTTTATCTGCTTCTCTGGTTTCTGACTCATTGCCTATGTCCTGACTAGTCTCTGATTGCCCTCTTGTACTGTACTGCTATCTCCATGTATGATTCATTGCTTACGTTCTGACTACTCTCTGCTTGTCCCTCTGGTACCGCGCTGCCCTCTCTGTGTATGACCCCCGTTTGTCTGATTTGAGGATCCCTGTAGTAGAATCCTGCATTTATCTCCAGCAGCAGGACGCTAAGCCCCGCCCCCTGCAGTCACATGATCATAGGTCCTTCACTGCTTTCTACCTTCAGTGACACAGGTCCTGGAGCACGCATCGTCACCACTGCTGCCCCGCTCCACAGGTATCTTTGGGCACAGGTTTGTACTCAGGACATGCACACTGGCTCAGTGAGCAAGTGCAGTGCGGTGTTCCTGACATAAACTTCGCAAACTAATATCTTTGCAATGAAGGGGAGAAATTAAAAAATATGTTTTACAAAATTTTTGCAGCCACTATTACATGATGTGGCCAGTTAACATGTTCAAATTGGTGAAAGGTTCTCTTTAAAGGGAAGCTGTCATCAGAAGTTACTTACTGTTTAAATCAGGTGTTTGTTTTAAATGTATTGAACTATTTTTTTTAGTATTTGACAGGTGTGACTTTAAGTATTATAATTGCTGAGTCGTGTGTTATCAGCAGTGTTTAGAGATATTACCTGCCATTGTAATTTTGCCTTTGCGCAAAAAAACTGTACAAAGAATGAGCGTATGCACAGCAATCCACAGTAAATACGACTTTCTACGTTTGTTACTTCTTTTAACCGCTGCAGACTATGAAAGCTGTAAAGCGATTACAATAGAAGCAGGTTCATTCTTTGGGGTGCTCACTATTCAAAGCTTAAAGTACAAAAAAAGACGATAGCGGGAACACCACAAAAACAGGGGCGGTAACGCCAATGAAGATACATTAGTAAAAATATTGCCGATGGTTTCCTGAAGCATTTTTGCCTTCGAAAACTGGAAGGGTATGCTGGTGTGTAGAAGACATTGTGTGCATTTTCACCAAAAAAGCCCCAGTAACGACTGTGAAAATTGAACAATTACTACTTTTGTTATTAGATAAAGATCAAGGTTTTTTTTTCAAACATTTCCAGGTTAAAAAATACATATAACAGAAAATTGATTTAAAGAAAAGTTGTTTTTTTTAGGATGGCTTCACATCAAGTCTAATATTAAATTCTGAAATTGTTTTTTTTTTAAATATATGCCTGTTTCCTGAAGCAAGAGACTTGGTATCTGCCCCTTGATCTTAAAAAAATGTAATCTCCACTGTCTTTTATTACATCAGAAGCAATTCTGCTTCATGGTGAATTCAGTACAAGGTTTATGGCTCCCAGTCATCCAAGGTAACATGACCTGAGAGATTTCAATTATAGCTGCTTAGCTGAAACTCGCAAACGTGATGCTTATCCTTTCCTGTAATGAGCGTAGAAAGGCGAAGATTCCTCATCTCCCTGATAACTCGCGATTTCTAACCAGAAGAGAGATTTTAGTTTCTTGAAACATAAAGTTTATTTGTGTAATTCTATTTCCAGCCTGACTGCAGAAGGTCATTCATTGTGAACATGGTTGTCTTACTAACGTAACTGTCACAAATATTTTCTTGCGTCGTCTTACTGACGTGGGTTGCTCAAGCAAAATGCTGTTATTATAGACTGGATTGCAGGAAGAAACTGGTGTTAAATTAAGTTAAACTTATTGTTGCTAAATTAGTAGCATAAATATGATTTCTATAAACGTACCATTAAATACTCAAAGGGAACATACCAGCCGATACATGCTGCCCAAACAGTGGGCATAAAATTGCCTGTTATCCCAACCATTGAAAATATTATTGAAAAAAATGACATCCCATAATATCTTTCAATTTACCTTCGCTTTGAGGAATAATTCTCTTCATACAGTTGTGGCCAAAAGTATTGACACCCCTGCAATTCTGTCAGATAATACTCAGTTTCTTCCTGAAAATGATTGCAAACACAAATTCTTTGGTGTTATTATCTTCATTTAATTTGTCTTAAATGAAAAAACACAAAAAGAATTGTCCTAAAGCCAAATTGGATATAATTCCACACCAAACATAAAAAAGAGGGTGGACAAAAGTATTAGCACTGTTCGAAAAATCATGTGATGCTTCTCTAATTTATGTAAGTAACAGCACCTGTAACTTACCTGTGGCACCTAACAGGTGTTGGCAATAACTAAATCACATTTGCAGCCAGTTGACATGGATTAAAGTTGACTCAACCTCTGTCCTGTGTCCTTGTGTGTACCACATTGAGCATGGAGAAAAGAAAGAAGACCAAAGAACTGTCTGAAGACTTGAAAAACCAAATTGTGAGGAAGCATGAGCAATCTCAAGGCTACAAGTCCATCTCCAAAGACCTGAATGTTCCTGTGTCTACCGTGCGCAGTGTCATCAAGAAGTTTAAAGCCCATGGCACTGTGTCTAACCTCCCTAGGTGTGAACGGAAAAGAAGAGATTTCAACGCAAGATTGTGCAGATGTTGGATAAAGAACCTCGACTAACATCCAAACAAGTTCAAGCTGCCCTGCAGTCCGAGGGTACAGCAGTGTCAACCCGTACTATCCGTCGGCATCTGAATGAAAAAGGACTGTATGGTAGGAGACCCAGGAAGACCCCACTTCTTACCCCGAGACATAAAAAAGCCAAGCTGGAGTATGCCAAAACTTACCTGAAAAAGCCTAAAACGTTTTGGAAGAATGTTCTCTGGTCAGATGAGACAAAAGTAGAGCTTTTTGGGCAAAGGCATAAACATAGAGTTTACAGGGGAAAAAAAGAGGCATTCAAAGAAAAGAACACGGTCCCTACAGTCAAACATGGCGGAGGTTCCCTGATGTTTTGGGGTTGCTTTGCTGCCTCTGGCACTGGGCTGCTTGACCGTGTGCTTGGCATTATGAAGTCTGAAGACTACCAACAAATTTTGCAGCATAATGTAGGGCCCAGTGAGAGAAAGCTGGGTCTTCCTCAGAGGTCATGGGTCTTCCAGCAGGACAATGACCCAAAACACACTTCAAAAAGCACTAGAAAATGGTTTGAGAGAAAGCACTGGAGACTTCTAAGGTGGCCAGCAATGAGTCCAGACCTGAATCCCATAGAACACCTGTGGAGAGATCTAAAAATGGCAGTTTGGAGAAGGCACCCTTCTAATATCAGGGATGTGGAGCAGTTTGCCAAAGAAGAATGGTCTAAAATTCCAGCAGAGCATTGTAAGAAACTCATTGATGGTTACCGGAAGCGGTTGGTCGCAGTTATTTTGGCTAAAGGTTGTGCAACCATGTATTAGGCTGAGGGTGCCAATACTTTTGTCTGGCCCATTTTTGGAGTTTTGTGTGAAATGATCAATGTTTTGCTTCATTCTCTTTTGTGTTTTTTCATTTAAGACAAATTAAATGAAGATAATAATACCAAAGAATTTGTGTTTGCAATCATTTTCAGGAAGAAGCTGAGTATTATCTGACAGAATTGCAGGGGTGTCAATACTTTTGGCCACAACTGTATGTACTATGCGGTTGGAATTTATGGAATGTAGTCTTCTCTCTGGACAAGGAACACCTTCTATTGTATTTAATTTAGATATTTTAGCCACAGAACTAGTAAATAAAATAACTTCTTTTGTTATTTTGATTACCATGAATACACCTGATTCAGATGACTAACAACTAGCTATCTGTCACTATATCAGTGGTCATAACCATGGATACCTAAGGTCCTGCAATGCCTGCACATGAGAAAAGAGATATATTGAAAAAAAAACAACTGTGCTACATTTCTAGTTGGAGGTATTTGCTAATATTATTATTATTACACCTACTACATATTGGGATAGGATCTTGCAGATGGGAATACCTCGTTAAGTATATAAATAAGTATAGATGTACCCTGACAGCTTCCCCATACTCACAAGATGATGTCCCCACAGCCGTCCTTGTGCACAGTATGATGTCCCTATAGCTCTTCTCAGCTTCATACACTCAGTTTGATACCCCCAAAGCTTCCCAGACAATATAATGCCACACCCCCACACAGTATGATGATCCCCCAGAACTTCACACAGTATGATGGCTCCACAGTCCCCACACGCAGTATGTTGGACAGACCCCGCAGCCATATTCTGGCCCCCCACGCAAGAATGATGTCCACACAACCCACAGTATTATGGCTACCACACAAGTATGATGCCCTCACAAGGTATTATAACTCCCACACAAATAAAATGTCCCCATAGCCCCTCACACAGTATTATTGCCCCCCCTATACAAATATGATGTCACAAAGTTTGATGGCCCCCAAATTACAGCCGTTTGGCTGTCCTGGTCCTCGTGGCGGATAGGAATAGCCAAAGGGACGGATGTGGTCTGTTCTACACTGTACTTTGCATAACTCTGTATGTGCATATTTTGCGTTATAACTTTGATCTTAGTCTAGTGGTTCATTATTAGGTCTGCTGAACAGCATTCTTTGCTACATTATATAAATGTTGTTTTTTTTTATTACCGGTATATTTCAAAGCTGAAATGGTCACTGTCATTTTAACTAACTTTGCATAAATCAGTAGCACAGAGGAATATAATAAACCTTGTAATTTATTTAATCAGAGAAATCTGCTTCTTTTTCCACTAATAAGCCACTTATTCCTTTCCACTGCTTCCTGAGCTTGCCATCCACTTTTCAAAAGCAGGTAAAATCCATTTTGATTAAAGCAAGGATTGCCAGCATAGTGAGTGATCAGGTACACTTCCTATTATACTCTATCCAGAGGAGTGGGGGGAAGTGGAGGAAAGAGGAGCGCTCGTCACAGCGAAACACATGCATGTGGAACTTTAAGCAATTGTGTTACCTAATTCCATAGCTGGATTCACAGCCACAGAGCTCAGTACTGCTGCACAATGTAGTCTGTGCTGCTTCAGCTACTTCTTTCTTGTGTGCTACAGAAATAGAAGAAAATGAATTGATCTTTATGTCTTGAGTATAGAAAACATCATAGCACCTAGTCTCCACCCACCAATTTAGGGGGAACTAAAAATTACAGATTGAGCCTGCTGAGGAGGAAGATAATGAAAAATGCAGAATACATGTCATACAATGGCCAGAAATGTTTTCATTCTACAACTTAACATGGACAAAACAGAATTCATCATCTTTCCCCCATCTCACGTGACCCCCCAACAAACCTATCCATTACAGTAAATGGCTGCCCACTCTCCCCAGTCCCACAAGCTCGCTGCCTCGGGGTAATCCTTGACGCTGATCTCTCCTTCAAACCACATATCCAAGCCCTTTCCACTTCCTGCCGACTTCAACTCAAAAATATTTCACGAATCCGTTCATTCCTCAACCAAAAATCTGCAGAAACCCTAGTCCATGCCCTCATAATCTCTCGCCTTGACTACTGCAACCTCTTGCTCTGTGGCCTCCCCTCGAACACTCTCGCACCCCCCAATCTATTCTAAACTCTGCTGCCCGACTAATCCACCTGTCCCCCCGCTATTCCCCAGCTTCTCCCCTCTGTCAATCCCTTCACTGGCTACCATTGCCCAGAGACTCCAGTACAAAACCCTAACCATGACATACAAAGCCATCCACAACCTGTCTCCTCCACACATCTGTGACCTCGTCTCCCGGTACTTTCCCTTTACGCAACCTCCGATCCTCACAAGATCTCCTTATCTACTCCCCTCTTATCTCCTCTTCCCACATTCGCATACAAGATTTCTCTCGTGCATCACCCCTACTCTGGAACTCTCTACCACAACATATCAGACTCTCACCTACCATCGAAACCTTCAAAAAGAGCCTGAAGACCCACCTCTTCCGACAAGCCTATAACTTGCAGTAACCACCGATCGACCAAACCGATGCATGACCAGCTCTACCCTCGCCTACTGTATTCTCATTCATCCCTTGTAGATTGTGAGCCCTCGTGGGCAGGGTCCTCTCATCCTGTACCAGTTATGACTTGTATTGTTTAACATTATTGTACTTGTTTTTATGTATACCCCTCCTTACATGTAAAGCGTCATGGAATAAATGGCGCTATAACAATAAATAATAATAATAAATAATAATAATATATGATAGTCTATTCAGAAAAGTTACCTGAAACAACAATTACTCTTTAATTTTCATATATTATCAGACAAGTGGAATCAGTTGTATTATATAAGAAGATACTGGAGACTGTATATAAAAAGTAACTTTCTGCTGACAGTTTGTTCTCTGATCTTATAAGATGATGGTTTTCATTTCTTATTTTGGAGTATACAATATCATAGTCAGCGAGTTTATATCATTTTGTTTGAAGACAGGGCCCTATACATTTTGGCATGTAGATAGCTGACTTATTGAGTATAACAATAATTAATTCGATGATAGATGATATTTGTAGCTTTTTGCATAGATGATGGATATAATTGAGATTAAACGATTGCAGCGTGTGATATCATTGAAGGTGACCTCCCTTCACCATACAATATAGCAATACATTCGGACAGGAAATCATTTGTTAAACGCTGAAAATGTTATTTGCTTTAATCTTATTTTCTGCTCATCAATCACAAGAAAGTCTTATGTATTCACATGATTTCAGGCCAGCAGTTCTTAAGTAGATTAGTCTTTCCTGAACTGTAAAGGACAGTCAAACATTATTGAATAACGACATGTAATTGTACAGGACGACTAAGATTAAATATTAAAGAGAAATCCCACTGACTTTGTATTACTGACCCCAAAGACACCCAACATGTAATTTGCAGACTTTGGCTACTTTAAATCTATCTAGACATTTGCCCCCAAAATGAGACATTAGCTAATAGATGGAGATACCATTATTTTGGCAGTCGATTGCCGGATAGTGTACTTTGCAGTACCTCAGCTTGGCGCTGTCGAGCCTATATGTTGTGCTGTCATACTGACCGATGACCATGTCTGACAGGGCTTAAATAAGTGTCACTCAGTATTGTGCCCAGCTAACAGTGCAATATATTGGCCAAATGAGCCTCTAGGAAAATTCACTGTACGGACAAAAATATTGGGACACATCTTTTGAGCATTGAATTGAGAGTTTTATTTAATCCCA
Source organism: Dendrobates tinctorius (assembly GCF_039654945.1). NCBI lineage: Eukaryota > Metazoa > Chordata > Amphibia > Anura > Dendrobatidae > Dendrobates > Dendrobates tinctorius. The sequence goes on along the minus strand of NW_027361728.1, from coordinate 84,738,961 downwards.
CTGCCAAAGGTGAATAAAATCCAGCCCCTCGTCAAGCAGTCTGCCTTTACTAATCCCTGTGAGACTGTGGATGTCATTGAACTTGAGGGTGGTTCTGTAACATGGTGCCACCGTTGCAGCAAGTCAGTTCTTGAAAGTTCTTCCATCAAAAATGCTCCACGATCAACTATGAGTTGTGTTATTGAAACAGTGGAAAGGTTTTTACTGTCTACAGGTTACTCAATTCCGAAGTTACAGATCTTGTACAGTTACAGATCTTGTAGTGATTGAGTGCCGAGGTGCATGGCACGTAAAAGTCTGGAGAAGATTTGTGGCTCATCCTTAATAACAAGACCTAAAAGTTGTCACGTTTGGCTGATTTACTGATGCCTAGCCTTCTTGTAAAAAGCATACAAAGGCAGTGAATTGATCAGTTGCCAGGCTAAACTAGTCATATTTTTTCTAAGGCCTCATTCAGACACCCATGTTGCATGCACATGTTGTATCTGGGGGTTTTTTAGAGGATACAACATGTATCTATTATAATCTATAACATTGTAAGATATAGGACAAGCTTTGTAATTTATTTATTTCTTTATCCATCGGACACACTGACGGTAAAAATGGGCACGTGAATTATACACCGATGCAAATCACTGATGACACCGGTACCATTTTTTTCACACGTGTTTAAACAAGGACTTGTGAAAGAAGCCTAAGAGTGGAATTCAAGAGTGGGCTTGAGCAAAGTGTTGGATGAATTGCAGCGGTCGTGCTTTACACATGTAGCTTCAGCCACTGCAGGACAATAATGTCCAGTATTATGGATCTCATTGTCATCAGAAGACATTCTACTTTCAGCCATTGCAGATGATCGTTTGCTTATCATTTTTATCCATAGTTTTCCAAAAGGACCAACATTTTCCATTTTGGCCAATTTTATTTTGGTTCCCCCTTGTTAGCTTTACACAAATCAGACTCTGGAAACTCATTACTTGATTATTCTGATATAGAGATGATGGCAGTGTGGTGACAATGCGTCACTTTCTACTCCAGAAGAAGAGTAGAAAAATCCTTTAGAATGAATTCTTCATTTTCTTATAGAAGGGCTGTACTTCATCAGATGCGAAGACCGAATGAATAGTCTGATTCATGGCAGCAATATGTGGTCACCTCACATTATCTCGTTAATCAAGTTTTATGTAACGAGATTTTTGCCGGAGACACAAAGGTAGCACCAGTAGAGGCTTGAGGTTTTCATTTCTGGTAATTCACAGCTGACCAATGTCTGCACTAGGAGATCTGTTTAGAATGTTTTTGTTTTTTTTTACTTACGGTATTTAATGTATTTATTTTACTCACTTATATAGCTCCATTCATTTCTACAGCGCATTGCAGATATTTTACATACACCAGTGACAGATAAAACAGGAAAGTAACAGGGAAACTGTGTATTTTTCTGGAGTCACTTGCTACATAGGACAGATTAGGGGTTTGCTCTTATGGTTGTAGAAAATATATGTGCTCACATAATGGACATTTCTAGAATAAAGTATGGATGTGCTTTATATAGAGGATTCATTTACATTTTGCGCTAAATATAAGGGTAGAAGGGAGTTGGCATAATATTTGGCATGTTTAATCAAACAGAAGAGAATATTCTCAGCCCCTAATACTATTCTGTATGTAGTACGTTTGGTTAATTTTCTAATGTTTAGCAGTGTCAGAAAGGCTTGTTCTAAATACAGTCATATGTTAAAGTTTGGGCACCCCTATTAATGTTAACCTTTTTTCTTTATAACAATTTTGGTTTTTGCAACAGCTATTTCAGTTTCATATATCTAATAACTGATGGACTTCATAGCCAGGTTTATCAAATCATGAGAAAAGGTATTTAAGGTGGCCACTTGCAAGTAGTTCTCCTATTTGATTCTCCTATGAAGAGTGGCATCATGGGCTCCTCAATACAACTCTCAAATGATCTGAAAACAAAGATTATTCAACATAGCTTTTCAGGGGAAGGATACAAAAAGTTGTCTCAGAGATTTAACCTGTCAGTTTCCACTGTGAGGAACATAGTAAGGAAATAGAAGAACACAGGTACAGTTCTTGTTAAGCCCAGAAGTGGCAGGCCAAGAAAAATATCAGAGGCAGAGAAGAAGAATGGTGAGAACAGTCAAGGACAATCCACAGACCACCTCCAAAGACCTGCAGCATCATCTTGCTGCAGATGGTGTCACTGTGCATCGGTCAACAATACAGCGCACTTTGCACAAGGAGAAGCTGTATGGGAGAGTGATGCGAAAGAAGCCGTTTCTGCAAGCACGCCACAAACAGTCGCCTGAGGTATGCAAAAGCACATTTGGACAAGCCAGTTACATTTTGGAAGAAGGTCCTGTGGACTGATGAGACAAAGATTGAGTTGTTTGGTCATACAAAAAGGCGTTATGCATGGAGGCTAAAAAACACAGCATTCAAAGAAAAACACTTGCTACCCACAGTAAAATTTGGTGGAGGTTCCATCATGCTTTGGGACTGTGTGGCCAATGCCGGCACCGGGAATCTTGTTAAAGTTGAGGGTTGCATGGATTCAACTCAGTATCAGCAGATTCTTGACAATAATGTGCAAGAATCAGTGACGAAGTTGAAGTTACGCAGGGGATGGATATTTCAGCAAGACAATGATCCAAAACACCACTCCATATCTACTCAGGCATTCAGGCAGAGGAACAATTACAATGTTCTGGAATGGCCATCCCAGTCCCCAGACATGAATATCATTGAACATCTGTGGGATGATTTGAAGCGGGCTGTCCATGCTCGGCGACCATCAAACTTTACGGAACTGGAATTGTTTTGTAAACAGGAATGGTCACAAATACCTTCATCCAGGATCCATAAACTCATTAATAGCTACAGGAAGCGACTAGAGGCTGTTATTTTTGTAAAAGGAGGATCTACGAAATATTAATGTCACTTTTATGTTGAGGTGCCGATACTTTTGCACCGGTCAAATTTTGTTTAAATGCAGATTGCACATTTTCTGTTAGTACAATAAACCTCATTTGAATCCAGACATATAACTGAGTCCATCAGTTATTAGATATATGAAACTGAAATAGCTGTTGCAAAAACCAAAATTGTTGTAAAGAAAAAAGGTTAATATTAATAGGGGTGCCCAAACTTTAACATATGACTGTATTTGATCAGATCTGCCAGTATTATGTATTGATGCATATATTTTAGGCCAGATCTAACTCTGAGGCAGTCTCCTACTGTCAGCAGCACATATACACCATGAGTGTTGACAGTGACATCATTATAAAAATAACCTGTCTGAACAGTGACCTAAACAGCAATGGAATTCTTAACTTACCATTATAGCAAGGTAAGTCAGGTCTGAGCCAGAGGATCTTTTTTAGATTTATGCCGTTATGCAACTCTTGATGTTGCTTTGGGCCCTGTTCTCACTGCGTTTTGGCAATTTGGAACCCCCATAAACTCCAATTGCAGCAATAGTTTTCCTATTAACTCTGCTTGTTAAAACAATCATAGAAACAAAATAGGCTATGGGATTCACACAGTCACCCAAACGCACTCCAGGAATTCAGTGTGAACATAGCCTAGCACCAGTAATGGAATTGACCCAGAGTTGATTTTTTTTTTACAACGTTGGCCCAATTTGGAGAGTTGTGGAATATTTGTACTGAACTATAAAGGGACTACGATATTTGAATCACTGTTTCACATCTTTTCCCATTCACTATAATTTTACATAGAGCAGATTTGTGTCTGGAAATCCTGCAACAAATCTGCCATGTGTGAGCATACCCATAAAATTAATTAAAGGTAAATTATTGGTGGTTCTAGGCAGTTCCCTTCAGAGATCTTAAATATGTGTATTGTTTCTTATATTTGCACTCTTGATCCAAACTTTATGGCTTTTCCCTGCACAGAGAATAGACATTATTATTGTGTATGACAAGGTGTCATGGGCATGTCAGAACCTGCAGACAGTCGCACTGCATCTAGCTGCAAAAGGTCTCTGCATTTGGTTTTGCAGACACCTTCTTAACCCTTCTGACTCTTTGACCCAGTGGCAACCTTTCTTGGGCTGTAACTGACACACCTGGACTGGGTGTCTATAGACTCCCAGCCTGCTGCTTGGGAGTTGCCAGTGATATTTCCATTTCCTCCTGTGGAGGCTTGGAGCTATAGCAGTCGGCTATCTTCCTTTTTGGTGTTGCTGGAGGACGTCTGTGTTACATCTCTGAGTCTACTCAAGATAAATGCTCCCCTTGTTCATCTGTCTCAATCTGTCTTTAGTTGTAGTGGATATTGACTAGTGCTTATCACCAGAGTCAGGCAGGAATTAGATTCCTACTCGACAATAGGTTCAGAACCTATATAGGGACATTTGGGGAAGACAGGGTGACGTTAGATCTGCCTAGGGGTCCCCACTCCCCCTTCCCTAGTGTTGGGCTCTCTTCCCCTCATCCCTTCATGTTCCACTTAGTGTTTCCCACACTGTGCGTGACATATGGGCTTTATTCAGCACAGCAATCACTTCTTGATTAGAATCACTGACCCCTACAAGTCATGAAGTGAGTGAGAATCTTGTTATGCCACCAGTTATAAATGGGGATGATGTACCATTTTATTATTTGTCTCCCTACACTTTGGCAATACCACTTGCTTGGGAGCTTTGTCCAGTATCTGCCATACCATTCCCTCTTAGATAACAGTACACGCCAGGTACTGTACTTACATGACTGCTAGGACAATTATATAATTTTAATATGTATTGTTTTTATTAAATTAGCATATAAACTTTAATGGAGGACTGGAAATGTACTATTATATACTGTGTCAGTTTGGAGCGCTAAGGACCCACCAGTAACTGATTCAGGGGGGCCACCCTTTTCAGTAACAAGCAATAATAGCTGACCAAAATTTACTTATTCTTCTATATAAAACTTAACTGGGTAGTTTGTTAAATTAATGATGCTGCTCTTGTTTGTACATGTTGCATTAAAAGGGTTACCCTTGACTATATAATTTTCTTACTAGAGGTCTAAGAACTAACAGGAAGTTAATTATTAACTACCAGTCTGTTGTGCCCGGCGCTCATCTCCACCAGCACAGAGTGGTCATAGACAATTACTGTCAGCGATTCAGTGTTTTCTGCTGATATCATGTCAACGCAGCAGCAGCTTCCCTTCCGCTCTGCTCTGGTGATGGGGCAAGACTGCCGATGTCATGCTGATTGACAGCCGGTTTCACACCGCCTAACTCTGAGGAGCTTGCTGTCAATCAGCATGACATTGGCAGTCATGGCTAGTCAACAAGACAGCCCAGAGGAAAAGTACTTGCTCTGTTTATGTGGAGCAGTTGAATTGCTGGTAAGAGTGGTCTGTTACCTCTCTGAGCCAGCTCCTGGAAGAACAGATCGGTAGTTGCCTCTTTTAGCAACTACATGCCTGTTAGTTTTTAGGTCCGTAATAAAAAAATATTCCTGGATAACCCCTTAAAGTATACTGAGCCAAACACTGCTCACATGGGATATGGAGGGCACACCCAGGGACGACTGGGGGTTCACCTTTTTATCCTATGAGCCAATCCGAGCATGATTTTTTAAAATTTTACTTTATGAATCTTTATTTGGCACAACTGTAGTGGTCTTGGTGTAAGAATAATTGTGTCTTGCATCCAAAACTGGAAATGAGCAACAGACTGACATTTTCAACTGCAGAGAGTTAAGATTAAGTTTAAGAAATCTCTATCAAATACTTCCCAACAAAGACATAAAAACGATTTATCTTGAAGCATGTCTTGTCCTGTCTGTCGGATTTCAGGGGAGATATGCCACTCACAATACTGGATAAGAATTTTTTTTAGTCTGCAATATGTAACTTCACCCTCTTTAAATGAGTTTCCCTGGGTGTTGCAAGCTAACAAGCTGAGCTTTATAGTCTAGATCAAAAGTTTAAAGAGATTACACTGGTACCTTCTGGCCAAATAAATACTGCTGTCACTATTATAAGCAGAGTGTATTTTATCTTGCCTCCTTCTGTCATGCCTCATATAAGTCATCCTAGTGATCACCTTTTGACTTTGTGCTGTAGCTTTATCAGTTCTCTAAATAGGACAGGCACACCAGCATGTCATGTATAAAGTAACACATCCTGACAAACCAAGAAAGGCTTTCTTTATTCCCATTTCTTCCATATTTCATGAAGGGCCTCAGACAAAGTTGTGAAAGTACAGTGGATATAAAAAGTCTACACATACCTGTAAAAATGGCAGGGTTTTGTCATGTAAAAAAAATCATACCAGGAATATCATAGCTTTTTCCATCTATAATCAGCACGATTTATTTGAGAAGCAAAATCAAATCATTTTGGGTGGAAAAAGCACTAAAAATAATGTGGTAGCATAAGTATGCACACCCTTATGTTAATATTTTGTTGAAGGACACATTGAATTCATGACCGCATTCAATCATTTTGGCTAAGAGTCTATCAGCATGGCACATGTAGAATTGGTAATCTTTGCCAACTTTTCCTTGCAGTGGCACTCCATATCTGTCAGATAGTGAGGGCATCTCCTGTGTACAGTCCTCTTCAGGTCACCCATTCCAAAATTTTGATCTGCTTCTAACAAACAATTCTTTGTTCATTTGGGGGTTTGCCTAGTGTTGTTTTTGTTAGGAGTCAGGTTCCTGCGTCTGCTCTGCAGGAATCCAGACCTTTACATTCTGCGGTCTCTTGCTATTTATCTACCGCAGAGGAGAGTGCCTTGCAGCAAATCTCTCCAGGGGCTAAGTCTCTCTGTCCTCCTACTGAGCATGCTCATGAGACGGTTTCCCATTGGAGATCGGGAGTCATGTGCTCACGTCCTGCTCCAGATCTCATTGGTCCATCTCGGAGATCTGGAAGCTTCCGGAAGGTCCCGGCTGCTCTAAAAAGCACGCATGGCCATGGTGACGGATGTATGATTCTGGTGACTGACTTATTATGAAACCCCTTCCCTCTGATATTACGCATGTGGTTAGGGAATTAGTTCAGTAGTCTGCGCCAGTCTGTGGCAAGCCTTAGGCCACTGTGCACACCACACCTCTGCGCTAGCGTCCAACATAGCGCCTGCTTTGTAGCTGTGTCATCCAGCGTCAGTGTCCTGCGCTGCGCTGCAGTTGCAGCCCTTCTTGGCGTTCGCAGTAGCGACGCTGCACACATGGCATGGTAGGTCTAGACGGTCGCAGCCCCTCTGTCTTAGTTCCTGCTCCTGTGACCTTATACCGTGTGTGCATTTACCTGAGGCCTGTGACTCTAAAAGGCTCAGCCTTTTTGTATGTTTTTGTTGCGGCACCTCTGTGTGTGAACAGAGCCCGCTCTGCGCACTTCGGGTGAAGTTGAACCCGTGCGCATTATATCGCCATATTGCTCGTCTGCCATTACTCAGCAGCGGTTGTAACACCTACTGCACGGTAGACCCCGAGCTGCGAACGCACTTTATTATTATTTTTATTTAGTGCGTTCTGCCGTTCCTAACAGTTTTCATGCGAGAAGCTGAAATTCCTCTTCACCTTCAGTTTTTAAACTGTGTAAGCTTTGATACAAAATTGACTGATATTTGGAATTGTTAGAATTCCTTCCACCTTGACCAAAGCCCCAGCTCCAGTTGCTGAAAAACAACCCCAAAAACATAATACTGACTCCACTATGCTTCATTGTGGGTATAGTGTTTTTTTTGTGACACACAGTTTTAGCTTTGTACCAAACACACCTTGTGTATTTCTGGCCAATACCACATTTTCCCTCATGCTTTTGACAGACTTTACGTAGATTTTTGCAAAGCGGGCTGAGATGTTTTTCTTTGTAAGAAAAGGTTTCCATCTTGCCACCCTACCCCACAGGTCAGACATACTGTATGAAGAATGCAGGTTTGATGACACAATCAGTACTTGACAGAAGTTACTGCACTTTTTTTTTATTATCGCTATAAGCCTCTTGGAAGCCAACCAATTTTCTTCTTGTGTTTTCAGCAATTTTTGAGAGACTTCCATTTCTAGGTAATGTCACTGTTGTGCCACGTTTAAGCCAGTTTTAGATAATTAGATAATAGTGTTCCATGGTATATTTATCTATTACCTTGGAAAAAATGTTTGTAACCTTCTCCATGTTGATAACTTTCTGCAATAAGATCCCTTTGCTGTGTTGTAAGCTGTTTATAGACTATGGCCCCCAATTCATGATATCAATTTTAGGAGAATTCTGACATAAATTGCCTTAAAAAGTCGCATACTTTTGGCAAAACTTGGAGTTGTTCAAAATGTCGGGACTTTTGGCGCTTCCAGGACAGCTTCTCCCAGCTACACCAAAACGAGGAGAGCTTAGGAGAGCTGGGGAGTGGCAGGTGAACAGAAAGGGTGTGTCTCATCTAATTCATGAGGAGCTGTGGCGTTTCTTACACCAAAAATCTTACTTCAGTCAGTGACTGGTGGAATGTTTCTGTAATCATCAGACACTCCTGATTCATTAAGATGCATGCACTTCTACATGAATCAGGAGCATCTGAATCCACCACGTTCTCTCATCAAGACCAGCGGAAAAGAAAAATGTCCTGTTGAGTCAGGAGTCCTCAGTGGTTGATACCTTTTAATGGCTAACTGAAAAGATGGTAACACATTGCAAGCTTTCCAGACTACTCAGTTCTCTTCATCAGGCTAGACTGGGGGGCTTTACACTTGACAGAACCTGACAGCATTTCTAGAATTTGTTTTCTTCAGTTGAATCTATATATCACCTACAATCTCTCCAATAAAGTGAAATAAGCTGTGTCGATAAGGAACACAATATGCCATAATCAAAATCAATTCTGCAGAGATGTGAAAGAAAACAGCTGTTTAGATAGTGGGGTACTTCCATATGCGGCATATTAACAATGTGAATAAAACGTTGCAAATTTCACTGCAGCCTTGCGTCAAAATAATCACAGATTCAGTGGCAAAATCTGTGTATGATACACGTGAATTTATTTGGGCTTTTGCTTTGAATTTACAATGGATTTCAACATAGTCATTGAAAGGGCTAAAAATTGCGTGAAAATCAGTAATATAAATATTGCCCATTTAACATCCACACTGCAGGTTATTTTCTGTCATAATTTTGTGCAGATTTGATTTTCCATAGCATGTAGATGAGAATTGCCAAATCCAGATTACTGCTACCTTAATATGCTGGAGATTTTTGTTCTGGAAATTGTGGATGAAAAATGTTGTAGCATGTCTGGTTTGTGTTGACCTTCACGTACCATACGGATCTGGCATAACAGACCACCATGTGGGCCATTACCTCCAATTGAGTGAAACTGTGACACATGGCCAGTCTACCAATGTTTCTCCAAGAATTTATCGAAAATAATGTCGTCTACATGTATCACGTAAAAAAATGGAAACCTGACTGACAGATTATCAGTAGGATCCATCTAGAGATCCATCATCTGTTAGTGCGTAATGTAGGCATAGCTCTTAAAGAGTAACTAAACCTTGAATGTGTTATTTTTGGATTTTTCAGGCTATTTATTTACGTACACATCTGTGGAGCTTCTGTATCTTATGCTTTTTATTGAATCTGTACCCCGCTTTGTGGGCATGCACAGGCGGGCGTTTGCTCTTGTCTGCTGAGCCGCACATCTTTCTGATTCTATTGAGAGAGAGGTGGGGGACTCAGGACCCAGACCCCCCAACAATCTGCAGGAAATTAAAGTGCTTATTAAATATAAAAAAAATATTCAAAATGTTGATACTCCTTAAATGGTTATCATAACTTCAAGGAACTTTTCAGAATAAGTTGCCACGTATGTAGATGAGAAATAGCACTCTCTGTGGCCATTATAAGACTGGTATCTGCATTTCACCAGTTTTTCCCGCTGCAGCCTCTGTCTCTAATTTGCCATCCACTGGGATGGAGGAGATGAGCTGCTCTTATCTTTTCTATATACAGCTGACCACTCAGACTTTTCTCAATTTTTTTTGCACACAGAGGCAGCAGAAGAATGGTAGAAGTTATTCAGCTGAGCTGTGTAGAAATCAATCTAGTTCCCGAGTGAGCTAAAAGACTTGTTAAAGAGCTTAACACAATCTTTTTGTGTTTCCTTCTGCTTGTTTCCTCACCATGCTCCTCTCTCTCTCCTTTTTCCGCTCCCTTTTCCATAGAGTATAATGGGCTGTGTCACATAATGTCACATTAATGTCTTATTTGAGCAAGATGGATTTGAGCTGGGGTTTTTTCAGAGTGAATGAGACATTCAAATGTCTTATAAGTGGGGAAGAAAGCAGATTTCCCTGATAAGATAAATTACAAACTTTCTTAAATTCAATTAAATGCTATTAACCCCTTCCCGACATTTGACGTACAATCCCGTCCATGGTACCCGGGCCCCTGTGACCGGGGACGGGATAGTACGTCATAGCAATCAGAGGTGCCCCCCGTGGGGAGCGCCGCTGATAGTGGCCGGGTGTCAGCTGATTATGACAGCTGACACACGGCACTATGTGTCAGGGGCGGTCACGGACCGCCCCGGCACGTTAACCCCTGGCACACTGCAATCAAACACAATCGCAGTGTACCGGGGGTTTAGGGAAGCATCGGCAGGGAGGGGGCTCCCTCCGTGCTTCCCTGAGACCCCCACAGTAGCGCAATGTGCAGCGCTGCTGCGGGGGCCTCCTTCCCTGCAGGTCTCCGGATCCAATATGGCGGCGGAGACCTTCGGGGGCCTGCAGGAAGCCGGCTTCCTCACTGCCTACAAAGCGCAGGCACGAGGAAGCCTCCAGCACTGCCTGTGTCAGATCGCTGATCTGTCACAGCGATCTGTGATGTGACAGATCAGCGATCTGCCACATTACAGTGATGTACCCCCTGGGAGAGAATAATAAAGTTAAAAAAAAAAAAGTGTGACTATAAGTTATAAAAAATCGCTTAATAAATTAAAAAAATAAATAAATATTCCCTAATAAATTCATTTTTTGGAAATAAAAAAAAAAAACGATAAAAGTACACATATTTAGTATAGCCGCATCCGTAACGACCCACCCTATAAAACTGTCCCATTAGTTAACCCCTTTAGCGAACCCCTTAAAAAATAAAAATAAAAAACAAAACAAAAATGAATGCTTTATTATCATACTGCCGAACAAAAAGTGCAATAACACGCAATCAAAAAGTCGGATATAAATATCCATGGTACCGCTGAAAACGTCATCTTGTCCCGCAAGAAACAAGCCACCACACAGTGTCATCAGCGAAAAAATAAAAAAGTTATAGCTCGCAGAATAAAGCGATGCAAAAATAATTATTTTTTATATAAAATTGTTTTCATTGCATAAAAGCGCCAATACATAAAAAAATGACATACATGAGGTATCGCTGTAACCGTACTGACCCGAAGAATAAAACCGCCTTATCAATTTTACCATATGCGGAACGGTGTAAACGCACCCCCCAAAAGAAATTCTTGAAATGCTGTTTTTTGTTCATTCTGCGTCCCAAAAATCGGAATAAAAAGCGATCAAAAAAGTCACGTGCCCGAAAATGGTACCAATAAGGGTGGTTTCACATTAGCATTTCAGGGCGCAGCGATGGCCTGCGCACGGCCGCCCCCTGCCGCGCCTCCTCCGGTAGCTCCGCCTACCGGCGCATGACGCTGCATGCGTCCTGCGTCCCCTATCTTTATCACTGAGGACGCAGACTGTGTGCAGTATGCGTGTGGCGGCGCATGCGTCCTTTTGACGGTGCGCCGACCAGCGCCAAACGCAACCTGTTGCAATTTGGTTGCGCTCGGTGCACCATCAAAAGGACGCATGCGCCGCCAAACGCATACTGCGCACCTTTCAGGGTTGATATACAGCATCCTATAATGCTGTAGATAAACCTCCAATCCGACCTGAAAAATAACTTTTATTATACTCACCTGAGGAGCGGTCCGGTCAGATGGGTGTCGCAGGTCCTGTGCCTCCCATCTTATAATTGCCGACCTCCTGCTTGCTTCATGGCTTCCCTACATCATGCTCCTGCACAGGTTTACTTATCTGCCCTGTTGAGGGCAGAGCAAAGTACTGCAGTGTGCAGGCTCTGGGACAGGTCAGAGAGACCCAGCCACCTGTGTGCTGTAGTACTTTGCTCTGCCCTCAACAGGGAAGATAAGTAAACCTGTGCAGGAGCACGATGCCAGGGAGCCTGTGAAGCAAGCAGGAGGGCGCAATCGCAAGAAGAAGAGAGGGGCTGGACCCGGACCTGCGACACCCATCGGACCAGACCGCCCTGCAGGTGAGTATAAGAAGTTATTTTTCTTCACTTGCAGGTCGGATCAGGGGATTATTTACAGTATTATAGAATGCTGTAGATAAGCCGTGAAAGGCAGTGGCTGCATCTTATAGCGGCCAAACCTGGTGACAGGTTCCCTTTAATATAAGCAAAGTATATTGAATGTACAGTTCCAGCTAATAACTAATATCAGTTTGCAGTATCCACTATTTTAAAGGTTTTGTCAACTTCTGATTTTGTTTCTTTTTTTCAAAACCTCGAAATAAGGAAAAAAAGATAAGCCGTATACTCACCTTTTAGGTTTCCTGGTGGTCTTTTTCCTTTGTTACCTGGGTAATCATACTTTGTTTACTCTCTCTTTTCTGGCAAGATGAGCATTCAGCCCATAAGTTGATGGGTTTTTTTTTTTAGAAAATAATCAGGGATGGCCATCTTCTTTAATATATTAACCAGGTAGGAATTGACCACTAGATGGACAGTAGAGGTATTGCAGCTTTGGCCTTCTTGATTTCCCCGTAAGAATGGTGCAAATAAAGGGTCTATGGTGGACTGGTTCTGTTCTCAATATGTACCGTATATTTTAATAAATGGTAGACAACAATGATACTATACATTTTTGAAGTATAGAAATGTCTTATTTAAAAACAAAGGACATTTTCTTTAGCAGATTTTTTACTTTGCTTTTACCATCTGTTTTCTAGTTGATGGATTTTTGATAAAAGTCTTTAAATGTGTTTAATGACACTCAGCTGCACATGCTAGATGAGTCAATAACACTATTTCATGACATAACATAATTGTACATTAAGCCTCACATGTTACTCTCATCTATATTGCATTAGTTGGGTGTTTTGGTTTTTTCTGAGCATTTGCTGTGGGTGTAATAGTCATTTGGAAAACACAGCATGCTACATTAGTTCTACCAGAAAACTGTCAGCTAGTTATTGATAATATAATTAGGGACTCGAAATTATGTAAAATGATTATTATTATTGCTTTATGCCAAGAATACAGATAGGATAGAAAAGTCTACTCAAAGTGGTTTCCAAATGAATTGATTGTTTTGTATATGACCCAATTTCCTGGACATTACAACAACTATTGAAAATGGAAATTTGTTAATTATGTTTAGAAGGTTAGACTGCTAATCAGTAGCGCAGCTACCGAAGAGGGCAGATGGAGCGATCGCTCTGGCCCTGTGCTCAGTGGGGTCCACCCAGAGTTATGCTACCCTTAACAGTATCAGCATGCGCAGCTCACCAATACAGTTAAGCCCCGTTGTAGACCAGGGAAACACAGCCTCTGTGCACTACTGCTCTCCATTCTGTAGACCGCTGGTCAATTTAAACCTGCAGTCTATAGAATGTCCGAGGTGCTGACGCACGTGCAGGATGTCAGAGTCCTGGAGCGACGTCATCGCACCGCGACGGGACTCTGTCATCCTATGCATGGTCGGTGATATAACATCGTTTGTCTACCATGAGGACTAGTCAGGATCCTGGATTAGGGGAGTATATCATGTTTTTTATTTTGGGTGTACCCTCATACGTTATAAGGACTACTTTGGAGGCCCTTATAAAGTGTAATGGAATTAAATAGTTTGGAAGCTAACACTGTGGCCATTATACAGTTTAAGAGCAAATGCAGTGGTCATTATACAGTTTGGGAGCTAATGCGGTGGCCATTATACAGTTTGGGAGCTAATGCGGTGACCATTATACAGTTTGGGGGCTAATGCGGTGGCCATTATACAGTTTGGGAGTCTAATGCGAGGGCCGTTATACAGTTTGGAAGCTATTTTGGTGTCAGTTATATAGCTTGGGACTAATGCAAGGGCCATTATATATTGTGGGCGCTAAAGCAGTGTCACGGGTGTGTCTGGTGTGACAGACAGCCATCCTGGATTGGGCTGTAGAAGGTCTTTGTGATTAGCTCAAGCAAAGTCCTGATTTTTGCATCTCTGTTTTGGAGCGATCTCCTTCTCCCTCTAGGACCCAACAGTTACTTCCACTTTCTGCTGCTAATTATACACCTGTGCGGTAGGTTTAAATACATTCAATTGCTGCAGCATGGTGCTGGTGCTAGCTCTTACTTGTCTGTCTAGTTGGCAGTACTAGCAGTCGGTTAGTTCCTTCTCAGAGGACTCTTGGAGGTTTGCTGGCATGGCATTTCGATTGTCTTATCAAGCTAAGTGTTCCCCTCTTTAGTCTACCCTCCCTGTGTTTAGTTGTAGTGGGGACTGACTAGTGCACACCCCATGCCTCCTTAACCAGTGCCTATCGCTAGGGTCAGGCAGGGATTAGTCTCCTACTCAGCGATTGATTCAGAACCTATATAGGGATGGTTAGGGCAGACAGGGTGATCTTCCCATCCTCCCTAGTGTTTGGGCTCTCTCCTCCCTCTCCCTGTTATTGTTCACTTACTTGTCCTTCACACAATGTGACATGCAGGGGCCATTATACAGTTTGGGTGGCTGATGCAGGGGCGTTATACAGTTTGGGGGCTAATGTGGTGGCCATTGTACAGTTTGGAGGCTAATGCGGTGACCATTATACAGTGTGGGAGCTAATGCAGGGGGATTATACAGTTTGGGGGCTAATGCGGTGGCCATTATACAGTTTTGGGGCTAATGTGGTGGCCATTATACAGTTTTGGGGCTAATGCGGTGGCCATTATACAGTTTGGGGGCTAATGAGGTGGCCATTATACAGTTTGGGGGTTAAAGCAGGGGCCATTATATAGTTTGGGGGCTATTGCAATGGCCAATATACTGTTTGGGGGCTAATGCGCAGGCAATTATACAGCTTGAGGGCTAATAGTGTGATTGATTGAGTATGTTGACAGGTGTCTTTTATACAGGTAACGAGTTCAAACAGGTGCACAGTAATACAGGTGCAATTAATTAACCCCTTCCCGACCAATGACGCCACATAGGCATCATGAAAACCTGTGCCATTATGACCAGTGACGCCTATGTGGCATCATGACTTTAAAGCCCCCCTGTGGGTCGGGTGACCGGGGTCGCTGAAAGGTCACCTGACCCGCAGATAAAGAGGGCTTTGAACTTCACCACAGGGGGCGTGACTTCGCCCACACGTTGCTACAATCGCTCTGATTGGCTGTTAAAAGTGAAACAGCCAATCAGAGCGATAGTAATATTTCATCAATGAAAACTGATGAAATATTACTATCCAGCCATGGCCGATGCTGCAGTAGCATCGGACATGGCTGGAGAAAGTTAACTGACCCCCCCACACACTGGCTGGCGGGAAAGATCGGCCCCCGCCACTCATTGACAACGGAGATGTGCCACCGCTGTCATCAGCTCCCCCCCACATTCAGATGACCCCCCAACCACCCCCCAGTGCTTACCGAGTGCCGCTATCGCTCCAGTTGTCCCACGGTCCCGGATCATGGGCGCCGCCATCTTGGAAAATGGCGGGCGCATGCGCAGTGCACCTGCCTGAATCTGCTGGCTGCAGATTCGATTCATTCATTTTCATCACTCTCCCAGTGATCAAAATGAAATAAAAAGTAAATAACCCCCCCTCTATCACCCCCATAGGTAGGCACATATAATAAAATAAAGAAAATATTTTTTATTTTTCCATTGGGACTAGGGCTAGGGTTAGGGTGGAATTAGGGTTAGGGTTATGGTTGGAACTGGGTTAGGGTGGGGTTAGGGTTGGAGTTAGGGTTGTGGTTACGAGTGTGTTGGGGTTAGGGTTGGAGTTAGAATTGAGGGGTTTCCACTGTTTAGGTACATCAGGGGGTCTCCAAACACGACATTGTGCCACCATTGATTCCAGCCAATTTTGCGTTCAAAAAGTCAAACTGTGCTCCCTCCCTTCCAAGCCTCGATGTGTGCCCAAACAGTGGTTTACCCCAACATATGGGGTATCACTCAGGACAAATTGCACAACAACTTTGGGGTCTAATTTCTCCTGTTACCCTTGGGAAAATAAAATATTGGGGGCTAAAAAATTATTTTTGCGGAAAAAAAATGATTTTTTTTTATTTTCACATCTCTGCGTTATAAACTTCTGTGAAGCACTTGGGGGTTCAAAGTGCTCACCAGAGATCTAGATAAGTTCCTTGGAAGGTCTAGTTTCCAATATGGGGTCACTTGGGGGGGTTTCTACTGTTTAGGCACATCGGGGCTCTGCAAACGTAACGACGACCGCAGACCATTCCATCAAGTCGGTATTTCAAAATGTCACTACTCCCATTCCGAGCCCTGACGTGTGCCCAAACAATGGTTCCCCACCACATATGGGGTACCAGCGTACTCAGGACAAATTGGACAACTTTTGGGGTCCAATTTAACCTGTTACCCTTGTGAAAATAAAAAAATTACGAGCTAAAAAATCCTTTTTGAAAAAAAAAAATGATTTTTTTATTTTCACAGCTTTGCGTTATAAACTTCTGTGAAGCACTTAGGGCTTCAAAATGCTCACCACACATCTAGATAAGTTCCTTGGGTAGTCTAGTTTCCAAAATGGGGTCACTTGTGGAGGGTTTCCACAGTTGAGTCACATCAGGGGCTCTGCAAAGGCAACATGACGCCCGCAGACCATTCCATCAAGTCGACATTTCAAAACCTCACTACTTCCTTTCCAAGCCCCGACGTGCACCCAAACAGTGGTCCTCCCCCATATATGGGGTACCAGCGTACTCGGGACAAACTTGACAACAACTTTTGTGGTCCAATTTCTCCTGTTACCAGTGTGAAAATAAAAAACTGCGGACTAAAAAATAATTTTTTGAGGAAAAAAAAAAAATTTTTATTTTCACGGCTCAGCGATATAAACTTCTGTGAAGCACTGGGGGTTCAAAGTGCTCACTATGTATCTAGATAAGTTCCTTAGGGGGTGTAGTTTACAAAATGGGGTCATTTGTGGGGGAGCTCCAAAGTTTAGGCACACAGGGGCTCTCCAAACACGACATGGTGTCCGCTAACAATTGGAGCTAATTTTCCTTTCAAAAAGTCAAATGGCGCTCCTTCCCTTCTGAGCCCTGCCGTACACCCAAACAGTGGTTCCTCCCCACATATGTGGTATCGGTGTACTTAGGACAAACTGGACAACAACTTTTGTGGTCCAATTTCTTATGTTAGCCATGTGAAAATAAAAACTAGCGTGCTAAAAAATAATTTTTGAGGAAAAAAATGATTTTTTTATTTTCACTGCTCTGCGTTATAAACTTTTGTGAAGCACTTGGGGGTTCAAAGTGCTCACTACACATCTAGATACGTTCCTTAAGGGGTCTAGTTTAAAAAATGGCATCACTTTTGGGGGTTTTCACTGTTTAGGCACATCAGGGGCGCTGCAAACGCGACATGGTGTCCGATAACGATTGTAGTTAATTTTCCATTCAAAAAGTCAAATTGCGCTCCTTCCCTTCCGGACCCTGCCGTGCGCCCAAACAGTGGTTTATGACCAGATATGAGGTATCGGTGTACTCAGGAGAAATTGCCCAACAAATTTTAGGATCCATTTTATCCTGTTGCCCATGTGAAAATTAAAAAATTGATGATAAAAGAAAATTTTTGTTCGAAAAATTAAAATGTCCATTTTTTCCTTCCACGTTGCTTTAGTTCCTGTGAAGCACCTGAAGGGTTAATAATCTTCTTGAATGTGGTTTTGAGCACCTTGAGGGGTGCAGTTTTTAGAATGTGGTCACTTTTGGGTTTTTTCTGCCATATAGACCCCTCAAAGTGACTTCAAATGTGAGATGGTCCCTAAAAAAATGGTTTTGTAAATTTTGTTGTAAAAATGAGAAATCGCTGGTCAACTTTTAACCCTTATAACTTCCTAACAAAAGAAAATTTTGTTTCCAAATGTTAACCCCTTATTCAATACAGATATATGATCCTTTGTAAGGACCTTACTTGAGATATTCAAAATTAAACCTGTTCTTTGCTCCTCGGCACGATCTGTTTTTCTGCCACAGACTTGTTTTTCCCTTTTCTCTCTTTTTTGTTGTCGCCGGTGTTTCCTTCCTCCCCTTTTTTTCCGGATCTCAATTTTTCCTTTTGCGGGTTTTCTGGATCTGGGGAAATAATGATTAGTACAAACAATATCAATTTTATCCCTAAACAGAAAATATCCTTTAAGCCAATAACCTTTCTTCTTCCAGTTTCCTGAATTGTCCCTCTGCCAATTGTAAATATTTCCATTTCTGTAATCATCCATATCCCTATTCCACTTTCGTCGCTTAACATCCTCCAACTCCAAACGCAATTTTGTCAGTCTAGTGTCCAACACATCCTTAAATGCAATCCACCCCTCCTCTTTAACCAAGGATTTAATGTCCAGCTCCAAAGGAGGTGCCTCCTATCCCATTTTTCTAGCTCTTTTTGTAAATATTCTATGTTGAAGAGCATCACATCCATTCTATATTTATTAGAAATCATTCCAAAACGTGTACAAAAAAGCGTATCATTTGCCATGAGGTTGGGGCGAATGTTTGAACGCAACCCCCAGAGTATTTTTTTCACTTTATAATATTCACTTAAAGTTGAAAGATGTAATTGCAAAGTCAAAGATTTGTTTAAAATGTTCTCATATTTCAATTTAAAATTATACAAGGATGGAGTATTCAAAAACGTTGCATCAATTTCCTCCACCTTTTTGAAGATCCTCTCCTCATCCTCATTTGTATATGAAAAAACGCCAGGCTCAAAAGAATAATTCTCCATAGTTCACACCACCAAAAAACAAAGAAGAAAAAAAAAAAAAGTGCAAATTTCCTCAAGGAACGATATATGCGTAAAAAAAAAGAACAGCATAAAATACCTTAGAGCAGTGCACGCTTCTCCAGACACCTCAATGTCCTTAGTTAATATAGAAAAAATAGAAAAAGCAGCACCAAAATAGTAGTGGTGTGGACTGTTTAATAGCCTAGCCACTAGGCTATTAAACAGTCCACACCACTACTATTTTGGTGCTGCTTTTTCTTTTTTTTTGCTCTCTCTCTCGCTCTCTCTCTCTCTCTCTCTCTCTCTATATATATATATATATATATGTGTGTGTGTGTGTAATGTCATCCATCCTTGTATTTACATCCCGCATATACTGTATATCTCCCATCCTGGTGTATGTCCCTTATCCTGGGCCCCATCCTGGTGTACTTCCCTTATCCTGGGCCCTATCCTGGTACATATATCCCCTATCCTCTTTTATGTCCCCTGTTCTGCTGCTGTTTTTTAATATATAGAAAAAATAAACCTGTATAGTCACAAGGGGTATACATAAGGCCCGATAGTAGAGATATAATACACTCCCCATGGTCCTCCATTTAGTATAATGCACAGCCCATAAACCTGCCTATAGTATAATGCACCCCTATAGTCCTCTCTATAGTATAATGCACCCCCATAGTCCTCCATGTAGTTTAATGCGCCCCCATAGTCCTCCATATAGTATAATTCATCCCATAGTCATCAATATAGAATAAGGTACAGCCCATAATCCTCCATGTAGTATATTTCACAGCCCATAGTAATTCATGTAGTATAATGCACAGCCCATAGTCATCCAAGTAGTATAATGCACAGCCTTTAGTCATACATGTAGTATAATGTGCAGCCCAAAGTCATTCTTGTAGAATAGTGCACACCAATAGTCATACATGTGGTATAATGTACAGCAGATAGTCAAACATGTGTTATAATTCACTGCCCATAGTTCTCTATATAGTATAATGCACAGCCCATAGTCCTACATGTAGTATAATACACAGCCCATAGTCATCCATGTAGTATAATACACAGCCCAGAGACATCCATAGAGTATAATGCACAGTCTATAGTCATACATGTAGTATAATGCACATCCCATAGTCATATATAGAGTATAATACACAGCCAATAGTCATACACGTAGTATAACACACAGCCTATATTCATCCATAGTGTATTATACACATCCCATAGTCATGTAGTTAGTACAATACACAGCTCATAGTCATACATGTAGTATAATGCACAGCCCATAGTCATCCATAGAGTATAATACACAGCCCATAGCCATACATGTAGTATAGTGCACAGCCCATAGTCATCCATGTAGTTTAATACACAGACCATAGTCATCCATGTAGTATAATACAGAGCCTATAGTCATCCATGTAGTATAATGCACAGCCCATAGTCATCCGTGTAGTATAATACACTGCCCATAGTCATCCATAGAGTATAATACACAGCCCATAGCCATACATGTAGTATAGTGCACAGCCCATAGTCATCCATGTAGTTTAATACACAGACCATAGTCATCCATGTAGTATAATACAGAGCCTATAGTCATCCATGTAGTATGATGCACAGCCCATAGTCATCCATGTAGTATAATGTACAGCCCATAGTCATCCATGTAGTATAATGCACAGCCCATAGTCATCCATGTAGTATAATACACAGCCCATAGTCATCCATGTACTATAATGCAGAGCCCATTGTCATCCATGTAACATAATACACAGCCCATAGTCTTGCATGTAGTATAACACACAGCCTATGGTCATCCATGTGCAGTACTATAATACACAGCCCATAGTCATCCATGTAGTATAATACACAGCCCATAGTCATCAATGTAACATAATACGCAGCCCATAGTCATCCATGTAGTATGATGTACAGCCCATAGTCATCCATGTAGTATAATACAGAGCCTATAGTCATCCATGTAGTATAATGCACAGCCCATAGTCATCCATGTAGTATAATGCACAGCCCATAGTCATCCATAGAGTATAATACACAGCCCATAGCCATACATGTAGTATAGTGCACAGCCCATAGTCATCCATGTAGTTTAATACACAGACCATAGTCATCCATGTAGTATAATACAGAGCCTATAGTCATCCATGTAGTATGATGCACAGCCCGTAGTCATCCATGTAGTATAATGTACAGCCCATAGTCATCCATGTAGTATAATGCACAGCCCATAGTCATCCATGTAGTATAATACACAGCCCATAGTCATCCATGTACTATAATGCAGAGCCCATTGTCATCCATGTAACATAATACACAGCCCATAGTCTTGCATGTAGTATAACACACAGCCTATAGTCATCCATGTGCAGTACTATAATACACAGCCCATAGTCATCCATGTAGTATAATACACAGCCCATAGTCATCAATGTAACATAATACGCAGCCCATAGTCATCCATGTAGTATGATGTACAGCCCATAGTCATCCATATAGTATAATACACAGCCCATAGTCATCCATGTAGTATAATGCACAGCCCATAGTCATCCATAGAGTATAATGCATAGTCCATAGTCATCCATAGAGTATAATATACAGCCCATAGTCATCCATGAAGTAAAATACACAGCCCATAGTCATCCATGTAACATAACATAACCCATAGTCATCCATGCAATATAATGCACAGCCCATAGTCATCCATAGAGTATAATGCACAGCCCATAGTCATCTATGTAACATAACACAACCCATAGTCATCCACAGAGTATAATACACAGCCCATAGTCATACGTGTAGTTGTATAGCCACCGTGTACTTACTGATTTTAAAAAAAATAAATAAATGCTCATCTTACCTCCTTCACCCGCCGGGCCTGGCCTGAGATCTATTTTTTCAATTTCCCAATTCCATGTGTCTTTTCACATCCTAATGAAACATGGTGCTTTCTCTTAGGTTTGAAAAGAGCATCTATGGCTGCTTCCCAGAGGCATGATAACGGGTCTCATACAGACTTATCCTGCTCAATCCTTGCTTCCGGGACGGACACACCTGCAGAACTGTTGGTTGCCGGAATAGATTTGGTTAATTTAATAGCGACCACTGCATCGAAAGAGTTTGGCACCCTGCAATTCTATCATTGGGGATCAGTACACCCGTTGGTTTGCCATAAGTAATCCTTTTATCACAGATTTGCAGATTATAGTTCATAATAGAACAATAAAATGTAAATTAAGTTCAATTCTATTTAAAATGAATCGATCTTGTCCTTTGTAGCATGTCAACTGTCCCCAGGATGTTCTTAGTGATGCAATGTGTGTCACTAAAACGTTTTTCCCATTAAAATTGCCGCGGTAATCCTTCTCAAAAACACTTTATATACTGTAGTTATATCTTACCTGCTCATTTAGTCATAGGGATGTGCTTCATCTCGCTCAGTCAGGCTTGTCCCCATCCAAGCAATTTGAATTGTTCCCAGTGTTGCGCTAACGTCACTGTGTATCCCGTGATTGCCGCAGTGTTTATTGTTTTCCGCGCTTGCGCAGTGTGCACACTAAAGCTGGTTTTATCTCTCAGCTTCACTGACTAAGTGCGCATGCATGGGGAGCTGATCGTCATGGCTCATGTGTGGATCATCGATGGACAATGCACAAGCGCGGGTCAGCAACATACTGCGCAAACGCGGAAATCAATAAACACTGCGCAGTCGCAAGATACACAGTGATGTCAGCGCAACCCCAGGAATAATTCAAACTGCGTGGCCGAGAACAAGCTTGACTGAGCGCCATGACGCGCACCTCTATGACTAAATGAGCAGGTAAGGTATAACTATATGAAGTGGTTTTTTAGAATGATTGCCGCAGCAATTTTAATGGGAAAAACATTGCATCACTAACAATGCACTGGGGACGCTTCACATGCTACAAAGGACTTGACTGGTTCCCTTTAATACAGCAAAGAAGGCCCCAACAAAAAAATATAAACTGCATTATTTTATTTAAAAAAATCATGAATTAAACAAACTAAATAAGAAAAACTACCAGTAAATATGTGTTACTCAATTTGAAAAAAAAGGAATTGATGACAATTTCTATTTTTCCAGTTGTTTAATGTTTGTGGTCTACAATGGAACTGACACCCATGATTACACTGTCTTACCAAGGTTTTGTCCCTCGGACAATTTTGAGTGTTCCTGTTAGATTTTTTCATGCTGATCTCAGAAATGACTTCAGAGTTTTCCTATCACATAAGGTTGTTGAGAAATTATACAAAACATTATAATATTCTGTTAAAATTCTAAAAACTCATATATGAACTTTTTCTGAATCAGTATTTTCTGAATTTTCCACTGAAATAATATAAATCGCTGATCGACACGTATGCAAGCACTTATGCAAATTCTGCTCTGGCGCAGTAAATCATTAGGCTGACCATGTACGGAGGATACCACATCTCCTTGGCAGGGGAGGAATTAAAAGACAATACTGACATGCTTAGATCATAGCTGAATGGATCATGACTTTCAATGCCATTCACTGTCCCAATGATATGGAGAGAGCAGAGAGATCATGTAACAGATTGCTACTTTTGCCTTACAAATGTAACAGGATATTCAGCAAAGAATAAGAAATCAATAGAATTTCCTAATCTTCCTTCAGCCATAAGACCAGTGCCACACGATGAAAGTCTTCGTGTTCCAAAGCCGCCCAAAGTATGGACAATGGAGGACAACAAAAATGAACTAACAATTTCAGTGGAAAATGAAACTGCTACAGACCCAGACTTTGAGCCTTCTACATCTAATCCACATCTGTTCAGTCAAGCTGATCTGAGTGACTTGGTCAGAGATTTGAAATTGTCAAAGAGGCTGGCAGAATTATTGGGATCGAGGCTTCAAGAATGGAATCTCATATTACCAGGAACAAGAGTTTTCGTTTTTCGCAGTCGTCAAGAAGACCTTAATCAATTTTTCAACCATGTCAACAATTTAACCTTTTGCAATAACGTTTTGGTGCTCTTGGATGCAAACATGACCCAAAAAATGGCGAATGTTCATTGACTTGTCAGTTTTAAGTCTGAAGGCTGTTTTACTACACAACGGAAATATCTATCCTTCTATACCTATTGGACATGCCGTTCACATGAAAGAAACGTATGAGAATATGAAGTTAATGTTGACCCACATTAATTATAGAATTTATAACTGGAACATATGTGGTGATCTAAAAATTGTTGCACTTCTTCTTGGACTGCAGCTTGGATATACCAAGTATTGTTGCTTTATTTGTGAGTGGGACAGTCGTGCATGAGAAATGCACTATATCAGAAAGGACTGGCCACTCTGCGAAAACCTGGTTGCTGGACAGAAGAATGTTAAACATAATCCTCTCATTGATCCAGCAAAGATATTTCTCCCTCCTTTGCATATTAAACTTTGGGCTTATGAAGAATTTTGTCAAAGTAATGAACAAAGAATCGGAAGCCTTTTCTTACTTGCAACAGAAATTTCCAAGAATAAATGACGCAAAGTCTTTTGTCTGTATTATATGTGACTTTATCTATATTATACCAATAAAATCTATATTTTTTTATATATATAGTTCGGATTATATCTGCGTGTTCTTTGTAGGATTTATGTTATATTGGAGTGTCCGTAGTTACGTCATGTCCAGTGGATTTGTCTATTGACCGTACAGATTATGGATATGTATCAGTGGATTTTGTTCTTAAAGATTAAAGAAAGTATTTTTATTGGCCCACAGATCAGAGATATAATGAATGACAGTAGCTTTGATGGTCTTTTGCAAGGTGCTGAACATTGAGAGCCTTTAAAGATGTGACCTTCAACTTCCTTGGCAACAGCAGGGCACCGAACTTTGAACAACTCGTGGACAACATGCTCACAGCATATCATTTGATGAAATGTAATATGTCATTAAAAATGCATTTTCTACATTCTCACTTGGACTTTTTTCCAGCCAATCTTGGTGCCGTTAGCTATGAACACGGTGAAAGATTTTCACATTGCACTGATGGAGAAAAGGTACCAGGGAAAGTGGAGTACGTCACTGCTGGTTGACTATTGCTGGAATCTTATTCGAGAAGCATCTGACATGGATTATAAACGAAAGTCATCTGAAAAAACACTTGAACAATTGCTTTTGCTACTGACATCGATGTACATGTAGTGTCTCGGATGTCATAATGTAGACTAGAAAAATATTCAGAATTGAGAGTCCTCAGTGGTTGATACCTTTTAATGGCTAACTGAAAAGATGGTAACACATTGCAAGCTTTCGAGACTACTCGGGTCTCTTCATCAGGCATTGACCAATACAAAATCTAAAGTCAATGCCTGATGAAGAGACCTGAGTAGTCTGGAAAGCTTGCAATGTGTTACCATCTTTTCAGTTAGCCATTAAAAGGTATCAACCACTGAGGACGCTCAATTCTGAATATTTTTCTATCTACTGGCTAACACGGTACAAAGATATACATCTTTCCTGTATCATAATGTAGACTATATACTGTTGTTTCTTAACCCCTTACTGCCAGCTGACAGAATAGTATGTTAGCTGGTAGTATCCCCCGCTTTGAGGTGGGCTCCGGCAGTGAGCCCACCTCAAAGCTGCGACATGTCAGCTGTTTTTAACAGCTGACATGTGCCCGCAATAGACACAAGCGGAATCGTGATCCGCCCGCACCTAATAAGTAGTTAAATGCCATTGTCAATCAGCAGGCACTTAAATGCACTTCCGGATGCCGGTCCGGAAATATGTGCAGTGACGACGCCCGTCACGTGATCAGGGGTCATCGCTGCGTTGCCATCACAACCAGAGGTCTCCTGTGGTCGGCGCTCATAGCAAGCCTGTAATTCTGCTGCATAGAGGTGAGCATCACCTCTATGTAGCAAAGGCAATCGCGCTATGGCAGCTTCTAGCCTACTATGGAGGCTATTGAAGCATGCCAAAAGTAAAAAAAAAAAAGTGTTTAAAAATAGAAAAAAAACCCCATAAAAGTTCAAATCACCCCCCTTTCGCCCCAATCAAAATAAAACAATAAAAAAAAAATCAAACCTCCACATATTTGGTATTGCCGAGTTCAGAATCACCCAATCTATCAATAAAAAAAAAAGAATGAACCTGATTGCTAAACGGTGTAGCGATAAAAAAAAATCAAAATGCAAGAATTGCATTTTTTTGGTCGCCGTGACATTGCATTAAAATGCAATAACGGGCGATCAAAAGAACGTATCTGCACAAAAGTGGTATCATTAAAAACGTCAGCTCGGCACACAAAAAATAAGCCCTCAGCCAACTTGAGATTACGAAAAATGGAGACGCTACGGGTCTCGGAAAATTAAAATTGAGCAATTTTTTTTTCTTTTATTTAGCAAACTTTGGAAATTTTTCCACCACTTATATAAAAAAATACCTAGACATGTTTGATGTCCATGAACTCGTAATGATCTGAAGAATCATAATGGCAGGTCAATGTTAGCATTTAGTGAACTTAGCAAAAAATCCAAACAAAAAACCAGTGTGAGATTGCACTTTTTTTGCAATTTCACCGCACTTGGAATTTATTCCCGTTTTCGCGTACACAACATGGTAAAACCAATGGTGTCGTTCAAAAGTACAACTCGTCCCGCAAAAAATAAGCCCTCGCTTGGCCACATTGACGAAAAAATAAAAAAGTTACGGCTCTGGAAAAAAGGGGAGCGGAAAACGAAAAATCAAAAAAGCTCCGGTCATGAAAGGGTTAAAAACATTATGTGACACAGACTTTTGGAGCACATATTGTGTTCAGCATATCAAAATCTATAAGATACAATAACATTTTCTCAGGGGACAAGAACTTCCCTGAAATTTGTTGCATAGTGTTACAGGGGATTGTTTTTATGGACTGTTTTTCATAATGTAGCATCTTTCTCAGCACTCAGTTAACTACATATATGTTACTGCATGTATGTTACTGTGCTGCCATTGTACATGTAGAAATCCTGTAGAAAAAATACCATTTAAAGGGAGGGAAGCGTCATTAACTAAGTACAACAAAAAATTGCTATTTTTCCCATATACACCCCTATAAAAATATGTTGTAAAAATAAAAAAATATTTTATGTACTACAAGTGATGAAAAAAAAGCCCTTATACACCTAATTAAAATTTAAAACGTGCTTGTTTCAATTAGTTATGTCCTTCAAATTTTTCTTTCTTCAATAAAGCATTTTATTACAAAAAAAGTGCTGAAAAATAAAAACATTAATAAATTTAGTATCACTATAACTTTCTTGACTTATTGCTTACTGTATTGTTCATGGTGTGAAAAAAAAATTGTCAAAACGCAATAGTGAAAATGCTGTTTTTTTCCCCATCACCCTCCACCAAAAAGTAAATAAACGTTTTTCATGAATTTGTATCTGAAAATTATGTTTTCAAAACGGTTATACCCCAAAATAGGGCGTGCATTAAAGGGGTTATATATGCAATAAATATTTTGTCAATTGTAGTATAGTGCCAATACAATTTCTTAGTACCACAGTATGCCCATACAGTTGTGTAGTGCAAAAATGTAGTGTCAATAATTGACAAGGAAGCCATAGTATTCCTAAAGGTACGTGCCCATTTGCAAGAAAAACGGACGAGTGCAATCCGATAAAAAATCGGACTGCACTCGGACCATTGTTATTCAATGAGTTACACCTCATCTGCGATTTTTTTTCTCAGCTGAAATTAGACTGAGAAAAATATTACAGCATGCTGTGGTTTGCTGCATATCTCGGACGAGACTCGCCAATGCAAGTCAATGGATTTGAGAAAAAAAATCGCACAGCACTCAGTCCACGCGACTGCTGTCTGATTTTTTTACAAACCGGTGTCCTTAGAAAAGCCGGCAATTCATGTGCGGTGTACAGTAAAATCACACTGACAGGTTAGAATAGAATAGATAGAGTAGATATATACAGATAGAATGCATATATATAGATGTCAGTGACACACACATATATATATATGTATTTATATTGCATAGAGAGATAGATAGAAGAAAAGCCGTTAAAACATATGCTGGGTTCTGTAAAATCACTGCAGGAGCCGACAGGATGGAAGAGATGATTTGTATACAGTAAAGACAAATGGAATAGGTAGCTATATAGCTTCAAATACAATTAGCACAGTGTGTGTGTGCAAATTACTAGATATGTATTTAATTAATAAAAGATTATTTTTCCCCAAAAAATTGCATGGGCTCCCACACAATTTTCGTAATCAGCATAGGATAAGTCAATGGCTGGGGGCCAATCTTTATAGCCTGGGAAGAGGGTATTACCCATGGAGCTTCCCAGGCTATTAGTAGCTCACAGCCGTAGCCTTTACTGGCTATTAAAATGGGGGACCCTGAAAAAAATGATGTGGGGTTCCCCTATAATTAATAACCAGCAAAGGCTATGCAGACAGCTGTGGGCTGATATTAATAGCATAGGAAGGGACCATGGATACTGGCCCCTCCGGCTAGAAACAATATCTCTCAGCTGCCCCAGAAAAGGCAAATTCTCTAAGATGCGCCAATTCTGGCACTTAGCCTTGCTCTTCCCACTAGTGGTGGCAAGTGGGGTAATAGTTGTGGTGGTTGATGTCACCTTTGTGACATCAAGCCACGAGGATAGTAATGGAGAGTCGTCAATAAGACGCCCCTCTTACTAACCCCCTAGTCAAATTGTAAATAAAACACAGTGAAAAATTATTTAGTTGAAATAAAGACACAGACTCCTTTAATATTCTTAATTAAACCATACTTATGACCTCGCTTATTTCCCCAATGCCCTTGATCTCCTGTAATAAAAGTAAAATAATAAACCAACATTATATCATACCTGTCTGTCGTTGTGTCCCACGCCGTAATCCACATTTGGAGGAGAAATAGTTATCAACCTGGACGGTGCCAAGATGCGAGCGTCCCAGCTGAAAATCACTGGTGAATGAGCTGCTGGGAGCGAAGCTTCAGTGTCTAGCGGTGATGTCACTGAGTCTGCGATCCCTCACAGCCTGAACTGCGGTGACCTCTGGACCGTGACAAAATGCCAGTGATGAGGGCGCAGCAGTTCATGCTCAGTGTATTCACAGCAGATTACTTGTTCGAAATGCGTTTGCCCAGGCTACTATTCCCGCATGGGGGTTGTGATTTTTTACACTGTGTGACCATTGTTTTATGAAAAATATTTTTTCACTAAAATTTTTTTGAATTTTTTAATGGACTTGTTTGAGCCGGATTATGCCTTGGGCGTCATTGTTTTTCCTGTTGCACTACAGTGTCCATGCTCAGAGTCCAGTAACAACTGATGGGTGAGCTGACTTTTTGTTTTTCTATTTCTAATAAGGTAATATGCCCAATATTGTCCAGATTTAGATATGTATTTTCTTACCTTTCACTTTGACTCAGCATTTGCTAACATAATTTTTTTGGGGGGGATAATTTGACTAAAAGATGCAATGAGGTGAAGAAGGACAGGTGTAGCTTTGCAGTGCATCACATTGCATCCGGTGAGTGATATCTCACAATAACCCCCAACTGTGTGATGCCGAGAGATGTGAAGGAAAGAAAGGTCATGAGATTATTGCGGCTGTGGAGAATATTAGAGACAACTGAGCTTATTTGGTGGGAAGATTAAATTATAAGTGGTAATATTGTGCAGTGAAAACCTTTGCTTATTGTGTTTTATAAAACATGTACATTTTCAACATAGTAGCAGCAATTTTATTTTTTATATAGTTTTTTTTAATCTTTTCAATTTATATACATAGTTACTATATATAGGTTGAAAAAGACAAAGATCCATGAAGATAAACCCTTCATCATCTATAGCTCTATCGCTAGATTATATATGTTACATATTGTTTTAGGAAAAGTGCATACAAGAAAATTTAGAAGGCATTTGACATTGTGCATCCTACAGCCTTCTTAATTTTAGGTTTATTTCAGAGTTAGTATCTATCCAACTTCTTGTTGATTTTTTCTATTTCTTTCCACACTTCCTCAGTGTCCAGTAAATTCATTTTGAGCATTTTCATCCCAAGACAAGTAAAATATTGAAAAACAATGTCATTTTGTGTGTTGAGATAACGGGCACTGGTTTTATAGCACTGCTGTGATTGAGAGGGGTCATGTTTGAAAACTCTTTAAGGCCTCATTCACACTTCAGTATTTTCGCACTAGTTTTTCATCAGTATCGGTATTCCAAAAGGAGGAGTGACTCCAAAACACAGAACAGGTGTCAATCTTTCAGTTATAGTATTTCTCCAAGTTCCACCTTTGGCTTTAGCATTCAAACATTGATGCAAAAATAGTGAGGTGTGAATGAGGCTTAACTCTAAAACAGGGTCGCTACCAATAGGTGGCACTAGAGAAAGTTTTCGTTCTTTTAGAGCAGTGTTTCCCAAACTCCAGTCCTCGTGGCCCCTAATAGGCTATGTTTTCAGGATTTCCATAGTGTTGCACCGGATAGATAATTCCTGATGCCTTGAAGATACTTGTGATACCTGTGCAATACTAAGGAAACCCTTAAAACATGACATGTTTTGGGCCGTAAGGACGGAAGTTTGGGAAACACTGTTTTATAGGTAACTATTTCTTCTATTAAAATATATTATATTTAAGAAGTATCATTAATGGAAATCAGCTATTTTCATAGTTCCATAGTTATTATGGTTAAAGGGAAACTGTCAGCAGGTTTTGCTACCTCATCTGAGATTTAAAGCTAAGATAAAAACAAACGAGTAAATAAATAACAACAGCGCATGAAAATAACATAAGTAATTTAGTTAACATAATTTTGATCAAAAACCATCCCACCCCATCATGGGGACTCTATTCACGACCACTCTAACCTCTAGTATTAAAGCCGTACCATATTTCAAATGATGTAAATGTGAATAAGAGATATGGGCATTTGCAGAAATATGGACATTTCCAAATGTATAAGCAGTTTTATTTAAAGGTATCCATCACCAGGTTGCTACCTCATCTGATAGCCGCATAATGCCGGGAAAGTAAGGAATGTATTCCCTGATTGTAACGATGTGTCACTTAGTTTACTTGGTGCTGCAGTTGTGATACAATCAGAGTTTTTAGATGTAGCAGAGCTCATAAAGCTGACCCTGTTCACACCTTAGCACTTTACAGGGTGGGCCATTTATATGGATACACCTGGGTGGGCCATTTATAAAGTTGGATCCAAAATGGCCGACTTCAAAATGACCGCCATGGTCACCACCTATTTTGAAAAGCTTTCCCCCTCCCATGTACTAATGTGCAACAAACAGGAAGTTGATATCACCAACCATTTCCATTTTATTTAGGTGTATCCATATAAATGACCCACCCTGTATATCCATAGTCCATTGACAGTGAGCTGCTAATCAGTGCTGGGAGTGAGGTTGGAGTAAGATGCATGGGAGCTGCAGTCCTGTTGTGTCAATCTCCTGCTGATAAAACTCTTATTGTATTGAAATAATAGCACACAGCCTAATAAATGACATATTGCTGAAATCAGTGTTTATGCCCCTACTTCATGCTGCCCTCAGCTTAAATAGCAAAGCCTGCTGACATTCCTTTTAATATAAAAGACACAGGTCCATTGAGTGCAGCCTACAATCCCAATATGTTGATCTAGAACAGTGTTTCCCAAACCCCGTCCTTACGACCCCAACACATGTTTTCATGGTCTCTTTAGTATTGTGCAGGTGAGAGAACTGGTGGCAGTTTCTGATGCCTTAATGGTAACTTCATCAGCTGTGCAATACTAAGGAAATCCTGAACACATGATGTGTTGGTTTGGGGTCCAGAGGACTGGAGTTTGGCAAACACTGATCTAGGGGGAGAGGATGAATCCAGAAAACAACCAAAAGGTCATAGTGAAAAAATACTTTATTATGTGGAAATGCAAGGAGCAAATTGCGATTAAAACATGCAGCAGTGCTAGTTAGTCATTAATTATACATGATCAGGACCCGGGGAACCCTATTGCCAATGGTATACAAGTATTGTCATATATGACATAGAAAAAACGTCCATACATCAGGGTGAAAGCGGCAGAAGAGAAATAAGGATAACAATTCCCATATATATGCTGCTTTTTTCTTTGAATTGCTCATGAGGCTGCCCCCTGAAGAAGGTGCTTCCGAAACGCGCGGTGGGGCGGGCACGGGGACCTGGACTTGCCTGCACTTGCTATTTTTCAGGTAACTCACAATATACCCATGCAATTGTGATTTGTATTGTACATGATATGTATCTGTTCCTATTCAGGGGGCAGCCTCATGAGCAATTCAAAGAAAAAAGCAGCATATATATGGGAATTGTTATCCTTATTTCTCTTCTGCCGCTTTCACCCTGATGTATGGACGTTTTTTCTATGTCATATATGACAATACTTGTATACCATTGGCAATAGGGTTCCCCGGGTCCTGATCATGTTTTATTAATGACTAACTAGCACTGCTGCATGTTTTAATCGCAATTTGCTCCTTGCATTTCCAAATAATAAAGTATTTTTTCACTATGACCTTTTGGTTGTTTTCTGGATTCGTCCTCTCCCCCTTTTTCATGTGATTGTTTGCAACCGGTCAGTTACAGTCCACAATGTTATACTGGGACATTAATTATGCTTTTTTGCGATATACCGTCCATTACATTGTCCCATATGACCTTTACATTGTTTTTTACTACCTTCCTTGTATGTTACAAACACTGATCTAGAAGAACACAAAAATCTCATAAGGCAACTGGTTAATGTCCGTTATTAGGAGAAAAATTCCTTCCCGACTCAGAATAAATACTTGGCTCAACGTCCAATCTGAAGAAACCTAATACCCACTTTAAAGACGGAAAAAATATTCATGTGAAATATTAATATAATTAAATTCATCCAAGGTTATTGCAAAGAATAATACAGGAGAAGAGCATTGTGTGCGGCATGAAACAGGTCATTGGTTACACAGCTCCTTCCCGCTTTCATCTCGCCATAAGTGAATTAATTAATGGCTGGGATATGCATCCAGCTTTTGAAAAGAAATAAAAAATCGAAACATCAGAGGTTCATATTGTTTTTCCAATCTATTGATGTCCGCCTGAAGAATGTCCAAAGAGCGAAAGAAAGAGGCAGACAAGTTTGAATAGATTTTCTTGTTGGAGGCCACCGGTTGCTAGTCAGGTGTCACCTCCTTCACATGAAGCAGAATCATGATGTGACAGCTGCTGAATAATGAGCACATTGTACCGAACCCAAGTCATTAAGAAATGTGTTCACTGACTTTGGGATGATAAGCCTGGTCGAATAGGGAATGCACTGAATAGACAGAAACAAAGGACTGAAAAGTGCAAATGAAATAAGTTGTGGTGATGAAAACGTCTTTAGGAATACGGAATGTATCCAAGTTCCACAAGAACCCTACAGTCTCCAGGGTGCGGCTAACTATTAGCAGACAGACTAATGATGTTCTCCAGGAGCTTGGTGATGTCTCCAACTTGAGTGTTTACAATGTCATCTACACACTGCAATACCTACAGGGTATTTATGAAGGCTTTCAATTATAAAAGTTTCACTTAAGAAAGATATTTAAAGTTGTAAGAAACAAATCTGTGAAACGCATTGAAAACACATGTCCATGGGCTTCGTCCGATATTGCAGTTCATGCCCGTTAGGTTACGTTCCTATGATGAGCTTTTGATGAATTTTCCATATTGCAGATTTTCTGTAGCACTTCTGCACCTTTTAGACAAACTAGGCTGGGTGCACACGTTGCGGATTCTGCTGCGGATCCGCAGCGTTTTTGGCCCTGCGGATCCGCAGCAGATTTTGCTGCTTTGTACAATACCTTTAAATTCTATGGAAATTAAAAAACACTGTGCACATGCTGCGGATTTTTCTGCGTGGATTTGCTGCGGTTTCAAATCCGCAGCATGTCAATTCTTTGTGCAGAATCTGCAGCGGTTTTACACCTGCTCCATTGTACAGGTGTCAAACCGCAGGGGAAAACCGCAGGCTAATCCGCAGGTAAACCTCAGGTCTTTTGACCTGCTGATTTTTCCAAATCCGAGCGGAAAAATTTGCAGCACAATCCACAACGTGTGCACTCAACCTTAGATTACTTATATTTTTTCACAGGCATTTTTATTGCATTTTTGAAGCTTAGTTTTTTGTCTCTTTTTGGTGTCACGCTTCAGATAAAGCTGCTTTTTTGATACTCAACAAAAAAAAGTCCAAGTTACATGCTTAATTATAGAAATAGGCCATAGTGTAAAATGTAATAATTATTGGCCAGTATGCCACTCCAAATAGAAATCTTATTTAAAAAGTGGAGTTTTTATAGGCTAAAAGCAGTCTACTTTTTATTATACATATACATGTAAACAGCTTATTTATTAAAGATATACATGTAAACAATTTTACATAGGGCAGCACAGTGGCTCAGTGGTTAGCACTGTAGCCTTGGGGTCCTGCTTTCAAATCCCACCAAGGACAACATCTGCAAGCAGTTTATATGTTCTCCCCGTGTTTGCGTGGGGTTCCTTCAGGATCTCCGATTTCCTCCCACATTTCAAAGACATACTGATAGGGAATCTAGATTGCGATCCCCGTTGGAGACAGTGTCGATGATGTCTAGTATTAATGGCGCTATATAAGTGAGTTAAGAAAATAAATAAATATACCAAAGATAAATGTTAAGCGTACATAGGATGACAAACCAGAGCACTGGCACCCTAGCAGTGTATGGACATGATGTAAAGCCATTACAGTAAGTATAGTGGATACATTGAAGGGTGTCCAGTTAACAAAACTGTGACCATAATATATTGTAAAATGTAAAATATACTGGACAGTAAACAACATATATTTGAACCCAATGAACAAGACAAAAGAAGTGCACAATTACAAGTAATAGACACTGTGGCCATAGGAAATACACTCCCAACATGTTCCTATTCATTTGTTAATGGAAATAAGAAACACCACTAACTACACTGGGAAGCACCAAGCCAGGTCGCCGGATGTACAAAACAGCCCCACGCTCCTTTTGCATGTCATAATATTGTCTCCTCAACTCACAAATCCTTAAATACCCTAAGTACAGGGATCGCATGATCACATAATGGCCAATTAAACTGATCTATCTGCACATGCGCACCACGCCATACAGGCAAACCACACAGCCTGCAGCAATCAAGGTAGTCTGTGTCTGGTTGGAGAGCAGAGGACACGTTACACCATAGCTCTCGAGCACATGCGCGCATCAAATTACTTCAGCGAGAAAAGGTTGAAGAAAGCTAAATATAAATGAAGTGGTTAGAATA
The DNA here is from genome assembly GCF_039654945.1 of Dendrobates tinctorius. NCBI lineage: Eukaryota > Metazoa > Chordata > Amphibia > Anura > Dendrobatidae > Dendrobates > Dendrobates tinctorius. Next base: position 84,703,573 of record NW_027361728.1, on the reverse strand, counting down.
AAGTTCCAGCTCATTGCATAAAATAATCATAAAACAAACTATATATATATATATATATATATATATATATATATATAACTGTATATATACGGTATGTGTATATATATATACAGTGCCTACAAGTAGTATTCAACCCCCTGCAGATTTAGCAGGTTTGATAAGATGCAAATAAGTTAGAGCCTTCAAACTTCACACAAGAGCAGGATTTATTAACAGATGCATAAATCTTACAAACCAAAAAGTTATGTTGCTCAGTTAAATTTTAATCAATTTTAAACATAAAAGTGTGGGTCAATTATTATTCAACCCCTAGGTTTAATATTTTGTGGAATAACCCTTGTTTGCAATTACAGCTAATAATCGTCTTTTATAAGACCTGATCAGGCCGGCACAGGTCTCTGGAGTTATCTTGGCCCACTCCTCCATGCAGATCTTCTCCAAGTTATCTAGGTTCTTTGGGTGTCTCATGTGGACTTTAATCTTGAGCTCCTTCCACAAGTTTTCAATTGGGTTAAGGTCAGGAGACTGACTAGGCCACTCCAACACCTTGATTTTTTCCCTCTTGAACCAGGCCTTGGTTTTCTTGGCTGTGTGCTTTGGGTCGTTGTCTTGTTGGAAGATGAAATGACGACCCATCTTAAGATCCTTGATGGAGGAGCGGAGGTTCTTGGCCAAAATCTCCAGGTAGGCCGTGCTATCCATCTTCCCATGGATGCGGACCAGATGGCCAGGCCCCTTGGCTGAGAAACAGCCCCACAGCATGATGCTGCCACCACCATGCTTGACTGTAGGGATGGTATTCTTGGGGTTGTATGCAGTGCCATCCAGTCTCCAAACGTCACGTGTGTGGTTGGCATCAAAGATCTCGATCTTGGCCTCATCAGACCAGAGAACCTTGAACCAGTCTGTCTCAGAGTCTTCCAAGTGGTCATGAGCAAACTGTAGGCGAGCCTTGACATGACGCTTTGAAAGTAAAGGTACCTTACGGGCTCGTCTGGAACGGAGACCATTGCGGTGGAGTACGTTACTTATGGTATTGACTGAAACCAATGTCCCCACTGCCATGAGATCTTCCCGGAGCTCCTTCCTTGTTGTCCTTGGGTTAGCCTTGACTCTTCGGACAAGCCTGGCCTCGGCACGGGAGGAAACTTTCAAAGGCTGTCCAGGCCGTGGAAGGCTAACAGTAGTTCCATAAGCCTTCCACTTCCGGATGATGCTCCCAACAGTGGAGACAGGTAGGCCCAACTCCTTGGAAAGGGTTTTGTACCCTTTGCCAGCCTTGTGACCCTCCACGATCTTGTCTCTGATGGCCTTGGAATGCTCCTTTGTCTTTCCCATGTTGACCATGTATGAGTGCTGTTCTCAAGTTTGGGGAAGGTCTTAAATAGTCAGAAAAGGCTGGAAAAAGAGATAATTAATCCAAACATGTGAAGCTCATTGTTCTTTGTGCCTGAAATACTTCTTAATACTTTAGGGGAACCAAACAGAATTCTGGTGGTTTGAGGGGTTGAATAATAAATGACCCTCTGAATAAACTTTTCACAATTTAAAAAAAAATTAAACAAAGAAATAACATTCTTTTTTGCTGCAGTGCATTTCACACTTCCAGGCTGATCTACAGTCCAAATGTCACAATGCCAAGTTAATTCCGAATGTGTAAACCTGCTAAATCTGCAGGGGGTTGAATACTACTTGTAGGCACTGTATATATATATATATATATATATATATATGGAAAAAAATTGAAAAAACAGCACAAAATAGAAAAAGGATTTGGGTGCAGACCCTCCAGGTACATACCAAACCTCCAGACAGTCCATCAAAAAGAAAGCAGCACACCATGTTAGTTTTCAATAAAGTGCTTTTTTAATAGCACATATTGCTATGTGCCCATGCAGCAACGTTTCGGTTCAATGGGTGTGAACTTGATGCTTGAGAAAGGTTCACACCCATTGAATCGAATTGTTGGGTTTTTTTTTTCTCAACGGTGAAGCTGGGAGACATTAGTGCAAGCAAGACAATGGGCATACGGACCCCCAAAAATTGGGCTTGCGTGGTACATAGTGGTTTTTGAGGAGCATCTCTTTAAGATTTTTACTGCAGTTGTGTGTCATTTGTTTTTGATACTATATGGTATTTAGCTTTGACAAAACTTCATCACCAGATTACATGCGTTTTTCACCTGCAGGTTTTCCTCATCTTTCACAACCTATTGCATAAATCCCTCAGCTCTCTCCCTCTGATGAGAAGCTCGTCGTTCTCGTACTATGTGCAGACAAAGGAGAGACTGTCATGAGTCTGGGTTTGAACCCTTGAGCCGGTGCTTTGTGAGTCAATTTCTCTGTCCATCGAGCCGCAGCTGTTTAGTTTCTATTATCCTTGCTTCAGTCTTTTTATAGTAACAGGTGTTTTCATTTACTCATTGCAAGTAGTACCAAGTAACAGAGATATGGAATATCTCAACCATCCTATTACTCCTACCCGATAGTATATCTAATATAATGCTGCAGTGTGTGCTATACATATAATTGTATTAAAATATCTGTGCGGGAAGGTTGTGTTAATTAGGGCTCAATCATATCAGGCACTTGCATGTAGAATCTTTGTAAAGTGATTTCCCCGCCAGACCAACGCGCATTTCACACTTTCTTCATCAGGGAGCGCCATTATATTAGAAATACTATTGTGTAGGTATCAATAGGTTTCTTGTCCTTCACAGAGTCATGTTCCATATCATCTGTTACTTGGTATGACTTGCAATACTTTGGTTTTGACTGCTATTGGTATTCTGTATATTACTGCACTTTATTAGCAGCACTCTGATCTCTGTTGCCACTTTTTTCATGTAAATATTGGGTTAATATACTCGGTAGTATCCTGGGATTAGTCCTGCCTGACATTTTTATAGTAACTTTTGTTTAAAAAAGCATTATTTATTGTGTAATAGCAGAAAACCATAAAAAAGATACAAATCTAGTATAGCTATAATTGCATCAGCCCGAAGAATAAATCTGCCTTATCACTTATACCTCACAGTGAATAGCGCAAAAATAAATATAAGAACTATTCTTGTACTGCTGTCTATTTGTTCATTCTACCTCACAAAAATCAGAATAAGGTTCACATTTATTCTGCTCGCTCCGCTGAGCGCTTACATTGGGATTTCAATGTGAATTCCCCAAAACCGCAATTCAGACAAATCCCTGACAAAACTACTCACTTATGAGGCAGATGGAGACACTTTGGACTCCATCTAGTCTGTGTTCCGGCGGTGCCCCATCATTTTAGGCATCTTTTTAGCGCACAAGTGTGGGTGACCACAGATCTGTGCACACCTGAAAAGATGGACACCACCAGGCCAGACTCCAAATGGACTCAAAAGTGTCTCTATCGGCTTAATTTTATTTAGTGCTTCTTTTGGGGGTTTCTTCTGAACCACATTTTTGTGGTTTACATGGAATGCCCTACTTAAGTGTTCAGCGTAGAACACAAAAATGTGATCCAGCCTGAAAGTGATCAAAAAATACTATGTATCCTAAAATGTTAACAAAAAACCCTTATGTATGCCCCAGAAAACCAGCCACCACTCAGGCTTGTCATCTGTCACTGTAAATTTAGGGGTTCCTGCGTTACTGGCAAAAGAACGACTCTGGAAAAGTGACACGGCTCCAACGCCCCATCTAATAAAATCCTGTGAATTCTGCACTCCTAAATCCAAACGCCCCCTCCTTCTGAGCCCCTCTGTGCCTAAACCACAGAAAGCGTTGACGTTTTTGCCATTATCGTAGCGGGGAGAAAGCACTTAATTTGCAAGGTGCATGTCGCCAGAATCACAAGCTAGGCACAAAGTACAAGTGCTTCTCTCTAAATCATCAAAAGTAAATTTATTTCAGTTCTTCAATACAAAAAGTGAGACTCATATACTGTATTATATAGTCATTACAAACAGAGTGATCTATTTCAAGGGTTTATTTCTGTTAATGTTGATGATTATGGCTTACAGCCAATGAAAACCCAAAAGTCATTATTTCAGTAAATTAGAATATTTTATAACACCAGCTTGAAAAACGATTTTAAAATCTGAAATGTTGGCCTACTGAAATGTATGTTCAGTAAATGCACTCAATACCTGGTCGGGGCAAGTGTTTTTTGTTAATTATTCTAATTTACTGAGATTATGGCTTTTGGGTTTTCATTGGCTGTAAGCCATAATCATCAACATTAACAGAAAGAAACACTTGAAATAGATCACTCTATTTGTGATGACTCTATATAATATATGAAGAACTGAAATAAATTAACTTTTTGATGATATTATAATTTAGTGAGAAGCACCTGTATGTGGGCGGTACAATATATCGGGGCAGTACACTGTGTAGGGGTGCAAAGTATGGGCACTAGAGTTGGGCGAAATGGGTCAGTCAAATTCATAAGTCGCCGACTTTCGCTAAAGTCGGGTTTCATGAAACGAAACCCGACCATAGCGTGAGGTCGGCCATGAGGTCGGTGACCAGAGCGCCAAAGTCACGTTTCAAATGATGCTTCCAGCGCCCTTTTTCAGCCAATCATGGAGGACGCACACTGTGGGCAACGCGATGACATGGGCAGCGGTCACCACCATCTTTGAGAAGGGCATGCAAGTGATTGGTTTGCTTTGTGTGGCGTCACAGGGGCTATAAAAGGGCATGCACGCCGACCGCCATCTTACTTCTGCCGATCTTAGCATAGGGAGAGGTTGCTGCCGCTGATTCTGAATAAGGGAGAGCATTAGGAAGGGAAGAAGAAAAAAAACTGCTTCTGCTGGTAGCGATTTTCACTGTACAACACAACAGTTTGTGTGCAGTGACAGGGGAGGATATATTTGTGTGCATCAGCTGTGTTGGTTATTAGGCTGCCTTATAAGGCTCCCTGATAGCTGCATTGCTGTTTGCATACTGCTGTGCAAACTGCTTTTTTAAAAGCAAAAATACTTTTCTTCCTCTTTTCTGCACAGTTACCAAGCGTTCATTTTTTCACTCTTTTGTGTGCAGCAGTCCTGCTTATTAGGCTGCCTGCTGCCATACTTGGACTGAGAGCATCTTTGTCAGCCTCCTAAAATCTCTAGGGAGATTCAAATTCTCCCCAATACTATATACACCTTGTACCTTGTCATACACCAGCCAATTTCAGCCTGTTAAATTGAGGTGTAATCTATAGTGGGTCTGAGATAATTGTTCAGCCTCCTAAAATCTCTAGGGAGATTCAAATTCTCCGCAATACTATATACACCTTGTACCTTGTCATACACCAGCCTATTTCAGCCTGTTAAATTGAGGTGTAATCTATAGTGGGCCTGAGATAATTGTTCAGCCTCCTAAAATCTCTAGGGATATTCAAATTCTCCCCAATACTATATACACCTTGTACCTTGTTTTACAGTACCATGTAGCTGGTGGTATTTTGGGTACATTTTCCCAAAAATGAGGAAGTATGGTGGAAGAGACCATGGACGTGGGCGGGGGTTGCCAGCTGGTACTGATGGTGGTGGTGCATCTGCTGGTAGTGGCAAAAGCACAATAGCTCCTAAGGCAGGAGGTGTTGAGCCTGCATCATCGTATGGCTCCACAAGGCCTCGAAGGCTCCCTTTTCTGGGAGTAGGTAAACTGCTTTTAAAGTCGGAGCTTCAGGAACAAGTTTTGGCTTACATTGCTGACACAGCCTCCAGCTCTATCGCCTCCTCTTCTGAAGTTTCAAAAAATAAATGCACTGAGTCGTCAGTGGAGGCTCCTGGTCAGGAACAACACCTTTCCTTGTGTCCTTCACCCCTACCAAAAGTGAAGGATGCGGCAGGCCACACTACAGATTACTCCATGGAGCTCTTTTCACATACCATGCCTGGGTTATCAAGTTAAATCGTGAATTCCCCAGTCCAAGATGAATCTGACATGGAGTGCACTGATGCACAGCCACTGCTAGATTTTTCTGCTGGTACATTCACTCAGAGCACTACATTGTCCTCGCAGTGTACTGAGCCAGAATCTGACCCTGATGAAACTCAGGTTCCCCTTCCCGCATATTATACCACCTAACACGGTGACAAAGAGGAAGGTGCAGATGAAAGTGCAGGTTCCTTGAGCAGGTGGGTGGGCATACTCATGGGTGATGGCACTGGCACATGGCCCTTCATAGTACGCAAAAGTGTCTCTGCCGGTGGGAGGGCCCACCCGCCGTCAGACACACCGCCGTACTATGAGGGGCCCTGTGCCAGTGCCGTTGCCAACGAGTGGGCCCCCCCTGCTTGCTCAGGATCACAGCACTTGCAAAGTTGAAATACTTACCTCTCCCTGCTCCACCGCTGTGACGTCTTCCACGTTTTCTGACAGTGACATTCTGGTCAGAGAGCGCGATGACATCACGTCTGTACGCCCTCTGCCTAAACAGTTCAAGTGCAGAGAGATGGAAGATGGGGACGATGAGGAGTCCAGAATACACGGATTCCCTAGCGAGGAGACTTATTTAATTGTTTTAAAGGTTGGGAGCAATTTTTGGGGAGCACTATTTTCTGGAGAATGATATATGGGGCCCACCATACACTGGAGCATTCCAAAGGTGAACATCAGACACTGGAGCAGCATTTACAGGGCCGATTATACACTGGAGCATTAGAAATGGGGCCCATTATATATGGAGCATTATTTGGGCCCATAAGACACTGGAGCTTCATCCATGGGGCCCATCATATACTGGAGCATTGTAAATGGGGCAAATTATATATGGAGAATTATTTGGACCAATTGTACACTAGAGCATCATCCGTGAGGCCCATCATATGCTGGAGCTTTCCAAATGAGGGACATCAGACACTGGAGCAGCATTTATAGGGCCCATTATACACTGGAGCATTAGAAATGGGGCCCATTATATATAGAGCATTATTTGGGCCCATAAGACAGTGGAGCTTCATCCATGGGGACCAACATATACTGTAGCATTATGTGGAGCTCATCATATACTATATCGAGCATTATATGGGACCAATGATTCTGTATGGAGAAATATATGGGCCTCCTTACTCTGTATGGTGCACTATGCGGTGGCCATAATACTGTATGGAGTAATATACTGTCCGTTTTTGGAGCTATTGGAGAATTTAAAATGGATATCAGTCATGTGATGTAAGAAGTGAAGTATTTTTCATTGTACTATACCGCTATTTCTCTGCCGTATCAGAGGATCATGAATTGCGGCATTTGTTAAAGGAGCCCAGTGAAGCTCTTTGGCACTGGGCCCACGAAAATCTGGAGCCAGCCCTACCCCCCCACAACTTTTCCAAATAACCCCCAGTTTTCAATGCCTAACTTTTATTATAAAGTAAATTAAGGTTGACAAGCTTAAGTAATAAGAATTGATGTTTTTGGCATTAAAATGGGCACTGTAGGTGTGTTTCCTGTCCTCCACTCACTGCCGACTTTTCCCCATTGACTTGCATTGGGTTTCGTGTTTCAGTTGGCCTTTGACTTTTCACGATAATCGGCCGATTGCGTTCGGCTCGACTTTTGCGAAAGTCAGGTGGTCCGAACCCGACTCGACCCGAAAAAAGGGAAAGTCGCTCATCTCTAATGGGCACTAAACTGGCATATTTGCAGTTATCCAGAATAAAGCATGACGTGGATGTTGCAAATCATAGAATAATAGAATGGTAGAGTTGGAAGGGACCTCCTTGGCCTTCTGATCCAACCCCCTGCTCAAAGCAGGATTCACAAAATCATCTCAGACAGATGTCTGTCCAGCATCTATTTGAAGACTTCCATTGAAGGAGAACTCACCACCTCCCTTGGCAGCCTGTTCCACTCATTGATCACTCTAACTGTCAAAAAGTTTTTCCTAAAATCTAATCTGTGTCTCCTCCCATTCAGTTTCATCCCATTGCTTCTAGACTTTCCTTGTGCAAATGAGAATAAAGATGATCCTTCTGCAATGTGACAGCCCTTGAGATATTTGTAGACAGTTATTAAGTCTCCTCTCAGTCTTCTCTTTTGCAAGCTAAACATTCCCTAATCCTGCAACCTTTCCTCATAAGACAGAGTTTTCAGACCGGTCACTATTCTGGTTGCTCTTTTCTGAACTTGCTCCAGTTTGTTTGTTTTTTAAAATGTGGCACCCAAAACTAGACACAGTATTCCAGATGAGGTCTGACCAAAGAGGAGTAGAGGGCAATAATGACTTCACGTGACTAGACTGTATGCTTCTGTTAATACATCTTAGAATTGCATTTGCCTTTTTTGCTGCTTCATCACACTGTTGACTCATATTCAGTCTGTGATCTATTAGTATACCCAAGTCTTTTTCACATGCGCTGTTGCTTAGCCTTATTCCTCCCATTCTGTATATGCTTTTTCATTTTTATTGCCCAGATGTACTACTTTGCATTTTTCCCTGTTAAAAACCATTCTACTAGTTGCTGCCCACTGCTCCAGTTTATTTATATCTTTTTGAATCTTCTCTCTCTCTTCTCTAGTATTATCTATCCCTCCTAGCTTTGTGTCATCAGCAAATTTAATCAGTTTACCCTCAATTCCTTCTTCTAAATTGTTGATAAAGATGTTGAACAATACAGGGCCCAGGACAGTGCCCTGTGTTACCCCACTTGAGACATTCTTCCAACTGGATGTGCAGCCATTTACGACCACTCTTTGGATCCGATCACTAAGCCAGTTATGAATCCACCTAACAGTTGCCTTGTCCATTCCATAGTCATTTTTTCAATAAGGGTTGTGTGAGATACTTTGTCAAATGCTTTGCTGAAGTCAAGATATACTATATCTACAGCATTTCCCTGATCCACCCAATCAGTAATTCTGTCATTGAAGGAAATTAAGTTAGTCTGACATGACTTATTAGTTACAAACCAATGCTGACTCTGTTTAATCACTTCATTCTTATCCAGGTATTGACATACATGTTGTTTAATAATTTGTTCGAAGATCTTTCCTGGTATAGAAGTCAGACTCACCGGCCTATAGTTGCCTGGGTCCACCTTCTTCCCCTTTTTGAAGATAGGAACAACATTTGCTGTTCTCCAGTCTTCTGGGACTTCTCCTGTTCTCCACGAATTTTCAAAGATTATGGAGAGCAGTTCAAAAATTTCTTCTGCTATCTCCTTCAGTACTCTGGGGTGTAATTCATCTGGACCAGGAGACTTGAATTCATTTAGGTTATCTAAGTGTTTCCTCACTATATTTCTGTTTATAGATATCCTGAATTCTTCTATTCCCTTAATAGGACAGTGAAGAACAGTTGATGTTACATTTCCTTTCTGAGAGAAAACAGATGCAAAATAGGAATTTAAAAGTTCAGCCTTCTCAACATCCTGTCTTACCATTTCATCATTTTCATCCTGTAAAAATCCTATATCATCTTTGACTTTTCTTTTACTTTTGACATATCCCCAAAATCCTTTATTATTGCTTTTGATGTCTCTTGCAAACCTCAATTCATCGTCAGCTTTAGATAATCTGATTTGTGCCCTGCAGGTTCTGCAGGCAGCATTATATTCTTCTTTAGTCACTGCAGCTGTAGATGAATTCATTGAGAAGTGCAGTTTCTACAGTTGGGTCACTTTTGGGGTTATTCTGCTGTTCTGGCAGCTTAGGGGCCCTGCAAATTTCACCCACAAACTATTCTACCAAAATATTTGCTCCAAAAGCCAAATGTCGCTCCTTCCTTCTCGGCCCTGACGTGTGGTCAAACAGTAGATCCTGATGAGATGTGGAGCATTACAGCGTTCTGGAAAAATTGCACTATAAATTATGGAGTCCAGATTCACCTTATAACCCTTAACCAATGTTATAAAACTCTGAGTCATCTCTTGATCCAAAATCCTTACTACACCCCTAGATGAATTCCTTAGGAAATTAAGATTCCAGTATGGGGTCACTTGTGGGGGTTTCTCACTATTTGGCACCTCAGGTGCTTGGCTAATTGAGCATGCAGTCAGTTAAAATAGAGTCTATGTTCTGAAAGCTAAGCAGTGCTACTTCCCATCCAAGTCCCGCTCTGCGCTCAAACTGTAATGTTGCATAAAATTGCATAATAAATTGTGGGGTCCAATTTCTACTATTACTTCTTGTGTATATTATAAATTTGGTGCTAAGACTGTATTTTAGTGGAAAAAATATAATTTTTTTTGTTCTCAAGTTTTGTGAACCACCTGTTTGTTAATAATGCTCTGTTCACCCCTAGATGAATTCCTTGAGTAGTCTATTTTTCAAAATGGAGTCACTTGTGGAGGGTTTCTGCTGTTGTAACATATCAGTGGCTCTCTAAATGGAACATGGCATTCACAATCTATCCCAGTCAAATAGCACTCTTTCCTTTCCTAGCCCTGTCTTATGTCAAAAGAAAAGGTTTTGACCACATATGAGGTATCATTATATGCGGGAGAAATTGTCGGCTTCATTTTCTCTATTATATATTGTGAAAATTACAAATTTGGGGCTAAAACGACATTTTCGTGAAAAAAAAAAAAAAAAAAAAGAAAATCACCTAATGTTATCAAATTTTGTGTAGTACCTGTGAGTTTAAATGCTCACTATACCCCTGGATAAATCCCATGAGAGGTTTAGTTTCCAAAATGGGGTTATTTGTGGGGGGGTTTCTGCTGTTTAGGCACCGTTGGAGCTCTGCAATTGCGACATGGTGTCCACAAATTATTTCAACCAAATTTGTGTTTCACAATTCAATTAGTGCTCCTTCCAATCTGAGCCCTTCCGTTTGTCTAAACAGATCTTTTTGACTACATGTGGGGTGTCGCCACACTCATAAGAAAGTGGTTAATAAACTTTATGGTCCACTTTTTGGTGTTGCCACTTGCAAAAGAGAGACATTTAGGACTAAAGCAACATTTTTTGAAAAAAAATGAAAATCTTTAATATGACTACCTAATGTTATCAAACTTAGTGTAATACCTGTAGGTTCAGTCAAAACGCTCACTCTTTGGATGCACATCCAGCTGAAGTAGTCGCTGATGGTGGTGACGGCCATATGTCTGCCCCTGATTAAATAGATGTTAGACTTGGTAACGCTGGTTCATTTACTTTGAAAATCCATGTAAGCATAGCGGTATGATTTTGATATTAAGATGATAATTTTATGAGTCCAGTTACCAAGTAATAGAGTTCATCAGTCCATGTGTATTTAGCTTCTAACCATCCAGCCTGACAGGCAGTTGCAGCTTGTATTGGTCAGTGAGAGATTTCAGCAGCAGGAGGGAGGAGGTTTACCAAGGAGCTGTTAATCAGGCAAAGTGGGCGGTGATTGAGTTAAGTTTTCACAAAGTATTACACAGCCATATGTCAGGTCTAAGAGATCTGTTTAGTTATGTATGCAGTTTGTGTTGTGAAATCTGGTGACAGGTTTGCTTTAAGGAATGGGACAGTATTCTTCAGAATTGAACTGGATACATTATGATTAATAGTAAATTAGCCGTTGACTATATCTGACGGCTTAGAAACATTTTCATCTGCATCCCTAATTTCACAAAGTGACAAGGCCTCTGAGTGGTTAGTGCACATCTGTCTGCATCAGTCGGACTTTTCACACTGTTGTCCCAGGCAATGCAAAATGTAACAAGACATCCAGTGTCAGAACATGGGAGCACAGAAAAAATGCTATTAAGGGTGGTGGGGGGGTTACATCACAGCGTCTAACTGCTGCTTAGTTCACAACACATAAAGGTGTTTCTGCATGTGCAAATTACAATGCTATTTTCTATTGTGAGGATAATAGACTCACAATCGTTGTTATTGACTTAGATTGATTATGTGACAGTGAGTCACATCATAACACATGACTGACTAGTGTTATACTAGAGCTCAAGTAGGTCAAGCAAGAAATAAAAGTGTGAAGGATTCAGTAGTGCATGAGTCATCAGTTGAAGTTGAAAATTTCTCTTTTTTATGGTAGTTTCAAAAATGCCGCTGCAATTTTTTGAGCAAAAGCTAGAAGTAGATGCAGCAAGAATAAGAATTGCAATTCCTTGCTTTCTATTTTCTGTTTCATTCCATTCCACTTAAGGCTTTGGCTCAAAAAACTGCAGCATAGACTTCTGGATGAGGCTTGGGAAGTCAGAGACACGCCTCCTGCTCTCAGCTTGTCCATTGGGGTGCAGGGGGGGAGTGTCTCAGACAGTTAAAGCACACAGTGCATAGTCAACCAGAAAAACTCCTCTGCTGTCATGTGGAGCAGTCCAGAGAGGGGAGTGTCTGAGACTACCGGACCAAAGGAGGCATAGAATAGTCTGAGAAGCTGGTCACTTTTACAGAAAAGAAGAGTAGACTGGGAATCAGAGGAACAGTGCCGGAACGACTGAAGATGGAATCAGCTGTTTTACTATATTTTGTGCAATTATTGTATAATTTTTACTGGGAGGCAGAGGGTGACTCTATAAATCCTGGAGAAATAAAGTTTCCATCTATCACATTTTCACATGTTCTCTTAGGTTACCAAGAGTTTTAGTAATAATTTAATGCTAAACAGGCATCCAATAGGTAGGTAATGCTTGTAGTTGAGTACACAGTATTGATCTGGTTTTATATTCTGCTGACTTTTAAGAAAAAAGTAAAAAAAACAATTGAGCTAATTTTCTCAAGGCTTTCTGCCGTATTACTCTATTTGCAAAATGATTTTTCTGTTCATCCTGTTACCCCAGGAGGCCAACAGTAGAAATGAGGAAACTTCTTTACTAGTAGAGTAATATATCATCAGTTTAGTATAATTCATGCTGACTTCAGACTGTGCAACCTTTGCAGTGCACAGGGCATATTAACCTCCCCCTGGTTGCAGCACATGATATAGATGACCAGGTATTTAGGTTTGTCATCACTACAAACTTAATTATTAATAGTATTACACTGTTTATAAAGGGATTCCCCAAGAATGAGTTAAAATGCAATACCTGATATAATGTAAATTGCAGCCCGATCCAAGTCACATGACAGTACCGGCTGAAGACTGAGGCTACAGCTTCAGAAATGTGTGATTCGCTTGATGAGCAGTATCACACATACCCCATCAGCGGCCAGGAGCACGGCTGTGATATGTGATGCAATATGTTTTTACCTACGATGTGCTCGTCGAGAAGATCTCCAGCTTCTTCCTCATCTATTAATTTGACAGCTTTATAGTAGTGGGAGATTGCATCCAACTTCAAAACAAACATTGAGGAGGATGAAGCTGGAGATAACCCCCATTATGCTCAGAATATGTGTTCTTCACATATGACAGCTGTGCTCTCGGCCGCCGACTGGGGTACGTGTGGCACTGCTCTTGTCAGTTGAGACTCGCATCTCCATAGTTATAAGTGTTCAGTCTCGAGCTCGTACTGACACCCTGACTAGGACGGGCTGCAGTTTGAATTATCAGGCATGTCATTTTATCTCATTCTCGGAGAAGTCATTTAAGCTGTCAGCCGAACGATGCTTCGGGCAATTGTTTAACCGACCGCCATCTTAGCTGATGTTCCCATACACAGGAGCTCTTGTTCTTCTAGGCACGCTTGTGTTCTTTATGAGAAAGCTTCTAGCTGACATGTCTGGTAGTGGGTTATCATTAGGAAAACAATGTTATCTGCAGTCTGAATGCTGACCTGCATGAACCACATCTCTTCCAAACTTCAGTTGGGCGGCGCCCCCATACACTTTAGATTGTTGGCCGAACCTATCTGTGTTGCTAGTTTTTAGCCGACATTATTCTAATATGTATGAGTTCCTTTAGATTACTTTATATTTGGAGCTGCTATTTGTACTAAATAGTGGTATAATTTAACTTCTGTATATTCATATAATAATGTTTTGTATCGCTACCATTCCGAAACGCTGTGTTTAAATAATAAGTGAGTATATATTGCTTATTGTCTATGTTGTTTTTTTGCTATCTATCCACTGTTTAGATCTCTGTTTCACATGCTTTAATTTCTATATAAAGCCTCGTTCACACCTCAATGGTTTTACATGTGTTATGCAAAAAAAGTCAGCATTTTATCAGTGTTTTGGATCCGTATTTCATCAGTCAGTGTGTCAATCCATAGCATCAGTGTTTTTCACTTTAAAAAAAAAGAGTAAATTACAAAGTTTCTCCTATACATTGCACTGTTATTCACAGACAGCACAAGAACTGCACACTTAAGCCATCCATGTGCTGTCCATAATTCTCATAGACTTCTATTGGTGATTTTGATCCATGATACTGGGTACACGATAAACAGACGTCTGAATGAGACCTAACACGTCAAAGAGTTAGGCCTTCTTAAGTTGTATTTCACATATGCATGTGGCCCTAAGCCCTTAATTGCACATACAATACCTCCTACAGTATGAGATCCCATTTTTCAGACATTCCTTATCCTTTTTATAAATTGCACCATTGATGTTTGACCATTACCTGAAAAGATATTTTATTCCATGTTAAACTGTTCTGCTGATGATATTACTGAGCTCCTGCTTTGTTCTCCTTCAGACTCCAAACGTAATCTCCTCCTCTGTCAATTTTGCAGGTTGTAGGTAATAAGATCTTATCATTGAAAGATCCCAATTGCTGAGATATTGAATAAATGGATCTTAAATGATGAAATTATCTGGCTATAATATTTTTTTAGTTGTAATAGTTATTTTCTGTAGGACATGGCTGGTAGTATGATCTATAGATTGTTATAGTAGCCATAGAAGCCGTATACAGACATCGTATAGTAGCACGTGGAGACTCTTCAAGTTCATATTATAAATGAAAGTATTGGGACAATTACACGTAACACCTTCTGGAGCTTATATAACATCCTATACATTTCATTGTAGAGAAATAAATATGGAGTTTGGTCCTCTCTATAACCTCATCCAATCTTCTGGGATGGCTTTAGATAAGGTTTTGGAGTGGGTTTGTGACAATTTGTATTCATTTATCCAGAATAACATTTGTGAGGTCAGAAACTGGTGTTGAATGAAAAGATTTGTTCTATGGGGTTGGAGTTGGGACTCTCTTTGTTCTTCTACACCAAATTTACCCAACCATGACTTTATGGACTTTGCTATGTGCACTGGGGTACAGTCATGATGGAACAGAAATGGGCCTTTCACAAACTGTTTCCACAAAGTTGGGAACATGCAGGTGTCGAAATGCAGAATGAAGGCGATGAGGCCAACACTTGAGAAGCATTATCGCTTCTCCACCTAACATTACAATTGGCATAACTCAGTTCGGCAGTTAGCGTTGTCCTGGCATTCACCAAACTCAGACTCGTCCATCCAACTCAATAATGAAGAACCTGGCACTCCAATATGAGTATGTGATACCTTTTATTCCTCTGCACTACAAACTAGTTCACGATATTGAGTAACGGGAAGAGGAAGAATGATCTCCAGCATGAAGACTTGGATAAAAGTTCAAATTTATAAAAAAAAATGTTAAAAAAGACATCCATAATGATACAGCAAATGGGCAGAGTCCCTGGTACAACCAACGCGTTTTGACCTGTTGGGGTCTTAATCATGGTATAAACTGTGGTTAGACCAGTGAGACATTTATAACAAACACAATACAAGTAACAGGTGCAATAATTAAAAGTCTCAAAGCGAGACATAATTAGATACAAACGGAAAAAAACATATTAACAAATATCTACAGAAAAATAACCAAATCAGATTTAGGATGACACTGTTAAAAAGCAAGAACTAATTAGAACTAATGAAAAAGCATGTAAATTACATCAGAACAAGCACAAAGGCAGAGAAAAAAACATACAGTCATATTGTAGAATTAAATCCTGTCGCTTATTTAACCCCAGTGGTAGTCTGGTCTGGAGTTTAAAAATCCAAAAAGACTCCCGATTTAAAACCTTGCATCTGAAGTCCCCACCTCTAAAAGGTTTGAAAACCTTTTCAATACCGATAGCTTTAAGGGTGTTAGTATTTCCAGCATTAAAATAATCTGCAGTGGTTGGAAACTAGAGATATATTATGGGTGTTAGAACCAAAGGCATCAGACAAGTGTTTTCTGATCTTTTTCTTAAAAGGTCCAATAGTGCACCCAACATATTGTAGCCTACAGGCCGTGCACTCAATTAAGTAAATCAGACCTTCTGTATTGCAGTTCATGTAAGTATTAATTGAATATGATATGCCGGTCACAATTGAAGTGAATTTATTACTTTTTTGTACAAAGTTGCACGTTTTACACGGATGATGTCCGCACCTAAAAAAGCCTTTGTAGGGAAGCCAAGATTTATTACCTATACTGCTTTTACTCAAAAAAACACTAGGTGATAGAATGTCTCCCAAAGAGGGAGCTTTTTTAGCTACAAACCGCATATACGTTTTCTCTATAATATGTGCTAAGTTGGAATCACTGTATAAGGTAGGAAGAAATTTCTTAATAATATTAACAAAAGAATTAAATTGTGGGATATACTCTGTAATTGATACTATGAAAATTATCAGAACCATCAGTAGGGGAATCGGAGTCTTTCACCTAGTCGAAACACGTTGGTTGTACCAGGGACTCTGCCCATTTGCTGTATCACTATGGATGTCTATTTTTAAAATTTTTTTGAATAAATTTGAACTTTTTTCCATAGTCTTCACGCTGGAGATCATTTTTCCTCTTCCCATTTCTCCTTGTTGTGGACAACGCCTCTGATCAAGGCACCTCCGTGTGTGCATTACTTTTACACTTCTCTGGGAATACCGCCCTGTGCTTGTTATGAGGTTGGATTCCTGCTGAAATTAGTGAGCTGAATTTTTCCTTTTCCCCTTTCCCGGTTTGCAGTTCACAATATTGTGCCAAAACAGACTGAAAAGGACAGTCGATCTATTCCTCTGAGCCTTTGCAGAGGATTTTCAATAATTCCACATAGTTGATCATTAACTTTTTTTAACTTCAAACTTTCAGCAATAGGAGAGCTGGCATCCTTCCATGGACCAGAGAGGTGACTGTGGCAGTCTATAAGCGTGCAGCAATGTAATCTTCCAGCGCTCATTTCTCTACCTTTCACTTGGTTCTTCAGGCAAAAAGCGATAACTGGAGAACCTTCTTAAAAGTATCATTGTAGCATTTAACAATATTTCATCAATCTGTATTGTACAGCATTAATGTTTTCCCCAAGTGCTTACACAGGTAGAGCATCAGGACATGGAAAGCAAGAAAGCAGTGGACTTTAACGAAAATATGTATGGCCGCCAGTGTTTTCGGAATGCTTTATGACAGCCCCTTTGGCTGCAGTAATAGTAGCCGTATTACTGAGCCATGGGCACTCCATTGTATGGGCATTGTATGGGCACTCCATTGTATGGGCATTGTATGGGTACTCCATTGTATGGGCACTCCATTGAATGGGAATTGTATGGGCACTCCATTGTATGGGCATTGTATGGGTACTCCATTGTATGGGTAGTCCATTGTATGGGCATTGTATGGGTACTTCTTTGTATGAGCATTGTATGGGTATTCTATTGTATGGGCACTCTATTGTATGGGCAATCCATTGAATGGGCATTGCATGGGCACTCCATTGAATGGGTATTGTATGGGCACTCCATTGTATGGGCACTCCATTGTATGGGCATTGTATGGGCACTTCATTGTATGGGCACTCCATTGTATGGGTACTCCATTGTATGAGCATTGTATGGGTATTCTATTGTATGGGCACTCCATTGAATGGGCATTGCATGGGCACTCCATTGTATGGGCACTCCATTGAATGGGCATTGTATGGGCACTCCATTGTATGGGCATTGTATGGGCGCTCCATTGTATGGGCACTCCATTGTATTGGCATTGTATGGTTACCCCATTTTATGGGAAATTGTATGGGAAATCCATTGTATGGTCATTGTATGGGCACTCCATTGTATGAACATTGTATGGGCACTGCATTGTATGGGCACTCCATTGTATGGGCATTGTGTGGGTTCTCCATTTTATGGGAAATTGTATGGTTACTCCATTGTATGAGCATTGTATGGGCATTCCATTGTATGGACATTGTATGGGTACTCCATTTTATGGACATTGTATGGGCACTCCATTGTATGAGCACTCCATTGTATGAGCATTGTACGGGCACTCCATTGTATGGGCACTGCATTGTATGGGTACTCATTGTATGAGCATTGCACGGGCACTCCATTGTATGGGCATTGTATGGGCACTGCATTGTATGGACACTGCATTGTATGGCATGTCAATGCTGAACTCTTACAGGGACATGCTTATGTATGGCACTGCTTATTGGGGAGAATCATCTGTAATATGGGATCTGATGAAGCATGACACTTCTTTTTATACAAACATGAAATCAAAGTCTAACCGAGAAATTGTATGACCCACAGACTTTATATTACGGCACAGTATAGCAGCCTCAGAGGATGAAACGATCTGTACTGTCTGTGTGTTTGGGTACTAAGAGAGGATATAAAGGCCTTATATTTTTTTTGATTGAAGCAACATCTAAGGCTTTGAAAAATGTGACCGAACTCACACCAAAACAGTGCACAAGGCGAGAATTCATGTGACCCCTTCCCGGTGGAAAGGGTCCCCAATAAACAATCCCCGTCCCTCCGAGCCAGAAGGCCACTGCGAGGATCAGGTATCTTCGATGCTCTCCCTAGCCGAGGCTGCGGGAGAGCCATTTTTGTGCTCCCAGCAGCCAACCAGACTCTCATCCTTGTGGAGCTGGGAGCCCTGTCTCATGTTGGTTTCTCAACTCAAAGCTGACCGGACCTTCGACCGAGTTTATAAAAATTCCCCATCCTGACCCGAAGGCCAGGAATGGGAGGGTTGCTGACGAAAGTATGAAAGGCTAGATGCGGTGGGCTACGGAGTCCAAGATTTACCTGGTATCTCACTCCAAGTAAGCTCAGATTCCCACCAGGGCGGCCACTCCTGGGGCACATTGCACCATAAGCCCTCACACTTACCCAGCCCAGTGACTTCAATCCTGGGGGCTGTGGTTTCCACCAGATGACTGTATGAGTCACCTGGTGTACTAGCAAGTGCACCACCCAATGTGTATTGTGTATCAATGTACTAGGGTGGTAGGAGCAGACCACCTTTTCGAAAGATACTACACTTCATCTTAGCCAAAAAACCGAGAGAAAAGGCCTTATATGTTCTGCTAGGTGATTAACTCAAGGAGAAATGTAATATATAAAGCTGAGTGTATGTATGTGTGTATGTGTATCAGCCATGCCCACTCCACATAGCCCCACCCACTCTGCGTAGCCACACTCACTCCACATGCAAAGCCCCGTATAATAAATATCTAATATATAGAGTTGAGCGAAACGGGTCGAAAAATTTCAAAAGTCGCCGACTTTTGGCAAAGTCGGGTTTCATGAAATGAAACCCGACCCTAGGATGAGGTTGGCCACGAGGTCGGCGACTTAAGCGCCAAAGTCGCATTTCAAAAGTTTGTTTTGCGCTCTTTTTCAGCCAATCAGGATCCACGGACACTGTGGGCAACGTGATGACATAGGCAAGGGTCACCACCATCTTTCAGAAGGGCATGCAAGTGATTGGCTTGCTTTGGTGGGCGTCACAGGGGTTATAAAAGGGCGTGCATGCCGACCGCCATCTTACTTCTGCCGATCTTAGCATAGGGAGAGGTTGCTGATTCTGTAGGGAGAGCGTTAGACAGGGAAGAAGAAAAAAAAACTGCTTCTGCTGCTAGCGATTTTGCCTGTACAACACACCAGTCACTGTGTGCAGTCAAGGGGAGGCTATATTGTGGTGGATCAGCGGTGTTGGTTGTTAGGCTGCCTTCTAAGGCTTCCTGACAGCTGCATTGCTGTTTCCCCACTGCTCTGCAAACTGCTTTTTTAAAAGCAATCCCAATTTTTTTTTTGTCCTGCTGAGGTACTGAGCGTGCATTTTTTCACACCATACAGCGGTGTACGCTCCTCACACAGTACCGTGTAACGGCTGTTATCACAGCCACAGGGAAGCTATCTGTGTGTCACTGTGGAAGGATAAGTGGAGGACTTGTTCCGTTCTTACAGACCTACACTCTAGGGAGATTCCTATTCTGCCCAATTCTACATACTCCTTGTAGTTTGTGATACACTAGCCAATTTCTGCCTGTGACATAGCGCTCTGATATTCAGTGGGCCTCACACAATCCAAAAGTGTCCAGTGTCCACAAGTGTCTGCAGAAATTCAAAATCTCTCTTATCCTGTAGTCACTTTTTTCACACCTGTGCCATCGAGCCTGTGACATAGCGCTCTGATATTCAGTGGGACTCACACAATCCAAAAGTGTCCAGTGTCCACAAGTGTCTGCAGAAATTCAAAATCTCCCTTATCCTGTAGTCACTTTTTTCACACCTGTGCCATCGAGCCTGTGACATAGCGCTCTGATATTCAGTGGGCCTCATACAATCCAAGTGTCCAGTGTCCACAAGTGTCTGCAGAAATTCAAAATCTCTCTTATCCTGTAGTCACTTTTTTCACACCTGTGCCATCGAGCCTGTGACATAGCGCTCTGATATTCAGTGGGCCTCAAACAATCCAAAAGTGTCCAGTGTCCACAAGTGTCTGCAGAAATTCAAAATCTCCCTTATCCTGTAGTCACTTTTTTCACACCTGTGCCATCGAGCCTGTGACATAGCGCTCTGATATTCAGTGGGCCTCACACAATCCAAGTGTCCAGTGTCCACAAGTGTCTGCAGAAATTCAAAATCTCCCTTATCCTGTAGTCACTTTTTTCACACCTGTGCCATCGAGCCTGTGACAAAGCGCTCTGATATTCAGTGGGCCTCACACAATCCAAAAGTGTCCAGTGTCCACAAGTGTCTGCAGAAATTCAAAATCTCCCTTATCCTGTAGTCACTTTTTTCACACCTGTGCCATCGAGCCTGTGACATAGCGCTCTGATATTCAGTGGGCCTCACACAATCCAAAAGTGTCCAGTGTCCACAAGTGTCTGCAGAAATTCAAAATCTCCCTTATCCTGTAGTCACTTTTTTCACACCTGTGCCATCGAGCCTGTGACATAGCGCTCTGATATTCAGTGGGCCTCACACAATCCAAGTGACCAGTATCCACAAGTGTCTGCAGAAATTCAAAATCTCCCTTATCCTGTAGTCACATTTTTCACACCTGTGCCATCGAGCCTGTGACATAGCGCTCTGATATTCAGTGGGCCTCACACAATCCAAGTGTCCAGTGTCCACAAGTGTCTGCAGAAATTCAAAATCTCCCTTATCCTGTAGTCACTTTTTTCACACCTGTGCCATCGAGCCTGTGACATAGCGCTCTAATATTCAGTGGGCCTCACACAATCCAAAAGTGTCCAGTGTCCACAAGTGTCTGCAGAAATTCAAAATCTCCCTTATCCTGTAGTCACTTTTTTCACACCTGTGCCATCGAGCCTGTGACATAGCGCTCTGATATTCAGTGGGCCTCACACAATCCAAGTGTCCAGTGTCCACAAGTGTCTGCAGAAATTCAAAATCTCCCTTATCCTGTAGTCACTTTTTTCACACCTGTGCCATCGAGCCTGTGACATAGCGCTCTGATATTCAGTGGGCCTCACACAATCAAAAAGTGTCCAGTGTCCACAAGTGTCTGCAGAAATTCAAAATCTCCCTTATCCTGTAGTCACTTTTTTCACACCTGTGCCATCGAGCCTGTGACATAGCGCTCTGATACTCAGTGGGCCTCACACAATCCAAGTGCCATCGAGCCTGTGACATAGCGCTCTGATATTCAGTGGGCCTCACACAATCCAAGTGTCCAGTGTCCACAAGTGTCTGCAGAAATTCAAAATCTCCCTTATCCTGTAGTCACTTTTTTAACACCTGTGCCATCGAGCCTGTGACATAGCGCTCTGATATTCAGTGGGCCTCACACAATCCAAAAGTGTCCAGTGTCCACAAGTGTCTGCAGAAATTCAAAATCTCCCTTATCCTGTAGTCACTTTTTTCACACCTGTGCCATCGAGCCTGTGACATAGCGCTCTGATATTCAGTGGGCCTCACACAATCCAAGTGTCCAGTGTCCACAAGTGTCTGCAGAAATTCAAAATCTCCCTTATCCTGTAGTCACTTTTTTCACACCTGTGCCATCGAGCCTGTGACATAGCGCTCTGATATTCAGTGGGCCTCACACAATCCAAGTGTCCAGTGTCCACAAGTGTCTGCAGAAATTCAAAATCTCCCTTATCCTGTAGTCACTTTTTACACACCTGTGCCATCGAGCCTGTGACATACCGCTCTGATATTCAGTGGGCCTCACACAATCCAAAAGTGTCCAGTGTCCACAAGTGTCTGCAGAAATTCAAAATCTCCCTTATCCTGTAGTCACTTTTTTCACACCTGTGCCATCGAGCCTGTGACATAGCGCTCTGATATTCAGTGGGCCTCACACAATCCAAGTGTCCAGTGTCCCCAATTGTCTGCAGAAATTCAAAATCTCCCTTATCCTGTAGTCACTTTTTTCACACCTGTGCCATCGAGCCTGTGACATAGCGCTCTGATATTCAGTGGGCCTCACACAATCCAAAAGTGTCCAGTGTCCACAAGTGTGTGCAGAAATTCAAAATCTCCCTTATCCTGTAGTCACTTTTTTCACACCTGTGCCATCGAGCCTGTGACATAGCGCTCTGATATTCAGTGGGCCTCACACAATCCAAAAGTGTCCAGTGTCCACAAGTGTCTGCAGAAATTCAAAATCTCCCTTATCCTGTAGTCACTTTTTTCACACCTGTGCCATCGAGCCTGTGACATAGCGCTCTGATATTCAGTGGGCCTCACACAATTCAAGTGTCCAGTGTCCACAAGTGTCTGCAGAAATTCAAAATCTCCTTTATCCTGTAGTCACTTTTTTCACACCTGTGCCATCGAGCCTGTGACATAGCGCTGTGATATTCAGTGGGCCTCACACAATCCAAAAGTGTCCAGTGTCCACAAGTGTCTGCAGAAATTCAAAATCTCCCTTATCCTGTAGTCACTTTTTTCACACCTGTGCCATCGAGCCTGTGACATAGCGCTCTGATATTCAGTGGGCCTCACACAATCCAAAAGTGTCCAGTGTCCACAAGTGTCTGCAGAAATTCAAAATCTCCCTTATCCTGTAGTCACTTTTTTCACACCTGTGCCATCGAGCCTGTGACATAGCGCTCTGATATTCAGTGGGCCTCACACAATCCAAGTGTCCAGTGTCCACAAGTGTCTGCAGAAATTCAAAATCTCCCTTATCCTGTAGTCACTTTTTTCACACCTGTGCCATCGAGCCTGTGACATAGCGCTCTGATATTCAGTGGGCCTCACACAATCCAAAAGTGTCCAGTGTCCACAAGTGTCTGCAGAAATTCAAAATCTCCCTTATCCTGTAGTCACTTTTTTCACACCTGTGCCATCGAGCCTGTGACATAGCGCTCTGAAATTCAGTGGGCCTCACATAATCCAAGTGTCCAGTGTCCACAAGGGTCTGCAGAAATTCAAAATCTCCCTTATCCTGTAGTCACTTTTTTCACACCTGTGCCATCGAGCCTGTGACATAGCGCTCTGATATTCAGTGGGCCTCACACAATCCAAAAGTGTCCACAAGTGTCTGCAGAAATTCAAAATCTCCCTTATCCTGTAGTCACTTTTTTCACACCTGTGCCATCGAGCCTGTGACATAGCGCTCTGATATTCAGTGGGCCTCACAGAATCCAAGTGTCCAGTGTCAACAAGTGTCTGCAGAAATTCAAAATCTCCCTTATCCTGTAGTCACTTTTTTCACACCTGTGCCATCGAGCCTGTGACATAGCGCTCTGATATTCAGTGGGCCTCACACAATCCAAAAGTGTCCAGTGTCCACAAGTGTCTGCAGAAATTCAAAATCTCCCTTATCCTGTAGTCACTTTTTTCACACCTGTGCCATCGAGCCTGTGACATAGCGCTCTGATATTCAGTGGGCCTCACACAATCCAAGTGTCCAGTGTCTACAAGTGTCTGCAGAAATTCAAAATCTCCCTTATCCTGTAGTCACTTTTTTCACAACTGTGCCATCGAGCCTGTGACATAGCGCTCTGATATTCAGTGGGCCTCACACAATCCAAAAGTGTCCACAAGTGTCTGCAGAAATTCAAAATCTCCCTTATCCTGTAGTCACTTTTTTCACACCTGTGCCATCGAGCCTGTGACATAGCGCTCTGATATTCAGTGGGCCTCACACAATCCAAAAGTGTCCAGTGTCCACAAGTGTCTGCAGAAATTCAAAATCTCCCTTATCCTGTAGTCACTTTTTTCACACCTGTGCCATCGAGCCTGTGACATAGCGCTCTGATATTCAGTGGGCCTCACACAATCCAAAAGTGTCCAGTGTCCACAAGTGTCTGCAGAAATTCAAAATCTCCCTTATCCTGTAGTCACTTTTTTCACACCTGTGCCATCGAGCCTGTGACATAGCGCTCTGAAATTCAGTGGGCCTCACATAATCCAAGTGTCCAGTGTCCACAAGGGTCTGCAGAAATTCAAAATCTCCCTTATCCTGTAGTCACTTTTTTCACACCTGTGCCATCGAGCCTGTGACATAGCGCTCTGATATTCAGTGGGCCTCACACAATCCAAAAGTGTCCACAAGTGTCTGCAGAAATTCAAAATCTCCCTTATCCTGTAGTCACTTTTTTCACACCTGTGCCATCGAGCCTGTGACATAGCGCTCTGATATTCAGTGGGCCTCACAGAATCCAAGTGTCCAGTGTCAACAAGTGTCTGCAGAAATTCAAAATCTCCCTTATCCTGTAGTCACTTTTTTCACACCTGTGCCATCGAGCCTGTGACATAGCGCTCTGATATTCAGTGGGCCTCACACAATCCAAAAGTGTCCAGTGTCCACAAGTGTCTGCAGAAATTCAAAATCTCCCTTATCCTGTAGTCACTTTTTTCACACCTGTGCCATCGAGCCTGTGACATAGCGCTCTGATATTCAGTGGGCCTCACACAATCCAAGTGTCCAGTGTCTACAAGTGTCTGCAGAAATTCAAAATCTCCCTTATCCTGTAGTCACTTTTTTCACAACTGTGCCATCGAGCCTGTGACATAGCGCTCTGATATTCAGTGGGCCTCACACAATCCAAAAGTGTCCACAAGTGTCTGCAGAAATTCAAAATCTCCCTTATCCTGTAGTCACTTTTTTCACACCTGTGCCATCGAGCCTGTGACATAGCGCTCTGATATTCAGTGGGCCTCACACAATCCAAAAGTGTCCAGTGTCCACAAGTGTCTGCAGAAATTCAAAATCTCCCTTATCCTGTAGTCACTTTTTCACACCTGTGCCATCGAGCCTGTGACATAGCGCTCTGATATTCAGTGGGCCTCACACAATCCAAGTGTCCAGTGTCCACAAGTGTCTGCAGAAATTCACAATCTCCCTTCTGTAGTCACTTTTTTCACACCTGTGCCATCGAGCCTGTGACATAGCGCTCTGATATTCAGTGGGCCTCACACAATCCAAAAGTGTCCAGTGTCCACAAGTGTCTGCAGAAATTCAAAATCTCCCTTATCCTGTAGTCACTTTTTTCACACCTGTGCCATCGAGCCTGTGACATAGCGCTCTGATATTCAGTGGGCCTCACACAATCCAAAAGTGTCCAGTGTCCACAAGTGTCTGCAGAAATTCAAAATCTCCCTTATCCTGTAGTCACTTTTTTCACACCTGTGCCATCGAGCCTGTGACATAGCGTTCTGATATTCAGTGGGCCTCACACAATCCAAAAGTGTCCAGTGTCCACAAGTGTCTGCAGAAATTCAAAATCTCCCTTATCCTGTAGTCACTTTTTTCACACCTGTGCCATCGAGCCTGTGACATAGCGCTCTGATATTCAGTGGGCCTCACACAATCCAAAACCAAAAGTGTCCAGTGTCCACAAGTGTCTGCAGAAATTCAAAATCTCCCTTATCCTGTAGTCACTTTTTTCACACCTGTGCCATCGAGCCTGTGACATAGCGCTCTGATATTCAGTGAGCCTCACACAATCCAAAAGTGTCCAGTGTCCACAAGTGTCTGCAGAAATTCAAAATCTCCCTTATCCTGTAGTCACTTTTTTCACACCTGTGCCATCGAGCCTGTGACATAGCGCTCTGATATTCAGTGGGCCTCACACAATCCAAGTGTCCAGTGTCCACAAGTGTCTGCAGAAATTCAAAATCTCCCTTATCCTGTAGTCACTTTTTTCACACCTGTGCCATCGAGCCTGTGACATAGCGCTCTGATATTCAGTGGGCCTCACACAATCCAAGTGTTCAGTGTCCACAAGTGTCTGCAGAAATTCAAAATCTCCCTTATCCTGTAGTCACTTTTTTCACACCTGTGCCATCGAGCCTGTGACATAGCGCTCTGATATTCAGTGGGCCTCACACAATCCAAGTGTCCAGTGTCCACAAGTGTCTGCAGAAATTCAAAATCTCCCTTATCCTGTAGTCACTTTTTTAACACCTGTGCCATCGAGCCTGTGACATAGCGCTCTGATATTCAGTGGGCCTCACACAATCCAAAAGTGTCCAGTGTCCACAAGTGTCTGCAGAAATTCAAAATCTCCATTATCCTGCAGTCACTTTTTTCACACCTGCGCCATCGAGCCTGTGACATAGCGCTCTGATATTCAGTGGGCCTCACACAATCCAAGTGACCAGTATCCACAAGTGTCTGCAGAAATTCAAAATCTCCCTTATCCTGTAGTCACATTTTTCACACCTGTGCCATCGAGCCTGTGACATAGCGCTCTGATATTCAGTGGGCCTCACACAATCCAAAAGTGTCCAGTGTCCACAAGTGTCTGCAGAAATTCAAAATCTCCCTTATCCTGTAGTCACTTTTTTCACACCTGTGCCATCGAACCTGTGACATAGCGCTCTGATATTCAGTGGGCCTCACACAATCCAAGTGTCCAGTGTCCACAAGTGTCTGCAGAAATTCAAAATCTCCCTTATCCTGTAGTCACTTTTTTCACACCTGTGCCATCGAGCCTGTGACATAGCGCTCTGATATTCAGTGGGCCTCACACAATCCAAAAGTGTCTAGTGTCCACAAGTGTCTGCAGAAATTCAAAATCTCCCTTATCCTGTAGTCACTTTTTTCACACCTGTGCCATCGAGCCTGTGACATAGCGCTCTGATATTCAGTGGGCCTCACACAATCCAAGTGTCCAGTGTCCACAAGTGTCTGCAGAAATTCAAAATCTCCCTTATCCTGTAGTCACTTTTTTCACACCTGTGCCATCGAGCCTGTGACATAGCGCTCTGATATTCAGTGGGCCTCACACAATCCAAAAGTGTCCACAAGTGTCTGCAGAAATTCAAAATCTCCCTTATCCTGTAGTCACTTTTTTCACACCTGTGCCATCGAGCCTGTGACATAGCGCTCTGATATTCAGTGGGCCTCACACAATCCAAGTGTCCAGTGTCAACAAGTGTCTGCAGAAATTCAAAATCTCCCTTATTCTGTAGTCACTTTTTTCACACCTGTGCCATCGAGCCTGTGACATAGCGCTCTGATATTCAGTGGGCCTCACACAATCCAAAAGTGTCCAGTGTCCACAAGTGTCTGCAGAAATTCAAAATCTCCCTTATCCTGTAGTCACTTTTTTCACACCTGTGCCATCGAGCCTGTGACATAGCGCTCTGATATTCAGTGGGCCTCACACAATCCAAGTGTCCAGTGTCCACAAGTGTCTGCAGAAATTCAAAATCTCCCTTATCCTGTAGTCACTTTTTTCACACCTGTGCCATCGAGCCTGTGACATAGCGCTCTGATATTCAGTGGGCCTCACACAATCCAAAAGTGTCCACAAGTGTCTGCAGAAATTCAAAATCTCCCTTATCCTGTAGTCACTTTTTTCACACCTGTGCCATCGAGCCTGTGACATAGCGCTCTGATATTCAGTGGGCCTCACACAATCCAAAAGTGTCCAGTGTCCACAAGTGTCTGCAGAAATTCAAAATCTCCCTTATCCTGTAGTCACTTTTTTCACACCTGTGCCATCGAGCCTGTGACATAGCGCTCTGATATTCAGTGGGCCTCACACAATCCAAAAGTGTCCAGTGTCCACAAGTGTCTGCAGAAATTCAAAATCTCCCTTATCCTGTAGTCACTTTTTTCACACCTGTGCCATCGAGCCTGTGACATAGCGCTCTGATATTCAGTGGGCCTCACACAATCCAAGTGTCCAGTGTCCACAAGTGTCTGCAGAAATTCAAAATCTCCCTTATCCTGTAGTCACTTTTTTCACACCTGTGCCATCGAGCCTGTGACATAGCGCTCTGATATTCAGTGGGCCTCACACAATCCAAGTGTTCAGTGTCCACAAGTGTCTGCAGAAATTCAAAATCTCCCTTATCCTGTAGTCACTTTTTTCACACCTGTGCCATCGAGCCTGTGACATAGCGCTCTGATATTCAGTGGGCCTCACACAATCCAAGTGTCCAGTGTCCACAAGTGTCTGCAGAAATTCAAAATCTCCCTTATCCTGTAGTCACTTTTTTAACACCTGTGCCATCGAGCCTGTGACATAGCGCTCTGATATTCAGTGGGCCTCACACAATCCAAAAGTGTCCAGTGTCCACAAGTGTCTGCAGAAATTCAAAATCTCCATTATCCTGCAGTCACTTTTTTCACACCTGCGCCATCGAGCCTGTGACATAGCGCTCTGATATTCAGTGGGCCTCACACAATCCAAGTGACCAGTATCCACAAGTGTCTGCAGAAATTCAAAATCTCCCTTATCCTGTAGTCACATTTTTCACACCTGTGCCATCGAGCCTGTGACATAGCGCTCTGATATTCAGTGGGCCTCACACAATCCAAAAGTGTCCAGTGTCCACAAGTGTCTGCAGAAATTCAAAATCTCCCTTATCCTGTAGTCACTTTTTTCACACCTGTGCCATCGAACCTGTGACATAGCGCTCTGATATTCAGTGGGCCTCACACAATCCAAGTGTCCAGTGTCCACAAGTGTCTGCAGAAATTCAAAATCTCCCTTATCCTGTAGTCACTTTTTTCACACCTGTGCCATCGAGCCTGTGACATAGCGCTCTGATATTCAGTGGGCCTCACACAATCCAAAAGTGTCTAGTGTCCACAAGTGTCTGCAGAAATTCAAAATCTCCCTTATCCTGTAGTCACTTTTTTCACACCTGTGCCATCGAGCCTGTGACATAGCGCTCTGATATTCAGTGGGCCTCACACAATCCAAGTGTCCAGTGTCCACAAGTGTCTGCAGAAATTCAAAATCTCCCTTATCCTGTAGTCACTTTTTTCACACCTGTGCCATCGAGCCTGTGACATAGCGCTCTGATATTCAGTGGGCCTCACACAATCCAAAAGTGTCCACAAGTGTCTGCAGAAATTCAAAATCTCCCTTATCCTGTAGTCACTTTTTTCACACCTGTGCCATCGAGCCTGTGACATAGCGCTCTGATATTCAGTGGGCCTCACACAATCCAAGTGTCCAGTGTCAACAAGTGTCTGCAGAAATTCAAAATCTCCCTTATTCTGTAGTCACTTTTTTCACACCTGTGCCATCGAGCCTGTGACATAGCGCTCTGATATTCAGTGGGCCTCACACAATCCAAAAGTGTCCAGTGTCCACAAGTGTCTGCAGAAATTCAAAATCTCCCTTATCCTGTAGTCACTTTTTTCACACCTGTGCCATCGAGCCTGTGACATAGCGCTCTGATATTCAGTGGGCCTCACACAATCCAAGTGTCCAGTGTCCACAAGTGTCTGCAGAAATTCAAAATCTCCCTTATCCTGTAGTCACTTTTTTCACACCTGTGCCATCGAGCCTGTGACATAGCGCTCTGATATTCAGTGGGCCTCACACAATCCAAAAGTGTCCACAAGTGTCTGCAGAAATTCAAAATCTCCCTTATCCTGTAGTCACTTTTTTCACACCTGTGCCATCGAGCCTGTGACATAGCGCTCTGATATTCAGTGGGCCTCACACAATCCAAAAGTGTCCAGTGTCCACAAGTGTCTGCAGAAATTCAAAATCTCCCTTATCCTGTAGTCACTTTTTTCACACCTGTGCCATCGAGCCTGTGACATAGCGCTCTGATATTCAGTGGGCCTCACACAATCCAAAAGTGTCCAGTGTCCACAAGTGTCTGCAGAAATTCAAAATCTCCCTTATCCTGTAGTCACTTTTTTCACACCTGTGCCATCGAGCCTGTGACATAGCGCTCTGATATTCAGTGGGCCTCACACAATCCAAGTGTCCAGTGTCCACAAGTGTCTGCAGAAATTCAAAATCTCCCTTATCCTGTAGTCACTTTTTTCACACCTGTGCCATCGAGCCTGTGACATAGCGTTCTGATATTCAGTGGGCCTCACACAATCCAAAAGTGTCCAGTGTCCACAAGTGTCTGCAGAAATTCAAAATCTCCCTTATCCTGTAGTCACTTTTTTCACACCTGTGCCATAGAGCCTGTGACATAGCGCTCTGATATTCAGTGGGCCTCACACAATCCAAAAGTGTCCAGTGTCCACAAGTGTCTGCAGAAATTCAAAATCTCCCTTATCCTGTAGTCACTTTTTTCACACCTGTGCCATCGAGCCTGTGACATAGAGCTCTGATATTCAGTGGGCCTCACACAATCCAAAAGTGTCCAGTGTCCACAAGTGTGTGCAGAAATTCAAAATCTCCCTTATCCTGTAGTCACTTTT
The DNA here is from genome assembly GCF_039654945.1 of Dendrobates tinctorius. Taxonomy (NCBI): domain Eukaryota; kingdom Metazoa; phylum Chordata; class Amphibia; order Anura; family Dendrobatidae; genus Dendrobates; species Dendrobates tinctorius. The sequence continues at coordinate 84,672,895 of NW_027361728.1, read as the reverse complement.
TTCACACCTGTGCCATCGAGCCTGTGACATAGCGCTCTGATATTTAGTGGGCCTCACACAATCCAAGTGTCCAGTGTCCACAAGCGTCTGCAGAAATTCAAAATCTCCCTTATCCTGTAGTCACTTTTTTCACACCTGTGCCATCGAGCCTGTGACATAGCGCTCTGATATTCAGTGGGCCTCACACAATCCAAAAGTGTCCAGTGTCCACAAGTGTCTGCAGAAATTCAAAATCTCCCTTATCCTGTAGTCACTTTTTTCACACCTGTGCCATCGAGCCTGTGACATAGCGCTCTGACATTCAGTGGGCCTCACACAATCCAAGTGTCCAGTGTCCACAAGTGTCTGCAGAAATTCAAAATCTCCCTTATCCTGTAGTCACTTTTTTCACACCTGTGCCATCGAGCCTGTGACATAGCGCTCTGATATTCAGTGGGCCTCACACAATCCAAAAGTGTCCAGTGTCCACAAGTGTCTGCAGAAATTCAAAATCTCCCTTATCCTGTAGTCACTTTTTTCACACCTGTGCCATCGAGCCTGTGACATAGCGCTCTGATATTCAGTGGGCCTCACACAATCCAAAAGTGTCCAGTGTCCACAAGTGTCTGCAGAAATTCAAAATCTCCCTTATCCTGTAGTCACTTTTTTCACACCTGTGCCATCGAGCCTGTGACATAGCGCTCTGATATTCAGTGGGCCTCACACAATCCAAGTGTCCAGTGTCCACAAGTGTCTGCAGAAATTCAAAATCTCCCTTATCCTGTAGTCACTTTTTTCACACCTGTGCCATCGAGCCTGTGACATAGCGCTCTGATATTCAGTGGGCCTTACACAATCCAAAAGTGTCCAGTGTCCACAAGTGTCTGCAGAAATTCAAAATCTCCCTTATCCTGTAGTCACTTTTTTCACACCTGTGCCATCGAGCCTGTGACATAGCGCTCTGAAATTCAGTGGGCCTCACATAATCCAAGTGTCCAGTGTCCACAAGCGTCTGCAGAAATTCAAAATCTCCCTTATCCTGTAGTCACTTTTTTCACACCTGTGCCATCGAGCCTGTGACATAGCGCTCTGATATTCAGTGGGCCTCACACAATCCAAAAGTGTCCACAAGTGTCTGCAGAAATTCAAAATCTCCCTTATCCTGTAGTCACTTTTTTCACACCTGTGCCATCGAGCCTGTGACATAGCGCTCTGATATTCAGTGGGCCTCACACAATCCAAGTGTCCAGTGTCAACAAGTGTCTGCAGAAATTCAAAATCTCCCTTATCCTGTAGTCACTTTTTTCACACCTGTGCCATCGAGCCTGTGACATAGCGCTCTGATATTCAGTGGGCCTCACACAATCCAAAAGTGTCCAGTGTCCACAAGTGTCTGCAGAAATTCAAAATCTCCCTTATCCTGTAGTCACTTTTTTCACACCTGTGCCATCGAGCCTGTGACATAGCGTTCTGATATTCAGTGGGCCTCACACAATCCAAAAGTGTCCAGTGTCCACAAGTGTCTGCAGAAATTCAAAATCTCCCTTATCCTGTAGTCACTTTTTTTCACACCTGTGCCATCGAGCCTGTGACATAGCGCTCTGATATTCAGTGGGCCTCACACAATCCAAAAGTGTCCAGTGTCCACAAGTGTCTGCAGAAATTCAAAATCTCCCTTATCCTGTAGTCACTTTTTTCACACCTGTGCCATCGAGCCTGTGACATAGCGCTCTGATATTCAGTGGGCCTCACACAATCCAAAAGTGTCCAGTGTCCACAAGTGTCTGCAGAAATTCAAAATCTCCCTTATCCTGTAGTCACTTTTTTCATACCTGTGCCATCGAGCCTGTGACATAGCGCTCTGATATTCAGTGGGCCTCACACAATCCAACTGTCCAGTGTCCACAAGTGTCTGCAGAAATTCAAAATCTCCCTTATCCTGTAGTCACTTTTTTCACACCTGTGCCATCGAGCCTGTGACATAGCGCTCTGATATTCAGTGGGCCTCACACAATCCAAGTGTCCAGTGTCCACAAGTGTCTGCAGAAATTCAAAATCTCCCTTCTCCTGTAGTCACTTTTTTCACACCTGTGCCATCGAGCCTGTGACATAGCGCTCTGATATTCAGTGGGCCTCACACAATCCAAAAGTGTCCAGTGTCCACAAGTGTCTGCAGAAGTTCAAAATCTCCCTTATCCTGTAGTCACTTTTTTCACACCTGTGCCATCGAGCCTGTGACATAGCGCTCTGATATTCAGTGGGCCTCACACAATCCAAAAGTGTCCAGTGTCCACAAGTGTCTGCAGAAATTCAAAATCTCCTTTATCCTGTAGTCACTTTTTTCACACCTGTGCCATCGAGCCTGTGACATAGCGTTCTGATATTCAGTGGGCCTCACACAATCCAAAAGTGTCCAGTGTCCACAAGTGTCTGCATAAATTCAAAATCTCCCTTATCCTGTAGTCACTTTTTTCACACCTGTGCCATCGAGCCTGTGACATAGCGCTCTGATATTCAGTGGGCCTCACACAATCCAAGTGTCCAGTGTCCACAAGTGTCTGCAGAAATTCAAAATCTCCCTTATCCTGTAGTCACTTTTTTCACACCTGTGCCATCGAGCCTGTGACATAGCGCTCTGATATTCAGTGGGCCTCACACAATCCAAGTGTCCAGTGTCCACAAGTGTCTGCAGAAATTCAAAATCTCCCTTATCCTGTAGTCACTTTTTTCACACCTGTGCCATCGAGCCTGTGACATAGCGCTCTGATATTCAGTGGGCCTCACACAATCCAAAAGTGTCCAGTGTCCACAAGTGTCTGCAGAAATTCAAAATCTCCCTTATCCTGTAGTCACTTTTTTCACACCTGTGCCATCGAGCCTGTGACATAGCGCTCTGATATTCAGTGGGCCTCACACAATCCAAGTGTCCAGTGTCCACAAGTGTCTGCAGAAATTCAAAATCTCCCTTATCCTGTAGTCACTTTTTTCACACCTGTGCCATCGAGCCTGTGACATAGCGCTCTGATATTCAGTGGGCCTCACACAATCCAAGTGTCCAGTGTCCACAAGTGTCTGCAGAAATTCAAAATCTCCCTTATCCTGTAGTCACTTTTTTCACACCTGTGCCATCGAGCCTGTGACATAGCGCTCTGATATTCAGTGGGCCTCACACAATCCAAAAGTGTCCAGTGTCCACAAGTGTCTGCAGAAATTCAAAATCTCCCTTATCCTGTAGTCACTTTTTTCACACCTGTGCCACCGAGCCTGTGACATAGCGCTCTGATATTCAGTGGGCCTCACACAATCCAAGTGTCCAGTGTCCACAAGTGTCTGCAGAAATTCAAAATCTCCCTTATCCTGTAGTCACTTTTTTCACACCTGTGCCATCGAGCCTGTGACATAGCGCTCTGATATTCAGTGGGCCTCACACAATCCAAGTGTCCAGTGTCCACAAGTGTCTGCAGAAATTCAAAATCTCCCTTATCCTGTAGTCACTTTTTTCACACCTGTGCCATCGAGCCTGTGACATAGCGTTCTGATATTCAGTGGGCCTCACACAATCCAAAAGTGTCCAGTGTCCACAAGTGTGTGCAGAAATTGAAAATCTCCCTTATCCTGTAGTCACTTTTTTCACACCTGTGCCATCGAGCCTGTGACATAGCGCTCTGATATTCAGTGGGCCTCACACAATCCAAGTGTCCAGTGTCCACAAGTGTCTGCAGAAATTCAAAATCTCCCTTATCCTGTAGTCACTTTTTTCACACCTGTGCCATCGAGCCTGTGACATAGCGCTCTGATATTCAGTGGGCCTCACACAATCCAAAAGTGTCCAGTGTCCACAAGTGTCTGCAGAAATTCAAATTCTCCCTTATCCTGTAGTCACTTTTTTCACACCTGTGCCATCGAGCCTGTGACATAGCGCTCTGATATTCAGTGGGCCTCACACAATCCAAGTGTCCAGTGTCCACAAATGTCTGCAGAAATTCAAAATCTCCCTTATCCTGTAGTCACTTTTTTCACACCTGTGCCATCGAGCCTGTGACATAGCGCTCTGATATTCAGTGGGCCTCACACAATACAAAAGTGTCCAGTGTCCACAAGTGTCTGCAGAAATTCAAAATCTCCCTTATCCTGTAGTCACTTTTTTCACACCTGTGCCATCGAGCCTGTGACATAGCGCTCTGATATTCAGTGGGCCTCACACAATCCAAGTGTCCAGTGTCCACAAGTGTCTGCAGAAATTCAAAATCTCCCTTATCCTGTAGTCACTTTTTTCACACCTGTGCCATCGAGCCTGTGACATAGTGCTCTGATATTCAGTGGGCCTCACACAATCCAAGTGTCCAGTGTCCACAAGTGTCTGAAGAAATTCAAAATCTCCCTTATCCTGTAGTCACTTTTTTCACACCTGTGCCATCGAGCCTGTGACATAGCGCTCTGATATTCAGTGGGCCTCACACAATCCAAAAGTGTCCAGTGTCCACAAGTGTCTGCAGAAATTCAAAATCTCCCTTATCCTGTAGTCACTTTTTTCACACCTGTGCCATCGAGCCTGTGACATAGCGCTCTGATATTCAGTGGGCCTCACACAATCCAAAAGTGTCCAGTGTCCACAAGTGTCTGCAGAAATTCACAATCTCCCTTATCCTGTAGTCACTTTTTTCACACCTGTGCCATCGAGCCTGTGACATAGCGCTCTGATATTCAGTGGGCCTCACACAATCCAAAAGTGTCCAGTGTCCACAAGTGTCTGCAGAAATTCAAAATCTCCCTTATCCTGTAGTCACTTTTTTCACACCTGTGCCATCGAGCCTGTGACAGTGCGCTCTGATATTCAGTGGGCCTCACACAATCCAAAAGTGTCCACAAGTGTCTGCAGAAATTCACAATCTCCCTTATCCTGTAGTCACTTTTTTCACACCTGTGCCATCGAGCCTGTGACATAGCGCTCTGATATTCAGTGGGCCTCACACAATCCAAAAGTGTCCAGTGTCCACAAGTGTCTGCAGAAATTCAAAATCTCCCTTATCCTGTAGTCACTTTTTTCACACCTGTGCCATCGAGCCTGTGACATAGCGCTCTGATATTCAGTGGGCCTCACACAATCCAAAAGTGTCCAGTGTCCACAAGTGTCTGCAGAAATTCAAAATCTCCCTTATCCTGTAGTTACTTTTTTCACACCTGTGCAATCGAGCCTGTGACATAGCGCTCTGATATTCAGTGGGCCTCACACAATCCAAGTGTCCAGTGTCCACAAGTGTCTGCAGAAATTCAAAATCTCCCTTATCCTGTAGTCACTTTTTTCACACCTGTGCCATCGAGCCTGTGACATAGCGCTCTGATATTCAGTGGGCCTCACACAATCCAAAAGTGTCCACAAGTGTCTGCAGAAATTCACAATCTCCCTTATCCTGTAGTCACTTTTTTCACACCTGTGCCATCGAGCCTGTGACATAGCGCTCTGATATTCAGTGGGCCTCACACAATCCAAAAGTGTCCAGTGTCCACAAGTGTCTGCAGAAATTCAAAATCTCCCTTATCCTGTAGTTACTTTTTTCACACCTGTGCCATCGAGCCTGTGACATAGCGCTCTGATATTCAGTGGGCCTCACACAATCCAAAAGTGTCCAGTGTCCACAAGTGTCTGCAGAAATTCAAAATCTCCCTTATCCTGTAGTCACTTTTTTCACACCTGTGCCATCGAGCTTGTGACATAGCGCTCTGATATTCAGTGGGCCTCACACAATCCAAAAGTGTCCAGTGTCCACAAGTGTCTGCAGAAATTCAAAATCTCCCTTATCCTGTAGTCACTTTTTTCACACCTGTGCCATCGAGCCTGTGACTTAGCGCTCTGATATTCAGTGGGCCTCACACAATCCAAAAGTGTCCAGTGTCCACTAGTGTGTGCAGAAAATCAAAATCTCCCCTGTCCTATAGACACCTTGTACCTTGTTTTACATTACCTTATAGTTTGTTGGATTTTGTCTACATTTCTACCAAAAATGAGGAAGGCTGGTGGAAGAGGCCGTGGAATTGGGCGGGGGTTGGCAGCTGGTAATGATGGTGTTGGTGGTGGATCTGATGGTAGTGGCAAAAGCAAAATAGGACCGAATTCAGGAGGTGTTGAGCCTGCGTCATCGTCTGGCTCCTAAAGGCCTCGAAGGCTTAGTTTTCTAGGAGTTGGCAAACCGCTTTTAAAGCCAGAGATTCAGGAAAAAGTTTTGTCTTACATTGCTGACTCAGCCTCCAGCTCTATCGCCTCCTCTTCTGAAGTTGTAAAAAATAAAAGAACTGAGTCGTCATTGGAGGCTCATGTTCATGAACCACACCTTTCCTTGTGTCCTTCACCCCAACCAAGATTGAAGGATGACGCAGGCCATACTACTGATTACTCCATGGAGCTGTTTTCACATACCATGCCTGGATTATCAAGTGAAATGGTGAATTACCCAGGCCAAGATGAATCTGACATGGAGTGCACTGATGCACAGCTGCTGATAGATGATTCTGCTGGTACATTCACTCAGAGCACTACATTGTCCTCGCAGTGTACAGAGCCAGATTCTGACCCTGATGAGACTCAGGTGCCCCTTCCCGCACACTATACCACCATACACGGTGACACAGAGGAAGGTGCACATGACATTGAAAAGGAGGTGATGGATGACCCAGTTGTTGACCCAGATTGGCATCCATTGGGGGAAGAGGGTGCTGCTTCCAATAGCTCAGATGAGGAGCATCCACAGCAGACATCGACATCGCAACAGCTGTTATCTGGCAGGCCCAGAGCACTACAAAGACAGGTTCCAGAAATCAAAAGAGTTGCTGGACAGCTTGTCCAGAGGGTCAAAACATCACAGCGTGCTAGGCCGCAAAATGTCTGCCAAAGTAGGAAGAGTGCAGTGTGGCACTTTTTTGAACAAAATCCTCATGATCAGGCCAAGGTTATCTGTAAGAAGTGCGCAAAGACCTTTAGCCGAGGGAAAAATCTGAAAAATTTGAATACCAGTTGCATGCTTAGACATTTAACCACCATGCACTTGCAAGTGTGGACACAACACCAAACCTCAAGTGCCACATGTGCAACTGATCACAAAGAAGGTAGTCAGCAACGCTACATTGTTTCCCCCACTGTAAGCCCACCGGTTAGCACAGCAGCAAATGTTGAGGTGTCGTTGCAAGGCCACAGCAGTCAGGGAATCCCACTGTTATATCAACGAAATACTGAATCTAGCCCATCAGAAAGAACACCAACTCCATCACCATCATCAACCCTCTCTCAGTCCGCCCTGTCCACCGCTACTTCCACCATATGCAGCTCTCAAGTCCAGCTCACCCTCCCAGACACTATGAGTAGGTCAAGAAAGTACTTAGTCTCTCATCCGCGTACACTGGGTTTGAACGCCCACATTGCCAAACTAATCTCGTTTGAGATGATGCCCTATCGGTTGGTGGAAAGCGCAGCTTTCCGCGAACTCATGGCCTATGCAGTACCACGCTATGACCTACCCAGTCGCCACTTCTCTCGCAAAGCCATCCCAGCCCTCCACCATCATGTAAAAGACCGCATTGTCCATGCACTCAAGCAGTCAGTGAGTGGAAAGGTGCACCTCACAACTGATGCATGGTCCAGTCGGTATGGCCAGGGCCGTTACGTGTCCATCACTGCGCACTGGGTTAATGTGGTGGATGCAGGGTCCACAGGGGACAGCGGTGGTGGGACAGTGCTGCCTAGCCCACGGTATAGGAAACAGTTGGCTGTAGGCGTTCGACCCTCCTCCTCCAGAAGCGAAAGCTCGTCCACAGAGCGCAGTCGTACGAGCACTCCATCTGCAGCTGCCACTGTTGCACACGAAGTGTCCCCCTATCGAGCAGCTAGTGGAAAGCGTCAGCAGGCTGTGTTGCAGATGATGTGTTTGGGCGACAGACACACCGCCGAGGTGCTGGCCGAGTACTTGAAGCGACAAACTGAGTCATGGCTGGGCAGTGTACATCTTGAGGCAGGCAAGGTAGTTAGTGATAACGGCCGTAATTTTGTGGCAGCCATAGCCCTTTCAAAACTCAGCCACATACCTTGCTTGGCTCACACCTTGAACCTGGTGGTGCAGTGCTTCCTCAAAAATTATCCGGAGTTAACAGCCCTGCTCCAGAAGGTGCGAAGACTGTGCGCGCACATCCGCCGGTCGCCTGTACACTCCGTTCGTATGCAGAAGCTGCAGCGATTGCTCCACCTTCCCAACCACCGCCTCATTATCGACATTGCAACAAGGTGGAACTCCACCCTGCACATGGTGGAGCGGCTGTGTGAGCAGAGGCAGGCCATAATGCATTTGTGGGAGGATACACGGCCAGGCACTTTGAGAGCAGACATGGAGTTGACAGGTGTGCAGTGGTCGAAGCTGAAAGACCTCTGTAAAGTCCTTCAGTGTTTTGAGGAATGCACACGGCTGGTAAGCGCAGACGACGCCATCCTAAGCATGAGCATCCCACTTATGCGTCTGCTCATGCAAACTTTGACGCACCTTAAGGAGCAGGTGTCTGCAGCCAATGTTGACGAGGAGGAAGAGGTGGAGGGAATCCTTGATGACATTCAGCCATTGTCTGCTCAGGGACCTCTCCTGGACGAGTTGGAGGAAGAAGAGGAGGAGGAGGATGATGATGGGGATGATTACTTAAGGGAGGACGATGCATCTCGTGGGGCAAGTGAAAATGTTGGCGTGGCAAGGTCTGGTACAGGGTTTGTGCGTGACTGGAGGGATGTGGATTTTCCAGAAAGTGCTCCTCCAACCAGCACTCGCAGTGCATCATTGACACCGGGAACATTGGCCCACATGTCAGATTATGCCTTGCGGATCCTAAAAAGGGACCCCGCATTGCCAAAATGATGAACGATGACGACTACTGGTTGGCCAGCATCCTGGATCCACGCTATAAAGGCAAATTACAAAACATCATGCCACAGGAGAACCTTGACCTAATATTGGCTAATAAACAAGCAACTCTGGTAAATCGGTTGCTTGAGGCATTCCCAGCACACAGCAGCGGTGATGGTTCTCACACGGGCCGGGGGCAGCTTGGCAGAGGTGTTCATGGTGCACACAGCAGAAGTGGCGTTGGAGACAGGGGTTTCATGACAATGTTGTGGACTGATTTTTCAAGTACCGCTCACACAACTGGTAATACAGCATCGATGGAAAGTGACAGGAGACAGCAGTTGTCAACTATGGTTACAAACTACTTTTCCTCCCATATCGATGTTCTCCCACACAGGTCATTCCCCTTTGACTATTGGGCCGGTAAACTGGACACCTGGCCTGAATTGGCACAATATGCCTTACAGGAGCTCGCTTGCCCAGCTGCAAGTGTGCTATCGGAAAGAGTCTTCAGTGCAGCTGGATCAATCCTGACAGAAAAAAGGACCCGTCTGTCAACCCAAAATGTGGATGATCTAACCTTCATTAAAATGAACCATGCATGGGTTTCCAAGGATTTTGTCCCACCATCCCCTGATGACACTTAGGGTGACAGAAAAATGGCTTGCTTTGGTCCACCTCTTCCTGGGACTTGACCTATTTCGCCTTTTGCATCAGCTGAATGTCCAACATCAACATATGCCACTTTCTAAAACTCCCTAACTGTGCTGCCTCCCCCCCATGGCCGGGGTCACCACCTAGCGCACGACACCGTGCGAGTTCCGTTGCCCTGGACAGGTGGGTAGGCCGACTCTTGGGCGCAGGCACTGGCACAGGGTCCCTCATAGTGCAATCAAGTGTCTCTGACGGTGGTGGTGCACACCCGCCGTCAGACACACCGCCGTACTATGAGGGGCCCAGTGCCAGTACCGACGCCCACAAGTGGGCCCCCCTTGCTTGGGCAGGGCCCCAGCATTTGCAATCTTTACCTCTCCTGCTCCTCCGCTGTGTAGTCTGGGCCGTCAAATCCATACTGTGCCTGACACCGTCTGAGCCTGCCTCCTGATGTATAGACATATATTTTGAATGTGTACGCTATCCATACATGTTATCCGGGGATACGGTACCCTTTCTCACCTTTGTGCAATCACGTGCAAGCCATACTGGGCCTGACACCATCTGAGCCTGCCTCCTGATGTATAGACATATCTTTTGAATGTGTACGCTATCCATACATGTTATCCTGGGATACGGTACCCTTTCTCACCTTTGTGCAATCACGTTCAAGCCATACTGGGCCTAACACCGTCTGAGCCTGCCTCCTGATGTATAGACATATCTTTTGAATGTGTACGCTATCCATACATGTTATCCGGGGATACGGTACCCTTTCTCACCTTTGTGCAATCACGTGCCATCCATACTGGGCCTAACACCGTGTGAGCCTGCCTCCTGATGTATAGACATATATTTTGAATGTGTACGCTATCCATACATGTTATCCGGGGATACGGTACCCTTTCTCACCTTTGTGCAATCACGTGCAAGCCATACTGGGCCTAACACCGTCTGAGCCTGCCTCCTGATGTATAGACATATATTTTGAATGTGTACGCTATCCATACATGTTATCCGGGGATACGGTACCCTTTCTCACCTTTGTGCAATCACGTGCAATCCATACTGGGCATGACACCGGCTGAGCCTGCCTCCTGATGTATAGACATATTTTGAATGTGTACGCTATCCATACATGTTATCCGGGGATACGGTACCCTTTCTCACCTTTGTGCAATCACGTGCAAGCCATACTGGGCCTAACACCGTCTGAGCCTGCCTCCTGATGTATAGACATATATTTTGAATGTGTACGCTATCCATACATGTTATCCTGGGATACGGTACCCTTTCTCACCTTTGTGCAATCACGTGCAATCCATACTGGGCCTGACACTGTCTGAGCCTGCCTCCTGATGTATAGACATATATTTTGAATGTGTACGCTATCCATACATGTTATCCTGGGATACGGTACCCTTTCTCACCTTTGTACAATCACGTGCAATCCATACTGGGCCTGACACCGTCTGAGCCTGCATCCTGATGTATAGACATATATTTTTAATGTGTACGCTATCCATACATGTTATCCGGGGATACGGTACCCTTTCTCACCTTTGTGCAATCACGTGCAAGCCATACTGGGCCTAACACCATCTGAGCCTGCCTCCTGATGTATAGACATATATTTTGAATGTGTACGCTATCCATACATGTTATCCGGGGATACGGTACCCTTTCTCACCTTTGTGCAATCACGTGCAATCCATACTGGGCCTGACACCGTCTGAGCCTGCCTCCTGATGTATAGACATATATTTTGAATGTGTACGCTATCCATACATGTTATCCTGGGATACGGTACCCTTTCTCACCTTTGTGCAGTCACGTGTAATCCATACTGGGCGTGAGAACGGCTGGCGAGCTGTTAAGCAAGCTACAGCACCTGTGGTTTGCACACGTAAGTTTTTCATTTTTTCAGGAATGTCGGTTAGGCCTAATTCCGGAACTGCGGTTGACCTGCACTTACTGGGAAATCATCGTTCGCGGGTAATAATTGTAATCAGTGATCCCATCACTAACGTTGTTCAGCGGGTTATCTGCACCTGTAAGCGACAAACGCTGGCCTTTTCAGTGTAGCGCACATGCAGCCACAGACATGTAAGGGCATGACACACCAGTTATTGGCCAATCTCATGTGCCAGAGCCTCACGTGTCCCTCTAGTAAGCCGGACTCGGACCGCGGGGCATGACGGAGTCTCGTTCGTTAACGGATTTAAGTTTGCAATGTGTGCATCTGTTCTGTAGCTGGCATGGTTGAGGTTTCCCAGGTGGAGTCGAATTTAACCGTAGGCTCCACTCCTGGTGGTGCCCTTCTGGACATTCCTTTAAGGTCCAGCTTTGCAACCATACTGCCCACGTAAAACAAACACTTTGCCTTCATGAACGCTGTTTGGAGGGTCATGACTCGTGGGAATAACGCCGCCCAATCAGTTAACCTGCTAGAGAGATCCTTCGTTGCTCCCAAGCATGACATCACACTCCCTAGGAGGAAGGTAATGCCACTGTGGCGACCGTACTCCTGGGGGCGACACAAGTGCACTGATGCCCAGCCACTGCTCAATGAATCTGCTGGTACATTGACCCAGACCACTACATTCCCCTCGCACGCTACACGGCCTGAATCTGACCCTGATGAAACTCAGGTTACCCTTCCCATATACAGTTCCATCTTACACGGTGACAAAGAGGAAGCTGCAGATGAAAGTGCAGGTTCGGCCCACCCGCCATCAGACACACCACCGTACTATCAGGGGCCCTGTGCCAGTGCCGTTGCCAACGAGTGGGCCCCCCTGCTTGCTCAGGATCACAGCACTTGCAAGGTTGAAATACTGTGCAGTGAGATGGAATATGGGGACGACGATGAGTCCAGACTAGTACAGGGATTCCCTAGTGAGGAGACTTATTTGATTGTTTTCAATGTTGGGACAGCAATTTTTGGGGAGCACTATACTCTGGAGAATGATAGATGGGGCCCACCATACACTGGAACATTCCAAAGGTGGACATCAGACACTGGAGCAGCATTTACAGGGCCCATTATACACTAGAGCATTAGAAATGGGGCCCTTTATGTTTGGAGCATTATTTGGGCCCATAAGACAGTGGAGCTTCATCCATGGGGACCAACATATACTGTAGCATTATGTGGAGCTCATCATATACTGTTTCAAACATTATATGGGACCAATGATTCTGTATGGAGAAATAGATGGGCCTCGTCATGAGATGTAAAAAGTGAAGTATTTTTCATTGTACTATACCGCTATTTCTCTGCCGTATCGGAGCATGATGAGTTGTGGTATGTGTTAAAGGGGCGCTCTTTCGCCCAGGGCACATGAAAACCTGGAGCCAGCCCTACCCCCCTACAACTTTAGCCAAATAACCCCCATTTTTCAGTGCGTAACTTGTATTATGAAGTTAATTAAGGTTGACAAGCTTAAGTAAGAAGAATTGATGCTTTTGGCATTCAAATGAGCACTGTAGGTGTGTTTCCTGTCCTCCTCTCACTGCCGACTTTTATTCCCCATTGACTTACATTGGGTTTCGTGTTTCGGGACGACCCCGAATTTTCCCTATAATCGGCCGATCTTGCTCGACCCGACTTTTGGAAAAGTCGGGTTTCACGAAACGAAACTCGACCCTAAAAAACCAAAAGTCGCTCAACTCTACTAATATATATACGGTATATATATTTCATAGGCACATCTTCTTGACCACAACAGGTTACACTGCCTTTGTTGCCCATAGCAACCAATCACTAAGCATCTTTCATTTCCCCAGAGCTGTTTAAAAGATGAAAGCTGAGCTGTGATTGCTTACTATGAGCAACAGTTTTCCTTGTAGACAGTTGTGGTAACTGAGGCCTATTATTCTTATCATTTCTATGATGTTATCGCCCTTCTGTAAAGCTGGAAATAACACAATTTATTACCGTGCCAACACAGACCACCTTCTGACACAGACTGCAGGGGGAGCCCAGAATCAGGAACTTCTTTTTGTCTGTGGTGAAGCATCCTCATTAACTTAAAAATTCAAATACAGATTAAAAAAAGAAACACAAGACGGATTTCTCGAACCCAGGTATCATTTTAATTGGTGTAACAGCGCTAACCTGACAATGTTGGCTCTGATGGGATGATGTAGGATATTAGGGCCAGTAGTCCAGTGGCTCTGGCTGACGGGATGATGTGGGATATTAGGGGTAGTAGTCCGGTGGTTCTGATGGGATGATGTGGGGTATTAGTGGTAATAGTCCGGTGGCTCTGGCTGACTGGATGATGTGGGGTATTAGTGGTAGTAGTCCGGTGGCTCTGGCTGACGGGATGATGTGGAATATTAGGGGTAGTAGTCCGGTGGCTTTTACGGGATGATGTAGGATATTAGTGGTATTAGTCCGGTGGCTCTGGCTGACGGGATGATGTGGGTTATTAGTGGTAGTAGTCCGGTGGCTCTGGCTGACGGGATGATGTGGGATATTAGAGTCAGTGTGGCTTTTCAGAGTGGGCAGGGCTATACACTCAGCTTTATATATATATATAGATATAATCATTATAATTTGTTATAACTAACCACAGTTAGTTACTATGCCCGGCCTTGCTCTTCAGCTAGTGCTCTTTAAAGCTATTCTAACCCCAAAATTCCTTTAAAAGGCTAATCCAGCCCCTCCCATCTCAACTGTAAGATGAGAGGCCCTGCTGTCGTGGCGTCAGACAGCTGCCTGCCTGGCCTTGTGCGGGTATTGGACACATATCCTATTAATTAGATTAGGGCAGCACCGCTCCTCATTTGTCCGTCTTGGGTCTTCTGTTTCACTCGTACATTCTTCTCTGTTGTTCACAGAAGCTCTACAGATGGCCCAGGTATAATGTACACCCATCCTTCAACACACAATATCGCAGTGAAATCTAAGATTTATCCCAAACCTGCAATGTAACAGGGAGATGAAACATTCGTCTGACGCTTATCTGTGCATTAAATGAAATTGCATGCTGCTTGACCACTTGGATAGAGAAAGGCTTATTATGCTGCAGACAGAAATGCTATTATAGATCTGAATAGTGACACGATGATACATGGCTACAAGATACTGATAGCAGGATGTACATGGTACAAATTGTGAAATCATAGTGGGGGGTGAAGCCGCTTATAGGATAAATGGTTATCTGATCTTTTACCATAGTGACTGAGGCTGGTTTCACATTTGCGTTTTTTAGCGCTGGAAAAAAACGCTAACCTGCGCATGCGTTTTTTCCCCTATATTTAACATGGGTGCGCATACCTGCGCGCTTGTAAGCGCATGTATGCGATTTTCATGCGCTGCGTTTTTTTGGGGTGTGCGATTGGATTTTCCAGACGCATCATGTTGCATTTTTTGGCCCTGCAAAAAAGCGCATGCGCACATATGCGCACGTTTTGCGCTAAAAATGGCCATTATAGCCTATGGATGCGCATATGTGCGCACTGGCATGCTCATGTAAGCGTTTTTTTGCATATGCGTTTTTTTTTTTTAACCATGGAATTTAGGGGTTTGAGTTAGAGTTAGGGTTAGTTAAGGGGGTTTAGGGTTAGGGTTAGGGTCAGGGTTAGGGTTAGGGTTGGGTTTTGGGTCAGGGTTAGGGTTTAGTATGGTTTGGTTAAGGGTTAGGGTCATGGTTAGGGTCAGGATTAGGGTTAAGTATGGTTTTGTTAAGGGTTAGAGTCAGGGTTAGGGTTAGGGTTAGGGTTAGGGTCAGGGTTAGGGTTAGGGTCAGGGTTAGGGTCAGGGTTAGGGTTAAGTATGGTTTTGTTAAGGATTAGGGTCAGGGTTAGGGTCAGGATTAGGGTTAAGTATGGTTTTGTTAAGGGTTAGGGTCAGGGTTAGGGTTAGGGTTAGGGTCAGGGTTAGGGTTAGGGTCAGGGTTAGGGTTAAGTATGGTTTTGTTAAGGATTAGGGTCAGGGTTAGGGTCAGGATTAGGGTTAAGTATGGTTTGGTTAAGGGTTAGGGTCAGGGTTAGGGTTAGGGTTAGGGTCAGGGTTAGGGTCAGGATTAGGGTTAGGGTTAGGGTTAGGGTCAGGGTTAGGGTTAAGTATGGTTTTGTTAAGGGTTAGGGTCAGGGTTAGGGTCAGGGTTAGGGTTAGGGTTAGGGTTAGGGTCAGGGTTAGGGTCAGGGTTAGGGTTAGGGTTAGGGTCAGGGTTAGGGTTAGGGTTAGGGTTAGTTAGGGTTTAGGGTTTGGGTTAGGGTTAAGTATGATTTGGTTAAGGGTTAGGGTCAGGGTTAGGGTTAGGGTCAGGGTTAGGGTCAGGGTTAGGGTTAGTAAAGTCATGGTTTGGGTAGTGTGAGGGGCCACCTAAAAATGTTGGAAAAAAACGCAAACGCGGTAAAAACGCGCTAAAAACGCATACAAACGCATAAAAACGCTGCGTTTTTTTCATGCATGCTCATCAAAATGCTTGAAAAAAACGCAGCAGTTGTATGCTTATGTATGCGTTTTTTCAATGCGTTTTTTTGCGGGAAAAACGCGCTGGAAAAAAAAGCAAGTGTGAAACTAGCCTAAGCAATGTTTTGCCAAATCAAGGGTTGTGTTAAGCCAAGATTCACAAAGTCTGGAAGTTGATTTTATGACGCCTGAGTTATGTGAAATTCCATCTTTATCTAGCTTCATAATATATCTATATTATGCATTTTCTCTAATTGTTCACCTGTTTATACTCTTGATTGTGTTTCTCCTGATCCATCATGTAACTTGTGTGCTGTTGACAGATGTAAGTTTTATGGTTTGGTGATGGCATTTGTCAATATATGACAGCTTGAGAGATTGGGCCATAAGCTGCTGGTGTCATTTAATACACAAATAACCAGATAATCTGTAGATTACATGAATACCTGTGCTAGACATTCATGTGATATGTGTGATGCTGTAGGTGTTAATGAACTTGAAGCAAAAAGACAAAAAGAGCTTGATGGCTTCCATTGCATCTACTAACAACATTATCAATGTTAAAGGGGTTGTCCATTCTTCTAATGAAAGTCAGCAGTCACTCTGTGTGACTGCAGACTTCTTAATCCGTACTGCCCACACACTGTAAGGGTACCGTTACACTTAGCAATGCACCAGAGATCCCGACAACGATATGGATCGCTGGTGCATCGCTAAGTGGTCGCTAGTGAGCTGCCACACAGGCAGATCTCACCAGCAACATCGCTGGGGTCAGGGGTCGCTACTTTCCTGTCAGATGCGGCGATCCTGACTTCCTCCCGCCCGTGTCCACGCGTCGCTCGTCGGCGCCACAGGAAGCCCAGCAGGAAGCGCCCGACGAGAAATGATCCAGGATCTTCTCGCGCGACCAGCGATAATCAGCTGGGGAGCCGGTCGGAGGTAAGTATCACATGCAGCGATATCGCTAGCAATATCACTGCTATGTCACAAAATCGGTGACTTTACAGCGATATTGCTAGCGATATCGCAGTGTGTAACGGGGGCTTAGGAGTTTTCCCATGTTGCCAGTGACAGCAGGTGGTCACGTGACCACCGTTAGGCGATTTGCATACATGCAGTCACAGGCTAACTAGACATGCTTGGCTGCGCTCAATACCACTGAACTGAGCAAAGCCAGGCATGTCTAGTCAGAATGTGTCTAGAAGTGTAAAAATGCATGCGGGTGGTCACATGTTCACCTGCTCTCACAAGCAAGCTCAGAAAATCCTTACAGTGTGCGGTGTGCTCTCTGTAAGGATGCAGAAGTTTGCAATCACGTAAACTGACTATAGACTTCTAGCAGAAGACCGGACAACCCCAAAAATATATACAAGACATCAAAATGCTAGATCCAATTGATATAACAAAGGATAAACTTTATTCACAAGAAGATATATTAAAAATGTTTTAAAAAAGTAGAGCACCACAGATAGCAAAGGTGGGTGATCCTAGAAGCCAACATTAGTAAAAACATATAACAGAAATATTACAAAGTAGCACATCAATCAAATGTATGAAAGAAAATAGTAGCATATAGATTACAGAGGTACAATCCATATCATAGCAGCACAATGGCTGTCAATAAACACATGATGTCAGCAAGTGCATTTAGAGAGGTAAGTATACATAGTGTTAATTAATCATCATAAGTAGATGGCTGCATATGTGTCAGACCATATAGTAAAACTGAGTAATATTACCTGATGGAAAGAGGTTATCAAGGCCCCCACCACACCCGACTCGCGTTTCGCAATTAAATGCTTCGTCCAGGGGTGGTGGAATGCTGGGAAGAAGGGTACGGTATTTCAATGATTATTGACCAATCAATTGCTAGCAATGCATAATAAAACAGATTACCTTTCAGCTGGTATGTATTGGTATGTCATTGGTGGAAAATGTTAAATGTCGTTGCCATGAAAACCGCCGTACATTAAGAAAGAGCAGAGAGGAAATGTGCCGCCGAAGACATGTGCGTCGATCGTCGATAAGCATCACGCGTGAAGACCAGAAGTAGATGAGATGAACTAATTGAACGGAAGTAGATGCAATAAGTGTCACATGGGGAAGCCCGCCGAGCAGACGGAAGTCATACACGGAGTTACCGGAAGACGCCGCAAGATACGTCACTCGGGGAGAGCCCCTCACAGTATCAAAAGTAAATCAGCCACACGGCAGAGGCAAAAAATCATGTGATTGGGTATATAGGCGTGGGGCAAGCAATACCTGAAATAGAGAAAGGTAGAAAAAGTAAACATTGATGTGACTTAGATTTCTCCTTTGTTCATACATTTTGCATTTTGTTATATGATAACAAAAGAAAATATTAAGGCTGTGTGCCCACGTAGCGATTTTTAAGTGTTTTTGCCATGATTTTCGGCGCGAAAACGCAGCGAAAACATTTAAAAATCGTGTACAGAACGCCCCCCAGGCATTCTTATGGCATTCCGCACATGCTGTGCTAATGCTGCGCTTTTTCCGCGGCGGAATCGCATCGCGGAAAAAATTGCAACATGCTCATTCTTTTGTGCGGAATCGCAAAGAATTGCCGCGATTCCGCACCCATAAGAATGCATGAGAATCGCTTACTTCCCGCATGTGGCTATGCCCACCATGCGGGAAGTTAAGCGTCTCATGTGCGGTTGGTACCCACGGTGTGGAGGAGAGGAGACTGTCCTCCAGGCCCTGGGTACCATACCCCTGTTAAAAAAAAAAGAATAAAAAATCGGGGTATATTTACCTTCAGGCGTCCCGCGCTGCATTCCCGGCCTAAGCGTTCCCAGTAATGCCTTGCGGCAAGGCCCTGTAATGACGTAGTCTCGTGTGACTCTAGCGGTCTCGCGAGATCGCTGTAGCAACGCGAGACTACGTCATCACAGGTCTCACAAGGCATTACTGGGAACGCTGTGGCCCGGGATGGCAGCGCGGGACGCCGGAAGGTAAATATACACCGATTTTTTTATTTTTTTTAGCATTTTAACATTCTATCTTTTACTATTGGTGCCGCATAGGCGGCCTCAATAGTAAAAAGCTGCCCACACTTGTCAAACACTGTTTGACGAGTGTGACCAACCTGTCAATCACTTTCCAAGCAATGCTTCAAATCGCTTGGAAAGTGCTTGAATATCGCACACGAAAATCGCGGCAAAATCGCGATCATAATCGCGGTGAAATCGCGCGGAAAAAAACGCGCGATTTCTGGGAAGGAGTCCGGTTTTTGGTGTGCGTTTTAACATGCAACGTGGGCACATAGCCTCACACTTCTATTTTTTCAAAGTCTCCTAACTTTGCAGCATTTTTTCCACTTGTGCTTCAAATTTTTTTTCACAGTATATATCGAAATCTATAGCTATCTATACATTTGTTTATATGTGTGTGTGTGTATTATATATATATATATATATATGGCTTGAAAAAGGATTTCACATCCAAAACGTTGCTACGCCATTGGGCATTAAAGTTCACTTTTTTTTTACTTCACATGCTATTTCCCTGATTTTTGCTACATATATATATATATATATATATATGTATATATATGCCCCATGCAACATAATACCGGCAGTAACGTTTTAATGTCAGTAAATAGCCCAACTGTGTACATAGCTGTCACTGCTACATGGCAATACATTAACAGCTCTTTCCCTGAGATCGTGTCTGTGTTAACAGCTCTGTCAAGAGACACTTTAAAATACCAATTTCAGTGGTTTTGACATAAATAGCTTTTACTCCTACACAATAAGGGCAATGCATCTCATTTGGAGGTCACCTGTCAGTCAGCAAGGAAGTGCACTGTGCGTGTTCTGTGTTTAAAATGACAGTAAAACCATCCCTTTTCCCGCAGCATCTAATCACCAGTAGCCACCTGGCGACCCACTCATTTTTATGTTGTTGAAAATCTTCTTACTTGTGCATAGAAACATATCTTGATCAAGTGCATATGTTGACAGTAAATGCCATCTAAATAGGCTGTTACTCTACGGCCTTCTTTACACGTCAGTGTCTCCAGTATGTGTGGTGAAAGTTTTCACACATACTGGGATACACTTACACATATAGACCCATTCAAATGAATGGGTCTACGCACATGCCTGTGTGTTCAGCTGAGCGTGAGAATGTGGCTGCGTGTGTCATCAGGGTTACCGCCGGTCACAGGCAACGCTTCTCACACTCGGCTAAGTGTGTTCCAGCTGGTGTGGAGAGCGGTCATATCACTAATGTTAGCGCTAAACTACCCGGATCGTCGTGGGAAATGGGCATTAATGGATTATTGATGGAAAGGTGAGTATAACTTTGCTTTTTAATTTTTGTGGCATAAATGGTAAAATAGAATTGGGGAGTTTTTATTTCAAATAAAGGACGACTCTGTTTTTATTTCAATTAAAGGACTTTACTCTGTCTGTGTCTTTATTACATTTGTGTCGCAACATAGCTTTCGGGTGTCCCGGGACCATGGGCTCCTTCCCTGACCCTACAACTAGGGGTCGCCCTAGCTCTCCCTATTCCCTGGACTACTTCTGAAGGTGAAGATGCCTGGGCCTCCACCCTTGCCTTATCTCCTGAGTTAGCCATCCATCTGTTCTCTTCCCCCACCCAGGGAAGAGGGGCACTTTTGTGCACCGCATTACACTAACCTGACAACCGAGGCTACACAAACAAGGGTTAACAGAAAACACCAGGCATACAAAAAATTCACTCACATATAACAGAGGAATTCGCCGGGGAGTGGAGGATGGGCAATAAACAAAAGTAGAGAAGGGAAGGGATTTACCACACTTACAAACCACGCAACAGTCATAGAGAACTCCTCTAACACTCCCTCTTATATCAACTCGTCTTGCTCCATGCAGCAAATGACATTCTGACATGGATTTACATCAAAGCCCAGATTATAAAGGGGAAGGGAGTGGCTAAATGGGCTTAACTGCAAGTTTTTCAACATGGGCGATTAACCCCTGTTCTGCCCAAAGGAACAAACATCATTAAAGTGAAGGAGAAGTGCTTCTTCTCAGCACCAAAGTAGGAGCAATCAGGCACTGCGGTCTTCTGGCTCCTCATTGTTGTGGTAACCCCGTGACAGTTTGACTATGGAGTTAGTAATAGGGGTGTCGTATAAATCCCTCTCCATTACTAATCCGTGGGCTTTATGTCAATGGCCATAAAACAGCTAACATCAACACCACAATTATTACCACACTTGCTACCGCTCAAAGTCAACGGGTATGTGCGGAGGCTAATTGCCAGAATTGGTGCATTCACACCTGATTGCCCTTAGCTGAAGATATATTCTGACCCGTGAGTCTGATCCATGCATCTTTCCAATTGCATCTTTCAAAGTACATCTTTATAAGTACAATACTTTGAATTAGACTAGAATTGGACTGGAATTGACTGTAAGGTAATGGAATAGAAAACCACTACAATGTTTCTGTTAATTTTCTCTTTCACCCCATACTACTTTATTTTTTATTATCTCCTGTAATCCCTCCACCTAGTAAGGAACTAGTCATATCTCCCTCCATCCTTCCCAGCCATCTCACCTCCTGCTCACAACTGTTCCTCCATATACAGTGGGGCAAAAAAGTATTTAGTCAGTCAGCAATAGTGCAAGTTCCACCACTTAAAAAGATGAGAGGCGTCTGTAATTTACATCATAGGTAGACCTCAACTATGGGAGACAAACAGAAAAAAAAATCCAGAAAATCACATTGTCTGTTTTTTTTTCATTTTATTTGCATATTATGGTGGAAAATAAGTATTTGGTCAGAAACAAGCAATCAAGATTTCTGGCTCTCACAGACCTGTAACTTCTTCCTCTTTCCTCCACTCATTACCTGTAGTAATGGCACCTGTTTAAACTTGTTATCAGTATAAAAAGACACCTGTGCACACCCTCAAACAGTCTGACTCCAAACTCCACTATGGTGAAGACCAAAGAGCTGTCAAAGGACACCAAAAACAAAATTGTAGCCCTGCACCAGGCTGGGAAGACTGAATCTGCAATAGCCAACCAGCTTGGAGTGAAGAAATCAACTGTGGGAGCAATAATTAGAAAATGGAAGACATACAAGACCACTGATAATCTCCCTCGATCTGGTGCTCCACGCAAAATCCCACCCCGTGGGGTCAGAATGATCACAAGAACGGTGAGCAAAAATCCCAGAACCACGCGGGGGGACCTAGTGAATGAACTGCAGAGAGCTGGGACCAATGTAACAAGGCCTACCATAAGTAACACACTACGCCACCATGGACTCAGATCCTGCAGTGCCAGACGTGTCCCACTGCTTAAGCCTGTACATGTCCGGGCCCGTCTGAAGTTTGCTAGAGAGCATTTGGATGATCCAGAGGAGTTTTGGGAGAATGTCCTATGGTCTGATGAAACCAAACTGGAACTGTTTGGTAGAAACACAACTTGTCGTGTTTGGAGGAAAAAGAATACTGAGTTGCATCCATCAAACACCATACCTACTGTAAAGCATGGTGGTGGAAACATCATGCTTTGGGGCTGTTTCTCTGCAAAGGGGCCAGGACGACTGATCCGGGTACATGAAAGAATGAATGGGGCCATGTATCGTGAGATTTTGAGTGCAAACCTCCTTCCATCAGCAAGGGCATTGATGATGAAACGTGGCTGGGTCTTTCAACATGACAATGATCCAAAGCACACCGCCAGGGCAACGAAGGAGTGGCTTCGTAAGAAGCATTTCAAGGTCCTGGAGTGGCCTAGCCAGTCTCCAGATCTCAACCCTATAGAAAACCTTTGGAGGGAGTTGAAAGTCCGTGTTGCCAAGCGAAAAGCCAAAAACATCACTGCTCTAGAGGAGATCTGCATGGAGGAATGGGCCAACATACCAACAACAGTGTGTGGCAACCTTGTGAAGACTTACAGAAAACGTTTGACTTCTGTCATTGCCAACAAAGGATATATCACAAAGTATTGAGATGAAATTTTGTTTCTGACCAAATACTTATTTTCCACCATAATATGCAAATAAAATGAAAAAAAAACAGACAATGTGATTTTCTGGATTTTTTTTTCTCAGTTTGTCTCCCATAGTTGAGGTCTACCTATGATGTAAATTACAGACGCCTCTCATCTTTTTAAGTGGTGGAACTTGCACTATTGCTGACTGACTAAATACTTTTTTGCCCCACTGTACAATCCTTTTTCTCCAGAAACACATGGCCGCATCATCCTGCTCCTACGTATCCCCAATTCCTGGCCTTCCTCAACACATCCCCACAGACATTTCTAACACCCTGCCAAGATCCTCTACAAGTTTTCGCAACTATAATAACCTCATCCCCATTCATCCAGTTCTCACTCCCCCGGTCCCCCTACCTGGATCACTATGGAACGCACTCTGTCTGCAACAAACTGTCGTATATCCATGACCTCTTTATCACTAGCAAACTCTCCTTCCTTGGCCTTACTTAAACCTGGCTCAACCTCTCTGACTCAGCCTCTCCAGCTGCACTTTCTTATGGTGGATTCAATGGTAGAGGAGTTGGCATGCTCCTGTCCGATACCTGCTCGTTTACCCCAATTCCACTACCACCATCTGCTTCTCTTCCCTCATTTGAGGTGCACTCCGTCCGCATCTACTCTCCCTCCAACCTCCATCTGGCTGTCATCTACCGCCCCCCAGAACTATCCATCTCCATCTTCTTCGACCACTTCACCACCTGGCTACATCATTTCATTTCTGCTGACATCCCCACTATCATCATGGGTGACTTCAACATCACCATTGCCACATCCACCTCAGCTGCTTCTAAACTTTTATCACTGACTGCCTCCTTTGGCCTCACTCAATGGTCCTCTGTGGCCACTCCCAAAGATGGCCACACGCTGGACCTTATCTTCACCTGCCTCTGTTCCCTTACTAATCTCACTAACTCCACCCTCCCCCTGTCTGACCACAACCTACTGACATTCTCTTCCCTCTCCTAGTGCACAGCCCCCACTCCACAAACTCACTCACCCTCAGAGAAATCTCAAACACTTCAGTTTACATTTATACTCTGAGTCCCTTCTCCCTCTTACAGACTTAGCTTCCTTACATGACACAGATGCTGCTGCCACTTTATATAACACCACAATAGATGATATGGTTCTAGTCATTGTGGTTGGCTCGATGGAAAGCATTGGGAAGCTCCGCATGCTCCTGGAATATCGGGTAGCGTACCTGAAGGAGATAGAGCAGCTAAGACAGGACCGACTGCAGTTGAATAAGCAGATACAGAACGTCAGCTGGCATCCACCTCCAACCCAAGGTTTAAGGATCCGAAGGGATCCTCCAAAAAATGAAAAGACAGGTAGTCGAAGGCAAGAACGTCGAGAATCCGCAAGTGGCAGATCTAGTCTTAGTAGCATATGCACGAGACCCGGTGGTGGACGTAGCGACAGAGGGTCAGACTCAGACCAGCCAGTTAGCCCAACTGGACATGGGACTCATGACCGTACGAACCGGGAGAGCCGGCCAGTGAGAGAAAGGTCGGGTGACGGAGCGCACTGCAGACAGGTGGAGACTAAAGAGTGTCTGGTCACGCTGACGGACTTTGACGGGAAAGCCAAAGCCCAAGGCCAAGATACCACTTGGGGCAGGGGAGGTCTAATGTAAATATGATGCAGTATGACTACCGAAACAGATGGAGATGGTCCTCTCAACTTGTAGGGCAAGGTGACATGGGTGCCCGGTCTCGAGATCCCTGGGTGATGTCATGTGTTCAACCCCACAAGTTTGAACAGAGGGGGGAGGTATGTGGTGTAGTGACCACTATGTCCGCTAAAGGGCGCTGTGTGAGTGTCCCTGGACGGGCCTACAGGCATATCCATTGTGGTAATGGGTATAGGATGCTGAATGACCGCTATGTATCCCAAGGTAGGTGACCTTGAGATGCAGGCTTGAGTATTGATCAGCATAGGTACTGCTGATGTTTCCGTTAAATGTGTCAGGGAAGCCTGTGTGTGGATGTGTGTAATAGGACCTTTAGTGAGGTCATAGCCATGTGATCACCTGTGGGTGTGGTTATGGACCATATAAGGTACCTGAGGTCTGTCACATGAGAGAGAGTGCATGGATCTGATTCGGCCATGTGGAAGGTCCTGGCAGGCCTGGGTGAAAGAAGGAATGCTACCTTCCTGAAGACCACGTGCTGAGGCTGCTGGCCTGGTGAGGCCTGTGGATATTGGCTGTATGTGAGGATGGATAAGCCTCCTGTGTTTGCTGAGGTTCCAGGACTGAGCCTGAATAATGGACACTTATGCTTGTTTTCGCCTGAGCTAAAGGCTATTCCTTATGTTATGTGCTCTTTTATGGGTTATGGAGCAATAAACCCTATGAACTTTTAACGGAACGTGCCTTATGTGTGTCTCCCGCTGCACCTAAACGAGTTGAATCCCTACAATGTCAATTACCGGGTTATGTTCAATCATGTGTACGCTGGGCCTTAGGGGCAACGACTTCCAGCTGGGTACTAGGACTTTCACAGCATGCTTCTCGATGTGACCCCCTGTTTGAAGTGAACCACATGCATCAGAGAGAAAGAGAGAGAGAGACCACATGGCCTTGCACTAAAATAATAGAATGGTAGAGTTGGAAGTGCCCTCCTGGGTCATCTGGTCCAACCCCCTGCTCAAAGCAGGATTCACGAAATCATCTCAGACAGATGTCTGTCCAGCTTCTGTTTCAAGACTTCCATTGAAGGAGAAATCACCACCTCTTATGGCAGCCTGTTCCACTCATTGATCACTCTAACTGTCAAAAAGTTTTTTGTAATATCTAATCTGTGTCTCCTCCCATTCAGTTTTGTTCCAGAATAAAGATGAGCCTTCTACAATGTGACAGCCCTTGAGATATTTGTAGACAGCTATTAAGTCTCCCTTCAGTCTTCTTTTTTGCAAGCTAAACATTCCCAAATCCTGTAACTGTTCCTCATAGGACATGGTTTGCAGACCGCCCACCATTCTGGTCGCTATTCTCTGAACTTGCTCCAATTTGTTGATGTCTTTTTTAAAATGCGCTGCGCAAAACTCCAGAGGAGGTCTGACCAAATAGGAGTAGAGGGCAGTAATGACAATCCTGTAAAAATCCTATAGCATCTTCGACTTTTCTTTTACTTTTGACAAATCCCGAAAATCCTTTTTTATTGCTTTTGATGTCTCTTGCAAGCCTTAATTCATTGTCAGCTTTAGATAATCTGATGCGTCCCTTGCAGGTTCTGCAGACGGCATTTTATTCTTTAGCTGTGCCTCCTTTCCATCTGATAAATATTTCTTTCTTCCTTTTTAGCAGGTGTTTAAGTTCTGTGTTCATTCATCCTGGTTTTTTTAAATTCTTCCTATTCTTCTCTCTTTTCGGAATTGTTAACAATTGTGCTTTTGGGAATCTCATTTTTCAAAATTTCCCATCCTTCCTGGACATTTTTGTCCTTAAGGATATCCAGCCATTGGATCCCTCCGATTCTCTTTCTGAGTCCCTTAAAATCTGCCTATCTGAAATCTGACCTTAAGGTCTGAGTCTTCACAGGTCTTCACTAGATTTTATCCTCTTTTTTGTCACTCTCTTCCTGCCTTTTGGGCTGAACCTAAATACTCTCCCTTGGAGGTTTGTAACTAAATTTCCCAAAACCGAGGAAAGATCATAACTCCTTTCTGTACGGCTGGGATCCTGCTACTTATTGACCAAACACAGCTTTACTACCTAGCTTCTAGTAGCTGTTCTATACATTTCCATACCCCTGGGTGCTAGAACAGATTGAAACCCTGGAAGGCATTCAGTCCGGTCCAGAGTTCACGAAAATGTAAACTGTATGTGGCTAGGGTGTACGATAAGCCCATATTCTCCTTATGAAATCCTAGCTGTCTGAACAAAGCAGACCACATGTAATGGAACCACAGGGGGGCTTCCTGTAGGAGCTGAATTCTGGCTAGCTGGTGGGGGTGTGAATTCTGACTTTGCAGCTGAAAGGCCAGACCACCTGCAGAACCAGGTGTCTTGTTACAGCTACACATTCTTACAGGACGATTGTAACCTGCCATTACATCCCCCCCTTCTTCACACATGCATATTTTTCACACGGACGTGTGCACCACCATTGAATACAATGGGTGTGAGTATGTCCATATTTGCTGTCCTCAGAAACATATTGCATACGGACATTAAAAAACGGACATGTGAAGAAGACCTAAGACTGTGTTCACATACAGTTTCATTTCCTAGTTTTTATAGATATGAGAAATACACATTTTCTTTTGTAGAAATGTAATTCTGGTCATACATAGACTCTTGTAGCCACTCTGAGGTTTAATTATTTACCAGTAGTACAGCACGCTCACACTGCTGAACATTCTCTTATATGAGAGAATTAGACTGATAATGCTAATTACACCCGGCTCAAACTCTGATCCACGTTTGATCCAAGTGTCACTGGAGTGTGATCCAATTCTCTCGCATGACAGAATTGTATCACATGTGTGGAGAAGATGGAGAACTTAATTTCTTCTTCATCGTTTCTGTGAGCGTACATTGGACTGCACTTGGATGGCATTTGAGTGCAATCTGATGTTTCACTCGCACCCATAGACTTGTATTGTTGGCAGGAAAAGCACTGCATAAAATATAAAGTATACCTACTTTCAACACCAATTTGTTATGAATGGGTCACCAAGGAGGATGGTAGGAACAGGCTAAGCCACCAGATGACCAGAGAGGTTGGTAACTAAGCGGATTGCAGACCCCTGATCCTCTCTCCGCACAACTAGCAGTAGCCGTGGAGCGTTCCTATGATCAGCGTCGGACTGGAGCACCTTGAGCCCACCAGAGAAAATCTTTCTTGGGGCCCACTATGTAGCTACATAGAAATAAATACAAGACAACCAATTGTGTGTTAAAACACGGTAATATCAGGGTATAATATAAGGGAGTACACGTCTTAATTATGTAGCAGGGGTTGGGGTAGAATCATAGAGGGGTAACCCTCTCATAGAATATAATGTAGCCTCTCTCATAGATTATAATGTAGCCTCCGTCATAAAATATAATGCAGCCCACCTCATAGGGTATAATGCAGCACCCCACAAAATATAATGCAACCCCCTCATAAGGTATAACACAGTCCCCACCATAGAATATAATGTAGCACCCTCATAGGGCATAATGCAGCCCCCCTCATTATAGTATAATGTAGCACCAACACAGAATATAATGCAGCCTCCTCATATAGTATGATGTAGCCACAGAATATAATGTAGTCCCCTGAGAGAATAATGCAGCCCCACCACAGAATATAATGCAGCCCCCCATAGAGTATACTGTAGCCCCCTCATATAGTATGATGTAGCCCCCAGAATATGTAGTCCCCTGAGAATAATGCAGTCCCTATCAGAATATAATATAGCCCCTTCATAAAGTATAATGCAGCCCCTCTCCACTCCATCATTGTCCTCATCACCACCTCCATCAATGCTTTCTCCCCCACCACCCCATCACTGCCCATTCCATCACCTCAATCATTGCCTCCTCCCCACCATCATTGTCCATTTCATCATCTCCATCATTGCCTCCCCCACCACCATCATTGCCCATCACCTCCATGATTGCCTCCCCCACCTCAATCATTGCCTCCCCCACCTCCATCATTGCCCATCACCTCCATCATTGCCTCCCCCACCACCATCATTGCCCATTACCTCCATCATTGTCCATCACCTCCATCATTGTCCATCACCTCCATCATTGCCTGCCCCACCGCCATCATTGCCCAACACCTCCATTATTGCTTCCCCCACCACCATCATTGCCCATCACCTCCATTATTGCCTCTCCCCACCAAGATCATTGCCCATCACCTCCATCATTGTCTCCCCCACTGCCATCATTGCCTCCCCCACCAATATCATTGCCCATCACCTCCATCATTGTTTCCCCCAATATCATTGCCCATCACCTCCATCATTGTCCATCACCTCCATCATTGTCCATCACCTCCATCATTACCCATCACCTCCATCATTACCCATCACCTCCATCATTGCCTCCACACCACCATCATTGCCCATCACCTCCATTATTGCCTCCCCCATCAGTATCATTGCCCATCACCTCCATCATTGTCTCCCCCACTGCCATCATTGCCTCCTCCCACCAATATCATTGCTCATCACCTCCATCATTATTTCCCCCACTGCCATCATTGCCCATCACCTCCATCATTACCCATCACCTCCATCATTACCCATCACCTCCATCATTGCCTCCCCAACACCATCCTTGCCCATCACCTCCATCATTGCTTCCCCACCAATATCATTGCCCATCACCTCCATCATTGTCTCCCCCACTGCCATCATTGCCCATTACCTCCATCATTGCCCATTACCTTCATCATTGTCCATCACCTCCATCATTGCCCCCCCACCATCATTGTCCATCACCTCCATTATTGCCTCCCCCCACCACCACCATTGCCCAAATACCTCCATCATTGTCTCCCCCACTGCCATCATTGCCTCCCCCCACCAATATCATTGCCCATCACCTCCATTATTGCTTCCCCCACCAATATCATTGCCCATCACCTCCATCATTGTCTTCCGCCACTGCCATCATTGCCCATCACCTCCATCATTGCTTCCCCCACCAATATCATTGCCCATCACCTCAATCATTGCCTCCCACCACCGCTCACACACACACACAGCACTGGTCCGCATCACTCACTCACATAGCAACTCATCACACACAGCACAGTATCACTCTCACACACACACACAGCACCATATCACTCACAGCACCATATCACTCACACACACATAGCACCACCTGACACTCAGACACACAGCACAACTCACCTCCTCACAGCAGCAGCACATCCTGGAAGCCTCTTTCTCTCCTGCAGCTTTCCCTCTGATACAGCATGCTGGATGATGACGTCATCCAGCTGGGCTGTCACAGGCAAAAAACGCCCAGAAAGCAGGAAGCCCGGATGTGCTGCGGCTGCGGGGAGGTGAGATATGCTGTGTGTCTGCGTGTGTATGTGGTGCTGTGTGTGTGTGAGAGTGATACGGTGCTGTGTGTGGTGCGGTTCGTGTAGAAGCGTGAATAGTCATTTTGCTTTAGCAGCGGGGACAGGAACTTGTCTCCCGCTGCTTCTAGATGGCACAGGGCGGGCCCTCTTGACTCAGGGGCCCCATACCCACTGACTTGGGGCCCCTCGAGCAGTGGGGGCTCTTGGAGCAGTGGGGGCCCTAGGCACTTGCTGGCCAGTATGCCAGCAGGTGTCAGTGCCTGGGCCCACCAGAGAATTCACCTGTTCTCCAGTGGGCAAGTCCGAGCCTGCCTATGATGCCCTAGATGCTTTGTCACAGCCGGAGGACTAACTAAGCCTAAAGACAGAAAGATGAAATCTAAACTGCCCTGGAGCAGATCCCCAAAGGAGTAGACAGCCCCCAAACATATATTGTCGGTGAGACAAGATGAGACACAAACACAGGCAGAGAACAGACTGAGTAAACGGTGGGGCCCAAGCTGTCTAGACAGGACAGGATAGAAAAAGATACTGTCTGCAATCACGCACAAAACCCTGAAAAAGTCCAACACTTCTGATATACAGAAAAACCTGAGATCACACGATCTCACCCCCGCTAGATTAGCACTCTGGTATAAACTGGCAGCAAGCAAAAAGATACTAACATAACAAGGGACTGAACAAGCTGCAACATATGAAGCAGGGCCCAGCACTGTCCCCAGCAGGGATCACGCTGAATCCTGGCAGCAAAACAGAAAGCAAAAAAAGACACAACCAGATTAGATGCAAAGGATTAGCAAAATAAACACTTAGCTGAACATGCAGATCAGGCAGGGAACAAAAGAGCTCCAAATGCACACAGAGGAAAAAATCACCAGCAACCTCCAAGAGCAGCCAGCTCCATTATATGCTCCCAACCAGCAATCCCAGATTCCCAATTATCATCAGGTGGAGAACCTCCATCCACCTGGCCAGCTCCACTATTCTCAGTAACCACCAGAGGGAGCAGAGGGAGCTTCGGCTCAGAAATCCGAGCAAGGGAGTTCACAACACCAATTTATGTGCATTTTGATGCTTTTTTTAGTTGCATTATTTAAATGGTTAAAAACGCTGGAAAAACTTTGAAAGACTTGATATGCTCAAATTAGAATGAACAATTTGGTGAAATCTACACCCTAAAATAGGCAGCATGTGCACGAGATTTAAGAAATTTCATTCACTTTGTTCGTGCTGTAAAGTGCAGTGTTTTTACCCTTGAATAATGCTCTGTGAAAACTGGAAAAAACGCAGCTTGTGAACAAGCCCTAACGCTTCTGCAGTAGTCATTTGGCTTCATTATGTTTTCTTAAAGCCAATCAAGTAAAGTCCATTCTTCAATGAGTCTCTTTTCGCACTAAAGTTAGAATTTAAATGTAACGGCAGAATTGTATTTGTCAAAAACTTGCTCCTATGCTAAGGAAATGTATTCGGGGCCGTATTCTGTACTTTATGTTGGATGTTCTTATATTGGAAACTGTAGGCTACACTGCAACAAAAGAAAATTCTTATGGCATATATTGGATCCATTAGATCACATAGACATATTGGCTCACATTTCTCAAAAATGCCATAATTGTTCTTATATCGTTAATGTCATTTTAACTCAATTCCTCCACTATGAACAGCTGAAGAAAGAACATCTTGACCACAGGAAACACCATTGAATACAGGATAGTAAGCTCACTGACTTCTTATTTAGGCTGAAATCACACGTGTGAGCAGGTTGCGGGATACAGTGACAGACGGGAGACAGATCAAAGGTTAACGTATTTAATTGAACAGGTATACTCCACGCAGGGAGTTAAGTAGTTTTGCAGGGTTATTGCAGTAATGGGGAAGCAACAAGGAAAAATGTGAATAAAGCAACACCGGTGATCAGTTCTTAAAGGATAACTTATCCGGTCAGTCAACTTCCAGGTGCTGGATTCAACGATGTGGAGTGGTGACGCCGACAGCAGTCAGCGAATGCTTGTTCCAGTGGAGTCTTAAGGTAAACGAGGATCCGGTGGAGTCTTGATGGCGACATTTCTTCTCTGATATCCTATGTAGGGTTCTTAATCCGGGGATTGTGGTTGCGGGTAAACTATGGGCTGCAACATAGTTCAGGCCCACCTTGGCTCGGCAGATATGGACCGGGGAGTTAGGGCACAGTTCCCGGTATCTCTGAAGCGGTATGAGCGCAGCACAAGCAGGGCCACAGTGTTCGGCACCCTGGTTTGAGAGAACCATTGGGGCACTCCAAGTCTCTATCCACAGTCTCTCAGGGTGGCTCTCAGGGAGCCAAGGCTCGTTAGAGGGTCGATATTGACTTTTACAATTGCTACTCCAATAGGTCGCACTAGAGTTCTATTCCTCTTCTCTCTGAAGAGACAATTTGCAATAAAATCAGAAACACTTCTACATCTGTAGTTAGCACTGTTATAAAGTTTTTGCTACTCATCAGAGTAGGATTCTGGTAGGCTGGGTAAGATGCCTTTGTTGGAAATTACTTGTGGAGATCCAGGTGATGGAAAAGTGTCTTACAAGCAATGAAGAGAGAAGGAAGATCCGGCACTGGAGACTTGATAAAATCCACGATAAGTTTTATTCACATAATTTCATGATAAAACCATAAAGGGGAAAACAGACCCCCACGCCTGACGCGTTTCGAACCTTACACCAGGTTCTTCCTCAGAGACATGAAACAAAACAGTTCACAAAATGATTATAAACATTCCTAATCAGCAGAGGGACTCCACACATGTGTATAATCAAAGAGGCAGACAACTAAGCCCTCAAATCACTGGTGGAGTCACTCCCTTGCAAGAAGAAAGAAAAAAAAAAAAAAGGAAAAGACCTAAACAACAATGGACAAGACATAGAATATATAAAAACATGTGCAATACACACGTATAAATGCATAAATACATAGCAACTATCAAATGACAAAAAAAAAAAAAAAACACCAAAAATCTCAGCACTCAATAGAAATACATAAGATCATTTCTATAATTTAAACCTTGCGGATATCGTGCATCAAGCGCAAGTATCCAGAAGGCTTCCCGACAGTGTAGTAAATGTTCCCAGTCACCCCCTCTGGGGGGTTTCAATACCCGTTCTATTCCCTTAACTTTAAGACTGCATAAATTACCCTTGTGTATTTCAAGGAAATGTTTGGACAAGCCAGACACATTCCTACGACTGGACATAGACTCTGGATTAGAAGCGGTGATGTGCTCACTTAGGCTACTTTCACACATCAGGTTTTCGGCGTCAGGCGCGATCCGGCGTCGTGCCGGAATACCGGATCCGGCAAATGTTTTGTAAAACCTGATGTGCCGGATCCGGTTTTCTGCCGGATCCGTCTTGTTCTTGACAGACAAAACCGGATCCGTCTCATCCGGTTCATCCGTTTTTCTATCCGTTTTTCGACGGATTGCGCCGGATCCGGTTTTTAAAATTGACCCTTGTGGCCTTCCGAATGGGATTGGCTACTGGAAAACTATATATAGCATGTTCCTACAGCCCTTCTTTGACAGGTTGTAGAGAAGAAAGTGCAGGTTGGAGAGAAGAGCAAGTTACTGGCGAAGATGGATGTTGTCATTGGAAATATTACCACTAGAAGTTCTGTGACGGTTTCAGTAATGAGGGACAATTTTCCACTATACTTTATGTCACCTCAAGGCAGAGTACACTGGGATGACAGAGTGTGAAAGATTTGTGCCCTAACCAAACTTGTGTACCTTCTGGACCAACAGTATATACCTTTGCCAACCAAAGTTGGCTATCTTGTCATGGTCTTACTATTTTTACCTTTAGGCCACAGGTGTGTACCTGGTTGTGTTTTATGCAAAGTATTTCACCTTTTAACAAAAGTTGTGTACATTGGTAGGAAATCACCAACAATAAACACAACTTTTTAGGTGAAATACTTTGCTTCAAACACAACCAGGAACACAACTGTGGCAAAAAGCTAAAATTTACCCACAGTTATATACCTGGTTTTGAATACCTTTTTACCTTTGAAATACCCTGTATTTAACCTTTTTTTTAAACATAGTTCGCCGCAGAAAGAAATGACAGACAACCATTGTGAAACGATAATTTAACTTTTATTTAAAAATTTTTTTTTTTTGTAAAATGTTTTTAAAGTGCAAAAAACTTTTTTAATAAAGGTTTTAAACCCAATGGGCATTTTTATTACAAAAAACACACATTACAAATCTGTGTACTGTGGGGTGGAAATACTGCTGGAGGGGCTGCGGGACACTTCGACACTGGGTGTGTGGAGAGAGGACTGGGATCGTGGTGGGGAAGGAACAGTTAGAGGTGAAGGTGTGGAAAAAGCTACAGAATGGGTGGACATGTGGGAGGCAGAAGAGGTGGTGGGCGTTGGAGTGGAGGGTTGGGCAGGGACTGTAGGAGCAGATGATGTTGATGGAAAGTTGTATGGGGAAGGAGTTTGGTACGGGGAAGGAGTTTGGTACGGGAAGGAGTTTGGTACGGGGCAGGTTGCTGGAAGTGGGGAGATGTCTGGTACTGGGGAGGTTGCTGGTACTGGTGAGGTTGCTGGTATGTAATAGGAGGGGGAGGATGGAAAGTGGCTGGAGGGGGTGCAGATGTAATAGGAGGGGGAGGATGGAAAGTGGCTGGAGGGGGTGCAGATGTAATAGGAGGGGGAGGATGGAAAGTGGCTGGAGGGGGTGCAGGTGGAGGAACTACAGTGGTGGGAGGTGGAGGTTGGGAGGTAACCTGCTGTAGAGCACCGTGGCACGAATGCATTACATGCATCTGCTGGGTAGGAGATAGTGTTGCCATGCGCTCCACAACAGACCTGAAAAAGGTGTGGTTTGGCGAAGATCTTGCTTCTGAATGCATGGTTTGCAGAAGTGTCTTCACCTCCAGAATGCTGGAGTTGATCTGCTGAAAGCCTGCGGAGATTTGCTCTGACAAGACTTTTAGACAGTTCTGGAAAGATGCATTCAGATTCAAGAACTCTTGCGCATAACTCTTTTCCTGACCCCTCTGCCGCTGCCGCCCAGTACCCGCAGGTGTACTAGAGGTGGCAGGGGCAGAAGGTTGGGGTAAAGGGAAAGCGATCTCACCAGCAGCTTCATGTAATGTAGGCGGCCACGATGCTCCTGTGCTGGTGGATGGGACAGATGGGTCGAATGTGTGGGAAGGTGCAGATGTACCGGGGCGGTCGAAGTGTCCCTCGGTGCCGGTCTCCTCAGGGATCGCCTCAGAAGGGTCCAATCATGCAGGCTCCCGAGTGCTGCTCACCGTGCTGTGGAATAAAGAGAAAAAAAAACAATTAAAATACTGACATGGTATGGCCCTGGCTGAAAAAAAAAAGTTACATCTAACATTTTTTTCACATGTGGTGTGTAATATTTACCTTCTGGTGAGCATTGTTTCCCAGAGGAACGACAGGGCTTGTGCGTACTTGTACTTGCTCCTGCGTCCTCCAGATCCACTCGGGGCCCGCATCTCTTTATTGAACTCCTTCTTGAAACGATCCCTCACAGACCGCCACCGATTCACAATTCTGTTCCCTGAAACGAGAAAGGAGTGGTTAGTATACAACATCAGTGTTTCACAAACTCCAGTCCTCATGGTCCCCAGGGGTCATGTTTTCAGGATTTCCATAGTAAATAGAAATCCTGAACACATGATCCGTGGGGACCACGAGGACTGGAGTTCGGGAAACACTGGTTTACATCAAGCAACCGGTACTGTATATACTTACGCTCTTTAATCTGGGCCCGAACATCGAGGTCCTCCCAGCGGCCCACAAGGAGCAAACAGATTTCCTCCCAGAGTCGTCGGGTAACGATCAGGTCAGCGTGGCGGCGGTCAGCCATATTCCAGAGCAGCTCCCTTTCTCTGACGAGATCGATGAGGCGGTCCACATCAATCCCTCCATCCTCACCGTCAGAGTCGGGAGCACGCTGTGAAGGCTGTTAAAGAAAAAGACAAAAATAACATAATTAGCCTCCACAAAAGAAATGAAATAAAAAGTGCAAAAAAACAAAGCAAAAATATTTATACTTACACGCTGGTGACCGCCGCGTTGCTGTCGCCGACGACCCTGGGAGGCACTGCGAGGACCTCTTGGCCAAACACCAGATTGGGAAGACTAGAGAAGAAAACAAAAAATGTTATGTCTTTGGATGTAGGCATTTGTTTGCTGTGTGTGGTCTGCAGAACATTGTTTTCTATGTGTTGTGTGTAGTGTGATGTTGTGTTTCTGCGTTTGATGCAAAAAACTTACCAATTGTGAGCCCACTCCAGGTGTCTGTCCACCCCTTCCTTCTTCTTCTGGGAGCTCCTCTTCATCTTGTGATTCCTGTTTTGAAATAAAAGGCAATGAATAGACATATATTACAGAGATGATGGATTTTGGAAATAAAAACTTACCGTCAAACGCTGACAGTGCGAGGGAGGGCTCCCAGAAGAAGATGTGCTGTCCTGTTGATGGCCAGACTCCATGGCTGTGGGTATTGCTGCTGCTGTTGCTGCTGCCAGTGATGCCATTTCTGCTGCTGCTGCTGCTGCATCTCTTTGGCGGCTGTTGAATAAAGAGAAACAAAGGGCCAATGAATATCTTGATATTCCATGGCCCTAGTTTGGAGGAATGGGGGATTTGATAATTACCGTCTCTCATCTGCTGCTGGACTCCCCTCAGCATGTTCCATTTGCTGCTCCATTTGGGGTGGTGCTGATGGTGCTGCTGCTGCAGATGTCTGCTGCCTTCTCCTGCTCCTGGTTCTTGGCTTGGGTGGCATGTTGGGTGTGGCTGAGGGTCCCATTGTCTTGCTTTTATATATCTCCTGTGGGCAGAGCTACTGAGCATGCTCAGACCAAAAAACCAGATCCGGCCGCCGGATCCGGCGCATTGCGGCGCTCATAGGCTTTCATTGTGTGAAAAAGCCGGACGCGCCGGATCCGGCGTGTCCGGCTTTTTCGCCGGAGACAAAAAACGTTACAGTAGCCGTTTTTTCCAGACTCCGGATCGCAACACATTGCCGGATCCGGCGAAAACCGGATGAAACGCATGGCCATCCGGCGCGATCCGGCGCAAATTCAAGTCAATGGGGGGGGAACCGGATCCGGCATTGCATTTCGCCGGATCCGGTTTCTGTCAAAAGCGCCGGATCGCACCTGACGGCGAAAACCTGATGTGTGAAAGAGGCC
Source organism: Dendrobates tinctorius (assembly GCF_039654945.1). Lineage (NCBI taxonomy): Eukaryota > Metazoa > Chordata > Amphibia > Anura > Dendrobatidae > Dendrobates > Dendrobates tinctorius. Next base: position 84,635,677 of record NW_027361728.1, on the reverse strand, counting down.
TTAGTCTCCTCTTCAGGCTGCGTGTAGTACAGCCAATGTAATATAAACTGCACAATGTGCACTCTGCCATATACACTAAGTGTGTGGTGTTACAATTCATGTAGGTTTTAATTTTGTAGGTTTGTTGTGTACTAAAATTAACAAATTTATCTGTAATATCCATATAGCGGCACAAACCACACAATTTTTCACCACACTTATAATTGCCCAAGTAATTTAACCACGTAGGTTTAGTGCAATCAGACAAATACAATGAGGGGGACAAAAAATGACTCAAATTTTTAGCTCTCTTTGGAACACACCTATGTCCACCAGCCAATATCTGCGATAAGACTGGATCTTGATGCAGTAAGGGAAGATGTTTATTTATGATTTTAATAACACCCTTGTAATCTGAACTGAAAGCGGTAGAAAAAGTGGGAATATTTTTATTTTGATTAGTGTGTACCATGTCATTCTGCAATAAACTACTCCTAGTTTTGTTATCCACTTTTTTGATAGCCCTATTTAACATCCAGTTCTTATAACCCCTTTTTGATAGCCTGGTGCAAATTTTACGACGCTCGGATTCATAAAGAGCGTCATTAGAGCATGATCTTTTGGCACGGATTAATTCACCCAACGGTAAATTTCGTATCACATGTGGCGGGTGACAACTATCCGCATGCAATATGGCATTACCACTGGTATCTTTTCTATATAGGGAAGTATATATATTCCCCGTTTTGACATCTCCCATAATTTTAACATCCAGATATGTGGCACAAATGCCATGTATTTCGTGGGTGAATTTAATATTCAAGGAATTAGTCCCAATATACTCAAAAAACTTAAGCATGCCAGGAGAGGGAGATACATCACAACGATCAAACCACAATAGGATCACGTCATCAATGTATCTCCCCCACCACAATACATTGTCTAAATAGGGATTATCCATAGTATATATATATTTGTTCTCCCAAAAGGACATATATAAGTTGGCCAGTGTAGGAGAAAATTTTGACCCCATCGGGCAGCCACACACCTGAAGATAGTACTTAGTGTCAAATTTGAAAAAATTGGTGTTCAAAAGATGTTGTAACGCCATAATGATAAATTTTTTAAGATCAGAACTGAAATTACTTTCTTCAGTCAAAATGGTGGAAACAGCAGATAATGCCAAATCATGAGGTATACATGAATATAGAGCAACAACATCACATGTTATCCATGTGTGGTGAGGCCCCCATGCAACCTCCTGAAGTGCCTGCAGAAGCTGTTTGGTGCCTCTAATGTGACCTGGTGTTTTCAAAACCAAAGGTTGTAATTTTCTATCTATCCACTCGGAGAGTTTTTCATTAACCCCTCCAATACCGGCCACTATGGGCCTGAAAGGTGGAGGAAACACGCCTTTATGAATTTTGGGTAAGGCGTGAAATACAGGACACACTGGTTTATCCACATATAAAAAATCAGCCATGCGCTTGTCCAATACTCCCAAAGCAAGACCCTCCTGCAAAATCACAGATAAACCCTGCTGAATACAGCTTGTAGGATCATTGTTGAGAGGATGATATGTATTAATATCAGATAACATGGATAAAATTTCATTGCGATATAGTAGTGAGTCTAGAATCACCACTGACCCCCCTTGTCTGATTGGCGGACTACTATATGTTGGTTCTTACTTAGTAAATGAAGCGCATGCTGCTCAATTGCAGATAAATTCATACAAGACTGCACATCTGAATCCAACAGAGATTTAACATCACGTTCTATTGCCCTCTGGAAAGTATCCATAATGGGCACTCTAGATATCAGGGGATAAAAAGTGGGGTTAGATATCTGTACATTTGTGTCACATTGTACTGCTGTATGTTGATTTGTGTTCTCCAAACTAGACAACATGTCAAACAAAATTTGATCTCTAACAGGAGCAGCAAGTGGTAACAAATCAACATTGTTTGAACTCAAGGATGATATATCAGAAAATTGATTACCAATACCAGACTCAGGAGTAAAGAAATGTCTCTTAACTGTTAATAATCGCACGAATTGATTGACATCACATAATGTTTGAAACAAATCCCCTCTACATGTAGGAACAAAGGAAAGTCCTCTCTTCAAAACGCTCAGCTGAGCTTCACTCAATATGGTAGCTGAAATGTTTATAACTGTAAACTCATCAGACGCAGCAATGTTACCGTTTATTTCCTCCAATGATTCACATTCCGCAGACCATATTGATGCTTTCTTCTTACGTCGGCGTCCACCTCGCCTTGTTTTCTTTGATCGTTTTTTGCATGTGATTTTAAAGGATAACTTATCCGGTCAGTCAACTTCCAGGTGCTGGATTCAACGATGTGGAGTGGTGACGCCGACAGCAGTCAGCGAATGCTTGTTCCAGTGGAGTCTTAAGGTAAACGAGGATCCGGTGGAGTCTTGATGGCGACATTTCGTCTCTGATATCCTATGTAGGGTTCTTAATCCGGGGATTGTGGTTGCGGGTAAACTATGGGCTGCAACATAGTTCAGGCCCACCTTGGCTCGGCAGATATGGACCGGGGAGTTAGGGCACAGTTCACGGTCACGTTCCCGGTATCTCTGAAGCAGTATGAGCGCAGCACAAGCAGGGCCACAGTGTTCGGCACCCTGGTTTGAGAGAGCAATTGGGGCACTCCAAGTCTCTATCCACAGTCTCTCAGGGTGGCTCTCAGGGAGCCAAGGCTCGTTAGAGGGTCGATATTGACTTTTACAATTGCTACTCCAATAGGTCGCACTAGAGTTCTATTCCTCTTCTCTCTGAAGAGACAATTTGCAATAAAATCAGAAACACTTCTACATCTGTAGTTAGCACTGTTATAAAGTTTTTGCTACTCATCAGAGTAGGATTCTGGTAGGCTGGGTAAGATGCCTTTGTTGGAAATTACTTGTGGAGATCCAGGTGATGGAAAAGTGTCTTACAAGCAATGCATAAGAAAAAGTATGCAAATTAGCTCTCCTCCAGAAAAAGGAAACTCTCTCTCTCTCTCTGGAATCACCTATAGGAAGCTACCCTCAAATTTAATGTCCAGGAAGCATTACAAGTATATATCACTATACCTTATGAAACTTCAACAGTTACAGGAATCATTTGATTGCAGTGATTGCCTCAAAAGGTTGTGCAAAAAAATATTAAGTGTACCATCATTTCTGTCCAGGCCTATTTCATGAGTTTCATTTTTAAAAACATTCTGTGGAAGCATGGCTGAAAAGCAATGTCTGACTTTCATTTGTTCAGTTTCATAGATTTTTGATTCATTATTACTTTTGTCAGATTCAAGTTATTTCTGTGACCATTGTGGGTTTTTTTTGTCATTAAACGAGGGGTACTAACAATTTTGACCACGTGTGTAAAGGAGAACAAGTACCTTCCAAGACCTGATGCAAATTATCATGGCAGGATAGGATTTTATTTGGTAACAAAGGGCCTGACTCACTTTATCACACCCAGCCAGACTGTCTGACATTGCCGCCAGTCCTTTACATAGCTGTCATGCACTACTACATTTAGCCTGCAGGAAAATGTTTGGCCATCCACATGCCATGGTAGATCAGTTTCTTATGCTAGACAAGTTGTTAGATGTTTTGTTATGGCAGCTTTAACACCCTTTAAGGGCGCATTCAGACTATAGTATAAATCGGTCCGAGATCAGACTGGCTGCAGGCCTCCCTACCCGAGCGTGACAACTTCCTATATTTCTATGAGGCTGTTACCGTCAGGGCGGGAAACTCCCAGAGAGTCCGAGCATTGCAGTCCCATCTCGGACCATTTCATACCAATGAGAAAATGGAAACGGTCTTAGGAGAGCAGGAAAGAGACTCAGACAAGAGATGGGGTTAAATCACAACGCGTTTCGACGGAGGATCCGTCTTCATCAGGTGGAAGTTTATTAATGACATAGGGGATGGAGTATTTAAATGGGAGGCAGCCAATCACAACAGTCAAAACAGTCACATGTTATGATAATCACATGTTACGACAAGATGACATATATTATAATAAAAAAAAAAGAAATAGAAACAACTTACATAAAACGTGAGATAAAACAGCATGAGGTAAACAAGTTTTAAATGTATAAAATGTGCAAAAAGGAGCAATAAAATAATATAGATAAAATGAATAAAATTATTAACAGGTTAGTAGACCAGTAAAAAGACCAATAAAAGAGCGAGAACCCATATTAATAATAAAAGCATGTAAACAATAGCATCTAGGTAAAACACACTGATGCTAAAAAGGCAAATAAAGTTATCTGGTCACTTTATCTATAGTTAAATTCAGACCTTCAGGGGGAAGTGTGCCAAGCTTGAATATCCAAAAGCTTTCTCTATTGATTAAACTGTTGAAGCGATCAGCCTCGGTATCAGGTATGTGGTCAATAATGGTTAGTTTCAAAGTTTTTGGATTTTTTTGATGCACAGTTAAAAAATGTTTGGAAAGGCTGTGCAGGAGAAAGCCATTTCGGATATTCTGTCGACGCTTGTTCAATCTAGCATGCATGGTTTGTATGGTTCCACCTACGTACTGTAGGCCGCAACCACATTCAATCAAGTATACCACAAAAATAGATTGACAGTTAACATGAAAATTAATTTTATATGAGGTACCTGTAGTGTTGGATTTAAATTCATGTACCCCATTTAAAATGGAGGTACAGCAAGGACATTGTTGCAAGGTTTTCGGCTGGAGCTGCGGTGGAGACCTGACATTTTTGTCTGCCCCTGGGTTGCTTCCTAAGCGCTCCTCTATGACCGCTTATCACTGACTTTCATTTCATACCGATATCTGAATGCCGCCTAACATAAATGTCATTACAATTCATACTGTCCTATTTTATTTCACCTGGACGGATGTAATTCTTTATAGATTGTGTTTTTCATTGCTTAAATGCTCTTTTAAAGGTTATTTAGATAACCACAGTCTCCGGACTGAATAGAGTTTTTTGGGGGGCTTGTAAATATATCAAATACCTTTATCTCAGAGGCCAGTTATTTCCACCGTTCTCTCTGATATATTACATCGTCTCCATTACCCCATTTGTTTTCTAACTTTCTGATGTTATTAAAGGACAGAATTAACACAGAGGTAAAGAATCAGTACATTAAGAAGATTACATTTCTCGGCAAGATATAAAAAGATCTTAAATAATCTTGGGGATAAAAGGATAGATCATTTAGCACATTTTCATTTAGTTCATCTTCTTCTGAATATTAATTACCAGTGTTTTATCTACTTTCATCTCCACATTTATTTTTGAAGTTGGATCCCTCATTTGAAGGCCATCATCTCTTTAGGAAGCAAGCAGTCTGTCTTTATTTCATTAAAAGAAAGTCCCTGTCAAAAACGTATCACATGGTGTTTTTGCATATTGTTATATTATTACTTTTATGGATGTATTTATTTTTATTTTATAGCACCATTAACTCCAGGACACCAGTACATGTAAAAAAACCCACTCCCATTAAAGCGAACTTGTCAGCTGTTTTGGCCGCTATAAGATGCGGCCACTGCCTTTTAGGGCTTGTCTATAGCATTCTATAATGCTGTGTATAAGCCCCCGATCCGACCTGCCAGATAAGAAAAATAAGCTTTATTATACTCACCTGCTGGGCCGTCCGGTCCAATGGGTGTCACAGGTCCGGGTCTGGTGCCTCTCATCTTCTTGCGACACCGCTCTCCTTGATTCACAGGCTCCCCGGTATCGTGCTTCTGCGCAAGCGTACTTCTCTATCCTGTTGAGGGCAGTGCAAAGTACTACAGTGCGCAGGCAGTGCCGGGAAAGGTCAGAGAGACCCAGCACCTGCGCAGTGCAGGAATTTGCCTGTGAATCAAGCAGGAGGGTGGCGTCACAAGAAGATGGGAGGTGCCAGACCCTGACCTGCGACACCTATCGGACCGGACCGTCCCCCGGTGAGTATAATAAAACTTATTTTTCTTATCTTGCAGGTCGGACCGGGGGCTTATCTACAGCATTATAGAATGCTGTAGATAAGCCCTGAAAGGCGGTGGCCGCATCTTATAGCAGCCAAGCCTGGTGACAGGATCCCTTTAACTTTTTTTTCTTAACCTGTGGAAATGGTAATGAACGTTAGTGTGTTAATATACTCACTGATCTCCGACGCTCTGTTAGGCTGGGTTCACATTACGTTTAGGCAGTCCGTTAGATGGACTGCGTTACACCGCGGCATAACGCGGTGGAACGCAGTCCGTTAACACTGCCATTGCCCTCCATTATCGGGTGCATCGCAACTCATGCAGTAAAGCAGCACGCATTCGCGATGTAACGTAATTCAGTGACGGACGTGGGCTGCAGTGTCTGAGGCTCCGTCACCGCTAGCACAGATAAAACATCTGCGCTAGAGGTACAGCATTAATGCGATTGCATTAATGCTATAGCATTAACGCAGACCATCAACGCTATGCGTTGAACGGTCTGCATAACGCTATGTGAACCTGGCCTAACTTGTATACTCGTCTTCTCCTGTTTCCAGTGCCATTCAGCTCCTCTTCTGAGTCGTGTCGGTGATTCGGACTCTTTAAATTACACTGCGCTGTGTGTGACCTGGAAGTGGCTTTGACATTCTGTGGAGTGTCAGACTAAGGCTTTGTAGGCTTACATTGTAAAAGCCACTTCTGGCTCACACATAGAGCAGTGAGTTCCAGAGAGTCTGAATTGCCATGACATGATTCCGCAGAGGACCAGAACAGTGCAGGAAACTGGAGAAGATGGCAATTGCTGAGTACCCCTTGGCGACATTGCCAGCAATTGCTGAGTACCCCTTTGGACATTGCCAGTAATTGCTGAGTACCCCTTGGCGACATTGCCAGAAATTGCTGAGTACCCCTTGGCGACATTGCCAGCAATTGCTGAGTACCCCTTGGCAACATTGCCAGTTTCCATTTTGTTTTTTCCTTCCATTCTTCCCTGAGGCATAACTCTTTTATTTTACTGTCCACATAGGCAAATGAGGGCTTGTTTTTCTGCGGGACGAGTTGTACTTTTGATTGATGCCATTCATTTTACCACAATCTATTGGAAAACATTTAAATTCTAAGTGAGGAGAAATTGTGAAAAAAATCAAATTTTTTTAAAATTGTTTTTCACAGAGTACATTATTATTTTAGTGGTGAAAAAAATAAGTTTAAAAAAAAGATGGATTGTGTCGTGTCGCCATTTTCCAAGACGCATAGCGTTTTAATTTTTTTGCTGAAAGGAGCTGTGTGATGAGTTATTTTTTGCTGGGCAAGATATGTACAGCACATGTTGTGAAGGGGTTTACAGACTTGACACTACACTAACATTTACACAGGTTTAGTGAAAACATTTAAGGGGTGCGTGTCTTTATAAAGTGTGTAGGACATAACATAAAAAACAAGTACAATAAACATAAATTGAGTGAGTAACAGACTGACACAGAGGGAGAGAGTTGTTTTCAAGTTGCCATTGAAGGTTTTGAAGGTGTGGAGAGGCTTATTGGTTAGAGAGAGAAGTTAGGAGGTATGTGGAAAGTAGAGCATGGATTCTATAATGGCTCGCACAAGACCAAAACTGTGTTGCAGCCTAGTACAAAACCATACAACATCCATTTTCTGCTTTATTGGCTCCTTCACCTGCTGTACATACAAAGATATTCTTCCCCAGAATACTGCAGCATCTACTGGAGCATGTCCCTTTTTTCTATTGTATTTTATACCTTTGCATTCTTATGAAATGATAGATTTTTAATGGTAAAGTAGAAACTCCATGCACCACTATAAGAGCCCTAGTACTACAAAGTGAGAAAAAATCTGCAATACAGCCATGTGCATAAGCTCTACAATTGATGCCTTATATACAGCATTTGTTCCGAATACCTAACCATAACTTGTAGATTCCACGTAATGTAGCAAAGCCAGGTAGGCTAGGGTTAAAAACGCTACAGGATCAGATTAGGAACACCTGACTAGCCCTGTATATCACCAGGCTAGCTGTTCACCTTAGTCAGTTAGCTGGGGGAAGCTGAGCAGAGTGGATTTGTGTTGAAGCCAAAGAGAGAGACAAGCCAGAATCTCTCAGAGAAGAGACTGCCCAGGTCACGTGCAGCACACTGCAAGTATCACTGGTTGCTCTGGGACCGAACTGGGACTAATTAGCACCTGGACAAGGCTAGGGATTTATGTTTTGTTTTGTTTCAGTGCTGTGTAATCTGTGTAAATAAATGTCACCTTGTTGTGATACAAAAATACAGTGACTGTGTGAACTCTGCCTTTTGCCTACCTGAGAATGTAAAGTCACTATTATGGGCTGCTGGGACCAGGGCGTGCCGCGCTGTCACTATACTGCCAGCCTTGCAGTCTCCTCAGGTCCCCCGCTGTCCACGCATGCTCACCTTTAGGCCTCAACCACACGCTTGCCGGGGGTCCTAGGCTTCTGCCAGAGTCCTGACCCGGAAGTGATCTTGCATGGCGCCCGGTGTCCGGTATATCAGGCGGCTTAGGCCGTTCCTGATTATTATTTCCTGCACTTGCCCTGAGCCGGTGCTCTCTCAGGTCCCTGTACGCCTCCAGTGCAGGCTCTGCTCTGTCCCTGTATACTTCCAGTGCGTGCTCTGCTCTGTCCCTGTACGCTTCCAGTGCATGCTCTGCTCTGTCCCTGTACGCTTCCAGTGCGTGCTCTGCTCTGTCTCTGTACGCTTCCAGTGCTTGCTCTGCTCTGTCCCTGTATGCTTCCAGTGCGTGCTCTGCTCTGTCCCTGTACGCTTCCAGTGCGTGCTCTGCTCTGTCCCTGTATGCTTCCAGTGCATGCTCTGCTCTGCACTGTCCCTGTATGCTTCCAGTGCTTGCTTTGCTCTGTCCCTGTACGCTTCCAGTGCATGCCCTGCTCTGCTCTGTCCCTGTATGCTTCCAGTGCATGCCCTGCTCTGCTCTGTCCCTGTACGCTTCCAGTGCATGCTCTACTCTGCTCTGTCCCTGTACGCTTCCAGTGCATGCTCTGCTCTGCCCAGGATCCCGTGCCTTCGGTGTCAATTCTGCCTTGTCCCGGACCCCATGACTCTCTGTGACTTCTCTGCTCCATCTGGTTCTTGGTGAGTACCCCAATTCTCCTCATTATCTTCGAGTCACCCCTCTGGCACTAGCTATTGCTGTATACCTTCCTCCTAGGCCTGTTCCTAACTGTCCCTGTATAGGGGTCGGTTCAACCTGGCCAACACGCCCGGGATCAGTCGGTACCGTGATCCAGTGGGGCCACTCCAGGATGCATAACAGTCCTATTGTAGACTTAAACATTTATGTTGAAACAAATAAACTCTTTGAAAAAAATTATCCCATATAATTTGTCCTTAAAAAGCAGAAACACAATATAAGATGGTGGGGAAGGGCCCTGACACAATTGTTTATGCAATGAAAGTTTACAACCTGCAGAAACTCTTAATTCATTTTTCAGTCATGGTTTTCTGTAACAGGCAAGAACAAGAGTTAAGAGTTCCTGATATTGACCAGCCTCCTCGACAGTCAAACTCCTGATAAGTCAGAGCTTTTATTGATGGGTTTCTAATTAAGAGCTACGAGTCCCTGGAATGTTAGCGGGGCTGCATTACAAATTGTTATTTTGCACATAGATTGTGTCATTGGACTTGATTTTACACTCTTATCTTTCGTGTGATGGCAGCTACTGTCTACATGACTATTCTTTAATCCTTGCAGAACAGAAAGACTTTACTTACTTTACTTCTATTGACAGATGGCTTCTCTCCATTTGAGGTTTCTCATGGGAATGAAAACCGACTGGGATGCATTCTCATAGGCTTTCACAAATGGAATGTGAGCTTCATGACTAAATAATAGAATAAGTTCCTATTTTGTGAATGTAGTGTACAACAATGTATGATTTCTTATCTCTATCAGCTGGAGAGTAGAGTACATTAGTCTTTAGACTCTCCTGACATTAGCTTGAATACAATGTATGAAAGCAGAACACTTATGTGTGCTTTATTGACTAGAGGTTTGTGAATACTGTTTTGTGGTTGAATGTTGTTTTGTTCAGAGGTCCTGGACTATACGAACCTTAAAGTGAATCTGTCACCCCCCCCCCCGGGACATATATGACCTATTAATATGGGCATACAGGTAGTAAAAATGTTAAGCTTGTCCTACCTGTATGCCTCATATTAATGGTCTTGTTGCTGAGAAATGTTATAATTTTTCTTTACGTTAATGTTTTCTTCCAGAATCTGAAGCATGCAGTGCTGTAAGAAATCCCTGCCTCCTGTCTTTATTGTAATACTTACCCCCTGCCATCAGTGTCAGTTACCACCTTGGAATCCTGTGCCTGCACCCTTCACTCCCTCAGAAATACCTACCTCATTTAGGGATCTTCTGTGCAGGCAGCAGAGAGTCCCTGTGACCTTCAGCGTGCACGCCGATAATATGTTCTACCCATTTCCTCCATGCACAGTCATCACTAGGAACCTTGACTATGCAGGGAGATCACTGGAGCGGACGTCACCGGCGCCTGCGCAGAAGATCTCTGAATGCAGTGCCCACAGAAGGGAGGATGAGGTCTGAGGGAGTGCAGGGCGCAGGCGCAGGATTCTGGGGCCATAACTAACGCTGATGGGAGGGGGTATTACAATTGTCAATGAATACAGGAGGTAGGGATTTATAACAGCACTGCATGCCCCGGAGACTGGATGAAATCATTAGCATAAAGAAAGAATATAACTAATCTCCACAAGACCCTTCGTATGAGGCAGACATGTAGGACTAGTGTAACATTTCTATTACCTGTATGCCCATATTAATAGGGCATATACATCCCGTGGGGTGAAAGATTCCTTTTAAAGGGATTGTTTATTCTTGTGGTAAAAATCTGCAGTCACTCTGTGTAACAGCAGGCTTTTGAATCCTTACAACGAGCGCACCATATGCTGTCCGGATTCTCTGATGTTGATGGCGAGAGCTGGTGGTCACATAACTATAAGTATGCGATTTCCATACATATGACCACATTGCAGCTAGATGTGCTTGGCCTCATTTGTATTGAGCACAGCAGAGAATGTCTAATCGGTGACCATGACCACACGTGCAAATCTCATACTTGCAGTCACATGACCGCACAGTTTCACTAGCAATATTGGAGAATCCTGACAAAGTACAGAGTGACTACAGACTTACACCACAAGACCGGACAACCCCTTTAATGTCTAGTGCATTAATTATGTTAATTTCCAGCAACATAAAGATGAATTCATGTAATAAAGTATGTGGCCAAACAACAGTGCATAGTTAAATTGCCTAAAATATTATTTATGTAATTATTGTTCAGGCTTTCTAAAGTTGTGAATTTTTGTAATAAATGTAACTCTACTTCATGCTCCTTAAGAATCTGATTTCCACTGCTGCTCCATGAGAAAACTATATTTACAAACAATCTTTGGCCGGGGTCACACTTGCAACTGCAATGCGAGAAACTCGCGCCTCAATACCCGGAATGTGAGGCTGCATGTATTTCTATGCAGCTGAGCGCTCCGGTCCCGAGTGCCGGCAGCAGTGTCGGGTATTGAGGCGAGAGACTCGAGCAAGTTTCTCGCATTGCAGTTGCAAGTGTGACCCAGGCCTTTGTTGGAAACTTTCCCTGGAGACTGGAAGAGCAGAGAGGCTCAGACAGGGAAAGACCTGTTCTTTAGTTACATATAGAGTATGGATTCTTACTGAAGAGCAGCTTAAAGCATAGTCTTCGGAAGCTTGAATTAGGTATTTGAAACAGCACTGCCGCATGTTTATTTTTCCAGGAGGAGGCAAAATTAATATGTTGAAGTATATTCCAAAAAATCATAACTTTAGATGGAGCTTCCAGTTACCTATAGGCTTACAATGAATTAACGAAAAGTTTGCTGGTGGTAATATAACTTCAGTCATTCTGTCACAGTAAGGCTAGTTTCACATTTGCGTTTCAGGGTGCAGCAATGGCCTGCGCACGGCCGCCGCTAAGCCCCGCCCCTGCCGCGCCTCCTCCGGTAGCTCCGCCTACGGCGCATGACGCTGCATGCGTCCTGCGTCCCCTATCTTTATCACTGGGGACGCAGGCCATGCGCAGTATGCGTTTAGCGGCGCATGCGTCCTTTTGACGGTGCACCGACCAGCGCCAAACGCAACCTGTTGCAATTTGGTTGCGCTCGGCGCACCGTCAGGAGGACGCATGCGCCACCAAACGCATACTGCGCACGGCCTGCGTCCCCAGTGATAAAGATAGGGGACGCAGGACGCATGCAGCGTCATGCGCCGGTAGGCAGAGCTACCGGAGGAGGAGCGGCAGGGGGCGGGGCTTAGCAGCGGCCGTGCGCAGGCCGTCGCTGCGCCCTGAAACGCAAATATGAAGCTAGCCTTACATAATACATCTGTAGGAGAAAATGAAATGAAAAATTTTATAGAGCAGATGAAGTTGAGATGGGTAAGCAAAGCATTTCCATACAATCAGTTTTACTGACATAGGTGATATATCAAAGTAAAACCAATTGTGTGGAAAAGTTTCTCTTCCAAACTCTGCTGAATCTGCTCTACAGAGTATCTATTACTTTTTATTTGTTCTGGATTTATAAAGCAGCCCCATGACAAAGACAAGGTTAAGCAGATACAACAAGGGATATAGCTGGATACGGTATATGTTTTGCTATTCAGTTAAAGGGGCTGTTCACATTATCTTTAGTTTAATAAATGTGTTTGGAGTGACCATCAATTTCTGGCACTTTTTGCTCCTTTGTGCAGAGCATCGGAGCAATGTCTGACAGACAGGGGAGGATGCATTTCAGCTCCTCCTCTTAGCAAGAACTGACAAGCCACCTTCCGTGAAGAACCCCACGTGTTATGATTGAGTCACCGTAGGAGGCAAAAATAGAAATGCTAGCTAAGTCCAGAAAACCAGAGAAGTTGGCAGCTATCGGATTGCAGACCCCTGAACCTATCAACACAACTAGCAGTAGCCGTGGGGGGCTCCTACGATGCCCTAGGCCCCTCGATCACAGCCGGAGGACTACATAGCCTAAAGACAGAAAGGGAAATCTAAACTGCCCCAGAGCAGACCCCAAAGTAAAAGGCAGCCCCCCACATATAATGACGGTGAAGCAAGAAGAAAGAACAAAACACAGACAGAAAGATAGACTGAGCAAAGATGGGGCCCACGCTAGCTTAGATAGGAAAGGACAGGAAGGCTGCTGTCTGCAATCCGTGAAAAACCCTATGAAAATAAGAGCCAACAAACTGACAGTAAAAAAGGCCCTGAAGACGCTAGGCTTCAAAAAAGCTATGTCAGTACTCAGGAATATTCTGAAGACAGAGCAACAGGCAAAAGGAGATTCAGCTCACCCCAGCAGGGAATGGCAGAATCCAGAAAAGCAAGGAAAACAAAACACTAATGCAAAAAGGCAAAGCAGAAATCTTAGCTTTAGATGAGCAGGAATCAGACTGGTTTCCTAGAAGTCCACAGAGAAATCACCCGCAGGCCAGAAGGGCGTCGGCAGCCTTATATCCAGTCATTAACTCCACTCAGCCAATCATCATCATCAGCCCCAGGTGTTTGACAATCAGGCTCACTACCTTTCTTCACCAGAAGAGGGAGTTCCTCGGGCCTCAGTAGTGAAGGGGAAAATGAACTCACAACACCCACGGTCATCTTGCGGCCGGGGGTCACCATGGAGACCATCAGCACAATGCAATCGCATCACATTGTGCTTATGGAAGCACATAGGAAGCCCACTCCCTGTGCGATCTCCTTGAAGTCGCTGTCACTATTGACAGCGGCATCGGAGGGGTTAAACACCCGTGATCATGCTAGCACCGATCGTTGGTGTTGCTGCAGGATGTCAGCTCTCAAACAGAGCTGTGACTTGCACCCAATCACAGTGATGCTCAACGTGAGACTCTGCGATCATGGCATTGTACATGTACTGCGGTTTGCAGGGTCAGGAAGGGGTTAAAGGGGTTTTCCCATGAATAGAAGTTGATTTTAATCAATAGATCTTGGAATAATAATAACTTCCACATTTGGCTGTGTTTAAAGGGAATCTGTCACCCATTTTTAGTGATATCATGTAAAGATATCACCCAATTGTGCGTCCCATAAGGATTCTATTAGGATTTTTTATTCCCCCTGACCCCGCACCTTTGATGCATAAATACTTTTGTTATCTTGTTGGAGATGTATGTGCATGCGACGGTATTTTCCAGCACGGTCTATGCCCCAGAAGTCTTCACATGCAGGACACACTTCCGGTGCATAGACCACGCTGGAAAATACCTGCGCATGTGCAGTACCGATTATATGCTTCGCCCACAGTTGGGCAAAGCATACTGCGCAGGCGCCGGAGGCCTTTACAGTGCGCAAGCGTGGAAACCAACGTTATCTGTGATATTCACAGATGAAGATTACGTTCAGCAAGCCGAGGAGGGGAGGGAAGAAGGCGACTAAGTCACGCCCATCAGACTGGACTGTGGCAATTTGCATTCATCTCCAACAAGAAAATAAAGGTATTTATGCATATGCATCAAAGGTGTTGGTCAGGTGGAATAAAAAATCCTAATAGAATCCTTATGGGACGCACAATTGGGTGATATCTTTACATGATATCACTAAAAATGGGTGACAGATTCTCTTTAACTACAGTGTTCCTGTGCTGAGATATTCTTATAAATGTGCCCCTGCTGTGTACTGTGTAATAGTTGCATCTTACCGTATAGGAATATGTTATAATCATACCACATCTGCACCCTAATAGTTGCCCAATAATATATAGATATTTTAAAACTCTCATTTTTGCGTTCTTAGATTTTCAGGTTTATTAACCTATTGGACTGACCAATAGCACTGTAGTTGTTCAATAATAAAAACTAATTATCCAAAAATACCAATTGCCCAATAATTGTGTACACACTGCTCAATGGCTAAACAGAAATAAAAGATACAGTGGGAAAAATAAGTATTTGATATAGTGCCAATTTTGCAAGTTTTCCCACCTACAAAACAATGGAGAAGTTTGTAATTTTTTGTCATAGTTACACTTCAACTCTGAGAGACAGAGTCTAAAAATAACCAGAAAATCACATTGTTTGATTTTAAAATAATTAAATTGCATTTTATTGCATGAAATAAATATTTGATCACCAACCAACCCACAAGAATTTCTCAAAGAAGCCCTGCTACTGCACAAATTTTCTGTATTATTTGTAAGTGCGAAAACATGCAAAATCGTCAGTGTATCAAATACTTATTTTCCACAAAGTATGTGCACAATTGGGCAACCACCCATCCATAAACTTACAGGCACTATGAAAAAATACCCCAAAACAGGTGTTTTTTCTTTTGCCCTGTGAAGTGAAGAATACTTGTATACTGCGCATAAGCTAATGCATGACATGCACAGTCTTTCCTTCCACTGTAAATTTAATTTAAAGGGACTATAAAATCCCCGTTGTTCCAACGCCCATTGTTTTCACCAACGTTTGTTTGTAAGGCATTAGCGATGATGGCAGTAATGGCTAATATG
The DNA here is from genome assembly GCF_039654945.1 of Dendrobates tinctorius. Taxonomy (NCBI): domain Eukaryota; kingdom Metazoa; phylum Chordata; class Amphibia; order Anura; family Dendrobatidae; genus Dendrobates; species Dendrobates tinctorius. Next base: position 84,620,134 of record NW_027361728.1, on the reverse strand, counting down.
TCATCAGTAACGCCTCATTTAGATGGGACCGCAATCAGAAAACAAGCAATGCAGACCCCAGACAAATGAGCAAAGCGATAGTTCATCAGGTGCAATTATGTTTAATCAGGCTTAAAAATCATTGTTATGGCCAGCAGATCATCCTGATGATATGATGACATAGCGATCATATTAACGATAATTCTGTGCACATATAAATGGCCCCTTAAACCATGGTCATTTAACAGCAAAGATCAGGCAGTGTAAGTAGGCTCTAAGTAGAGTATGTCATCACATATGGAGCAGTGACGGAATTTTGTTTTGGTTTTGTTCATGTGCTGTTGATGTTTCTTTTTGTTTTTTCTACTGGATAACTTTTTTAATATTTAGGTCTGTGTGATTTTGAGAGCGTAATGAATGTCTGTGAAAATTTTAGATAATCCATAAATTTTGATTCGGTTGTCTATTTATGAGTATCCTCAATCCCAGCCCAATCAGCAATTCTGACATTTGTGACATATATAATAGAGAAACTAAAGAAGAAAATATGCTCCTCTTGATATCTGAAGATTTATGTGATTATCGCAGTTTTCTGATTATAAAACGCTCCGGATTATAAGACGCACCCTAAATTTTGAGGACAATATTGGGACATTTTTGATTAAATAAAATGGTGGTGCTTCTTATAATCTATGCATCTTATTGCTTACCAGGGGTGGTGGCTTTGGTGAAGCGGGGTCCCAGGGTTTCTGCTGGAAGAGGCAGGAGTGGGGTGATGCTGCAGGCTGTGATTGGTGCGCTGCTGCGGGTGTCTGGTGCTTTTGCAGGTGTTCGGCGCTGCTGCCTGGTGCTGCGGGTGTCTCTGGTGCCCGGCGGTGCTATGGGGGTGTCCGGCGGTGCTGCCCAGTGCTGTTGCCAGTGTCTCCGGTGCTGCAGGTGCCTGTCAGCGCTACAGGGGTGTCTGGTGGTGCTGCCTGGTGCTGCTGTGGATGTCTCCAGTGCTGCGGGTGCCCAGCAGTGCTACGAGGGTGTCCGGCAGTGCTGCCTGGATGAGGGGATGTTCCGATGTGCGGTGCGCCACTGCAGGTGTCTGGTGTTGCTGCGGGTGTCCGGCACTGCTGCCCGGTGCTGCTGGTATCTCCAGTGCTGCGGGTGCCTGGCGGTGCTACGGTGGTGTCTGGCGGTGCTGCTGTGGGTGTTTCCTGTGCAGTGGACTCCAGGAAAATGGCCGCCTGGGGCGGCACATGCGCAGATGGAGATCTTGGGAGATGAGATTTCAGCAGCTATTTTCCCGGAGTGCACCGCACAGGAAACCATGAAACTCCCGGTGCTCTGGCCTTTCACAAAATGTCGGCAGAGCCTCGGCAGCACCGGAGACACCCGCAGCAGCACTGCCTGACACCCCCGCAGCGCCAGACACCCCGCGTAGCACCACTGGGCACCCGCAGCACCGCCTGACACCCCCTCATCCCAGCCTGCAGCAACGGTACCTGTAAGGTATATATGCATTATAAGACGCACCTCCATTTGCCCCTCCAAATTTGGGGGGAAAAATTGTGTTTTATAATCCGAAAAATACGATATTGTTATGCTGTGATGTCTTTTATTGTCTGTACATGTTCCCACTAAAATGTAAAGTGCTACAGAATATGTTGGCACTATAGAAATAAAATTATTATTATTATGCTCATCAAAATCATGAATTGTAGTTAAATGCAAATGTAATTTACAATGCTCCTACTTGGTGTCAGACTGCATGTGATCCGGTTGCTTTTACCAGTACGTGCTTTTCTAAGGATATAACAGTTTACATAAGACATACAAATAGTATTTCCATGCTACTCAGTCTATATTTCCATAAACATCGCTTTCTATATTTATGTTTCCAGGTGCATTGCATCACTAACAGGGTAAATGTTTACTATTAGATCCAACATTGTATTGTACACCGATCTTTAAGTTGCGTTTTCCCAGAGGATCACGTCTGGTCGGGGTTTTACTTCTCAAACCATTGTTAGGTTTACTAATAAATTGAAGAATTTCTGCATTGCACTGCTTATGTAAAACCCCTGCTAAATGGTGTAATGGTTTCAGTGTTTAATATCATAGTTTGTGTGCACATTTCATTTTTTTTTCTATAGCAGAGGCTCTTACCGGGGTGAGGAATGTTAGGTATCGATCATTGATGACAGCAATTACTGTGTCCATAGGGACTGCCACTAAGGTTTTCCCATCACACATACAGTAAATCTGCAATATTCTGTAATCCTCCACTCACTCTCCTGCTGTACAGTCTGTGAACGTATAGGGCGTGTCAGCACGGTTTTGCAGATTATATAAATAGGTTGAATGGGGGAAATCCACAAAATCTCCATATAAGAGACATATTGTATCTTTTGAAAAGTCTGAATGGAAGTTTACAATATCGAATGACAGACAACGTGATCAGGGATGACAGAAATTTTCCAATAAATGTAACCCAGCAGGAAGTATGGCGTTGCCTCAAAGTCATTAAAATAGACAAATGCTTGGGGCCAAATGGCATACACCCCCTGTGTACTGTGATAGGCCGACCATTTTTTTTAATATTCACAGTTTCCATATTAACACGGACTGTACCAAAGGACTGTTGCATAGCAAATATGGTGCCAATATTCAAAATATCTAAGCAAAAAAGGGAGATATCCAGCGAACGTAGAAGGAACAGTAATAGATGTTTTTGCAAAGAATTCCTCAATATTTAATGAATCCAATAATGATACATTTATAGACAAAAAATTAACCCCTCAACCCCCCTAAACTACGTGTTTCGGCAGATGCCTTTTTCAAGTTGGATACAGCTGTGCTTAGTCTGGACTGATCTACTTCCGCACTGAAGCGTCTGAAACGGTCGTCACAGTGGTGAGCTGAAATTATTTACATATTCAAAATATGGGCCAAGTCTGGAAATTATAGGCTGGTAAGTTTAGCCTGCACTGTGGGTGAAATCCTTTAGGGTTTGCTAAGAGATGCTAATCTAGAGGAACTCAATAAAAATAACTTCATGACCCAGCATCAATGCTGGTTTATGAGGAATCAGTCCTGTCATACTAATCTGATCAGCTTCTCTGACTAGACCAGGAAAAAGCAGTAGATGTTGTCTATATGGACTTTTCAAAGGCCTTTGATACGGTGCCACACAAAATGTTGGTACATAAAATGAGAGTATTGGAACTAGAGGAAAACATGTTTAACTAACTAGGTTAACAACTTCCTCAATGATAGGAAATGAAGGGTGGTTATTAGAGATGAGCGACTTTGCCTTTTTTAGGGTCGAGTCGGGTTTCATGAAACCCGACTTTCTCAAAAGTCGAGTCGAACGAAATCAGCTGACTATCGGGAAAAGTCGAAGGTCCGACTGAAACACGAAACCCAATGCAAGTCAATTTGGAAGCAAAGTCAGCAGGGAGTGGAGGACAGTAAACACACCTACATGCCGGACCGCTTTTTTAAAGTGCACGAAAACTCTCTCGCTCTCTTTCTCTCTCTCCACTGCACATGTCATTTCGTTGCCCACAGTGTACGTCCTTGCTCAGTGGCCTAAAAAAAGTCACATGCAAGCATTCTGGGAAATACGACTTTGGCGCTCATTTTGCCGACCGCATGGCCGACTTCACGCTGTGGTCGGGTTTTGGTCGGCGAAACCCGACTTTGCCATAAGTCGGCGACTTATCAATCTGGCTGGCCTGTTTCGCTCAACTCTAGTGGTTATAAATGGAGCACACTCAGACTGGGTCACAGTCAACAGTGCATCTGTATTGGGCCCTCTTCTTTTTAATATACTAAACTAAAAAATGTCACTTGAATGTTAATGTAGATAATTGTTTGGTCATACACTTGGGCAGAGGAAATAGCATATAATTATACTGGTTAAAACTGTCACTGAAAAAGACTTGTGTGCATGGATGGACGGCAAACCCAACTTCAGTGACCAGTGCCAGGCATCTGCTACCAAGCAAATAAAATAAATGATGCAATAAAAGAGGCATAGCTGTTCATGACAATAACATAGTTCTGACTCCATATAAATCATTAGCGTGGCCACAGTTAGAATACTGTGTAGAATTTTGGTCTCCAGTGTATAAGAAGGACATAGCTGAACTAGAGCGGGTGCAGAGAAGATTGACCAAGGTTATTAAGGGAATGGTTGTACTGAAATACCAAGACTGGTTATCAAACTTGGGGTTATTTAGTTTGTAAAAATGAAGGCATTTAGGTTATGGGCACTAGATTCTGTGACGAGGCATGGATCCAGAGACCTAGTTTGATTACTTTATGCGGAGTTAGGAAGGAAATATTTTCCCTGATATGGAGCTATAAGCATCAGCCCGTTGGGATTTTGCCTTTTTCTGAATCAACTTGTTAAACTATAGATTAATCTCCATAGGTCTATCTTCAACCATAAAATCTAGGAGAATCTGAATTCACTAGTGGTAATTAATGTGTGAAAATTATTAGCACAACAATATTCTTTTATTCCACTCTGTTTTAATTGTTTCCATGAACATCATGAACCATACCATACGCAACCATATCCAAATTTTTTGAGACACAAATGTCGTTTTTCACATAGTTTGCTGCATCTGTGGTTTTAGATCTTTTGTCAGATTTTTCTATCGTTACTGAAGTACAGTTATAGGAATTTGAGAAGTTTTTACACTTTTATTGACTAGTTCATCAAGTTTATGTAAAGACTCAATATTTAGTGTTCCTTAAACTTTCAAAACTTCTGTAATTTGCCCTGGCAGCTATATATCAGTTTCTATGCTAAATTTTGACTGATTGCAACCTGTTATTTCCTAATCAGTGCTTGTAGTTTACAACAATTTCTGTGTTTTTGTTTGACCACTGTTGTGAACTCTCTTGATCTGACTTCTGAGTCAGGGCTCCCTCTGGTGGTTGATGTGGGTAGTGGAGCTGGTCGTGCTGACAGAAGTCTATCACCTGAAGACAATGATTGGAAGTCAGGGGTTACAGACTGGGAGGAATTAAGTGAGCAAGCTTCCTTCAGTTGCTGCTGGTGATTTGGTTTCTCTTCCTGTGCATTGTGAAGTCTGCTTTTTCCCCTTCTTGGTCTTGTCATTCAGATAAGTTATTTGTTTGCTGGAATCTTTTG